>NC_141694.1:557717170-558962084 GCF_964263255.1 Lissotriton vulgaris
ATTTATAGTATTATCATTTGTCCCACACCAGTGGTGAATTTTCTTTGGCACACAGGGGTTGGGGGGTTGTTCTTATATTTTACACATTGCACTTATGAATTGATATGTGTATCACGCTGTGAATAAGCAAAAGTCTTTCTTTTATTTTTATAATGTTGGTAGCTCTTTAAATACTTGGTGATTGCAGCTAGATGTTATGTAAGATAGAAACTGGGTTTCCTTGTTTCTGCCAAGTAACACCACATGAAGTAACCTCACTGGTGTGGCGCGTGTTTTCCTAACTAGAGTGAGGAGTGGTTGGGAGTAGAGGAATGTATATATGTATATGTAGTTCACCCAATGGCAGTTGACACTGGCTATTTATAGTTAGGACCATGTTTCAATAAGCAATGGAAGTTTAAGTTTGCTAATAACTTTGGCACCATTTGACAAATCTCCCTGAAACTTAAAAAAATGATTCATCCACGTCACCTCCTTCCCAGATATTTTGGGGTGATCCTTCAAGCAGAACCTGAGAAAACTGGGGGTGGGGGGTATGTCTCAATGCAATTTTCTATAGGAAAAATTTACAGTAATACTGCAAAAACAGCTGAGTGACATTACACCAAATTTAGCAGGAGGCAAAAACTTGGTCCGGAAAGCGTGTTTTTTGTAATTTGGTGTACACTTGTTCAGTCATTTTTTGAGAAATTATGGTTCAAAATGTGTATATACACATATATATATATATATTTATATATTCACTGAAAAAAAACATAGGTTTCAGGGGCGTTATAGGTAGTTGGACAATTCACTCGTACAAAACCAGAGAAATTCCCCCGTAATAGTTAGTTCAGCTAACTATAACTAAAGCACCCGCAATGCACTGCTAATGTCACATATTACATCACTCATGACATGTTCAGTGACATCACGCATGACATCACTGATGACATCTCAAATTACATCGCTGATGAAATCATCCTTGTGATAGAGTGGCAGACCTCCTCTCACCCTAATATAACCTTTGATACACACACTGAAAAATACAAAGTAACATTTTGAAAACAATAGACATACCAATACCCGTTACAACACACCTATTCAGTAATTCCAAGATCTACACACACATCCACTCATTCACCAACAGTCCCTGTACAGTCACTCATACATGTACTCACTCATCATATGTACTCATACACCTATACATCCTGTTACAGACCGCCACTTATCTAAAGAGATACTCACACACATAGTCACACATGCAAACAAAAGTATCAAACATCTATTTACTTACATATACAGTTATACACACATTACCACACTTACTTCTAAAGAAACTTACACATACTTACTCTCTTAAACAATCACTTATAGAAACACCTACTTGGTTGTACAGGAACTCTTCCAATCTCTCACTCTCACATATACTCACTTATATACAATACTCACATATACTAGATTAAAACATATGTAGTTACTCATAAAGACACAATTGAGACATTCATTCACTCACTAATACACCCATACACACACTCATCCACCTATACAGTCTTGCTCACATGCTGTCTACAACACATACAAACAGTGAGTCACTCATTCATGCATCTATGCACTAAGTAATACCCCCCACCGAACCATACAGACACTCACACTGATACTCAAACAACCAACTAATAACCTATATGGACACTCATGTAGCTACTCAGCAACCCATGCTGCCACTTATACACAAAGTGAGAGACGGATACAGATATTTACATATTTAACCATTACTCACTAACCCATGTATCCACTAACATACACTTAATCAGTCAGTTGTACAATCAATTTTACAAAAACAAATCATCCATTTAGACACTTATATACCCATTTATGTTTCCATCGACCTTGAGATATACATATATAAAACATTCAATTTTCAGAAAAACACACATTCACTGGATGATGTCATCAGTGATGTCATTCGAGATGTCATCAGTGATGTCATGAGTGATGTCACTGACCATGTCATGAGTGATGTAATATGTGACGTCAACAGCAGTGCATTGCGGGCGCGCGAGTTACAGTTAGCTAAACTAACTATAACAGAGGAATTTCCATGGTTTTGTACGAGGGAAATGTCCAATTAACTATAACACCCCTGAAACCTATGTTTTTTTCTGTGAATTTCTAAGGTTTTTTAAATGCTAATTTCTAACTATAACATGCCTGAAACCTATGGTTTTTTTAGTGAATTTCTAAGGTTTTTTAAATGCTAATTTCTAACTATAAAGTGCCTGAAACCTATAGTTTTTTCAGTGAATATATATTTATTATACTATGTATACATGTGCAAATGTCTTGGTCCACCTGTTTGCCTCGGTGGCGTGGAAAAAATGGGTGGAACTGACGTCAGTACGCCGACGAGGTCCTCTTATGGCTCCGATGACGTCTTATGGTGTCACGAGTGGAACCGTGCTATTATGACGTCCTCGTCGACATGGGAATGCTAGGAAAGAATTTCCATGGAATGCTGGTGCAGGGAAATTCACCTAAGTGTTCAGGCTAGTCCTTTGGGAGCAACTGTTTATGTTGCCACTCCAGAAACCGCAACCAGTGATCCGAGGGCAGAGGCCCTGCAGATGGCACACAAGGTGGGGTGCCCAGTCATGTGCACCGGTGGAGCAGCGAAGTGACAAGCACCACAACCCACAAAAAAGGTAACGAGGGCCCTGAATAACACAGGATCTTCTCTTTGTATCTGGCAGGAACAACAAAGTTAAAATGCCCAAGTACCAAAATGTAGAATTAGTGCTACAACGGTCTTCAAGAGGACATGCGATGCTGCTTCTGCCTCCCGTACCTTGGAGGTGGCATATGGGTCAGCGGGACGGTCATACTGCAGTGGGATGCACACTCGGTAACCTCTCATCGCACTGCACCACACTTCAGGGAGGACGCTTTCCATGAGCTATGCTTTCTGATGATGTGTTGCGCCAGCCCTGTCCAACAACAGAACTCCTTTAGATCCAAACAGACTCTTTAACTCTCTCACCGGAAGTGAAACCAGGCCACACAGACACTTTCACAATATACCAGCCGGGAATGCACTTTTCGGTAAAAAAAAACACATTCCTTCCTCCTAATTATTCAAATAAACGTCTCACTGAAGAACAGGGGCTAGCTTCAATCGGCAAACAGCAGTTACAACAACTTTTTTACTTCGCAATACCATTACAACGCACGCATTACTACGCATGCATTGTACATCGCGAAGTCATTACTAAGCATTTTTTTAGAACGCATGGTCATTTACCACGCATGCCTTTACAACAAATTTTGTTGTAAAGGTATGTATGGTAAATGACCATGCGTTCTAAAAAACATGTAGATGATCCACGTTGTTGTAAGAAAACAGAGGCTGTTCTGTTTCCTCACAAAGACGTGCACAGTCCCTCAGAGACGATGTGAAGCAGGAACCACAAGGAGTGTGGAACCATGTGGAGTGAGAGGTAAGAGGGATCAGGCATGGGGTGGGGGTTTCTCTTCTAGGGTTTAGGGTAGTGCAGTGGTGTTTGGGTAGTGTAGAGGGTCATGCTGGGGTAGTGTTTTAGGGATTAGGGTGGTGCAATGGTGTTTGGGTAGTGTAGGGGTCATGCTGTGGTAGTGTTCTAGGGTTTAGGTTACTGCAGTAGTGTAGGGGGTCGTGCTGGGGGTAGTGTTTTAGGGTTTATGGTAGTGCAGTTGTGTATAGGTAGTGTAGGGGGTTGTGCTGGGGTAGTGTTTTAGGGTTTAGGGTAGTGCAGTGGTGTTTGAGTAGTGTAGGTGGTCATGCTAGTGGTAGTGTTTTAGGGTTTAGGGTAGTGCAGTGGTGTTTGTGTAGTGTAGGGGGCCGTGCTGGGGGTAGATTTAGGGTTTATGGTAGTGCAAGGGTGTTTGGGTAGTGTAGGTAATCGCCCTGGGGTAGTGTTTTAGGGTTTAGGGTAGTGCAGTGGTGTTTGTGTAGTGTAGGGGGTTGTGCTGGGGTACTGGTTTAGGGTTTATGGTAGTGCAGTGGTGTTTGGGTAGTGTAGGGGGTAGTGCTGGGGTAGTGTTTTAGGGTTTAGGGTAGTGCAGTGGTGTTTGTGTAGTGTAGGGGTAGTGCTAGGGTAATGTTTTAGGTTTTAGGGTAGTGCAGTGGTATTTGGGTAGTGTAGGGGGTTCATGCTGGGGGTAGTGTTTTAGGGTTTAGGGTATGGCAGTGGTGTTTGGGTAGTGTAAGGGGTCGTGCTGGGGGTAGATTTAGGGTTTAGTGTAATGCAGTGGTGTTTGTGTAGTGTAGGGGATCATGCTGGGGGTAGTGTTTTTGGGTAGTGCAGTGGTGTTTGTGTAGTGTAGGGTGTAGTGTTTTGGAGTGTAGAGTAGTGCAGGGGTGTTTGTGTAGAGTAGGGGGCCATGCTGTTGGTAGTGTTTTAGGGTTTAGGGTAGTGCAGTCATGTCTTTGTAGTGTAGGGATTTGTGTTTTAGGGTATAGGGTAGTGCAGTGGTGTTTGGGTAGTGTAGGGGGTCATGCTGGGGTTGTGTTTTAGGGTTTGGGGGAGTGCAGTGGTGTTTGGGTAGTGTAGCGGGTCGTGCTGGGGGTAGTGTTTTTGGGTTTAGGGTAGTGCCGTTGTGTTTGGGTAGTGAAGGGGTCGTGCTGGGGGTAGTGTTTTAGGGTTTAGGGTTGTGCAGTTGTGTTTAGGTAGTGAAGGAGGTCGTGCTGGGGGAAGTGTTTTGGGGTTTAGGGTAGTGCAGAGGTGTTTGTGTAGTGAAGGGGGTCATGCTGGGGGGAGTTTTAGGGTTTAGGGTAGTGCAGTGGTGGTTGTGTAGTGTAAGGGGTAATGCTGGGGGTAGTGTTTTAGGGTTCAAGGCAGTGCAGTGGTGTTTGTGTAGTGAAGGGGGTCATGCTGTGGGTAGGGTTTTAGGGTGTAGGGTAGTGCAGTGGTGTTTGCGTAGTGTAGGAAGTCCTGCTGGTGGTAGTGTTTTAGGGTTTAGAGTAGTGCAGTTATGTTGGGTAGTGAAGGGTGTCGTGCTGGGGGTAGTGTTTTAGGGTTTAGGGTCATGCAGTGGTGTTTGGGTAGTGGAAGGGGTAGTGTTTTAGGGTTTAGGGTAGTGCGCCCAACCAGCCACAATATCTGTGGACAAAGGGGATCCTGACTCTTTTGAACGCTGCGCCAATTTAATAATTTGGGTCAAGGGCCCTACCACGTCCAAGACCTATCAATTCCTTTTTTGGGATCCCTCATATACTTTGAGAAAAAGTACATACTTTCTCATCAATTTCTAGCATGTGTGCCACCTTCCATTCAGTGAGGGCTTGGGGCATTCTCCCCTCATCCTATTCTGACCTCCCTTTCAAGGGGTTGATGGATTTTCCCCACCACATACTCTGCCACTTTGGCATTAGGGGTGCACTCCGCCGACCTAGGATGGTAAATTTTAGGGGTGGGCATAGTTCAGGAAGTAGCGCTACGCGTAGCTACGCAAAGTGCACTTCGCACTATGCGAGCTACGCGTAGCACTACGCGAACTGCGTAGTAGCATGTTCGCACTGTGCAAGATGTTGTTTTCAATGATTGCACAGTGCGTGCCAGCATCCGGCACTGTGCAATCATTGAAAACGGCATCTTGCACAGTGCAAGCTGTACTTTTCTGCTGCTCGAGTAGATTTTTACTCGAGCTGCAGCTTTCTCAACGCGGACTGGTAGTTTCTCATCGCGAGCGTTCGCGAGCATCCGCGACCACTCGCAATGAGAAACCTGACCTCCCCGCGTTGAGAATCTCGCGGGGAGGTTTACTTTCCATGCTCGCGATCGGCAACTTGATGTTGCTGATCGCGAACAAGGAAAAAGTCTCGCGAGGATGTCATTTTGCTTGCTTGTGGTGGCCAACTTGATGTTGAGGACCGGGAGCAAGTGCAAAATGACTGCTGCACTACGCTACTCATGTTTGCACTGTGCTACGTGCGGTTCACGTAGCGCGATGTTCCGCAAACTTCGCAAACTACGCGAGCGAAACGTAGTGCTTTGCCCAGGGTTAGTAAATTTGGCTAGGCTCAAACATGTCCGACTGGACCCCACCTCAACCGGGGACTGAGAGGAGTGGAACTCTGGACACCAAGGACGCCCGAGTCCTTATCCTCATCAGAGGAGAAATTGTCCTCCGATACACCCTCTCCCTCTAAGGGAAACCCGCCGTCGGGGTCTACAATAGTGGTGACAGCGTCGCATTTTTCTCTGGGCTCCAACTCCTTCCGGCAGGGTGCATATTTTAGCGTTTGCGCACTCTTGAGGAAAGTCTCTGTAAGTTTATCAAATCCTTCCAAGTGCCCCGCGTTATGCTTAACGGACCATTTATTCCCTATCTGGGAGCTGCTGGGACCCGCCACCACCAGATCTGGGTTACTGAAAACACCAAGGACGCTTTTTGCCAACTTATCAACCTACCTGATCCCTAGGAGGAGCCAGCGCCATAGAAATAGCCAGAGAGAGGGCTTGGTCCACTGTTGGGTGGCCATTCCTCCTCCACTTCCTGGTAGGAGGAGTAAAAATGGTCTAGCAGAGGGTGTGAGCACAGAACAAATGCCCGTAAAATCCTTAAGGCAGCCCCCTCGCCGGTGCTCCAACAGCAGCTGGGCTTTCCTAGAAGCTGTTATAAGACTAGACCACCAGGTGGCACTGGTCACTAACGTGGCCGTGTGGGGAAATCACTGCGTAGCAGTGTCAAAATTAGGAGAGGGTTGGTCGGGAATCAAGCGGACACTAAAGGAGTGACCAGATTCCCAAATGCACGTAAAGACCAGCAGGAGAGCTTGACGGAGCTGCCTCCCTCGGACCAGACGCGCCTGAAACTGCGAGGGGGAGAACTCGCTTGGGCAAGAGCCTACTGCACAGGGAATATGAAACAATACCAAGGCAATAATGCTAATAACGCGCACAAGAAACCGCTATACAAACAGCAACAACGTCAGATTAAGTCAAGAATGTAAGGAATGCACTTTACTGACGAGCAGTGAAGAAAGAGGAAGCGGAAGGGACGTCACAATATTATATACAATTGACTGTGATATGATTAGACTATAGTTGCCTTGGAAACTACCCCCCTAATCGTTCATGGGTTGTGTAGTCTTTTTTTTAATGATTGTTGTGTTACATTTTCTTTGAACTGCTATGCAAATAAATTGAGGAAAGATATGCATAAACCTCGCCTCCATCCTGCCATAGAATTCATTAAACTTTATTCGATCTGATTTAGAAACATAGATCATAAAAGTGTACATAAATACAGTAAATCCTCTTTCCTAATACAATACAGTGAGAATTAATTAAAACCAGCAGGTAAAAACGGGTGTTACAAAGCCCGGTTCAGAGCAATTTTTAGGTTAACAGAATCGTAAAGTTCAATGTTTCGCAAGATCAGTCTCATGTACTTCATGCAAAATACGCGATAAGGGGTCCAAGTAAGGTGGAACACTCCAATACCTGACCAGTCTGCACTATATAAAACTGTTGAAAAAATAAAAAATAAAAAGTGTTTTGCACACTTCTGTCATTGGGCTATATGTGGGCTACATCTGGGTGATATTTGTGCTACATTTGGGCTCTTTTTTCTCTGGTGGCCATCTTGGGAGACTTATTTGTTATGAAGTTTCCTAATTTCCTCATTTACTGCAGTCTGCTCAGTAGGAAATGCTTTCAGTTTTTTACTTTGATTCCATCAAGAAGGCATTCAGATGGATCACACATTTGCCATAAATTCAGAATGTGAGCACTCTAGTTGTTCATTAGATCACTGTAGTAAAGCTACTGCTCACCAGGGAGTTAACTGGAAGTCTACTGCTGGTATTGAAAGGGATTGTTTCAGTCTGCATGTCAGAATTGTCTAATGAAATAGAAGAGGATTTGAGATCTCGCTTAAAACATGCCCTACATTTTCTTTCTGCAGCACTAACCATAATTTTTATGGCAAAATGAACCCCCTCATTTGTTTCGCTCTTTAAATTAAATGTTTTATGTGTTACCAGTTTATTCCACTCAAGATGGCTTTAGGTGTGCCATAATGTTGTCATAAGTAAGACTGTTAGCTCTCTAGTTGTTCTTTAGAGCACTCTAGGAAGCTGCAGTAGAACATAAAGGCATCAACTGACAGGCTGAAATATAATGGGAAGATATTTGAGATCTCACTTAAAACATGTCCTAATTTTTCTTTCTACAGCACTAACCATAATTTCTATGTCAAAATGAACTCCCTCATTTTGTTCCTTTTTGAATTAAATGTGTTAAGAGTTACCAGTTTATTCCAATCAAGATGGCTTCAGGTGTGACATAATTGTGTCATAAGTAAGACTGTTAGCGCTATAGTTGTTCTTTAGAACACTCTGGGATGCTGCAGTAGATCACAAAGGCATCACCTGACAGGTTGCTCCTGTTGAAATATAACAGGACGATATTTGAGATCACACTTGAAACATGTCCTAATTTTTCTTTCTACAGCACTAACCAAAATTTCTATGACAAAATGAACCCCATCATTTTGTTCCTTTTTAAATTAAATGTTTTAAGTGTTACCAGTTTATTCCAATCAAGATGGCTTCAGGTGTGCCATACTTTTGTCATAAGTAAGGCTGTTAGCGCTAGTTGTTATTTAGAACACTCTGGGAATCTGCAGTAGAACACAAAGGAATCAACTGACAGTCTCTGCCCTTGTTGGATGCACATGTTTTACTGAGAATGTCAGACTTCATTCTCACATGACTGAGAAAGATAATGTGAATTTACAGAAAATATGCTCTTATTTTAGCTTCTGGAGCACCTTCCAAAACTCTATGTGAAAATAGATTTCTCTCAAACGATTCATGATATCCCAGCAGAAGGTTTTTGACAGGGTAAAATCACCTTAGAACACACCAAAATTCCTGAAATTAGTATGGTGCCATCAACAAATGAATTCTAACGTAACTAAAGTCTGTTATCACCCTTTATAGTTCTCCTTTTGGTAACCCTCAAAATCTTCGATTCACCGCAATGCATTTCAATGGCGTACTATCATGTATATTGGCCCCAAGATGGCTGCCAGCAATTCCAGGATGAAGTGCTGACAGCCAATCAGATCTCACGATGACATGTTTGGTTAGGCTCAGCCCAGATATCGATATTATTTCTTTTTCAAATTTCTCGGTAACTACAGAAAAGATTTACACCATTTAACAAAAATAGTTCTTTCTGAACCAAGGGCTACTTTGTTGCCAAATTTGGTGTAATTTCGTTCAGCAGTTTGGGCTGTAGCCGCGGCTAAAGTGGGGAAAACACGTTTTGGGACCCCCTTTTTCTCAGCCCCCCCTTGACAAATCACCCCAAAACTTTCAAGATAGGAGCTGACCAGAGCGGGTCGTAAGTTTTGAAAATGTCGCGAAGATTCGTCAATCGGCGTCAAAGTTAATGGAAATAGAATGTTGTGATTTTCCTATGGTAACTAGGTCCTAAATATAACTACCTACGAGCAACCGTATATATATATATATACACATATATATATATATATATATATATATATATAAATATATATATATATATATCACAGGTGCCGTCACCGTTCATACACGAACAGACGAGAACGGACCCAAGCTATAGTGCAGAATTTTTGTTTATTTTCTTCCCCACACCACCGCCATGATGCGTTTCATCCTACCACGAGGCCTTGATCACATATATATATATATATATATTACCTACTGGTAGTCGCCAGTAGGTAGTTATAGTTAGGACCTAGTTTCCATAGGAAAACCGCAACATTCTGTTTGGAATAACGTTGGCACCGGTAGACGAATCTTCGCAAAATTCTCAAAGAAGATGGCCTGCTTCGCTCCACTCCTTCCCTGAAAGTTTCGGGGTGATTTGTCAAGTGGGAGCCGAGAAAAAAGGAAAACTGCTGAACGGAATTACACCAAATTTGGCAAAAAGGTAGAGTTTGTTTCGCAGATTACTCTTTTCGTTAAATGGTGTAAATCCGTTCAGCAGTTCCTTAGAAAATCAAAAGTAAAATCATAGATATATTTGCGAAGTTGTACCGTATGCGTACCGTCCTAGGACAGCACGTGTACCATTATGAGCACGAGCTGCATGCTAATTGGCTGAAAACTGTCTGTCAACACTCCAAACCAGGAAGTGTTGGCAGCCATCTTGGGTCTTGGTAGAACCGAGGCACAAGAAAAGTGATAAACAAGTTCGCAAAAGACGCAAAGGGGGGAGGGTAAAAAGACCCTGACCCCATAGGCCTGCTCAGGGGGTCCCACAAGGACCCCCAAGGCCCCCCCAATTTTTTCTGTTGAAAAAAATCACGGGATACGCGTAGGGTATGCGTACCCTGCCGATCCCCCCCCGAAAAAAATTAAGGCACCACTCTGCAAATGCGCCCCCTGCTGCGTTTGCAGAGGGGGAAATAATTCACATTGAATACTGGGGGGTCCCTGTGGGCCAAGTAGCCCACCAGGAACCTCAATGGCGCATACTGGAGGTTCCTGGTGGGCTGGTTGGCCCCCTGGGATCCCAGTATTCAAGGGGAATTAGTTCCCCCTCTGCAAACGTGCCAGGGGCTGAGTTGCATAGAGGTGTAATGCGGCCATGCCCCTTTTTACACCTCTCTGCAAGGCAGCCCTCTGGCGCATACTGGAGGTTCCTGACCCCCTAGGCCTGCTCAGGGGGTCCCAAAAAAAGAAAATTAATATTCACGGGATACGTGTAGGGTACGCGTACCCTGCCCATCCCAAATAAAAAAGTTAAGGCACCACTCTGCAAACGCGCCCCCTGGCACATTTGCAGAGGGGGAACTAATTCTCCTTGAATACTGGGGGTCCCTGGGGGCCAAGTAGCCCACCAGGAACCTCCAGTATACGCCAGGGGGCTGCCTTGCAGAGACGTGTAAAGAGGCCACACCCCTTTTTACACCTCTCTGCAACCCAGCCCCCTGGCGCATACTGGAGGTTCCTGGTGGGCTAGTTGGCCTCCAGGGACCCCCATTATGCAAGGGGACTTAATCCCCCAACTAAGAACGCCCTACGGGCGCGTTTGCAAAGTGGTGAAGGTAGGGGGCGGGGCTTGAGCAGATATGTGGGAAAACATGCTCTGTGGCATGTTTTAAATTGGGGAATTAATTCTTCTTCAATCCAGAGGTTCCCTAAGGGTCAACTAGCCCACCAGGTACCTCCAGTAAGCGCCACGGAGCTGTGTTGCAGAGTGTTGTAAAAAGGGGGTGTCGCCTCTAAACACATCTCTGCAACGCAGCTCCCTGGCGCATACTGGAGGTACCTGGTGGGCTAGTTTGCCCACAGGGGACCTCAGGATTGAAGAGGAATGAATTCCCCAACTTAAAACACGCCACAGGGCTTGTTTGCACACATGTCATCTCAGGCCTGCCCCCTTCCTTCACTATTAAGCAAAATATTCCTCTAAAATCAGGCGAACTACAAATTCCAATTTACTCACCTGTTATCAGGAGAAACCTCAGTGCTGCATCTTTCAGCCCACTACTGATCCTGAAAAGTAATTCTAACCATACTTACAGTAACTTGAATTTCCTTCCATAGGCTAACATTGACTGGTATCAGTAGGGAAATTGTGGAGTTTTGGAACTTTAAAAAATTCCTCTAAAATCAGCCGAACTACAAATTCCGATTTACTCACCTGTTATCAGGAGAGACCTCAGTGCTGCATCTTTCAGCCCACTACTGATCCTGAAAAGTAATTCTAACCGTACTTACAGTAACTTGAATTTACTTCTATAAGCTAACATTGACTGGTTTCACTTGGAAATTCTTTTAAGTGTGGAGTTTTGGAACTTTAAAAAATTCCTCTAAAATCAGCCTGACTACGAATTCCAATGTACTCACCTATTATCAGGAGAGATCTCAGTGCTGCAACTTTCAGCCCACTACGGATACTGAAAAGTAATTTTAACCATACTTACCAGTAACTTGAATTTCCTTCCATAGGATATCATTGCCTGCTATATAAAATATATATAAATAAAAAAAATACAATACAAAAAAAAAATATTACAATTTTAATATTTTCAAACCCATTTATTTCAATTTATTTTGAAAATATGTAATGTACAAAAAATATATCTACAAATAAACAATGTAGTAAATCAGTATAAAACAATATACCAATTAATACATTTAAAAATTATCATTTACAAAACCTTTGAAATTCACTGAAAAAACCATAGGTTTCAGCCACGTTATTGTTAGGAATTAGCATTTAAAAAACCTTAGAAATTCACTGAAAAAAACATAGGTTTTACACATGTTATAGTTAGGAATTAGCATTTAAAAAACCTTAGAAATTCATTGAAAAAACCATAGGTTTCATACATGTAATAGTTAGCTGGACATTTCACTCATACAAAACCATTGAAATTACCCCGTTATAGTTAGTTCAGCTAACTATAATTCGCGCGCCCGCAATGCACTGCTGATGACGTCACATAATATATCACTCATGACATGGTCAGTGACATCACTCATGACATCACTCATGACATCTCAAATTACATCACTCATGACATCACTGATGACATCATCCTTGTGAAAGAGTGGCAGACCTCCTCTCACCCTAATATAACCTTTGATACACACATTCAAAAAGAGAAACTAAAATTTTCAAAAAATGGAGATACCAATACCAGTTACAACAACCTATTCATTAATTCCACCATCTGCATACACATCCACTCACAACAGTTCTATATAGTCACTCATACATGTACTCACTCATCATATGTACTCATACACCTATACGTCCTGTTACACATCCATTTACTTGCATATACAGCTATAGACACACCACTACACTTACTTCCAACGAAACGTACGCATACTTACTCTCTTAAACAATCACTTATAGAAACACATACTTATTTATACAGGAACTCTTCCATTCTCTCACTCTAACATATACTCACCTTTATACATCAATCCTCACATATACTAGTTTAAAACATGTAGTTACTCATAAAGATACTATTGAGACAGTCATTCACTAACTAACACACCCATACACACACTCATCCACCCATACAGTACTGCACACATGCTGTCTTTAAAACACATACAAACAGTGAGTCACTCATTTATGCATCTGTGCACTAAGTAATACCCCCCACCAAACCATACAGACACTCATTCTGATACTCAAAAAACCAACTAATAACCCATATACACACTCATGTAGCTACTCATCAACCCATGCAGCCATTTATACACAAAGTGAGACACTGATACAGATATTTAAATATTTAAACATTACTCGCTAATACATGTATTCAGTAAGATACACTTAATAAGCCAGTTATACAATCAATAAAAAAAACATCAATTTTGACACATATTTAACCGTTTATTTTTCCATCGACGTTTAGGTATACATACATAAAAAATATTTTTTTTTCAGAAAGACACACATTCACTGGATGATGTCATCAGTGATGTCATCAGTGATGTCATTTGAGATGTCATGAGTGATGTCATGGGTGATGTCACTGACCATTTCATGAGTGATGTAATATGTGACGTCATCAGTAGTGCATTGCGGGCGCGCAAGTTCTAGTTAGCTGAATTAACTATAACTGGGGAATTTCAATGGTTTTGTAAGAGTGAAATGTCCAGCTAACTATAACATGTATGAAACCTATGTTTTTTTCAATTAATTAGTAAGGTTTTTCAAATGCTAATTCCATCTATAACATATGTGACAGCTATGGTTTTCTCAGTGAAAATATATAATTATATATATATATATATATATATATATATATATATATATATATATATATATATATATATATATGTCATGCTGCAAGGATCCACAGGGCTGACAAATCTCAAAATAAGATCTCAGCAATTTTAGGATTCAGGAACTAAGTCCCCTGTCCTGGAAGAAAACATATTGGGGGCAGGGTATGGATTTGATGCCCCACTAACATGTGCTGGGCCAAAAATGTCATTTGTTTTTTGTTGAATGCCTTGAAAAAAACGGAGCCTCCTGCGCTCTTTAAATATAAGCATCCTTGGGTGGACCGGGGTCCGGGGGTATGTCATCCATCAGGGGCTAATAGTCATAATTAGGTGAGGGGGTATGCGGTCACCCCTCACAGCCCTTATTGAGGCCCGAGGACCCCTTACCTGAGCCCGATAGTCATAATTAGAGGGGACGGATGTGCGGCCCTAATCCATGGGCCTGATTGAGGCACAGGGGACAACATCCCCCGTTGCCAATAATCGCATTTAGTGGAAGGGAGCTTCCAGCCTCCCTCCCGACCCTTCTTGAGGTCCTGGGCACCCCATGTCCACGGCCAACATTACAATTTAGTAGCAGGGACATGCAGCTGCTCTCCCTGAGTTGATCACTGGTCCTGGGTAAGCATGGGTGAATTTTGCGAATCTGGCGTTCGCGAATTTGTGGATTTGCGAACTCGCAATCCGCAAAATCCGCAAATTCTCGGGAATTTGCGGATTTTTTTTGTGTTCGCAAGGATTTCTGCCAGTTCGCGAGGGTTTTGTACCAGTTCGCAATTGCGAACTTACATGTCGGCTCCCAACGATCGCGATTATGTTGTTTCTACGTCTGGTTCATCATCACAGGTTCCCAGCACCCTCTGTTTCACCACTGCCACCCTCTGTTTCACCCATGCCACCCTCTGGTACATCAATGCCACCCTCTGGTTCATCATCACTGTAGATTATGGGGGGAAAAGCAAGCACACCTGCCCTGCTTCAACTGACATGAATTAATTTGGGGTTGATTTATTAATGTGTCACTGTTTTGAAATTCCAGTCTGGCACCTGCTTCCTTATCTGTAATTTGCTTTCTGTTGCCGTGCGATTTTTTTTTCCAGGACCTTTGTGGCCTACTTGTAGCTATTCTATGAGCCTGCTGTGAGGGTCAGAGCATGGTCATACAATTGTTGCAACTAGCAACTGAACTCTGGAGGGGCCCCAGACAGGAAGCACTACAGGGAATGGTTACTAATGATGAGTTTGAACTTTTGCACCTGCTGAATGCTTTCACTTTTGCAAAACTCGTTTTTCTGTAGAACAGCATTACAGCCCCTGTTCCTCTTGAAAGTAGTCCAGCCTGGACTGCCAGACCACTTCCCCCGAACTGAAAAAACAAGCAACCCAGGACTGGTTTTGCCCTTGTTATGGATTCTTCAGCCGGGTATAGCTTGGTTCCAGTGGCACACTGAGCCTGAGACCCACTACTGGGTATACCCAGCACTCTAAGTGCGTCAAATGCAAAAAGAGCAAGGTCATAGATGGAATGCTTGAATTGATCTCAGCCACTGCCAATTGCTTGGGCCGTGATCCCAATCCATCATTTTTCACTCACTATGCCATGTCAGTTTAGACCTGGCTATATGTAAATCAGTCTTGATGCTGCTCCTCATGGGAACAGTCCAGTCCGTACTGCCAAACCCAGACCTCTCTGAACCAGAACACAAGCAACACAGGACCGGTTTTGCCCTTGTCGTGGTTTCTACAGCCAGGTATAGCCTGGTTCAAGTGGGACCCTGAGCCTGCGACCCATATCTGGGTGTACCCGGGGCATTAAGTGCATCAATGCAAAAACAACAAGGTGAATGATGGAATGTTACCTCAGTTTGGACCTATCCATATGCAAATCAGTCTTGAACCTGCTTCAGTGGGAACAATCCAGCCTGAACTTCCCAAGCCAGAACCTTCTTGAACAGAAACACAAGAAATCCAAGACTGGTTTCACCTTTGTTATGGGCTCATAAGCTGGATAGTGTGCACGGTACCCACGTCTGGGCATACCCATCCCACTTAGGATGACATATGAAAGTATACAAAAAATGATGGATGGAATGTTTGAACTAATCTCAGCCACTGGTAATTACTTGGGTCACATCCCAGTCTATCATTACTTTGCACACCATGCCACCTCAATTATATAAAAATAGGCCCTCCCTGAAACTCAATACAGGTAATCTATGACCGGTGTTGCTCTTGTTATGGGCTCAACAGCCGGTTATTGCTTGGTTTCTAAAAGTTGCACCCTTAAACTAGTAATGTGTGTGAGAAACTGCCCTCTTTCTGCATGGTTGCCCCCACTTTTTGCTGAATTGCTAATGTGCTTTGACTGAGTGTGGCCTGGCCTCCTGCTAATCAGGTACCCATGGCTTATGTTCTTTCTCGAAAACTGCATTGAAGCCTAAACCAAATTGACATCTCTGGCTGCAAGTCAGCCCCTGGTAAATGGTACCACAGGTACCTAGGCCACTGTGACCAGAGAAGGCCTCTAAGGGCTGCAGCCCTTATTGTGCCACCCTTAGAAGTCCCGTACCATTACACACACACACTGTCTTTGCAGGCTGCGTATTTTGGTGCAGAACAAAGTGAAGAGTCGACATGGCAAACATTGCTGTGTGCCATGCCTACAACCCACTGCCCTGGCATAGGTCAGTCACCCTTCTAGCTGGGTGCACTATACCAGTGGTGAGGGTACAGGTGCAGGAGCCCAGAACCCCTACTTTTATGAAATTATCTCAGAGGTAACGTTTCTTTCCTTTCTGCAAGCAGGGCTTTTCTATAAAATCAACTAAAACCCTGAGACATATATATATGCCCCAATCACATTAGATTCAGGTGGGAATGAGGTAAAGCACCAATTTGGAGAAAGCAATAAACTCAATTTTCTGTCAGGTCATCAGCATGTCTACCTTTGACATAGATGGTCTCTGTCCCTATCTTTCCAAGAGCCTAGGAAAGTGTCATGTCATTCACATTGATAAGGCACCTAATACTCCATCAGTCTGGGTCAAATGTTTTGTTGTACATATATATTTTTAGATTAGCCAACAACAGTAACATAAAACTGTAGCTTAAATTGACAAATATCTACCATATTTTTTATATTAATGTGTCTAAGACTAGAATATTGATTCAACCAGCATATGTCAGAAATACCTCAAGAATTCCCCATATCAGTGATCAACAGTATAAAAGGAACATCGAGTGGCCATGGGGATAGAGAGGTCCTTCACCTCCGATTATTGAGCAAGATACTGCCAGAAGATCCTGACAGAGACTGCCAGACTGATGTACTGCTGCAGCATCACATCTTATGCGGAGAGGTGATACAAAGCAAAGTTTAGGAGGAGAGGAGCTGAGCACAGCTGAATATTTGTTTTCTATTTGATGGAACACTCTCTTCTGGATACTGCTTACTGTGGCTTCCTGCTGTGAACAGGTCTGCAGTGCGCTGATTCCTCCTAAGAAGCTCTTGGTGAATTTAGGCTACTCCAAGTCTTATTGTATAGTACATAGAGATATACTTTAGGGTGCTAGGCTGCCAGTTGATATGTCACTATGATAGAAATATTCATATTATTTTCATTGTTAGCAACATGAGCTAGTGCTCTTTTAATTATATTCTGTGTGGTTATTTTACATCTGCTAAGCTACAGGATCAGACTGTTGAAATTAAACACTTTTAAACCCAAAGAGCCTTTCTATTAGTACAGTGTTTGTGGGTGATATTATGAAGCACAACATTGGGTTTCAATCGCCACTGTATCCCTGACCCCTTTTTGGGTACTGTTTGTAATTCAGAAAACCCTGACACTGCATCAACAATGTATTGAGTGGGGTTGTGTTAGACCTGGCATCCTTAAGATGGTCCTGCCCGCAATCTTTTTGATTGTTACCTCCATGTTTTGCTGGATCTTTTTGTTGGCCTAAGGATTCTGAGCATGTTTCCACTGTTAATCAGTGCTGCAGTGCATGTGCTTCTTCCATAAACATGAGTGTAATTTGTGTATATATGTAAGTCCCTTGTAAAGTCGTATACTTTATACCCAGGGCCTGTAAGTTAAATACTACTATTGGGCTGCAACACTGTTTGTGCCACCAACATAAGTAGCCTGCTAAACCTTTCTCAGGCCTGCCACTGCAGTGCATGTGTGTGCAGTTTACTGCCACTTTGAATTTGCATTTAAAACTACTTGCCAAGCCTTATAACACCCCTGTCATTACATATGTCACCCCTAAGGCAGGCCCTAGTGAACCCTAAGGACAGGATGCTATGTAAGTAAAAGGAAGGACATGTACCTGGTTGTTTTACATGTCCTAGTAGTGACAAACAACCACATTTTTTTTCACCACAGTGATACCTGCTCCTCTTATAGTTTAACATGGGAAAATCCTTAAAATACCTTTAAGCTGTAATTCTTGATTGCAGAGGAGCAGCCGCTTTATGTTTTATATCTTTGGATTAGTAATGACAAATCCTCTTTACTGGTAAAGTTGGATTTTACATTGTAGGAAGCTGTCTCTGTATATACTATACAAAAATGAGGTATAGTGTGCAAGTAGTCTAGTGGAAGCCCAAAGGAAGGCAGATATAAAGGTAGATAGCCCATCACTTTCTGTCAGTGGTAGTGTGGTTGAGCAGTAAGGCAGTATCAGAGGACATTGTTAAGCATTTGGTATACACACTCAGTTAGCAAATGAATTTGCACACTCAAAGACTGAACTTCAGACCAATTGTTTTTGTATAAAAATATTGTTTTAGGGGGGTGTGGTCTGACGCCCAGGGAGTATGGCGGTGTCCAAGTAGTGGTCTCCGGCGCACCTCGGCGAAGCTGCATACACCGGTGGTCTCCCGCAAAGTCTCCTAGTGGAAAATGCCTCAGAAGGTACGCTGAAGGTGAAGTGAGCTTTGCCGCTTAAGCCCGCACCCTGTACGGCATTTACTTTATCTGGAAATTTTATCCCGCACTGATGCTTCACAGCAGCCGCCATTTTCTTTATGAGGAGCACGCGCGATCTTTAGAAGGAAGAATGCATGTCTACCCTCGAATGCTGCTTTCGGGCACCAGACTGTTGATAACTGGGTAATTTTCTTTGTTTTTTATATCCCAGTGCTTCTCCTCAACACCTCATGCTATTTCTTCTCAGATATGCTTCTGCATCAATAAAGTGAAAATCATGTCGGCCATTTTGTGGCTTCCTGTACAATATAGCCTCCCTGGCTTTGCTGCACTTTTTTATTGACTGGACTTTATCTACTTGCCACATTTTATGAGTGTTGTACTCCTCATGTTTACGTTCTGGCAATATTAATCTCGAATTCTTAAAGGGACACAGCCAAACTTGTTGACTGGGCATCTTTGAAGTATTTCTTTATTTATTCATTATTTTTTTTCTTCTGTCAGTCAGAATTTCAACGTCATCTTCCCCTAATATATGTATGCTTTCTTTTATTCTTTTTGTTAGTAAGCTTAATGGGAAGAACTAAGACGCAGTCTTTTACATTTTCTAAAATGAAGCACATTTTCATTAAAAATTCAAAAATATTCACAGAGTTCTCCAAGTTAGAGGACTCTCTATTGCCTGTACCTCACACTCTAGAAGTAACATGGAGCCTTCTTCGGCCACATCAGGAAAGTCTGTCACTAAGCGCTTAAAAAAGGATCCTCCTTCTTCGCCCAAGTCAGTCTCGCCGGTCTCTATGCAGCTCCTGCTTGAAGAAATCAGAGCTCTCCGACCTTTCATGGAAGAGACTAATGCCACATTGCAAATACTTACAGATAATTGGTCCCAATTAGATACACCAGTTTCTGAAGTTGAACAAAGTGTTTCATCATTCAAACATACATATTGTACAGTCTCCCAACTTCACTCCCAAGTCTCTGTGCTCCAACGACAAGTTGAGGACTTTGAAAATCGAAATACATGAAACAACCTTCACATTTATGGACTGGCGGAGGAACTTGAGGGGTCAGACGCTCTCACCTTTTTTTAATCTTACCTTCCCAAGCTACTTCACATGCCGGATGGCACTACGCTTAATATTCAATGAGCACATAGGTTGGGACTCACTCCCTCTACTGCCTCCTCTTCACAACGACCAAGAGGAGTCATCTTATATTTCTTTGAGTACACAGACCTATTAAAAGTTTTGTCAGCGGTCAAATCTATTCAAAGAATCACATGGTCAGACTCCTCCTTATTCTTCGCTCAGGATTACACTTAGGCTACTGCTGACAGACGCAAAGATTTCCTCAATATGAAACCTGACCTTCCCTCGATGGGAGCCCGTTATGGTCTCTTCCATCCCGGCCTTTTTAAGGTTACATACAAACAACAGAACAACTACAAATGAAGACCCGTTACGACTCCAGAGCTTTATTAACTCCCGTAAAACAGTCAGCATGGACTCTTCCAATTCTTCAGCTTCATTTAATGGTTAATGTTGTGATTATGTTTCAACGATTTCTCACAGTTTATTCTGTCTTGGTAGTATTTACTTGTACTAGGGATAATACTTACTGGTCTTAGATGGCCTCTGGTTCCACATTGATCCCAGTTTATATCTTACTGATTGTTATGTTTAATTATTTTTTAGTGTGTTATATGTCTCAACTAATTGTTGCTTTTCGCTTCCACAGATCCTTTTCTTCTATGGTGTGGATTCCCCTGGTCCTCCGTGTGGTCTCGTCGGGATGTTCCATCTCTCCATGTGGTTTCACCTCTCCCCTCTTCACATTTACCTTTTGTAGGTATGTTTTTTGTTTTGTCTTTTGTTCTTTGTGTCATAATGTCTTTGTTCCTTTTGTTTGTTCTGTACCCAAAATGTATCTATTCATTTAGTGTCTTCGATTCTCTTCTTTGCTACTTTCTGATTCGCTTTCTCTTTACGCTTACTATCGCATGTCTATTTCTTTTTCTCATTTCTTTTTATCCTTTCATTTATACTCTTCCTACTTTCTACTCTGCTTTTATAATGAGCCCGCATATTGGCACCCGAGTCCTTCATTGGATTTTGCGGCCTGGCTCTTAAATTTCTCCTTACTTTGACTTTACACCTCTTATTACCTTATTTCTGTCCTGCTTTTATATCTTATATTGTTATTATACTGAATGAGACTTTCGCATTCTTAATTCAAGATATTTCTATTAATATATGTCAATAAAATGACTTACCTGGAATGTTAGGGGTTTGAATTTGCCAATTAAATGACAAAGAGTCTTGACCCACTTAGCTACGTTAGGCACTGATATTGTTTTTTGAAAGAGACTCATCTTTCCGATGCTGAATCCTTAAAATTAAAAAAAGGTTGGGTAGGAGAAGTTTTCTCTTCTTCTGGGGATGGCAAACGTAATTGAGTTGTGATACTTTGTCGTAAATCCCTTCCGTTATCCATTTTATCTCAAGAATCAGATGTCTCTGGTAGATGGTTGAATGTTAAGTTGTCTCTTAGGGGTGTTCCAGTCTCTCTCCTAAATGTTTATGCTCCTACATGCTGAGAACCTGCCTTTTGGCCTACATTGGCTAAGGAAATCACTCACTGTATAGAAGACAACTTCATCCTAGCTGGTGATTGTAGTCAGAATTTTGATCCATTTATGGACAGAAATTCTAAAGTCTTCTTTATACCTAATAAACCCCATAAATCGTTGTCCATGCCAATAATCAGCATAAACTCCTTGAAGCTTGGCATTTATGTAATCCAACCACCAGAGAATTTACTTTTTATTCCCCATCTCATCGATCTCAGTCAAGGATTGATTATATATTTGTATTCCATCAATATTATGCAAACTCTCACACATGCAGAAATTTGCCCCATCTTACTGTCAGATCATGCCCCTGTTTCAATTGGCCTTGATATTTTTCCCAAATTTACAGGTCCCAGAAGATGGCGCTTTAATAATCCCCTTCTCTCAGATCCAAAATTCACAGCCTCCTTTACTGCTTTCTTTGATGAATTTTTCATGATTAATCAAACCCCATCCATGCCCTTTACCACTGTATGGGATACTTTTAAAGCCTCCACAAATGACTTCATAATTGGCTTTGTTGCGAAGAAACAAAATATTGCCTGTAAATTCACTAAGAAACTAAGACTCTCCTTCAAAGTATCACGAGACTGGAGCACTCTTCTTACACCTCACACTAAAAATATTGTTTGACAGACCTTATTATTGCCAAGATGCAATTTAATAAGAAGTCCACGGAAGATGCCTCATTATATTTGTTAAAATCCAGTGTTAAATTTTATGGGGGCGAAAACAATGCTGGAAAAATGTTGGCCAATTACCTGAAAGTTAAACATAATAGGTTGCGGTCAAATCAAATTTTTAGGATGGAAACTAAGATTTAAAGTTTAAGGACGCTGATATTTTAAATGAATTCTCTATCTTTTATAATTCATTGTACACTTCTGAAACACAACCCACTGATCATTCCTTGCTACACTTTTTCTCGACTATTCAAAAACCCCAAACCACTCTCCCAGATTTATCCTCACTGCAATTAGACATGACACACCAAGAATTATCGCAAGCCTTCATCATCTTAAAAAAGACAAAGCGCCGGGACCTGATGGTTTCACTGTCGAACTTTATTTACATTTTTCTAAACTTTTGCTTCCCAAATTGCATTTTCTAATAACTTATTTTGGTGCATCAGGTGGCTCTTCAGGTTCTTTCCCAGAAACACATATTTGCCTAATTCCCAAAGAAGGCAAGGACCCTAAACACTGCAAAAATTACAGACCCATATCACTGGTCAATATCGACTATAAAATCTTCTCCAAGGCATTCGCCACAAGATTAGACTCCCACTTACTAGATCTTTTGGGAAAAGAACAATCTGGATTTGTTAAAGGACGTTTTATAACCGACAACACACAACTTCTTTTCAATGTCCTGTCCAAATCCTCACATTTTACACAACCCATTGCAGTAATAGCCTTATACGCTGAAAAGGCATTTGATAGAGTTGAATGGGCCTATCTGTTGTACACTCTCAAATGGTTTGGTTCAGGCCCTAAATTCATATCCTTAATTTCTCTCCTTTACTCCAACCCTTGCGAAGCAGTTTGTGCCAACGGTTGGGTATCTCCATTTTTTAATTTAGGAAGAGGTGTGCGTCAAGGATGTCCTCTTTCCCCATTCCTTTTTAATTTGGCCTTAGAACCCTTTCTCTACAAGTTACACCAGAACTTAAATTTACATGGCTTTCAAGCATTAAATTCTCACATCAAATTGGCAGTGTACGCAGATGACATCTTGCTTTTTATGTCCAAACCAAATGAATCAATACCTGCCTTTCTGGCAGAGGTAAACGTTTATCCTAGCATCTCTGGTTACAAATTAAACAACGATAAATGTGAGATTCTGCCCTTAACAAAATACACTTTTAAATCAGATTTCACCACTTCCAATTTTATATGGAATTCTCATCACATTAGGTATTTAGGGCTACATGTTACTCCTTCTCTTTCGGATACAGTAGCTCTTTGCATGAATAAATGTATACAAAAGATCTCAGACCTAACCACTAAATGGCATCCCCTTTATCTGTCATGGTGGGGCCGCTTAGACGCTATAAAGATGATGATTTCACCAATAATTTTATATACTATCTCTAATATCCCAGTTCCTATTCCCACAAAATTCTTTAAAAAGATTAATTCCATCCTTTCTTCCTTCCTTTGGAATCACAAGAAATCCAGAATGTCTCTTTCTAAACTAATTCACCCCAAAACGGAAGGTGGAGTACATTTTCCTGACTTCCCGGCATATCAAAAAGCATTCCTTATGTGCCAAGCTTCTCTTTGGTTACGTGATTCCACGGACTATTGTCCCTTATGGACTACAATTGAGCATCTTTTTTTATCTCCATTTTCCTTTGATGAATACCTCTCCTTCTCATGCAAACCGCAGGCCTTATCTACTCCCATTATTAAATTCACATCTAAACCTTTGCTATCATTGTCACCCTCTCCTCTGAGTACTGTAGACTCTTTCCTAAATTCTACAATTTGGCACAATAATAGCGTGCTTATTCGGAACAAACCATTTTATTGGAAGACATGGCGTCAGAAGGAATTCATTTGGATTCATCAACTATTTTCACAATCGGATTTTATATCTTTCTCCTCCCTCAGTCAATCATTCAAGTTACCTGCCTCATTCATTCATAAATACCTTCTACTTAAAAAAGCTGTAATGGGTACACATACCCAATTGTCCACTGCACATACTGTATCAACCATTCCAGACTCCCCTTCTCAATTTCACATCTTGTTGAAAACTGAACCCAAAACTTCTACTATATACAGTCTTTTACATAGTACTAACGTAGTTAGGCAGAAATCCAAAATTGAAGAGGCATGGGAACGAGATTTTGTAATATCTTGGTCTGTGCATCAATGGGACAAGGTATGGTCTAAGATTCGCAAGTCATCCAGAGCTGCCAACATAACACAAACATAGTTTTTTGTTTATAATAGACTTTTATTTACACCGAGTGTTTTAAGCAAACAATTTTCGACTCTACCTGATGTTTGCTGGACATGTTCTTCCCCAAAAGCTAATTTGTTTCATATGGTATTTGCATGCCCTACTGTTCTTCATTTTTGGAAACAGGTCTGGTCTCAAATTAACTTGATTTTTGATACTAAATTTCCTTTCTCCTATACTCATGTCTTCTTAGGAAGTCTCTCAGACTGTTGGAAGACTGTTCAGCTGAATACTAAAATAATTGATTTGTTATTAGCAGTTGCATTTCAGCAAATCACAGCAAATTGGAAAGACTTTTCTAAAATTTCTTACAGAGCATGGTGGTATGCTGTATGCCATAATCACAGGTTGGACACTTCCTTTGTATACCCTTTACATATGGCATCAAAACGCTTGGATCTCTGGTCACTTGTTACAATATATTTGGAAGCAAGTGCTAGCCGATCTTTACAACCGCAACCTACCCAACAGGAAGTCTTAAAACCGCCTTGAACTCCCTAAACATTCCTCAAGTATTTGATCTTCTAATATTTTGTATGCCTTACACGCACTATTTACTGTACCCAGTCTTATTACTGAGTCTGATTCGTTTTATTGTATAACTTCATTGTAATGTTTTCCCCTGTATGGCATGCATTTAACTTTGTGAACTATACTATGACACTTTTTATTTCATTAATAAAACTTTCTGAACTTAAAAAGATATTCTTTTAGTTATCCTATTTCCTAGAACCATGCAAGCCTGGCGCAGGTAAGTGATAAGTACTTTACAGTAAACCTAAAGATTGTAACACAGTTTGGATTGCAATTGTAAATGTACTTTGATTTGATTACAGTAGTGTTACTGATATTGCATTGCTTTTCAGAATACAGTACATATACTTTGAATGGGATTTTCAGTAAGATTACTGGTGTTACTTTTAAGATGACTTTTCTTACTCAGAGTAGTATACCTGGAAACTACTTTGGGACATTTCATGTAAACAGGTCAGTAAAATCATTTTTAATAAACAGTACCATTTTAAAGAATTTCTTTAGGTTTCAAACTCCACACATATAAGGTTTTCACAGAAAAACAGTCAATGTTATCCTACGGAGGAAAATAGTGTTATCGGTTTAAAGGTAAGTATTTGGTACTGGAAGTTGAGGTTCTGGAAGTAGACTCAGGGGTCCCCCAGGGTCAACGATGCACTCATATTACACCCTCAGCGGCAATAGGGCGCCGGGTGCAGAGTGCAGAGGCCCAGTGTTTACCAAATGTGGGATAGGGGACCTCCGATTGGTGGCTGCTGACTAGGAGGCTTCTTGGTTGTGGCGAGCAAAGCTCCTGGACTTTAGCTCAGGTCAAATTGGCAAACAAAGTAGCACTGAAGGTGCACCCTCAGCAGCAATAGGGCGGCCGCGTGCAGGGTGCTGTTTCGACGTCGGGTGCCCTGTTGTTTTCAATGAGGAACCTCCGGTTTGCAAAGGCACTGCAGGCTTCGGGAAGGAGGTCTTCTGGGTGCGACCACCACTTTGATAGGTAAGTTGGGAAGATAGGGATTGGTTAGGCACTGTCGGTTTGGGCATACAAGGCCATGGGGCGTTGGGTGCATGGGTGCCTTTTGGGGTAAGATCTTCTTAACAGTTCCTGGTAGTGGTTGAGGGGGCCTTCTGGATTTAGGCTGCCGGCGTTGGCTGGAGGCTTGAGGCAAGTCAGGGGTCACCAGATCTTGGGTCAGGATCGCCGAGGAGACCTCCTCATGATGTTTGCCCACTCAAGCTCAAGCTGTGGACGGCGGGTGCAGACTGGTGTGAATTAGAAGTTTCTGGCCGGGGCCAGAGGATATAGATGAACAAATCTGGTGTTCACAGGAGACAAAGTCTTTGGATTTGAAGGCCGGAAGGTCCTCTGGAGTTTTTGAGGTTGCTGGCTGCAGGACACACCGGGATTTTGCAGGAGCTGGTTTGAGGTACAGACAGGCCGGTAGGGCTGGGGCTAAGTCAGTGGGCGTCTTCCTCTTGTTAGCTGCAGCATGAATGTTCAGTCCTTCTTTTTCTTCTTGTTGTAGTTTTTTCTTGTCTGAGGAAGCAAAGTTCAGGGGTGTCCATAAATACTAGATTTAGGGGTGCTACAGCCACAGGTCGGTAAAATGTCAATATTTTTAATCAGGAGACAGATACGAGTGCAGTGAAGTGGGCATGCATTTAATGTGGCAGGTGCTTGTCAAATTTATTATGAGAGAGACACAAGTTGTTTTTAATGGGTGTATAATGGTGTATTTTGCTTTCAGGTTGACACTCTGCAATTAAGACCTGAATATTGGGAGACGTGGATGCGCACACTTTTTTCTGAACTGGTGGCTGTAGGTATGCTAGAAGGTTGGCAACCACCAGGTAACTAAAATGTCCAATGAGCAATTACAAAAGGAGTGAACGTCAGTTCACAGAGCAATTACTGATGGGTGTCACTCTGTGTTTGTCTGTGTTTATTTTGTCTGTGTCTGTGTTCCACAGGTATTAAGCTGTGAAGTCACAGTGTGGCGTGGACTGACCCCTAGCCTTGAAGAAGTTGCTGATAAGTAAATGTTCGGCAATGAAACATGTTGGCTTCATATAAGTTAAAACAAAGTACGACATAAGCCCTTTGTTTATAATGTAAGCAGACACCAAGCACTGAATACAATTGATCGTAGAGCTAGGGGTTGTCTTGCTCGTTTTTAGTGTGTTAGAACCATACAATTCATATAGGGAGTTCTAACTCAGGGGTCAGGTTTTTCAGATTTTTCACCAATTGAGTTTGACATATTATCTGCACATTTATTTTTCAGTGGAAAGATATCGATGATGATAAGTGGAACACACTGATGAGTACTTTTCAGTAGCTGTTTCTGTGAGGTACCTTCCCACTTTCCCCACACTTCTTTTCACATACTTTTCATGATGACTGGGTGTTAGGAACTGGTGATGGAGTCACAGACACAGTCAGGATTGTTTTTATAGGAAGGGGATAGGAACACCCTGGAAGTACAGCAGAAGTATCGCTTGTACTACAAGTATCCTCACCAGGAAGGGAGGCAGGTGATGGTCAGGACATTCTATCCATCAGATACAGAGCAGGTTTTTTGTTATGGAATAAGATAAAAGGTAGGGACCAATGGGTCCCTTCCCTGGGGTGGGTTTATCCCCTATTGTGCCACCCTCCAGTGGGAGGGGTGCATGAGCCTGTTCCTGGTTGGCTGAGTCCCCCCATCTGCAAGGGACTGAGAGTTGTACTTCACCTTGCCTCCCCCACCTGAGGGGTGGAGTTGGCTGAGGTGGGCTCACCTCTCTTCTTCACTTGTTTTTCCCGCAGGTTCTCCCACCCAAAGTGGGGGTCAGAACCAGTGGGGACCAATTGCTGAAAGCACTAAGTGGTCTGGGGAAGCTCACAAAGGCGGCAAGCCTTTGAAGCTTCCCCTTTTGTGAACTCTGCCCATCCGGTGGGAGGAGGCTTGACACCTCATCCCAGGATGTGCATTGGTTCAGGCCCGAGAGCAGCAGGCTTTCAACCCAGAGGTCCAGAAACATGTCTGATGGTGGCAGCTAAAAGCAGCCGTTCAGCCTGGACACTAGTAGTAGGTTAGTTCTCAGGGGACCTCTCTGACATGCCCTCTGTGTGCATCAGTGTGGATTTAATGTGCTGAGAAGTTTGATACCAAACTTCCCAGTTTTCAATGTAGGCATTATGGTGCTGTGGAGTTCATAATGACAAACTCCCAGCACCATATTTTCTTAATGGCAGCACTGCACTTACAATAACCTAGAATGGACTGTTACATACCCACTAAATCATCCATTCGGACACTCATACACCCATCCATTCTTCAATACACCATGGCGTATATATAAACCGTGGAGAAAAGCGAGCAGTTTTGGGATTATCAATCCCATGCCGGGTAGAGCACATTGTGGTTCATCCCCTGCTTTATGGACTCTCTGGCCGACGTGGTTGTGATGGTTTTGGGGGACCGGAGGAGGCACAGGACAGTTGGCACACCAAAGCGGGACTTTTCATCACAAAATCCTAAGGGGCTCACGCTGTTCCCTACCCCCCCGTAATGACATTGTCACCACTTTTGCTGTTCTCCTGCACCGTGATTCCCAGTTCCATTACGCTGCATTCTGGGATAAGCAGTCCTGTGCTACACCCGGGACTACTCACAGGTGCGTGGAGTTCACTACAGGGGGCAGAGCTGGCTTGCACTAGCAAGCGTTCAAATGAGGGACTCACTTGCAGCGTGGCATTTCACTCACAGGAGGCTTTGGGCGCTGAAGAAGGCAGTTAAGCTGCCGAAATGCATTTGCATCTATGCTAATAAACTAGTGCTTCCTACCGTTTGCTCCTGGGTCGCTGTCTCTTGTTTTGGAAGGAGGTTTGTGCATATATATATATATATACGGATTGCGTCGCAGAAGCAGCGCGTGGTGTTGTATGCATATATATATATATATATATATATATATATATATATAACCTCCACAGTGGTTCCTTCGCGGGAGTTTGCGCAGCGCTCGCGTATGTGCGGTGTCCTGCGGCAGAACCAAGCCGCTATTTATTACCAAACTTCTCCAACCAGGGAAAACAACGCACAGCCAACCTGGATTCAAACAGTGATCCTTTTTATTTCAGTTATTTCAAAAGGGCAACAGGCGCAGAGATCTACGCGTTTCGGTGTCACTCCACCTTGCTCACGATCACTGGGTATTCCACACCCACAAACATTTAAACACATTTTTTTCAAACTCAAAAGCATTTCCTGTCACATGATGTGCTAAGGATTCTGGTCCTTGTAGTTTTAACCAAAAGTTTGAAACAAAGTAAAAATAAAACAGAATGCACCCTTTTCTAAAATTAGAATACATTAAGTGTTACTCAAAATTTGCATTGATTCATGCATCTTACATTATGGTATGTGTTCTTAACTTTGTACTGCCTTCCAATAGGCTGACTCATAATTATGATATTCAAAGATCAAATATGCATACAGTTCTGATTCAAAAGTCAAATTATAGGTGCACATAAAGTTCCTCCGACTGGTTCAACCCATTCGGATGTAGGGTCCTCAGATTAATGATAAATTTAGATTCTGCTTGTCTCAGTTTCTTTGCACGATCACCTCCCCGCTCACCCTTTGCTATGGTTTGAATGCCATAAAATCTCATTTTTTGCCAATCACCCTGATGTGAAGACTCCATGTGCTTGGCTATGGCATTGGAGCGGTCCTTATGGATTGTAGCCCTCATGTGTTGTAAAATGCGGTTCTTAAGTTCCACAGTCGTGCTGCCCACATATTGCATGGGACAGGGGCACTCCACTACATATACAGTGAAAGGTGTCTTGCACGTTATGCATTGTCTTATTTGCCATTTCTTTTTGTTAGCCAGAGTTATTTCCTTTGTTTGTTTGGCTATCTGGCACATTTTGCATCCATGGCATTTCATGAATCCTTTGGTTTTCAGCCAGTCATCCTGTCTTTTCCTCTGGAAGTGGCTGTGTATTAGGTGATCTTTTAAGTTTTTGGCACGTCTGTACGTTATCGTTGGGTGTGTTCCCATGAGCTCCTTGACTGTGCTATCCAACTGCAATAGCTTCCAATTCTTTCGGAGAATTTTACCTATTTTTTCACTTTCTTGTGAATAGTCCGTGATGAGACGGATTTTTTGCGTCTCTGGATCATCTTCCTTGTTTTTTCTCTTCAAACACTCATCTCTGGTTTTAGAGTTGCTTTTTATGAGACTGTTTCTCACTGTTTGTAATGGGTATTTCCTTTTGATGAATCTTTCCATTGTCTTTTTGCTGTTTTTCTTCCACTCTTCTTCTTCACTGCATATCCTGCGGATTCTTAAAAATTCACCGTATGGAATGCTGTTGAGTAAAGTTTTTTGGTGGAAGCTGGTGGCTTCTAGTGTGGCGTTCGTCGATGTTGATTTGCGGTGGAGGGTCGTGTGTATTTGTTGGTTTTTAACATAGATCTCTGTGTCCAGGAATATTATTCTTTCTTTGCTCATGTTGTAGGTGAATTTCAGATTTTTCACACTATTATTCAATATCTGATAGCCAGTAGGTATATATAGTTAGGATTTTTTCTCTATGGAACTTTTGAAAATTCTATGCCTAATAACTTTGGCGTTTGTGGACGGAATTGGCTGAAATTTTCAGGAAAATGGCACATTTTGTTTCTGAGCAGCTCCTGGAAATTTGGGGGGGGTTCGTCAAGGGGGGGCCGAGAAAAACGGGGGGTCCCAAAACGCGTTTTTCCCATGTTAATTTCCATAGGGCGGTTGGCCTCACTTTTAGCCCGAACGGCTGAATGGATTTCCACGAAACTTGGCAAAATTGTAGGGACTGTTAGCCCGATGTGCCTTTGCTAGGTCTCAATATATGTGCTTCAGTGGATTTTGAGAAATTAACGTTTAAAACAAGATATATATCTGTAACAGCGCTCCGGGTAGCGCTCCGGTTCGCGAACTTTTCGCGTATCGGAACTTTGCGAAGCGAAGCTGATTGGCTCTCCGGTGTCTGTCAACATTCTAAACAGTCCGGAGCGGCCGCCATCTTGTCTCTCGGTAGGATCGAGAGACAAGAGGAGGCCAAAACAAAGGGGGAAATGAAGGAAAGGGGGCAAGGTAGACCCCTTCTGACCCCCTAGGATTGATGAGGGGGATATTATAGAGCCACGCGGGGCCCCAAAAAAAAAAAAAAAAAAACGATTTTTTTCGCCGTAGAGACGCGTCTTGGTACGCGAACCGGGCAGCTAACCGGGCAGCTAACCGGGAAGCTAACCGGCAGTGTAACGGGAGTCTGAGGAGTAGCTGATTGGCTGTCAACATTGTAAACAGTCCGGAGCGGCCGCCATCTTGTCTCTCGGTAGGATCGAGAGACAAGAGGAGACCAAAACAAAGAGGGAAATGAAGGAAAGAGGGCAAGGTAGACCCCTTCTGACCCCATAGGATTGATGAGGGGGATATTATAAAGCCACGCGGGGCCATAAAAAAAAACAAAAAAAAACGATTTTTTCGCCGTAGAGACGCGTCTTGGTACGCGAACCGGGCAGCTAACCGGGCAGCTAACCGGGAAGCTAACCGGCAGTGTATCAGGAGTCTGAGGAGAAGCTGATTGGCTGTTATCATTGTAAACAGTCTGGAGCGGCCGCCATCTTGTCTCTCTGTGGGATCGAGAGACAAGAGGTGGAAAAAAAAAAGGTGTAAATGAATGAAAGGGGTAAGTCAGACCCCTCCTGAACCCCTAGGATTGATAAGGGGGCTATTAAAGTTCCCTGCGGGGCAAAAGAAAAAAAAATTGCGATTTTTCGCGGTAAAGGTGCTTCCTGGTACGTTAACCGGGCAGCTAACCGGCAGCGTAACGGGAGTCTGACATATTGTGTTTTTTGAACGTTTGTGATATGTGCACGTGTGGATTTTGTCTAATTAAGGTTAAAAAAATATGTATATCTTTAAGCGTGTTCTGGAGCGCTTACGTTTTGGGTTTGGTTTGCGCTGCAGAGACGATACGTCACGGTTATGCGATGCATCATGAGGCGTCTCACGGGCTACGTGATACGTCACTTAATAAAGAATATATTTTACAGCTATAGATATTAGCTTTTAAAAAACCAATTGAGATGTCATCAGTGATGTCATCAGTGATGTCACTGACCATGTCATGAATGATGTAATATGTGACATCATTAGCAGTGGATTGCGGGTCCGCGATATATAGTTAGTGCAACTAACTATATATGGAATTTCAATGGTTTTGTGCAAATAAAATAAGGTTTTTTAAATGCTAATCCCTAACTATATATGGTCTATAACCTATGGTTTTTTCAGTGAATTTTCAAGGTTTTGTAAATGCAAATTCCTAACTATATATGGTCTATAACCTATGGTTTTTTCTGTGAATTTATATATATATATATATATATATATATATATATATATGCACAAACCTCCTTCTATATATATATAGTTTCTTCAGCTTAGATTGCATCCCTCAAGACATCAGGGGTGGAGATCTAAAGAGGCGACTTAGACGCTTGGAGTCTCGATATATTATTGACCTCCAAACGAAGTCACCAGGAGGACTTAATGCAGGGGAGGTGCTACTATCACACTTATAATCACTTTCCTCTATTCCTGAACCACGTAACTGTCTGTAGTGAAATTTTCTTTATACTGTAAATGGCGTTGTTATCATTTGGTTAACAGATGAATTATCAAACCACCCCCCCATCCACACCCCTTTCCTGAGTTAGGGTTAATTTGGTGTGGCATTGTAAATATTGGTCATCCAGGCCTTAATTGTTACCAAAGAGAAATCATGGGGATCGTGTTATTTCAACTGTATACCAACACGAGTACAGATTAAGTTGAGCAATGACCTTTAAGCTGAATCATGAATTTGTATTTAATTGTTATGCCCATCCAGGGCTCAATAAGTAATACACTAATTGAGTGTTAACAAATGTACAGCTTATACCCATTGCTTAAGATGCGGTACTTTGAATTGTAAATAGCGTTACTTCATCGTTTAAAGATGGTGCTTTCATTTGCATTATGAACCTTTTTCTGTTTCAATGAATTTAGCCTTATCAACTGCTGCCTTGCCGACGCCAGCTGACACTGACGTAGGCAAGTGCTGAAACGCGTTTGTGTTACATTTTTCTTTGCGCAAAATAAACCGTATGTGGTTTAACATCTGCTACGAGTGCCGTCTTGTTGCTTTCTGCTGCCGGCTGCCGGTCGCAGAGTTGCGGAGCTTCGAATATATATATATATATATATATATATATATATATATATATATATATATATATATATATATATATATATATATATATATGTATATATATATATATTTTTTCTGGATTCTCCTTGCCCCCCACTCGTCGGCAGAAGTCACAGCACAGCAGCAGTAGGTAGGTTTCAAAATATTTCTTTATTCACACACCATGTGCAGGATGCAACGCATCAAAAACTAGACGGCCTACGCGTTTCGGCTACTCTAGCCTTCCACTGGACCTTAGAGTCCCAGGGATCTAGACCTTATCTTATAGTGTAAAGTAAAAGTACCCTTTTCCATGTTTATTAAAATCTAGACCAGCAACCTTGCTCATTTCATATGACTTAATTTGAGCACCATTCTTGCTCTACATTTCTGTGAAGTACACATTAATCAAAAAGAATTTTTTTTTTTTTTTTAAGCAAAAATTTTTGTGCTCATTAAACAATGAAGTCTGGGCTAATGTATAATCTCTCAAAATTTCTGTGAAGTACACATAGTGAGAACAACAATTCTGGGCTTATATACACCTATTTACATGTATCTACATATTCATACACTTCCCTCAGGCATGATCAAATTCTATTGCTATTAGTGTGCAATCATGGTGTAACGTGTACGTACAAATTTTTCTCAATTTTCAAAGTCAATTCATTACCTCCAAATTTTATGTACATCTAGGAATCTAAACAATATTTTTAAACTATAAATATTTACACAAAGGGGGGATAGAAATGGTAATTTACAGGATCTTTCCTTACGTCATAGTGAAGTACATTCCATATTCTATGATTCCTGATTATTTTACACCAATAATATCCCAATCTGAGATCCTAGTAACGTTGTAACACCTATATATCTCTATAGAAAAAATAATCATGCTCCTCCAATGTGCATGTTTGCTTATCTCACGATGTTAGCCCATATATATATACATATGCCTTTACAACTTCCCTTGACTCATCAAGTTTAGCGCCAATAATCAATTATTTACATGAATGGATCCAATTAATCAAGTATTTGCATGAATGGATCCAATTGTTCCCTCTCAATTGGTTCTTTGTACTTCCCCATCATTTGGGCTTTCATGGAAGGAGTGCAATTAGTTCTTAACAAGTGTACATATAGTACAGCATCCAGGTTGTGTCCATCCGGGTGTTCAGTTCCCATGCCAAGAATCATTCTAGATTCCAGTTTTCTTAACTGTAAAGTACGATCGCCACCCCTCTCCGATGGTTTACTCAGTTTGATCCCTGAATATTTCAACAAATCTGGATTGCTGTTGTGATATTTTGCAAAATGTGTGGCCATAGGGTAGCTTGGGTCTCTGTTCTTAATCGCCCTTAGATGTTGTAAGATTCTTAGTTTTAGTTTGTTGATTGTGCTCCCTATGTAAAATTTCCACATGGGCATTGTAGCCTATAGATCACATATTTTGATTCACAGGTTATGTGATCTCTTATTCTCTCAATTTTGCCATTTCGTAATCTGTACTCTTTTGCATTTGTGCCATGTTCACAGGCCTTGCATTTTGCACATTTCCAAAAGCCTGGCGTTGTCAACCATGTTGATTTTTTTGGGGTTTGTTCCTTTAATGTCAAATGACTTTGGGTTAAGATGTCACGTAATGAGGCAGTTTTCCTATATGTGATGCTTGGATGTTGGGTTAGTTCTTCTCTTAAAGTGTTGTCCACGAGTAATATGTTCCAGTTCTTTTGTAGAGCTTTTTTCATGTCGCTACTTTGTCTGTTGAAATCCATAATTAATCGTGTCTCTTCATCATTTTCGGTTTGCTCATCGTTGTCGCATTTCTTCCTGCTCCCACCAGGAGTCAGGAGGTCAATCCTATTCTTTTGAACCACTCTGTTTTTTGCAGTGATGATGACTTCTTCTGGGTAGCCTCTTTCTCGGAAGCGTTGTGCCATCCTCTCAATCTCATCTTTCATATCATTCTCTTCTGAGCAATTTCTCTTTGCCCGTAGCATTTGTCCATACGGGATGCTCCATTTTAAATTAGCTGGGTGTCCGCTATTAGCATGAAGTATGCTATTGCATGAGGTTGTTTTTCTATGAATTTTGGAGCACAGCTTTTTATCACTCACATACATTTCAACATCCAAGAAGATGAGGTTAGTTGAGCTGATTGTCGAGGTGAAATGGAGATTATAATCGTTTTCCTCTAGTGAGTCAATGAATGTTTGTAACGTTTCCTTGTCTCCATCCCAAATAATGAACAAATCGTTGATAAAACGACTCCAAAGTCTGATTTTTGAACCATGCTCCTTTTCTTTGTCCAGTACTGCAGTTTCCCATGCTCCCATCAGGAGGTTGGCATAAGTTGGTGCAAATGATGTCCCCATTGCGGTCCCCTGTTTTTGGAGATACAATTGTCCGAGAAACAAAAATGCATTATGCGTTAAGCAATAATCCAACATATCCAAAAGCATTGCCGAGTGTTCCAAATGGCTTATGGACCTAATTTCCAAAGTTTTTTTGACTACTTCAACACCGTCTTCATGGCGTATAGAGGTGTACAAAGAGGCGACATCTATGGTCTCCATTTGATAATTGGTTTTCCATTCAATCTTGGAGATTTTATTCAAAAAGTCCATTGTATCCCTCAGGTAAGAAGGTAGGGCAGTTACATAGGTCATTAAAAAAAATGTCTATAAACCTTGACGTTGTTTCTAACAATGATCCTATGGAGCTGACAATTGGTCTTCCTGGTGGTTTGCTGAGGCATTTATGTACTTTCGGTAGAAAGTATATTGTCGCAGTAATGGGATTCTCCGTTTTCAGATATAGATACTCATTGAAGTCTATAAGGCCTCTCTCCTTCCACACTAACACCATAGAGTGATATTCATTTGTCCAGTTTTCTAATGGATTCACCTCTAGTCGTTCGTAGTGTTCTTCTTTGTTCAATTGCCTATTAGCTTCATCTATATAGTCTGTCACGTCTTGCACAACCAGATTTCCTCCTTTATCTGAAGCTTTTATTATTATGGTGGGGTCATTCCTCAGTTCAGACATTGCTCTATATTCTTCTGCTGTTAAATTCTGAGTGTTGTTCCTCTTATTGTTGTGGTCAAAAGATTTGCCTATATATATCAGCTGAATTTCTCTGTTTAGTACTAGTGAAATATCAGCCTAACTATAATGTCCCTGAAACCTATGTTTTTGTCAGTGAATTTCTAAGGTTTTTTAAATGCTAATTTCTAACTATGACTACATAGGTAGGACATGTACAGAAAGAGGAGGAAAGGCATAGAAAAAAGCAAGACAAGTGCAGACAGAAGCAAGAGAGGTGCAGAAAAAGAATGAAAGGTGCAGAAAGAAGCAAGAAAATGCAGAAAGAGGCAACAGAAGTCCACAAAGAGGAAGAAAGGTACAAAATGAAGCAGGAAAAGTGCAGAAAGATGCAACAGAGGTGCAGAAAGAGGTCTACTTCGACTGTTCCTTTTCATAGACTCATACAAAGTAGCCTAATCACTAATCCTTCTCCCAGGATGTTTTGAACCTCACTTTTCTCTTGATAGTGCACTATTCATCGACTGCCCAGAATGTTAAGCCTACCTAATGTAAAACAGCAATCCTCACCATATCACTGTTGTAAGTCTAAACAAGTTTGTGAAGGTATGCATGCATGTGTCCCTGCTTTTACCTGGTGACATGTTACATAAAAATAAATATACAAATACTTGAAAACCTGTATTTCAAACAGCATACTCTGTAAATGTGTCTACAAAAAGGTATATGTATTTGTTCCTGCTCATAAGAAAGGGCACATGGGTATTCATTAGTATATTTGAGGGGCTCTATAACACCTATATACATAATGCATGTCTGCCTGTGCAATCGGATGACAGAGCAGAACTGAGAACATTTAAGCACCTTTAGGAGAAGCCACCCGCTTTTTAAGCAATCATCTTCAGATGCATAACACATGTGAGAATACATACACAAGTAGATATATACCTCAGTCATGAGAGCACGCATAACTTTAAACTTGCCAGCTTGCACTCCCTATTTGAAACAGGCGAGACAGAAAGAGACGAGAGAAATACAGAAAGAAGCAAGAAAAGTGCAGCAAACAAGAGAGGTGGAGAAAGAGTAATTCATGTGCAGAAAGAAGCAAGAGAAGTGCAGGAAGAGGCAAGAGGAGTGCTGAAGGAAGTAAAAGTGATGCAGAACGAGGCATGACAACTGCAGAAAGAGGCAGGAGAGGTACATAAAGAGGCAAGAGAAGTACCGAAATAGGGAAGAAGGATACAGAAAGAAGCAATAGGGGTGCAGAAAGAAGCAACAGAGGTACAGAAAGAAGCAAGGGAATTGCACAAAGTAGCAACAGGTACAGAAATAAGCAAGAGGGGTGTAGACACAGGCAAGATAAATACAGAAAGAAGCAACAGAAATGTAGAAAGGGGCAAGACAACTGCTAAAACGAGCAACAGAGGTGCAAAAAGAGGCAAGAGAAGTGCAGAAAGAGGCAAGAGATGTGCAGAAACAGGCAAGAGAGGTACAAAAAGAGGGAACAGAGGTACAGAAAAAAGCAAGAGAGGTGCAGAAAGTTGAAAGAGGGATACAGAAAGAGGCAGGGGGTGCAGAATGGACCATCAGAGTTGCAGAAAGAGGCAAGAGGGGTGCAGAAAGATTTAAAAAAGCACATAAATAAGCAACAGAGGTACAGAAAGAGGCAAGAATACTGCATAAAGAGGCAAGAGAACTGCAGAAATTGGCAAGAGAGGTGAAGAAGGATGGAAGAGGAGTTTAAAAAGAGACAAGAAAAGTGCAAAAAGAACCAACAGAAATATGGGAAGAGGCAAGAGATGTGCAGAAAGAGACAGGAGAACTGCAGAAAGAGACAAGAGAGGCACAGAAATAGGTAAGAGAAATGCAGAAAGAGGGTACAGAAAGAGGCAAGAGAAGAGCAAAAAGAGGCAAGAGAGTGCAGAAAGAGGCAATAGAGGTACAGAAACAGGCAAGATAAGTACAAAAAGAGGGAACACAGGAACAGAAAAAAGCAAGAGAGGTGCAGAAAGAGGGAAGACGGGTGCAGAAAGAGACACATGTACTGCAGAAAGAGGCAAGGGAACTGTAGAAAGAGACAAGAGAGGTGCAGAAAGATAGAAAAAGAGTGCAGAAAGAGGCAGGAGAACTGCAGAAAGAGGCAAGAGAGGTACAGAAAGAGGCAAGAGAGGTGCAGAAAGAGGCAAGAGAAGTACAGAAAGAGGTAACAGGGGTGCAGACAGAGGCAAGGGAGGTAAAGAAAGAGTGAAGATGGGTGCAGAAACAGGCAAGATAGGGTACAGAAAGAAGCAAGAGAGGTGCAGAACGAAACCAGAGAAGTGCAGAAAGAACCAACAAAGTTGCAGAGGGAAGCAAGAGAAATGTAGAAAGAAGTACCAGAAATGTAGAAAGGGGCAAGAGAAGTTCAGAAAAAAGCAACAGAGGTGCGGAAAGAGCCAAGAGAATGCAGAAAGAGGTAAGAGAGGTACAGAAACAGGGAAGAGAGGGGCATAAAGAGGGAACAGGGGTGCAGAAAAATGCAAGAGAGGTGCAGAAACATGCTAGAGAAGTGCAGAAAGAGGCAATAGAAGTGCTGACAGAAGAAACAGTGGTGCAGAAGGAGGTAGGAGAACTGCAGAAAAAGGCAAGAGACGTGCAGAAAGAGGCTATAGAAATACCGAAAGAGTGAAGGGGGTACAGAAAGAGGCAAGAGGGGTGCAGAAAGAAGCAAGAGAGGAACAGAAAGACACAAGAGCAGTGCAGAAAGAAATAACAGGTACAGAAAGAGGCAAGAGGGGTGCAGAAACAGGCATGAGAAGTGCAGAAAGAAGAAATAGAAAAGCAGATAGAGGCAAGGGAAGTACAGAAAGAAGCAACAGAAATGCAGAAATAGGCAAGAGAAACTGCAGAAAGGAGCAACAGAGGTACAGAAAGAGGCAGGAGAAGTACAGAAAGAGGCAAGAGAGGTACAGAAAGAGGCTAGAGAGGTGAAGAAAAAGGGAAGAGGGGTGCTGAAAGAGGCAAGCAAAGTGCAGAAAGAAGCAACAGACATCTACAAAGAGGCAAGAGAAGTGCAGAAAGAATGAACAGAAATGCAGAAAGAGGGAAGGGAAGTGCTGAAAAAAGCAACAGAGGTGCAGAAAGAGACAAGAGATGTGCTGAAATAGGAAAGAGGGGTGTAGAAAAAGGCAAGGGTACAGAAAGAGGCAAGGAAAGAGCAAAAAGAGGCAAGAGAGTGCAGAAAGAGGCAATAGAGGTACAGAAACAGGCAAGATAAGTACAAAAAGAGGGAACACAGGAACAGAAAAAAGCAAGAGAGGTGCAGAAAGAGGGAAGACGGGTGCAGAAAGAGACACATGTACTGCAGAAAGAGGCAAGGGAACTGTAGAAAGAGACAAGAGAGGTGCAGAAAGATAGAAGAAGAGTGCAGAAAGAGGCAGGAGAACTGCAGAAAGAGGCAAGAGAGGTACAGAAAGAGGCAAGAGAGGTGCAGAAAGAGGCAAGAGAAGTACAGAAACAGGTAACAGGGGTGCAGACAGAGGCAAGGGAGGTAAAGAAAGAGTGAAGATGGGTGCAGAAAGAGGCAAGATAGGGTACAGAAAGAAGCAAGAGAGGTGCAGAACAAAACCAGAGAAGTGCAGAAAGAACCAACAAAGTTGCAGAGAGAGGCAAGAGAAATGTAGAAAGAAGTCCCAGAAATGCAGAAAGGGGCAAGAGAAGTTCAGAAAAAAAGCAACAGAGGTGCGGAAAGAGCCAAGAGAATGCAGAAAGAGGTAAGAGAGGTACAGAAACAGGGAAGAGAGGGGAATAAAGAGGGAACGGGGTGCAGAAAAAGGCAAGAGAGGTGCAGAAACATGCTAGAGAAGTGCAGAAAGAGGCAAGAGAAGTGCTGACAGAAGAAACAGTGGTGCAGAAGGAGGTAGGAGAACTGCAGAAAAAGGCAAGAGACGTGCAGAAAGAGGCTATAGAAATACCGAAAGAGTGAAGGGGGTACAGAAAGAGGCAAGAGGGGTGCAGAAAGAAGCAAGAGAGAAACAGAAAGACACAAGAGCAGTGCAGAAAGAAGAAACAGGTACAGAAAGAGGCAAGAGGGGTGCAGAAACAGGCATGAGAAGTGCAGAAAGAAGAAATAGAAAAGCAGATAGAGGCAAGGGAAGTACAGAAAGAAGCAACAGAAATGTAGAAAGAGGCAAGAGAAACTGCAGAAAGAAGCAACAGAGGTACAGAAAGAGGGAAGGGAAGTTCTGAAAAAAGCAACAGAGGTGCAGAAAGAGACAAGAGATGTGCCGAAATAGGAAAGAGGGGTGTAGAGAAAGGCAAGGGTACAGAAAGAGGCAAGAGAAGAGCAAAAAGAGGCAAGAGAGTGCAGAAAGAGGCAATAGAGGTACAGAAACAGGCAAGATAAGTACAAAAAGAGGGAACACAGGAACAGAAAAAAGCAAGAGAGATGCAGAAAGAGGGAAGACGGGTGCAGAAAGAGACACATGTACTGCAGAAAGAGGCAAGGGAACTGTAGAAAGAGACAAGAGAGGTGCAGAAAGGTAGAAGAAGAGTGCAGAAAGAGGCAGGAGAACTGCAGAAAGAGGCAAGAGAGGTACAGAAAGAGGCAAGAGAGGTGCAGAAAGAGGCAAGAGAAGTACAGAAAGAGGTAACAGGGGTGCAGACAGAGGCAAGGGAGGTAAAGAAAGAGTGAAGATGGGTGCAGAAAGAGGCAAGATAGGGTACAGAAAGAAGCAAGAGAGGTGCAGAACGAAACCAGAGAAGTGCAGAAAGAACCAACAAAGTTGCAGAGAGAGGCAAGAGAAATGTAGAAAGAAGTCCCAGAAATGCAGAAAGGGGCAAGAGAAGTTCAGAAAAAAAGCAACAGAGGTGCGGAAAGAGCCAAGAGAATGCAGAAAGAGGTAAGAGAGGTACAGAAACAGGGAAGAGAGGGGCATAAAGAGGGAACAGGGGTGCAGAAAAAGGCAAGAGAGGTGCAGAAACATGCTAGAGAAGTGCAGAAAGAGGCAAGAGAAGTGCTGACAGAAGAAACAGTGGTGCAGAAGGAGGTAGGAGAACTGCAGAAAAAGGCAAGAGACGTGCAGAAAGAGGCTATAGAAATACTGAAAAAGTGAAGGGGTACAGAAAGAGGCAAGAGGGGTGCAGAAAGAAGCAAGAGAGAAACAGAAAGAAGAAATAGAAAAGCAGATAGAGGCAAGAGAAGTACAGAAAGAAGCAACAGAAATGCAGAAAGAGGCAAGAGAAACTGCAGAAAGAAGCAACAGAGGTACAGAAAGAGGCAGGAGAAGTACAGAAAGAGGCAAGAGAGGTACAGAAAGAGGCTAGAGAGGTGAAGAAAGAGGGAAGAGGGGTGCTGAAAGAGGCAAGCAAAGTGCAGAAAGAAGCAACAGAAATCTACAAAGAGGCAAGAGAAGTGCAGAAAGAATGAACAGAAATGCAGAAAGAGGGAAGGGAAGTGCTGAAAAAAGCAACAGAGGTGCAGAAAGAGACAAGAGATGTGCCGAAATAGGAAAGAGGGGTGTAGAAAAAGGCAAGGGGGTACAGAAACAGCGAAGAGAAGTGCATAAAGAGGGAACCGGGGTGCAGAAAAAGGCAAGAGGGGTGCAGAAACATGCAAGAGAAGTGCAGAAAGAGGCAAGAGAGAAACAGTGATGCAGAAGGAGGTAGGAGAACGGCAGAAAAAGGCAAGAGACATGCAGAAAAAGGCAATAGAAATACAGAAAGAGTGAAGGGGGTACAGAAAGAGGCAAGAGGGGTACATAAAGAAGCAAGAGAGGTACAGAAAGACGCAAGAGCAGTGCAGAAAGAATAAACTGGTACAGAAAGAGGCAAGAGGGGTGCAGAAACAGGCAAGAGAAGTGCAGAACGAAGCAATAGAAAAGCAGATAAAGGCAAGAGAAGTACAGAAAGAAGCAACAGAAATGCAGAAAGAGGCAAGAGAAACTGCAGAAAGAAGCAACAGAGGTGCAGAAAGAGGCAAGAGAAGTGCAGAAAGAGGCGAGAGAGGTGCAGAAACAGGCAAGAGAGGTGCAAAAACAGGCAAGAGAGGTGCAAAAAGAAGGAACACAGGTACAAAAAAGTCAAGAGATGTGCAGAAAGAGGGGTGCAGAAAGAGGCAGGAGGGGTGAAAAAAGAACCAAAAGAGGTGCAGATGAGGCATGAGGGTTGCAGAAAGAAGCTAGTGAAGTGCAAAAATGAGCAACAGTGGTACAGAAAGAGGCAAGAGTACTGCAGATAGAGGCAAGAGAGGTGTGGAAAGAGGCTTGAGAGGTGAAGAAAGAGGGAAGAGGGGTGCTGAAAGAGGCAAGCAAAGTGCTGAAAGAAGCAACAGAGGTGCAGAAAGAAGCAACAGAAGTGATGAAAGAGACAAGAGAGTTACAGAAAGAAACAAGAGAGGTGTAGAAAGAGGCAAAAAGGTGCAGAAAGAAGCCAGAGTTGATTCTTGGCCCCCTAAAGTCCCTAAGGTGTAAAGTGGATTTCATCCCCAAACCAGTAGTGTACCAGGAGGCGCATCTCTGCTCTGAAACTAGGACTTCTTAATTGCCGCTCCCTCCCCAAACATGCCACCGAAATGAACCTCCTGATTCAGCACCAGGAACTCGACCTTCTGTTCATAACGGAAACATGGCTTTCTGACAATACCGACTCAGATGTTGTCACGGCCCTTCCCACCGGGTACATTTGTCAAGCTCTTAACAGACCAAGAGGGAGAGGAGGCGGGATAGCCATAATCCACAGAGAACAATTTACCTGCCGCATGACCAACGCTGGTATTGAGGACTGTGAGAGCGGCCAATTTTCCATCCAAGTCGCCCCAGCCCTTACCCTGGCAGGACTGTTAATCTATCGCCCACCAGGGGCCCCGGGTAATTTCACCAACGCCGTTGTCGAATTTAGCTCACAACTAGCCTCTTCCGCCCCCAATTTCCTTCTACTAGGTGACCTGAACGTCCATTTCCTGGACCCCATGGATCGAGCAGCATCGGACATCAGGAACGATCTAACATCTCTAGACATCCGTCTAGTAAACAAAGAGCCTACCCACGATAAAGGCCATTTATTAGATCCTATCATCACCAACATAGCAACAATGACCACTGATCCACCGGTGACCTTACCATGGACGGACCACTTTCTGGTACCATTTTCTTGGGAAATCCCCACTCTCGCTTATTCGATTCCAAAAATCCAAGTCACCGACCGACAATGGCGCAAACTATCACCGGAGAGCTGGGCCGCCTCTCTTGCAGAGTCCACTCCTGCGCTCTCGTCTGATCCCAATATAGCTGACAAACAATTCAGCGACTGGATCACCTCCTCACTGGATACGTTACTCCCGATAACTACCAGCCGGAAACAACCTAAAAGAATACCACCTGCTTTATGGTACACTCCTGAGCTTAAAACTCTGCGGCAAGAGTGCAAAAGAACTGAACGCTCATGGAGGCGTGATAAAACAGCAACCAACAAGACCATCTACTCTACTTCTCTCCTGACGTATAAAACTGCTATCCATAAAACCAAAAGCATGTTTCTTCAGGAGAGAATAGAGAACGCAGGCTGCTCCAGTAAGGAAGCATACGTCATCCTGAAAGAGCTGTCTAAACCCCAAAGACAAGAAACAAGACCCATTGCCGATCCTGAAGCCGATCTGGAAAAATGCCAGAAACTGGCCATCTTCTTCCACGATAAAATCAGACTAATTCTGGAATCTATCCCCCCCTCCAGTCCTGAGGAAAATATCGTCTGCCCACACACTACCACCTGCCTGTCCACGTGGGGCCAGGTCACGGTGGACGAGGTGAGAAATGTGCTCAACTCTATGAAGAGCGGCTCCCCCAGTGATCCTGCTCCTCTCCATATCCTTAAAGAGGTAACCCCTACTATCATCCCTTCCCTTACCCGCTTGATTAATACCTCTCTCCAACAAGGAGCTGTGCCTCCAAGCTGGAAGAAGGCGGTGGTAAAAGCCCTGTTGAAGAAACCTACTTTGGACCCCGAGAATATGGCTAACTACCGACCCATCTCCCTACTGCCTGGAGTTAGCAAGGTCGCAGAAAAATTGGTCAATAGGAGACTCTCTCACTTCCTAGAAACCAATAATAAATTAAAAAGCTCCCAGACAGGTTTTCGACCTGGACAGGGCACGGATATCGCCCTTCTGGCTGCTGTAGAGGAGGCAAGAGCACTATTGGATGGGGGAGGATCAGTGGCAGTGATCCTCCTCGACCTTAGTGCAGCGTTCGATACAGTCGACCACCAACTACTTATCGAAAGACTGACTAGGATGGGAGTGAAAGGAACAGCCTTATCTTGGCTTTCATCTTTCCTGGCCCAACGCTCCTACCAAATCTGGGAAAAGAACGCCCGCTCCTCCGAAATGCCCCTCCAATGTGGTGTCCCTCAGGGCTCCTCCCTGAGCCCCACTTTATTTAATATCTATATGTCCACATTGGAGGAGGTTATCATCCCTTTCGGAGTGAGCGTCGTCAGCTACGCCGACGACACTCAATTAGTGGTGTCTTTGACCCATCCCAAGCAGCAGAAAGCTGATCTGTTCAACTGTCTTACGCAGGTGCACCACTGGATGAACAGATCAGCCCTAAAACTCAACGGGACAAAAACCGAGGTCCTTATACTTGGCCCAAAAGGAGCCTCACTTCCCCTGGACAGCTGGCCAGCCTGTTTGGGTCCGCCCCCTGACCCTAAGGAAGAGGTGAAAAGCTTGGGGGTGTGGATCGATTCCGATCTCTCCTTCACCTCACAAGCTAAGAAGGTGGCAGGGACTTGTTTCGGCCTCTTAAAATCTCTGAGGAAAGTCCTGCCCCTTCTCCCCCCTAAATCCCAAAAACTTTTAGTCCAAGGCCTCATAATATCGAGACTGGACTATAGCAACGTGATTTATCTGGGTGCCCCCGAAGCGACCCTTACTAAATTACAGACAATTCAGAACGCGGCCGCCCGGATCATCACTAACACCCCGGCCAGATCATCTGCCAAGCCCGCTCTCAAACTTCTCCATTGGCTCCCCATAAGGGAGAGAGTCAAATTTAAAGCCCTATGTCTCGTTCACAAAACGCTGCAGAACCAAGGCCCTCCTGTTCTCAGCAAACTGGTCACCCCCTATAGGAACTCCAGGCCCCTCCGCTCCAATGCAGAAAACTTTACTACCATTCCTAGATTCAGAAAAACACGAGCAGGAGGAAGACGTTTCTCGGTTCAAGCCTCCCGCCTTTGGAACGCACTTCCCCGGAACTTACGTCTTGAACCTCAATACCTGCGCTTCAGGAAACTGTTAAAAACTCATCTTTTTCCCTAAATCGTGCACACCCCCCCCCCCTCCTCTCTGCTCCAGTTTCCCCTTTTCTTCCCTTGTCCTTCTCAGTTTCTTGCTCCGATGTTCGGGTGTATTCAGGGTTCATCAGCGCTGGGATACCTCTGGGTGACTATCGCGCTTTACAAAATAAATAATAATAATAATAATAACAGGAGGCGCATCTGCAGAGTGGTAGAGAAAGGGGGGCATAGTTTCCGAAGACCTTTTAGCAATCCCACTGTGTGGGACATACTGAGGTAACAGGAGGGGTAGGTGACCCCCAAGGACATCCTTGGGGGCCAATTACCCCAACAATTACCTCCAGTAAGTCCCATACAGCAGGATTCCTAAGTTCACATAGAGGCCACATACCCTTTGCCTACCACTCTGCAAGCACACTTCCTGGCGTGCTCTTAAATGGGGATTGAAGTCCCCTTCACTGCTGGGGGTTGTTAGGGGCCAACTAGCCTACCTGTTACCTACAGTAAGCCCACATAGTAGGATTGCTGAGAGGTGGACACAGGCCATACCCCCTTTCTCCCCCACTCTGCAAACACGCCTCCTGGTGCGCTCTTGGTTGGGAGATGAAGTACCCTTGCTTCCTGATGGTCCCTGGGGACCAACTAGCCCTCCTGTTACCTCCAGTAAGCCCCACACAGCTAGATTGCTGAGAGTGGTCAGAGGTCATGCCCCTTTTTACACCACTCTGCAAATTCTCCTCCTGGCACACTGCTGCTTGGGGAATGAAGTTCACTTTAATTTTGAAGTCCTAAGGACCCAAGTGGACCTCATCACTCCGCCAGCAGTGTGCCAAGAGGTGTGTTCGCAGTGTGTTGTAAAACGGGGGTGGGCCTCAGACCACCTCTCAGCAATCCCACTGTATGGGGCTTACTGGAGGTACCTGGTGGGCTAGTTGGTCCCTTAGGACCATCACCAGCAAAGGGGACTTCATCAACCAACCCAGAATGTGCCAGGAGGTGCATTTGCAGCGTCATGCAGGGAGTGGGCCGCGCCTCTGGCAAGTTGCCGTTTTTATTTTATTTTTTATTATATGAAGGGGGCTGTGTGGCCCCCCTTCCCTCAGATCTTTTAGGCCGATCTCTGTAAATGCAAAACTACCCATAAGGATAGTATTTCATTGGTACTTGTACTTAACAGGTACCAGCAAAATATCCAATAGATTGAATAAACATTGATGTAAGAAGGGTTGAAATTAAGTATGGGCAAAATTTGCGAATTTGCGTTCCGTGAATTTGCATGAAATCAAATTCGCAATCCGCAAAATCCGCGAATTCGTGCGAATTTTTGTTTTTTGCGTGTTTGCGGGGTTTTATGCGTGTTCGCGGGGTTTTTTGTGTTTGCGGGGCTTTTTGCGTGTTTGCGGGCCGCTTGCATGGCGAAGTTACCCGTGCGGTCGTGTATGGGCACAGCACCCTCTGGTTCACCACTGCCACCCTCTGGTTCATCACTGCCACCCTCTGGTTCACCACTGCCACCCTCTGGTTCACGCCTGCCACCCTCTGGTTCACCCCTGCCACCCTCTGGTTCACCACTGCCACCCTCTGGTTCAGCACTGCCACTCTCTGGTTCACCCCTGCCACCTTCTGGTTCAGAACTGTCACTCTCTGGTTCACCACTGCCACCCTCTGGTTCACGACTGCCACCCTCTGGTTCATCAAAGCACCTCTGGTTCACCACTACCACCCTCTGGTTAACCACTGTCACCCTCTGGTTCAGCACTGCCACCCTCTGGTTCACCACTGCCACCCTCTGGTTCACCCCTGCGGCCCTCTGGTTCACCACTGCCACCCTCTGGTTCATCATAGCACCCTCTAGTTCACCCCTGCCACCCTCTGGTACAGCACTGTCACCCTCTGGTTCACTACTGCCACCCTCTGGTTCACGACTGCCACCCTCTGGTTCATCACAACACCTCTGGTTCACCCCTGCCACCCTCTGGTACAGCACTATCACCCTCTGGTTCATCACTGCCACCCTCTGGTTCACCACTCCCACCCTCTACCGAGACCTTTTGTGACGCAGCAGCAGCACAAAAGATGCGGCATGGTGCTGGGTATTAACAACGTGACGCATCTGAGAGATGCGTCACGTTGTAAAGCCCTGCGCCATCAGGAGGCGTTCCGGCACAGGGGAGGGCGTTCCTGCGCAGGAACGCCTCCTAAAAGTGGCTGAGTGAAATCTACAAGAATTCAGTCAGTCACTTTTAGGCCAATGCTGCATCAAAATCCTGCGCCTGCTTGAAGCAGGCGCAAGGCTTGATGCAGCTTTGGGGAGATAGGGCCCCCCAGAGCAATACTGGAGCTGCGTCGCAAGCTCAACGCAGCTCCAGCAATGCGCTGCTTTTACGGCACAGATGCGTGACGTTATCTGTGCCGTTTTTGCCACATATTGCACCGCATTGTAAATGTGGCGCACCATGGGTGGCGGAGCTGCGGCGCTCAATAACTGGCGCATCCCTGGGGATGAGCCAGTTATTGTAAATCTGCCCCTATACATTTAGCCAACAAAGGAGCACTTACTGATTAGACAGTAGAAAGTACTCCAGTTGAGTACAGGTATTGCACAAAAAGGTGGCATCTTTGTGGACAAACACGCAGGGCGGGATTCATTCTGCCCCCTGTTAGACTCATTTTTTGTGCCCTTCTGCCCTCTGTTAGACTCGTTTTTCCCTTGTTTTTCTGCCCTTCTGCCCTCTGTTAAACTCGTTTTCCCTTGTTTTTCTGACCTTCTGCCCCCTGTTAGACTCGTTTTTTGTGTCCTTCTGCCCTCTGTTAGACTCATTTTTCCCTTGTTTTTCTGCCCTTCTGCCCTCTGTTAGACTTGTTTTTTTTGCCCTTCTGCCCTCTGTTATTCCCTTGTTTTTGTGCCCTTCTGCCCTCTGTTAGACTCGTTTTTTGTGCCCTTCTGCCCTCTGTTAGACTCGTTTTTCCCCTTGTTTTTCAGACCTTCTGCCCTTTGTTAGACTGCTGTTTGTGCCTTTCTGCCCTCTGCATCACCACATCAACACTCAGCGCTACCCCAGCATCACTCAGCACCACCATATTATCACTCAGCACCACCACATTATCACTCAGCACCACTCAGCACCACCACAGCATCACTCAGCGCCACCACAGCATCACGCAGTGCCACCATGTTATCCCTCAGCACCACCACAGCACCACTCAGCACCACCACAGCACCACTCAGCGCCACCCCAGCATCAATCTGCGCAACCATTCAACAACAACTGGTTCAAATATGTTCTCTCAATGTTTCAAACTTTATTACAAATGTCACAAAAAGATGTTAATATTTCACTTCTGTTCTTGGATTTTCGTCACAATAAAATACACTGAACATAATCTTCACAAAAGTTATTTACAAAAGTTTAAGCTATTGCCATTATAAATTAAAATCACTTTTATTTAAGTATTAATTATTTAAAAAAAATTAAAAGCCATTGTAATTTGTAATATCATAAAGCTAAGTCACGTAAATACAATATAGGTGTCACATTTGCGAAAGTTATAACAATTAGCATTGTAAATGACAAAGCTATTAATTTAGCTATTTTCAAAACCAACACATAAATAAAAAAAATTGTCATTTACAAGACCAATAGCTCAAACTTTCCTAATGCGAGACCTATTGTATTGCAAATGCTTGTTTTTATATCTGTCAGTGCTTCCTGTTGAGGTTTAATTTTCGTGGCAGGCGCCTCATTGCCTACTTGTAACTATTCTCTGACCCTGCTTCAAGGGTCAGAGCAGGGTCAGAGAATAGTTGCAAGTAGGCAACGAGGCGCCAGGAAGCACTTACAGGCTTACAGCAGCAGGTGCCCAAGTTGAAGGTAATTTCTTTGTAACCCTTTTGTAAAAGGTTACAAAAAATTAGCTTCAACTTTTGCACCTGCTGCTGTAACCCTGTGAGTGCTTGGCTGAATATTCGTCCCCGCTGCTTCGCAGATTTTACCGCGATTCGTGAGATTCGCGGATCGCGAAATCGCAGAAAATCCGCAAATTCCGCGAGCGGAACGAATTTTCAGCCCATGCTTAGTTGAAATTCATATACAGAAATTCAGCAGATTAGAGAAAATATTAAGGTGAGATCTTATAATAAATTTTAATAAAATAATATACTTTGTATGAGAAACAGGCAGTCCATTTCCCATTAACCTTAAAATCTGTTTGAATTTAGAATATGATAGGTAACTTTCCCACCTATGTGTTAGCTGGTGTTATATGATTTATGAAGTAGATGGTTATATAGGCAGGCATATGTATGCAGAATCATTTGCATAGTATGGTATATAGGCAGGTTTCCGTTGTACCAAATATTGGTACTTTTTGTTTTTCATAATTGAAATGTAGAAAACTAGAAAGTAAATAATTACTTATTTAAGTTATTGAAGATTAGAATTTCTCATTTTTGTTTTTTTCTTTACAGCCCTGATGGTGTCCCAAGAGGGACGAAACGCGTAGGCTGTGGAGTGTTCATTTGATAATATTTTCTGTGACTGTCTCCTTGAAGAACACATTTTTGAATGAAAAGAAAAATCAACATGTATCAATAAAAGACATGATATAGTAAAAGAAGCCTGCCTTAGAATCGGATTACTTATGGACTTTCATATTTAATTGTTATTATTGTAATTACATTGGCGCTCCTTCTTTATGGTGACTTATATCAATTCTGCTTCACTTCATGGAAGCGAGAGCAGTTTTCCTGCTCTCGCTTCAATGAAGCGAAGCAGTGTTTGCTATGGCAGGGCAGGAGCAGTGCTCCTGCCCTGCCACAGCAAATTACAATGTACTGGGGGTGGGCACCCAGGGACAATGCTGGACCCAGCCCTGGGCATGGCGGTCCTCAGGGCCATTTAGGTCTCCACGAGGGGGGCTACATGACCCCCCTGCAACATAAGTTTAAAGCCCCAGGGAGGATGTGGTCCCTGGGGGACTGCAGCGGACCCCAGTATTTGCATAGTCAATGCCCCGGGGAGGTAGCGGTCCCGAGGGTAATGTGGAGGTGGGCAGAACCCCCTCGCAAAACCATTTAATTAAAAAAAAACCCGGGCTGGTGCCTGTCCTCGGAGCTGTGAGGGAGCTGGAGCCCCTTACTCACTTTTCTTCAAAAAATCCCCAGTGGAGGTGGCGGTCCCCGGGGCTGCGGGGGCCCTGGAGGGCCTCTGCGGCATAGTTATGTATTGCCCTTGGGACCTGGCCCATCAGTGGGCTTAAAACAAATGAAGCACAGGAGCCCACGCTTCAGTTTTTAAAAAGGTTTCTGCAGGATTCACGGACCCTAAGCGAATCCCGTGGATTATTTTTTAAAAAAATGCTTTTTTGGGCTCTGGTGGTCCTAGGGGGACCCCCAGAGCAGGCCTAGGGAGTCAGGGTGTTTCTACACTGACCCCTTTTCTTGTTCATAATCCATTTTTTACCTTTTTTTCTTGTGACTCGGTTGAACCGAGTCACAAGATGGCTGCCAACATTTCCTAGTTTAAAGTGTTGGCAGTCAATCAGAAGTCAGCTCGTGATCGGGAGGGTTCACGGATCCACTTCAGTCACCAGATACTAATTTTTTTTATGCATCAATTTCTAAGGAACTACTGAACCGATTTACACTATTTGAAAAAAACTGCACTTTCTGAACCAAAACCTACCTTTTTGCCAAATTTGGTGTACTTCTGTACAGCAGTTCGGGCTGTAGCCTTGTCTAAAGTTTCCTATGGAAATTAACATTGAGAATATAAATGGGTATTGGGACCCCCTTTTTTCTCTGTTCCCGCTTGATAAATCACCCCGAAACTTTCAAGACAGCAGCTGACTTGAGCGGGCCATTAGTTTTAAAAATGTTGTGATGATTCGTCAAACGGCGCCACAGATATTGGCAAAAGAACAACATTTTTTTTAATAGAAACAAGTCCTCACTATAACTAACTACAGGTGACTGCCAGTAGGTAATATACACACATATAAATATGCATATATATGTATGTAAATACATAAATAGTCCCCAGTAGTTAGTGGTAGTTATAGTTAGGACCTACTTTCCATAGGAATAATGGTTTTTGACTTGCCTAGAACTTTGGTGTTGTTAGATGACTCTTAATGAAACTTTGCAAAAAAAAGAGCACCATTGATTCTAGTTGTGCATTGAACGATTCAAGGTGATCTGCCAGCCTAGGGCCGAGAAAAAGGGAGAGTTAAAAAAAGTGTGTTTTTCATGCTAGTTCCTACAAATATGTTAGAAGGACTGCAGAAGTTATTCTGTGGCAAATTCTAAAGAAACTTTTTGACTGGGCCACAGAGAACCATGGGGCATATTATCAAGCCTGTGCGCTAAAATTATCGCCGCTTTATCGGCCGAAAACGGCCGATAAAGCGGCGATAATGGGCTTGATAATATGCTCTATGGAATTCCAATCGAAGCACATGTTAGATGTGAAGACATCTAACATGTGCTTCGATTGGAATTCCATAGAGCATATTATCAAGCCCATTATCGCCGCTTTACCGGCCGTTTTCGGCCGATAAAGCGGCGATAATTTTAGCGCACAGGCTCGATAATATGCCCCCATATTCTCTCTGATTTTCAGGCAGGATTCAGGCCAAAACTAGCCCATTGGGCCAGCTAAAACGCTTTAGTACAATGTACTGGAAAACAGTTGTGCTAGAGAAAGGCTACTTACATGTGGGCTTTGTTGATTTAAAATCAGCATTTTACCTGATTCCCAGCTATAAACTTTGGGATGTGTTAGATAGCATGAAAGTCCAGGCCCATATTCAGGATGTGCTCACCAGACTCCAAGCAAGGAACCAATCAAATGTTAGGTACGATAACTGACTGGCTCTTTCAAAATTGCAAAAAGGTGCATGCCAGAGCTGTGTCTTGGTTCCCAACCCCTGTTTCCCTGTACAAAAATGATGTGGCCCACTTTCTTGATTTCCCAAGCAATGATGCCCCAAAGGTAGGTACAACAAGAATTTCTATGCTATTATTGGCTGATAATAGCCTCCTCATTCTGAAAACCCCTGCAGGCCTAGATAGTGTCCTGGGGTTAGCAATGCAAGGGAGTTGGAGTTAAATATCGGAAAAACTGAATTTATGACAGTCAACCTGCACAAGTCTGCGAGGCCCATAATTTCAGTGCATGGTATACCTCTTGAGCAGGTCCAAGATTTCACTTACCTGGGAGTGAATGTGCCACAAAAAGTTTGGTTGGAGAGTCCAAATGGGTAAAAGTGTATTCGAATTGCAGCAGGGAGTAGGGACGGTAATTTAGATGGTTAAGAGAATGAAATCTAGAAACATTTCCCCAACAGCTGAAATATATAAAACCAAATTTAAAATTGCTGCTCTTCATGGCCCTGAACTTTGGGATCATGTAGGCACCAAAGAGATTACTCTGGTGGAAAACAATTTTCTCAGGTGCATGGTACACCTCCTGCATAGCATGCCCCCACTCTCACTACTCCTGGACATGGGATGATACCAGATCTCGTTCTCTGTGAAAATAAGATCCTTATTGTTTTGGCATTGGCTCTGATCCACCAGAGTATTAGAACGTTATAGATACCTCCTTAGGGAACTTCTAGGTTCTCTGGGTTATCTACGGATTCTCTGGTTGGCATACATTAAGAGCATGTTTTACTTTTCAGATCTCGGCCTACTTTAAGATAACGCTCACAAAGTTGCTGCGGTACTTAAGCACTTCATCAAGGACAGGTTAAGAGAACACCTATGGAGGGAGGAGCTCAAATGTAGTAAACCATGTAGTCTGACTGATAGATTCCTAGGCTATAAAACTGGCTCAGGCTATAGGACCTATTTTTACACAATCATGAGTCCTCTGCCAAGTGGTTGTACCTTAAATTTAGATATGGATTTTTACCTATCTTCAGCGGTCCACCTAGGGAGGCAATCTGAGCCTGACCAATCTGTGCCCAGCAAGCAGGCTAGTCTTGGAGAGTATGTACCATTGTCTCCTATTCTGCAATGCCTACAAGCCCCCTCAAGAAGTGGATTTTACCAATGTGGAAACTTCTAGGTTTTAGGCAATACGATATGGCCTTAAGAGTCCTCAAGTCTGACACTAGAGAAGTGGTAGTCATTAGTGTTGCCAAATATTTACGGGCTGCTTGGTTCATACGGAAAAGATATATATATAACACCTTATGTAGCCCCTTGAGCAGTATCTGAAGATAGTTTGATTAGCCCTAGGTTGTGTGCTCAATTCTCTTTTTTTTAACAAGGATTTTCGATTTGCCCATTTTTATTTATTGAATCAAATTGATATTATGATATTACAATATTTCTGCAGAATATGCATCCCATTTTAATTGGATTAGTAATTGTTTTTGCTATTTTGCACATATGATATAGAGTTAATTTTAGCTGCCATGTAGGAAACTGTTGTTTTTATTACTTTTATGTTAGGATGTTTTATTTAACCAAACTGTGATTGTAGTCTTTGTATGTTTTATAGGGCAAGTTTCTGAAATAATCATAATAATAATGATTCCACCCCAGGACCTGTCCCACAAGGAAGCATATGAAAACAAGAACGGGAAACAATTGTTTTTTTATTTTGTTATTTTCCTGGAGATCCACAGATCTACCCCAATTTTGCAGGAAAATGTGAAAAGAAAAATATACCCTAGGCTGGGTCCCTGTAGGACCCCACAGCCAGGGCATTAGAGTATTCCTACCCTGCCCCCCCCTTTCTTTTAATATCCCAAGAAGGTCTGTTGGATCTGCGGGGGATTTGCATCATGAGAAATCTATAAATCTTTTTTCCCTAATAACTCCAAAGGTACGGAACAGATTTATACAAAAATAGGGAGAGAGATCTTTATGGACCAAGATCTAGATTTCTGCCAAATTTAGTGTAATTCTGTTCAGCAGTTTGGGCTGTAGTCATGTCTAAAGTTCCTATGGGGAACTACATTGAGAAAATGCATTCTGGAATGCCCCTTTTTCTCAGCCCCCCAGTTGATGAATCAAGCCAAAACTTTCAAGATAGCAGCTACAGTGAGAGGCAAACTAGTTTTGAAAATGTCATGAAGATTCGTCAAACACCGCAAAAGTTATTAGCAAAAAAAACACTTTGTCAATGGAAATTATGTCCTAACTATACTATAACTACCTATTGGTGTGTGTATATATATATATTTTTTTGAGGTGGAGGCTGTAAACCCAAACCTTATTGTTTTCAATGCTCCCTATCTCCCTTTATCTCTACTCTCATCTGAATCCTAAAAATCCATACCACCCTTTTCATCTACCCATTACTAAAACTCTTTAAAAACCCTTACCTCCCTTTACCTCTACCACCGTTAAAAACGGCTTACCTCCAATTACCGTTATCTGTCCCCAAAACCTATAAACTCCGTACCCCCTTTTTCTATGCCCGCTTATAATCTACAGCCCTCTTATCCCTTTTACCTCTACCCATTTCCAAACCCTTTAAATCCCTTACCTCCCTTTACCACTACTCCTCCCCTAATCTCATAAAATACACAATCTATTTATGCTGATAAACACTTCTGCATGAAAGTAAAGACATCGATTTTCAAAGCAGGCTTTGTGCACCACTGTTTAAACAAGACTGTAGAAAGGCTCTATTTTTCCCTTTAGAGGCTAGAGTCATATGCCAGGTATGTTTTACAATGAAGCAATTAGCTCCAATGACATTATAATTGTATGTCTCTCCCTGAGACAGAGCACAGATTTCATGGTCCTCATGCAGACAATTTTGACCAATTATCAAACATCTTTACCAATATCGGCAAAACAAAAGTTTGCTATTCAAACATAATCCATCCGCCCGATTCATCAAAGAAAATAGCGCTCGCAAAGGGCCAGATTCTGAGAATCTGGCCCTTTGCGAGAGCGATTTTTGCATTTGGGATTCAGCATCCCAAATGTAAAAATCGCTAATTGCGATCTCGCAATTTTGCGAGGAATGACATTTAAGGAATCTCTATTTGAGATTCCTTAAATGCAATTCAACATCCAATTTAATTTTGCGAATTCGCAATTTCTTGCCGCAATTTACAGCGAGGTCAGACCTCGTGGTAAATTGCGAAAACTCAGAAAAATGCATTTAAATGCATTTTTCTGAGTTGCATGTTACACACACACATGTCCTTTGGACATGTGTGTGTGCAACACCTGTGCAGCACCTGTGTAGAATTTCATTTGAGGGGTGCTACAGGGTGTCCTTTGGACACCCCTGGCACCCTTCAAATCGCTATCTTATTTGCGATTAGCAAATTGCTAATCGCAAATAAGGAATACTCCCCATTCATTCCTATGGGCCTTTTGGCCCATAGGAATGAATGGCGAGTTATTCCTTATTTGCGATTAGCAATTTGCTAATCGCAAATAAGGAATATGTAGGAATCACATTTTTTCATGCAATTTCTACATGAATCCCTTTTTGCGAGTCCTTAATAGCGATTCGCTATGAATCGCTGTTAGGGCCTCGCAAAACGGGAGTATGATGAATCAGGCTGAAAAAGTCTTTTAACATGGCCGCCATGATATGTTCGAGATGTCTAGATTTTCTTTTTTTAGAATAGGGTAATTTATAGGAGATTGAGAAAAGTCTTCTGCTCCTTCTGTACTGAGAACTATGGGCCATATTATTAAGAACAGGCGATAAAATTATCGCTGCTTTATCGTCAGGAAACTGGCGCTCAAGCAGCGATAATGGGCTTGATAATATGTCCTTGTGAATTCCCATAGAATTCACAAGGGCATGTTATCAAGCCCATTATTGCCGCTTTATCTGCAGATTTCTGCCGCTAAAGCGGCGATAATTTTATCGCCTGTTCTTGATAATATGCCCCTATCTGCTTCTGTGTTTATGTGGACCTTTGATGCTGCACCAGTGAATATGCCCTCAGCTCCTCCCATAAATAATCCTATTTAACTGCTATCTATATACGACTTCTGTCTGGCTATTGTAGCATAGACTCAAGCCATGTCTGGGACCCATACTGTGTGCAATTGGTTTCACACCTGAGTTTCCAGAACTTCAGCATTTATTTCTGACGTCTGCTATGAAAGAATCCTTCTTTCGAGCTATAACCTAACCATACCTCCTGTCCCTTGTATTTGTGGTGTCCCGCCTCAAAACTTTACTTTTTCTTTAGGGTACTTTGAACTCCACACTTTTTTACATGATAAGTAGGGATCAAGAAATCTATTTCTGTAAATAAAGCTGTCAGGGCCTCCGAAGGAGTTTATACTGATCACTGAAAGCCCTGTTTCAAATTAATAACAAGGGAGCAGGATTTTAATCACATGATAAGACCATTGACGTGTTATAAATCTTTTAGAACACATTTTCCAATGAGGGTGGAATATCAAATAAAAAATCCTCAAATAATTCATGGGGTACAGAAACCTATATTGCGCTCAACGACTTCTCCTTTCATAGCTCATGTGGTTCATGTTTTACAGTTCTTCTGTCTACCAATAAACCAGATATACTTCTGTTAACAGAAACCTGGCTCACCTCCGAGTCTCTCCCAGACATTTTGGCGACCCTCCCTCCCGACTATTACATCCTCCACGCTGACCGCCCGGGAGATCATCCTGGGGGTGGGGTAGCGGCTATCATTTCCAAACGTCTTAACTCTTTTTCTTCATCTTCCCTTCCTATACCTGAGGTGGATAACCTGCTCCTCAATCTCGAAACCAACATGGGTGCCCTCACGCTCCTGCTTCTATATCGTCCACCACACCCTATGACATCTTTTTCCACTTTTCTGAGTGAACATTTGTCTGCCCTATTGACACATCATGCCAGTCTCGCCCTTTTCGGTGATTTCAATTACTGGTACAACGATCCTAAGGCCGGTTCCTCTGCTACGGAGTTCTTTGATTCACTCCACAGTTTGAACCTGATTCAAAAGGGATCTCACCCTACCCACATCAAGGGTCATATTCTCGACCAAATCTGGACCTACAACATAACACTGTCCGAGCCAGTCGTCTCCCCTTGTGTCTGGTCGGACCACTTTCTAGTCGATACCATCATCACAGTCGCTGGCACAACCCCCGCCCCTCTTATGGCTGGTGGCCTCGCCCGGAAGTGGAGCGCACTTGACTCCCAGGGGTTCCTTATGGCTTTGGCTGATACCCGTCCACATACGAACTTCACTGACCCTTCTGACATTAACTCACTGGATAGAGACATTAGCACCTGGTTAAAGTTGGCCAGTGATCAATTCGCTCTACTTACGAAATTTCCCTGCATACGGCATCATTCGTCTCATAGATGGTTCACGAATGATCTTAAGCAACTCAAATTGAAAGTGCGCCAGCAGGAACGGATCTGGAGGCGCATCTACTCCGATCAGCTAGGCTGCTCTATATCTTGGTGCGGAGAGAATACAAAGCTGCCATCATCTTAGCTAAGTCAGACCACTTTTCCAACAGACTCTCGTCAGCGGTCAATAAATCCAAGGAAGTCTTCAAGGTCATGAATGAACTTACCACGGATGACAGAACCCTCCCAGCTCAGACCCCCTCCCAAGAGACATGCGACGCTCTAAACCACTTTTTTGTTGAAAAGATTATAAAAATAAAAAACTCTATTCCTTCCTGTCCTCAGTCATACATCTTTGAACCTTCCTCCGATAATCTCCTGACCTTCACGACATTTCCCGCCCTTGATCCTACTTCCTTAGCGGGCCTCGCTACCCGGGTCCAGTCGGGTTCCCCTAACGACTGCTGTCCGCCATCAGTACTGCGGGATATCTGCCTTAAATTACCGGATGACATTCTATCCCTACTGAATGGCTCTCTGGGGAGCGGCATTGTTCCTAACTCTTTTAAAAATGCCATCTTAGTGCCCCTTCTCAAGAAACCTGGAGCTGATCCCGGCGATCTCTCGAATTTTCGCCCTATTTCTCTCCTTCCCTACTTTTCTAAACTTACAGAAGCATATGTCACTCGTTGTCTCTCTAATTTCATTGAGACTTCTGGCTACCTGGAGCCCAACCAGGCCGGCTTTAGACCTGCCCATTCAACTGAGGCTGTTATCCTCGCGGTCTTGGATACACTGAGGAGAAATGCGGATGCGGGCATCCCTCAAGTCCTTGTACTCCTGGATTTGTCTGCCGCATTCGACACGGTGGACCACAACATCCTTCTCCACCGTGTCGGCCAGGCAGGCATCCAGGGTACTGCCCTCAAATGGATCGCGTCATTCCTAACTGGACGTACTCAGGCTGTGCGCCTGGGCCCGTACACCGCAGCAAAAACCTCCACGTCTTGTGGAGTACCCCAAGGCTCTTCCATCTCGCCATTATTATTCAATCTCTACCTTCGCCCACTTATCCACTCACTTAAGAACTGGGACATCACGGTATATAATTATGCAGATGATCTGCAGATAATTTTTCCCCTCAACTCTTCCAATGCTGTCAACACCTTTCGCACCGCTATGATTCACATCCTACATTGGATGAATGAGAATCAATTAAAGTTGAATCCAGGAAAAACTGAGCTGCTCCTTCCCGGCTCCAGTTCTGCTCACTGGGGTCCACAGTTCTGGCCCACTGAATTTGGCCCCCTTCCACCTTCGGTCAAATCAGTGAAAAGTCTGGGCGTGATCATTGATGCAGAGCTCTCCTTGAAAGCCCAAGTGGGCGCTGTCATCTCGTCCTGTATGTATCAGCTGAGAAAGATCCGCAAAGTTAGCCATCTCTTACCACCTCCTGCTCTAACTCAGGTTGTCATCTCTTTGGTTCTCTCCCGCCTGGACTTTTCCAATTCCACCTACTATGGCCTCCCTCAGCCCCTGCTGTATCGTCTCCAGGTGGTTCAGAACCAGGCGGCCTGTCTCATTTATAAAATCCCTAAATGGCAGTCGGCAAAACCCCTGCTGCATCGACTTCACTGGTTGCCGATGGGACCAAGGACAGCCTTTAAGGTAGCCTGCCTCACTTACAAAGCCCAGCACTGCACCAGTCCTGCATTTTTGCAATCTTTAATTACTTCACATCGCCCGTCACGCAACCTCCGTTCCGCTCACCTTCACATGCTTGTTGCTCCCAAAGTTAAAACCAAAAAGTACGGCGGCCGCCGCTTCTCTCATCTGGCCCCTAGCCTTTGGAATTCCCTCCCTCTTTTCATCAAGTCAAGCACTTCCCTTTCTATCTTCAGAAAACTGCTTAAGACATTCCTCTTCCCCTCCCTAGGCTAACCTGGTCAGTTTCAACTCTTCATTTTCCATCCTGTTATAAAGAGCGCCAGGAAACCTTTGGTGACAGTGCGCGATACAAGAGTCATCTAACATAACATAACATAACATAACATAACATAGTAACACATGCATGGCCACCGAAGTGACAAACAAACATGGACAACAGGAGCTTTGAATTGAGCCAGAAGCCTCTGCTGTTCCTGATCTGCCAAACAGCTATTTTTTATTTGACAAGGTGGAGAGTGAAATAAGAACTACAGAAAATTCACCCCTCCCTCCGATAGCTAGGTTAAAGGCCAGGGCCTGAATCCAACTCCCACTGTGGATAACCATAGGTTGTGCACAGCGGGGGGTGGCTGACTGGTGTTTTGGATATGGGACCTGGCCAAAGTTCATGCCAGGTATAGTCAACCCTGTGTGCAGTGAAGTTTGATTTCCCATGGAGGGTTAGGCACAGAAAATCACTTCAAAGCACACAGTTAAAGTGAGGTCATAGTGACAAAACAAAACCTAAAAAACACTAAAATTCACCAGTTATGTTCAGTTCTACAATCATTACCTTGCGCAACAGCCTTGTATACCATAACATGCACACCAAATGTTATGCTTCTGACCTCACAATATTTATACCAATATGTAACACTTAAAAGCATGACATAATTAAATAAGACATACTCAAACTAATATAGAATACTTCACTCTTCTGCACCTTTCTATATGTTAATAATAATGTGATAAGTAATCTCATCTGTAAGATTCTTCATGACATTGGCAAAAGAGTCCGTATCATCAAGATGAGGTAATGAGCTTTGCATTTGGTGTGTAAGTTATGGTTTCTGTGGCTGTTTTGCGAGTTATTTATTGTGGAGCTAAATATAACTGACAATTTGCAGTGGTTATTTGTCAACCACTGCTGCACAAGCCCTTCGTCTCTGCACAGCAGCTTTTGAAAGACTGGGAAGTGTGGCCTACTTGGCCAGGATGCTGCTTATGGCCAACGGCTCTGCCTTGTTGCCGCTGGGGCTTACAGTGGATTGAGTGCTGGGCCTGCAGCCAATCCCTGCTGTGCATGGCAATAAAGGAAATTATACGAGCACCCTATAAATCCACTGGAAAAACACAGGGGCAGGTTTACAATAACTGGCGCATCCCTGCATATCAGCAGGGATGCGGCAGTTATTGTGCGCCATGCCTCCGCCATCATGGATGCTCCGCATGTACAATGCGGTGCACCATGGGGCAAAAACGGCACAGATGCGTCACGCATCTGTGCCATAAAGGTGGCGCATTGCTGGAGTTAAGCGCGACGCAGCTCTAACAATGCTCTGGGGGGTCCTATTCTTACAAAGCTGCGTCGATCCTTACGCCTGCTTGAAGCAGGCGCAGGGTTTTGACGCAGCATGGGCTCAAAAGTGACAGAGTGAAATCTTGTAGATTTCACTCAGCCACTTTTAGGAGGCGTTCCCCGCGTAAGTTCCCCGCACCATGGCGCATCTTTTGCGCCGCCGCTGCGTCACAAAAGTGAAGCACCTGCAGCGTGAAAGGGGCGCAAGGGGCTTGTAAATCTGCCCCACAGGGTCTGAATCACAAAGATAACTTAGACAAGGGTTACCTCTCTGATCAAGGCTGTTTGCTATAACAATGGAGCTAGTTTCGAATATGCTGCATGAAATGTCTGCGGACTGGGGGTGCGATTGACAGAAAGTACATGGTTTTGGTTTTTGTGGAGGACACTCTCCTGTATTTGACAGACCCATTGAGTAGTTTAAATGAAGTAATAAAGGTACTAAGTATGGGGCCTGCTTGGTATGTGGACAGGAAGTGTGGGCTTTCTGCACTTAGGTTGCAGTTGTCCTGGATATCCGCAAGCTGTTGCGGTTTGTCTCCAGGGAACGACCAGGATTGCCCTTGAGCCGCACTGTCAGTTTGGGAATCTTTAAAAACAAAAACAAGGGAAGATGAAGTACCATAAATTATTTATTTCGGTTTTAGTTTAAACCATAAAAGATACACAATAAATGATCACATTCCATAATAATAAAATACATATAATACATTTGAGCCTTCCAAAGGTTCTGCTTGAGACCATTTAAAAAAAAAAAGAAAAAAATTGTTATAGAAAAGACCGATCATCTGTATGACAGTTTAAAATATATAAATATGATAAATACATTAAAAACTAGGCATAATTGAGTTTATAAAATGCATTTGAGGAATACTTGAACCAATTAACCTTACAATAGCCAAACAGTTGAACAACTATCTCTGCGCCCTAATCAAAAAGTGCAAGTACTTTTAACAGACATAGGCTGTGGGTGACTGTCTATACATTCCTTGAGTACAACTTACGGGGGGAAATGTAATCGAAAAAGTGCAAATTGTTTAAGTGCAATAATATGACTGAAAAAGCATTCCTAGTAGTCTATGAATTAGTTTGTAAAGTGCAAGTGCGTTGCTTGTTAAAAACGTAGGGGCATATTAGCAAGAACCTTTTTAAAATTATTGCAGTTTTGGCGGCAGGAAGCTGCAGCTAAAACGGCGATAATGGTCTTGCTAACATGCGTTATAGAATTCCAAAAGAGGCCCAGGTTAGATGTCCTGCACATCTAACCTGGGCTTCTATTGGAATTCTATAACGCATATTATCAAGCCATTATCGCTGTTTCAGTGGCAGTTTCCTGCAGCTAAAACAGCGATAATTTTAACGAGGTTCTTGTTAATATGCTCCCATAATTCCAGATACACGTGTTCATAAATCATGAACATTTTAAGCCTACTTTTATTCTTATTATACACACATTAAACAGATATCTAATAACACTAAAAACAAGTTTTGAGAAGCGTCAGTTTTCAATATTCTTTCATTCTCCAAACAAGACCTCATACACATATTTCGGCAAATGTGTTTGTGAGAAGGGAAGTGCGCGGATGGCATCCACAATATAAAAACGCTGTCACCTGAGAAGTTTGTGTCCCAAGAACTGATTTTCTGGAGGCAGGAGCTAGACAACAATACACACCCATCTGTCCTATCTCCCTACAGCGGGACCGCGATTCAAGACCGGAAGTGGGTGGAGATAACCTCATATGTAACTTCCCAGTTCCATTGAAAGGGAGTCAGCAGAAAGGAGGGGCGTCATCGACCAGCGGTGGAGTGGAAGGAAGCAGGAAGCAGAACAAAGAGAAACCGAGGAGTGGAGACGACAACCGTACCGTAGAAAAAGACGAAGACCTAGACGAACAGTGGCGTGAGGAGTGGTGGTGTCCACCGGAGGAGGCTGGGGAGTGGGCACAACTCAGGAGAGTTACGGGCGAGCTGGTGACAGTGAGGGAGAGTACAAGGGAGGTGGGAGGAAGAACGAGTAAAAGGGTACGGGGTAAAAGGTTACAAAAATCCTGACTAACCGATCCTAGCGCACACAGTTTTATACTCCTTAAAATACCTGCGTGTAGCACAACCCTCTCTTTTTGCATCTCTTGAATGTAACATCCTGCTGAGCACCATTTGGAACTCCTTAAAATACCTGCGTATGGTACAACCCTCTCTTTTGCATCTCTTGAATATCACATCCTGCTGAGCACCCTCTCTACTCCTTTTTTTTAAATTAGAGATAACAATCCTCCGTCTTTTCCCACTACACCCATCATTTCCCCCTTTATTTCATTGTTTGGTTTGAGGAGATTTGTTCCCCCCTTTTTTTTACATTCTGTCGACATCACTCCGGGTGTGGTGAAGGGTATTCCTACTTTTCACTACCCAAAGCAACCAGTGATTGACGGCTTCCTTTTTTTCCTCTCCTAATAGCCTCCGGGGTAACACCAAAGAGACGGGGGAGCTGGAAACCGCCAACATCTGAACCACTCAAGCTCAACGGAGACAGACCAAGGAGAAGAGAGAGAAGGAACCTCATTTGTAACATCCGCTACTCCAATCACTGAAAATAAAAAACGGACTTTTGGAAAATACATTCAGCCTCCGCATCTGTTTATCTGACCTGCCCTCCCAAAAGTGGTGTCAGAAGTGGGATCTGTCGGAGACATGGAGGCTGCACTTGCCAAGATGGCAGAGAACCAGGAACATCTAGGAAAGGTGATGGAATGCTTCCTGACTGTGGTAGAAGATGACCGTGGCAAGCTACAGCTGCTCACGGGACAGAGTCAAACCCATGAAGCTGCTATGGACAAAATCAGGAAGGCCCTTGGTCATCAGCGGGGACCTACAACTCTTCCTTCTGTGGTTTTACAATGGTACGTAAGTGGCGAAGATCCTGACTATTTCTTCAACAACTTTGAAAGAATGGCTGCTGCAGCTTCCTGGCCAACTGATAAGTGGGGACAGTACTTGGGTCCCCTCCTGTCCCGCGACCTACAAGCAGCAACCCAGGCCGCAATAGCACAGGGAGTAGTACCATACGCTGACATAAAGCAATGCATTATGGAGCGGTTAGGGGTGGATGACGAGTCATACAGGATAAAGTTACGACAAATGAAAGAAGGACCTCAAGAGATACAAAGAGCCCTATACTTTCGGGTAAAAGATATGGCTGATCGCTGGTTAAAACCGGCCACTACTGCTAAAGACGGGATTATGGCAAAAATATATCTGGAACAATACCTATCCTCCTTTCACGCACCCATTCAGAAGTGGGTTCGCCAACAGGCTCATCTTAGCCTGGAAACATCAGTGGAAACAGCCAGTGCGTACAGTACAGCCCCAGAGCACCGAAAAGGACTAGAAGACACAACCTGAAGATCAGGAGGGGCAGGGATACAGTGACCACCTGCCCTCCTCTGGCAAAGAAGCCCGAACCTGTCAGCATCATTCCTGGGACCCCAGTATTCCGACCCCCTCCCGTGGGTCCTCAATGCTTTCACTGTGGAGGGATGGGACTCATTGCCCGATTCTGCCCTCAAAAAGAAGAGCCAATTGAAATAGGGATGGCCCGCAACTACTTTTGTTCATCCCCTGAGAAGAGACCATCACCCTATCGCTGCAGAGTGACCTTGAATGGACAAACAGTGACCACCTTAGCTGATACAAGCTGCCTAAAAAGCATAGTCAGACCCCAGGAACTCGGATCAGGAATCGGGCCTATCGATGGGACCGTAGCTATATGCTGTGTCCATGGCAAAACAAAACCATACCCAACAACAAGTGTACAGATACAACACCCACATGACCTAGGTACCTTTTTGAAGGTCAACCTATACCCCATTTACCTGAACAAGTCATCCTTGGGAATGATTACCCGAATCTATCACAGTTGTTGAAAGATAATGCACGAGAAGAAGAAGAGTGGTAGACCACAGCAATGTTTTCCAAAGAAGAAGACCAAGACTGACCACTTTCGCAAATTTGAAAGAGCAGAAAACAACCAAGAGCAGAGAAAGGGAAGAGCCCGTCTGTTCTACCAGTCCTTCAGGAAGAAAATCCTTGGGAGATTGACAGAAGCGTCCACGCCGCACAAAGAGAAGATCCTGTACTACGAGAAGCCTGGGACAGGGCCCTAGCAGATGAAGACCCTCTCCATGTAGGTCCCTACTTCTTCATCAAAAATGGGTTGTTATACAGGAAAGGGAGCCCACCCAAAAACCCCAATTACAAGTCCCAGGACCATTCAGAGAAAAAGTATTATATCTAGCCCACAGTCACCTGTTAGGGCACAGGTACTCATAGTACGGCCCGCGGGCCTCCAGCGGCCCAGCAAGCCTTCCCTGGTGGCCCACGGACCGTGCAGACATCGTACTCGTGTTTTACTTTTTTTTTTTGAAGAGTGTCAGCAAACACCCCGGCAGCGCGACCCAAACACTCTGCTGCTCTGTGGGGGCCGGGCGATTCCCTGCCATAGTCATAGTGGGGCTGCAGGGACACTAAGAGGTGCACAAAGCCTCCTTAATATGTGAATGGTCTTTTAAAGACCTGTGAAGTGCTGGGATGCGGCTGTGTGTGTGTGTGTGCCCGGAATCTGTATCAGCCCGGGCACACACAGGTAGGGTAAAATGAAAAGGGTGACAGAGGAAGAGGGAGGGAGGTAGAGAGAAGGAAAGGGAGGGAGACAGAGTCAGACATAGGGAGAGCGAGGGAGAGCAAGGCAGAGCGAGGCAGAGCGAGGGAGGCAGACAGAGGGAGAGCGAGGGAGGGAGAGCGAGGGAGGGAGAGCGAGAGATGGAGAGCAAGGGAGAGCGAGGGAGGGAGACAGAGGCAGAGCGAGGGAGGGAGACAGAGGCAGAGCGAGGGCGAGCGAGGGAGGTAGACAGAGGCAGAGCAAGGGAGAGCGAGGGAGGGAGACAGATGCAGAGCGAGGGAGAGCGATGCAGAGCGAAGGAGAATGAGGCAGAGCGAGGGAGAGCGAGAGAGGGAGACAGAGGCAGAGAAAGGGAGAGTGAGGGAGAGTATGGAGAGAGACAGAGGCAGAGCAAGGGAGAGCGAGGGAGGGAGACAGAGGCAGAGCGAGGGAGAGCGAGGGAGAGTGAGGGAGAGCAAGGGAGGGAGAGCGAGGGAGGGAGAGCAAGGGAGAGAGAGAGAGGGAGGGAGAGAGAGGGAGAGCAGGGGAGGCAGACAGAGGCAGAGCAAGGGAGAGCGAGACAGAGGCAGAGCGAGGGAGAGCGAGGGAGGGAAACAGAAGCAGAGCGAGGGAGAGCAAGGGAGGGAGAGCGAGGGAGGGAGAGAGGGAGAGCAAGGGAGGTAGATAAAGGCAGAGCGAGGGAGGTCAAGACAGAGGCAGAGCGAGGGAGAGTAAGGGAGGGAGACAGAGGCAGAGCGAGGGAGAGCGAGGGAGGGAGAAAGAGGCAGAGCAAGGGAGAGCGAGGGAGGGGGAGCGAGGGAGAGGGAGGGAGACAGATGCAGAGCGAGGGAGAGTGAGTGAGGGAGACAGAGGCAGAGAGAGGGAGAGCGAGGCTGAGCGAGGGAGGCAGACAGAGGCAGACAGAGGGAGAGCGAGGGAGGCGGATAGAGGGAGAGCAAGGGAGGGAGACAGAGGCAGAGCGATGGAGGAAGACAGAGGCAGTGCCAGGGAGAGCGAGGGAGGGAGACAGAGGCAGAGCGAGGGAGAGCAGGGGAGGCAGAGTGAAGGACAGCGAGGCAGAGCGAGGAGAGCGAGGCAGAGCGAGGAAGAGAGAGGGAGAGCGAGGGAGAGCGAGGGAGAGTGAGGGAGAGCGAGGGAGGGAGACAGATGCAGAGAGAGGGAGAGCGAGGCTGAGCAAGGGAGGGAGACAGAGGCAGACAGAGGGAGAGCGAGGCAGAGCAAGGGAGAGCAAGGGAGGGAGACAGAGGCAGACAGAGGGAAAGCAAGGGAGGGAGACAGAGGCAGACAGAGGGAGAGCGAGGCAGAGCGAGGGATAGGGAGGGAGACAGAGGCAGACAGAGGGAGAGAGAGGGAGAGCGAGGGAGGGAGTCTGAGGCAGACAGAGGGAGAGCGAAGGAGAGCGAGGGAGGGAGACAGAGCCAGACAGAGGGAGAGCGAGGGAGAGCGAGGGAGGGAGAGAGAGCGAGGGAGGGAGACCTCAGAGTGAGGGAGGGGGAAGGAGAGAGAGGGAGACAGAGGGAAGGAGGGAGAAGGAAGGAGAGAGAGGGATACAGAGGGAAGTAGGGAGATGGAAGGAGAGAGAGGGAGAGGTAAATAGAGTGAGGAAGAGGGAAACAGAGTGAGGGAGAGGGAAACAGAGAGAGGGAGAGGGAAACAGAGAGAGGGAGAGGGAAACAGAGAGAGAGAGGGAGACAGAGAGAGTGAGACAGTCAGAGTGAGTGAGACAGAGGAAGTGAGACAGTCAGAGTGAGTGAGACAGAGGGAGAGAGGGAGTGAGACAGCCAGAGTGAGTGAGACAGAGGGAGATAGAGGTAGAGAGAGAGAGAGAGAGAGAACGAGAGAGAGAGAGATGTGTGTATGCTGGGTCTGGTGACTCAGTGGACGAAGGCATCCGCTGCAGGGACCTGTGATCAACCTCATGGTCACAGTTTTTTTTGTTGCTCTAGCCCCGCCCCCTCCCCCACTGACTCTGCCCCCACCGGTGCGGCCCTCAGACACAAACCACACTGTAAATTTGGCCCCCGAGAGAAAGTTTGTGAGTACCCATGTCTTAGGGGGAAACTTTGGAACCGATAAGACTGAAAAACAGATCACTGAACGCTTTTCTTGGCCTGGCATATACCAACAAGTAAAAAAATATTGCAGAGAATGTCCAATATGCCAGAAAACCAGTACATATCATCCTCCCTGGGTACGACTCCACCCTCTTCCTATCAATGGTGAGCCCTTCAGTAGAATAGGGATAGATATTATAGTCCCTTTGTTGCCTTCGCGAAGCAGGTGTCGTTATGTTCTCATTATGGTTGACTATGCCATCCGTTTCCCAGAAGCCATACCTTTGCGTCATCCGGATGCTTCCAACATTGCTAAAGCTATGATAACGGTTTTCTCACGAGTAGGATTCCCAAAAGAGATCTTAATAGATCAGGGGACTCATTTCATATCCCGTATAATGAAGCAAGTTTGTTCCCAGCTAGGGATCAAAGAGATAAGGACTGTGGTGTACCACCCTCTGACGGATGGTTTAGTCGAGCGTTATAATGCCACCATTAAAACCACACTTAAGAAACTCCTGGCCCTAGAATCTAGAAAATGGGAAGACATGCTACCCTTGGAGTTATTCGCCATTAGGTGCAAAGAACAAAAAAGCACTGGGTATTCCCCTTTCGAACTGTTATACGGCCATCAGCCACACACATTATTGGAGATGGCTCAAGAGAAATGGGAAACCGAAACAAATGATTCGAAATCCCTGGTGGAGTAAGTCTCCAATTTAAGAACGCACCTGGAGGAGGCACAGATAGCACAAAAGGGACAATATGATAAAAAGGCAATAGAGAGGTCCTTTGAGGTGGGTAATTCTGTGTTACTAATGATGGCTTCATCGAATCTCAAATTCCTGGGGCAGTGGCAGGGTTCCTATACTGTGGTTGAGAAAGTGACACCTGTGACCTACCGCATCAAAAACGGACAAGGATAGGCATACCTCCCAAATCTATCATTTTAATTTATTTTAAAAATGGGAGGGGCCTTTACCGACACTCATGAGCAGAGCGGAATCACAGACTACCTTATTTGACCAATGTATAGATCCTGTTCTCCCTTCTGGGTTGAGACATGAACTAATAGAAGTACTCTACCCTCTCCAGGATAACTTCTCCACCTCTCCAGGAAGAACCTCTCTGTTTGAACATGCCATAAAACTCCCTCCTGGAAAACGTGCACCAGACCATACCGTATACCTGAGGCCAGACGACAGACCATTAAAGAGGAAGTACAGCAGATGTTGCAGATGGATATAATCGAACCATCCGTGAGCGGGAATTCACCCATTGTCCTTGTACCGAAGCTGGATGGCTCGGTCCGCTTCTGTATTGATTTTAGAGAAGTAAACAAAATCTCTGAATTCGACACCTATCCCCTACTTAGGATTGACTAAATGTTTGAGAGAATAGGTAGGGCTAAATATTTCAGCACCCTGGATTCATGTAAAGGGTACTGGCAGATCCCCTTACGAAAACAAGATAGAGAAAAGACTGCATTCTCTACGCCTGTTGGGTTATATCAATTCAAGGTACTACCTTTTAGATTACATGGGGCCCCCGCTACTTTCCAAAGAGTCATGAATGTAATCCTTCGACACCATGAAGAATATGCTAGGGCCTACATTGACGATATAATCATCTATAGTGTCAATTGGGAACAACACTTATTACACTTGTTCCGAGTGATACAGGCTTTAGGTCGACAGGGTCTCAAAATAAATCCAGCTAAGAGTCATCTGGCAGCACAGACAGTCCGTTACCTTGGATACCTGTTGGGGGAAGGGGTTATAAGACCCCAAAGCACCAAACTATCTGCCATCTCCCAGATACCCGTCCCCTGGTCGGAGAAAGATCTACAAGCCTTTCTGGGGTTGCTCGGTTATTACTGTCCCTTTATCCCCAGATTTTCACAATTAGCAGCCCCCCTTACAAATCTACTGCTGAAAAATATTAACACAGAGGAAAAGGTAAAATATCCTTCTCCCAACATTGTACTGGCCTTTGAGTCCCTAAAGACATCCCTTACGTCTGATACTGTGTTGGTTAGCCCTCATTATTCTCTTCCATTCGTCCTTCAGACCGATGCATCAGACCAGGGATTAGGGGCTGTACTGTCCCAGCTAACAAAGCACGGGGAGGAAAAACCCATACTTTACATCAGCCGGAAGCTGTTCCCTAGAGAGAGAAACTATGCCACTTTAGAGAAAGAAGCACGTGCCATTAAATGGGCTATAGACACCCTACAATATTTTCTTGAGGGAAGAGAATTCACTTTGTATACAGATCACGCATTCCTAGAATGGTTAGCTCAGAACAAGGGCCACAAAAAAAGAGTCCTTAGATGGTTTCTGTCATTGCAGCCATACCGGTTCCAAACAAGACACCGAAAGGGACCACAGCAAGGGAATGTGGACTATCTATCTAGGTTTCCCCAGGAACAATACCCTAGTGAAAAGACAGCAAGGGAAAGGGGATGTGAGAAGGGAAGCACATGGACGACTTCCCTACCTGACTTAACGGATCCACAATGTAAAAATGCTGTCACCTGTGAAATCTGTGTCCCAAGGACTGATTTTCTGGTGGCAGGAGCTAGACAACAAACACACCCTGTCCTATCTCCCTACAGAAGAACCACGACTCGAGACCGGAAGTGGGTGGAGATAACCTCGGAAGTAACTCCCCAGTTCCATTGAAACGGAGTCGGCAGGAAGGAGGGGCTTCGACGACCAGTGGTGGAGTGGATGGAAGCAGGAAGCAGAATGAGGAGAAACCGAGGAGTGAAGGCGACGACTGTACCGAAGAAAAGGACAAAGAACCAGACAAACGGTGGAGTGAGGAGTGGTGGTGTCCACTGGAGGAGAGTTGCGGCGGAGCCGGCGAGTGACTGCAGCTCTGGGGACAGGGAGGGAGGGTATGAGGGAGGTGGGAGGAAGAACGAGTTAAAGGGTACGGGGTAAAAGGTTACAAAAATCCCGTATCACCCATCCTAGCAAGCACTGTTTTGTACTCCTTAAAATACCTGCGTGTAGCACAACCCTCTCTTTTTGCATTTTTTGAATGTCACATCCTGCTGAGTACCGTTTTGTACTCCTTAAAATACCTGCGTATGGTACCGCCCTCTCTTTTGCATGTCTTGAATGTCACATCTTGCTGAGCTTCGTTTTTACTCCTTTTTTAAAATTAGAGATAACAATCCTCCGTCTTATCCCGCTACACCCATCATTTCCCCCTTTATTTAGTTCTTAGTTTGAGGAGATTTTTTCCCCCCTTTTTTTTGACATTCAGTCGACATCACTCCAGGTGTGGTGAAAGGTATTCCTAAGTTTCACTACCCAAAGCAACCAGTGATTGACGGCTTCCTTTTTCTCCTCTCCTATGAGCCTCTGGGGTAAAACCAAAGAGACGGAGCAGACGGATCCACCAACATCCGAACCACATCCAAGCTCAATGGAGACGGACCAAGAAGAAGAGAGAGAGGAACCTCATCCGTAACATCTACTACTCCAATCACTGATAATAAAAAACGCACTTTTGGAAAATACATTCAACGTCCGTGTCTGTTTATCCGACCTGCCTTCCACATGGTTTGATCCATTTCTTCCTTGGTTTAACATAAGCGGGCAAAAGGATAATATATGTAGGTTATTTTCGTGAGTGTCAGATTGGCACAATACACAGCATTCACTATTAACCTCCCCTTTTCCATTGACCTATTTCGATGTGTTCAAGTTGGTTTGCAGAACACCATATCAAAATTTCATATATATTGGTTTTGTTAACTGTGGCTGCACTTAATCCAGAAATGACTCAAAGCTCGCTATTGGCTTCATAAGAAGAAACTGGGTTGTTAGTGTGCCAATGGCAGAGTTATGGGACAAACTATTTTGGATGTACGCCCAAAAAGTAGATTTTCATATTTTCATAGAAGCCGGTGTCAATTGGGTTGGTTCTTCCCCATAGTGCTTTAGCTCTAATTTACCAAACCAATAAGAAACATGCTTAAGCCACTTGAGACTCGTACTGTGGTCAAACCTTAAGATTTCTTCTAGGCCATCTTTGTGATGGGCAAGTTCTATTGTGGACCACAGTCACACCCAAAATAGTAATGTTCTCAATATGGCTTGGTGATCTATACGCTTAATATTAAGGTCCATAACAATGGGGATTAAGGGTGTACGCACTAGAAGGCATAAAAGCTTTCTAAAAAATGTATGTTCTCTTATGGCGAAGGTGTTCTTACACGAGGGCCCCCATAATTCTGCCCCATAAAGAGAAGCTGATTGTGCCCTATACTTCTATACCTCAAGGTCAGGAGACAGAGCCCTAGAAGTACTACTCCAGTGTTTTTTTACTATGGGTAGGGAATTATGGAACTTGACAGTCTTACTTTTCTCCAATTGCTGTTTCTAGGTCATTTCTGTGTCCAAAGTTATACCTAAGTAATTAAAATGTTGCACGTGTTCTAGCTTTTGGTTTTTAGATTTTTTTAAAAGATCTTTGCGGGTTAATTGCAATATATTTGGTTTTGCTGGAATTTCTTTCTAGGCTCTTAGTATCACAGTGTGCACAAAAAGATCTTACAAACATTGTAGACCTTTTGGGGTTTGAGATATTAAGATGGTATCATCTGCAAATAATAGGGCTGGTACTGCCCGCCCTAACTTGGGTGAATCATATGCACAATCCATTAAGTACTCAGAAATATTGTTAACATACAATGAAAATAGGGTGGACACCAACATGAACCCTTGCATTACACCTCTTTTTACTGGAATTGCCTCAGTAAGTTCGCCCCTCGGATCCCATCGGACTTTTGCATAGTTATCCTCATGCAATCTTATTATTTGCTTGGGAGTTCACCGGGCACCCCTCAATCAATCAATCAATCACGGCATTTGTAAAACGCGCTACTCACCCTGGAGGGTCTCAAGGCACTGGGGGAGAGGGGTATGTTACTGCTCGAACAGCCAGGTCTTGAGCTGCTTCCTGAAGGTGAGATGGTCTTGGGTTCGCCGAAGGTGGGTGGGAGGGAGTTCCAAGTCTTGGCTGCCAGGAAGGAGAAGGATCTTCCTCCGGCGGTGGCTCTGCGGATGCGTGGTACGGTGGGGAGGGCATGGCTGGTCGATCGTAGCTGGCGGGTGGGTGTGTAGAAGGTCATGCGGTCGTTGAGGTACTTGGGGTCCAGGTCGTGGAGAGCCTTGTGTGCGTGGGTGAGGAGTCTGAACGTGATTCTTTTGCTGACGGGGAGCCAGTGCAGGTCTCTCAGGTGTCCGGTGATGTGGCTTTGTCGGAGGATATCCAGGATGAGTTGTGCGGAGGAGTTCTGTATGCGTTGGAGTCTTTTTTGAAGTTTGGCTGTGGTTCCGGCGTAGAGGATGTTCCCGTAGTCCAGTCGGCTGGTGACGAGTGCCTGGGTCACGGTCTACCTGGTTTCTGTGGGAATCCATCTGAAGATCTTGCGGAGCATGCGCAGGGTGTTGAAGCATGATGTGGAAACGGCGTTGACTTGTCTAGTCATCGAGAGGGAGGAGTCCGGGATGAGCGCCAAGAAACCGTTGGTGTATGTGCGCGGTACAAATATTTTTAATGTAATGTAATGTAATGTAATGAAGCCCAGGTTGCGTGCGTGGTCCGTTGGCTTGGGAGCGGTGCCCAGGGCAGGGGGCCACCAGGAGTCGTCCCAGGCGGAGGGTGATGATCCCAGGATGAGGACTTCCATCTTGTCTGAGTTCAGTTTCAGGCAGCTGTTCTTCATCCAGTCGGCGACGTCTTTCATCCCTTCGTGTAGGCTGGCTCTGGCGGTGGCGGGGTCGTTGGTGAGGGAGAGGATCAGTTGGGTGTCATCAGCATAGGAGATGATGTTGAGGTTGTGTTGGCGTGCGATGGCTGCGAAGGGGCTCATGTAGACGTTGAAGAGGGTTGGGCTGAGTGAGGATCCCTGTGGTACGCCGCAGATGACTTCGGTGGCCTCGAATCTGAACGGGGGAGGCGTACTCTCTGGGTTCTTCCGGCGAGGAACGAGATGATCCACTCCAGTGCTTTCTCTTGGATTCCAATGTTGCTGAGGCGCTGCACTAGGGTGCGGTGGCAGACAGTGTCGAACGCCGCAGAGAGGTCCAGGAGGATGAGGGCCGCTATTTCCCCGTTGTCAATCAGGGCTCTGATGTCGTCGGTGGCTGCAATCAGGGCGTTCTCGGTGCTGTGGTTGACCCGAAACCCGGACTGCGAGGGGGTCGAGGGATCCGTTCGTCTCGAGGAAGGCGGCGAGCTGTCTGTTGACGGTCTTCTCGATGACTTTGGCAGGAAAAGGAAGGAGCGAGATGGGACGGTAGTTCTTGAGGTCGGTGGGGTCCGCCGTTGGTTTCTTCAGGAGGGCGGTAAGCTCGGCGTGCTTCCAGCTCTCCGGGAAGGTGGTGGTGTGGAAGGAGGTGTTGATGATGTCCCGGAGATGGGGTGCGATGATGGCGTCGGCTTTGTTGAAGACGTGGTGTGGGCAGGGGTCGGTTGGTGATCCGGAGTGGATGGAGTTCATCATGTGGGTGGTGTCTTCGGTGCTGATCGGGGTCCAGTTGCAGAGGGTGGTGGTGGCGGGCGTTGGTTCGGTGGTAGGGTGCGTGGTCTGTGCGCCGAAGCTGTTGTGAATGTCGGCGATCTTGCGGTGGAAGAACGAGGCGAATGAGTTGCAGAGGTCTTGCGAGGGAGTGATGTCGTAGTTTCCGGCGCTGGGGTTGGAGAACTCTTTGACGATGCTGAAGAGTTCCTTGCTGCCGTGGGCGTTGTTGTCCAGTCGTTCTTTGAGTGCCGTCTTCTTGGTGGCGCGGATCATCTGATGGTGTTTGCGGGTGGCGCACTTGAGGGTGGTCCTGTTGTCTGTGGTCTGGTCGAGCCGCCAGGCTTTCTGGAGGGTGCAGCAGTTCTTCTTGGAGTCCTTGAGTTCGTTGGTGAACCAGGGGGTTTTCTTGCTGCAGGGTTTGCTGGGAGGGTTCTTTAGTGGTGCGAGGTCATCGGCACAGGCGGTCATCCACTTGGTGAGGTTGCTGGCTACTTCGTTGGGGTCCGTGGTGCTGGTGGGAGTGTTCTGGCTGAGGGAGGCGGTGAGCTGCTCGGCGGTGATCTTGCTCCAGCTCCAGCAGGGAACCTGTTGCGGGTGGTGGTGGGTCGTAGTTCTTCTGAAGCTGAAGTGGACGCAGCTGTGGTCGGTCCAGTGGAGTCCAGTGGAGTGGCTGAAGGAGATTTGCTTGCTGGATGAGAAGACGGGGTCAAGTGTGTGGCCGGCGTAGTGGGTGGGGGTGTTCACCAGTTGCTTAAGTCCGAGGTTGGCGAGGTTGTCCAGCAGGGTGGTGGTGTTTCTGTCATTGTTGTTCTCCAGGTGGAAGTTTAGGTCCCCTAGGAGGATGTAGTCGACGGAGGGAAGGGCGTGCGGGCTGATGAAGTCTGCGATGTCTTCGCTGAATTGTTTGCGTGGTCCCGGGGGTCTGTAGATTAGGGTGACTCGGAGGGTGGTCTTGGGGTCCGTGTGTATCTGGAAGTGGAGGTGTTCGGCGGCGGTGAAGGTTTCGTCGGAGTTGGTCGAGATGCGGATGGTGTTCTTGTGTACGATGGCGATGCCTCCTCCCGTCTGGTTGACGCGGTCCCTCCGGGTGATCTTGTATCCGTCCGGGATGGCTACGGTGATGTCGGGTCCTGAGGAGGTGTTCATCCAGGTTTCAGTGAGGAACGCGACATCTGGTGCTGTCGCGTCGAGTCGGTTCCAGAGTTCCACGGCGTGCCTGTGGACGGAGCGGGTGTTGAGCAGGATGAACTTGAGGTGGTTGTTGGTAGTGTCTGGCTTGGCGGGGGCGGTGCAGGTCCGGAGGCAGGTGAATCACCAGGCTTGGCAGGCGAAGGGTCCGTGGGTGCGTTTCGGGGTGGCTCGGTAGCAGGCGGGGTTCCGGCCAGCGTTGAGTGCGCTGAGGGTGGTGGGGTCGTAAGTTCGTCGTGTGGGCTGGCGCTCTTGGGGGCTAGGGGTCCTGGCGTTGGGCGCGGTCCAGGTGCGGACGGCGCAGACGGGCTTGCCTTTGGCGCAGTCCAGGCGGCGCTCGAACAGGGTAGGAGAGCACCGATCTGGAGGGGGGAGCAGGAGGCAAGAAGACTGGCAGGCGGAGCAGCAGCAGTGGGGAAGTGACCTACCCGAGGGTTAGGGTCACCCCTTGATCTTTTAATGATTTCCATAGTAGGTTTCGAGGGATAAGGTCAACTGCAGCATTCAGGTCGACAAATGCAATATACAGATGGCCTTTTTTTAAGGTTATATATTTCCAACTCATACAAAGGAATCTAAAGACCTGATCAATTGTGCTGGTTCTAGCTCTGAATCCTGCCTGAAATTTTGAGAGTATACAGTTCTCCTCAATACAGTCATTTAACTTTGTTAAAATTTGCCTAGCAATTTTTTTTGTTGAAAAATATCAATTACACTAAACGGTCGATAATTTGGAGGGTCCTGGCACTTTTTTAAAAATAGTAATAATCTCTGCCCCTTTCTATGATTCGGGGATTGGTGCACCCTCAGCTATTGAATTAGAAAGAACATTAATATAAGGGCCCCAGACACTTTTGTCATGACTCAGTAAATCTCCTGATATCTTGTCAGGATCTGGTGCTTTTTTCTGGTTTTACTGCATTAATTGCTACCAGCATATCTTCCAAACTAAAGTGCAGATGAGCTGTACTAAGGATGATTACACAATCTTGCTGGTTATGTGTTGTTTTAATTATAGATGCAGAATAAAGGCGGGAAAAGTGGTTAACCCAGGTATTAGTGTCTAAAAGAAGGTTTTTACTACATCGACCTGCTTTATTACCTTTTGCTAGCAATTGCCAAATACCGGCGTGGTCTTTGATTTTTTGCTGCACTCATTAATTCCGTCCAGATGTTATCATGCCAGTTTTTCTTTCTTTGCACAAGTAGTCTCTTATATTTAGTCCTTTTCTCCCTTAAGACCATCACATTGTTATGTTTTTTGTTGCCAATATAAGCTCCATTTTAGCCTTACAGCACTCTTTGTTGTACCAGAGGTTAACTAAGTTACTTGTATCAGTATTCCCCCCGCTACGCTCCTTAGGGATTCTGCTCAAAATAGGTTTTAGTTCATCCACCAATACGCGGTGTACAGTCAGTATTGGGAACTCTGCGGCTGTAGATTATTATATGAAGAGATGGCATCTGGAAAGGTGTTGTAAATCTGCGTCATAACCTATTAATTTCGCTCTATAAGTGGCCATTTTAAGCTCTATGGTTGTCACTTACTAGGGGTTCATCTGGGATAGTGTTAGTGTCTCCATTGCTCAAAGAAGTAGGTTGAAAGAGATGATCTGCTAATGTCAGATGTAGGGGGTAATGGTCACTATCACTTCTGACATCAACTACCAATTTGTGTACATTAGGCAAGAAACCTATAGTATGTAAAATGTAGTCTATGTTACGCTTACAATTACCCCTGTTAAATGTGGCGACATTTGGGCTATCTGAAGGTAGTCGACCATTGCAAGCTCTAAATCTGTGCCCTGACACCAGTCTCATAATTGAGCAACTGCACTGAACAGGGTACTGGCGGACCACTTTCTAAAACGGGGATATTATTTGCCATATCTTCTTCTTCAAAGACGTTTTCAAGACCCACCACTGGCTCAAATTTGCAATTTAGGTCACCCCCCACATTTACCATTGCCCTCGAGTCAATTGAACCTAAAAAAAGATCAAGCTGTTCTATCACCAAAGATTCCTTGCTAGATGGGCTTGATCTATTATAGTTACTTATTAGGTATATTTCAGTTTTATCCCATGGGTAAATCTTCACACCAAGTATATCCTGCAATGAAATGTTCAACTAGGTTCTATTGATATCAAGGGTGATTTTCACCCATATTACAAGGCTACCCGAGGACCTACCTCTAACTGAGGTGGTAGCATTACCACTATATGTTTTGTACCCAACCTTATGGGGGGTTTCTAGAGCCCAGATCTCTTGCAAAAGACATATATCGCTTTGATCTATATACTCCTGTAATTCTGCATCCCTTAGGACCTCATAATATTCCATGAACTGAGTTGTATTTCCAGTTGCTCTTTTTCCCTTATTCCCAGATTCCGTACAGTGTCCAATTGCTCTTTTTCCCTTGTTCCCATATTCATTACAGTGTTCATCTCAGTCTGAGTTTGATGAACTACTTGGAGCTCAGTAACCAAATCGAGGGGGAATGTTACATTTCTGTATAACAATGGATATGACTCAGATGCCACCATTTGTACGCTGGGCCCAGGCCCCGATGGTGTATTTAGGGACTCTTGAGATCTGGCTATGCCCTGTTCATTTATGAAACATAGTTGATCTGAGTCACCATTAACTCAAATGAGAACATTCTGAGCTCTCACTCGAAGTACATGTCTATGCCTTCCTTGCTTTTGAATAAGACTAACCCATCAACTGGCATATCAATAGGGGAAGGAGATATGGGAGCCTTAGAGTTATCAAGAGAATATAGTTCGTGTTCTACTAGGAGTGGTTGTCAATCCAGGGCATGTTTGCTCACTTAAACTCAATAAGCAACAAATGCTCTGTGGCCTGCAAAAATTAATCACTGCGCAGTCGCCATCAATATTCTTAGGGGATTGGCCAACCCACCCAAACCTTACAGATCATAAGAATATCTTTCATATCCGATGGGCGGAACCTTTTATATTTAGTTAACCAATCCACTGTTTTGTTAAGTAGATCAGCCCAAGACTCCTTCTGGCCACCTTTAAGGACAGGGACACCAGCCAAAATTAGTACATAAGGACACATGGCTGGAGGTAAGCTCAGAACATCAGTGTTTTGGACAATTTTTCTTTGGCTCGTATATAGTGATACTTTTTGCGTTACTAGATGTAGTCTCCAAGAGTAACTGTTCGGATCACATACTATGTGCATCCCTTTGTTCTCTTTTGGGGTCCAGGAACATTCCCTGTGTATTTCCCTCCCCGATTCTAGGTTCCAGTATAGGGTGATCTTTTGCTCTATAACTTTTACTACATGATTTATCAGTTAGTTTTCATCTACTGAAGTTGATGAACCCTCCCCTTCAACAAAATCAGAATGTAAATTTACAATACTACCACTTTAATTATCCATAACAATGTTCAACCATTCTAACTTTTCCCTTAACAGAGTAGAGTTCTTGTCAACTAATTCTTTAATGTGGGTTAACACAGTCCCCAGAGCAGACTCCACCGCAGAGGCAAGGGCCGAGTCCCCAATACTATCCTGCCTTGGTAACGAAGAAGAAAACAGAGCTACATCTGTCTTTGCAAAAAAAAGGGAAGATGCAGTATAAATTACCTCCAGGTCCCTCCTGTCCTCGTCCCATTTATTACTAATTGAAATATATCTATCTCTCAGATAGAAAAGGAGCGCAAGGAATACTGTAGCCCATACCTCATCCGATTCTACTGGTGGGTTTCCGATGGATGTTGTTAAAGTCATTTGGTGTGGGTCCCGGGATGCTCCTTTCAGCTACAGCTGAGGATGTCTGGGTTCCTAAGTGGTATGCCTGTCAGGGCGGTTGCCTTTGGATTAGGGGTACTAGGTCGGGTAGGCCACGGGTCACCTTCCTTTTGTTCTCTGCGTTTCTTTTTCTTCTCCCATTGCATACCAGAGAACGCTGGCTAGTGCTTTTGGGTGAATTCACTGGTGCTCTTGCACAGCTCTTTCCTCCCTTCTGATCCTGGTAGTACTCTGGATGCCTGTCAAAAATTCTGGTCATAGGTAGATGGGCCTTCGTCCGGTCTAGTTTGGCTGGCATCTGGCTCGAACTGTTGAGAGATATGGGTTCTGTGTCCTTTTCTGTTGCTTTGCCTTTCTCTAGATTTTGGTGGGCATATCAGTAAGGTTGAGTTGTTGGCCAACCCGCATGCCTAGTGTCCTTTCTAGAGCCCTTCTCATTGTTGTTGTCTAGACACTGCACTGTTGGTAGTGCTGGTATCCTTCAGGACTTGGTTCAACTCTTTGCTGCTTCCGGAGTGAGGCCTTTGTTTTTTTTCCTCTGCCCTCCTGGATGTATGGTCAGATAGTCTTGCAGTGGTTTTTTGTATCCATCATGGATTGGACATGATTTCTCCTCTTCCCTGGACCTTACTCTGGCCGAGGGTTTTGGTCAGGGGTGTACTGTGGATGGTCGCTGTTGGTGCCGGTCTGTGTTACGGGTCATCTCCATCGGTCACTTGGGGGGTCTTTTTTCTCCGGACACTGCCGTTCTGAGTCTTTTTCCGGGGTTCCCGACAAGGATGTCGTCCTTGGTACATTATTTTTGTGTGCATGGTCTTCCTTGAGGTTCCTATTTTTTCATTTGATTCCCTTGCTCCCATGTGTTTACAACTCAACTTTGCTCTGCCCTTGGTCTACCTTGGTTCTGAGGTTTTTTCCTGGTCCGGTTCTATTAGGTTCCAGCCCTGTTGGGGTGTATGGCCCTCTGGGCTGCGTCTTGGCTGGTCCAAGTGTAGGGATCAGTAGGATGCATCTACTTTTCAGTAGATTGGTTGGTGGGATTTACTGGAACACTTTCTGTAGGATGTATTTTCATTTTATTTCGCTGTCCGAGGGTGTATCAGTGTCCTGCATTCTGGGTTCGAATGCTGGTCCTCGTGCTGCTAGGGTCTTTGGGCTCTGCTGTCCTTCTGGTGTGGCTGTGGCGATGTCTATTGGGTCATGTGGAGGAGAATGTTTCCTGGTTTCTTGTTCCTTGGGCCTGGTTTCCACTGTGACATCTGTGGGTTATTCTGTCTGTTGGGTTCCATGCTCTTGGGATTACAATCAACTGGTCTCTGTTCCTCCAGGAGTTGTCTCTCATCTATGCTGGTGGACTGTGCAGGATCATATTTCCATGGGGATTCCTTTGTGGTATGATCCGCATATGGTTCTTCTTGATGGAGGGGAGGGTCATCTGCGGTTTACTGGTGGACATTACGGTGGTTGACGTGGTGTTTTGTCCTTTGTGCTTGAGGTTGGTGTCCCTTTTCTTGTGCCTGCATCTAGCAAGCAGGAGTCTGTGTGGTGGCTGCATTGCAATTCCCTGGCTTAATTTTTCGGATTGGAAATTGAGTGCAGGCGGTTGCGGTGCATGAGGCATCCCAGGTCTTAGCAGTGGCCCTCCAACAGACTTGTGTGCATTTCTCTTTACAGTTCTATGGGAGGCATTGGGGTGCTTTCAGCTTTAGTGTGGGTTTCTTCTATGGTCTCCCCTGGAATGTTCCTGTGCGGTTGTTTTGCAGTTTCTGTGGGACTGTTTTGTGACTCATTGGTGTTGTCTACATTGCAGGCCCAGGGGTCTGCTTTTGAGGTGTATAATCCCTTGGGTGTTGCTGGATGATGTGGACAACTGGGTGGTAAGGTTGCTTTGGGGCTTTTTTCTTGCTTGCCTCTTGGTGTAGCCTCTTTTTCCTTTCTGGGACTAGTGTGTGGCATTGGAGGCTCTGTTTTTACACCCAAAGAGCCTTTGGAGTTGGTGGTCTTTTTCTTTTGTTGAATTTGTAGTTGTGTTTTTGGTGGCCATCGCTTTGGCCTGGCGCCTTGGTGATTTGGTGATTCTGATGGCTTTGGAAGCCTTTTTGTTTTTTCTGCCAATGGCATTGTGCTGCATTTGGATTCTTCCTTTATACCATGGGGGCATCTCCTTTTCATTAGTCTCAGGGTGTGATTATGTCTTCTTTGGTGGCTGATACAGGGTTAGCTGGGGTAGTTTCATGGTCCTTGTTGGACGTGGAGTGGGCCTTGCTGGTTTCTTTGGATTTCATGACTTCCTTCAGGATGTCTGACCCTTTGTTGTTTCTTTTGGGGCATCCTCCCTGGAGATGAGGGTGTCATCATTTTCCATTGGTTAGTAGATCACACATTCATTAGCCTAGCTTATTGTCTGTCTGGGTCTTCTCAGAGGGGGTTGCTGGATGCTCTCCATTAGGAACGTGGCTGCTTCTTGGGATGCATTGGATAGGGTAGGCGGGTAGTTACTTGGGCCTCCTCTACTTCCTTTGTCAGGTTTTCTCTTCTCATGCATGGGTTATGTGTTGATTCCGTTTTTTATGTTGGGGGTTGCAGGCTTTGTGCTTTTGCACTGTGTTATTGCCTGTGTGGATACATCACCTATGAGTGCTGCTGCTTGGTGTTGTATTGTTTTCTGAGCCCGGGTTCCTGGCTTGGGTATTCTCTATAAGTAGTGAATGAGATGAGGAAAGGAGGGACCTGGGGGTAATGCCCCATTCTTTACTGCTAATATTCATTAATCCTGGTCCTGTTGCCATCCTCCTATTCTTTATGCCCTCCCTTCCCACTGGCCGGCCTTCATATGTGGGGCTTGGTAGCTCAGAAAGAATGCTGGGTAAGTATGACTTATGTACTCCGGGTGGGAGGTGGGTGGGCTATGGGCTCCAGTATTTGTTTTGTTCTTTTTCTTTCTCTAAAATAGATATATCTCAGTCAGTAATAAATGGGGCGAGGACAGCAGGACCAGGAGTAGTGAAGATTACTAGTAAGTAATAGGTCATTTCTACACCTTGCACTGATATTAGCAAAACTACAAATAGGTATGGGATCGCCGGTTCTTAACCCTTTCGCTGCGGCGGCTATTCCGCCGCAGCGCTAACAGGGCGGGGCGGCCGCGCGGCGGCCGCATGCTGGTGACAGAATTGCTCCATCACCAGACGCGGTTGAGCTGTGCTCGTGACAGAGCGGTTCCGTCATGGCCCAACCCGCTCAATAGAACGCGCCGCGCAGGCGCAAAATCAGCGCCGCGCAGGAGCGGTGGCCGGGCCATGACGGAATCGCTCCGTCATCAGCACAGCGCCACCACAGCTGATGACGGAGCGGTTCCGTCATCAGCAGGGGAGGGGTTAGGCCCTGATAATCACACACTGGGCAAGGGATAGGATGGAATGAGCTGTAGCTGAGGAGACTCATAACTGGATATCACATGGGGGGTGATAAAGTAGGTGAGGACATGGAAAAATCGGTGGAATAACTTACTTCTTTTAGTCAGAGGATTGGAGAGGGAATAACCCACCAACACCATCCTAACTAAGGGTGGGCGAAGCAGGCAGAGTGCCTCTATGCAAAGTTCCATGGAGTTAGAAAACTAAACAACTATGTGGAACTTTTCTCTGCTCCGCTACACGCCCTCCCCCTCCCAAAGTAATTATTAAAGTAATAAAAAAGACACCTGCCTTTGCTGCCTCCTCCTCGCCATGGTAGCTCTCCTTCCTCGTCCGTGCCGTCCTTCTTCTTAGATAACCCCTATGTTGTACGTTGTACGTCTTGAGCATGCACACATGCAAGACGTACATTGTAGGGGCTATCAGTGAAGAATGACAGCGAGGAGGTGGAAGGAGAGCGGCCATGGTAAGGAGGAGGCAGCCATGGCAGGTAAGTGCCTTTTTAATTACTTTGGGAGGGTACAGGGGCCGGCTAACTACGCTCCACCACGCTTTTGCAACAGAATGCTGAGTAGGCAAAACTATGTGAACTACATTGGCGGAGCGTAGTTAGCCACCCGGGGTTAATCCTAACAGAGAGGAGAGTGATTAGACTTGTTCCAACAAATGAGTGTCATTACTAGAGATGGAACACTGCCAATGGGTGTGACACATTGGAATATTCCCACATTATGGAAAGAACATGTATGGTAGAGTGTCTTAGTATCTGTTGGAAGGGATAAACATAATACCACATGGGAAGGGAGCCAGGACTGGGCCAGAATGAGGTACAAAGGTGTTATGTCAGAAAGGGAGCAGGGACACAGTCATGTTTATTCCATGTAACGTGTTGCTTTACTTTTTGTGGAATGTATAGATGCACTCAAAAATATATTCAAAAGTATAAAAATAAAGGTATTGGGTTCATTTAGTCATATGTCAAGACTGAAAATAAATTGGGACAAGTCATGTATCTTCCTGATCGACCCAGTAGCAGACCACATTAGAATGGAGTAAATGATATGCCACTGTGGTGGTAACCAATACGCTAGGCATAGTGCAATATTGCTGGGAGAGATATATGCAGAGAGTGGGCACTTCCATGGCTCATGCCCGAGAAATACCCTTTTGCTGTGTACTGAAGTGTAACGATGATATAAAAAATTATGACGAAAAAAGACCCTGTTAAGAGGCAGACCTACACACTGTAGGAGATCCAATGAGGTTATACAATCATTGGAATCTTGATAGGAAGAATATGTGGCTTGACGGTCGGTCATTTTATGTTATACAATGTGCTGGTGTGAGCAGCAAGACTGACCTGGGTGAAAGAGTTAAATTAGCCTTCTCGCTGTGAAGTACTGACTAAAATACCACTGTACAGCAGGGGCCATATTTTGTGCCCACTTTGCGTGCCCCCAGGGCACTTTGGTATTACAGAAAGGGCTGCAGATGCTTGTGCTGCCCCTACTGTAATAACGATAGTGCTGGTTCACATAAAGCTTCAGCGATATCTTCAGGGGGCATTCCCTCATTTGCGTGTGTCGTGCCCCATGCAAATGAGGAATTCCCTTTGCCTCTGCAACCGTGCCGTAATAGATAAGCTGGCTCGGAGGCAAAGAAGCTCACAGGAGGCGCACTGACAATGCTACATCTAAAAGATGGCACCCTGTCAATGTGCCCTCTGATAGAAGCCCCTTGGAGGGGGAAAAAGGGGTCCCATGGACCCCCCAGGCATCCCCTCACCGGCGGGTGCAGTCAATGACTGCACCCGCCTGCAAGTGGATCTATAATCCCCTTTAAAAGTGCAGGCGGGTTACCTCCCTCACTGTGAAAACATGGAGCTGCATCAAAACACTGCTCTATTTTCCACAGGAATGCGCAGCCCCTAGGGCCAGCATAAGTTTGCAGCTGCCCCGGGGCCATCGCATTCCATGTAATAGGGTGCCCTTTCCCTTTTTGCTCCTGGCACACCTGTTTTAAGGTGTGCCTGGCACAAACAGGGAAAGTGTGCCCTTTACATAATAGGGCCCCAGGTATAGACATGCTTTAAACTTTCTTTAGTCAACAATGGCTCCCGCAGATATTTTAACACTACAAGGAAAGTTGAAAGAGGAAATAGGGGAGCATTTAGTGACAAGGAAATGGATCATAACTTAGTGAACACATATTAGTGATGAGGAATTCACGGTTTACATTTACATAACTTACTTACTTGAATCAGACCTATTTAGCCTCTAAAGTAATACTTCGTATGTGTGTAGGAATGTCGATGAATGCCCTAGATGTCCACCTTCGTAAGTAGACTTTTACCATATGGTTTGGGAGTGCCATACCCTTAAACAGTATCTGATCAAGGAACTCGAGCTGTACTGGTACCTGGTATGTTTATTAAAGCATAGTCTCAGGTATAAGTCCTCAAAATATGCATGTACATTTATAGATCCAGCACTGGTGATTGCTAAAAAAAATAGCAATGCAATGGAAAGCTAATGGGGACCAAACACCATAGCGTGTCTATCTGATATTGAAAATTTGTCGGTAGATAAATTACTGGCATTTTTACGCAACACGGACATCGAGGTGATGGTATATCAAGTGATGAGTGAGATACCATATTCTTGGGTATATTAGCTAAAATCGACATTTACTGCCTTGGGGGACCCACATGTTGTATGGACTTTAGGCAATTGAATGCCAATGCGTAATTCATGATTGAATATTTCACAGGGTGAATTCAGTGAGTTTGGATGTAAGGAAGGCAGGTTTCCTAGTACAAACTTACTACCCACTCGAGTCCTATGGACCGAAGATGTGACCTCAATGAAAATCATGTTACCTTAAGTATGAAAAGGTGATTCTGCCCATCGAATCCGCCCTGATTATTCCTTTTTTGATCACCTGGTTTTTGACCATTAAGTGTGAGGAACCCTCATAACCTGTGACTCATACACAGAAACTCATGGTAAGGGGACTGCATGTCTTTACCACCAGTGTCTGCCTTTTAAGATAAGGCCCCTTCAAAGCAGCAGGGATGCAAGGCACTTGGCTGGTTACATGTGAACAGGTGTGCACACACATGTGCACATGTGTAAGGGATGCACTTGGGAAACTCTTGACATGCGCAGCCAAAGAACTGAGCACAGGTAGCCCGGCACAGACAAGACCTGCAGGGTAGGGTTTTGACCTAGGATAGGCCTCATAATGTTGGTGTATATCAATCAATCAGGATTTTTAGAGCATGGCTGCTTCACCCATGAGGGTCTCGAGGTGCTATTGGATGATGCATCTAGTTCTCCTATTTGTTGAACATCCAAGTTCTGAGGTCCTTCCTGAACTGCTGGAGCGATGGTGAGGCTACAAGGTGCAAAGGGAGGTTGTTCCAGGTCTTGGATGCCAAATGGGAGAATGAGTGGCCTCCGCGGTTGGTTTGGCAGATGTGATGGGCGGCAGCTACAGTGAGTGATCTGGATCTGAATTTCCTGGTGGGCTGGAAAAGCTCACACGTTGGTTGAGGTAAGCAAGTCCTTTGTTGTGTAAAGCCTAGTATGCGTGGGTGAGTAGCTTGTACTGGCATCTCTTCATGACTTGTAGCCAGTGAAGTTTCCTGAGGTAAGGGTTTATGTGCGTAAGTCTGGGGAGGTCAAGGATGAGCCTGGCTAGTGTTCTAGATCGTCTGGAGTTTCCTAATTGGTTGGGCAGTTATTCGTATAAAGAGGGAGTTGCCGACGTTGAGTTTGATGGTGACAAGAGCGTGCATGACAATTTGCCTAGTGTTGGTTGGGAGCCATCTAGAAGCAGTAGGTTGTAGAGACAGTGCCGATTAGCTTCTTCATGGATCGCTGGTAGTCAAGGATGATGTCGAGGTTGCAGACATGTTTGGTGGGTACCAGAGTAGGGCTCAGCTCCAGAGACCACCATTCTTTGTGCCAGTGTGTGACCTTGCCTTTCCCAAAGAGGAGTATTTCTGTCTTGTCGGTATTGAGTTTGAGACAGTTGTTGTTCATCCGGTTGGCAACATCTTTCATGCATCTTTGGATGATATTGAGTCTGTTGCTTTTGACGATGTTGGCCAAGGGGGTCATGAATGTGTTGAAGAGGGTGAGTTAAGGGATGAGCCTTGAGGTACACCGCAGGTGATGTTCTTAAGGCATGAGGTGTAGGGAGGGAGGATGATTTTTTGTGTTCATCCTGTGAGGTATGATGTGATCAACTTGAAGGCTGCTCCTTGGATTCTGATCTGACGAACCCTGTTGATCAGTAAGTGGTTAGATATGGTGTCGAAAGCTGCTGAGAGGTCCAAGAGGATGAGGGCCACTGTTTATCCCTGGTCTAGCAGCATTCTTATGTAATCTGTGGCTGCAACTAGAGCTATATCAGCGCTGTGAATTTTCCTGAAGCTGGATCAGGAGGGGTCCAGGAGGTCATGGTTCTCCAGAAATCTGATGAGCTGGATGTTGATTGCCTTCTCAATGCCCTTGGCTGGGAAGAGGAGCAGAGAATTGGGATGGTAGTTCTTCAGTTCTCCTTGGTCCATGGATGGCTTTTACAGCAGAGGCTTCACATGGTGTGTTTCTAATTCTAGGGGAAGTGGGCTGTGATAATCGAGGAGTTAAGGACCTTGATGAATTATTTGCTGATGAGTTCATTGCCAATGTTGAAAATGTGGTGGAAGATGGATCTCATGGTGGTTGTTGTTTCCTTCTTTGTGAGGGGGTTCCATGAGGTGAGCTGGTGTGGGTGGATGTTAGTCAGTGTGAGAAAGTGGATGCTGGCTGCAGCAAGGGGTTGGGGTGCGAAGTCTTGGTATATGGTGTTTATTTTGTTGTGCAAAAGGTCTGCAGGGGTGTCACAGAAATCTTGTGAGGGTGTGATATTGTATACATATAGGGAAAGTCAGTGTGGTTTACTGTCTTGTCTGCAGGTACTCTCCATTATACCCGCAAGGGGAAGGCTGCCTTAGAGTGGAGCTTCACTTCCCCTTGGTCTACAGAAACCAGAGTAATACTGATTTACAGCGTAACCTGTGTGGAAAGATTAATTCTGCAATGTCCACAGACATATCTGTACAGTATATTGGTCATCAAGGAATGTCATATTACTTTGGCTCAGGATCAAAGTACAGGCCTGTTGTCACCCTGCTGGGCTGGGATAATTACTTTATATCTTCAGCCACAGGAGCAAAGGCCTCCCACCACAAAGGGAGCAATTAACAGTGCTTAAGTCAGATCATGAAGAGAAATAGGTGGGATGGAATCTTCTGCATCAATAAGCCAGCTCTCACACTGTACCAGTAAGAGGGCCTGCCCAAGACCACTAAACAAAAGGAGGCCAGACCTCTGGAGTCAAAGCAGGAGGAGGGTTCCTTTGATGTTTGCTGAGGAAGGCCCAGGCATTGATGTGATTGAGTGGTGGAGCTAAGATCCACAGAGGACAAGTGGCAAGTGACTCCTGGGTGATGCCATATTGAAATAGCCCAATGCAAAAACCACAGTTGATGGACAGAATGCAGAACAATGTCATACATTCACCCCAGTACAGAGATATGGGCCTAAATCCATCGTTTTTTTGCACTCCACACCACCCCAGTTCAGACATGGCCATCGGCAAATCAGTCTGACCCGGTGCCTCATGGGAACAGTCCAGCCCGAAGGGCCAAGCCATGCCTTCCCTGGACCGGAAACAAGCTTCCGAGGACCGGTTTCTGGCATTCCAGCCGTCTTCAGCCCGGCTTGCTTGAATCCAGTGGTGTGGAGAGCATGGAACTCAGTTCTGGGCATACCCATCCCACTCTGGGTGACAAATGCAAAAACCACAGTTGATGGACAGAATGCAGAACAATGTCATACATTCACCCCAGTACAGAGATCTGGGCCTAGCAGGATGGGGAGGGAGGTTGGGGCAAGGTGAGGGAGGTGATGTGGCACACCAGGATAGGCCAAAGATGCCTCCCTGTTGGAACCTCCCACCCTCATTTAAAAAGCCTTGCACAGGGGCAGGAAGTCTATCTTGATTATGCTTTTCTGCTGGACACTGGTACTGGAGGCGTCTGCCTTGGACAATTGGAAGGAGAAACCCTCTGACTGCCTTCTGGACTAAGGTCTCAGACTCTAATTGACTGCAGGACCAGTGGGTATCTCCCCAGGACCAGGGAAGCTGGTCCCCTTTCACCCCCTGAGGACCATTTGGGGGAAGACTGGGCATCTGTGCAAGGAAGGAGAGAAGAATGCTCCCCACTGAAGGAACTTGCACTCACCTGTGATTGTGGGAAGGTGCCCAGGACCCCATCCCTGGGCCCAATAGCTGGAGAAAAGGGTGAGTGCTGTGTCACTACTCCATGTTACCTGCCCACCCCTCTGCATTACGTTCAAAATCCAGAATTTTTCATCTCCATGTATCCTGGCCAATCTGCATACTTTTTATATCCCCCCCGCCAACTTCGTTCCATGGGACAGAATCTTGTGGCTGTCCCTAGGGTGAGGAGGGTCCGTGCTGAAGGGTGCTCTTTCCGTGTGGTGGCCTCAAAACACTGGAACACGGTCCCCACTTCCATCCACAGTATAAAGACATATCTGCCTTTCCGTAAAGCTGTCAAAACATTCCTCTTCCCTCCGTTGTAAGTTGGATTCTGGCCACTAGCTGTGCAGTTTTCTGTCTTCAGCGCCAGGACACCCCTGGGGCAGCCATGCGCTCTATAAGCCAGTATAACATAACCCCACTCCCTGTGCCCATGACTGGGGGGAGTTGAAGGCCAAACACAAGCTGCCTGCAGGAGCAGGCATGACCAAAGAGTGCTGCTGGCTCCCGTGGCACCACACTGGAGTGCTGCAGGTAGCTGGCATGGACCCCCGGGATGTGCTCCCTGAGCTTGCCCCTGACGAGGTGTGTTGCATGCGGGGTGCCCGGGTGGGACCGAGCACCCTGAGTGAAGAAAGCGCGATGCAAGGTCGCAAACACAAAGAAAATGAAGGGAAGGAAAGACGCAACTCTATTTAGCTCAGCAGGAGAGCCACTAATAAAATATTCACGAAAGCTCATGAGGAGCACCCCTTAGTGCCTTGTAGTTCTTTTTTAAAACACTTGTTTTTGGCTTTGTGGTGGCCCCTGTATGGAGGGATCACCACCTAAAGGATAGCAGAAGCAGTGTAGCCTCCACCCAAAACGATTTCAGGAGTCCCCAACCTAAGTTGGGTGGAACTTCAAAAGAATGATGGGGCATATTACCAACAAGTAGCAATATCTATCGCTAAATAGGCTTAGCAACAATTTTTTTATCGCTGAGCATCGCCGGAATTTATTGCTGAGATAACCTGCTATTAGCAACGTTTATCTCCAAAGCGATACATTTTCTGGCGATAGCGGCGAAATGGGTGAATATCGCTGAGAATACAGCGACATTCAAACATTTGCGACGAAATGCTCTTAGCCATGTTATCCACCTCCCATTGGATAACATGGCTAAGAAATGGTCTGTGCAGGTGTTAGTATTTGGAGATATTTGCGCTTAGCGCGAATATTTCCTTCGCTACGCCTGCCTTGCTAATAGGCGATAGCGATGTTAGACACTGTTTTTAGTCGCTAACAGTTTGGGTGCGCCCACTTTGCATGTCATTAGCGATAAATAACGCTAACATGCAAAGCGGCCCCAAACCGCTCCCTATCACCTAAAAGTTGTCGTTAACTTCTGTTAGCGACAGCTTGCTAATAGGGCAATAGATTATATCGCCGCTTAGTGGACGAAAACGGCTGCTAAAGCGGCGAAAATTCCCTATCGCCACCCTTGATAATATGCCCCGATGTTCCTGGTTTTACCTAGAATTTCCAAGCACTCCTCAGGCTGGAGCATGTGCTCTATAGCTGGGAGTGCTATGCTCCCTAGGGGCAAAATCTATGGTTGCAGTCTCTGTGCTCTGGAGGTATCCAACATGAGTTTTCTTGCTGCAGAAACATCCTCTAGGGGTGAAAGGCTGTATGAAATTGCACAGTGTTGTGGTTATAAATGTAATGCCTTTTCGGGGTTATGTTTAATTGCATTATTCATACTAAAAGTTATGCTGAGTTCAGAAATCACCCACACTTACATAAACACTTTCTCCAGTAAATATTGTTAATGAAATAATGTCGTTGCCTGCGTTTCCGTGCGCGGGGGGCGTGTCGGCCATTGGACGACGGCAGCACTGGGGAGGTAGTGCTGCCGTCGGCCAATGGCCGACGGCAGCAAGGAAAGGGTTAATTGCCAATATTGTGTAGGTGCATTCAACATGATATTCCATTTTTGGAATTTAATACAAGTATATGTATCAACGTGATTTGTTGCTCTTGATCTTCCATTCTGAGGAGTAAGAGTGATCGGGCAATATCGCCAAGAAGTATTTCCATCAGCTTATATATATTTGTAAATTACAACATAGTATTGAGCAGTGTGTGCATGATAAATGTACTTTTTACCTTTTCATAAGAAAAAGCACAGACCATCCAATCATTTATGGATCGTTATTACTGTGTACTTGTGAATGGTGATTACTAGCCCACACCAACAGACTTCAGTAGGCCTTGTACTGCTCTGCTCCGCTACCCTGTACGAGTCAAGCACTACAATGGGGTGTTTGATTCCCAGTGAAGGACAATTGTGGACCCATTACTTGTGCATGCCACTAATGACGCGTTTTCCAACATTAAGGTAGCCAAGTAAAGTTTGTGTGTATAATATATGTTGGCTGAGAGAACTTGAGGCTGGTGAGGCTAGTTGGACTGTTTAAGGGTTACAATTGATTTAACGGTATAAATAGTGCTATAAACTAATGTTCAGTGATATCTTAAGCCTACTACCAAATTATGACTGTGGGTGACCTTCATCATGTACATTTGGTTCTTTTTTCTCCTTTTTTGTATGCCTCATCAAAAACTAATAAAAAAGCAATATAAAAAGCACAGAAAATCAGACAGTAGCAGCGTACTGCATCACACATTTTCGATTTTCATTAGCTACCGAGTAGCGCGGCCAAAATCCAATTTACAGTAAATAAGAGAGCAAAACTATTTCAGAAATGACACAGCTGACGGTAAAACCCCTTCATCCCCCAAAAAGAAAAGAACATGTCTTGCCGGAAGTTCACAGTGGCTTGGATCCCTCTTGTAGTTAACTATGCAATATTTCATTCTAGGAGTATACTATGGAATGATAACAGCCACAAGGTTTTTAAATTGGTGACACTGCGTTTAACAGCAGGACTGTTAAAATACACTTTGCTTCCTTGCAGAGGCCTGAGGTAGAAGTGACGTTATTCCAAGGTTTGTTATAATTAGCGGAATTACATCAGACTGTATCGATTCTTTCATTGACGCAGTTTCTGCATATTTTAAATATTCCGTTTAGGACCATGGGGGGAAAAATCTCGTTATTGAGAAGCCTGTAGGCCACAGAAAGCTCGCTAACTACGCCTGTGTCACACATATTATTCACAATTACAGATTGTGTAGCAAAAAATGTATCTTCTCAACAGGGCTGCAGAAAACTGATTTTGTACAAGTGCAAAGTGGGATTGGAGGCAAAGCAGTGACTGCAAGTTAATGGGTCGTAGGATAAGAATACCTATTTTACAGGAAAACAACACTAATCTAATTGCCTTCCATGCACTCAGACATTGAATTTAAGAGGGCGTAATGGGATGTCAACAGTATATGCCAGGCATTTATTACAATAAAAAAACTGCAAGTAGGTTTAAAATGAGAATGTGGTGTGCAGTAAATAAAACGCCGGTGCTGCACTGAGCAGGTAATTGGCCTTAGTTGATCGTCATGTTTCAAAATGGAGAAAAGCAATCCCAAACCTACAATAACCGATATTACTGCAAACGTAATTCCATTGAGAATCGGTTTCTAGGCGCCTGTTATGCTGCATCTCTAGGCAGTGCTGATTTTCATTTTCTGGTCGGATGGGGGTAAGGCATTTTCATAATTTTTCCGTAAAAATCTGAAAATAAAATCACTTTTAATCCCCTTACGAAATGTTGTTTTTAGCAACAACTTGTGACCCAATCAAAAGTAATCATATCATGGAAAGGCGCTTAGCGAGGATGAAAGGTGAATTAACTATCTAAAACTACAGGCTTACTTTTGAAATAGTTTTGGTAATAAGCCTGCCCTTTTATGCCCTCGTAATGTTGTGGCCCACGAGTGCAATACTGACGAGGAACTCTTGTCACATTAGGAAAATAGGGCCGCATTTATCAGGAACTAGGCAGCGCCTCAAGTTCTTCTCGCTGCGCTGCACTTCGCCAATGAGAAAGGGCAGGATTGCACTGTGCCTCATTTATGAGGCCTTGCGTCAGTTTTGCACTTCGATGCGTCACTTTTTGTGATGCATCAGCAACGTTAAACATGCCTCCTGTTGCGCACTATTTACAAAATGACGCATCTAAGCAGATGTGTCACTTTGTAAACCCCCTGTGCTACATTATACCTGCGTCAGGTATAATGTATGCAGGGGGGTGTTCCCCCGCAAAAAGCCTCGTAGAAGTGACGCAGTGAAATCTATGAGGTTTCACTGCATCACTTCTAGGACGCCGTTGCGTCAAAATCTTGCGCCTGCCTCACAGCAGCTTGCCCCATGTGAAAGGACTCATTGCTGGAGTTGCGTCACTTTTGTGACACACTCCAGCATTGCGTCACTTTTACGCTTACAGATACGTCAGAAATACTGACGTATCTGTAACTCCTTGCTTGTTTTTATGCACAAAAACAATCCAGAGACACGTTATCCTCTTTCTATGTGTGCTGCAGAATGCAGTGCATATGGAAAGAGAAAAAACAAAGAAAAATACAAATATCTCCCATCGTATGCCTGCTTTGGGAAGGCTTACTTTTTTGGTGCTGCCTCAGGTTTAAGTGATTAAGTAAATCTGAGGCTGCGTTAAAATCCACGGGTGTTTGGTGTGAAAATCGACCACAATGTTCATGGAACACCTCTTTGACACAGAGTAAGGCAAGGCAGCGACTTGAGCTGGTTTGTCTTACTCCATATCTATGAGACCATGCAAAGCCACGCAGAGGGGCTTTGCTTCGCCTCATAGATACTACTGAGAGCTTGCGCCACCAGCGCGTTAGAAATGAACGATCTGGCGGTGCACAACTCTCATAAATAAACACATTAGCGGTTAATGTGAGCCAATGTTTACTGGTGCTGGGCACAGGCAGGTAATTCTTAATACCAACACTTATGACACCTGAACCACCTTGTTGTGCTGTTTGGCTAATTTTGAGGTGAGCACAACAATGGATTGTTTATTAATTGAATATACATAAACAATTATTAATACCTGCCATCCAGACCATTGCAATAGCTTCTAATGGAAAGTAGTTACCCTGCAGTCAGAACCCCTAAGCACTGTGACCCCCTAACCACCTAGCCTCCCTCGGAAAAGGGGTGCTCAAGGAAGCGCATCAGCATGGTGCTCTTCTACGACTGTGACTGAGGAAGATTCAGGTGTGACCACTGGAGGGAGCCCGCGAGTTGTGCCAGAACGCCAAAACGCCATAATCGCCGAAGCGAGACGGTTGCGGAGACTGCCGCTCCCACCCGCCGTACTCGCTAAGGATCCTCGCTAAGGAGCCTACGGACCTACGGACCTACAGACTTTCTGGAGCACTAGAGGACGAGGTTGTAGCGGGCCGCCACCACTCACAACCTGTCTGCTGGCCCGACCGCTGCTGTTAGTCCGACTGCGACTGGACCGCCATGCCGCCACAGCACGGTCCAGTGATACAGTGATACGGCGTTCCGCGAGCAGGGGCAGGAGCAGGGTGCGGCTGTGTGGAGGGCAGGCGGAAAAGGCGTGAGCAGGTGTGAGCGCTGTCTCAAGCGCTGAGTCAACAACACCACCTCCGCCTCCGATACCGCCCCTGCGAGCCACGAGACAAGAGCAAGGATCAAGGTGCTGCAAGGTGCTGCTGGCGGGTGTGAGCGCTGCTCTAAGCGCTGTTACAACAACACCGCCAAGCAGGGGGGGGGAGCCTGTCATCTTGACCCCTCACCGTCCCCCCGACCGCCCCAGTGTGCTGATGTGCCGTAGGCAGGTGTGAGCGCTGTGCCTCAAGCTCTGAGCGCTGTGATAACAACACCGCCACCGCCACAGCTTGCTGCGTTTGGCCCCCTGAGCAGCTCAGTGACCGAGAAGCCTTGAGCTAAAAGCAAAGAAGGGCAGCGAATCGAAGAAAAGAGAACCGGCTTACCTCCGGGGAGAGCGAGGAACTGGTGCTGGTGCAGGAGCCGAAGGACAAGTGGTCTTTGGTCCTGGTGAGTCAACACCAAGGCTGCAAGGCAGCAAGGCAGCAAGTTACAGCTGGGGGCTGGGGGGGGGAGCACACGCAGAGCAAGAGCAAAGCCAGACTTTTAATACCCGGCCAGCCTATTGGGACAGAGGTCAAAGACAACAGGGAAAACAGGGAAAATCAGGGAAAAACAATGAGGACTAGAAACTCGATCTTACTGCAGGCACACGAAAAGCCTTGCCCCCATAGTTCTGCCAGGAGACGGAAGGCAAAACTTTTCTACCCCCCGGGAGTGGGGGGCTTTTACCATGGGCAAGGGCTCCTGGAGGGGGGACTCCCAGGAACACCTGGTGCCACCGGAGCAACACCAACATCCCCAGGTCTACCTACTGCGTTCCCAGCACTGACATCGATCCCATCATCGTCACAAGAAGGGTAAGATGGGAAGTGCTACAACCCAGTCAACCTTACTCCCCGTTCCGGCGCCAACGCAGCCACTACTTGTCCCCTAGAAAAAAGAGACATAAGAAGCTTTTTGTGCCCCCTGGTAACAAGTACAGGTGAACCATCTAGGCCTCTAAGCTGCATACCGTCCACTGAAACACCCGAGGATGCTCAAACCCCCAGCCCCTCCGCCACCCGGGCACCAGGATTACCCCTATCACCAATAATAACTACGCTCCAGGGTGGAAAACCCCTCAAGTTAGAGACATTAGACAGGGTCACACCGAAGTTCGATCACATCAGAATGACATCTCCGACCCACCAATCACCAGAAGACCCTCAACTGAATACGACCCCTCACGGCTGACATACCCAACAACATATGCAGCAAAGCCTCGGAAAATGGAGAGCGAACGCTTGATGCGCCTAGCAGTACTCATCAATCCAATGAAGGAATAGGAATCCCACAATTACTGGCCCAGCACACCCAGTCCCCGAACCCGTCGTGCTGGAGCCCCCCGGAGCAAGAAAAAATGGCCCAGCTATCAACGTCAATTTGCAGAAGCTCGGACAGGGGGGAGAGCCCCCCAGTGATTGTAGACCACCTAACTCTGATCAACGAGACACTCATTTCTATGACAGGCGCCACAATAATGCACGCCGACAAGCTCGATGCCCAGATAAATATATTACAAACAGTTGCAAACCTAATCTCTGGGATTGACTCCAAATTGGACAACCTGAATTCCCTGATCCGTAGAGCACAGGATAGCACACACTTTAAGCCCGAGTCATGTAGTTGTAGCCCAATTCTGAACAACCTAGAAAAACTCTCGCACATCATGACCACACTAATAGAGGACCTCAAGAAAGAAACCGGCAAGATCAAGGATCCAACCGCACAGGCCCCAGCTCTAGACTTCCTAAAAATAGAAGGCTCAAAAAACTCGCCAAATTACAGTATAGAAACTCACAAAGAAGATGAAATTGCTCGGGAGGCGACTCAGTCTACGATCAGCACGAGCAGAACAAACGCCACCCCAACCCAAACAAAAAACCATGACCGCCAGCATACCACCACATCGCCCAGCCTAGACCCTCAAAACTTATCCAGGAAAAATACGTAAAAATGAAAAAAATTCAACAAGGCGAACAAAAACAAATCTCTCACTCCCAGATCCATCCGGGAATGGCTACGGCCCGGCAACCAGATGCCAGGCCACCCAGAGACACTGGAAACGTCCCAACTAGCAGTAATCAACAAAACATCAGAAATAACTGAGCCAATGCTTGAAGTTCCTCACTCTACCAACGCAGCAATAATCTCAGGGTTGCTTGCCCCTCTCGCAGCCTCCTAGCCAGCCCCAACAGCACCAACAAAAAATCAAGCAAACAACCCACTAGGACAAAGCTCAGTGGAAGCGACTCAAGCCCTTGCAAGCGAATATGTCCCCGCCTAAACTACTCTCAGGTCGTCGTCCCATCAACGTTGATGATGCACCGTGCGTCCCAAGTGTCACTGGCTGCCCTAGATCTCAAGGACACTGAAAACATGCCGCCTAATAATAGCCCACCCAGCTTACCATTCACGGTGACCCTTCAGTGGTCAATGGGACTAAATAGGTAGGCAAACGCGTAGTACAGTCATCACAAATAGGCGGCCAGGCAGTGGTCTCTGTCTGCCAATCGAACCTCTCCCAAGCCCAGGATCGGAAAATAATGCTGTACCCCGATAATGTCTCTCAGGGGAGGTGGGACATTTTCAACCGCAGTAATCTTCTAATACTTTGTGCAAACATTCCAGGGCTGGAGGGAATAAAAACTACAGACATTGAAACTATCTCCTTCCTGCCGCCAGATGCAGAGGAGAAAAACGAAACCACGGAGCTAACCTTCACGAGCCCGGACATGGCTGAGGCTCTGAAAAGCCAGCACAAGCTATTGGAAAGCTGGGGTATAAAAATAAAATCCAAGCGTGCACAAAATTACCCCCTAATCTTAAAAACACACTCTGCGCATTTTTAGACGGTAAACACGGTGCAACCAGCCGGAGAGAACTTATGCTAGCATGCTCCCCCCACCCATGTGCCATACACGGTGCCCATCCTTCAGGGGTCCAAAGTTGGCACAAACACAGGTCAAACTATCAGAACCCCAATCAAGATAACAACCAATCCGACGCAGGACACACGCATAAGTGCAACATTGGGATGCGCGAGCAAAGATTGGTCTTGGCTGCCGCTAGTACTAAATCCCAGATCCCACCTGCTACTGCCCTAATGTCTCAGGCCCACCCCACCGAAGCACGACCAACTCGCACCCAAAGCCCTCGGACAGGGATAGGCCTTCGGCCAGTTGGAAAATCATGACCTGGAATGTCGCTGGGCTCAGGAGGTTGCTTCTCAATCAAACCGCGGCGACATTCATGGAGGATGCCGACATAATCTGCATACAAGAATCCTGGCAGATCCACCCTCTCTCATTAAGAGGATATGCAGAATACGGAAAACCAGCAAAAAAGCTCAACATATTCGGAAGACCATCGGGATGGGATATGCGTCTATATAAAACACTCACTCAAACTGGAAATACCTAATCTACCGGATACCCTCCAGGAAGGCATCCTGGAAGGCGGTCGCCCGACAAATGGAAACTTCTCACTTTTAATAATCAACCTCTATCACAACCCCCATGGGGCCACATCCAACTCGGCCACTCTGCTAAACCACCTAGAGTCCTTATTGCTTCAATTTCCGGCTTTAGAATGCATTATCCTTGGCGATTTCAACACCCATAACATAGGGGTACCAACCACACGAAGTCACCTGCCCGGGGCCTCTAACGCTCTGAACGACCTGTTAAAATCCTATAAGCTGGCGACAGCGCATTCAGTCCTCCTAAAGAATAGCCCAGGGTCCTTAGTCGGTCCCACATTTAACAACCAAACAACGATCGACTACATCATCCTAAGTGATAAACTGCAACCCCTAATGTTAAACTTCTCAGTTCATCCGCGTAGTGACAGCGATCATGCCGCCTTAACTATCACACTGGACCTCACAGTGGACACACGCCACAGGCTCGAATACATCGGAGCAGCCGATGGTGAAGAATTAATAAAGCTCCCCATAAGAATCAAATGGGAACAGACCACAATCACTACATTTAACAACTTGGCAATCCAGTGGACAGGCTGGCCACCGAGCGAACAGAAAAAGGGCGCAATAGCAACCAGGGACCCTGGCGGGGATTCTTCGCGGGAATTCATACAGTGCAACCCATAGGCATCCTCTATCCACATATGGCCACAACCCAGAAATTAAAATAAGCGACAAACAGCTGAACAAGAAACGCCAATTCTTTAACAAAATTGGCACAAGCCCAAACAAGAAACAATTACAAGAGGCCAAAAAAAGTCATTCAAAGAAGGTTTGGGCAGCAAAGCAAGACTTTTGCGAAGCACAATGGCTGAAAATTTTTGACTTGTTGAGCCCAGGAAAATCACAAGAGTTTTGGCACTATTTAAGCAACCTGAGACGAGGCTCAAACTATAGAGAAAACTCTCTTGAAGCCTCCATCTGGGTCGCCCATGTAAAAGCACTCTACACCGAAGACGGCCCGAAACATCCATCGCAGGAGTCGATCTAGACCCAACCACTGAGAAGAAAGCCCCGCTGGGAAAATTGTTAGTGTCCAAAATTCAAAAAAACATCAGACAAAATGGTGCTCCGGGACCTAATGGCCTCCCTGGACACTTATTCAAAGCAAACATCGACTTTTGGTCCAAAAAACTGACTCACCTCTATACTGAATCTTGGCTCCTGGGGAATGTACCAGACTCATGGAGAGGCTCGCTCTTACAGCCAATCCACAAAAAAGGCCCAAAAACTGAACTATCAAACTACCGCATGATCGCCCCTTTGGACATCGAGGGAAAAGCCTACGCTAGTGCCATCTTGAGGGACCTCGCAGACTGGACGAGCGCAGAAGGTCTTCTTCCACTCTGCCAAACCGGATTTAGACCCGGGTCCGCCACAGTCGATAATATCATCACACTTTCTTTATTGGTCCACCGCGCGCGGACACGCAAAAGCCCCCCCTTATTCGCCTGCTTTATTGACTACTCTGTGGCGTTCGATGGGGTAGATCGTGCAATTCTGTGGAGAAAGCTGGTTCAATGGAACATCAATCCATCCCTGTTAAGAGTGATCCAGTCCCTGTACCAAAAAACGTGGGTGAGAATTAAATTCTCGAGGGACCACGCATCCGTGAAGATCGACACAAATCGAGGCCTAAAACAAGGGTGTGTGCTAGCCCCATTGTTGTTTAACTTATACACAGCGGACCTGGAGAGGGCCTTGACTGGGGCAGCCTTGGCCACCTGTAGTGACCGTATTTTTGGCTCTATTTCTGAGTGATGGTGACTTTAAGCTTGCTACCATCCTGAATCTCTATTTTTGCCTTGTGTTGGTCCTTTTCAGGCCTTTTTCCAGACCTAGAAGCATAAACTAGAGGATAGCTGCTTAATATGATGATATATCCCTTATTCTTGACTCTAATCCATCTATTGCCTATTGGCTTTGACATAATTATGTGTCCTTTCATCATCCTACCTATAGTAGAGGGTGGATCCTGTAGTCCTGACTTTATATTATGGTTTGTGTATGTACTCTGACAGAGCTAAGTGTTATTTAATCTTTCTCAGGCCTACAAGGCCCAGAACTAGAGAGACTCCATTTTGCTTTCTGTCCTTGCAGACTGAGATGCTTGCAGGGTAAAGGTGATGTTTTAGTTATGAGGTGTTGTTCACTTGGAGAGAACCGGTCTGGGCCAGCCCTTATCGGTAGGCTGTATTATTCTTTGTGTCGAAGACACCACAAAAGGCCGGCCGGCTGGGTGTGTGTCCTTGACGCGGAGTGGTGCAGAGATCTGAAGGGCGGCAGGCTGATGGCTGGAACTTTCCATGAGGAGAGAGCATCCCATATTAGTGAAGTGCAGAGGCGGAGTCAGTGAGTTGGAGCCAGGGAGAGAAGAAGACGGTCGATGCTTGGAACAGAGAGAAGTCAGTCAGTCAGACAGTCAGTGAGTTGTGAGCAGATGGTGTTTTGAACAGAGAGAAGTGAGATGATGTTTGGAACTGAAGGAAGCAGTCAGAAGCAGTTACTTATCAGAAGGAGTTGTGATCAGCTGGAGTCTGAAGTGATGCCTTTTGAAAGAGACTGAAGTTATATCGTGGATTAGCCTGTGGGAGCAGCTGGAGTGAATTGGACATTGGAACTGAGATAATCAGACAGAGTGAAGAAGCTAGTGGAGCGAACGGTTATCAGAGCGGCAGAAACTATTAGGCTGAAGCTGGAAGGTGGAGAGAGTTCGTGGGGGAGAGGAATCCAGTGCAGAGTGATCAGCGCAGATGCGTGTCCAAGAGTACAGGGGAGGATCTGAGACGAGCTAAGGCACAGACGAGAGAGGAACCCAGATGACAGCTAGAGCAAGACTTCATACTAATAAGGTGATACCTTTCCTGTAATATAGTTTGCTTTACATTTAAACATTAACCTTGTCCTTACTGTATTGCTAATTGTTTTTCTTTCAGCGGTGTGCAGTATAATCCTTTCTGTCTTTAGCTATTTACAGTCAATTACATGTGGATGTGTTATAGTAATAAAGCTTTACAGAGACCCCGCAGATCTGTGTATGTGTCTATTCCCATTTTCCTTTGCAGGCTATATGTTATAGTATAGTGTTATATTGTCATTGTTAATAAAGGAACCCCAGTTCTTAGTGAACTATTGTGTAACTGTTGTTTTCTTATGATAAAGCTAACCTTTCTTCTAGCCAGATGCTATAATAGTAACTGATGGATCAAAAGGGAGGAGGAGCGCTAAAATCAGGGAATAACTTTTGCATATAGTGTGTACCTCTTGTTCTTGTATAATAAAGGTAACCTGTTCTTCTAGTCAGGTATTGTTTCGCGAACAGATGCTACCCCATATCAAATATATGGTAACTGAATAATGAGGGAGAGAGGAGCCCTTGAAATAGAGAATAAGTTGTACACAGTGTAATTTGGCCATTCTTGTACCACATAAAATATATGAGACATTCCCAGTAGGTATAGAGAAACTTCCCAACAGAGTGAGAGAGAGCTGAAGGTATTCATAGGAAAGTGATTGTCGTTGTGTAGCGGCGTTAGTGAGAGCACTGATTGTGGTCAGTGTGTATACCCTCAAGATTGTGGCTTGAGAGAGCACCGGGGGGATACGGTGTGTAATGAGATCGCCTCTAGGGAAAGTGGCGTTAGTGAGAGCACTGATTGTGGTCAGTGTGTATACCCACAGGATTGTGGCTTGTGTATGTATGAAATAGTGAGAGCACTGGGAGGACACAGTGTGTATACCCACAAGATTGTGGCTTGAGAGAGCACTGAGTGTGTCAGAGTGTAATGGTAAGTTATTGGAACTGCCCCCTTCACTATGAGTAGGAGGGTAGCATAGTCTGGGTCTGACTTGCCGTGAGACTATAAGGGATGAGTGTGGTGTAGGGCATGGACGTCCTTAGTAATCGGTGAGTATTCCTAGTAATCCCTATAGATTTAGTGGTGTTTCTGATGATATGAGCTTGTATATTGCTAATTCCCCATCCTCAGGTAGGTACCCAGGTGCCTGGATAGATGGGTCCTGAGGAGGGAGGTGGTTGCGTTTCAGCTGGGTTGGTGGTGTCTTGGTGAGCTGATCCTATCTGGTCCGAAAATCCGGTCGTTACACCACCCCAAAGATCGGTGGGACCAAAATTCAATTCTCGCAATATGCTGACGACCTGGTACTCTTGGACCATACGAGAATTGGGCTACAAAAGGCGCTGATGGCACTTGCCGCATACAACAATAAAAATAGGCTTGTAGCAAATCCATCCAATTCAAAAGTAATTATCTTCGGACATTACCCAAAGAAAAAATCATTAAAATGGAGGCTTGGCCATCTCTTGCTGGGAAGTACACAGCGGTACACCTATTTGGGCATTCGCTTCCAGGAGTCGGGGCTTTCAAGCGCCTATTTAAAGACCATCCAAGGCAAAGGTAAAACCATCACCTATGCCATCTGCAAGCTGCAAGCCTCCTTATACAGCCCATCCACAATGGCCATCCAAAGAGTACTCAAAGCCAAGCTAATGCCGGCCCTCAATTACGCTCTACAGGCATTCCCAAGCAAACTGAACAATGAACTAGAAAATATTCATTGTAGAGCCTACAAGAGACTATTCCACCTACCAAGGTGTACCAGAAACACCCTTGTCCGCCTGGAGTTCTCACTCAACCCAGCAAAATCTGGAAGAGATGGCCGCCCTAAGCAAATATTACTTTCTAACAACGGCGGCACAGGAGAACACACTCAAGGCAGCCCTGAAATGTATCTTCAGAGAACCAGGGAATCCCTGGTCGGCCACTCTCAATGCGGCAAAGGATCATCTCAACCTTGCCATCGAGTCTTGGAACCCCGAGCACGTCAATTACACCGCCATCAAAAACTCGATCAAAAAACAAGTACGCGCGCGGTCACGGGAACTGGAGTCTCTGGTAAGAAAAGACTTTCATGAGTCCCTGTGCCTACCGCACATCCTGCACAATCCTAAACATCATCTCACGCAGACCGTGGGCCGCGCAGCCCTTCACAATATCTTAGCATACAGACTACATCCGTTGCCCCTCAAAGAATTATATGCCTTCGGTCAGGTTGGCTCAGGAGTTCGGGAATGTAGGCTTTGCAGGTATAAACGTGAGTCATTGGCCCATCTTCTATTCTGCTGCCGGCCCTGCGCATGGCCTGCAGTCTTTATCTCAGGCCAATCCTAAGACAAGCAGGGTCACGTACCGCAAAAGAGGGGATCCTCCATCTCTACACCCTGACCACGGTAAAGCACATGGCCTCTTTTGGAAAGATTATCCATCAGACACGGTCCCTGCTGATGGCTTCTGAGGGTTCGAACATGTAGAGACTTAGCAGGCCCATGTCTTACTCCGAACTCTATCTATCGTATTTCCAGTGCTCAGGGAGCCACCATATAGACTGATCTCTCGATACTCTCCTGGTTTTCACTTTTGTAATTTTGTAATTTTGTACTTTGGTTTTAATGTAATGGTTTTGAGTAACCAAACAATAAAAGTATTATTTGCAATAGCTTTGGGTGACCGGAATAGTCAGATTTTTCACTGGTAAGAGCGTGATGGCTGGAAGATGTTTTGGCACTGACATTGGCAGTGCTGGAAGGGCCAATAGGAGGTGCAAGCTGTAGTGGCCTCCAGAGAAGGGCCCTGAAACTTACATTTTTTGCAAATTAAGCAGAGAAATATTTATGCACATGTTGCGTCTTACAGCAGGAGGGTATAATTAGGACTGGTCTTGCACCGCAAGCTCATACACAGGTGAACATATGAATGGACACAGAGTAGAACCTTAATGCTACTGATAACCAGCACATACATGATTTTCTGCTGCTAAGAAATAATGTTCATGAGTACTGTGCTGATACTCTGAATATTTTTATAATCGCTTCTTGAAACTGTCTGAGAAACCCATGGATCTTATTGTCATTTTTTGGGGGGAAAGTGCGCTATGAAATTAATGATGTTACCCTCATATATAAAGAATTCTTCATTTGTCACTCCTTCCTACCAAACTCACACTGAGAATGTCAGACTAACTCACTGTACTCATATAATGTACTCTGGGGCTGTATAATAGGGCTGTGTGAAATTCACATAATTTGTTAGTTAAGTCAAATCTCAGGAAAATTATGTGAATTTACGGGTAATTGCTGTGAAATACGAATCTGTCAATTAGTGCTAAATTTTAATGCCATTTAGCAACAATCACCGATGTTCTAGTTTCTTTGCTCCCATACTATTATTTTGCCACAAATGGCAACCTATAACACAACAGGGAATAATGGTGTAATTTGGGGAATTTTGTGTAACAGTGTAACGTAAAATTCTGAAAATTATGCAAATATTGCTTTCTTAATTTAAATTTCACCCAAGCCCAGTATTTGATCAGTATTTGATCATTTCCACGGCTGTTCTTAATTTCCAGTGCAACCCAGTACATGCTTATTTATGAGAAAAGTGTTGTAGGCAAAGTTGACAATATCATACATTGTGGCTTAGTTCTAAAAGGTGTGCTTTCCCACCCATGGGTGACAAGGGCGAACTTGGTTTACTGCTCCAACAATGAATGTGAAAGGAAAGTTATTGTACCCCTACAAAACACTACTCAATGTGTAATTAAACATATAAGTATTAGCTTTGGGTTACTAACAATCTTTAGGAAGGGATCAGGGGCACCGTGGTAACAGAAACAAAACTATTTTGTTATTCACGATATCACACATACGCTGCACTAATAAGAATGTACACTTTTCAGTAAAAAGTATTTATTACTGCAGGAACAATCTGTTTCTCAGAACATTTAAAACCATTACACAGAATACTAAGAAAACAGCAACAAGACAAGTTATAAATAACAAGAATAAAATTAACATTTCTAACAAGAGAAGCTCCTATTCATTTCGGAGCGCGTTTCACTGTTTTTATCTGCTTTTACTTATTTTTAATTGCATTTTACTGCCTCTATTGTACTTTTACTGGGTCCTGCTGTTAGGAGAGAAAGGCAGGGTCGGCATTGGCTCCGCCACAAGCATGGCGGGGCACCACCCCCCCTCACCAGCTCTCTGTGGTGGTGCGCAACCCGCAGCGTCACTATGACGTGGCGGCCGCGCCTCATTGCGGATTGGAAGCAGGACTCCCCAGTGACCGGGAGGCGATTGAATCGTTTCGGGGTCAATGGGGACCAAGGGTCAGGCCGGTTAGAACCGGTCTGTCTAGTGCAAGGTTTAAAAGGCTGAGGAGCACGGCAGTCGGCTTCTTTGACCCCGCGCTCCACGGTCTGCACCTCAGCCTCTAGGAGCCTGTAACTCTATTTTTGATATTTGTTTTTCAGGTGCTGGTGGATGCGAGGCTCGAAGGGAAGCAGGACAGGATCGCGTGGCGTGTTATTTCCCCCTTTTTCGCTGCAGGTTTGCCCAGCGGTGTGGAGAGCATGTGGCGGGGGAAGAAGAGGACGGCACCCAGTGTTGCGTGTCGTTGCGGTAAGCGGCCCGACCACCATATTGCAACTCACTGAGGAGTTCCATGACCATATAGCGGAACGAGGCCGAAGGTGACTTACAATATCATTATCATCTATGGCAGCAGGCACTTAATTCCATGTAATACATGGTCACACCATCATCTTTCCCACAAGCCACTTGAATCCGTGGTGTGTAGCTAGTGGTGTAACAATAGCCCCCGCAGCTCCTAACTGGGTCCAGGGTGTGGGGGGGGGGCCCCTTCGGTTTCATTATGCCATTGAATCTCATGATTCTCAGCAGCAAATATTGATCTTAAAATCTAGAATTAATACATACAAACTTCACCATTATAGGTCTGAATGTTATGAATTCAGTGAAAACACAGGACAGTCTCTGGCCAAACGAATTCGACAGAAGGAAGTTGCCAATCAGATATTGGCTATAAAAGATCAAGCGGGACAAGTGTTTAAGTCCCCATTGGATATTCTCAGGATTTTTAAGGAATTCTACGAGCAGCTATACACAAAGTGTCAGACCCCTAGGAGGATGAGTGTAGGGAGTTTTTTCAGGAATTAGATACAACTAATGTTAATAAGGAGGAAGAAGCCATGTTGGAAGCCCAAATAACACATGAAGAGCTGTGGAAAGAAATGTGCTCTCTAGTAGCTGGTAAGGCCTGGGTTCTGATAATGCTCTAGTGGAATTGCATAGAATCTTTTCTCAGCAAATTCAACAAGATATGCTAACGACTGTTCTGCAGTCCCTAACTGGGTTTATTTCAATGTCAAGGGGATTTAACAGCATTACTGTCTTTAAAAGATCAATTGTGATGGCAAAATGTACATGAATGTGTTAACCAATAGATTAGGTAAAGTTATTGCTCCCTTAGTTTCACCTCATCAACATGGCTTCATACCAGGAAAAAGTACAGTTGATCATGTTCGGAGGGTTATCACTCTATTTGATATCGCCCGAGCCTAGGGGTCACCACGTGGTCTTGCCTTATTACACGTTGAGAATGCATTTGATGTGTTTCTTGGCATTTCTTGTGGTTAGTTCTACAGTGGAAGGGCTTTGGGAATAAATGTAATCAGGCCATTAGGGCTTTGTACCAAACACCTAAGGCTGTTATTGGAATAATGGGATTGGAATCTGAATGCATTACAACGTCAAGGGGCACTAGATAGGGCGCCCATTTTCCCCACACTTATTTGAACTTTATATAGATCGCTTTTTTGGAAAACTAGAGGACAGTGTTTTGATTAAACCTGTGATTGTTAATCAGGTGGAATATAGGGCCCTTGCTAATGCAGATGATAAAGTGGTTCTCACGACTGACCCACCTTCGGCACTTCCAGAGGTGGAAGCTTTAGCAAGGCAGTTTGGGGTGTGTTCCGGCTACAAGCTAAATGAAAGCAAAACACAAATTATTTGCACAGAGGGAATTGGATTGGACGATCTCCTGGTGGTTTCGGAGACAGTATACCATGGGGTAAGACTTACAGCCACTGTGAACAGGATAATAGAATTGAACCTTGCTCTGCTATTGGGCATTACCAAATGTAATTTGGATAGAATAGATAATCTACATATCACTCTGTTTGGTAGAAATAACGTATTGAAAATGACCATCTTACCAAAGATATTATATATTTTCAGGACCGTACCCTTAGAAATCAACAAAGTTTGGCTTTCTAGCCTAGAGAGAATCTGTTTCAGGTTTTTATCGGCATAGCAAAATCCTAGCAGGGCAGCTACATTGTTTATTCTGTTCAGGATGCGAGATACGAGTGGATGGGCAGGTCTCCAGTTTTTATTTTTATTACTGGGCTTATATGGCACAGCGCATGGGTATTCTACTCACTGATAATCCGGGAGGGATGAATCATGCAGAGACTCTTTACCTCCATGAACTGATTTTGGGGCCTGAAGCAAAAGGTTTTCTAGTGAAGAAAAGTGAACCTAGGGGCATATTACCAAGGGCCATTATCGCCGCTTTAGCAGGGCTTTTTCCCGCTTCATCTATCCTACCAGCAGTATTTCAAGATCAAGTTTCATCTAGATCGGTACAGAGGGGTGTGACAACCTTAGGAAATGTGTATATAAGTGGACAACTCTGCTCCTTTGCAGAATTACAGAACAATTTTGCCTGGCCAGGGGTGATTTATCTACAGCTTAGGGAATTTCCCCTTAAAACTATGAAGAATTCAAATGTTTCATCTCAGATCCCTCTGGTGGGAGCTAAATAACAAAAAGCTAAGATGGACTTGATATATCAGCAATTACGGACTTTAGTGAAAGTCCCTAATATATATTTTTTTAAACTTGAAGGGATTTTTAGCAGCTTCATCTGGGGATATAAAAAACCGAGGAGGGCGATCGAGCTGTTCAAAGCTGCATTTGATCAAGGCAGACTTGGTTTTCCAGATTTTAAAGTTTATTTTTGGGCTTCTTTCACAGGCTGGTTTCGTAGCCTGCTTGGTTTAGATCAGACAGATTCAGTGTTTGGGTTTATTTTAGGGAACCAGAGGGATAGGTTCCTATATGGAATTAGAGATCCAAATTATTTTAAAAGAATGAAGTTCAAGATTGTCAAAGATACTGTATATATTTGGCAAGCAATGTCTGCTAGGTGCAATTTTCTGACATTTCATAAAAACTATCCATTGTGGGGGAATCCCATTTTTCCTGAGGTGTTTCAGGATTCAGCAGGTAAATCGTGGGTGAATTACGGAGTACATTGCTTGGGCAATCTATATAATGATAGAGGGATTAAATCATTTGAAAATTTACGTTTAGCTTATAAACTTCCAGTCCACTTTTTTTTCAAATATCTGCAGATCAAAGATTATTGGCCTCCAATGTGGAGGCAAAAGAAATAAAACATTTAATTGTCTGGGATTGTATATATGGGGGGAAGCCCAAATCTCTGATCGGGTCTATGTAGGCTCACTTGCATATTTTTAGACCAGATGGTAGTGAGAAACTAGCGGAACGCCAAACTCAAACTTTGGGGATAATGGTTTTATCCAGAATGATTAAACAGGTTTTAGGCTATGTCAAGGATTCGGTCCATTCTGTCAGTTTGCGACTCCAGAAACTATCTATTACCTGCATGTTGTACTACACCCCAGCTAGAATAGCTAAATTGTCCCAGGGAAATAGGATGGGGGATAAGATAAATTGCCCAAAATGTGTACTATATGCTGCTAATTTGAAACATATGTTTATGGAATGTCCAGAATTGAGGGCTTATTGTAAGAAAATTGAACAAATACTTCATTCTAAATTAAGATTGGATTATCCACCTACGGATCTTGATTTATGTTGGGGTACAAAGATAATACTCCAGCAGTTGCGTGCCTTTTCTCAATCTTGATGGCTGCTGCTAGGTTGGCTATTGCCAGGGTATAGGTTTCTGCTACACCACCTGTGACAGAGGATTGGTGGGCGATCATTAGAGATACCTATGGCTTAGAGGCACCTCTGGCAAAGGAAAGGGGTATCCGCTCATTAGCCAAGCTGGAGGTGCAATGGAGACCATTGGCTCTGGATGGATTAATGTAGTTAGTATTTGTTTAATATGAAATAAGATGTGTCTCCCTTATACCTCTCCATATTTGTTATGAACTTGAGAGGTTCCTTTTTATTTATATCTCTGTTTTTCTTTTTCTTTCTTCTTTTTGCCTGTGTATAAACTATAAAAACCTCCAGTTTATGTTTATTGTATAAATATGTCCTTTTTGCTGAAATGTAAAAAAAAAAAAAAAGATAGATCAGCAATTGCTACAGGAAATACTGGATGATCTGGAGGAACAAAATCGCAAATGGTAGACAAGATTAAGTATGGAGGGGTCATACATTTACATACCATTAGAGCTTGGGAACAAGGTTTTTCTAACTTCTAGTATGCAAAGCCAACACTTTATGACATCTTTTAACTTATACTATACATCTGCAAAAGTTGCAAAACGGGGAGGCAGTTGAGGAGGGAAATGTAATTGACTGACATCCTTCATATGTTCTTTCAATGCCCCAAATTGGATATTGTTTTACAGGAGATTGAGAGGTTTTTGGAAGTAGTTTTAGGTACACAGATTCAAATGATCCCTGTGCTGATGGTGTTGGGGGTGAATGATGATATATGTAACAGTGAACTGTAGATGAGGGCAATATTTTTTTTTATTTTTGGCTATGTAAATTGTCTGGCTTTGCATTACATATCATTGATTAAGCCTGGATCCACCTACCATCGCAGGGTACGAAATCTAGGCTTCTGGTAATCTATAACATGGAAGTTACTTTGTATGATCTCAAAGGGGCTAGAAAAAGAAGTTTGGGTCGTATGATCTGGGCCCGATCAACATTTGGATGGAGGGGACAGGGGGATAAAGCGGGAGGGATATGATAGTTTTTGGGGAGATGTTTACGGTGATTTTATGCAGGCTTAACAGCCTTTAAATATGGAAAATCTTAAGTTTCTACTTTTTGAATATAGTTGCACTTTGTGATGAGAGGGTCTATATCATCCTACTAATCAATGCTGTTAATTTAAATGTATTTGAGGTGTTATGAAATTTCATGCTGAAAGTTTATCTGCTATTGTGTTATACTGCATTGACACTTTAAGATTAGGAATGCAATGTACATTTGTTTTTGAATTCTGCTGTGTATATTTATGTTTGTAATATGAATTTAATATTTGAAATAAAACATATATCTAAAAAAGGTCTGCTTTCACAAATAAATTTGAAGATACCAATTTCAATTTTACATTTGGCTTCTTTAGTTATGTACATTTTTGTAACCTGTTAATATTATTTGATTTTCCTACCAGTCCGGGACCCCCAAAGTAGGTGTCATGGAGCCCCGAGGGTATCTGGTCCATGGCTTAAGAAACTCTGGACTAGAGCATTCATTTTCCCAGGTGTAGTGATAATATCTTGGATCTATGAATGTGCTAAACATATATGCACATCAGAAAAATATATTTTAAATCTATTTTATGCAATGATTGTCTGACATCTGCCCAGATAAGCAAGAAGCCTCTGCACATATCAACAAAAACCTCAAGAGGCGAAGCATATGTAATACGCGTCCTGTTCTAAAAAAAAGGAATGCGGGCTTAGCTCATGACTGTTTTGACCGGAAGTACCCATTTGGCTCTGATCAATCAAGTGGGTAAATCTAACGACATGGGGATTGCACAGAGAAAAACATATCAGTAGTCACAACATGTTATGCAACACACATTTACAAAGTTAGCAACACCCTATTGTTACCAGAAGATTTTTATGGAAATTTTTGGAGAATGACCTATTGACCCATGTCAACTGCACATTTTTGTGCAAAACATCATTTGGATTCTGTCAAATGTTTTCAGTCTGTAAGGATTGCTGTGTTCCAATTTCCTTGCTTTGGACATTTTAAAGATCACAAATATTTTATTGCCAAATAAAGGCAACAGAGACACGTGGTAAACACATGACTGTGTGTGCAGTTGCACAGAAAACAGATCTGAGCTGTAGGAGGAAATTTTAGCATACAAACTTCTAAAACAAAACATTTCATTATAGGTTAGACCAACGTTGTCCGGGTATAAAAAAGAATGTCAGCCTCTGCATCCAATAATGACAGCACCAACTTTCAGCCTGTCTGGCCTCACAGTGTCCCAAAGCGGCACCACGATGCTGTGCTGTGCTGATGCCGATGGTGTGCGTGTCCGGAATTTCCCCCAATGACACAGTGCGGAAACGCGCCTTACCCGTCCTGGCCTGCACAATGTGCCTGGGTGCCTCTGTACGCAATGCTGTGCGTGTCCCGAATTTCCCCCAATGACGCTCCTCGGCCGTCTTGGCCTGCACAATGTGCCTGGGTGCCTCCGTATGTGAACCCACTTCTGAAACAGCACACACCTACACTGGACGTGTAAGTGATAGGACGCTATTTGCACACACCATAGGACTCTATGCTCACATGATAGGACGCCATCCTCACACACCAGGACGCTATTCTCACACACCTGCACTGAGACACCGTTACCGTTTACGTGATAGGATGCTATTCGCACACACCATGGGACACTCTGCTCACGTCATAGGACGCTATTCTCACACACTGCACAGATGCTATTCCCTGCACAGACGCTATTCCCACGCTGCAGGGGGCGTACGCTCCTCAGAGCTGGTGCTTCTTCCAAAGGACTACTTTGTCCCACACCGTGCTTTGTCCCTTGCAAAGTATATGTTGCGCTGGTGTATAGCCTATGCCCATCTGCTTTGCCTCACCTTTCCAATGCTGCATGCGGTGTCCCGGTTGGCGCTGTGGTTCCTGAGCTTACCCGCCTCAATGGTTTGGTCTCTCTCTTTATAATATTATTATGGATATTATGGATTGTATGTTCTTCTAACCAGTCTTGCAAAACATATGTCTTCTGTGTAAAATAAAGTGCCACTTAAAGCGTCTAACTTTTGAATGTATAGGTGTGAAAAGATCAGTGGTAGAGTTGAATTCTTTTCAATTTTAATACAGTTTTCCGGTATGAAATATAAGCTGCCTGAGCGCAGATCAAATGCATTCCAAAATGTGAAAAACATTTGTATTTTCGGGTTTAGAGCCCATTCACATTTTTGTTGTCTTGGTCTTTCCGCTGCTGCATCACATGACCATCTATATATTGCCACTGATGAGAAGGAAAAACCCTTTCAGTCAAATTGAAAAATTGTGAGTGGGGGATATGGCCAAGTAAGATGGCCGACTAGTTGCTCCTACCAGAGCTCCTGCCAGCTGCTATTAAAATCCTGTGGAATCGGCCCCATCAAGAGCTTGTAAACCCACTGAAAACTGTACAGCAGAATCATCTGGCGTCGGGGTGCCCTCTGCAGGGTGAGAATTGGCAAGGAGATACTATTCCTACTGCTGTCACCCACAGTGGCCCATGTGGTGCTGGTCTGGTCCTACTGAGCTACACATCAGGGGGACAGGAAACCGAGCATATCTGGCATAGCTAGCCACCAAAGTCTTAGTTGATGACACCAGAGTTGCAGCCCCTATCCAGACCCTACAGGCCTGACAAGTAAGGCATGTGAAGGTGCCCCTGGGGACATAGATACAGTAAAGGAGACAGTCAAGTAGGCATGCTAACGTATGTGGAATAGAGGTGGTGCTGGGCTGGTGCCCGCTAGTCTACGACTGGGCTGTGGGTGCAGGTGTTCAGCTCACCTCTGGCTGGGAGACATACCTTGCGGGACTCCAAGGCCACACAAGTTTTCCCTTATGCGAGGACCAGGGATGTGACTGGCCCATGTGCCGATGTCAGACAAAGAGGACCCACGCACTGTGGAACAGTGCAGCCGGGGTAGGAGCGAAGCCCACTTGATGCAGTGGTCGTGATGTGGGGACCTGTCTGTCTAATGGCCCACAGCTGAAGACGGATCCCGGATAACAGCGCTGCAGGCCAGAGGGGGTGGGTGAAACACTGAAGTGAGCTTCGCCCTAGGGCTGAGAAGACTGCAGGAGTGGTCCCGGCCCTTCCAAAATGGGGCCTATGAAGAATACTGTGACTGGGGTCCTGCCCCTGGATGCAGCCACGTATGCGACCTGGGGGGTGGGGGTCTCGCCCAGGGAATTCCACCCCATGCAAGGAAGTTACAACCTATAAGATATTTCAATGCTGGTACATAGTTGGTATCCCATAGACACTGCCCAAAGAAATTGACATTGAGAGGTCAATAATCACCCAGAGTTAACTGCGGCCAAGCAACTGTGGTTTTCAAGGATTTTCAAGAGCTCTGGAAGCTAGCACATTCAACCCTATTGAACTCACCAGGGTTCCAGTGTGCAGTGCCCTTGTACATCAGTCCCCTCAGATGTGACCACAGTGTAACTAAATGGAGTGGACGGTATCTCTAAGAATCGTGGGACACATTACACCTTATAGCAGTAAGATATTGTCAGCAACACTTGGGACTGTGGTGGGCCTCGGGAGGGCTACTGAACCCAGAGAACCTTACAGTGCCTTGCAAATCCAGACCTGTCTCTTCCTCTCCGCACATGATTACTGGAAGTGCTTGGCAGTGGTGCAGATCTTCTGGATGACTGAGAAGCCCATTTGTGAACAGGATCTCTAGTGAGGCGACGGTAGGCTGTGCTGGGACCGGAAACCGAAGCAGCATGGTGAAGGATAGAGTGTCAAGGTCAGCACAGGCCAACAAAATCATTAACTACACTTACACCATCCCAATGGCTGGGAAACCTGGAGAGGATCCTGTGAGAGACTCTGGGGCACACAGCAGTGAGTAACCTACGCGTGACCCATCGATGTCAAACTTGATGGAGGCCATTAAGAGATCCTGGGTGGAGTTGGTCACTAAAATAGATTCAGTGGCCATTGACGTTAACCTCTCTAGAACAGACCTCCGTAAAGGCCTGGAGTGCATAATGACCACTGAAGGGAATGTAGGCAAATTGCAGTGGGAGATCGCAACATTGCAGGAAACAATGTCCTCCTTGCAGAGGTTGAGAATGAGGCTTGAGGAACTCATTGAAGGCTCTGAGGGAGATCCAGGCGGAATAACTTACGCTTTGTAGGTTTCCCAGAAACCGCAGAATGCCAATCTCTAGAACTTTTCCTAGAGGACTGGATTGTCAATATCATGTACCCGCAGAAATTATCGAAATTCTTTACGATCGATAGAAAGGGCTCACCAAGCACTGGTCCTTCCACCACACCCAAGTAAGCAGTCTTGGGCTCTCAATGCCTATCTGTTCAATTTCATTGACTGCGACACAGTGTTGCAACACGTGCGCATATTGCCCATTGAACTTTGACGGGAACCCAATATCTATCTAACCTGACTATACCCAAAAGGTACAGAACCAACGTAAATTATTCTTGGATGTTCAGAAACATCTATCAATCAATTAATCAATCAATCAATCAGTGGATTTGTAGAGCACACTACTCAAGGCGCTGGAGGGGGGAGAAGCTGCTAGTGGTCAAAGAGCCAGGTCTTGAGTAATCTCCTGAAGGTCTTTGGGTCTTCAATTTGTTGTAGGAAGAGGTCTTGGCGGCGCGGTGGGAGAAGGACCTGCTGTAACAATTAAAAGTCCAAAATCCAGTATATAAAAATAGATTTGATTTATTGTAGCTTACTTCCAGGTTAAGTTAATAATAAAGAGATAAGTAGATGTAATTGTAACCCCACCAGGAGCAGATAACCTCCTGCTCAGCCTCCAGGTAACTGATAAATCCCTTGAACAGCAACAGGTAGAATCCTGGATGACATCACAGAGACATGACATAGACTAGCAGACACCAACACTAAGAAAGGACAAAGAGGGAGGAAAAGCAGGATGTAACACCTGCCCCCGGAGGTGGTTCTGTGGATGTGTGGGACTGCGGCCAGAGACAGTTCGGAGGAGCGGAGTTGCCTTTTGGGTACTTAGAATGAGAGTCGGCTGTTGAGGTAGGCTGGGCCGGTGTTGTGGAGTGCCTTGTGTGCGTGGGTCAGGATTTTGAAGGAGATTCTTCTGTCGGCGGGGAGCCAGTGCAGGCTTCTCAGGTGGGGGGTGATGTGGTCCCGGCGCGGGACGTTGAGGATGTGGCGTGCAGAGATGTTCTGGATTCTTTGAGCTTGGACGGGGCTTCGTCGTAGATGGCGTTTCCGTAGTTGAGTCTGCTGCTCACGAGGGTGTGGGTGACGGTTTTCCATGTGTCTGTCGGGATCCATCTGTAGATCTTGCGGAGCATGCGGATGGTGTAGAAGCAGGTGGAGGAGACTGCGTTGACTTAGTTGGTCATGCTGAGTTTTGAGTCGAGGATGAATCCTAGGTTGCGTGCATGGTCGGTTGGTGCCGGGGGGACCCAGTGATGCGGGCCACCAGGAGTTGTCCCAGGCTAAGGGGTTGGGCCTGAGGATGAGGATCTCCATCTTGTCCGTGTTCAGTTTGAGCCGGCTTTCTTCCATCCAGTCTGCAACGGCCTTCATACCACGGTGGAGGTTGGATTTGGCAGTGCGGGGGTCCTTGGTGAGGGAGAGGATCAGCTGGGTGTCGTCGGCGTAGGAGATTATGTTGAGGTCGTGCGATGCGTGCGAGAGGTGCCATGTAGATGTTGAATAGCGTCGGGCTGAGGGAGGATCCTTGCGGGACCAGCAGACGGTCTTTGTGGTCCCGGAGTGGAACGGGGGGAGGAGGGCTCTTTGGGTTCTATCAGAGAGGAAGGAGGTGGTCCAGTCCAGGGCCTTGTCTCTGATCCCGGCGTTGTAGAGGCCTGTGCGCAGTGTGTGGTGGCAGACGGTGTCGAAGGCGGCGGAGAGGTCCAGGAGTTTGAGGGCTGCTGTCTCACCGTTGTTGAGTAGGGTTCTGATGTCGTCTGTGGCGGCGATGAGGGCGGTCTCGGTGCTGTGGTTCTTGCGGAAGCCTGACTGGGAGGGGTTGAGGATGCTGTTGTTTTCCAGGTAGCGGGTGAATTGGGTGTTGACGATATTCTCGATGACCTTAGCTGGGAATGGAAGCAGCGAGATGGGCCGAAAGTTCTTGAGGTCGCTCGGGTCCGCCTTGGGTTTTTTCAGTAGAGTGATGATCTCGCGTGCTTCCAGCTCTCAGGGAAGATCGCGGTCTCGAAGGAGAGGTTGATGATGTTACGCAGGTGGGGTGCGATGGAGCTCTTGGCTTTGTGGACGATGTGGTTGGGAAGAGGGTCGGATGGGGCGCCTGAGTGGATGGTGCTCATGGTCTTGATAGTGTCTTTGGTGTTCACGTTGGTCCATGTGGTGAGGAGGTCGTGGTAGGCTGGGTTCGGTAGGTCCAGTGTGGTGGGGTCAGCAGGGATTATCCGAGGGTTGAAGCTGTTGTGTATGTTGGTGATCTTGCGGTGGAGGAAGGTAGCGAGGGCCTCGCACAGGACTTGTGAAGGCAGGATGTCGTTGGTGCAGGAGCTGGGGTTTGAGAGTTCCTTCACGATGTTGAAGAGCTCCTTGCTGTTGTGTGCGTTGTTGTCGAGACGGTCTTTGAAGAAGGCCTTCTTAGTGGTCCTGATGAGGTGGTGATGGTTGCGGATGGCATCTTTGTGGGATGCGCGGCTGTCGGGCGTCTTCTCATTGTGCCAGATGTTTTCCAGTCTCCAACAGGTGCTCTTGGAGGCTAGGAGTTCCGGGGTGAACCAGCTGGTGTCTCTGTTGGTGTGCTGTCTCAATGGGGCTAAGGTGTTGGCGCAGTCTTCCATCCAGACTCTGAGGGTGCGGGCCCCCTTTTCCAGGTGGTAGTTCAGGTCACCAAGGAGAATGTAGTCGGTGGAGGTCAGCGCGTGCGTGCTGATGAAGTCGGTGATGGAGTTGCAGAATTGGGGACGGGGTGCGGGTGGTATGTAGACGAGGGTGCCGCTTAGGGTGGTCTTGGGGTCCGTGTGGATCTGGAAGTGCATGTGTTCGGTGGTGCTGAGTGTGTCGACGGTGTTTGTAGAGTCCTTGATGGTGTTCTTGTGGATGATGGCGATTCCTCCTCCGACTCCGTTGGTGCAGTCTCTGCGGGTGATCTTGTATTCGTCGGGGATGGCCACTGCTATGTCTGGGTAGGAGGCTTCGTTCATCCAGGTCTCGGTCAGGAAGGCGATGTCAGGTGCGGTGGTGTTGAGTAGGACCCAGAGCTCGACGGCGTGTTTGCGTGCGGAGCGGGGGTTGAGCAGGATACATCGGAGCTGGTTGGGTTCCGTCGTGGCGGGTATCTCGGCATCTTTGGTGCAGGAGAAGCTGCAGTTCCGGGAGGTGAAGGGGCCATGGGTGCGTTTGGGGGCAGCCTTGTGGCAGCTGAGGGGCCGTCCGTGGTTGAGTGCGATGAGTGTGTTGGCATCATACCGGATGCAGGCTTCATGTATGGTGCACGGTCCAGTGGTTCTGGCACTGGGCGCGGTCCAGGCACGGCCTTAGGCGCACCAGCGGCGTGCCCGCTGCACGGCCGTGCAGCGGCCGCCATTTATGGGGAGGTGGGGAGGGAGGCTCATGCTGGAAGGCAGGAAGCGTAGCAAATGAGCGCCGGGGGGACGGGACCGCAGATGAGGCAGCGGCGAGAAATGGAGAGGAGCGGGCTGCGAGGGAGGGGGGAGCAACGAAGCAGGCCTCAGGGGCAGGAGGGGGGAGCGACGAAGCAGGCCTCAGGGGCAGCGCAGAAACGGCAACCAGGCGGAAGCAGCAGACAGCAAACCAGGTGGCAGAACGGCGGTGGAGCTGCAGCAGGGGAGAGCGACCTACCTGGGCAAGGTCAAGGGTCGCTCTATGAGACCTTAGCGCGTGATACAGCCTGACCTTCCTTGTGAAACTCTGAGTGGTACATGATGGGAAGTTGCATTTTTTCTTTGCGGCTGGCTAGGCAAGCAACTGGATGGATACGTTGGACTGGGACCTATCTTCAAGATCATTGTGACCTGGAGTGGTCTCTCCGATCATGCAGAGACACTCAGCTCACTTGCAGAAGAGGACCAGGTGAGCCTGGTGGTGGGATGCCACCAGACCAACAGGGCATATGAGGTGTGCTTGGATGGCACTCTCAGGGACATAGAGGTGATGCCTGACTCGCAAGACTCCTTTCAGAACAGACAAAGCAACTCTGAGACTGTCACAGGCTGTGTGGATGGGAGCCTGACATGAAGCCTGATTGACGCATAGTGAGAAAAGCTACGCTGTTGTGTGGATGTAAGAGACTACTTTCTGCTGAAGTGCCTGCTGTCCTGCAGCTGCTTATGTACAGTCCGGGCTGTTCCCTGGGGAACTTTACTCTGACGGGATGATGTTTCTTGTTTGTTTAACTGCCCACTGGGTTTGTTGCCACAATGTTTTTTTAACACTTTTTTCTTACAATTGACCAAACAAAAAGGGGGAAGAGCAGATGGGTGCCTGATTGTTTGCATAGGTTATGTGATTTCTTGGGTTGGCAAGAGCAGGAGGGACCAAGGGTACAGGCACCAGGGGGGCTGGTCTGGGGTCCTGCCTCTCAGCCACCACAGAGTACTGGTCCCTAGCGAAGCATACAGCTGTTTATTTGTATTCTAAGTTCAATGGTATATATTTACTGGGATTGGGGTGTGAAACGCCAGTTCATGCACTGCCTAGTAATAGATAGGGCGAGTTTGTGTTACTGCCCATGGGGTGTAGCTAGGTGGGTGTGGGTATGCCCGCTGAATGTATATACTCCTAATGTTGATTGTGTCAACTTCTTTAAAGGAGTGGCATCAGCAGCCACATCCTCTGTGTCTGATATTGTATTAGCTGACGACTGCAATTGTGTGCTTGATGGGGTGCTTGATCATAAGCCGCCATGAAGAAACATGAAACCACACATGATAGCGCAATTGAGAAACCTGTTGTGGGGCTTGAACCTGCTGGATTTCTGGAGAGAAAGACACCCGGACTCCAAAACGTTCGCCTGCTATACTCCTGCCATGGGGATGTAGAGGCGCCTAGACTACAGTCTCAACAGGGCTAGCACAAAAAGTGAAGGGGGCTGTTACCTATTGCAGTACTTATCTGATTCTCATCACTCTCTGCTCCTGTTGAGCCTGGGGAGAGAGCACACTTGCCCAGCGGTGCCATTGTTGTGCGTGTGAGCAGAAGCACTCGGGGAGCACTATTTGTGTATTCGGTGTAGGAGGACATTTCTCACTATTGTCATTAAAACTGGGGCAGCTCAAGCAGTAAGGCTCATGACTGGGATGCAATGAAAGTGGTGATCAGAGGGGTCTATCTTAAAACCTCGGACAGCATCTGACGATAGCTTGTTCAAAGGAAGTCACAACTGCTTGATATAGAATGAGCACTCCCCAACAAATTTTCGGGGACCTTTTAGATGGCTGCCTTAAACTGGAGAAACATAATTACATGGCATACCAGCAAAGGCTGCACACGGAGGGGGACAAGACAGGGGCAATGCTGGAGTGTTTGGTGAGACAGCAGTAGTCCTGGAAACCTGTTATGAAGCTGCATGACACAAGTGGGATATTAGTCAAAATCTAGCACTCATTTAATGAAGTATTCTCTGCACAGCAAATGCGGAGCATACTAAGGGACCGGTGACCATTTGACCGCCTTCCTTGCAGAGATAAATCTCCCTCACCTAACAATGGAGGAGAAGGCAGCTATTGAATAACCATTACGAGGGAGGAAATCTGAGCGGTGCTATGATGGTGGTGGCTGAAACCTACAAAGGCACCAGGATCCAATGGTGAATTATATCAAAAATATACAGACGTGGTCACTGATAAACTATCAGAGATTTATCAGGAACCAACCCAGCGGTGGCACCTGCCTGAAATCATAGTATAGGTTCTAGAAACCAGGCAAGACCCGGTAGGGATGTCGTTTTTTAGTCAGTTCTCACTTCTAAATATGGGCATTAAAATACTGAGCGGAATCCAGGCAGCACGGCTCCTCCCATATCTGCTGTCATTGATACATGAGGATCAGTGAGCTTTATCTCACAAAGAAGCACCATGAACAACCTTCGCAGACTATCCCATGTCATTCATGCACCACACTTGAGTGAGGGACTATATGCACTGTTGTACCTGGATATTGAATAGGCATTTGATTCTGTTGCCTGGGAGTACCTCTGGCACATACTGGAAAAGGTAGCTCTTGGTCCAAAATTCATAGCATGGATTAAACTGTTGTACACTGACCTGGGTGCCAGGGTGCAGATGGGCAGTATGGTGTCACAGCAGTTCCAACAACATAATGGCAGCCAACAGGGATGTATCCTATCTACCCTAATCTTTGCCCTGGTCATGGAGCCCATGCCAACACTGTTGCGTCACACTTGGGGGATCCAAGTGGGTGAGACAACACTTATCATGTCCTTGTATGCCAATGATGCACTAGTGTACATGCGTAATCTTGAGGAATCTGTCCCCATACTCTTACGCATTTTGAGGGCCTCTGGGAAGGTGTCAGGTCTCTTCATTAATATCCACAAATTGCAGTTGCTACAGGAAGGTGGCCTGATCACAGTGCACCCTGAGGCGCTTCCAATGGTGGGGCTTCCATGGAGGACGGAGGGGATACATTATTTGGGTATCAAGAAGATGACCTATACAAAACAGAAATTCCTGTACCTAAATATAGGCAGACTGCTAGAGGGCCTGGTAGAATTGGTTCAGTTTTGGAGAAATATTCCCTTGTCGGTGATGGACAGAGCATATCTTGTTAAGATGGTGATGCTGCCAGGGTGTCCATACACCCTTCAAGGTGCATTGTATAAGGTTCCCAGGAAGTACTTCACCTAAATAGTTTGATTGTGGACCTGCTATGGGCTACTAAAACAAAACAGAGAAGGCTACCCATGTTGAAACAGACATGGGAACAGGTAGGAATTGAGCTTCCCAATATAGAACTCTGCTATCTGGCAGATCACTTTCAACATGCGGTCCACTGGCTTGATGAGTAGGACAACTCAGAGAAAATACTCCTGAAGGGCTCCCATGGAAACCTCACACTCCCTGAGCTGCTTTTGTAAGAATTTTGCTCATCTGCGGTCCGCGAATTCGTGCGAAATCGCAAACTTGTGGATTTTCAGAAATATTACTGGAGTACTTTCTACTGGCTAATTAGTAAGTGTTAGCTCGTTGGGTAAATGTATAGTGCTTTTCCTACACTGCAGTAGCGTAAAGGGCCAGTGACCATGAGTTTGTTACTATGCCATCGCGCTGAAGGGTGCAGGGGTCCCTTGAGTGAGCTGTCCATCATAGTAGGTAAATGGCGCGAAGACAGTGCGCACCGCTAGTGTGTGGGCAGGACAAAACGGGCGGGGCTTCTATGCGAGTTCACATGCCTCTTGTGTGTATAAAAGGTCAGAGACCGATCAGAGCAGCAGATGAGGAGAAAGAAGCCCCTGGTCACAGGAACTGCACGGGGATTGCGCTCGTGAAAGTGAAGGATGCAAAGGCCTCCATCCAGAATCACAGCTAACTTTCGACAGTAGATATGGGGAGAAAGCACACCTGCACAGCCTCGACAAGGCTCATGATTGTTTTTGGGCTGATGAATGCATTACTGAATTTGAGCTTCAACTCGGGTACCTGCTTTATTTATATCTGTAAGTGCTTCCTGTTGAAGTTTAATTTTTGTGACAGGAGCATCATGCCAGAATGAACCCTGCCCTTATTTATCCAAGAATACTCCATTGTTTTGTGCGATACCTCTACTCAATGCCAAACTTGCTGGGCTTCTAAAAAAAATCCGCCCACGAGCGGATTTGCAAATTTTTCGGCAATTTCGCGAAATTCGCGGATCGCAAAATTGCCAAAAATCCTCTGGGACTTGATGGGGTGGGGTGGGGTGGAGGATTCACTCCTCTGTGGGACGGGGTAACCATAGATTCGGACTTGGATCTAGAAAGGGTGGCTACACACACTACAGATGCTGATACCGGAGACAACACCAATAGCTTTCAGGTAGGATAAATGCAGATGTCAGTAATGGTCCTGTAATAAAGTAAGAGTAGCAAAGGGGGGGGAGGTGAGAGAAAGTTAAGGAAAATGCCATTAGGACATGTAATATTGTTGCCATAAAGTTATATATGTATAGCTCCACTAGAGCCTTGATGCAGTGCTTTAATCCTGTAAAAATACATAATATTACAATAAATAAAAAATTGTGGGTGAACATATTAGCAACTGCCTCATTCAAATATGGGGAACCAGTAAACCAGTGGAGCCAGAATCTGCAAGAGACTTTGACTGAGAGTTGGCTCAGATGAGAAGTATTATTGTAGTTGGTGTGGGCTAAACTAGGAGGGTCAATAGTGGAGTTATGAGAAATGATATAGCCCTACACAGCTACGTTTATTTTTCTCCAACTCTGTTTGTTAAATTTAGGTAGCCATACAGCAAATGTTAAGAATAGTCACAATATAAGAAAGCAAGCCAATTTTGAATTACTTTCCAACAGTCAGTTCAAACCATCAGTGATCAATTATTTTCTTCACCATTTTCATCCATGATACTCCCTTTCCAGCTGGATCTGTTCCATGCACTAGAGGGCAGATACAAATATTTCCCATATGGGCATTCCTTTTGCCCCATATCCAGTGCCACTTTCAGAGGCACCCTTTGATTTCGTAGACCACCCTTTCTGCAAACAAGTACCAGTCCATATCTCGTTCCCATTCTTCTAATGTTGCCCTCTCCACTGCTTCCCACTTCAGGTCTATGTTTTGCTTCAAAATTGTCAACCCCAGGGTGATCCATAGTTGCTTCATATGGGCCATGTCTTTTGCCTCTCCCACATTGAGAAGACATAGTTTAGGCAGCAGATGGAGGTCTTCAACCTACATACCTCACATGTAAGACACCACCAACTCCTAATGGTGTTTGACAGCAAGATATTCCGATAGTATATGATAAAATGTACCCTCCTGCATGCAAAGCCTTTTACACATTGCTTCATCCCTTCTTCCCATTTTGACCAAGGTGTCACAGGAGAAATATGATCTATGGAGTATTTTAAGCTGTATCGGTCTCAGTTGCGATGATATGGCTACTTCCTATGGGGATGAGAGTGCTTCCTGCCAGTCCTCATCTTCTAGGTTCCCTAACTCTACCTGCCAAAGTTTGTGAAGTTGTAAAAGGCGGTCAGGTAGGTTATTAATTATTTTTTGGCATGTCATGGAAATGGCTCTCTGGCCCATGTTGTCTGTTAGGAGTCTATCTTCCAGAGCAGAGGCCTCTGGTACGTCTGCGTCAGGTGGGACTGCCATCAGAGCGTGTCATCTAAATGTCTCAGCGTCTGACATTTCATATTCTTTCTGTAAATTGGAGAATGGGGCTATTTTTTCTCTTGCCCACAGGTCACCCACCCTCGAAATACCTATGGTAGGCCATTTGTCAAAGCTCGGAGAGGAGCTGAGTCTCCCCAACCTTCCAGCCTCCCATTGCACATAGCTTGTGTCACCTTGTTATTTCATCCCAATCGCTTTGCCACTTGATGCCACAGGAGACATTTTGGGCTGTTGGGCCCATGAACTATTGGGGCCTCATTTATGAGGCTGTGCGTCACTTTTACGCCACCGGTGCATCACTTTTTGCGACACACCAGTGGCGTGAAAAATGTGCCTTGTTGCGCCATATTTACGAAGTGACGCATTTAGGTAGATGTGTCACTTTGTAAAACCTTGCGCCACTTTATACCTGCTCAAGGTATAATGTATGCAAGGGGGGCGTATTGACGCAAGAAAGGGTCGTAGAAGGGACGCAGTCTATGAGATTTCACTGCGTCACTTCTAGGATGCAAATGCGTCAATATCTTACGCCTGCCTCACAGCAGGCGTAAGACTGACGCAAGCCCTTTCACATGGGGCTTGCCCCATGTGAATGGACACATTGCTGGAGTTGCGTCACTTTTGTGACACACTCCAGCAATGCGTCACTTTTGCGCCATACAGATACGTCAGAAATACTGACGTATCTGACACTCCTTGCGACATGATGCGTCATATTATAAATATGACGCATCAATCATGTCGCAAGGAGGGCGCACTAGAAGGGATGCATCGCTGCTTTCACGCAGCGATGTGTTACTTCTCATAAATGAGGCCCCTGATGTTTTGGGTTCGGGTATAGGGCCCTTATATAGCCCCCGGGGCCCATCATCCATCTATCCATCCGACATGATGCCTCTTCATGTGCACGGTAAACCCACTGGTTCAGCTGTACAGTAATATGCTTGAATGTTAGGTAGTACAATCCCACCCTTGAACCATCCCCTAACAAGTTTATGAATCACAATACGTGGGGCTGCCCATCCCAAAGTAGGGTCCTAACTTTACCCTCTATCCTTTAATGTGTTAAATTAGGCGTTGAGGACCTTGTATGGTGTATTTTGCAGGGAATAGATGAATTGTGGCAATGCCATAGTTTAAATAGGACAGCACAGCCAAGTAGGGACAGTGGCAGTGATCTCCAATGTCGCACATCACTTTGTAGGCGAGTTAGTGGGCCCAAGAGATTATACGTGTCGAAAAGCTTGGAATCAGTTGTGACAAATTTCCCCTAAATACCGAAAACCCTCCTTTACTATCTTAACCCCACAGTTTGGTGGCAGGGTTGGGACATGACCATACAGCAGATACATTATAGACTTAGACCAATATATGGTATACCCTGAGTATTTTCCAAAGTTAGTGCAGATCTAAAGTATCCTGCTGATGGAAGGTTTTGGCAATGCAACATATAAGAGTACATAGTCCACATATAAGGAATTTTTGTCTTGCCACCCTTCAATCCATCATAGTCCTTGGACCAATGGATCCTCCTTATTCAGATTGCCAAAGGCTCTAGGATCAGAGCAAATTTTATTGGTGACCAGGGGCAGCCCTACCTTGTTCCTCAATGAAGAGGAAAACATCTGTGATGTATGTCAGTTTACCACCACCCATGCCAATGGCTCCGCAGATAGCAGGAGGATCCATTTCAAGAAGTTTTGACCTAGTCCCATACACTTGAGAACCGCAAACAGATATGGTCACTCAATGGTATCGAAGGCCACGAAAGCATCAAGAGATAGCGGGAGACGCTTCATTACACAGCGTACCAGTGGTGTTTGGAACTGTGGAGACCAGCGGCCAGCGGGGGCTCGAGAGCACACACAGTCCCTCCCCCTGATTACCAGGGATTTAAAATTGGCCGCCATTTCCGTCCCGTGGACACGCGCGGACGCGCGTCGGGCGAAGCCCGGGCCAAGGGCGGGCTCGTCCGAGTACGCACGAGGATGGGACGGGACCCCCCTCTTTGATATTCCCTGCAGTACCGCACAACAAGGTTAGTGTGACGCATTGTATTTTAAAGCTCTGTTCTGTACCACACTGTAACCACCTAAAACTGTTTGGGTAACAGAGCCTTGAGTTACTTTGTTTCAACCAAACGCGGTCATGGCATCCAGTGGTGCGGGGAAGGGGAGAAAGTCTACCACTAGAAGTGTTGTAGGGACAATTGACCAATTTTTAACTCGGGCAACGTCCATGCTACAACGGGAAATCGAATTAACAGAGAGAAGGGTATCTATGGACCCAATTTTTGATAAATGGTCTTCAATGGGCCAACTTGCTAAGGCACAATCCCCTACACCTGAACCGTTATAATGCCACTGCCTGCAATACAAATAGTGGCCGATGCTGCACCTGTGATGCTGGCGGGAGAGAATGAACAACTGACAGAAGTAACAGTTATGGTGCACAGCCACCCAGCAAATGCGACACTAATAGTATCTGATCCAGTAATACCCCCTCAAAGCCCAGGAACCACTCGATCGGGACAGTCAATCCGGTCGGCCTTGGACACTAACTCAGGGGCAATAAGCAAAGTGCCTGATCAAGCAGCTAAAAGAAAGCGTGGGGAAACTGCTTTGGCGAACAAGAAATCGAAGAAACAAAAACGGGTCAATGTGGAAAATGAATCTCCCGTTGTTGTACTAGATGGCGCGCAGCCTGGAATGGACAAGTCACTGCCTATAGAGGTTAAAGAAGACATGTCGCCCCCAGAAAGAGGAGGAGATTTCTGGGCTAAAATGGAACGGATATTTACAGAGTCCTGCCTCCCGATTCACGAAAGACTGAACTCTATTGACAAAAGATTGTCTTGTCTTGAATCATTGTGTCTACCAAAACCGGGAGGGAAGGGTAGAGTGGGGGTGGAAATCGTCAGTAATGGCACAGGACCATCTGGCCCCAACCAGGCAGGCACACTTATATTTCCGGTGGCTACTAATAAAGAAAGGGCTATACCTGTCCAAATTGCCCAAACTGGCACAGTAGTCAGTCACCCAACTATTCAGCCAGTTTTAGTTGTATCCAGTGCCCCGGTCAACGCAAAGAATGGGGGGGGGTATGGGGGACACTGGGGATATCAGCTCTGAACAAAGCCCAACACAGACAACAAATGTGGGCCAAAGAACGAGACCGCAAGGTGTTAGAAGGCCCCTTTTGCCTCGCCTAGACCTGCCCACCGGAGTCAAAACCTTATGTGGTGGTGCTTGCTGGCGTTCCTGCCCTGAGCTCGGGAAAGGTAGAGGACTATAGGGATCTTAAAAATAAATGTATTCATTGGTTAAACTACAAGAGACCCCTTCCAAACGGAGGATCCAGTGAAATCCTATTCGCTAGACGAGTAGACTGGGTGGGGCCAAGAGGGAAAAATATAGAAGGGGACTGTATTGTGATCAACTTTAGGAATAGCTAGTCAGTTAAATGCATTTGTAACTCGGAGTTGGGCAGCCCAGATATGCTAATAAAATCCCTCCCACTAACCTATTTTTACCCAGGTGTTCACAGTAACGCTCATCTAGTACATATGTGGGAGGGGACAAACTGGGCGGGAGATGAAACCCTGGGAAGTAACCCTATCCATGGAAATGTCAACTGGAATGGGCCTTCAAATAGCCACATGTCATTTGACATGTTCCATCACCATAACAGGTATAGCAACTTAGAATCCATAGATTGACTGCCGAAAACAAAGAAGTCCCCATCTTCTGCAGTAGAAAGTAAGAACTTGCTGGAAGCTAAGGTCAATTTCAGTGAGATGAAGCGTCTCATCAGGCTGGAAGGATCCATGGGTGACGAAGGCATTCTAGGGGGAAAAAAGGTCCAAACAGGGGGGATCTAAGCAGCTGGATAGGATCCAATATGGGAGTGGTGGGGACAGTTGTGTTAGTGAGAGGAGGGGACCTACACCGACGAATGACTGTGTGCATAGATTAACTAACTGTGGCCAAAATACAAGCCTGATGCACAAAGTGGTAAATGGGAGCATTAACATACTCTCCTGGAATGTGGCAGGACTGAAAAATAAATTAACTTCTGAGGACTGGGGCTTGTTTATGGATAAACACGACATCTGACTTATGCAGGAGACGTGGGCCCTGGACAATTACCAGTGGTGTTGGTTTGCCACATTTAACATCCCTGCAATAAAGGGAGGTAGAGGAAGACCATCAGGAGGGTTAAGTACCTGGGTAGCTACTCACCTAGGAGCCACAGCTAAGCAGTTGACAGTTAACTAAGTATGGGCGAATTTTGCGAATCTCGCGTTCGCGAATTTTGCGGATTTGCGAACTCGCAATCCGCAAAATCCGCGAATTCCCGCAAATTTGCAGATTTTTTTTTGTGTTCGCAAGCTTTTCTGCCAGTTTGCGAGGATTTGGTACTAGTTCGCAATTGCGAACTTACTTGTCGGCTCGCAAAGGTCGCGACTATGTTGTTTCTACGTTTGGTTCATCATCACAGCCTCCCAGCACCCTCTGTTTCACCACTGCCACCCTCTCTTTGACCCATGCCACCCTCTGTTACATCAATGCCACCCTCTTGTTCATCATCACTGTAGAAGATGGGGGGGAAAAGCAAGCCCACCTGCCCTGCTTGAACTGACATGAATTAATTTGGGGTTAGTTTATTAACAACACCTGCCCTGCCCCAACTGACAATAATGAATTAGGGGCTAATTAATGTGTCACTGAATTTGAAGTTCCAGCCTGGCACCTGCTTGTCTGCTCCCTTAGCTGTAAATCAGGACCTTTGTGGCATACAGTTAAGGTCAGAGCAGGGTCACACAATAGTTGCAAGCAGGCAACCGAATTCTGGAGGGCCCCCTCAGGAAGCACTACAGGGAATCGTTACAAATCATGAGGTTGACCTTTTGCACCTGCTCATTGCTTTTGCTTTTGCAAAAATCGTTTTTCGGTTTTTTTGCGCTATTCGCGGGGCGCGGCGTCGTGCGAAACCGACCACGGAAGCCGCCAATTCGTGCGAATGAGCTTTATATTTTTTTGCGGCTTGTTGTTTCGCGAGTTTTTTTGCAGTATTCGCGAGCCGCTTGCAGCGCAACACGCAAATTTACCCCAAGGTCGAGTACGGGCGTGGCCATTTTGTTTGCGTGACGTATTTCCGTTTCCGCCCGCTACGTACAATCTCGCGCAGTAAGCGCATTGCGAGTATAAGTTTGCACGAGATCGCGAGGAAAATCTCATGCGAACTTACTTTCGCGCTCGTGAACGGGCGGCCATCTTGTTTTTCATTCATTTCCTGTGTCTGGGCATGGTGTTTAATCCTCTTGCTATGTTTGCCATCCTTTGCTTGTTTTCAGTTTTTTTTTAACGATTTTGCTTCTTATCTATCCCTCTCTTTTCCTAGCTGTATATTTTTGTCTTTTCTGCTATTTTTCTTTACTTTTAAACTACTTTTTTAAACTCTTTTCTTTTCTTCTTCCCTATCCTATTCCTTCTTAATTTTCTACTTCCTACCATACCTGCCCAGACCATGGTGAAGCCAGGCGCCGTGAAGCTGCCCAGGCACTTGAGGGCCACAGAGGCGGCGGGGAGGAGGAGTCCTGGACCCCGTGCCAGGACAGCATGCGGTCGATTGAGGGGGGAGCAGGTGACGCGACGGGAGATCTTCAGCCCGGAGGAAGTGGGCGTGCTGGTCTACTTCGTCCAGCGCCGCCTGCCCAGGACCATCGCGGGAGGCGGCAGGATCGCGGCCGGCGGCTACAACATCCGGGAGCGCCGGAAGCGGTGGGAGAAGGTGTGCTGGGCCATGTCCCACCTCTACTGGGTCCAGTGCACCTACAGCCAGGTCACCCACCGCTGGACGGACCTCCTGGACCGGGAGCGCGACCTGCTGGACCAGCTCGGCTTGGAGATCCCCGGGCTTGGTGAGTAGTACTAGCTATTTCATCACTCACTACTATGATGTTTTCTCCTGCTCTGTGTTGTTGTATTGCAAATATTTGTTTTTTACATGGAGCAAGCCAATAATGCCGCTGATGACGATTACATTGTAGTTAAATTATATTTCAAAATCTTCTGTGCATTTCAGGTGCACTGCTCTCCTTCTCAGTGGCGTTGCTACTATGCTTATTTGTTTTCTATTTTGTGGTCTCATTGGCCTGAGTAACTATTATGTATGAGTGTACTTTACAGAACTGCTTAATGCTAGACACTAGGGGGCAGATTACATTTACAAGCCCCTTGCGCCACGTTTACGTTGCCTTGCGTGACGCAACAGCGGCGTAAACGTGGCGCATCCCTGCGAGTCATTTACAGCATGACGCATCTAGGGAGATGCGTCACGTTATAAAGCCATGTGCCTGCACCACAATGGGTGCGTTCCTAGTAAGCAGGGTGGGCGGTCCGGCGGCTGTGCGCCTCGCAAAAGTGCCTGCGTGAAATTTACAAGATTTAACACAGGCACTTCTGCGACGCTGCTACGTCAATTCAATTCCTTATGCCTGCTTGAAGCAGGCGTAAGGACTGACACAGCATGTTAAGTATTGGGTGGCCCTGAGCATTACTGGAGTTGCATTGTGTTGGCGACGTGACTCCAGCGATGCGCCGCTCTTACGTGACGAGATGCGTCACGCAAGTGCCTACCCTTGCGCCAGGGCGCGCCGCATTGTAAATGAGGCGCATCTGCCGTGTCGCAAGGGTAGTTTTGCGTGACGCATTTGATCTGGCGCATCTCTGGAGATACGCCAGAACGCGTAAGTAAGTATGCCCCTAAGGGGCAGAATTGCAATTACCGTTGCATCCCTGCAAAGTAGCAGGGATGCACCATTAATTGTGCGGCCCGCTACCACCACCAAACATGGTGCGCCGTATTTGCAATGCGGTGCATCATGGGCCCAAAACGTCACCAAAGCTTTACTGCTGGAGTTGCGTCGCAACGATGGCGCAGCTCCAGCATTGCTCTGGGGTACCCTATCTCCCCAATGCTGGGTCAAGCCGTACATCAGCTTCAAGCAGGTGCAGGGTTTGTGTGACGCATCATTGTCCTAAAGGTGACTGATTGAAATTTTGTAGATTTCCCTCAGCCACTTTTAGGATGTGTTCCAGCGCAGGAATGCCCTCCCTTGCGCCGGAACGCCCCCTGATGGCGTAGGGCTTTATAACGGGATGCATCTCCCAAATGCGTCACGTTGTTATAATATTATACGCCGCACCATGGCGCCTCTTTTGTTTAGCTTCTGCGTCACAAAAGTCACGCAAGAACGGAGCAAAAGAGCCGCAAGGGGCTTAAATCTGCCCCTTCCTTTGTACCCCTGACAATAAGAAAAATAGTGGCGGTGGATTGATAGTTTGACTATTTAAATGACTGGTAATGTAGCAGGCAACTGTTAGTGTTGTCACTGATCTGACTGAAATCACAATGGAGTTTGTCTGTCACTTTGCGTCTTGCCTGCGGACTGCTGCCTGCCAGTCCTAGGTGAATCTTTCAGTACTTTGTTTAGTGAGTTACGTGACTTTCGAAGTCACAGGTCCGCAAATCAATGAAAACTAACCCTAATCAATATAATTTCGCGGAAATATTTTGTTATTGTTGTTTTGAAATGTTTGATTTGGTTGACATTGACAAGCAACAATCATCCATGTTTTCTGTTCTTTCTTTCATGTTGTACGTCAGCTCCCCCCAGGGGCGAGGGGAGGACACAGGAGCAGCAGGCGGCGGATGCTGTTGAACAGGGCCAGGATCGGGCAGGCGAGGGCTCCTTTGCTGGCCCCAGTAAGTTTTCATTTTAGACTAGTACCTATTTTTCCTAGCGTTCCTCATTTGATTTTTTCAAAATCGTCTTTGATCTTTTTGTAGACTGTATCTAAATTCTTATCCTGCCTCTACTATGACTCCCTGTGGTATTACTAGATTATTCTTATTAGTCTGTCTGTGTAGCTCACTAAGATTTCACGGTTGGCGAAACTCCCATTCTAGTCAGCAATAGCTCTATCAACTTAGTGCAGTCCTCTGGGATTGTCCATAATGTCTTTTGAAGTGTTCTATCTGCTTTGAAAATTCCCAACTATAAAATGTGAATGACCACTAAGAAAGAATAAGATACTACCTTTTGGTTTGGATAGGAGGACAATCCATACCACTACAGTGGCGCGGACAATTCTTCTGCAGAAACAGAACTATGGACAATAAATAGTGCATTGCTTATCAATTATAATAGGCACTGTTAGAGTTTCCACATACCTCTGTGATAACAGACTTTGAACCCCCAATGTCCTTACTGACTGACTAGACTACATAGTGTGGCACAGTCATTTACCTCCCGAATTCATCGCTGATTGATCCCAAATGATACAACATAGCTGAAGAGTACGGAGTCAGAGTCAAGAAGTGTCAGAGGCAAGGACTCATGCTTGCAAAATTCGCAAAACCTTTCGCTCAGTCACTCAAGTCTGGACCAAAAAACACAGAGTCTCTCTAAGTTTAAAAGCTTTATTAAAAGTAAACACATTTATTAAAATGAAGTCATAATAAAAAAACGAAACGTTTAACTGAGAATGGAAAAGTGGTTAGTGCTGACGATTAATTGAAGACATTTCTTGTGGTCGAGCCGAGCTCTCACCTTGTTTCAACTTGATCTTGTTGTTAGAAGTCCATCTTCTGTCTGTGTGGAAAAAAATGGTGCGTGTTAAAAAGCCAGCCTTCATCAGTTGTGCCAAAAAGTGCTGCATTACATTGTTTTCACATGTCTTCATTCCTAGACCAAATACTAGTGAGTGGTTTATTCTAACATTCTTAAATGTACTTTGTAGGTGGAACATCTGGTGACGGGGCCAACGCGGAGGTGGTGGTGCTCGACACGGAGGCGGAGGGCAATTCCTCAGGGGAGGATGCGGCGGTTCCAGTGCCGGCTGTGAGAGTTCAGACGGTGGTGGTGGCGGGCAGAGGTAAGCTCTTATATATTCCTTACTTATTGAGATTGAAGACGTGGCTGGGAAGGAAAGAATATGAGATGCATGGCTGGGTGAATGATGAAGCAATGATTGGTGGAAGGACAACAGCCTGGGTGGGTGACACAGAAACTGTATGTGTCCATATACCTGGATCATGCTACTATCTGACTCTTAGATAGCATATGTGTATCTAGAGCAGGGGTACTCATAGTACGGCCGGCGGGCCGGTGGCGGCCCAGCAAGACTTCCTTGGCGGTGCGCAGACCTTGCAGACAATCACTGCTCCCCCGGCCCCCACAGAGCAGAGTGGAGATGCAGGGCCACAAAGAGGTGAAATAGAACAAAGCCTCTGCTCTGTGGGGCCGGGCAAGCAGTGATTGTCAGGGTGTAGATGCAGGGGTGCTACAACAAACAAAGCCTCAATAATATGTTAATGGTCTTTTAAAGACCTGTTAAGTACTTTGGTGTTGCTGTCTGTGTGTGCGCGTTGAGGAAGCTGTCTCAGCCCGGGCTGAAGGCTGACACAGACAGACACACACACAGTGAGATGACAGAGAGGGAGGGAGAGGGAGGGCAGGAGGGAGAGAGAGATGGAGAGGGAGGGCAGGAGGGAGAGCATGAGGGAGAGAGATGTATGTAAATGCTGGGTCTGGTGGCTCAGTGGATGAAGGCATCTGCTGCAGGGACCTGTGTGCAACCTCATGGTCACAAGTTTTCGTTTTGCTTTAGCCCCGCCCCCTCTGACTCCGCCCCCACCAGTGCGGCCCTCGGCCACAAACTACACTGTAAATTTAGCCCCTGAGAGAAAGTTTGTGAGTACCCATGATCTAGAGAGAGTAGACGGTCAGTGGATGAACTAAGTGTGACTTTGAAGAGCATGTAACACTGCACCCGCACGTCCGCTCCAGTGTAGGAAAGGCAAGGAAAAGAAGTTTTAATTTTGTCCAAATACTACCATCAATAGTAGCAGTAGTTTGTATTGCAAGCACAGCATAGATCCGGTTATTACGGTGGCCACTCCCTACCTCTCTTAATAAGTTTAGTAGTACTCAGTCATTCATGTGTGGATGTATCACTGGTCACTCAATAAAAAGCAAAGCACCTAAAGTCATCCCATATATAAGCAAAAACATCCCATGTGAAGTGATAGATAATCAGATTATTTATCTTCTTCAATTTTCCATTTCTAGTACTCATTTGCACTGTAGGGTGAAACTTAAATTAATTAAGCAGTAGCCCTTGTAACAGAGTATTCTCAGTGCCACCCATAATAGAAAAGTAAGAGCTTCACCACCTGCATGTACTGAACCAGTACAGTAACGCAAGTCTGTCTCACTCACCATGGTGTGCGTCTGTTTTTCTCGGGTGCAAGTTCACTGCGCTGGCATTATGCCGGCTTGCAGAAGATAATGTACCAATTTTCCTAAACAAGAGACAAGAAGAAGAATAAGACTGGTGTACTTTCATAGTCGACTCCAATGGAAGTCCATAGTGCTCGTAGAATTTGTTCCTTAAACTCCCACTAATGTTAGAGCAAGGATGAAGAAGTGGGAGGTTAGATAGATACTGGCCTCAATAGTTATGTAATGCGCTTGCAAGTTGCTAGTTGTACTGCAACACAAATTTCTGCTGAATGATTGAGTTAATCTTAAAGAGCATTGGTTACAGACTATGTCTTTCTTTCTTCATATAGATGCTCCTTCCAAACCAACAAGGAGGAAGGAGCTGGCTAGAGCGGCCCGGCAACGGAGGATCGATGCCACTGTTGCGGAATATCGGCGGCTGGTGGCCCTGGAGGACGAAGAAAGTGTGCAGTCGACCACAACAACAACGTCGTCTGCATCGGCCTCCGTGCCCCCACGGGCTGCCACCCAGCACAGTGGTCCACACAGACTGAGCCGGGCTGCCAAAGCCAAACGCCACCGCCGAGCAGCAAGGACAACAGCTGCCTCTCACAGCCATTGCACCTGCAAGGCAGTCAAGGCACGCCTGCGCCGCAGTACCCTGATGGTGTCCCGCCTTCAGCAGGAGCTCCACCACTTCACAAACGTGTTGGAGGGGCTCCGCTTAGAGCACGCCTTGCTCCGCGAGGAGCATGATGCCCTGGCCCCAAAAGTAAACAGCATCCACCCATATTGTCCTTTGCCCCTTTTTTAGAGACTTTTGGGCGGTGGGAATTGGGAGTTGGGTTTTGGGGACTTTTGAAGGACAATCGTTGGGGTTAGGGAGGGTCTTGCGGGAGATTATTTTGTTAGGGATATAAATATACTTTTTCAAACTTTACCTGAGCATACCTGTTTTTTACTGCTTGCCTGGTGGGTGGGGGTTTAACAGTGACTTTGTTTTCCTGAAAGTTTAGTTCCATTTTCTTCCTTTAAGTGTAAATGCCCAAATGTTTACAACACTAAGTGCCTCTCACAGAGTAAGTGAAGTGAATTCAAGAGTCCTACGACTTTAGTAGTACTACCGTCAGTCTCTCGTCTCTCCTAATACTCCATTATACCCCCAAACCACCAAACGCTTATCTTACCTGTAATTTGTGTTTGAAAGTAGGGCTAGACCCAGGGCTGGCTCCACAGGAAACAGTGAATAAGGTTGGCAATCCTGGGCGGATAAAATTTCCTCATAGCGGTGGTACTAGTGGTGTGACACAGTGGCAGTTGCATGCCTATGAAAAAAAATAAAATTAAATCTGGTTTGTCCTCCTGAGCAATTCAACGGTACAATAGAGAATATAGCAGGTGACAGAAGTACACTAGAACAGTGCCACATTGTAGCCTAACAAATGGTAAAGTATAACTACTAATTCGGTTGAAGTTCTTTGACATTAGCCATGGGTCTTTGTCAAGCAGAGTAAGAATATATCCACGAATTTCTTCACCAGCCTGTTGCTATCACCTTATCCTCCCCAGCAAGTGTGTGGATTTATTGTTGTAATTTAGTTACACATCAATCAAAACCACACAGCCCGGGGGAAGAGGGTTAGGGTTTGAAAAATGGATGGGTACGGGGGTTTTTGGGAAAGGTTTTGGGAGACAAGAAAAAATAGCACAGCATGGACAAACAATTGTGAACATAAACAAATCTTTGGGTATAGACCTATCCATCAATCTTTGAAAGTGCATGCACTACTGCATGCATGTCAGTGAAAAGTAAGTAGTACTTTCGACAACTGTGGAAGAAAGAATGCGACAGTACATAGCGTGTGTGGAATTATTGATAACTATATTCAACATAAGGTCTCTGTTGCCAGATACCTGAGAGCCTTGCTGGTCACTATAAATCCATTAACAACACTCAATGGGGTTGGTCTGGAAGGTATAGTAGATAGAAAAGGAGAAATTGCTCTTTTTCTAGGTGTCCCCTCACTCACCAGGGTTGCCCCTTGGTGACATGCTTCATCATTGGGGCCATTCCAGTCCTCTACGGGCTGGGGCGTGCTGCGACTTGCGAATTATGTAGGAGCACTTACAAATGACTATGTGTGGTGCAGATGTGATAGTGGAGTGGACTAAGTGATGTGTTAAGGGATCAATTTAGAAGCAGAGAGAGATCCAAGAAATGCAGTCACAGTCAGAGAAAAAGACAAAGGATACTGTATCTGTATGTTGTTGTAGTTGTCCTGTTGAATTTGGTAAGTAAGTTGCCTGCAGAAAAAAAATCCTCTTATTAGCGGCACTCCTCCATTGCAGCCGACGCTTCGTCCATCGATGTTGGTCACCACCAGAAGACACCCTGTAAAAAAAGCACAGCATGGACAAACAATTGAACATAAACAAATCTTTGGGTACAAACCTATCCATCAATCTTTGAAAGTGCATGCACTACTGGATGCACGTCAGTGAAAAGTAAGTAGTACTTTCGACAACTGTGGAAGAAAGAATGCGACAGTACAGGGCGTGTGTGGAATTATTGATAACTATATTCAACATAAGGTCTCTGTTGCCAGATACCTGAGAGCCTTGCTGGTCACTATAAATCCATTCACAACACTCAATGGGGTTGGTCTGGAAGGTGTAGTAGATAGAAAAGGAGAAATTGCTCTTTTTCTAGGTGTCCCCTCACTCACCAGGGTTGCCCCTTGGTGACATGCTTCATCATTGGGGCCATCCCAGTCCTCTACGGGCTGGGGCGTGCGAATTACGTAGGAGCACTTACAAATGACTATGTGTGGTGCAGATGTGATAGTGGAGTGGACTAAGTTATGTGGTAAGGGATCAATTTAGAAGCAGAGAGAGATCCAAGAAATGCAGACACAGTCAGATAAAAAACAAAGGATACTGTATCTGTATGTTGTTGTAGTTGTCCTGTTGAATTTGGTAAGTAAGTTGCCTGCAGAAAAAAAATCCTCTTATTAGCGGCACTCCTCCATTGCAGCTGACGCTTCGTCCATCGATGTTGGTGACCAGAAGACACCCTGTCCACTGCCTGCCTGATGCTGATTTGTGGCTCGCTAATGTGAAGCCTGACTCCATCCTTTTTTCCCCATTGCACAGACTGAAACCCGGCCTGTAATTATTCAACGAAAAACAGGAAGTGATATAATATTACAACACCACTGATAAATAAATATAAGGTATGTAGGCTGTGGAGTGCAAAAAGTCACACTTTGATTTTCCTAGTAGACAGTACAATATTTTTGAAAGTGCGTACTCTGTCAGAGTCACCTTTTGAAGGATAAATAAGTATGGGCAAATTAATGTAGCGGATCTTTCCCCTCAAGCTAGGTGTCCTGTAAACTGTGTTTTAGAACAAAATTAGATCTTCCCAGCAGTGCTCCCACCCAGACCCTTACTAAAGCCAGTCGCAAAAATGTAGAAGACCCCCAATCAAATCTCAAAAAACTAGGCCTAGCAGAAAACTGGTGACAAAACGTACTTTAAAAGTAAAAGTAGGCCCAAGTACCCCCTTACCCACCTTGGATTGCATTCAAACAACCAAGCAAAAGTATCCATAGCCAGCATCGCTCCAAGACTCGAAAACCCCCCCACCCAAACACATGCAATAGAAATACTGCTAACCCTAACGAACCCTAAGTTAAGAATAGTGGCAAAGGCTTTCTTTAACTATGCCAAATCCCCCCTTTCCCACCATGGATTTTCTTCAAATGACTTGCAACCAAAATTACACATTCTCACGAGTGCTCTAAGACCCCAGAACTCAGTTGCAAAAATCTAGAACACCCCGAAACACATGCAATCCTGCTGCTAGGGCTAACCCTAACGAACCCTAAGTTACAAAAAGTGCCAAAAGGCTTTTCCGCGAGGATTTTGTCCCAACCACTTCTACCCGGTATTAGACCTTCCCAGGAATGCCCCAAGACCCGCCAACCCACCCGCCAAGAAGCATAACACCCCCAAACAGGCCAAAAGCAAAATCTCATACTTGCAAAATTTCTCGGCCTTCGGTCCAAACGCACTGCAGAGCTAGGCCATAAGTCGGGGTTGCCACCACGGATATCCTGAAAAGCAAATGCAATCAAGATTAGAGTGCCCCAGCAGTGCTCCCAGACCCCGAAACTCACTCACAAACACTAGGAAGCCCCCAAACAGGCCCCCGAAAACGCTACATTGAGCAAAATGTCAGAAATAGCAAAAAAAAAATCGGCCTGGATTTTGTCCCAACCACTTCTACCCGGTATTAGACCTTCCTAGGAATGCCCCAAGACCCGCCAACCCACCCGCCAAGAAGCATAACACCCCCAAACAGGCCAAAAGCAAAATCTCATACTTGCAATATTTCTCGGCCTACGGTCCAAACGCGCTGCGTAGCTGGGCCATAAGTCGGGGTTGCCACCACGGATTTCCTGAAAAGCAAATGCAATCAAGATTAGAGTGTCCCAGCAGTGCTCCCAGACCCCGAAACTCACCCATAAACACCAGGAAGCCCCCCAAACAGGCCCCCGAAAACGCTACATTGAGCAAAATGTCAGAAATAGCAAAAAAAAAATCGGCCTGGATTTTGTCCCAACCACTTCTACCCGGTATTAGACCTTCCCAGGAATGCCCCAAGACCCGCCAACCCACCCGCCAAGAAGCATAACACCCCCAAACAGGCCAAAAGCAAAATCTCATACTTGCAATATTTCTCGGCCTTCGGTCCAAACGCGCTGCGTAGCTAGGCCATAAGTCGGGGTTGCCACCACGGATTTCCTGAAAAGCAAATGCAATCAAGATTAGAGTGTCCCAGCAGTGCTCCCAGACCCCGAAACTCACCCACAAACACCAGGAAGCCCCCCAAACAGGCCCCCGAAAACGCTACATTGAGCAAAATGTCAGAAATAGCAAAAAAAAAATCGGCCTGGATTTTGGCCCAACCACTTCTACCCGGTATTAGACCTTCCCAGGAATGCCCCAAGATCCGCCAACCCACCCGCCAAGAAGCATAACACCCCCAAACAGGCCAAAAGCAAAATCTCATACTTGCAATATTTCTCGGCCTTCGGTCCAAACGCGCTGCGTAGCTAGGCCATAAGTCGGGGTTGCCACCACGGATTTCCTGAAAAGCAAATGCAATCAAGATTAGAGTGTCCCAGCAGTGCTCCCAGACCCCGAAACCCACCCACAAACAGACGGAACCCCCCCTAAGAGCACCTCAAAGGCAAGCAAGTCAGCAAAAACACTAAAAAATGTGCACCTCGGATTTGGTCCAAACCACTTTTATCCGGTATTAGAGCTTCCCAACAATGGTCCCAGAGCCGTCAACTCACCTGCAAAGAGGTAGAACAACACCCCCACAAGTGCTGAGTCTTTCTTCACTGGGCGTAAACCAGCCCTCTGGTTTGATGGAAATAGGAGTCTGGAGGAGGAGGATAGAGGAGCATGTTCTTCTGAACTTGTGAACCTGAGGAATGCAGACTGCGGCAACTTCAAATCAATTAGCAAACCAGTGAAGACAGTTCTGCTGATGGGCTTGTTTTTGTGATTATCTGATTAAAGTTTGAAATATATTAACTGTGCACAACAAAGAAAGACAGACACACAGGAATAAAAGTGAATAAGGACGAAAAAGAAAGTTATTGATTTGTTGTCTCATTTTCAGGGCTCGGTATCACGGTCCAGGAATGAGAATAAGGCTTCGTCATCATACTCTGCGAATTCAGGCAGGGTGAGCTCAGTGTCACCTGACAGAGTAGAAATTCCCTCATCTATGTTGCTGGCCACCTCGTCTTTATCCGGCGCGCTTTCTCGTACTCTGAAATCTGGTGGTATGAGGTGCTGATTCATCTTGATCATTGTTAACCTCTCCACATTTTTGGGCGAGAGGCGGCTCCGTTTGGGAGTTACAATGCCACCAGCAGCACTGAAAACACGTTCAGAAGACATGCTTGCGAGTGGGCAAGACAAGTAGTTTAAAGCCAGGTTGGTGAGCTGTGGCCACAATTCTTTTTTCACATGCCAATACGCCAATGGGTCAGAATTAACATAGACCTCTGTTGAGTCATTTAGATAGTCCTTCACCATCGACTCAAGGTCCTCATCCAAGGTTCCTCCACTTTGCTTAGCTCTTGCTGTGCCTCTGACCTTTTGAGAACCAAACCCACGCAGAGCTAGCCAATCCTCTTCAGCCTCCAATGTTTCTGTTGTGTCTGGTGCAGATGATCCGGTTGCCGGTGTCTTTAACGGCTGAGAGGTCACTTGTGCCACAGCCACAGGTGCAGAAGTAGATTGTTTTGACTGGGGGTGGCCTGCTGATATACTGCCATTTCCTTCAATTTTCAGCCGTTCTCTTTTAAACCTCTTGGCTGACAAGGCTAGCCAACGTTTGTACTTTGGAACATGTTCATCATCAAAAGGAAAGAATGCTTGGCCTGCCAGCGCCTTTTTGTAGCGTGGATCCAGAATAGTAGCTCAAATGTAATGCTCTTCTCAGTGGATCATTTTAAGACGTTCATCACCTTGTAGGAGCTCTAATAATTTCTCAGCCAGAACAAAAGAGTCTTGGTTTTTTACATCTTTTTCAAACAAAGAACACACCTCCTTCAGTTGGTCCTCCAGCATGTACAACAATGGGATAGCTTTTCCCAAATTACAGTCCTCCTTGCTGACTGCACGCGTGAAGAACTCAAAAGGACGAAGCATGCGTGTCAGGCTTTGAACTATGTTCCATTGCGCCGCACCCATCCTCAGGTCATCCTGAGCTGTACCCTCTGTTAAGAAATATTGATCGAGTACCGTATACTGCTCATACAGACGCTCAAGCATGTAGAAGGTTGAGTTTCAACGTGTTACCACCTCCTGGATGAGTGCTTTCACTGGCATTTGACGTTGATATAGCAGGCTCCTCAGCTGCTTCCGGGCCTTAAAAGAATGACTGAAATGGTTGCACATTTTTCGGCAGGTGTCCAATACTCTGTACGCTGCACTGCCTTTATTACCCAAGAATTTTTGGACAACCAGGTTTATACAGTGCGCCAAACACGGCACTCTGAAATAGTTACCCAGCCTCATGGCCTTAACTATATTGGCGCCATTGTCCGTGGAAACATAACCAACCTGGCGTATTAGTGGGGACAGCCAGTTAAGGACCTTTGTGTTAAAGACATCCAAAATGTTTTCTGCTGTGTGACGTTTCTCCAAACCAAACATGGCTAGTGTTGCATGTTTCCGAGCAGCTTTAAAAACAATGTCCGTGTCAACACCAGTGTTTAGCTTTGCTTTAGCCCCTGAAAAAGAGACCCAGTGTGCAGTGATGCACATGTAATCAGCGCCTGCGCCACTGGTCCACATGTCTGTTGTCAGATGTATAGTGTGAACAGCACTCTTCTGCAAAGCTGCCCCAATCACCTTCAGAACATCTTCATGTAGTGCTGGAACCGCAACTCAGGCAAAATAGAACCGGCTAGGAACTTTCCATTTAGGGCAGAGCGCTGCCACTAATTCTAGAAAACCAACCCCTTCTACAAAAGAAAAAGGGAGAAGGTCCAGAGCTAGCATTTTAGCCAGCTTAGTGTTATACAGACGCGTCAGTGGGTGGTTGCGTTCCTATTGCGCTTCTGTAAACAACATCTTTTTAATGTTGCCCTGGACCAAGGATTTAGGGGATGATGATGATATCTTCGACCCAGTTACGCTCGCTGATGAACTTTTCCGCATTGATGTCTCACTCTCTCCCACACTCTTAGTGTGCCTCACATGGGGTGTGCTGCTGACAGGGGTACTGGGTGTAAGTGAAGTGTTTGAATCGTCTTCTTCCTCCTCGTCATCATCAGATGAAAAATCAACGTTTTCATTACGTGCAATTCGGGCTTCCTTGACCGCCTCTAGGTGCGCAAACCATTGGACAGGGTGCGCTCTCTTAAGATGACCTCTCTGGCCTCCGGTACCATAGTTGGTACCAAACTTACCACGACTAACTCGAAACTTACACATGCTACAAATGGCTACGTTTTCCATTCTTGGGCAAACACTAAAGAAGTCCCAAACTGGAGACTTGAAATGTCTTTGGGGGCCGGAGGAGGCGGCGATACTGGTGGTGGTGGTCCTGCTGCTAATGCCAGATGAAGTGGAGGATGTGGATTGCCGAACTTCAGTACGTTTTGCACTTTCACCACCACGAATTAAGGTCGAGGTGGATGGAGGTCCCTTCTTGCGAGGAAGAAATATGGAAGCGGTAGGTGTTGGTGTACTAGTTAACTCCAAATCTAATGATTGTTGTGTTTCCATTTCCATTGCCTCCTCGTCGACATCATCATCACGCTCAGCAGCTTCTCGGGATAGAGTCAAAATGTCTCTTTGCTGCATGCCCGCTGGGGCTGCAGTGACCTTTATGATGACTGGCTCGTCGTCATCATGAGAGGCTTCACCAGCAGCAGTATGCGTCACTTCTTGTTGTGCCTCATCACACTCCATAGCTATGAGTTTTTCGACGACCTTCCTTTTACGCTTAGGTATCTTTGTCAGATCATGGTGTGCCTCACTCTCAGGCTGCCGTGGTGGTACCCATTCATCACCAACCTTGATCTTTTCCTTGCTAGGGATGTGGAAGACAATGAATAATCATCAGGAGGAGTGGCTTCCAATGATACCTCGGCTTGATTGTCGATTTCCTGATGTGCCCCTACTTCGGGAGGGACAACTATTGTGGGAACTTGTTGTGACCCTCCATGCACCTCTGCTTGCGCATCTCCTTGCGCTGCCTCTCCTTCCACATGTACTTGGGCTTGTACTACTTGCACATGTTGTTGTTGCGGCTGTGGTTGTTCAACACTTGTCAGGTGAGTTACAACAACCTGTGTTGATTCGGGGACATTGCTGCTACTTTCTTGCGATGAGCCAACATCACTGGTCGATGGTGATTGGAGAAGTACACTGACTGCCTCTGAAGCACTCAAGGGCTTTGACTTAAGTTGGCGTGGTGGTGGAGGCACTGAACCCAATGGAGCGGGGGTGCTGCTCCCAGCTTGGTCCCCAGCAGATCCTGCTGCTGCAGGCGTACTTTTTTTTTTGCTCCCAAAAAACGTGGCGGTTGGCACACCAGCCTCCTTGGTAACTTGCTTCTTCTGCTCCTTACTAGCAACTTTCTTGCTAGAGGAGCTACGGAGACCTTTTTGTTGGGGCCATCTTCTTCAGAGCAGGTCAGACAGCAGGCCGCAGTTGCACGAATTGTAGAGTTGTCTGAGGCCAGACGTGACGTTGCGTGACGTTATGCTGCACACACACACCGCTGCAGGACTTCTTCCTGGCACTAGTGGTTCTCTTGAGTCTTGTGCACCTAAAAACAATGGAAGACAGAGGAACATCAGTTCAGTTATACACCCCAAAAAAATCGAAAAAAACCCAGAAAAATCAGCACAATCCCATTCCATCCATGCCCTCCATGATGTTTAAGTTCAAGACACCCCCACGGAAAGACTAGGCCCATGCAAGACTCAATACCCCTGGTGAAAAGGCCACAAGTACAGCCCCAAAAAACGAAAATCACTGAAAAATCAGCACAATCCCATTCCATCTATGCCCTCCATGATGTTTAAATTCAAGACAACCAACAGAAAGACTAGGCCCATGCAAGACTCACTACCCCTGGGCATAAAGGTTGAAAAGTAGGCAAAATGGTTGCAGGCCTAACAACAATGCCTACATTCAAAATTGCCACTTGCCGCCCAGCACATGGCCAGGGCCTGTAGCAGCACTCAAAATGGCCCCCAGCCACATGGCCTGTCCCTCCCCATGAACACCCCCAAAAATCGAAAAACACTGCAAAATCAGCACAATCCCATTACATCCATGCCCTCCATGATGTTTAAGTTCAAGACACCCCACAGAAAGACTAGGCCCATGCAAGACTCAATACCCCTGATGAAAAGGCCACAAGTACAGCCCCAAAAAACGAAAATCACTGAAAAATCAGCACAATCCCATTCCATCCATGCCCTCCATGATGTTTAAGTTCAAGACACCCCACAGAAAGACAAGGCCCATGCAAGACTCAAATACCCCTGGTGAAAAGGCCACAAGTACAGCCCCAAAAAACGAAAATCACTGAAAAATCAGCACAATCCCATTCCATCCATGCCCTCTGTGATGTTTAAGTTCAAGACACCCCACAGAAAGACTAGGCCCATGCTAGACTCAAATACCCCTGGTGAAAAGGCCACAAGTACAGCCCCAAAAAACGAAAATCACTGAAAAATCAGCACAATCCCATTCCATCCATGCCCTCCATGATGTTTAAGTTCAAGACACCCCACAGAAAGACTAGGCCCATGCTAGACTCAAATACCCCTGGTGAAAAGGACACAAGTACAGCCCCCAAAAACGAAAATCACTGAAAAATCAGCACAATCCCATTCCATCCATGCCCTCCATGATGTTTAAATTCAAGACAACCCACAGAAAGACTAGGCCCATGCAAGACTCACTACCCCTGGGCATAAAGGTTGAAAAGTAGGCAAAATGGTTGCAGGCCTAACAACAATGCCTGCATTCAAAATGGCCACTTGCCTCCCAGCACATGGCCAGGGCCTGTAGCAGCACTCAAAATGGCCCCCAGCCACATCGCCTGTCCCTCCCCATGAACACCCCCAAAAATCGAAAAACACTGCAAAATCAGCACAATCCCATTCCATCCATGCCCTCCATGATGTTTAAGTTCAAGACACCCCACAGAAAGACTAGGCCCATGCTAGACTCAAATACCCCTGGTGAAAAGGCCACAAGTACAGCCCCAAAAAACGAAAATCACTGAAAAATCAGCACAATCCCATTCCATCCATGCCCTCCATGATGTTTAAGTTCAAGACACCCCACAGAAAGACTAGGCCCATGCTAGACTCAAATACCCCTGGTGAAAAGGCCACAAGTACAGCCCCCAAAAACGAAAATCACTGAAAAATCTGCACAATCCCATTCCATCCATGCCCTCCATGATGTTTAAATTCAAGACAACCCGCAGAAAGACTAGGCCCATGCAAGACTCACTACCCCTGGGCATAAAGGTTGAAAAGTAGGCAAAATGGTTGCAGGCCTAACAACAATGCCTGCATTCAAAATGGCCACTTGCCTCCCAGCACATGGCCAGGGCCTGTAGCAGCACTCAAAATGGCCCCCAGCCACATCGCCTGTCCCTCCCCATGAACACCCCCAAAAATCGAAAAACACTGCAAAATCAGCACAATCCCATTCCATCCATGCCCTCCATGATGTTTAAGTTCAAGACACCCCACAGAAAGACTAGGCCCATGCTAGACTCAAATACCCCTGGTGAAAAGGCCACAAGTACAGCCCCAAAAAACGAAAATCACTGAAAAATCAGCACAATCCCATTCCATCCATGCCCTCCATGATGTTTAAGTTCAAGACACCCCACAGAAAGACTAGGCCCATGCTAGACTCAAATACCCCTGGTGAAAAGGCCACAAGTACAGCCCCAAAATACGAAAATCACTGAAAAATCAGCACAATCCCATTCCATCCATGCCCTCCATGATGTTTAAATTCAAGACAACCCACAGAAAGAGTAGGCCCATGCAAGACTCACTACCCCTGGGCATAAAGGTCGAAAAGTAGGCAAAATGGTTGCAGGCCTAACAACAATGCCTGCATTCAAAATGGCCACTTGCCTCCCAGCACATGGCCAGGGCCTGTAGCAGCACTCAAAATGGCCCCCAGCCACATGGCCTGTCCCTCCTCATGAACACCCCCAAAAATCGAAAAACACTGCAAAATCAGCACAATCCCATTCCATCCATGCCCTCCATGATGTTTAAGTTCAAGACACCCCACAGAAAGACTAGGCCCATGCAAGACTCAATACCCCTGGTGAAAAGGCCACAAGTACAGCCCCAAAAAACGAAAATCACTGAAAAATCAGCACAATCCCATTCCATCCATGCCCTCCATGATGTTTAAATTCAAGACAACCCACAGAAAGACTAGGCCCATGCAAGACTCACTACCCCTGGGCATAAAGGTTGAAAAGTAGGCAAAATGGTTGCAGGCCTAACAACAATGCCTACATTCAAAATGGCCACTTGCCTCCCAGCACATAGCCAGGGCCTGTAGCAGCACTCAAAATGGCCCCCAGCCACATGGCCAGTCCCTCCCCATGAACACCCCCAAACATCGAAAATCACTGAAAAATCAGCACAATCCCATTCCATCCATGCCCTCAATCATGTTTAAGTTCAAGACACCCCACAAAAACACTAAGCCCATGCTAGACTCAATACCCCTGGTGAAAAGGCCACAAGTACAGCCCCCAAAAACGAAAATCACTGAAAAATCAGCACAATCCCATTCCATCCATGCCCTCCATGATGTTTAAGTTCAAGACACCCCACAGAAAGACTAGGCCCATGCTAGACTGAAATACCCCTGGTGAAAAGGCCACAAGTACAGCCCCAAAAAACTAAAATCACTGAAAAATCAGCACAATCCCAATCCATCCATGCCCTCCATGATGTTTAAGTTCAAGACAACCCACAGAAATACTCAGTCCACCCACCACTGAGTACCCCTGGGGAAAAAAGGCCCCAAAACAGCCCAAAAATCGAAAATTCCAAAATTGTAGTTGCAGCAACTGTAATGCCCCAAACAAACTTACTTGTAAAATTTCTAATCCAACAGTGATCCAAAGAAAGTCAAAAAGGCCTCAAATCCAAATATCCAGCAGCATCCACAAAAAGTAATCCTTCCAGCTCCAGATCCAAATGAAAAGTGACCAGGAGATGGACAAAGCACTGGGAGGAGCCTGCTGGACAGGAACAGGAAGTTGAAGACTGTGGGGCACTTCCTTCCTCCCACCCCCCTCCCCCCCTCCCCAAAATGGACTCCTCGCTAAAAAAGTGCAGGCAAATGTCAACCTAAGGAGTTATTCAGATAAAAATCATCATTTCAAGAAGGTTTATGCTGCTTGCTGGTGGATTTCTTGTGCAGAATTGCAAATTTTATATTTCCGCTTGTGCGAGATTGTTGCTGCTCGCCGCATCTCAAATCTCGCAATTGCGAAGTACCGCGAGACGTGATCTCGCCGTACTCGCGTTGACAAACTCTCGCTGTGCAAGTTGGCAAGCCGCGATGACGTAATCGCGCTCGCCAAATTCCCGCGGGATCACACAGCAAGATCCAAAATGGCGCAGCACTCGCAAAATATCGAGAAAAACAACTCGGCAAACGATGATAAACGCCGTGCGCCGCAAAAATTGTATCACCAACGCCGCGCGCCGCAAAAAAAAATCCGCTGCGTGCGAATTTGCGGATTTTGCGGGAAATTCGCAAATCCCGCGGATTGCGAATTTAACGAAAATCCGCAAAATCCGCGAGCGTAACGGATTTTGCGCCCATACTTACAGTTAACTCTCCAGATATTCAATGTGTGTTGTTAACCCTCCCAGGGAATAAGTATACAGCTATAAAATAACATCTATTCTAGGCCAACCCAGAGCGGGCAAGAGTCCAAGGTCATCAAATAACTGCGGGAATTCGCACAGACTCTTGACCCCGAGGTTGGTATAATCATTGGGGGGGACTTCAACTGCAAGTTTGAACCCCTTAGCAATATAGGCCTGGATGACCATGATGAGGAGAACCAGTATTGGAACATCCCGGAATCTTTAATTCCGCCAGTTAAAGCTTGGACCCCGCTGGTTCTACAAATTAATTCCCTTATACTGTCTCTATCTGTAAGGCCTTGTAATGGTCGACTAAAATCGGACAGACCTGGCCATGCAACGTTCAATAGTGCAGGGCAATCATCGATCATTGATTACATTCTGGTCGAATCTAGAACATGGGACAAGATTCAGGATTTTAGGATCCACCAACGGACGGACAGCGACCACAATGCCCTGGTTATGTCTTTAAAGCCAGGGAGTTGGGGACTGTCCAATAATCTGGTTGAGCCCAACCTTGCCCAACAGCCTCTCCCCCTCCACAATAACAGAAGGAGAATAAAATGGCCGCATATAATGGGATCTCTGAATAGGCAGTCACAGATATATATTCAGGTTTTGCCCCATCTTAGTGACATGGCAGAGGTAGGGTCACTGGGCCCTGTAGATGGGAGGGACAATCGGCCCGTTGAAATTCATAACCAGCTAGCCTCAATAATGTTAAAGGTATTTTTCCCACTCCAGACATATAGAGAAAATTCAACCAAGAGGCATCCATGGTATAACGTTGATTGCCGTAAATTGAAAAGGGATTTGATTTAAGCAATCAAGGCCAAAGACAATTCCCGGACTAAGTTATTACGGGTACAGTATAGGCAAGCGATTGAGAGGGAAAGAAAGTCTTGGGAGGCAGAAAAGTGGGATGAGCTGAGGTCGGCCCAACTGTGCAGAGATCTCAAATCATTCTGGGCAACTGTCAGTAATGATGGGAGGGGTGGTAAGAATGCAGTAAGTCCCAATATAGCCCCAGTAGTATGGGAAGAACATTTTGAAAGCCTCTATGCTCGACCAACCAATGGCAATTCTGAGCTGGTGTCCCTGAGCCCCCCCGCGAGCATCGACTAGGGGGGGTTCAGGAGATATCTTTATTGGAAGTGGAATTCGCCATTGCGAAGCTACCACCTAACAAAGCCCCGGGGCTTGATAAAATCCCCGGGGACTTGTTTCGGTCTGAACCTAAAATATGGGCTACCTATCTCTGCGTCCTGTTTAATACAATCCTAATGGGGATAGACCCACCAGAGATGTGGCGGGGGCAGAGATAGTTCCTATCTTTAAAAAAGGCTGCCCCCTGCAACCCTCAAACTACAGGCCCATTAGTCTGATAGACATTGCACAGAAGGTATTTGGGCGGATAATTCTGGAAAGAATCCAGATATGGGAAGAGGACAACAAGATCCTGAGTATATTACAAGCGGGCTTTAGAATCGGCACATCCACAATTGACCAGCTCTTCCAACTGCAGGTCCTTTATTGGAAATCAGTGATTGTGGAGGGTGGCAGCCTCTACCTCATTTTTGTGGACCTACGTGCTGCGTTTGATCTGGTCCCTAGGGAAAAATTGTGGAGTGTGCTCCATGATCTTGGTATGCCACCCTACCTCCTGGAAGTGTTGGTTTGGCTTCACTCAGGAAACTTTGCTCAGGTTAGATGTGGAAAAGCTGGAGAATTGTCAGCACGATTCCCATTGCAAAGGTGGGTGCGCCAGGGATGTGTGCTGGCTCCAACCCTCTTTTGTCTCTACATTAATGGGCTTATCAAACACCTTTCAGGCACAAAGGATACGGATTCCCCGAGACTAGTCATAGGTAGAGAGCCTGCACTAATGTTTGCGGACGACACTCTATTGCTGTCTCGAATAGCCACAGGTATCTAACGTATCCTTGATGGGTTTGCAGATTTTTGTGCGTTAAGTGGTTTGGAGATCAATCTGGCCAAAACAAAATGTATAATTCTCAACCCGCCAGGCAGATGCGGCCAAACCCAGCCCTGAATGGTACACCCCTCGAGAGAGTGAAGACCTTCGAATATCTTGGCATGACCCTCGAGTAACACCTGGGGTGGGACGTACAGTTAGCCAAGTCGGCCTTGAAACTGACGCAGACTGTGGGTGGGATATGAAAATGTATAGAACATCAGTCTTTAAGCCCGCTGCTCTCATTGTAGAAATATACAAGGCGCAAGAAAGAGCAGCCTCATTATATGGGATGGAACTTTGGGGACACTATAGGCCAAAAGGTTTGGCAAGGGCTGAAAACTCATTTATGAGAAACTTGTTGCCTTACCTGTGAGTACCCCCCTGGTCCCACTAAGGTTTGACCTAGGGTTACTTCCTGTGGAAGAGGAGGTGGCCCTGAGGCCACTCACTTACTGGAGAAGACTTTGGTCCATCCCAGAGCTGGCCTCGTACCGTGCAGAATTCCAGGAGGTATGGCTTGTACTTAAGTCAAAGAAAATCCCATGGTTATCCCATATTAAGGACCTTTGTACCAGGATCGGTGTGCCTGAGCTATGGGAATCTCCGAGTTCAGCTTGCCCGGCTTTTCCCAGGGCTGACCTGGTAAACAGGTATAGGTCCTACAATTTGATGTTCCTGCATGCTAGCAAGACAGCAGGCAGATTGACAACTCAGTTCCTCTACATAAAAGCAGAGTACAAGAAGGAGGAATTCATTGACATGATTTATCCTGCCCAAGCGAGAAAGCTGTATATGCAATTAAGAATGGGCAGTTTGCCATTAAGGTCATTGACCAGTAAATGGGATGCCACTAAAAGCACAGAGTGTCCGGCGTGCGGACACCCGCTGGAAAATGAAAGTCATGTATTCTTTTTCTGCCCGGCATATGGGATGTCACGTAATCGATGGGTAAAACCTATTTGCAGAAATCTGGGTTTTAACAATTGTGAAAATGGACTTAGAATACTAAAGCATGATACACCCCCCCTGTTGTATTTTCTGTTTCCCGTTTTTTACATGGTATGTGGATCAAACGTAGAACCTTTATAATGACTTGAATTTAGACTAAAGGATTCCACAGATATAATGAATCGCTTTGATAACTATTTGGTTGGTTTAATTCTATTTTTAGCTATGATTGTCTTGTTGTAAATAGGTGTACATATATGAGATGTGTTTTTTTAGTCTTAAATTATGTATTACTTGAAACTTGTTTTTAACGTTTTATCGTCTGTTTTTAACATGCACTTTTATGGCCCATTGTGGCCAAAATAAAGTTATCAATGATGATGATAGCATTGCTGAGCCCTCTTTGATCTTACCTATTTGTCCTATCACTCCATGGAGGCGGTGTAGATTAAGGCTGTGTTACACCCGGCAGGAATCTTGACTGCTCTGAGTGGACTAGTTTGGCCACATCTTGAAGTCATCACTAGAAGTTTAGCCAGGATTTTGACCTTTGCATTGAGCAGAGAAATGGGGTGGTATGAACTACAGTCCTCCGCTGGCTTTCCCTTCTTGTGTATTACTGCTATGAAGGCTAATCTTTGATTGTTTGGCATCATACTTGGTTGTTTGTTTTCTAGATACATCTGGTAGAGATGCAGTGCCAATTTGGTGGCAGTTATTTTAAAAAACTATATTGGGAGACCGTTCAGCCCCATAGCCTACACAGCTAAGTTTGAGGTTCAGTATTTTGTAATTTGGGTACATAAACCTCTAGATTCCTTTTTGTAGCTCATATAATTTAACTGGGGCAGGAAGATTATCAATGCACAGCTAAATGCAGAGTCAGACCTTGGGAATTATATTAGGATTCACTAGACCTCATAACTGATGACTGACTGGTTTAGCCTCTAAAATATCCTGCTTTACCAAGGCTAAGAAATTATATTCCCTCAATATTAAAGCAGCACCTCCCTGCTTTTGATACTGACTGACTTATCTCCAGATCAGTATTAAATACAAGTGCTACTTTGCTTTAGCCGATTTGTATTCACCAAATTTGTAGTTGTTTTTTAAAAGAGGGGTTTGAAAATTTCGCAACAGAATGAAGATTCAACACAAAAAATGTATCAGAAGGGAAATTAAGACACTTTTGCATCATCCACGACATAAGGATCCAGTGAATGTCTGACATAATATCGACAGACAGAATATCGAACTACAAAAATATCGGAACAAAAATATCGACATTAAAAATATCGGAATCCTATCTTCATAAAGGTAAGTACAAAAATATCGGAAAAAAAATATCGTAGTACAAAAATATCGTTTTTTAAATGTATTAATAATAATGTAAAAATAATTTTAAAATACATATAATTTTACAAATATTAAATAAAAATATTAAAACAAAATTAAAACTAATACATATGCATTTAAAATAAATAAAACACTTAATAATTTAATGTAATTTTATTTTTTTAATGTTATTTAATTGATTTAATGTAATATTTCTTTGTTTTTACCCTGTACGCCTGTACCCCAAAAACCCAAAAACCCAAAACTGACCCTGAACCCTAAAAATATCCCTGTACCCCAAAAACCCAAAACTGACCCTGAACCCTAAAAATACCCCTTTAGCCAAAAACTGAAAACTGACCCTGAACCCTAAAAATACCCCTTTACCCAAAAACTGAAAACTGACCCTGAACCCTAAAAATACCCCTTTACCCAAAAACTGAAAACTGACCCTGAACCCTAAAAATACCCCTTTACCCAAGAACTGAAAACTGACCCTTATCCCTAAAAATACCCCTTTACCCAAAAACTGAAAACTGACCCTGAACCCTAAAAATACCCCTTTACCCAAAAACTGAAAACTGACCCTGAACCCTAAAAATACCCCTTTACCCAAGAACTGAAAACTGACCCTGAACCCTAAACATACCCCTTTACCCAAAAACTGAAAACTGACCCTGAACCCTAAAAATACCCCTTTAACCAAAAACTGAAAACTGACCCAGAACCCTAAAAATACCCCTTTACCCAAGAACTGAAAACTGACCCTGAACGCCAAAAATACCCCTTTACCCAAAAACTGAAAACTGACCCTGAACCCTAAAAATACTCCTTTACCCAAAATTAATTAATATTATTTAATTACCAATTAATTATTAATTAACAATAACAATCAAGTAAATATATTAGCACATTAGCTGTAATTAATTTAATTTAATAATTAATATTATTTTTCCCACTTAATTAATTAAGAATAAAATATATATATATAAAAAAATTACTATAATTAATGTAATTAACTAATTAATATTAATTAATTACCAACTAATTAATAATTAAAAATATGTACAAAATGATATTAATTAATTAACTAATTAATATAAATTAATTACCATTTAATTATTAATTTAAATATGTACAAACATATATTAATTAATTAATTATTATTAAATTACTTCCCACCCTATTCCCCTATAAACCCATAACCCGCTACAGAACATATTTATCAAATAATCAATTAATTAAAATTAATTAAAAATTAATTCTCAATTAATTAATTAATAATTCCTGCTAATTAATAATTAATTTAACATAATTAAATTACTTCCCACCCTATTCCCCTATAAACCCACAACCCGCTACAGTAGTAAAAGACAATATTTAATATACACTAAATTTATTTAAAAATTGATATTAGTAACATCGAAGTTATTTATTTCGATATTATTGACATCGATATTTACAACTTCGATATTACTGATATCATACTAATATCGATATTTAGACTGTCGATATTACTTACCTTCGATATTTTGTCCCATCGATATTTAAACTTCGATATTTTTGTATATCGATATTTAAAAATCGATATTTTGTCTGTGTACCGGATCCAGTAGCTGGCTTTGATTTTACCAAGTTAACATGCAGAATGTAACTCAACACCATTTTTCTTGACCAGTCCTGGAGAGCCAGCGATAAAGTTGCAAAAATGGAAAAACATCTTTGTAAACTATGCGAGAGTCTGTGGCACAAACTTAAGTGCAGAACGTAAACATTCTTGGTTACTTCACTGTCTGAGGGGGAAAGGACGGAAGTACTTAAGCATTTGCCAGAACTCAGTGCTGCTGATCAGAGGGCATTGAAGGAGTATGAGATATGTGTACTTTAAGTGGATCGACACTATCTCCCGCGTGTAAACACATAATGGAAAGATACGATTTTGGTTCACGTGAACAGAAGAAGGATGTGTCTGTTGAAGAGTTTGTGACAGGGTTAGGAAAACGTGCTGCCTCCTGCAAGTTTGGTAGTGCCGTAGAGGAAAGAATTAGAGATCAATTTGTTTTGAAGTGTGCTCATGATAAAATTAGAGAGTAATTATGGTTAAAAGATGAGCCAACCTTGGATGAGGTTTTGGTAATTGCCAAAAGGGTCGAACATATGATTAAATGTGTTGACGAGTTAAGTAATGCAAAAAACAAGTCAAATGCTTTGACCACTAATGCTGATGAAGTTGTTTGTCAGGTAAAAAATAAGACATCTGATGATATTGAAAGTGGAAAGCCTTTTTATGTCGCGGAAGGTACCAGTTCTCAAGATAGCAAATCTATCTGTTTTAGATGTGGCAGGTCAGGCCATAGAGCGTACGCTTCCTTCTGTCCAGCTGTGCAAGTCCCTTGCAATGCCTGTGGGAGGAAAGGTCACTTTGCAAAATGTTGTAAGAGCAGGGTGAAAAGATGGGAACAACTACAGGTAAAGAAATTATTTATCAAGTAGATGACAGAAACACAAAACATCCCTCAAATGTAGTTGTAATTGAAGGAATTGAGCTTGAAATGAAGTTTGAGCTATGTTCTCACCTCGCTATGATTAGCAAAGACACTTTTTAAGAACATTTTAGAGACAAGGTTACTCTTCTGAAAAACAATGTCTCTCCCATTGGTTATGGAGGTTTACCCAGAAACACGTTGGGCTATTTCTTGGCTTGTATTGGTTTGAGTGGATGAATGACTGCTGGTAAGGTTTACATTGCCAGGAGAGGAGACACACTCTTAGGATGGACTCACAAACGCTTGCTTGGGTTCTCCTTAACCCGAATGCTGTTCCACAAGTTCAGGTACAGGTGGTTGACAATCCTGTAGCTGTCCTAGGGGAACATTTTGCTGATGTCTTCGAAGACAAGTTAGGATGTCTTAAGGGGTACAAGCATCATATAAAACTTAAGGAGGGTGCTATCCCCATTGTTGCCAAGGTTAGAAGGGTACCATTGAATGAGCAAGCAAGTGTGCAGAAGGAGATTGAGCACTTGGTTGATATGGATGTCATTTTGTCTGTCGAGGCAACTGAGTGGTCAGCTCCGATAGTTGTTACGAAGAAAGCCAGTGGCTAGATTTGCCTCTGCATTGATTTGCGCTCTCTTAACAAGGGGGTAGTTGTGGATAGGTTTCCTCTACGATACATCAATGAGATTGTCAGCACCTTAGCAGGTGCTAGGTACTTCACTACCCTAGATTTAGTGTCCACCTACCATCAGGTGGAGTTGAACAAGGCTTCTCATGATTTGACAGGCTTTGTTACACCCATGGGAACTTTCAAATTCCTTAGGATGCCATTTGGGCTTGTTTCAGCTGCGTCTGTTTTACAGCAGATCATGTTGAATGTGCTCAAAGGTCTTTCTGGGGTGAAGTGTTATCAGGATGACATGCTAATATATGGTAGCACTAAGGCTGAACATTTTTCAAGCGTTTGTGCTGTTGTGAAATTGAATGAACCTTTTTGGGCATTGTTGAATTTTACTGTAAATTCATTCCAGGGTATGCTGACAAGACGCAATATCTTAGGAGATTGACGGGCAAGAATGTGGTCTTTGATGGAGTAAGGAGTGTTCAAGGGAATTTGATTCCATCAGGGAAGATTTGAGGAAAGCTCCCTCCTTACAGGCTTTTGTTCCAGGTGATGAGACTCACATTTTGACTGATGCTATTGCAAAAGGCATTGGAGCAGTGTTGTTTCAGAAAAATTGTGGAGTAGATGTCTGATTGCTTGTGCTTTGAGGTGTTTGAGGGACTCTGAGCTGAATTACTCTGTAATTGAGAAAGAGGACGGCCATCTTTAGGGCTTTGAGGAAATATAGGAATTTGATTTGGGGTACTAAGGTAAAAGTACTCTCAGACATAGGCTTTTAAAGGAATTTTTTTCAAAACAAGTTCTAGATTCAATTTCATCAAGGATAAGGAAGTGGATCATTACACTTCAAGAGTATGACTTTGATGTTGATTACACTCCAGGAGCGATCAACATCTCAGCCGACTGTTTATCTCATTTGGTAGATGTCAAAGAGATTGATCTGGATGAGGAGAAACTTGTTGATGAAGTGATACATGATTGTGAGCTTACGTTGAGTGCAGTTGATGAGACTGAGTGGAGAGCTGAGATTGCGAAGGATGTAGACATCTCTAAAGTGATTGAGTTGCTGTCATTAGGGAAGAACAATCATCTTGAAAAGCCTTGGTCCATGGTTTGTTAGGAGTTATCAGTCATGGATGGTGTGCTTGTAATTGGTACCAAGCTAATTCCACCATTGGGTGAACTAAGTAAACTCCTCAATCTTACACATGTTGGTTATCTAGGCATAACTAAAACAAAGGAGTATTTGAGGATGCAATTTTGGTGGCAGGGGATGAATAAAGAGGTAGAGAGCTTGGTCCGGGATTGCCTGGAGTGTTGTGGAAGTGACAACATTTTTAAAACCAAGCAAATGCCCATGGTCTGCAGGAAGTACCCAAAACATCCCTGAGATGAAATTGCTTTCAATATTGTTGGACCCTTGCATGGGGTGAGTGATACCCCTTATTTGATTGTAGTCTTGGATCTTTATTCAAGATGGATCGAAGTAAGATTAGTAAGGTATATTTCTTTGACAAGTGTTATTAAGTTCTTGGAGGAAATCTTCAAGAGGGAAAGTTATCCAAATTGTATCCTTTCATATAATGGTCCACAGTTTTGTTCTTCTGACATGAAGACCTTTTTGAAAGATTGTGGGATAATTCATAAGTGGAGTTCAGTTTACCATCCAGAAACAAATGGGGCTGTAGAGACAGTAAATACAACTCTCAAAGAAAGCATTCAATTAGCCAGGACCAGTAATTTAAACTGGAAAACTGTCCTGCAAGACAGGATAACTGCCTATCGTATGTCACCCCACACGACCACAGGAATGACTGCCTTTGAGTTATTCAAGGGAAGAGCATCCAACTCTAAGTTGTGTCCAGGTTGGATGGTTTAGAATTTGAAAGGTGATTGGCGGAACAGAGAGCTTGATAAACAGTGGGCAAGGAAATTGTACTTTGATGAAAAAAAGTGTGTTCAAACCACTGACGTGAATGTAGGGGACTATGGAAAATTTAAGGCTCCTGTTGGTTGTCGACCAGGGTCTAAGTACATTAGAGTAAAAAAAGTTGCTAAAATATTGAAAAATGCAGTGAAGACTGATGATGGTGGGATTTGGAATAAAAGCAGAATGGTTTTGGTCAAAACAAATCCAAATCCAGCTTTCAGGAAAAAGGGTTGTACTGGCATTAATTTCTCAACAAGTGATGTTGGTTCTTCTCCGACGGGGTCTCATTCCTTGCCCGTTAATGTTAGAGAGAGGAGTCAGAGGGTGAGTAGACAACCTTTGTGTATGAAGGACTATGTTTGTTAAGTTCTCTTTTATGCTATGTCAATTACCTTCCGTTGTTGGTTCTTTATTTGCCATGTTTGTGACGCTTCATTCTCCCTATTGCCTTTTCATGTTTTGTTTTACTTCTATTGTTGTAAAGAGGGAAGATGTGTGACATCATACCTGGTTCTATGTGGGACATCACTATGTTTTGTATGTGGAACCTGCCCATGTAAGGGGGTTCTACTGTTGTCAGTTACTGAGTAGCAGTTGATGGATGAGGTAACTAAATCGGACCAAAGCCTTACCTGGTGCGTGTCTGTTTATTCCTGAATGTGGAAGACACCACAATTTTATTACCTGAGAAATGTTGATAAATTAAGAGGAATGGATTAAGTTGGACTCTGGTTATGAGTTGGCTGTAATGGGGTGAGGTAGTTACTGCATGCAGTAAATATCATTAACCTATGAGTTGTATTTAGAAAGTAAAATAAAAAATCCTATTGAGTTTCCTCTTTAAAACGAGGGCACAAGATAAGGAACGCTTCCACAACCACAAACACTTGTGGCTTTGCATCAACACATACAAATCGCCAATGCCACAGAGTTATCTCTTCGAAACCATTAGAGGCTTTGATAAATTTATGGGCCTGATTCACAAAAGTAAACTGAGACGAAAGTCTAACTTTACAACTTTCGGCATTCCCAAAAGGCATTTACTACCGATAAATGCCCTTTGTGAATACCGAAAGTCATAAAGTTCAACTTTTGTATTCACAAAGGGCATTTACTATCCATAAATGACATCTGTGAATACCAAAAGTCCTAAAGTTGAACTTTTGTCTCAGTTTACCTATGTGAATCGGGCTCTATAATTGTAGCATTAAGAATTGGCCTGTTGCCAAGTATGCAATGCCACCGTGGGCCCCAGAACCAACTTCACTGTCATGCAGGCTGGGTCAAGTGTTGGACTAATCTTTCTTGCACATATTAGGTGCATTCCCTGTTTTGCAACCAGTGCACAGAAAGCTTTTACGCAATCTCTTTAATGCTAAATGAGTAACAACATGCAGACAAGCCTTGCAGTTTTTCGTGCAAGGTCGGAGCCCCCAAGTAATAGCATGCTTGATCAAGTTTATTACCACTGTGGTGCAACAACTTAAAGTGGTCGCGCAATCAAATGGAGGAGCTATGTCCTAAAGGCTTTCCCTTTTTATCTGCACTTTCCATGCACCGGAACTATATCGTGTTATCGTGTGTTTGTCCGTCACAACTAAGGAGACGTAGGGGCATATTACCAACAACTAGCGATAATTATCGCTATGTTGGTTTAGCGGGGATATTTTTATCGCCGAGCTGCGGCGATTATTATCGCTTAGGAACCTTGCTATTATCAAGGTTTATCTCCTAAGCGATAAAAATCGGCCGAAATGCATGAATATCGCTGAAAAGTCAGCGATATTCATGCATTACCGAGCTAATGCTCTTAGCCATGCTATCCACCTACCATTGGATAACATGGCTAAGAACTGCTCAGGGGCATGTGTTAGCTTTTGGAGATTTTCGCGCTTAGCGCGAATATCTCCAAAAGTTGGTAATAGGAGATAGCGATGTTAGCGACTGTTTCCAGTCGCTAACATCTTGGCACGCCCACTTTGCATGTCATTAGTGATAAATATCACTGACATGCAAAGCGGGGCCCAAGATGGTCGCTGTCTCCTACTAGCTGTCGCTAACTGGTGTTAGCGACAGCTAGGTAATAGGGAGATAATTTTATCTCCGCTTTCTTGGCTTTTAAAGCCAAAAAAGCGGAGATAAACCCCCTTGATAATATGCCCCGTAGTCCTTTAGTGATTAGCAAGCAAACTGAACTTTTTAATTTCTTTATTCTGGTAATATATGACCCTTTCTTCATTGTTATCTGCTGTGCATTAGCTTTTCAGGTAGTAATAAGGTCAATTATCGAAGAACTCCCGCACTTGCACTTTACCTTGTGTATACTTTATTTAATCAGGACACTCACTGAAGTGACTTTATTCTGGAAAACTGTGACCCTTTCTTCAGTTTTATCTGCTGTGCATTAGCTTTTAAGTAGTATTAAGGCTAATTACTGAAGAGCTCATGCGCAGGTTCCTTACCTGGTGTACACTGAATTAATCAGGACATTTACTGAAGTGACCTTATGTTTTAGCCTGCGCTTTTTAAAAAAAAACTGATTGTGTATTTGTTTGATACTCTCTAGTGGAAGCCCCAAATACCACAACGGAGCCAAGTGTTATTTAAGGTCTCTTTATGCACCGGAGCGCCGGGAACAACTTCTGCCTCTTCCCGCGGTAAGCGCCAACTAACTAAAATGGCCGCTTTCGGCTTCCTGTCCCGCCCTTCCGGTTCCTGCCTACGTGACGCTAGACCGTCACCACATATCTCCTCCCTTTTGGTTCAATGACACAACAAAATTCTAGTCCTTACTTGTAGTCTATTTCAAAGTCTTGGAACTTAACCAGAATCTTTACTTCCCTGCCTGCTCTCGTCTTCTTCACACAGTCTTTCGTTTTGCCACTCTGCATCTTCTTGTCACTCCATCCGCTGGTCTCCTCAGCAATTCTTTCCTTCACTTCCATTTCCGACCTTTCCTTGCCCCCGCCTTCTATGCCTTCCTCTACTCCATCTCCTTCCTTCCCTTCCTTGCTGCTCTCTCCAACTTGCTTCACACCTTCTTCTACATTTCCCTTGTTCCTTCGTTACTTTCTTCTTCTCCTTCTCCTACATTCTCAATGCCTTCCTCCATCTCTGCTCCCCACTTCAAGATCTTGCTGCATTTCGCCATTCTGTCCTGCGACCACACCTTGCCATCACTAAGTAATGCTGATCGGGCATATGGCTCTACTACTCGCAGGGGTGGTGAGAACTTGCTCTCCCCTTTCCTTCTTAGGATGGCTGATTTAACCCGGACCCAGTCGCCTTTCTCCAACTCCACTTCTTGCACAATATGTCTTTTGTTGAAGTGCTCCGTGTACACTTCTTGCGCTCTTTCCAGATTCTTCCTGACCACTGCAGGTGACCACTTACTCTGTACCACCATTTTCCTCCACGCCATATTGTCCTTCGTGAAGGCATCCCTTCCTCTCAATACTTTGAAGGGACTGTACCTTGTGCTACCTGGAGTGATGCGGTAGGCCCATAGCATCTTCAGTAATTCTCTCTCCCAGTCCAGTCCATCATCAATGGCCGCTTGGATTGTGCCCATAATCACTCGGTTGAAGCGTTCAACTTGACCGTTGCCCGCTGAATGATAGATGGGGTATGATTTACCACAATGCCTTTCCTGGTTGTAAACTCTTCCCACTTCGAGGACACAAACTGAGGTCCGTTGTCGCAAGTAATGACTTTGGGGATTCCTTCCCTGATGAAAACATTTCTCAAAAAGTCCACCACCATCTCAGTATCCACTTTCTCCTTTATAGCCACTTCGGGCCATTTGGAAAACCTGTCAATCAAGACAATGGCGTACTTCTGCACTCCTTCCTTGTTGAGGACAGGTCCCATGATGTCTACAGACACCATCTCCGATGGACCGTCCGGTATCGGGAACTTTCCTAAGGCAGGTCTCATCATGCTCTGGGATTTGTCGGCCTTGGCACATGACTCGCATGCTCTCACATGTCTTTCAACTTGGGCAACGATGGCCGGCCACCAGTACGCCTGCCTAGCTAAGGCCTTGGTTTTTGTGATTCCCTGGTGCCCTTCATGTAGAAGCGCCAACAAATGTTCAATTATGCCTTGCGGTGGGACTACTTTGTTGCCTCTCAGGAGAAATACTGGATTGTCCGCCATAGACAGTTCTTCTCTTACTTCCCAGAACCGCCTTAGAGTGTCCTTTAGGTGCCTCTTTTCCGGCCATCCATGTGTGACATATCCCTTGATCACTTCCAGGTCTTCGTCTGCCTCGTAGGCCTCTTCCCAGTCTTGTGCGCTGATCACCTTTTCCTGGTCTTGAATGGTGGCCACTACGTATCCTTCCCACCTCGGGCGTTCCCGTTCGTCTGCCTTCTCCTTGGCTGCCGCTAGACTTAGAAAATCAGCTACTTTGTTCTGCGGTCCTCACTGGTTAGAGGCGGCAGACCCGAGAGCAGAGGACGGCCCGGGACCAGGGTTCGATTCCCGGCGCGGCAGGTTTCTGGACCAGGGTCAGCGGACTCGATAATTCTCTACCCTCGGTGCCCGCTCTGATCAGCGATCACACTCGGCAACTCTGGGCATTAGCTTGCCTCATCTTCACTAACGGCCCCACCAGACCGCCGGGGTTGCCTGGTCTCACCCTGGAGATACCCAATAAGGGACCATCTCTCAGGGAAGCCAGGAAGGGTTTCGCAGCGGTCGAAGCGCCTTGGGACCCTACGGGTAAGTAGTGCGCTATATAAATGCCTATACATTTACATATGTTCTACTACATACACAAAGTCTAACAGACGCAGTGTCATTTTGGCGATCCTCGGGGTGGCGTGTGCATGTCCACTGGACGTCAATACCTTGACCAGCGGTTTGTGATCAGTTCTCACAAGGAATTTTGCGCCCAACAGATACTGCTTAAACCTCTCCATCGCCCATACGACGGCCAGCATCTCTTTCTCAATGACGCTAAACTTCTCTTCATTTGGCGCCAGGGACCTTGAGGCAAAACACACGGTGGATATTTCCCCTTTTTCTGACCGCTGCATTAGCACCGCTCCCAGACCACGGTCGCTCGCGTCTGTTGTTAGTAAAGATTCTGCATCTGAGTCAAATCCCTTGAGGGGAATCGCGTTGCGCATTTCCTGTTTTAGAGTCTCAAATTCGGTCTGCTCCTCCTTGTTTCACTGGAATCCATTCTTCTCTTTCAATAGTTGTCTTAAGTGATGAGTTTTCGTGGCGAAGTGGGGAATGAATTTTCTGTAGAATTCAGCCATTCCCAAGAATGACCAGACATCCTCCTTCTTGCTCAGTGCTGGAGCATTCAAAATGGCTTGCATATTTGATCTCTTTGGTTCAATCCCCTTTCCGCTCACTTCGTGTCCCAGATATGTGACCGATTGTACCCCGAACCTGCATTTTGACCACTCCGCCGCCAGTCCATTTTCTTGCAGTGTGCGTAGTACCATGTGCAGCTTCTCATCGTGTTCCACTCTCGTTTCTCCCATGACCAGAATATCATCCTGAAAGAACTGGATCCCCTTTTCTTTCCGGAATAGTCTGTGCATAAGTTTTTGGAATACTGCTGCCGCTGAGGCCAAGCCAAACGGCATCCTTACAAACTCATAGCATCCAAAGGGAGTTATGAACGACGTGAGGTGACTGCATGATGATTGCAACTTGACTTGGTGATAGGCTGATGATAAGTCTATTGTGGAGAACCACCGTTTGCCCTTGGTCTTTGCCAACATCTCGCTGATGCGGGGTAATGGAAACTTGTCCACTATGATATTTTTATTGAGTTCCCTGAGGTCCACGCATAGTCTCACTCTTCCATTGGGTTTCTGTGCCACTACCAGGGGCGAAAGCCATTCCGCACTCTCTATGGCTCTAATGACCCATTCCTTTTCCAACCTGTCCAGTTCTGCTTGTACTGCCTCTCTGCACCGGAACGGGATGTTTCTCACCTTGTGAACCACGGGGATTGCTCCTTCCTTCAGCTTTATGAGGTGTCTGTACTTGATTAATTCTCCTATTTGACCATTGAAAACCTTGGGGTATGACTCCTGCCAGGACCCTCCTTTGCTTTCTCCTTCCATGTCCAGCAACAAGATCTTCTCTACTCCGCCTGGATTCAACAGTATGCCCAGTGCTCCTTGGTCTTTCCAGCTGAGCACTGACGGCCCTTTCTCAGCAATGTATAATTTACAATTTGCCCGGCGTCCTCTGAATTCGAACAACAAGGGGCAATACCCTAACATTAGGATCCTTTGTCCAGTGTACGTCACAGGCCTCAAATCCATTGGTCGTAATCCTTCTTCCCTCTGGGCCCCGAACTTCTCTTCCCAGACCTTCCTCTGTATTATGGAGATGGGTGCTCCACTATCTGCGATCATTTCCATCGACACCCCTCCAATGCTCATCGTGAGTTTGGGTTTGTCTGTATCTTCACCATCCATTTCTAGTACTTGCACATCGATGTAGAGAATTTCTTCCAAGTCTCCTTCTTCTTCCTGGCTCTCTACTTCTTCCTGTTGTTCCTGATCCACGTATTTTACCCTGGCTCCTCTGGGTTTTCGGCGGCACACCTTCTCGTAGTGCCCAAATACGCTACAGAATGAACACCTTGCTCTGAATGCGGGGCATGCTTTATCATTGCCTAAGTGCCACGTGCTTCCACATCTCTAACAACTCGGTCTGCCACCCTTGCTAGTCTTCTGTCCTGCATGGCTGGTTTGGGGTGTCCGTTTTCCTTCTTGTCCCTTTTGTTGGTCTCTTGGCCTCGCTCTTTCGTTCCTTACTGGTGTAGTGATCTTACATACGGTTTGCGTTCCTCCTGCTTCTTTTCGAGCTGCTTGCGCGCACCTCTTGGACATTTCCGCCTTTTTCACCATAGCCCATACTTCTTTCAGGGGAGCATCACCGTTGACCCACAACTTTTCCTGGATGTGAGTGCTGGACGGGTGCATAATGATTTGGTCTCTAATAAGGTCATCGTGCAGCGTTCCAAATTTGCACGTTAAGGCCAACTTTTGTAGTGGCACTACATATTCGTCCACCGATTCTCCCCCTTTCTGCTTCCTCTGGAAGAAGTTGTGTCTGTCTATTGCCACACAAACTACTGGCCTGTAGTGTGCGTCTAGGTCTGCGATGGCATGACCGAACACGTCCGTGTCCGCTGCGTTTCTTGTGCCCTTGATTATGGTGTCGTACACCCTGATCCCTTCTGGACCCAACTTGTGCAACACTATCTTCTTCCTCCTCGGACTCGAGAATGGAGCCCCCCCTTCTCCTTCCAGAGCTTCTAGATAGTTGAGGAAGTACCTTTTCCAGTCCTCCCACTGCATTTCTGGTGCTCCACTCTTCGCCATAAAGGGTACCATTTGTGTGAGGGAGGTGGACTGAGCGGCCATCTTGTTGCCTCTTCTATTATTTGCTTGCTCTTGTACGCTCTTGCCCGGTGGGCTACCCGGTGGCTGATGCGGGTCAGCGCCCTCGTCACTGTGCTCACTGCCTGCCGCACCGTTCTCCGACTCCCTCCCACCAGGCGTTGGCGTTTGCTGATCGCTCTTGTCGTCCTTATTTCTTTCTGTCAACTCTTCCCCACGTGGTTGCCTCGCCGCCAGCGTGGTGAGCAGGGCCTCCGGCCAGGGGTGAGGTTCGCTGCAATGCTGTGGGACCTTCGCAGGACTGCGCCCTGATGCGGGTGGTGTGCGGCTCTATAAACACTCTGTGTATCTTTTGCTGTGTCCCCGTGGCGTACCTCTGCTTCTGCTTACGCCGGTCTGTAATTGCTGGCTGGGTTTCTGACGAAGGCTGTTTGATGTCCACTGCCACGCTCCGGTGTTTCCCTTCGAGTGTTCTTAATCTTTTTTTTTTTTTGTTTGGCTCCAGTGGCTGGGGGCGGGGTCTATATCCCAATCCTCGTCGCCATTGTGGAAGCCCCAAATACCCACAACGGAGCCAAGTGTTATTTAAGTTCTCTTTATTCACCGGAGCGCCGGGAACAACTTCTGCCTCTTCCCGCGGTCGACGCCAACTAACTAAAATGGCCGCCTTCCGCTTCCTGTCCCGCCCTTCCGGTTCCTGCCTACGTGACGCTAGACCATCACCACATCTCTGTGCTTATATCATGTAATGGTTTTAACTAACAAAAATTACGATTAATAAACTTATCATCAAACTCAAACTTTAAAACGAGCAATTACGTGAATCATTGGTGCTTTCCAGTTTCCCCCCTGAATTCCTCATGTCTCAGAATTTACAATAATTTTTTGTCCAGTACATTTTTGGAGGTCTGTGCTGCCAAAATGTTTCTAGAGAAAACACACGGGGGCATGATGGGGTGGATATTTTTTTTTGTAAAGATTTATATAGGGCGAACTAGACTAGAGAAATCGGTAATCAGAGTGCTTTACATAAGCACCAATTGCCTTTACACACAAACACATCAATTTTTGTGAGGCACTGGGAGATGTGATTTGCCCAGAATCACAGGGGGTTGAGCATCGTTGGCGAGACTCGAACTCGGGTCCCCAGCTTTGAGGTCGACTGCTCTAGCCGTAAGTTTGTATCCTCTCCCCCTATATCACCATACATATTATAATTCGGATCCCTAAGCAAAAGGGTTTGCACAAGGTTCGAAACTTAACAACCCACTCATGTTGGGGACTTAGAACAAAGTGACCGTTGAGTATCTATCATTAGGTGCGCAGCGGTTATTAGAATGCAAGATCTGTATTGTCTGCAGTATTTTGTAATTCTAAAATAGACATGTGAAAGTATATGGAGGCATCCACACGACATTCTGGACTTTTAACTAAGGAAGCACTAATGGTTTAATGGCTCAACACTCTGTCAATAACCTGAAAGCACACTGCGGGTGCATAGGGAGTAGTAAAAATAGCAAGCTCTTCAGTCACACGAAAGTAATGGAAGGTTTGTCTGTTTTTCTTTGTATTTTTCCTTTATTGCAAGGAAGTAAGAACCCATCTGCTATTTTAGTCTTAAGAAGCCCAAAATTAGATAGCCACAATAAGTAAGGTGCAATTTTTTTTTAAAGTGCCCTCCTACGTTATTAGATTGTGAAGCCAGCTAAATGAGAATACAGCACATATAATTCCTCTCCAAATATTATGGTGCCACTTCCAGGTCTGGCTAGATGCCACCTTGACTATTGCAAAAGCGATTACGGTCTATACAGACAGCACAAAATGTCAGATTTTAAACCATTATTAGTTTAAGAGTCATTCTTATATTATCAGTATCAACTATTATGACTTTAATTCATGGCTATGGAAACCTGCATTATACTTGCATATGGCCCTGATTTAATTGGTGCTGCAGTCTGACAAGTCTGTGGTGTTGGAAGAGGATGCCACACTGCAATTGAGTTTGTTTTGAAAGCTTGTTTGGTTGCTAATTTAGAGGTTATACGAACATTAATCCAACAAATCCTTAGTGGTAACAAACAAAGGTACTTTGATTATGGAAAAACAAAAACAACGCATTTATATTGCAATCTTTCGTGTAAAGCAAGAAAGCAATTATTACGTATTAAATCATTCCATTTCACTTTATTTGAATAGTATGCCTCATAGGTAGGGGCAAGTGTCAATCGTGTTCTCCCCTCCATTGAAACAATGCACATTATATCAATGGGAAGCTGCAACATTGATTAGTATACTATTTTTGTTCCGATACCTGATAAAGTTGAGGTTCAATTCAGTTCAGAATAACTCGGTTGATAATACAACCATGAAAGCAGAAGGAAGCATAAAAACATTAGAAAACTTACAGTAAAATACATCCATATTTGATAAATATTAAAATAGTGCCTTGCACAAAACAAAATATTAAAACGCTATCTATATAATACAGGTAAAGTGATTAGTTGATTTCAAAGTAGCAACCTATAAAATCGCCAGCAGCATCGCATATTTTAGGTAAAGTGCAAAGCTCTGCGTGATCGTACAGCAGCACAAAGGAAGCTGATTACAGCAGTGCGGGTTTCCTCATTTGGAAAACGTTGGAGGAAAAAGTAAAGCTCAGACACAATGTCTCAAATTTCTAGATCTCAAAAGTGGAGCCAAAAAACGTTTAGCGTATAATACATAAAATTTACAAAAGAAAAGAAAATGAACCATTGACTGAGTGACATCATTATTGAATGGGCATACAATTGCATCTAACTTGCTCTGATATCTTAGAGGAAACAGAGTAGATATTTTACTGTGTCCACTCTAAACCTAAATAGTAAAGAGCGCTCCCAGGTCTTTCTAGCTTTCCACATATAACTATCTGGTCTAGCCTCCACGTTTAGGGTCAAATACTTGCCAATAGTTGTTTTCTGTGATTTCTCCTTGACCCGCTTGTCATGCAGTTAAGCTAACAACAGTGTGGATGCCTGTCAGCAGCGGCTCCTGCACTACGGCGGAGGAGCATCGCCGCCCGCACTAAAAATGCGCCAGGGAAGGAAAAATAAAACAATAATAAACACTCATTTTATTTTTCCTTTCCTGCCGAGTATTGGGGGTGGGGCCTGGAGGTGACAGGTACTGAGGAGAGACTTAGTGCCCACCCTTCAATGTCAGCCACGGCTGGCAGTGGGAGTACCTGCAGGGCGGTGACGTGGGGAGGGGGAGGGGCAGGGTGGGCGGTAGTAATGTATGGATTACGGAGTTTTACAGGTAAATAACCATTTAAATAAATAAAACAAATTTTGTTGCGCGCACTGCATCGCATTTGGGGATGCAGTGCAGTCAACGAAATTAGTTTTATTTATTTAAATGTTTACTTACCTGGGAAGCTCCGTAATCCATACATTACAGGCCCCCACCCTCACCCTCCCCCTGCCTATGTCACCACCCGGCAGGTACTCCCACTGCTGGCCGCGGCTGTTCAATGTGCACGATGGGTTGGCCGTCCGTCTCAGGCCGGCCAAAAGGGCATGCACAGTCAAAGTTCTCTCCAACCCAGCAACGCAGCTGGGTTGGCTGAGAGAAGGCACAGACTCCCACTATGTCCTGGAGTGCAAATCGTCGGCCCTCAGGCCAATCCTGAAGCTGATCTCATGTGTGCGATATGCCCTTATTACAGTCAGTTATTACAGTTATTACAGGATAGCCAACTGCAAGGAACTCACTGCTCCACTTCACGAGCTTCCACCCTCGCCCCCTCAGAGAAAACCTACCCTTCGGCCAGTTCCTACGTATACGCAGAAACTGCACCAACATTACCGACGGCAAGAAACAATCCACGGAACTGGCCACAAAACTGGAACACCGAGGCTACCCTAAGGCCATCATCAGAAAAACGCAGAAAAGAGCAAGGAACCAGAACCGTGAAGCCTTACTCGAGAACATCACAAAGGACAAACAAGAACAACCCATCACCTGTGTCACCACCTATAACACAGCGTCCAATGAAGTAGCCAAAGTCATCAAAAAACACTGGAAAATCATCAACTCTGGACAGAGGAAATGGGACAGCCCGAGATTTGCGTACAAACGATGCAACAATCTGAAAGACCAACTGGTCAGTACCCGACCCAGACCGGAACCCAAGCAACCCATGAACACCATCCTAAACGCATGGGGCCTCCCAAAGATCACTGGACATTACCCCTGCAATGACTGCAGCGTATGTCACCTTACCACACACACCAAAACCCTGGACTTGGAGCCCAATAAGGTCTGGACTCAACGAAACCACACCAATTGCAACTCCTGCAACGTGATATATCTACTCACATGCACGTGCGGTCTCTGCTATGTCGGAATGCCAACATGCAAAGTGAAGACAAGAATAACAGAGCATAGGAGTACAATAAGATGCAGAAAGAACATCAACAGACTCACCAGTCGCTTTATCACCCACTGCCACACACCCAACGACCTAACCTGGACTGTTATTGAACAAATCCCAGAGAGCGCAATTGACAATGACAAAAAACTATTGAGCAAAGAACAGCAATGGACATATAGCCTTTCAACAGCAACCCAGGGCCTCAACGATGCCATCCCATGGAATTCCCTGACATGTCCCTGACCACAGGAACTATACCACCTCCTTGACTAACCTGTGACAATCACACCCATCCTGGGCGGGTTGTCACCTAACTCTCTACAATCTGCAAATGAGTCCCCATGTAACATATCTCTAAGTGAGATAGAGCCCTACAGTTCTGAGTATTAGGGATCCTGGAGCCCCCCATGACTTTACCCACATTCACTATTATTGCCATTCACGTTATGTTAAGTCACACAATAACGCGCTTACAATGGCCACAGCCACAGTGTATCTCCCACTGTTTTCATTATTTCTTTATTGTTTACTAATTTGCCAACACATTATGGCCTAATACAGCCCTTCACTTCCTGCCCCTATTCCCAATCGGGGCGATTGACTATACTCGCGCATGCGCAGGCATAACACTACCGACCCGCGCATGCGCATTACAACCAACGGCCACTGCGCATGCGCGCCTGTATCTCGTAGCAGCACAGCAGCGCCCAGGCGCCCTTTCAGGCACAATGACTAGGCGAAACATAGCGTTTCGGGTCTTTCTACTCTTACCTTCACCAATTGCAGGTGCACATAATTATTCAATCAACCACAGTATATAACACGCAGCAGAACCGGCAATTACCCACCGGTATGCGAAGGAGGCACTACAGGTCCAGAGCAGGCTCTGCCCAGAAAAGCTGTGAGTATGAGAAACAACCACCACTACCACTGGTAAGCCCTACCTTTTCTTCCTTTACAGGTCTCCTAACTTGAGTGGCCAATACCTTTCTTCCCACAGGGTCAACCCCTTGCCACTTCTCCACCTTGAAGCCAAAGCCTGCAAAAACAAGCGTAAGAAGCAACTCTTGCGCCTCTTCACACATATGCGCAATGTATGTGACACCCGTGTTTTAGCCACGCCACGGCCGAACTAAGAGTGCGAATCTCACCTTAATGGTACCACCAGTACCATTACACTGTAGCCGTCTATAGTCTACACCTCTACCGCTATAGTGCCGGCAATCAGATATGTATAATGCCATACATCTTAGTGACTCTCTTTTTTCCCTGTATGTTTTGTCCTTGTCCATATGTGTTACATGTACAGGTGTTTTTGAGAAGGGAATCCCCCCTCTCACACATAGATAAACACTTTAGGGCGTGTATACACATAGTCTGAATTACACACCCACTAGTTTTAGTCACACCCACACCGTTTTATTTAGGTCCTGAAGAAAGCCAGCATATTCATAAGGCACTGGCTGAAACATGTCGACCCACCACTGGATGTGAGAGGTCGTAACTCGCCTCCAACATCCAATAGCCTTATTTTTTAACCGCTGACGGAGGCCCAGGTATTAAAGTTTAATTTACCCTTGGGTACTGGGACCCCCGCCAAGCCGTTTTAACATCACCACCCTGACACTCCTCACTGCACACTCAGCAACATACCTGCTCCGCTGTAATCAGGCGTCGAAGCACACCCGGGACACGCTAGGTGTCACTGGGTGGGCCCGATGATGAAGCATGCCACCAACTAGGTTGGTGGGTGAGGGCTTCATGAACACACCTACCAGGTGTTCCCACCCCCTAACGAAACATACCCGAGTCCTTTACTTTCGGTAATTTTGTAATAGATGAGCTAGTCTCCTTTTGATTAATCATATATAAACCTCGGGGATACGGACTAGCTACTTGGTCCTCTCTCTCTCTCTTGATACGCATTCATGTTGCCAGGCATACCATATCTAGTAACTATGTCAGCCAGGGTCACTTGCTGTATGCAAGTATTGTTTCCTAAAACTAAGACAGACAGGGAGTCGCCTTATGGCCTTCACTGCACATCTCTTCTATTCAAATTGATACTTTAAGCAGAATGAAAGCCATTCTTTTGCAAAAAACTGTGCCACTGACATCGGCAAAAGAAACCTATGATCTACAAGTCACAAGGACTTTGCCGAAACACATGCCCTCTTAACTACAAACTGCCCTATACATTTCTCAGAAATGTTAAGTCGTATCTTCAACATGTCTGCTTTGCGGGTCCCGCTTTGCGGACCGAGGAGAGGAAGAGTCTGCACCGGGATTAGCGCGTGAGGCTAAAAGGCGAGGGTTAGATCTGCAGCAGGGCTGCGAGCTGTGCCGCAGGGACTGCGTCTCCCAGGAGTCCCTGCACGACCAATTTGCCACACCTGGTCCACTCTCCCTGCTTGCCCCGCCCCGACCTCGAAGGTTGAAAACCTGTTGTGTTTGAAGCCATCATGGGATACTGCCTAATACTGTCCTTGCTTGGAGAGTAGGAGCTGTTTGACTGGACTACCGGTTGTTGTATTTCTCCCCTGGGGTCGTCTACTGGGTTGGTGGACTGAGCTAAAGAATGATGATGGATTAAACCCAGATCAGTTGACTTGGGTGAGTGTTTGATTTGCCCTAACGCTCCGTCCATCATCCCCTTTGGTATCGCTTTGTTCGCCCTAAGTTGACAGGGTATGCCCAGATGTGATTCCCTTGCTCACTTTGCCACAAGATTTAAGATAGCTTGGCTGATGAGGGTTATGAACCCGAAACCAGTCCAAGGAGGATTGTTTCAGGTCCAGGGAAGACATGGCTTGGCAGTTCTGGCTGAAGTGTTCTCATGAGGCCATGGTCAGACTGATTTGCATATGGCCATATCTGAACTGGGCTGGTGGAGTGAGCTAAAGAATGATGATGGATTAAACCCAGATCAGTTGACTGGGGGTGAGTGTTTGCTTTGCTCTAACGCTCCGTCCATCATCCCCTTTAGCATCGCTTTGTTCACCCTAAGTTGGCAGGGTATGCCCAGACGTGGGTCCCTTGCTCACTTTGCCACTGGATTCGAGATAGCCTGGCTGATGAGGGTTATGAACCCGAAACCAGTCCCAGGATGCTTGTTTCCGGTCCAGGGAAGACATGGCTTGGCAGTTCGGGCTGAAGTGTTCTCATGAGGCCATGGTCAGACTGATTTGCATATGGCCATATCTGAACTGGGCTGGTGGAGTGAGCTAAAGAATGATGATGGATTAAACCCAGATCAGTTGACTGGGGGTGAGTGTTTGATTTGCTCTAACGCTCCGTCCATCATCCCCTTTGGTATCAGATTTTTTCCATATTCATTGTCATAAATTTTGGTCAATCTTTAAAATAAATACTGCCTAAAACTGTCCTTGCTTGGAGAGGAGGAGCTGTTTGACCGGACTACCGCTTGTTGTCTTTCTCCCCTGGGGTTGTCTACTGCTCGCCGGACCCGCTTCACGGGTCCCGCTTCGGGGACCGAGGAGAGGAAGAGTCTGCACCGGGACTAGCGCGTGAGGCTAATAGGCGAGGGTTAGATCTGCAGCAGGGCTGCAAGCTGTGCCGCAGTGACTCCGTCTCCCAGGTGTCCCTGCACGACCAATTTGCCACACCTGGTCCACTCTCCCTGCTTGCCCCGCCCCCGACCTCGAAGGTTGAAAACCTGTTGTGTTTGGAGCCATCGTGGGATACTTCCTAATACTGTCCTTGCTTGGAGAGGAGGAGCTGTTTGACCGAACTACCGCTTGTTCTCTTTCTCCCCTGGGGTTGTCTACTGCTCGCCGGACCCGCTTCGCGGGTCCCGCTTCGTGGACCGAGGAGAGGAAGAGTCTGCACCGGGACTAGCGCGTGAGGCTGAAAGGTGAGGGTTAGATCTTCAGCAGGACTGCGAGCTGTGCCGCAGGGACTCCGTCTCCCAGGAGTCCCTGCACAACCAATTTGCCACACCTGGTCCGCTCTCCCTGCTTGCCCCGCACCCCGACCTCGAAGGTTGAAAACCTGTTGTGGTTGGAGCCATCGTGGGATACTGCCTAATACTGTCCTTGCTTGGAGAGGAGGAGCTGTTTGACCGGACTACCGCTTGTTGTCTTTCTCCCCTGGGGTTGTCCTTCGCCAGCATGCGTAATTGACCCCACAGTGAATGCCTCTCTCCCTCTAGTACACCCACGGGTTATTCTTTTAAGGGATAGCTTGGGTAGTGTGGAGTATATGGCAGACTTAGCACCCGGTTCAATAGACGATTCTATGGATCAACGGCCCAGTGATGCCCTCTTACCCTTGTCCCCTACCAACATTCCCTCTAGTCATGGGGATACCCTTCCTCCACTATTGCTGGTATCGTTGGCTGTAAATAGACCTGTCCTCTCCAAAAGGAAAAGAATTGTTAGCTCGCACAAAGGTTGTCATCCCAAACCCTATAAGAAATTTAGGAGACTTGGCACTGGGATGGGTGCAAGTCATGAGGGCGTAGGGGTGGTTGGAAGCTGTCCTCAGGGGGCCACGGGGAGTGAGCCCAGTGGATCTAAAGCAGTGAAGCCAGGTGCTGATCTGACTACTGACCTTGTTGAGCTCCTACCCCATGAGATCCCCTTGATTGCCCACATAGAGAAAATGCTGAAATCTTTGCTGATTCCGGTACTAGAGAGAGTTAAAGGGTTGGCAGAGCGGTTGGATAGGTTTGAGCAGGTGACCCTGGACAACTTTTTCTCCTAATAAAATCACTCATTAAGCTTCATTCTAGATTCAGGGAGGATGGACCAGGGGGGGAATCTGTTGTCCGGGCGCCCCCTATACCCTCACAGGGTCCACCTATTGCACCTGGAATGACTAAAGGGGTGGCTGCGCCTAATATTTCTGCTGTGCACGCTGTGGCCTCTAATGGGGGTGGCCGAAGCCCAGGGATGCTAACAATGAACAGCACAGATCATCCAACCATACCAAGGGCTAGTACTCTCCCTGTTAAGACACTTGTGCGTACTGAGGTCCCTGGTGGAAATGGCTCTGTTAGTGTAAGAAACCCAGGTACTAGTAAAGCTCATGATCCATCTCAGCCAAGAAGAACTAGTCCTAATCCCCCGCCAGCTACACAGCTCAATATGCTTCCCCGTAAAGAGGCCCCTAGAACACCACCCGTGAACTTACCCCCAGACTGTCAGCCCTATGTTGCTATTCTTATTAATGTACCACCTTTGAAGGCTGACCAGCAAGAATCCTACCAAATGTTAAAAATCAAAACCATGCATTGGCTTAGTATAAACAGACCCCTTCCTAGGGAAATAGATGGTCTGATCTTAGGTGTCAGAAGGGTAGGGTGGGTAGGCTATGGGCAGAAGCAATTGTAGGGAGACTGTGTGGTGGTTAATTTTCAAGATATTAGGGGTGCCCAAACAATCTGTAACCAGAATCCGGGATCTAGTGGTGCAGGTTTTGGGGTAGTAGATTTGACCTATTTCTACCCGAGATCGGTAGGAACTGAACATGGCATTAATTGAGGTGGAGGATGGAGACATAATCTCATACCTCGCAAGAATCATCATTTTTTCTCTTGCCATATCAGACAGTTGTTTGGACAGGGCCACATAAGAGGACCCCAGGGTACTGAAACGACATTTCCTCTGGGGAGGCTCCCCTGATTCTGAGCCCAGGACTTGTGTTGGAGCTGCATGCTCTGGGCCCAATTAATGTCAGTCCGCCACTTCCAATAGATGTACCCAGTCCCCTAGTTCAGGATTCTAACCAGGTTGTTGGGAATAAAAAAGGAGTAAATGCAATTTTGACATCTTATGAGAGGGAAGGGGAACCCGGTATTGAACCACTCAGGGAGCATGTAGTTGGGGATTTAGACCTAAGGATCCTTAGCTGGAATGTTGCGGGCATTTTGAGGAAGCTGGCTTTACCTGATTGGAACTCCCTTGTGGAGGGCTACTCTATTTGTATTTTCCAGGAAACCTGGAGTAGGGAGCCTTGCCACATGGTAGGTTATACATCTTTCTTTGTACCAGCAGTCACCCCCCTTCAGGGAAGGGCCCCCCCTCAGGTGACCTCCTTATCTGGGTTGCCATCTCACTCGGCTGCCAAATTACTCAGTATGTGTCAAATTCACCTGATCTTCTGAGTATATCCATTAAGGGACCTCGGAGAGGGCTGACCTTGGACATCTTTAACATCTACGCCAGGGGCACGAAGGGAGGCTCGCAGTCCACTACAGTATCAGGGTTGGAAACCTTGCTTAGGCAACTTCCCACTAGTACTCATGTCCTGGTTGCGGGGGACCTAAACTGTACTTTTGAGCCCCTTGGAATGGAGGACACCTTGGGAACCGCTGATGAAGACACTAGGAAAGGGATACCCATTCTAACTATACCTCCCATTAGGAGGTGGTCCCAAGTGGTGGTTCAAATTAACTCCTTAAATATGGAATTTGGTCTTAGGGCGGTTAACGGGAGGACGACATCAGATCCTTCTGGAGCCCATACCTATAACAGGGTCAACCATATGTCTAGGTTAGACTATATTATCCTAGATATTAAACTTTGGAGTTTCTTGCAGGACATAGAGGTAATCCCTTCAGTCGAGAGTGACCACAGCCTTCTTTCTCTTGCCCTCCGTCCCTTGTGGACTGGGAAGCAGGGGGTGCACCTGTCTCACTTAGCACCCAGCCCTCAGAAAGTATATCCTTCCAATTGCGGTAGACGCTTGAAATGGAGTAAGCTCACCCTTGATGAAGAAAAAGTGCTAGCTATTGGGGCACTCCTTGAAACAGCTTTGTCCAAATTGGACTCGTTGACTCCTTTGTCTGTGGAAGTCTCAGCGCTTTTCTGTGACACAACCAAGGCCTTGAGTGACTTCTTCATTCTTCCAAGTAAGACTGGCAAGTGTAAGAATTTGCCTAAGCCGCCGGGGTGGTACACTAAAAAATGCAGAGAGAAGAAACACGCCTTGATAGATGCTATCAAAAGCAAATCCCAGGCCGCAATCAGACTAGCTAGGAAAGCGTACTCCCAGACTACAATCACAGCAAAGAAAGAATGGGAGGACAGGTTTTGGGCGGATCTTATGGAAGCTAGCGCGGACAGGGATGCCAGAAGCTTCTGGAATCTTATAAGATCCAGGGACAGGCCAGTTAGTACCTTGATGACGTGCAATATCCCTGCCCAGAATTGGTTCAACCACTTCTCGTCCCTTTATACCCCTATTGAAGTGGCTCCTTATACCACCTTTGCTTTGTCTGAGTGCTTAGGGGATACTGAAGGTGATCCCTTTTCCGTTAGAGAGGTGGAAGTCGTAATTGAATCATTGGTGCCTCTAAAAGCTGCAGGGCCTGACGGGATTCCGGGCGACTTGCTAAGGGCCAACCCGAAGGAGTGGGGGAAGTTGGTTTCATCATTGCTTAACGCTATTAATACCGGTGCGCCTGTACCCGACTCCTGGAAGGGGGCTGAGGTTGTCCCGATATTCAAAAAGGGGTCTCGGGACAACCCAGCCAACTACAGGCCAATAAGTCTGATCGACTCAACCCAAAAAGTGGCCGGGAAGGTGATTCTGGGAAGGGTGCACCAGTGGGTGGACGATAATAACATTCTGTCGGACTTCCAAGCTGGATTTCGCTCTGGAACCGGGACTATTGAACAGGCCTTCAGACTGGCTCTCTTGCGCTGGAAGGTGGTGGTGCTGGGCAAAGGCAGTCTGTATTTAGCCTTTATAGATCTCAAGACTACCTTTGACCTGGTACCAAGGGAGGAGTTATGGAAGGTTCTGTTGGAAATAGGGTTGCCTCATTACATTCTAGCCCTCCTGGCAATTTCACGCAGGTGCGATAGGGCACGAAGGGAGAAAAAACTGATAGGATCCCTGTGGGAAGGGGTGTCCGCCAGGGATGTGTGCTAGCTCCCACTCTGTTCTCCCTCTATGTGAACGAAGTGGTTGAGCATTTGTCAAGGAATCCCTCGGATGCTCCTTCCCTGGCGGGTAAACGGATCCCAATACTGCTTTTTGCAGACAATACCCTTCTTATTTCAAAGTCCCCAATGGGTCTCCAAAGCCTTTTGAATAGTTTTCAGGAGTTTTGTTCACTGAGAGGATTGGTAATCAATACAGTTAAAACTAAGTATTTGATTATGAATCCTCCCAAGAAACCTGGGCGACCTCCGGTATTGAATTCTGTCCCACTAGAGAGGGTATCCGAGTTTTATTATTTGGGTATCCGCCTTAACGACACATTTAGTTGGAACCCACATATTCAAAAAATGCTTTTGTGTCATAAAAGGGTGGGGGGAGTATTACTAAAGGAACAACGCTCGTCCACAAGTAAACCCATTGCCCCAGTCATTGAGATATACAAAGCTAGAGGGGATAGCGCTGCCCTTTACGGGGCAGAGTTGTGGGGCACTTATAACCTGGATCCATTAGTAAACTCGGAGAGCAAATTTTTGAAAGACCTGATGGCTCTCCCGTTGAGTACTCCTACAGTACCCGTACTATTGGATCTAGGCTGTAGATCAATTAAGGACCAAGCGCTACTCCGACCCTTGCTCCTGTGGGCGCGGCAGTGGCGGTTGCCCGAACTAGCCTCCTATGCAGAAGGACTATCAGAGGTCATGGCAATGGAAGGCTGGTCCAGGATTAAATGGCTGGGGGATATAAAATGGTTACTAGTGGAGTTAGGGCTGGGTGATGCGTGGCCCCAGAGAACTGCCCCACCTAAAGCCACGATTAAGAAATTGTATTGGAATTGGGTCTCTCTTAGATTAAATTCAGATCCACATCATTGTAACTCCACTGTAGCCTTTATAAGGATTGAGGATGTGGTGGCATATGAACCTTACCTAGATACGATTTCTATCCCTTTCGACCGAGCCTTGTACTTTAAATTCAGAGTGGGGACCCTACCAGTAGGCAAACTAGTTGCCCGCTGGAAATGTTGCTCCCAGCGTTCCCCCTTCTGCGCAAGTTGTCCTACTCGAGTAGAGTCGGTAGCCCACATTCTCTTCGAATGTCCGGACTATTGTACACCTAGGAGGCGTTGGCTCAAACCTTTATGCAGACTCTTAGGTACCTGCCTGCACAAAGTGGCGCTACGTATTTTAATGTCGGACACATCCACTTTGATTGTTTGTGCTGTGTCAAAATTTTTTAAATGGTCATGGTTGATTCATGCAAGAAGGCTTTCCTTGTCGATTTAATTTGTTGTCTTAAATTGTTTTTAACAATTTCTTCCCCTTTACTCCCTTTGTACAATTATTAAATGATTGTTTTTTTAATGATGAGTCTTATACTTGTACAAGCTTTCATGATATTTTTATATCGAAATAAAGCATATCAATCAATCAATCAAAATAAATCATAGAAACATTTAACAAGATAATTGTTGCTGTTTGGTTTACATATAATGGATACATATGACTGAAAATAGAAAATATTAATTCACAAAGACATGAATAATTATACATTTATCTCAAAGTGTGAATGGCTTTGCATGCGTTTTGGCAGGAATGCCTTCATCTAGAAACTGTCACATCTTTCAAAGGCTGCAGCCATAAATAAAGGGGGCCACTGGAGTATGTGATCCTCAATTAAGTATTTAAATTAAGTATTTAATCCAAGTAGGGGCACTGATAGGTAAAAACCTGAAATCCTAGCAAAATGAACCCATTTAGTTGAATATGTGTATTTTCAGGAAAGATCAAAAGTGAATGTAACTCATCTTGAACATTGACAGCCATCAATTATAAGCTTGCTGTTCAACTTGTGAAAGTTGAAGAAATTGATGTACATAGACAGCATTCATTTCCCTTCTTCTCCCACTCCTCTCCCTGTGAACACCATGAATGCCATAGACTATTGACCGTATCACTCCGCCAGTGGGAGCCCATACCTATATGCATATGCACAGCCATTCTGGGCACCATGGCCTTTTTACCCATTGGAATCCCCGGCTTCCCTCCTGCGCGTATCTTGCACCCCCTCTCTCATGTATAGACCATGAAACCCTTTCCCTTTGCGCGACCCTGATGTGAAAGGCAACCCTCCTGCTTGACCCAGGCATTCCCCATTTCCCTCTCGAAGAAGCATCCTTCGCCTCAGCTGACATAGCCCCCCAGCTGTATCTGACTGCCCCTGTTCTCCCATGTACAGGTCATAGGATCTCTCTCTCTCTCTCTGTGCGACTCTGACCCTGCGCACACCCTGACCCCCTCCCTCTCCTCACATGAGCAAGTCATAAACCTTCTTCTTCTGCAAGACCCTGTCCTTGGGAGTCACGGCCGCGCCTGACCAACACCTCCTTCCCTTCCATGAATGCCCCTCTGTTGACAAGCCTTCCTTCAGCGCTCGATTGTCCACGCGGCATGAATACCACTCCTTTTTACGACCCCTTCCCCCGAGCCCGGCTGACCACACAGGTCCGAGGCCATCGCCTAAGCCGGAAGATACCATTTACTGCCCCCTTATTGTATAAGGTCCCTCTCCTTCAAAGGACCCTCTATTGATCCAAGGCCTCCCCACCCCCTGTGATATGATCAGGCGCACACATCGTAAGACTCGGCAGAACACTCAACTGCGTGATGACCCCTTGACACGAGGATTATAGGGATGTCTTTTCCTTTGCGTCATACTGTCCTGATTGTACTCTCAAGTGTTTTGTAAGATATAAAAGCCAGAGTCTCAGCTCACTTGTTAGAGCACCTCCCGATGACACCTTGCTTCGTGTCTGAAATGACTGGCTCTCCTCATGAGAATTAAACTCTGTTCTTGATTCCTGCATCCAGCGCCCGTCTCTTTATTTGATAACTATTCAGAATGGGAACTAAGAGGCGTCTTGCGCCAGCAGCCTGGGCATCGATAGCAATGCGGGCTCATTTTCCACAATTGGCGTCCCAACGCGGGGTCCATCAGTGACATAAGGTTCGGTAAGAGAGATCCAGACGAAGAAGCGAACATCTAAAATAATCGGAGTATACCTGCCTTGAGAGGGCCCTAGCCCGGCTGCCGATCAAAAGAACTTCGCCAATTCTGAACGGACCTCTCTTGAGTGACCTATTGTCCTGACTGGAATCCCACAGGAATGCTACATGGAGTAAGAGAACGATCGGGCGCTGGAAGGAGGAAGGCGAAGAACTGCCCACACGGTCCGGTCCGGGTAAGGTCGCGTAAATGCGACAAATTGTGAAATGATTGTTTTGGATAATACTAGTATTACGCTTTGTTGAAACCCTCTGGAGATTCACTGTCTGCAAACGGAGAAAACAACAGGCTCTCAAGGTGAAGGATAGGTAACGCAGACTTTTGTCCCCATTGTAATCCGTCGTGCTTATCTTCCTCCCCCACTGTTTCCCGAACTGTCGTTCGTGGATTATTGTCTGGAGATTCTTTGTCTGCAAACAGGGAAGAACAAGGTCTCGCTTTGCAGGTAGAGAAAGAGTGGGCAACGATAACTTTTCGTGCCCACTTATTCTCCCCACTGAATTGTTTGATTGGCCGATTATTCGGTATTGGTTCGTTTGAGGTATTCACCGCCGCCAAACAACGGAGAATAGAAATATTCTGCCTAGTCTTTGCCCGCCGTGATAAGATATGTAATGCAGACTTTTGTCCCCGTTGTAATCCGTCATGCCTATCTTCTCCCCATTGGTTGGTAGCCTGTTTAGCCCGGACCGCTTATTAGAGTCGAACCATCCAGCTCCACTGGAGGGCACATCTAATAAGGACCTGTTCATTAAAGTGTGGACTAGTCGCTATAGCTTATAATAGGTTATGGCATAAAAATAAAAAGAAAAGGAGTTGAGCGAAATCAGTAGGCCACTGAGGAGTTATCAACTTCGCTAAAAATAAAATAAGAAACGTTAGAAATAACCCGTAATAAGAAACATAAAAATGGCGAGGGAAGACAAGCTTGACACCAAGGCAAGCCACGAGGTAGCTAGGTTCCGTTGCCTATTCCTGCCCTAAAACATGTCTGCCTCATTGCCCACCACGCCCAAATAACGGTCACATGAAATAGATACAAATCAATAGGTACCTACCCCCATTCCGGAAACTCCCGAAGTGCCACAGGTCCGCGGTTACGCCCATCCAGTAGGCGAGGCCTCGAGGCATGCGGGGCTCGCCTGGACGCAGTCGGAAGGGGAGGTTGTGGGGCGGACGGCCCAGAAAACGGTGATGGCCTCTCCTTCTCTCCTCTTCTGCTGCCCTGCGGGCCACGGGGGAGGGGGGGGCTGTCTTGCCTCAGCCACCGACCACCCCCCCTCCTCTGTCTCTCGCCTGGACCGGCCCACGAAGAAGGCCGAAGCCACAAACAAGAGCGGCGGCGCTTACACGTAGTCCCGCCACATGTCAACGCCTGGACAAGTGCAAGTAGTCCCGCCACATGCCGACGCCTGGATAGTTACAGGTAGTCCCGCCACATTTCAAATTCCTGGAGAGTTGGAGGTAGTCCCGCCACATGTCCACGCCTGGAAGTTACAGGTAGCCCAGCCACACGACAACGCCTGGACAGTTACAGGTAGTCCCGCCACATGTCAAAAAGGGGGGGGGGGCTGTCTTGCCTCAGCCACCGACCACCCCCCCCCCATCTTCAATAGCCGGCACGGCCAATATCGAAACGGCGGAGCCGAGGAACGGCGCGGGGTCGCTGGAAGGGGGAGGCGGCGCGAACGAACCTCCCCCACCTCCCTCCAGGTGGAGGCTTCCAGCGACACCCCAATGCTCTTACTTAAAGAGGGTCAACATCAAAAAGCGGTCTTCTGCCCAGGACGGGCACACGCTCCATATCGTCTCTCCTCGACCTTGAAGATTCTATAAGAGCCGGGGGGCCCCCGACCCCCCTGCATGGGTGCCCCCGCCCCCTTCACTGGGAACCACGACATCGGTGCAACTCCTGCCGGCGCCAGCCTCGGATTGGAAATGGCTAAAATGCAGCCACGGCACAGACTTGTTCAGTTCCGGAGGAACACCAGAATGACCCGGTAGGAAAATTGTTGCCGCCCTCTCCACTCTTTGACTAATGGTCCATATTTGTTAGACTGTTAACCACATAGCACAAAACTTTTTGAACTGCCAACGGAAGGTTCTGGGCCAACCATGCGAGACTAGAGACACTCTGACTGTACTGGAACTCGCCTGACCCCACCCAAAATGGCGCCGACACAAAATGAGACGTTTTGAATAAACTTTGTTGCACCCTGATTGCGCAAGCTTTTTGCCCCGAGATATATATAACGTTTTGGATAATGAAAGTAGATATGAAGGATATTGAGTATGTGCTTGGACAATGAATTGACTTAGGGTGGGTACTGATTATGAGTTGGAAAATGAATTGGTGTAATTTAGGTAATGAATGAACATTGGATAATGTATTTATGAATTTATTAAAGATGAATTACTGACATGCATCATGTTTGCTCTGTAGGGGAGTTTAATACGATTTTATTGCACTGCCGCACTTTATGCAATGAACTGCCACCAGCTTTGTTCTTCCTATGTACAGTTCCAATCTGCTCCGTGGCTAGTCCACTGGGTTGTAGGCCTGTATTTATACGTCAACACTTTTTATTAAAAGTATTTTGAAAACGAAAGCATAGTTGTAGCGGTTGCATTAATGAGTTTTGAATGTATTACTACTATGAGCAACGAGAAAGTATGATGAAGGCTAAAGGTTAAAAAGGACCCGATATTTAGCAGCCACACTATGTGTGACAGGCAGCCGGAAAGGTGCTTTAGAAGCCCTAAAAACGACACCACAGAAATGCCACCTGACCGCCACCCTTGTACCCGATCAAAAGGGGTTACGACCAAGTAACTCATGTAGATACGCAGATCGTCAATGATTATCTGTCTGACATTTCTGGTCCCTCTGGGCTTAAACGCCGTGATGGTAGAGAAATGCACTACGTGGAGATAGGTCGAGTATGTGGTAGGTAAAAACATTTCCGGATTATTGCATGCCGATGAGGTTTGAATATTGCCCCCCCCACCCCTTCTTTCTCCTCCCTTCTGCAGGTCACGTCGGAACCTTGGCTGATGTATGGAAGGACGATGACCGAACCGCCGATGAGAAGGGGAAGAAGGGAATATGAGCATGGTCCTTATAACAAATAAAAGTTTTTAAAAGACGTAGACTTAAACATGACTGTTCCTCCTTAGAACATAGCAACTGGGAGGATGGACTGACATAGAAACTGGACAGGTACTGAATGACGAAAAACTGACTAGAAACGACGCGTTAAATAATGTAACTGGACGTTTTGACTAGGTAGGGAAAGGACAAAGAAAAATATATGGGTAAGGGTTATCACGGCACCACCCGTCTGGGAAGTTAGAAATGTTGCTGGTGTTCAAAATGCACTGCCCCCCTTTTTTCGCACTCTTATAGATGTAGCCAAGCTGTCCGACTGTTCTCCCGATCAATACTTGCCGTTGCCTCAGCCCGGAGAACTTCCCACCAAAGGAAGGAACTGAAAAATGGTTTAAAATCCAACCATGGGTAAATAGCACGACCAGGCTAATTTCTGGCCGACCAACGACTGAGGTGTAAGTATTGGCAATTGGGAACGCTGGCCGACATAACTGGCGAGAAGGAAAAGGAGGGAAGGGTAGAAAGAGCTAAGCACATAGATAAATAAGATAGTAAAGATACGTAGGATATAATATGAATTTTGTTGGCCACCTGTTGTTTCCTGTCCTGTCGTGAATGTCTTATATATGTGTAATGCATGTGCCGTCTTCCCTGTCTGAGTTTGTGTGTGTGTAATGTACGGATTTATGTCTTCCCTCTGTCTGTATTTGCGTGTTACCTGACCTTTGCTGTTCTGTGTTGTAAGCGCACTAAATGACCTATTTTCGTACACGTCTCTCTCTCTCGCCACCCCCTTATCTCTCTCTCTCTCTCTCTCTCTCTCTCTCTCTCTCTCTCTCTCTCTCTCTCTTTACATGTCATACGTGTACCGAATGGCTCGTTTAGATTGCGGACGACTCTCACTCTCTATGAGAGTCTCCCTATTTTTTTCTCCCTCTTTTTGGTAAAATTGTGCCCCACCGGCACCAGCCTGATTTGATACTTATTGAACACGGAGGTGTTCAGCGAAATTGACCAAAATAAAAATGATTGTACCTCGCCATATTACTACCTCTCCTTTCTACAAAAATAAATGAACTTGAATTGGCTGAAAAGGAAAGGACAGGTAAGACGACTAAGGTCCCCCAAATCTGGCTATTCATAGGGGAACTGTATGTCAATGGCACCTTATGTCTGTTCTTCAGAGACGAACGCCAACGTCTAGATTGACACCCAATGCCCAGATTGCCCCACCCTTCGCACCCAAGCGCGAGCGCCCGAAGTATACCCTCCCCATTTGATAGACCCCAGCTGCTGTCCCGGATATAAACATGATGACCATGAGTAGCTGTTGACCCTCGAGAAAACCTTGTTTTGCCCGACTCTCGACGATAGCGCCCCCGCCCTGTGTGAAAAGGTTAGCCAGTCCTGAAGGGAAATGCTCCGCAAATGTTGAATATGATGTAATGCACAGTTGATGGAAATATTATTTTGTCCTCACTTGAATTCTAAATGGGACGATGAATAAACCTGCCATAAACTCAGTAGGAATGCTGACACATGCACTGCTTGGTAATAGACCTCTGACTGTGACCGATGAGCATAAACTCTCAAATGCGTAGAATTGAGGGAGGAATTCATATGCGTAGATGTCTTCTTCTGCCATTTCTCTAAAACGTTGTCTTGTACCTATTCAAAGATTCACGATCACCGAAGGAGATGGGTCAGATGTGACGTACAGCCTGACTGCAGATCTTGGGACACGTATGACATCGACCAGAGGTGGAGCTGCAGAGCAACAAGATACGGGACGAGACCGCAATTTCAACGTGGAAAATGAAAAATGACGGGCCGCCTTGAAGCCCTCCGACTGCTAACCCACGTGTGCCTGGAATCTCCGTCCGCCTTCTTTGGGCCCGATTGATGGGCCTGCCTGCTTGTTATCCTTTGCTCCCTTGGTCCCTTTTGTGTGTCCCAGGAACTCTGACCCAACTCCACTCTCTCTCTCTCTCCTATCGACTATTTGAACCACATTCACCCTCTTTCCCACGTGACTTTTTGCCAAAGGAAAGAACTGCATCCATATGGGAATAGGGTGTTGCCACAGAACTATAGGTGCCGAGCATAAGGCGCCGCCAAACGGATTGTTTAGGGAACAGGACTGTGGTCTAACAGCAGAGGACTGACCGCACCCTGCAACGCGTAAGGATAGAACCGAGCTGGACCTATAGCTCCACCGCCGGTGCTCAACAGCGCCAACGAAAGTACCCGGATTAGAGCCTACCAGTGATGGCTCGCTGATAAAAAGACACTGTGACGAAGAGATCTTGTGTATTGAACTAAATTCCGCTCTCAACTACCTGGTCAAAACTGTTCATTGGTCACATTTTTAAGTTAGACAGATTTATGCTATGTAGTGCGTTTAATTGTCAGGAACACAACGAAATGCAATTTCCTATGTGCTGCATTCTGCCCATCACCTCGACTGTCTATGATTGTACGTCAAATGTTAGTATCGACAAAATGCTAATTCATCAGCGATGCCTGTCTATCTGTAAACCCATCGATTGCAAAAATGACTGCTGTTATGTAAAAAGGGGCGACTGTGAAAGTTGAAGAAATTGATGTACATAGACAGCATTCATTTCCCTTCTTCTCCCACTCCTCTCCCTGTGAACACCATGAATGCCATAGACTATTGACCGTATCACTCCGCCAGTGGGAGCCCATACCTATATGCATATGCACAGCCATTCTGGGCACCATGGCCTTTTTACCCATTGGAATCCCCGGCTTCCCTCCTGCGCGTATCTTGCACCCCCTCTCTCATGTATAGACCATGAAACCCTTTCCCTTTGCGCGACCCTGATGTGAAAGGCAACCCTCCTGCTTGACCCAGGCATTCCCCATTTCCCTCTCGAAGAAGCATCCTTCGCCTCAGCTGACATAGCCCCCCAGCTGTATCTGACTGCCCCTGTTCTCCCATGTACAGGTCATAGGATCTCTCTCTCTCTCTCTGTGCGACTCTGACCCTGCGCACACCCTGACCCCCTCCCTCTCCTCACATGAGCAAGTCATAAACCTTCTTCTTCTGCAAGACCCTGTCCTTGGGAGTCACGGCCGCGCCTGACCAACACCTCCTTCCCTTCCATGAATGCCCCTCTGTTGACAAGCCTTCCTTCAGCGCTCGATTGTCCACGCGGCATGAATACCACTCCTTTTTACGACCCCTTCCCCCGAGCCCGGCTGACCACACAGGTCCGAGGCCATCGCCTAAGCCGGAAGATACCATTTACTGCCCCCTTATTGTATAAGGTCCCTCTCCTTCAAAGGACCCTCTATTGATCCAAGGCCTCCCCACCCCCTGTGATATGATCAGGCGCACACATCGTAAGACTCGGCAGAACACTCAACTGCGTGATGACCCCTTGACACGAGGATTATAGGGATGTCTTTTCCTTTGCGTCATACTGTCCTGATTGTACTCTCAAGTGTTTTGTAAGATATAAAAGCCAGAGTCTCAGCTCACTTGTTAGAGCACCTCCCGATGACACCTTGCTTCGTGTCTGAAATGACTGGCTCTCCTCATGAGAATTAAACTCTGTTCTTGATTCCTGCATCCAGCGCCCGTCTCTTTATTTGATAACTATTCAGAATGGGAACTAAGAGGCGTCTTGCGCCAGCAGCCTGGGCATCGATAGCAATGCGGGCTCATTTTCCACAAACTGTGTTTGGGAACGTTGTGAATAGCGATGCAAATGGCATGTACTTTTTAATGTATTGAGCAAATTCACTTGGTGCCGAGATATTAGCTGGCGGAGTTAATGTTCACAATCTGTTCTTTAGGAATACGTTATGAGGTCTCTCTTGATATGTCTCAGCCAGGCAAAAACCACTGGGTCTAACATATCTTATATACATACTATACATACAAATACATTACCCATTGATTGTCGCTAGTAGGTAGTTATAGTTAAGACTACTAGTTCCATAGGAAATGCGTTTTTTGTTTTGCTCGTAACGTTGGCGCCACTTGGCGAATCTTCACTGAATTTTTTAACAAACTTCCCCTTTTTAGGTCGGCTTAGGCAGCTCACATGCACTACATGCAAGACCTGTTGTATTTAATACAAACAACTTCTTTCCCACCTCCTGCTTGCCATAGGGTCACTCCTGTGTCGCTCTTCTCCTCGGCCTCCTAACTCGTTTGCTTTGCCAATACCTCACTTCCGTTTCAGGCTGAGAAGCAAAGGCCAAGTGCAAGATCCGTATGCTTGCGTTCCTTATCTGTCCTTTGGGGAACTCTGGGGCATATTACCAAGCAATAGCGATAATTATCGCTATTGCTTGGTCAGCGGGAAAAAAATATCGCCGAGCACCGAGGATTTTTACCGCTGAGATACCTTGATATTATCAAGGTTTATCTCAAAAGTGGTAAAAATCCTGCGAAATGCATGAATATCGCTGAAAAATCAGCGATATTCATGCATTATCGTGACAATGCTCTTAGCCATGTTATCCACCTTCCATTGGATAACATGGCTAAGAACTGCTTTTAGCAGGCGTTAGCTTTTGGAGATATTCGCGCTTAGCGCGAATATTTCCAAAGTTGTTAATAGGAGTTAGAGATGTTAGCGACTGTTTTCAGTCGCTAACATCTTGGCACGCCCACTTTGCATGTCATTAGGGATAATTATCGCTGACATGCAAAGTGGGCCCCTAAATGCCTGCTATCGCCTACAAGCTGTTGCTAACTGGTGTTAGTGACAGCTTGGTAATAGGGCGATAAACTTATCGCCGCATTAGTGGGAAAAAGTCCCGCTAATGCGGCGATAATGCCCTTGGTAATATGCCCCTCTCTTTTTTAAATGATTGCTTTCTACCCGTCGTGAACTTCTGTCAGCACTGCCACCCTGCTTGATTTGTAATTGTTACTTTCCACTGCCAGCAGCAAAGTGCGTCGAGCAGGAACACATAGTTATATGAAAAGGCACTGACCTTTATGCTTCACCCCAGCGCCTGCTTTCATCTGTACAACACGGGCATCGCGCTTTATATTTCAACACGGTGCCTGGTTTTCTGTTAACAAAGCCAATATATGCAACACCTGGGGCCTCATTCATGAAAAGTGACGCATCGCTGCGTGAAAACAGCGATGCGTCACTTTTCACTGCTCACTCCTTACGACATTCCTGATGCGTCATATTTAATGTATGACGCATCATGTCGCAAGGAGTTACAGATACGTCAGTATTTCTGACGTATCTGTAAGCGCAAAAGTGACGCACTGCTGGAGTGTGTCACAAAAGTGACGCAACTCCAGCAATGCGTCCTTTCACATGGGGGAAAGCCCCATGTGAAAGGGCTTGCGTCAGTCTTACGCCTGCTGTGAGGCAGGCGCAAGATTTTGACGCAACAGCGTCCTAAAAGTGACACAGTGAAATCTCATAGATTTCACTGCGTCACTATTACGAGGCTTTTTGCGAGGGAACGCCCCCTCTGCATACATTATACCTGACGCAGGCATAATGTGGCGCAAGGGTTTAAAAAGTGACGCATCTACCTAGATGCGACACTTTTTAAATATGGCACAACGAGGCGCACTTTTTACACCGCTGGTGCGTCACAAAAAGTGACGCACCGGCGGCGTAAAACTGATGCAAGGCCTCATAAATAAGGGCCCTGGATTCAGTCATGTGGTTCTCTGGTTACAGACACATACCTCTGCAGTTCATTACCTGATAGAGGTTTCTTAATGTACATCAATGACGATCGTGTTAGCAGAGGCACACGTCACGTGCCATGTATGCAGAATTGACTAAGTTTGAGTATTGAAAGGCAGGGGAAAGTCACGCATAATCAATAAAAAGCTGAAGACTCGCCTCACCCTCACCAAGTGCGGACCAGCAGTTGCCTGTTGGAGTTCAGCAGCATTCCTGCTACAATGACAACACGTTTAAAATTCATTTGTGGAAATGTCCAGTGTTTTAGGGGGGATTTCTTGCATAATTTATACAGAAGCAACCATTACAGCAGATGTCTGAACAGGAAGATAGTTACGGTGCAATCTTTAAATATGCTGTATCTTTAGGACTGATTGCACATGTTAATTAAAAAGTGATATCAGTACTTCTGGGAATATTTCAAAATAGTAAACTTTTAAGATACAGTAAGTATGTGCATCTGTCTTGCTTCTGCTTTTTCAGACTCCCGTTCATTTTTTTCATACTTTTAGTTCTGATCCCTGTTTTTAGGAGGAAGCTCAATTTATTTAATAGCTTACAATCCTGTGCTGTCCTTTATCCTCAGAATTTCCTTTTTTCAGGCGTCAGGTGCTTTAATCCAGACCATAATGCCAAAACATAGCTCACTAAACTTCAACGCCCCCTGCTGACGTCTGCGTGATATATGGGTGATCAGTCTGAATGAGAGCAAGCCTATTCAGACTTACGTTATTCACACTGCTTAAAAATGGCAGAAGTGAAAAATGCAATGGTGCACTACCCAAGTAATTGCTAAAAAAAAATCCTTTCAAATAAACTAACTAGAAGGATTGTTGTTGCGCTTTCTTTTTGTGACGCGGAATGCATTTTTTGGGAAGCATTTCCATTTGTAACCAAAACAGAAATCCGTCCTGTTCGTTTATTTAAAAAATAAACTTCAAGTAAATGCATTCTATTCAGAGAGCGCGTTCAATGGAACAAGATTAGTTATATAGTTATATAGTGCCCACAGACAGCATATGGCAGCATCTCGTTAGAGATCCATATAGAGGGGATGAAGGAATCATGTCAGAGTTGTAGTTAATGGTCTCAGGGCTGCACAACTCAGTTAATAAGCCGCCATTCTGACGCTGTAGCAGCCTTTTACACTTGGTGATTTCTATTTTTGTTTCTGCACTTTCTCTGTACATTTTTGTAATCATCATGTGTTCGTTTCTTTATATTTTCTCATCATTTGCTTTCTGCTGTTATCAGAAAGGTTTCAAGTTCCTATCATTAGCAAATGCACACCTTATCGCACAAAGGAACGCAGCAGGTTCCTGCACATCCAGGACCTAGAATATTCAAAATCCCAACTTGAGAGCAAAACCTCACCCTCCCTTTTTTCAGAAAACATCTGAAGACTGCCTTCTTTAGGCAGGCATCTTTCTGTTGTCTGCCATCAACAATAGAAGCGTTAGACTAAAACAGAACCTTATATTATAGTCGGACTCTACCATTATACTGCTATGCACAGTTTGCCTTCCTTCAGTACGCTTTAGGAACCACAATACCACATAAAACCAAACTATACCTCATAGCAACCATCCATATAAATACACTCCACAGCATGCCACACAATTACAATTAGCATAATTTCACGTAACGTCACACAGTTCCACACCACACCAATCACCCCATCTCCTTTCCATTACACGTCACATAATTCAACCAGAAACCACATACTACAAATCAACAACACAATTACATAACACACCACATACATAGAATCCACACCACACAATTCCGCATTACACGACAAAATTAAACAGCACACCACATATTTAAACTCCACTACATAACACTCCACCACAATAACATATCACATAATTACTCTCCATAACACACAATGCCTCTCCACATTATTCTTACACACTAAATACCACATATCTATCCGCATAATTCCACTGCACAACATACCATTTACCACATAATTCCCCTACAAACCACATACATCATTCCACTCCAAAACACATAAGTAAAAAACATTCACACCTACAACTCCAATACCTTCTACTCTTACTAATGTAAAACCTATTGCATTGCAAATGGTTGTAGGTTCAGCTACTGTTTTGAAAGTGTTGGGGGTGATCCGTCAAGTAGGGGCTGAGAAAAAAAGAGGATCCCAAACTACGTTTTTCCAATGTTATTTCCCAATGTTTTGTCAATGGCTGTTTTTCTTTTTTTGAACAAACACGACTACAGCCGAACCGTTGAACGGAATTACTCCAAATTTGGCATGAAGCTAGATGTTTGTCCAGAAAGTGTGCTTTTTGTAAATTGGTGCAAATTGTTTCAGTAGTTTTAGAGATATTAAAGTATCAAAAGTAGAGCTATCTGGAGGCACAAGTCCTTACAGTGGCTTGCTGATCCTACTAAACTTTGATTGTCTTCCAACACTTCAACACTTCAACCATGAAGTGCTGGCAGCCATCTTGGGACTCATATTGAAGCCAAGTCCTATAAAAAAGTAAAAAAGAATGAAAAGGGAGCAGGGTAGGAATACCCTGATCCCCCAGATATGTTGAAAGTTGGAGTGTGTGTATGCAAGGTTATATGAGGGTGTGAGTGGGTGTGTCAGAGATTCTGTGATGGCATCAGTGATGTCACTGACCATGTCATGAGTGATATAATATGTGAGGTCATGTAAGGCTATAAGCAGTGCATTGCAGGGGCTCGAGTTGTAGTTAGCTCACTAACTATAACAGCGGATTGTCGCTGATTTTGCATGAGTGAAACCTGAGCCTAAATATAATGCTATAGCATCCCAGTAATCTTTGTTATTTTCAGTAATATATATATATATATATATATATATATATATATATATATATATATATATATATATATATATATATATATATATATAACTTTTGCGCTGTTTGACTAATATTCACGAAATTTTCAAAACTATTTGGGCGGACCAGTCAGCTCCTGTCTTGAAAGTTTCGGGGTGATTCGTCAAGCAGGGGCCGAGAAAAAAAGGGGGTCTCAAAACAAATTTGCCCCATGTTAATTTCCATAGGAGTGTTGAAACAGGTTACAGCCCAAACTGCTGAACGGAATTTAACCAAATTTGGAAAAAGGTAGGTCTTGGTCTAGAAAGTGTGCTTTTTTGAAATGGGGTATATTTGTTCCATAGTTCCTGAGAATTTAAAACAGAAAAGTATTGATATCTGAACACCAAGGAGGAGTCGCGATTCCTCACGCGCATGAGCTGACTTCTGATTGGCTGCAAACACTCCAAACCAAGAAGTGTTGGCAGCCATCTTGTGACTCAGTAACTAAGTCACAAGAAAACAGTGGAAAAATGGTTGAAAAATAAGAAAAGTGGTCAGGGTTGAAACACCCTGACCCTCTAGGCCTGCTCAGGGGATCCCACAGGGACCACCAGGCCCAAAAAAAGCATTTTTTTAAACAATTTCGTTTGAATTTGCGCTGGGTGTGCGAATTAAGACGAAATTATTTTTAAAAAATGAAGTGCAGTTTCCTGTGCTTTGTTTGTTAAAAAGCCCCCGGGTGGGATAGGTCCCGGGGAAATTCTAAATTAAAGTGTGGGGGCCCATGGAGGCCCCCACAGCCTTGGGGACTGCCACCTCCCTGGGGCTTAATAATTTGTGTGCGGGGCATGTGGCCCCGCACCTCCAGGGACCACTACCTCCCTGGGCTTTAATTAAAAAGGGCGGGGCCTCATGGGTCCACCCAAGCCCCGGAGACTGCCACCTCCCTGGGCTATAAGTAATAATTAGTGTGGGGGGACCCCCACACTGCCTTGGGGACCACCAGCTCTCTAGGGCACTAGATATTCCCATTCAGGGGTCTGGTACAGGCTCCCGTGGACCACCACCTCCCCGGGGCTTTAATAATATAGGGAGGGGGCCACGCGGCCCGCTCCTGGAGCCCTAGGTGGCCTTAGGGACCTCCACCCCCCAGGGCCAGCTCATGTCATGTCCAGGGGTGCCCACCCTGGGACATTGCTGTTTGCTATGGCAGGGCGGGAGGACAGCTCCCACCCTGTCATAGCAAACTCTGCTTTGATTTTTGGAAGCGAGAGCAGGAAACCTGAAAATTGAAAACCAAAGCAAATTGCTTTTGCACATGGGGAGCTGCATGTGAGCAGTTCCCCATGTGCAAAAGCAATGCCAGCTCCCGTAGGAGGTGGGGAGCCGGCTGGGACCGTGAGGGCATTGGGGCTCCCCCCACCGTCTCCATGAGTGATGCCAGGCCCCAGGGGTGTGTTCCCTGGGGCTAGAAGTGGCTCGTGAGTGTGGCGTTGAGGCACCCGTGTTTTAAATCTAGGTTGGCGATGCCCCGGGGATGGGGTCCCTGGGGCTATGCTTGGCCTGAGGTGGGGGCCCACACCGTCCACCTCCTTATTTTTTTTTTAAATGGTGGCAGTCCCCGGGAGATGGGTTTCCCGGGTCTAATAGTAAATAATGGCAGTAGATCAGTGGATTTTTTTTCAAGTTTGGAGTCGGAACTTCAATGCAGCTCTCAGCGCGGCCCCCCATGTAACACAGCGTTGGCTTCGCAAATCCACCTTAAATAAATAATTAAGTAGTATATAATGTAGAAGGTAGTGTTGTACTTGTGTAGTTGTTTTAAAAAGGTACTTTAATTGAAGTTAATGACAAGATTATAATTGATAGAGTTTATAAATATATATAAAATATCAAATTAATAGTTAAACTTGAAAAGTGTGTAGTGTTAGTGTTCATTGAATTCATACTTTTGTTTTGTGGATTCGCATCGGGTGTGCGAATCCACCCAAAAAAATATATATATATATGTATAAAAATATATAATTAGTATTATGTTACAGGGTGGCTCTAAAAAGAGCCCTTGTTTTCATTGTGACGTTGTTGTAACTACATGTAAGTGCTGATGCAGAGCTTTAGGTTGTTGAGAAAGACTTTGTTTCCTTGATCTATGAAGTGTACTTCATCACCCCATAGAAGCATTTGCCCGACCCACTAACAGAGAAACGCGTATCTCTACACCTCTCGCCCACTACTCACTGAACCAACACAAAGTTCTAGCAACTGAAAAAGAACTAAAAACTTAACGCTGATTGGAAATAAGAGTGGAAAGGGAAACAAGACTACAACATTCAACCCACAGCCAATGAGGAAAAGAAATAGGTCTGCACAGCTGCCCACGATATGCTATCCAAAGGAGGCAGCCATATTGGAGCAGCTCCACCACAAGGCGACAAAAGTGATAGGGTAAAGTAAAGGAAAAAGAATGAAAGAAGGAAGAAAAGTGAGAAGAGGACTGAAAAAGAGGCCTGAACTAGCTCAGTAATTTGTTTAAAGGGTCTCTGAGAGCCCACGCCACTTTTTTCCCTACTCCACAGCTGCCCAGCAAGTAGTGGGCAGTTGCACCGTTTAGGTTCTTCACTTTTAGGGGACATGGACTTTATATAGGAGTGAAATGTACTCCTTAGCCCCTACCTTGGCCTGCACAACTGCGCAGCACTTAGTGCCAGCTGCAACTTTTAGGCCCGTTATTGAAGATGCCCTGCTACCCAGCAAGTAGTGGGCATCTGCTACATTTAGGTTTGTGCCAAGTGCGCACCCGTGACTGCTGCTGCATTGGCAGCGCGCCCTGACTTTGGACAGAGGGCATTTGAGCCCCTTAGAGATGGCCAGTTGGCCCAGGGGACTATTACATTTGATTTTGTAGGTGCTAGGAAATGTATTGTTTGTAGTATGTTTTATGCACCTTGATTTATGCTTTTAGATGTGCTTTTATGCTTATTAGTTTTCACCTACTACGTCTCGACATTTCTACCTTCCAATCATGCGCCCACCTAACCCCACCCAAAACTGTACGCTCGTGCGTTACGGACCCAACTCCTGGTCCATTAACTACCCTAACAAAATGACCAGTAACGCTAAAAAGAACTTCAAACACAGTACTCTAAAACAACACCCGGAAACACTCTTTGTAGATAACTACCACTCAGCGTCCAATGGCTGCACGAAAACTAACTTAATTTTTTACACCAATCGCCCGGCTAAATGGAAAAACACCTTCTCTCTTCACCTCCAAGTCGCCAAGTCAGTAATCATTCCCTATGGTGAAAAAAATCTCCACTTCCATTTCCCTGACCTTCAAAGGGGAACTCACCATTTCCATCTACAGAACTGGAACCATTCTCATACAAGCCACCGACCCCCACCTCACCACTTTTGACCGCCACTTCCCCACTCTTCTCTCCTCGTTAACTGAACTGAGCCATCAAACCCTATCTCCCCCACCCCTCACCACCCTCACTAATAACATGGAACTGATCCAATCTTCCTGCCCTGAAGACCCTCTCTTCTACTCATGGACATCCACCATCAATCACTACAATCACACAACCCCTATCATTACTCTCCGTCGCCAAATACCCACCACAATCACATCAACTGAGCACACCAGGAGCGACAAACTCACAACTAACAATCCTCACATGGCCGATCCAGACAGTTTGGTCTCTGACCTTAGCCCTCCTGCGACTGAAATCCCCTCAGACACTCCCCCCGATAATCTGAACCCTTCCTCACTTTCTTCCCCGACCCCCTACACAGTCCCCATTCCCCCGACCCTGACTCCCCCCGGGTCGAACGCCACTCCCAATCCTATGGTCTCTCTCCCCCCTCCCTCCTCTGCACACTCCCCTTCTGCTGCTGCACTCCCATGTACACAACCTACCTCCACAGCTAATCTCTCTGACATGACCCAGAACTCGGATGCCCTGCCTAGAATTTCTCTCCCTCCTCACCTGGACACTAGTCCCACTTCTCCTCCCCTGAACTCCATGAATGGGAAAATGACTAATCCGGCTCCCTGTGTAAAACCTCTCCTCTCTCCTAATCCCAGGGACTCCATCCTATCCCTGACCACTGTGAAATTGCCCTCCATAGACCCAAGTCTGTCTCGACCACTGCCTAAAACCTTAAACTTTTTCAGTGCAATAACACAGCAACTGAACAGAATGGAGAGGAAAATTAACTCCCTTACTGCTAATTTCCTTCACTTACAGCAAAACCTCCTCAACAGAGACAAGCCACCGTGCTCCCTCCCCCTGGGTATTCCTGCCCCTACCCCACTCAATACACCTCCCATGGCCCCTCTTGATTTACCTCTCATGGCCCATAACCCACTCAATACACCTCCCTTGGCCCCACTCAATACGTAGCTCGTGCCCCCCCAGAGCACCCCTCGACCCTCCAGTCCATCAGCGAGTCAGACACTTATTCCCAACTGGGATAGTCAGCCCTTCTCGGTACCGAAACCAGATGAGATCAATGACTCTTACCTCGCTTCCAAACTGAAGTCTTCCCCTTTCCACATCCCTGTTATTATTGGCACGAACAGAATCCCTAATACTGTCCACTCGCCTAGACCCCTGCTCAATACACCTCTATCTACCTAACACCCCCCATCATCAGGCTCACCGCCCTCTCTCTTGTATGCTCCTAAACTGCAGATTAGCAGTACAACTCGCTACTGACATTGCTGAAGCTCTGCTCGCTGAAGAAATTGACATCGCTTTCCTCACTAAATCCTGGCTCAATGTCCACTCTACCCCCATCCTTGACATTCTCAACCCCCCCAGGGTACAACATAATCAGACAAGAAAGGCCGATCAAAACGGGAGGGACTAGCCATCATCCACAAAGGTGGAATACAGATTACCAATCTCAAACCTGCAGAATACCTATCGTTTGAATACCCGGGTGTCGAACTCACCATTAAGGGCACCTCATCCATCAAATTCCACACCCTCTACCATCCGCCTGGAGAACGTACTCTTTTTCCCGAAGAACTAAGAGACCTATCAACACGGTTCTCCTTGACAGATACAAAAGACGTGTTCCTGGGTGACCTCAATATCCACTGGAACGACCCAAAAGATTCCACTGTCCTGAACCTATCCAACCTTCTGGAAATACATAACCTCAAACAACTCTGCAATAAGCCAACTCACATCAAAGGTGCAACACTCGATGCGATTATTACCAACAACGAACTGGTCTCTCTGAGAGAGATTTCTCCATCTGACTGGTCCGACCACCACCTCATTCTGTTCAGGATTGACACACCTGTCAGCCACCAACCTATTTGTGATGTCAAACCTAAACTCTTGACCAGAAACATCAAAAACTCCCTTTATCCGAACTAGAATCCTTGATTCATCCCCATCTCCAACTCCATCCCTCATCATGGACGGCTGATGACCTCACTACACACTTTAACTCAAAAATGACAGAGGTTTTAGACCAAGTAGCTCCACTCAAACTCAAACAACAGAGGCAAAACAAATCGAAACCCTGGTTTAACGTGGAGCTAAACGATGAACGGAGCCAACTCAGACAAACGGAAAGGGCTTGGAGGCTTAACCCCTCAACCTTACACCTAACAGAACTTAGATCTGCTCGGCAGGCATACAAAGAGCACATTTTCAGGGAAAAGGCATCCTTTTTCCTCAGCCAACTTGATCTGGTGAAAATCAGACCGAGAGAACTCTTCAGCATTGTCAAAAGCCAAACTAACGGTACTCCCTCTCGAGATATCAAAGCCACAAATGAGCGATGTGAAGAAATTGCCACCTTCTTCACTAATAAAGTCTCAAAAATTGATCAATCCATCATACAAACCGCAAACACTCCTTCCCTCATTACCAACACACCTTCTACTTCCCCTGACAACGTAGAAAGAGTTCTGTACAAGGACAATCAGACCGGCCTCCAGCTAAAAAACAATGCACACTGGTCCGACTTTGAGAAAATGGCGGAAAACGAGGTCTTCAAGATAATTTCTAATCTCAAACCTTCCTTCCACACCATGGACCCTCTCCCTTCCACAATCATAAAAGAACTCAACCACACCATTTCCCCTTTCTGGACAAAATCAATGCCTCTCTCACCTCAGGCTGTGTCCCAGACTCCCTTCAACTAGGACAAATCACACCCATTCTCAAGAAACCAGGGACCGACCCTAATGATCTGAACAACCTTAGACCTATCTCAAACCTCCCATTCCTTGCAAAAACATTGGAGTCATGTGTTCTCCAGCAACTCAATAAACAGATTGATGAGTTCAACCTCCTTGACACCTTTGAATCGGGATTCAGGAAAGGTTGTAGCGCTGAAACAGCCATACTCAAAGTCTCGGACGACATTCGCAAAGCCTTAGAAGATGGTGATGCCTGCCTACTCATCCTTATTGACCTATCTGCGGCATTCAACACAGTTAATCATCCAGCTCTTCTAGAGACCTTGTTGAAGCGCTTCGGCATAAATGGTACTGTACTCAAATGGTTCACCTCTTTCCTCCAGCATCGCTCGCATCAAATTAAAATCAAATCCTGTCTCTCGAAGCCAACAAAAGTCACACTTGGGGTGCCACAAGGCTCAATCCTCTCCCTGTCTCTTTTCAATCTCTTCATGGAGCCCCTCACAATCATCTTGAAAAAAGCTGGAGTGAGTTACCACCTTTATGCGGACGACACCCAAATCTATTTCAAAATAAAGTCCGACGATGACATCGAACACCTCTATACCACTCTAACGGAGATCCAAGCTTGGTTCAACGTTAATCACTTAAAGCTCAACCCAGATAAAACGGAACTGATCATATTCTTTCCAAAAAGCAAGCATCGTCCTATCCAAGAGTGGCTCAAGAATCTGGTTGCCCTAAATTGCCCCCTCGTTCTATCCGACTCAGTTAAGTCTCTAGGCATCACCCTTAACAAGAACCTATCAATGGGGACCACATCAAAAGCTCTGCAAAAAGTGATCTTTTCTCTCTAAAACACCTCAAGAAATTGAAGCCTTTTCTTCCCCATGATGACCTCAAGACAGTAGTTCAATCCCTGGTTCTCTCTAAAATCGACTACGCGAACGCCATCCTTGCAGGGTCTCCAAAAGCTCACCTAGCCCCTCTAAGGGCAGGGCAGTGCTGAACATGGCCGCTCGACTTGTATCTGGAGTTAAAAGATTTGAACCCATCACTCCAGCTCTCAATTCCCTCAACTGGCTTCCCATGGAAGGGAGATGTATTTAAAAGCTGGCCTGCATTACACACAAAACCCTCCACTCTCCGGCCCCCAACTACCTGCACAACAAACTGGTAAGAGCAGGACAAGTCAGAACACTGAGAAGCTCCAACTCACTCCTTCGCATTCCGCCAAAAATGAAAAAGAAAACCACCCAATACTGATCGTTTTCTGGCAACGCTCCAACGATATGCAACGCTGTCCCGGGAGTCCTCAGACGCAACCCCTCCTTCTCTTGTTTCAAAAGAGACTTCAAACTCCATCTCCTTAATACATACTTTCCTGAACAACGTCAACTAAACTAGACCTCAATATCCCTAGTTGACTCCCATTCAAGGATTGTTGGCGAACAGACTATGTTCATCACCTGTTTCTTCTTTTTTTTCTCTTCCACTCCATTGCACAGTTATTTATTGTTCATACTGTGGGGCATATTATCAAGGACAGGCGATACATTATCGCCGCTTTATCGGCAGTTTCCTGCTGATAAAAGCTGCGATAATGTATCGCCTGTCCTTGATAATATGCACCTGTATTCTTTATCCGTGGTTTGCTTACTTACTGTCAGCCTTCTAGGTAATGTAAGGCCCTTCGGCTTTGCACAATATGTATGTGAAGCGCTCTGATACCTATGGGTCTAGCTAGCGCTATACAAAACTTTAAAAATAAAATAAATAAAAATACATATCAAAACATAGATTGTTTTGTTGTTATAGATGGAGTCCATTCCTTGGTCTCCAAGGTAAGCAGAAACAGCTTTATTGAAATTTTTCCTAGCTTTTTCAATCTATAGACAGAATTGAGTTGACAACTTCCATTGCTGTCTTTGGCATATGTTAGAGTATACAAAGACAGTTTGAGGTGAAAGCAACATCAATTGTGCAAAGGTGTCCTTCATTAGTATTTCAAGACCTACCCCAGTCAATGTTCCTGTGTCATTGCTAACGCAGTGGACAATCATGAGGTCAGGGGGTTGAAGATGCAAACATTTTTTAACCAAAGGCTTCAATTGGTGCCACTTTAATCTTCTCTGTGCAATCCATTTAATAATCACATTTTGCAGAACGAGGTCTTTGTCAATACCTCTGCGTTCAGCATACCTTTTGCACCAGAAAATAAAACTGTGTCCAACAATCCACACTGTAAGCATCTTGAAGGGATGTCTGGAAGTAATTAAAAGATGTCTGAAGCTGAGATGGTCAGTTGGTAGAAGGAGAGGTATGTAAAATGGTGGACAAGATGCTGTTTTAAAAAAATAGAGAATTGATTGGCTGTTTAATAACATTGTACATTCAAAAATAGGGTGCATTTTACTTTCTTTAAAAAGCATGTTTCTCATTGGTTAATAAATAATATTTGAAAGGTACAGTAGAAAGGATAAGATCATATTTTGCAAAGTCAACCACATCTGCTGTTTGCATTAGCAACATTGTGTGGTGAACTTGAAAATATGGTGAACTTGTGACCTGTCAGTTAGGTTGAATGTTCCATGAATGGTTACTATTGAAACTGACATTAGGCAGAATGGGGGAAGGGTTGAAACTTAACTGAGGACTTATAATGTGAAATTGTATTTTTTTTATTTGTAATTTGTTTTTGAACTCCCTTATGGATTTACTGCTCGATCGCAGTGGTGCACGCTGGAGTTCTGACTTTAGAAAATTCCAGAACCAATTTGGGCACTTTTAGTAGTCATTTGGGAAGGGTTAATATGTCAAATCAATAGAAATGTATTTTATATTTGAAATAATGTAGGAAGGAATGTGATTTGTTACTTACATGTATTTGTGTGGAGAAAGAGAGGGCAACTTTGACAATAATGGTTTTACCATGCAGGGACTGATGCATTTCCTTGATTGTGTGCATAATCAATCAATCATATCATTTGTAGAGCACACTACTCACCCGTGAGCGTCTCAAGGCGCAGGGGTGGGGAATGCTGCTACTGCTCAAAAAGTCAGGTCTTGCGGAGTTTTCTGAAGGTCAGCAGGTCTTGGGTCTGCCTTAGGTGGATGGAGAGGGTGTTCCAGGTCTTGGCGGTGGGGTGGGAGAACGATTTGCCACCTGAGGTCGCTCTTCGGAAGCAGGGCACTGTAGCCAGGACAAGGTCGGAGGAGTGGAGCTGGTGGGTGGGGGTGTAGAAGCTGAGTCGTTTGTTGAGGTACGTTGGTCCGGTGCTGTGGAGTGCCTTGTGTGCGTGGGTGAGGAGCTTGAAGGTTATCCTCTTGTTGATCGGGAGCCAGTGCAGGTCTCTCAGGTGGGGTGTGATGTGGCTGCGGTGAGGGATGTCGAGGATCAGGCGTGCAGAGGCATTCTGGATGCATTGGAGTTGTCTCAGGAGTTTGTAGCTACTGCGTAGAGGGCGTTTCCATAGTCCAACCTGCTGCTGACAAGGGCCTGGGTGACTGTTCTTCTAGTTTCAGGGGGGATCCACTTGTAGATCCTACGGAGCATGCAGAGGGTGTTGAAGCAGGAGGAGGAGACGGCGTTGACCTGTTTAGTCATGGAGAGGGTGGGGTCGAGGATGACCCCTAGGTTGCGTGCGTGGTCGGTGGGTGTTGGAGCAGTTCCCAGTGCGGTCGGCCACCAGGAGAAGTCCCAGGCCGAAGGGTTAGATCCAAAGATGCGGACCTCCGTCTTGTCCGAGTTCAGCTTCAGTCGGCTGTTCCTCATCCATTCAGCAACGGCCTTCATTCCTTTGTGAAGGTTGGTTTTGGAGGTGCGGGGGTCCTTGGTGAGGGAGAGTATCAGCTGGGTGTCATCGGCGTAGGAGAGGATTTTAAGGTTGTGCCAATGGGCGACGTGGGCAAGCGGTGCCATGTAGATGTTAAACAGAGTTGGGCTGAGGGATGAGCCCTGGGGTACGCCGCAGATGATCTCAGTGGCTTCGGAGCGGAAGGGGGAAGGCGGACGCTCTGTGTTCTGCCGGAGAGGAAGGAGGTGGTCCAGTGCAGGGCCTTCTCTTGGATCCCAGCATTGTGGAGGCATGTTCGTAGTGTGTGGTGACAGACCATGTCGAAGGCGGCTGACAGGTCCAGGAGGATGAGGGCCATCGTTTCTCCATTGTCCAGCAGGGACTTGATGTCATCGGTGGCGGTGTTGTGGGCAGTCTCGGTGCTGTGGTTGCTGCGGAACCCGGACTGGGAAGGGTCCAGGATGTTGTTCTCCTCGAGGTGACTGGTCAGTTGTTCGTTGACTGCCTTCTCGATGACCTTTGCCGGGAACGGGAGCAGGGAGATGGGTCGGAAGTTCTTGAGGTCCTTGGGGTCTGCCTTGGGTTTCTTGAGTAAGGCGTTGATCTCAGCGTGCTTCCATCTCTACGGGAAGGTTGCTGTCTCAAAGGAGGTGTTGATGACTTTCCGGAGATGGGGTGTGATGGATGTGCTGGCTTTGTTGTAGATGTGGTGTGGGCATGGATCTGACGGAGAACCGGAGGGGATAGTGTTCATGATCTTGATGGTGTCATCGTCGTTGATTTTGGTCCAGTAGAGCTGGTGGTTGGTGCGGATGGTGGTCATGGGGGCGGAGGTCTCAGTGGTTGTTGGGGGGGGTCGTGGCATTGTAACTGTCGTGGATGTCTGTGATTTTGCGGTGGAAGAAGGTGGCCAGCGAGTCGTACAGGTCTTGCGAGGGTGGGATGTCGGTGGTGTTGGAGCTGCGGTTGGAGAGTTCCTTCACAATGTTGAAGAGCTCTTTGCTGTTGTGCGTGTTGTTGTCTAGGCGGTCTTTGAAGGAGGCCCTTTCAGCGGATCTGATGAGGTGATGGTGTCTGCGGGTGGCATTCTTGTGGGCGGCGTGGCTGTCTGGTGTTCGTTCACGGAGCCAGATCTTCTCCAGCTTTCGGCAGGTTTGCTTGGAGGACCGGAGGTCTTCAGTGAACCAGCTGGCTTTCTTGTTGGTATGATTGTTGGAGGGTTTCTTGATCGGGGTGTTGGCGCAGTCAGTGATCCACTGTCTGAGGTTGCGGGCGGCGGTGTCGGGGCCGGTATTGTCGGCGGTTAGGCTCTGGGCGAGGGTGGTTGTTAGCTGGTCTTCGGTGACTTTGCTCCAGCAGCGGTGAGGCATCTGTTGGGTGCGGTGGTGCGTGGTGGGTTTCCTGAAGGCGAAGTGGTTGCAGCAGTGGTCAGTCCAGTGGATGTTCTGTGGTATGGTTGAAGGAGACGTGGGGGCTTGAGAGAAGATGAGGTCAAGCGTGTGACCGGCGGAGTGGGTGGGTGTTGTGATGAGTTGTCTGAGTCCGAGGTTGGCTAGGTTGTCGATCAGGGTGGTGAAGTTGGTGTCGTCATTGTTCTCGAGGTGGAAGTTCAGGTCCCTGAGGAGGATGTAGGTCATGGAGGCGAGGGAGTGTGTGGTGACGAAGTCGGCGATGGAGTCGCTGAACTGCGGTTGGGGTCTGGGTGGTCTGTAGATGAGGGTTCCTCTGAGGGTGGTGTTGGGGTCAGTGTGGATCTGGAAGTGCAGGTGTTCGCTGGTGCTGAGGGTGCCGTCGGTGTTGGTCGAGACTCTCAGAGTGTTCCTGTGGACGATGGCGATTCCTCCTCCCGCTCTGTTGTTGCGGTCCTTGCAGGTGATCTTGTAGCTTTCCGGGATGGCTATCGCTATGTCGGGTGCCGAGGCGGGGTTCAGCCAGGTCTCTGTCAGGAAGGCGACGTCTGGGGAGGTTGAGTGTAGTAGGTCCCAGAGTTCAATGGCATGTTTTCGGGCGGAGCGGGTGTTGAGAAGGATGCATCTGAGGTGGTTGGGCTCTTTCCTGGTCGGCTGCATGGTGGGGCGGATGCTTGTGAACCTGCAGGTCCGGCAGGTGAAAGCTCAGTGGGTGCGCATCGGAGTGGCCAGGAAGCAGGTGTGTGATCATCTGGTGTTGAGTGCGTAGAGGGTTCTGGAACGTAGCAGTGTCGGGCGTCGTGGCATTCGTGGTGTCCAGGGGTCCTGGTGCTGGGCACGGTCCAGGCACGGACGGGCACAGAAGGGCTTGCCTTAGGTGCCCCAGCGGTGGACCAGCGGTGCGCCCGCTGAGCACGCCCGCTGAGCGTCGGCCTAACGGTTTCCATATGAGGGGATGTGGGAGGGAGGAGCAGCTGGGAGGCGGGAGCAGGGCGGCGAATGGGATTGCAGGTGAGCTGGCCGCAGGGACGCAGCGGCGGGTAAAATGGGCGGGGGCTGCAGGAGAACTGGGCACAGGAAGGAAAAACAAGTTTAGGCAAGAAAACAAGTAAAGGCACAGAGGAATAAAAACAAGTCCGGGCAAGAAAGCAAGATAGGCACAGGGGAATAAAAACAAGTCTGGACAAGAAAGCAAGTACAGGCACAGGGGAATAAAAACAAGTCTGGGCAAGGAAGCAAGTACAGGCACAGGGGAATAAAAACAAGTCTGGGCAAGAAAGCAAGTACAGGCACAGGGGAATAAAAACAAGTCTGGGCAAGAAAGCAAGTTAGGCACAGGGGAAAAATACAAGATTAGGCAAGGGATTGCAGGCAGAGCTGTGCAGCAGCGTGGGGAGTGACCTGCCTGCGAGCAGGGTCATAGGTCGCTCCTATAAGAAAATCTTTTATGATTTTGTGATATTTGAAATTCTAAAAATCTATTTTGAAGGTGAGTTATACATTTTTTAGGTAAATTATATATTAGGTTTATTTAAAAGTTTAAAAAGAATTCCAAAACTGTAATGTTTGAAATATATTATTGAATATACAGATGTGTATTGTAGTTTGTTTTATTGCAGTTAAATGTTGTTTGAAATAGTTTCTGTATGGCAATATGTGTATTTAGTGGTTTGTTTTAGTGTGTGAATATGTACATTTGTAGTATACTGCATACATGTAGGTGTTGCTTTAAATTTGGAGGTGAAGTCTGTCAACTTTTAAGGTTTGCTTGGACTTCTGTCTCAAACATGTTTCTACTTGTATATGTATTTTGATATGTATTATACATTTGAAGGTGCATGGTGTATAACATAGAGATGTTGTTTCTTTTCATGTGGTAGGCTCAAGACTGTGAGTACTAGTTCAATGGTGATGATGCAGCACAAAAGTGTGTTTTAAAAGATGCTGACATAAGTTGTTATTGATTAGGCTACTTTTTAAAGTTTCTAGAGAGGTACAGTTGAAATATGCAGCATCATTTTTCATGTGTGTTGAAATTGAAAGTTTGTTCTGTGAATTTCTAAGGTTTGGATAGTGTTATGGTACAGACATATTTATGTATGCTTTTAGTAATATGGTGAGACTTTTACTAAAGATATGTGAAGGGTTCCTACTTTATATATGTGTAGGTTTAATATTATAAGTAGCTGTAAAATGTTTAAGCAGGATCCTGAAAGTTAGGGTTGAGAGGTTTGCAGAGATGTTAATTAGTAGAATAATGTCTATGATGTGCGGAAAGTTATATTCATAAGTACCACATAATTTTCAGTATCTGTTTAAAAATTGAAGTGTACTCTGTGAAGTTTTGAGCTTTGCATGGTGTTGTGACTGAGATTTGTGTCTGCATGCTCATACACTTATAAAATCACCCAAGCACTACCTTTGCACTCCTGTAATAAATCAGGCAGTACCTTAGTACTTCTGTAATCACTCAGGCAGTGCTTATGCTTTTTAAAAATCTCCCACTCACTTGCTGTGTTCTTCAGTAATCCCCCGGATACATATGCAGTGCTGTAATCACTCAGGCATTACTCCTGCACTCATTCAAACATCTAGGCACTATCTATGCACTCATGTAATCACCAAGGTATTACCCATGTAATCATGTAGCTACTACTCATGTACTTGTATAATCACCCAGGAACTACAGTTGCAGTGCTTCAATCACGGAGATACTACCATTGTACTTATATAATCACTCAGCAGCCAGTAGTCATCCTGTTAGGAAATCACCCAGGCACTACTTTTGCACTCCGTAATTAACTCAGGCAGTACCCTAGTAGTCCTGCAATCACCCAAGAAGTACCCAAGCACTTATAAAACCACCCAGTCACTTCCTATGTAGTCATGCAAATCCCCAGATATTACCCATGTGGTCATGCATTCAACCAGGTGTTATAATTATTGCCCAGTTTGGAGCTATGTCATGTTACCTGGTTAACCAAGACAAAACAGAAATCCTTGGATGGAACACCGCCTCAGGAAACCCTCTAATCAAAGACAAAATTAAATATCTAGTACTAGAATACACAAAGGAATTAGACGAGATAGCCAACATGACCTTTTCTAGGATACACAAAGAAGTAAGGAAATTACTCAAGGCCTGGTCAGGACTGCAATTATCTTTCTTAGGAAAGTCTAACCTAATTAAAATGACCATAGTTCTGAAATGTACTTATCAATTCAATTCCATCCCGCTGAGTTTCAACACAGGAGCAAATAAAAAAACTCTAGGGAGAAATTTCAAGCTTCATCTGGGCAGTCAAGGGGTTCAGAATCGGATGGAAAAAGCTAAGAAGAAGCAAAGCACAAGGGGGAATCGCCAGCCCGGACATGCTGGAGTACTGCAGATCCTTCCAGTTTAAGAACATTAGGAGACTACATGGGGAAACTGGCCCATGTATCTGAAAGCCCTTATAGGCCCTGAAGAAGACCACTATTTATACACATTTGGCCACCCCAAATTCTTCAAAAAGATAAAGCTAAAGACGATAAAAGCAGCTTCAAGATCATTGCTTGATATAAGGAGAATCTTAAAAATTCCATATCACAGCAAGTACGCGCCAATTTGGGAATCACCCCATAATGTGCATAAAAGGCCCTAGAAAACCCACTGAGGAATCAAAATATAGACTACTGGGGGCAGTTGATAGAGAATAACCAGATAGTGCAATGGGATACCCTATATTAAGCATGGGCGGAAAATCCGTTCCGCTCATGGATTTTGCGGATTTTCTACCAACTAAGTAGCTAAATAAAAAACATAAAAGAAAAACATCAAGGAGATGTGGTCATTGAGCAAAAACTCCTTAACCCAGAACCCTTCAAAAAAGAAGTCTCCTACTGGTACTGGGCCCTTATAAGAACAGGAGAAGCAGAGTACAAAGCCCCACAAGACATCTGGGAGAAGGACATGCCGGGGCTAGACCTCCCAACGCTCTGACTAACCTCTAGCACAATTATGGGGCGTGTAGTAAAAGGCGCCGCCCTGAAGAAAAATCACCTCTTCACGATTCACAGATCCTACTGGTCTCCAAAAAGATTACCTAAAATGGCCAGTAACGAACCAAAAAAGTGCCTTAAATGTGGAGAAGAAAGAGCCAAAGACTTACACATGTTCCAGGGCTGCATACTGTTAAAAGACTACTGGGACCAGATTGGTAAGATTCTCTCTGACGTGATGGACCAGCATATAGAGGTAAGCACAGAAATGGTTATTTTTGGGACTCCCCTTAGCGCACTATCTCTGCCATTATCTAAAGATCAAGAAAACATTCTTTTTTTTATATTGATACTGTTAGCCAGAAGGGAAATCTGCCTAAATTGGGTTCAACAATCACCACCAAAACACTCAGCCTGATTAAACTCTATATTAAGGGTGTATACACTAGAGAAGCAAAGAAAAAGCACTAAGAAAAACAAATGCTGGAGTCTATGGGAAATATATAACCAGTTAAATATTATGGGGTCTAATGATTAGGGCAAAGGAAACAACGATTTTAGTTGATTCTTGATTCGGGTAGTCATAATGACTAGCTCCCCCACACCCGAAAATCCTTTACCTTCAGGTGGACAAAAGAAAGTCCCATAAGGACAAGGCATAAAATTATCCCATCCAGAGCTAATCCGGTCCACCCACGCCTAAGTACTGAACAGATACTGGGGCTTTCGACTCCTCCATACCCTAAGGAAATTTGCTTGATGATGACAAAAAAAAGAAAAAATCAACCAGGTGTTACCTATGTACTCCTTTGATCCTCCAGATGTTACTCCTGTACTCATACAATCACTAATGATATAGGTACACAGTGCTTCATTCAGCCAGCCACTAACTCTTTCAATCACGCAGGTACTAGTCGTGTACTTATGTAATCACTCAGCCTGTACTCACGCACTTATAAAATCACTCAGGCACTACCGTTCAGTCCTGTAGTCCTGTAATCACTCAATCAGTACCTTAGTAATTTTGTAATCACTCATTATAAAATCGCCCATTCACTTTATATGTATACCAGGCACTAGTTAATTAACTATTCCTGCAGTCATGTAATCATGCAGGTAATACCTATGTTGATAAGAATTCACCCAGGCAGTATGTTTGCACTCCTTTATTCACTGAGGTACTATCTCAGTAGTCCTGCAATCATCCAAGAAGTATCCATGCACTTATTACATCATCCAGGCACTGCCTCTGTACTCCTGTAATCAGTTAGGTAGTACCTTAATACTTCCATAAATACACAGGTGGTACTAATGGACATATAAAATATTGTATACATATATCCTTTAGATATGATGTTGGTTTGAAAACAAAGAGACATATGTATGCATGCTGCTAACAATATGTAGAGACTTGTACTTGAGTCATGTAATACTCTGCTGCTTTATATTTTGCTAGGCCCAACACTTATTCAGTTATAAAAACACCAAAGCACTACCAATACAGTCTGCTAATGATGAGGGTAGTACCTATTCACTGTTGTACTCACTCTCGCATCACTGGGACACTTATGCAATCACCCAGGCACTATCAATGCACTCATGCAATCACTAAAGTATTACTCATGCACTCTTTCAATCATATAGCCATTACTCATGTACTTATATACTCAGCTAGCCATTACTATTGCAGTACTTCAATCACAGAGGTACTACCCTTGTACTTATGTAATCACTCAGCCAGTAGTTACGCTATTAGAAAATCACCCAGGCACTAACTTTGCACTCCTTTATTCACTCAGGCACTAACTCAGTAGTCCTGTAATCATCCAAGAAATACCCAAGCACTTATAAAATCACCCAGTCACTTCCTATGTAGTCATATAAATCCCCAGATATTACCCCAGTAGTCATGCAATCACCAAGGAGTTACCTATGAACTCCTTTAATCCCCCAGATGTTACCCCTTGTACTCATGCAATCACCAATGCTTTAGGTATACAGTGCTTCGTTCAGCCAGCCTCTATCTTTCCACTCTTTCAATCACGCAGGCACTACACTTGTACTTATGTAATCACTCAGCCAGTACTGATGCACTTATAAAATTACCCAGGCACTACCTTTGAACTCCTGTAATCACTCAGGTAGTACCTTAGTACTTTTGTAATCACCCAGGCAGTAGTAATGGACCTATTAAATCACCCATTCACTTTCTATGTATTTCAGTAATCCCTCGGATATTACCCCCACAGTCATGCAATCACCCAGGCACTACAATAGTACTATCTCTGCAGCCATGCAATCATGCAGGTTGTACCTATGGTGATACGAATTCACCCAGGCAGTATGTTAACACTCCTTTAGTTTCTCAGGCACTAGCTCAGTACTCGTGCAATCACTCAAGAGGTACTCACGCACTTATAAAATCACCCAGGCACTACCTTTGCACCCCTATAATCACTCAGGTAGTACCTTAGTACTTCTGTAATCACCCAAGCAGTATTCATGGACTTATAAAATAGTGTATACATATTTCTTTTAGATATAATGTTGTTGGAGAGACTTATATTAGAGTGATGTAACAGTCTGCTGCTTTATATTTTGCTAGGCCCAACAGTTATGCAGTTATAAAAACACTCAATTACTACCCATGCAGTCTTCTAATGATCTAGGCACTACATATGCACTATTGTAATCACTCAGGCATTAGTCCTACACTTATGCAATCACCCAGGCACTACCTATGCACTCATGCAATCACCAAGGTATAACCCATGCACTCTTTCAATCAGGTAGCCACTACTCATGCACTTATATAATCACCCAGCCACTACCGTTGCAGTGCTTCAATCACGGAGATTCTACCTTTGTACTTATGTAATCACTCAGCCAGTAGTCATCCTGTTAAGAATTCACCTAGGCACTACCTTTGCACTCATGTATTCACTCAGGCACTATCTCAGTAGTCCTGCAATCACCCAAGAAGTACACATGCACTTATAAAACTGCCCAGTCACTTCCTGTGTAGTTATGTAAATTCCTAGATAATAACTCTGTTGTTATGCAATCATCCAGGCGTTACCTATGTACTCTTTTAATCCCCAAGATGTTACTCCTGTACTCATGCAATCACCAATGAATTAGGTATACAGTGTATCATTCAGCCAGCCACTATCTTTCTACTCTTTCAGTCATGCAGGAAATACTCTTTTACTTATGTAGCAGTTGTGTATGGATAAAATTACCTAGGCACAACCTTTCCACTCGTGTAATCGCTCAGGTAGTACCTTAGTACTTTTGTAATCACTCAGGCAGAGCTTATAAACTTATAAAATCACCCATTCACTTTCTATGTATTCTAGTAATCCCGTAGATATTACCCATGCAGTCATGCAATCACCAGGCACTAGTTAATGAACTATGCCTGCAGTCATGCAGTCATGCAGGCTGTACCTATGCAGTCATATAATAACCCATGGCCCGATTCACAGATCTAACTTAAGACAAAATCCTAAACGTACTACTTTTGATATTCACAGAAGTTAGGATTTTGTCTTAAGTTTGTCTTAAGACAAACTTAAGACAGACTTAAGATATACTTAAGACAGACTTAAGACAGGGTTAATACAGACTTAAGTTAGGATTTTGTCTTAAATTTGTCTTCAGTCTGTCTTAAGTTTGTCTTAAGTCTGTCTTAAGTCTGTCTTAAGTTTGTCTTAAGTTCGTCTTAAGACAAACTTAAGACAAAATCCTAACTTCTGTGAATACCAAAAGTAGTAAGTTTAGGATTTTTCTTAAGTTAGTTCTGTGAATCGGCCCCCCACATACTACCTTTGCAGTCATTAAATAACCCATGTCCTTCTGTTGCATTCATCTATTCACCTAGGCACTACTCAATATCTCATCTATGCCTTCAGGTGCTATTTATACATTTATCCATGCACTCAACGTGTATGTTTGTACTCATGCAAATAGCCAGTCACTATCCATCTTCTCCTGCAATTACCTAGTGACTAACCTTGCACTCATATAATCACCCAAGCACTACTCATGGAATTATGCATCCACTCAAGCAGATCTATTACATTTCTCAGTTTCTAGGTTTCACTGTTTTCCAGAAATATTGTCTACATATTTATTTATGCTATGATAATGATTTGAAAAGGTAGAGACGTATGTATGCACGCTTTCCAACAAAATGAAGAGAATTATGGTTGAGTCATGTAACAGTCTGCTGCTTTATATTTGGCTAGTCCTAACACTCATACAGGTATAAAAACATCTAAGTACTCACCATGCAGTCTTCCAATGATGCAGGCACTACATATGCAGTGCTGTAATCACTCAGGCAATACTGCTGCACTGATGCAATCATCTAGGCACTATCTATGCACTCATGCAATCAGCAAGGTATTACCCATGCACTCTTGCAAACATGTAGCCACTAATCATGTACTTATATAATCCTATAGGCACTATTGTTGCAGTCCTGCAATCACGGAGGCATGCAGTCTTCAAATGATGCAGGCACTGCATATGCAGTGCTGTAATCACTCAGGCAATACTGCTGCACCGATGCAATCATCTGGACACTATCTATGCACTCATGCAATCAGCAATCAGCAAGGTATTACCCATGCACACTTTCAAACATGTAGCCACTAATCATGCACTTATATAATCCCCCAGGCACTATCTTTGCAGTCCTGCAATCACGGAAGCACTACCCTTGTACTTATGTATTTACTCAGCCAGTAGTCATGGTGTTATGAAATCACCCAGGTACTACTATTGCACTCTTTTATTCACTTAGGCAGTACCTCAGCAGTCCTGTAATTAGCCAAGAAATACCCATGAACTTATAAAATCACCTAGTCACATCCTATGTAGTCATGCAAATCCCCAGATATTACCCCTGTAGTCATGCAATCACCCAGGTGGTATCTATGTACTCCTTTAATTTCCCAGATGTTACCACTGTACTCATGCAATCACCAATGCATGAGGTATACATTGCTTCAATGAGCCAGCCACTATCTTTCCACTCTTTCAATCATGCAAGCACTACTTGTGTACTCATGTAATCTCTCAGCCGCCAATACTCATGTACTTTTAAAATCACCCAGTAACTATCTTGGCATTCCTGTACCCACTCAGGTAGTATCTTAGTAGTTCAGTAATACCTCAGTTCTATTATATGTTTTAGTTTATAAGTTGCACTATATTCCAGAAATATTGTATACATATTTCATTTATATATGATGTTGGTTTGAAAACGTAGACATATGTATTCATGCTTCTAACAATAGGGAGAGTTGCATTTCAGTGATGTAATAGTCTGCTGATGTATATTTTGCGAGGCCCAACATTTATTTATTTATAAAAACAGCCAAGTACTACCCATGCACTCTTCTAATGATCCAGACTCTACATATGCCCTGTTGTAATCACTCAGGCATCAGTGCTACATACATGCAATAACACATCCAATACCTATACACTCATACAATCACCACATAATAACCATGCACTCATTCAATCATGTAGCCACGACTCATGCACGTATATAATCACCCAGGCACTACTGTTGTACTATTTCAATTACAGAGGTACTACCCTTGTACTTATGTAATCACCCAGTCAGTAGTCATGCTATTAAGAAATCAGTCAGGCACTACCTTTGTACTCCTTTATTCATTCAGGCAATATCTGAGTAGTCCTGCAATAACCCAAGAAGTACCCATGCACTTACATACTTCTTTAATTGCCCAGATGTTACATCTGTACTCATACAATCTCCAATGTTTTAAGTATACAGTGCTTCATTCAGCCAGTCACTATCTTTCCACGCTTTCAATCACGCAGACACTACTCTTGTACTTATGTAATAATTCAGCCAGTACAAATGCACTTATAAAACTACCCAGGCACTACCTTTGCAGTCCTGTAATCCCTCATGTAATACCTTAGTACTTTTGTAATCACCGAGGCAGTACTCATATACTTCTAAAGTCACCCATTAATTTTCTATGTATTCTAGTACTCCCTCAGATATTACCCATGCAGTTATTCAATCACCCAGGCACTTCTTATTTAATATCCCTAGAGTCATGCAATCATGCAGGCTGTACCTATATTGATAATAATTCACCCAGGCAGTATTTTAGCATCCCTTTATTCACTCAGGCACTAACTCAGTAGTTATGCAATCACCCAAAAAGCACTCATGCCCTTATAAAATCACCCAGACATTACCTTTGCACACCTGTAATCAGTCAGGTTGTACTTTACTACTTCTGTAATCACCAAGCCAGTACTTATGGAGTAATGAAATTATTTTATACATATCTGTTTTAGGTATGATATTGGTTTGAAAATGTAAAGAAATATGTGTGCATGCTTCTAAGAATATGGAGAGACTTGTATTTCAGTGATGTAATAGTCTGCTGCTTTATATTTTGCTAGGCCCAACACATATGCACTTATAAAAACACTCAAGTAGTACCCAGGCAGTTTTCTAATAATCCAGGCATTACTAATGCATTGTTGTAATCACTCAGGCCTTACTGCTACACCCATGCAATCACTCAGGCAATACCTATAAAATCATACAATCACCAAGGTATTACCCATGTACTCTTTCAATCAAGTAGCCACTACTCATACACTTATATAATCACCCAGCCACTACTGTTGCACTATTTCAATCACTGAGGCACTACCCTTGTACTTATGTAATCACTCAGCCAGTGGTCATGCTGTTAAGGAATCACTCAGGCACTTCCTTTGCACTCCTTTATTCTCTCAGGCACTATTGAGGTGTGGTCCTGCAATCATCCAAGAAGTTCCCATTCAGTTATAAAATCATCCACTCACTTCCTATGTAGTTATGTGAATCCCTAGATAGCACTCCTGTAGTCATGCAATCACCCAGGTGTTATCTATGTACTTCTTTAATCCCCCAGATGTTACCCGTGTACTCATGAAATTACCAACTTATTAAGAATACAGTGCTTCATTCAGTCAGCTACTATATTTCCACTCTTTCAATCATGCAGGCACTACTCGTGTACCTATGTAATCATTCAGCTAGTAGTCGTGAACTTATAAAAACACCCAACTACTATCCTTGCACTCTTCTAATGATGTGGGCACTACATATGAACTACTGTAATCACTCAGACATTAATGCTGCACTCATGCAATCACCAAGGTATTAACTATGTAGTCTTTCAATCATGTATCTACTACTCATGGATTTACATAATCACCCAGCCACTACCTTTGCAGTCATGCAATTACCCAGGCTTTTTCCCTGAAGTTATGGAATCACCTAAGCATTATTGCTGTATTAGACAACTACACAGGCATTACCAAAGCACTTCTTAAATCATTCAGGTAGTACATATGCACTAATGTAATGCCCCAGGTACTACCGTTGCAGTCTTCCAATCACCCAGGCACTAGTCCTGTACTCTTTGAATCACCCAGACAGTATCTATGTACTCATAAAATCACCCATTGCCTCTTTCTGCACCCTTGTCTGCAGTGTCTGGCATACTTTTGGAATGTAATTAAAAATATTTTTTTTATTATATATGATTTATTAAAAGTATTTAAACGTTTCTTTATTTTTAGAAACTCACCATTATTAATAATAAAGATTGAGTATGGCAACAAAAGAAACAAAACGAAAGAAAAGAGTGCAATTTAGAAGAAAGAGAAAAGGAGATATTAGGTGAAGTACAACATGTGACATTGAAGAAAAAGGCTTCTGGTGATAGAACTTAAGAATTTGTTAAAAAAAAGTTTTAAAGAAGAATACAAATTTAGAAAATGGAGAAAAGAAAAAGAAAAGTACAACCATTCAGAAGGAAACAAAATAAGCATTGGCATAGCCAATAGGTCTTGCCTTTGGGACCTTATAAGTGTTTAGCCATGCAACACTTGATGTTGTTGCACCAAGGATATTGTGATGGATAACTAAACACTTATAATGTCCCAAAGGCGAGACCTATTGGTTATGCCAATGCTTGTTTCCCTTATCATTTGTACGCCTACCCTTTCAACTAATTACAGTATGATGCAGAAAATATTCCTAGAAATCTGATCTTCCATTTCTGCATAATTAACATAAACTCACTGATGGACATGCGCACACTCACCCCCTTACATTTTCTTCACATATTGGCCAGGTACAACACCAAACATTTTTGATTACAATGGTGTTCAGTTTTTGTGTTGTGTAGTTCGTGTGTACACACTACTTTTACGGACACCAGCAAGAGTAGTGACAATAAGAGTGCACACTTCTCATACACATGTAACTTGTACTACAGAGCAACATCACTGCAATTGTCTGTCACACTCAGGAATGGCATTCGTTGTACACACAATACAGCTGCAGAGAAAGCAACAACCCTTCAAACTACCCTTACAGTCTTTGGAGAGAAGCCGAATAAGGGGCAGAGAGAGCCTGCTAGGAATATAAACAAGCAGTTGCAAAGCCTCGACCTAAAAAGCTTTCTTCAAAGCACTGATGTTCATACAGCTCTCCCCCAACAATTGCTTACTTAGTCAGCTACCGATTGTTCAGCAACTAAATTGATTACAAAACAAACAAGAAAAGATTGACAGCATGGAAGAAAATAGGCAAGATAGAAATAAAGGAAAAAAGAAAGAATCCGAGAGACAGGGAAAGAAAGTGAACAAAAGTGTCAGAATGAAGAAACAGTACATGAAAGAGGAATAAAAAAAGAAAGAAACAAGTGAAAGGGACGAATGAAAGAAGACAAAGAAACAATGACAAAGGCAGAAGTAGGAACAAAGAAGGCGAAAGAGAAAAACAACAATAGGAAAAACAGAACAATAGAAGGGTGTAACGAAAGGAGAGGAAAATAATTCAAAAGCAATAGCAGACAAAATAAACTAAGAAAGAAACAGGAAGGGGAGACATGGAGAAGAAGATAGTAGAGGAAGAAAAAAGAAGAAGAAGAATGGAAAAGTACAAGAAATAAATGCAACAAGAAAAAGAGAGACACAGAAAGAATAAAGAGTTGAAAGATGAAGAGAGAAAAAGATAAGACTGAAAGAAAGGAGGGAAAGAAAGTGCAGAGGAGGAAAGAAGTAGGGACAGAAAGATATAGGACAAAAAAGGAAGAAGAAAAGAAGTAGAGAAATCAAGAGAAAGAAGGAAAAATAAATGGAGAAAGACGAAGGGGAGGACAATGAAAGAATTAAAGCACAAATGAAATAATTATTGCGAGACAGAAGGGGAGAAAATAGGTGAATAAAGAATTAGAGAATAAAGAAAGAAACAGAGAAAAAGATGAGAAATAATGAAAACGAAACAGGAGAAGAAATTAAAAATGAATTAAATAAACAAGGGGAAATGGTGCAAAAGGAGAAAAGAGGTAGAAATTAGCAAAGTAAAGTTGAGACAAATATAGTGAAATAAACAGGAGAGAAAAGAAAAAGAAACTGAGAGAAATGTACAAAGAAAGGAAAGAGTAGTAGTTTTCAAATATAGGAAGAAACAAAAGAAGGAGGAAGAAAAAGGGGAAGAAAAGAGAGGCGAAGGAAAAAGAGAGGATAACAGAATTAGAGAAATGAGAGAAATACAGAAACCAAGGGAAACAAGGTTTAGAGAAATAAATCTAAGACACCGCTGTAAATATAAAAATGTTTCGCTTGCGATCTGTTTGGAACGTATTGCGCAATTGCCACGAAAACAGTGGCAACCTGGTAAATTCTATACTTATTTTCCGTATAAATTTAATTAGGGCCCCAATAATTCCAGTTTACCGTAAATCGTATCGTAACAAACAGGCACACACAATCGCCCCCCTGCCCTTTCTCAACATTCCTAGATTATTGCTGTGTGCACATATGGAAGTGAAGGAGTTGTGACGGATGTGAACTAGTTGAGACATATATATTCTGATGCACATAAGCACAATGACGCATTTGACACCATTTTACTTCACGGTTCCAACATGGGCATGTGGAAGCAGAACTCAGTAGTTACAGCAACACATAAGTAGGTGACCTCAAAATGCAGGACTTTGCCAAGCTAGAACATAACGAATATGGTCTAAACCTAGTAGAACCTGCTAACGATTTAATACAATAGAATTTAAATGAAAAAGTCTCCCCAAACTATGTTGTTTTCTACAGTCTATCAGTGCAGAAAGCAAAGAAAAAAAACATAACAGACTAGCTGCTGCCAGCACGGACTGCAGTTCCACAGATGGGCCACTGCACCCTGAGCCAGGCAGCCGAATCGGAGGCCCAGGAGCAGCACTCAAGAAGTAGTGCACCGTCCAGCAGTTAGGTAGAGTTCGGTATATTGTACACTCCACACTGGCTCCCGGCCTGCAGCTCTGCCCTTTCCTCGCAGGAACTGCAAGTCACTCCACACTAGCTCCGAGCCTGCAGGCCACCTAATACAAACCCAGCTCCTAACATGGAAGCGCTGCAGGTTGGCTGCCCTATCCTCGCTGGAACTGCAAGTTATAGCGCAGCAGCCCATGAAGTGGGCACACTGATTATAAAATAAACGCCTAAAATAAAGGCAGTATAGCGGCAGAGGATGTGTTGCCACGGCCTGAGCTGCAGACTTCACCATTAGCGAACATGATTTTATTTTTGTCGATACTAGTAAGCCAAAAAAATTAAATGCATGAAGAAAAACTGCATGGGGGTCGATCAAATACTTACTGTTCAGAGTTTCTGCCAGCCACACAGCATTTCCTGGTGTCTTGCTGGAGCTTCAAGTCACTCCACACTGACCCCCAGCCTGCAGCGCCAACTAATGCAAACCCAGATCACAACATGGCAGCGCTGCAGGTCGGCTGTCTTTTCATCTCAGGAACTGCAAGTTATAGTGCGGCAGCCTAAGAAGTGGGCACACTGATTATACATAAATGCCAAAAATTCTAAAAATAAAGGCAGCACAGCGGCCGAGGATGTGGGGCCATGGCCTGAGCTACAGACTTCAGCATTAGGGAACATGATTTTATTATTTGCAGCTCAAAACAATGAAAGAGAGTGAGAGTTGTTGTGTCCTGTCGTGAGGGAATGACTGCCCTGGGGACTGCACTCTGGGGCCTACACTCCGGGGCATCTAGGATTGGCTAGGCCTAACACGTGGCCCTATAAATAACAGAGTCGGACACTGGGAATAACTTGGCTGCTCGGTCTGCGCGCTTCTGAATGCGTGCATGCGTGCGAGACCTCTTTTTATTATAGTGAGTCACATGACTTCAACACAGGACGCTCCAGGCGTCAGGGGCGTGCCCCCAGGAACATAACATTCCTCCTAAAACAAGGAAAAACCAAAAACAGTAACAAACCAATTTGAGCGTCCTCAGACAGTCTCGTATAACGTTTATCTGCAAATGCCATCAATCGTTACCATGAGGCAGCCTCCTTACAAATACTGCTTCAACACAAATAGTTATTAGGAACAGTCTTACGTGAAATGATCTCCTAGACGGCAGGAGGGGGTGGGGTTATTTCTCAGCCGGTACTGCGACCCCCTCTGACTCAGCATTTCCGCTCCGGCACCTGAGACAGGACCTGGCGCCTCTCTGTCGGCCCCCTCTGGATCTGGTGCCTCCTCGAGGGCCTCAGCGTCTCCTCCCTCTTCTTCACTCGCTGCTCTTGGATCGCTACTTGGAGTGACCTCGTGACTGGGTGTTGATTCAACTCCGGATGTGTTAGTTGCAGCTTCAGCTCTGCCAGCACTCCGCCGAGGTCCAGATTCATTGCTCGCTGAGTGAAAATGTTTGAAATGGGATACATTGCGGGTTACTGTCTCTCGTCCTCGGATCACAGTGAGACGGGTGCCTTTCACTCCAATTACTCGCCACGGTCCTTTCTCGTAATTAAGCCTGAACTTGCCACTGGTTGTTCGGTTGCGAAGAAGCACCACATCTCCTGGGTTAAATCGGGGTATCGCCGCCCTTCTTTTCTGGCTGATCTTGGCAAATGTGGCTTTCCGTTTCTTTGCAATGACCTCCTCATTCGCCACCTCAGGTAACCATTGGGGATGATGAGGAATAGAATCAGTTACCACTCGCCCTAGGAGGAGATGGGCCGGGGCCACCCCCGTGGTGGAGTGCGGGGTCTGGCGGTAACTTCGGAGGAACGTGAAGATGGCCATCTCCACTGACTGTCCTTTATCATGGGCGATGCGGATGACTTTGTTCAAGGTTCTCATAAACCTCTCAGCTTCTCCATTGGCTTGGGGCCACCTGGGCGTTATGCGTCGGTGACGTGTTCCCAGAGAGGGCAGATATGCCGCTAGGTCCTGCCCTTGGAATGGGGGTCCATTGTCCGTTCGGAGCTCCTTCATGGCTCCGTGAGTGGCAATGATTTTCTCCATCTTTGGTATTACACACTCTGCACTTGTGCTCTCCACGACCTCTACTTCCGAGTACTTTGAGTGATCGTCTATCATCACCAGTGTGTGTCTTCCATCCGGGAGACTGCCAAAATCCATGCTGACCCCCTCCCACGGCCTCTGGGGTCGAGGCTCCACTATGATAGGAGCCTCCCGGGGAGCGTCCCCCGTGACTTGGCAGGCAGCACACGACCTTACCATGTTTTCCACCATCTCGTCCATTAGAGGGAACCATACCTTGGTTCGCAGCCGGGCTTTGGTCTTGACCATCCCCTGGTGGCCCACGTGTGCTAGTTGTATGACTTGACCCGTGAGGGCCGAGGGTATTACTAGGCGGTGCCCTTGCAGCAGACATCCCGCGTCATCTTCATTGAGCTCTTCCTTGACATGGTACAGGCTCTCCATGATCCTTTGCGCCTCGGGGGTGAGCGCCTTCCAATTCTCTTTGGCTTTGTGCCAATTCGCAGTTCGAAGGATGTCTTTAGCTCTCTGTATGCAGGCATCTTGTGCTGTGGCACTCACAACGTCCTCGAGAGATATGGGGCGCGGACGGGATCGCGCAACTACCCACTTCACATACGCTTCCGTCTCTTCCGCTTCATCCATTTCCTCTGGAGTAGCTGGTCTGGGGTGGCGCGAGAGATAGTCTGCCGGGTTCTTCGCTCCAGGTTGATACTCGGCATTGCAGTTATATTCCTGCAGTTGCAACAGCCACTTCTCAATTCGCGAGGACGACTTCGATGAAGTCCCTGAAAACAGGGCCACAAGCGGTTTGTGGTGAGTCACCACCGTGAAGGGCTTACCGTAGACATACAGGTGGAAATATCTGCACCCCCAGTGTATGGCAATTGCTTCCTTCTCTATCTGCGAGTATCTCTGTTCTGTGTCCGTGAGAGATCGACTAGCAAAGGCGACTGGGGTCCAGTCTAATTCATCCCTCAGCCTCTGCATTAGCACCGCGCCTAACCCTGCCAGTCCAGCATCTACGGCTATGAGTGTGGCATTTCGGGGGTCAAAGAATGCCAATGTGGTGTCGCTGGAGAGGGAGGCCTTGATGTCTTGGAAGGCTTTCTCCTGCTCCGGTCCCCAGGTCCATGGGCTGGAGTCCTTTGTGAGCTCACGCTGTGGAATCGTGAGGTTGGCCAGGTCTTTGATGAAGCGACCGCAGTAGTTCACCATGCCAAGGAAACTTCTGACTTCGGTGACTGTCGTAGGTGGTGGTGCGTCCTTGACGTCCTTTACTTTGTCAGGGTCTGGATGTATGCCATCGGCTGAGAAGACGTATCCGAAGAACCCTATTTTGGTTCTCAGGAACTCGCACTTGTCCCGATGAAGTGTGAGCCCAGCACTTCGGAGTTTGCGAAATACTTGCGCCAGCTGGTGGTTGTGCTCGGTTATGGTGCGAGCATGAACCATTACGTCATCGCTGACGTTTATCACGCCAGGTATGTCAGCGATCAGTTCCTGTATGACATTTTGAAATACTTCAGCCGCGCTGGAGACCCCAAAACTGAGTCTTGTGTATCTGCGTAGTCCAATGTGTGTGGAGAAGGTGGTGATGTTTCTAGATTCTTTGTCTAGCACCAATTGATGGTATCCTGCTCGGAGATCTAGTTTTGAGAACCAGCAGGCCCCTGCCAACTCCCCAATCAGGTCATCGATCGTGGGGGTGATGTGGCGCTCCCGCTTGATGGCGGCATTGGGGAGGCGCATGTCCACGCAGATACGAACCGCCCCAGGCTGTTTCGGTTTCCGTGTCACTACAATGGGCGAGACCCAGGGGGTGGGGCCTGAGACCTTCTCGATGATTCCGGCCGCTTCCAGCTTATGTAGTTCTTCTTCCACAAGCGGCCGAAGGTGGAAGGCAATGCGACGATGTCGCAAAGCTACTGGCTGCACGGTGGGGTCTATGTGTAAGTGTATCTCACGCCCTTTGAAACATCCAATTCCCTCGAACAGATCCGGAAATTCTCTGAGTAGTTGTTGCACCGATTCTTCATGAACTCCGAAGGCAAATGTAACCACTCCCAGGTCCTCGGCTGTTCTGCAGCTCAATAGCATGCCTTGTCCTTCTTCCGACACAAAGATGTTTGCTCTTGTGACTTTGTCTCCATGGCGGACTGCCGCTCGAAACTTGCCCCTGATTCGGAGTGGAATGTCCTGTCCATAAGCGAAGACAGTGATGGGAGTGGGGCTGAGGACAGGAGGCGTGGACATATTTCTATAGAGGGAAGCGCTCATGAGATTTATGGCCGCTCCCGTGTCCACTGCCATGATCTCCTGGTCCGCTACTTGTATCGAGCACTGAGGCAGAGTTCTGGTGCGCCGAGTGGCGGTACCGATCATGTGCACTTTGTGCACGGATCGCTCCTTCTCTTCGTCGTCATCCATGTCGCTATTGCTTGGTTCGCCTTCCACGACGGTTTGTACAGCTTGGCGAGGTTTGCGGAATCTCTTCGATCGGCACACCTTCTCAAAGTGGTTCATTTTGCCAGAGCCAGAACATCTTTTGCCCCGTGCTGGGCATTCTGGTGCCCGGTGGCGCGGACCTCCGCAGTATCCACATGATTGTCCAGATGCCCCACCTTGGGCAGGTGCTGTTCTTTTGTGCCACTTGGAGGGTGTTTGGACCTGTATCTTGTTGACCGGTTCCATCTTCACAGTAGCTTGCAGTGCGGCTTCCATGTGTGCCGCTCTGGCTTTGGAGAGTTCCTTTGTGCGGCCAAGTGTGAGGATATCAGCCAACGGCTTCCCTGACTCTTCTAGTATTCTCTCTCTTAGTTTGGCAGAGGCACAACCCTGTATGATCTGTCCCCTGATCTCCTCCGTTATGTCTTGGAACCCACACGTTAGTGCCAGTTTCTTGAGTCTGGTGTGATATGAATCTAGGGACTCTTCGGGGAGTTGCCGTGCTTGTCGGAAGACAAAACGTTCGTAATCCTGGTTTGCCATGGGTTCAAAATGTGCATTGAGGGCATTAATCAGGGTGTGGTGAGTCTTGGGGGTGGCCTCTGTGAGGGTCCGAGCAATGGAGTGAATGTCTTTGCCGCCAAGGTGAAGCACCATGGCGCGTTTTTGTTCCTTGTGGACCTTCGTGGCTTCAAAGAAGACTAGGAGCCTGTCCACCCATTCCTTCCATTTCGGGGCAAGAGTTGAGGGCGCACCCTCCACCACAAACGGTTCAATGGGCGGAATGGTAGCCATCGCCCAGGACGCGCTTGATCAGGCCTGTGACCGGCCGGGGCGGCACCGGATCCGGTACGTGGAGGATTGGGTTGACTACTTTCTCCTCGTGCAGGGTTGTCGGTGCCCGCAGGCAGGTCAGGCTTTGGCTGTGGCGGGCACCTCAGCGAGGGTAGAAGAGCGCGTGCGACCGGCGCTACTGCCACAAGCGGGACTGGTCTGTTGCGGGATGGGTAGGAGCCACGTCCCCCCGAGCTGCCAGACGACCCTGGGCGCCTCCCTGATCGCCGTGCTAGGCGGGTCGAAGCTCGCTTCACGCACGTGCCACTGGGCCCGGTGCGGCGCCGGACGGGGATGTCATGTGGAAGAAGTTCGTAACACGGCCACTCTTGCCACGATGCGCAGCAGGTCGACACAGGGCGAAACGGCTCACCTGCAAATTCCCACGGGCGGAGGTTGACTTCTCTCCAGGCGCTGGGTGCGGGGGCGTGTGGGACAGCAAGGCACGAGCACCGCGAGCCACAGGCAGGGCTCGCAGCCGCCTCATAAGGAAGTGGGCACACACACACCCCGAGCGAGGGGTCGACAACCACCTTCGTCGCCAATTGTTGTGTCCTGTCGTGAGGGAATGACTGCCCTGGGGACTGCACTCTGGGGCCTACACTCCGGGGCATCTAGGATTGGCTAGGCCTAACACGTGGCCCTATAAATAACAGAGTCGGACACTGGGAATAACTTGGCTGCTCGGTCTGCGCGCTTCTGAATGCGTGCATGCGTGCGAGACCTCTTTTTATTATAGTGAGTCACATGACTTCAACACAGGACGCTCCAGGCATCAGGGGCGTGACCCCAGGAACATAACAAGAGTGTTCACCTCTGCTCCCCGTCTTCGGCATTAGGGAACATGATTTTTTTATTTGCAGCCCAAAACAATGAAAGAGAGTGAGAGTGTTTACTTCTGCTCACCGTCTGACAGCGTCTTTGAAGCAATTTAAATGCGGCGGTTATAGTGCGGCAGACCAAGAAGTGGGCACACTGATTATAACAAAATGTCAACAATCCTGAAAATAAAGGCAGCACAGCTGCCGAGAATGTGGCGCCATGGCCTGAGCTACAGATTTCGCAATTAGGGAAAATGATTTTATTATTTGCAGCGGATGCAAAGCCCAAAACAATGAAAGAGAGTGAGAGTGTTCACCTTTGCTCCCCGTCTGACGGCGTCTTTGAAGCAATTTTAAATGGGGCAGTCACAGCGAAAATGCAGAGTCAGGGCCTGACATGGATGCGGGTAAATGAATGAAGCCTAGTTTTAGCTCCTGTAATAAAGTGTAACTTTTCACTGTGTAGCTGGAGTGCAGGGGCGGATTGGCAAGGCGGGCATTCGGGAATGGGCCGAAGGGCCGGTGCCTCAGTGCCCTCTGTGGGCCGTTTTTTTTCTCCCCTGTCCCAGTCCACAGAGAGTGGACTAGGAAAGGAAAAAAAAAAACGGCCCACAGAGTGCACGGAGACAGAGACTGAGAACATGAAAGCAGCCTCGCTGTGCGGCCAGACAGCGATTGTCAGCTGTGGGCTCTCCTTCACCCCTACCCTGCCAAGCAATCAAGCTGAGGCTGGGCTGGGGAGGGGTGATTGTTTGCAATAATCGGCCGCCCTGGGGGCCAGGTGTTTCTCAGGCCTTTGAGCCATTTGCACCTCAGCCCCCTGGCGCCCATGCAGCCCAGAAACGGTGTTAGTCTTAACACCTCGCCCACAGCCCTTCATATTCAGGGCATATGCTGGGCAAGGAAGAATGGGTCTTGCTGTGGGGGCCTGGTGATTTTATTGATGGGAGACAGCACCTAACATAAGAATCAAGCAGCCGCAAAAGTGAACAAAAGTGAACGTGACCATCTGTTGAGTTAGCAAAGTGTCTGCTCTGCAACAGTAACAATCCTCTGTGTTAATCTTGGGGCCTCATTTATGAGGCCCCTTGCGCCATCGGAACTTCACTTTTCATGAAGTTCCGTGGCGCAGAAGCCTGCATGGTATTTATCAGGCAGCAGTACGCCAGTTTTTGTGGCGTACTGCTGCCTGATAAATATCAGTCCCTTTAACGCAGTGTTCTGCGTTAAAGGGGCGTGCAATGGGTGTTGCTGGGGGCGTTCCCAGCAACATCCATGGCCTTTTGACACTGCCCCAGATTTACGAGAAATCGTAACTCTGAAGCAGTGCCAAAAGCTTACGCCTCCCCAGGGGAGGCGTAAGGGAGGCGCAACAGGAAGAAATGTCTTTATTTCTCCTAGTATTTCCTTTTTCTATGTGTGCTGCATTCTACAGCACACATAGAAAGAGGAAAAGCCTCTTGTGATTATTTTTGTACAGAAAGGTTTCCCTTCCTGCACAAAAATAATCTTCCCCTCAACGCAGGCACCCTTGCACCATTGTGCAAGGGTGCCTGCGCTGGCGCAGGCAGCCCATTGTGCCCCGGCGCAGGGAAAAAGGACAGGAATGCGCCGTATCTTATAGATACGGCGCATTTCTGCCCTTTTCTTTTGCCGTAGGGAAGCGCAGCAGGAAGGCCTGCTGCGCTTCCCTACGGCAAAAAGTCATAAATGAGGCCCTTGGTATTTAGCGAGTTCAAACTACTCCTTGCCATTCGAAATGGCCTAAAGCCCTCTCCGATGGCATGGGTGATGGAAATCTATGGTTATGAAATAGACACTACCCTACAGAAGTATTGGATTCCTGTTTGTAGCAATGACACTCCCGCATAAGATGCCTCTCGGTATTACGTCTTGTTTCCAATTTCCCCCATGGAAGGCTTCCTTGGGTCGCCCTCCAGAGCATGGAAGGTTCCAAGAGTCAGAGAGGGACTTGTGACATGTGCCCAGCTTGTCGTATATTTTAACATTTATATGCCAGCTTACCTGTTGGAAAATCTAAAGCTCACACCTCCCCGCCGAATCTTACTGCCCCAATCTGCCCCGTTTGTTCTCTAAAACAAACACGCTCTAATCCTAAAGATGCTAAAAGGCAGTGCCGAGCTTAGGGATGCCACCTCACACATGGTTACCTAACTGGGATACGTGTGTCAAGCACGGGCCAGCTCTGCATTATTTTCTTGGTATCATTCTCCGATCATTTCTGGTTATTTATACGCATACAGAAAGTTGTAAATACTGGACAGTTGCAACGGTGGGTGTAAGCAAGCAGCACACTGTGAAGATATGGAGGGCGTTATATTCTACTATGGGGTGTTTGTACATCTCTTGCACCAGGGAAGATGTAGCAGGTAACTGCTTGCAGCTGGCGACTTTCTACAATAAATATCGAAATAACCCCGCCACCAGCCTGCTCATTTCAAATAAATGAACACAAAGATTCAAAAAACAAAAGCCACGCAGTGAAATAATGTAGTCACTCTATATTTGCAATAACCATAGAAAAATGCCTGTAAATGTCGAGTGTAATATAATCATGATGCCATGGATTATTCATAAACTGCACTTTACAAATGTAATCGTCTCTTGGCGCTTTTAGAATAGTTGTATTGAACCAAGATTTTCTTCCTCATCTTAGAAAGTTGAAGTTTGTTATTTGCTGACCTACAAGTTAAACACACAAATCTAGACAGCACTCGCAATAACCCCCTGAGCTACTCTATCAGACTTGGCCCTACAATTTGCACAGCTATCTCCGCAGGAGGTGGCCAATGGCCAAAGCATCAATAATATTTATCCAGTTTTATTTATAAAGGAAGAGCTCAGGCTCACAGTGTTCTAAACGCACCCCTGGAAAATTTTCACTCGACAGTAAGCGTCTCTGTAAAACAGCAGCTCCTAGAAGCTTTCTTCGGATGGCAAAGCTCTACAGTGTAGACACCTTCCCGGGACCGATTATATTCCATTTCGCCAACTGCGCAACGGCTGGCATTCACACGTCAATACATCATGACTAAGGAGTGATAGCTTTCCAACAGCTCGGCAAATCAAAACCCCACGGAGCCAGAACCTCCACTCTAACCAGCAAATCAGATTTGTTTGCTCAGTGCACGGCTAACACCCACTTCCCACCCAAAGCAAACAGGAGCCCAAAGCTGGTTGCCAGTCCAGCTGTAAGCAGAAGTGTCCTCGAGAAATAGCACTGCCATGAGACGTCACTGGCTGCACCCCGGGCACGTCCGCCTCAAGCCCATCCCGGAAGCAGGTCCGGCCGCCCTTCACTTCTCAATCATTCGCGTAATTAGCGAACACCCTTTCTGTGCTGAACGGAACAATATAATCAAACCCGCCCATCTCAGAAACAGAACACCAGATTAGAAAAAGATGCGAACACTGTGAAGAAACCAAGTTTGCATGGCAAAGTCAAATCATTGCCAGGTACATGTCAAACAGTCAAAGTAAACAAAAGAAGCATTTTGAGGAAGATACGGCCGCAGCAGATGGAAGCTGCCTAGCCCTAGCACAAACACAAGCGCCTCCGCGGCGGGGAGAGACGGGGGGGGGGGGGGGGGGTGGGCACACGATTCACACGCGGAAGCGATAATTGCTGCTAGATGGTGGCGCACGCTCCCGCGAGTGAATCTCCTGACGTGCCCGCGTTGCCATTGAAGGCAATGAAACATGTGCATGTGCTTGGCTGAAAAGCCCTGGTGCTCGGAAAAGGTCTTTTTCCTTTGCAACACATGCACGTTGCCAAGTCAAGACCTAAAAAGGAGATATTATTAGAAGATCATGTTTTGGAAAATAGTCTATGATGAAAGAAGGATGAAATAGAATAAGGATATTAGGAAATGAATGTTTAAAAGTAGAGTACTGCAAAATGTAATGAAAGATTGCAAGAAATATAAAGGAAGATATGTATTTTACTAGAAAAAGCAACAGATTGAAAGTATAGTCGTAAAAACACTTTTAAATTGAGAAGAAGATTGTTTATATTAGTTTTTAAGAGAATGACAACATTGAATAAAACAATGCAATTTTTGAAGAAGAAAATTAAAACAAAAAGACTGGTAAATAGATCTAACCTTTGCAAAAGAAAATTGGGTGAATGGAAGCACACTTCTAGTACTGAACCTTTTTTTAATGAAGAAAGCTATTATCAACAAAGTACATTAGTTCACGCAGTTGATACCAATGGTCAGTCTTATGAGGTTAAAAATGGTTGTCCAATTGAAAAAGTAAAGATGGTTCCTAGAAATGTAGAAGAAGTAATAGCTAAAGAAGTTCAAGGGAGATGTTCACAAGCTCCAGTGTATAGGTGGGATTGTAGTAGTATTTGTAGTATACAACAGAAATCCATTGATATTTTACAACATTTCCTAGAAGACTATGGTAAAAGAAACTGTTAAACAGTAGATTAAGATGTTGCAAGGACAAGATCCTTGTGAAGTGAGAAAAAATCCTGGCTTGCGGGGTAATTCTCTGGCTTGTCTTTCTAGAAAAGTGTGTCAAAATAGCGGGACGTGCTAAACGGAAGATTCCTAAGGGGCACACAGCATCGAGGCAACCTCTGCTCCTCCACCGCCGTGAGGGCAACGGCCACCACAGCAGATGCCCTCACTTACCTGCCGTGAGGGGAATTACTTCTTTGGCTCCTCTGGACTGGGACTTCATTTCCCAGAGTTCTTTGCTTTGTCGCCTGTCCTGACGTGGCGGAGCGAGCCCGGAGGCGATATTTAAACAGCACCAGCTTCCCGCAGCGCGAGACGCGCTAAACGTAAGATTCCTAAGGGACACACAGCATCAATGGAACCTCTGCTCCTCCACCGCCGTGAGTGCAATGGCCACCACAGCAGACGCCCTCACTTACCTGTCAAGAGGGGAACGGCTTCTTTGGCTCCTCTGGACTGGGACTTTATTTCCCAGAGTCCTTTTCTTCGTCGACTGCCCTGACGTGACGGAGCATGCCCGTAGGTGATATTTAAACACCCAGCTTCCTGCAGCGTGGGACGCACTGAACAGAAGATTCCTAAGGAGCACACAGCATCGAGGGAACCGCTGCTCCTCCAGTGCTGTGAGGGCAACGGCCACCACAGCAGTCACCCTCACTTACCTGCCGTGAGGGGAACAGCTTCTTTGGCTCCTCCCAATTGGGACTTCATTTCCCAGAGTCCTTTGCTTCGTCGCCTGCCCTGACACAGCGCAGCATGCCCGGAGGTGCGATTTAAAAAGCGCCAGCCTCCGGGAGCACGGGCGAAGCCCGGGCCAAGGACTGGACCGTCCTTGCACGTCATCGCCAGGAAGAGGCAGGGCAGGGCCACCCTCTTTTCATCTACCATTGAGGGTCCCAGTGCAGGCTCAGGAGTCTGCTTGCAGGTACTGTTGGCCTATTGGTGTTACCGTTTTTCTTGCTGGATGGTAGTTAAGGTGCTGTGCTGATATTGGCTAATCCCTAATGTACTTTGCTCTGACAGACCAGGCATGCATAAACTTCTTAACTTTAAACCTGGCTCGGTATGAGATATGGGCCCAAGACTTTGTCCTAGGAGTCAGGATCCTGTTCCGCACGTTGCATCTCAGTGTCATTATTTTGATTGACTGTTTTAATTCATGCTGCTGCTAGTTTTAGAACTTTCTTAGCACTCTTTGAACATAATAACTTGGTTTCGCAGAGTTTCTATATTTATTATTTTAGCAAATGTCTTTAAAATTGGCCTGCATTTTGCACATTGTATTTTGCACTAAGTATCTCGCCTTCAATAGCGGACTTGCACTTTATTAGGGACCTGTGTATTTAACCCAGTGTGTCTAGAGATTGATAATCATGAGTAAGCGGAAACCAAACTTAGGGAAAAGCGTGGCTGGAACTTTAGATGCCTTTAAATTGAGGGCAGAATCTGCCCTCATCCATGAGATAAATTGACTGAATGTAGGTAGACTTTCCCTAACCCCTGCATTTCCCGATTCCCTGTCGGTTATCAATCAGGATGTATCCCCTTCCCGGTCGAGTTTTCCCTCATCTGCTGCTCCAGTCACAGGTATTAATTCTGCTTCTTGCTCATTTGTGGAGCAAGAACCTACTCCTGTGAAAACTAAAGCTACAACAAGAAGGTAAAAAAACAAAATAAAAAAATTAAAATCAAATGGTAACAATGTATTCCTCTCTACAAAAAGAAACGGTCGCGGGTGTATGAAATCTAACAAATCTGTACATGGAATACCTGGCGGGAAAGTATCATCTGCCCCCTCCACAAGTGTTGTAAAGAGGGAAACACCACCTCCCGATGGTAGGGCAGCTAATTGACAGGAGGGGAATTTCTGGAGTAGGCTTGAAACTATGTTATCTACCCTGCTAGATCCTATGTTTCAAAAAATAAGCTCAGTCGAAGCTAGACTGGCCAAATTAGAAGGGCTAATCAGCTGTATTCCGACAGTCATGACGGCAGTTAGTACATCCACAAACAAAGATGACATTGCCACAGGGGGGAAAAGAGTTGGGAGGGAAGGAGTAGGGGTTGGGCCTACTGTGAGGCCTGTAGTAAATAGGGAGGTGACAGACAAGAATAGTTTGAACACCATCAGGCCCAGTAGTGCTGATACACCAGTAATCACACGCCAGCCCTCTATACGAGTAGGGTCCCCTGTGTGTCTCAGGGAAAGGAGGGCAGAGGGTAAGGACCTCCCGTTAACGAGTCTCCCAATCATTGACCTCCCACCCGAATACACCCCATATGTAGTGATTTTGGGGAGGGTACCCCCTCTCCCCAATGGGGTGAAGGAAGACTATGGGCAGCTGATAAATAAACTATATCATTGGTTCACACACAATACCACCCTGGGCCCATGTGTATCCAAAAACATTCATATGGCACTCAGGGTTAGTTGGATAAGAAGCTCATGTAAACTGGATACAGGAGATTGGTTTATCGTAATTTGTGATAACCCTTTCACTGCTGGCCGTATTTTATCTAGGGACATGAGTCTCACTCCCTTAACAGGATCAGCAATCAAGGTTTTACCTCTGGGTTATTTTTACAAGCCAGACCCCCACAGGGACATGCCTGAAAGTGGTCATAGGGTACCCCATCAAGGAGGTTGGTTAAGCAAACCAGCTCCTAGACAGCAGCCTATTTTTATGAATTACCCAGATCCAGATTCAGATAGGCAGCCTGGCACCATCCATACTCTGGTGTTATACAACTAATGTACAGCTTTATCAGGATTGGAGAATTGTGATTGACTGAGGGTCTCTATACCCCGTGGGCAAGAGCCAGTTACACCCCCCTAGTCACCAGGGGTTGCAGCGGTGAGGTATTTAGTTGTGAGGTGTAACAATTTCTTATCTTGGAATATTGCAGGGTTGGCCAGTAAGTTCCAAGACCCGTGGTGGGTATGTTATGTGAAGCAATCTACTGTAATTAGTCTCCAAGAAAGAGGGTCAGTGGACTGCAATCTATTTTTGGCAGGTTATAAGGCCTTCTTTGTCCCGACCACTCCATCGGTGAGTGGTAGACCAAAGGGTGGTCTAGTTACTTATATCTCTGTGGCTGTTGATTGTAAATTGCAAGTGATGCCAACCACACACCAGGGAATTCTGGCATTGTCAGCAATAAGGGGGGACAGGAGATGGGGAATCTTAAATTTGTATAACTCAGTGGCGTGTCCGTATGAGGCTTGTAATATTACTATCTTCGGAGCAACTAAAAAACAATTTATGGGCCCTAGCTTTCATAACCTTTTGGTTTCTGGCAATTTTAATATACACCCCGTGGCAATCCATCACTAACATCTATTTCGGAGTTGGGCTGTCCCTTTATTAGGGGTTTTCATTATGAACATCACCCTCAAGGGGAACTGTTAAATAACATGCTAAATGAATGTGATATATTGGTCACGATGTCCTTGACTGATCCGCATTTAAAGTTTTCTGTGCCAACTTTTAAAGGACACGGCAAAGGATAATTTATTGAATTTATTTTAATCTCTTCTTCTTCGCAATCTTTTTTTAATGGCTTTAATATTGTAGTAAGTGAATTCAGCTACCACAACCCTCTGACAGTTCATATGATGGGCCCACTATTAGTAAAATCTGGGGAAGCTCTAAACAGGGATACTCTGAGACCGACGGATGGAAAGCGTGGATTAAAATGGTCCCAGGTGTCCCCTGATAGATTATAACAAGTTGACAACATCCTGTGCCCATAAATTGATATTATGTACTTCCGAGAGGTCCACTCCTAATGAGATTCTTGGCGCTTACAAGTCAATAGCGCAAACAGTGGGCAATATGTTATGTGCTCCAGCAAGAGGAAACTTCTCACATAGTCCCAGATGGTTTGACTCCTACTGTTCGAAAGCAGCAAAGTTACTAAGGGAAGCTTTGGCAGTTAAGCCAAGAATTCAATCTGAGGTCAGTGTTTGTCGTAAGGAATATAAGTTAGCCTTGGCTAAACGTAAGTCTCCGCTGGATTTGCTGCACTTTGTGTTCTTCTGTACATTGTATGAAGTCCCCCACAGGCATGTTTTAATTCCTATTTTAAAAAATATGAATTTTAAACAAGTGAGACCAGCTCTTGTGTATCTTCAACTGTTGAAGGATGATTGTATCTTTTGTATAGTAGGGTTCTTAAAAGCATCTATGAAATCAAGGGACTGTATGGATATGTAGCGGGGTTTTTTTTAGACATGTTCTTAGATGATGTTTTGTGCGGTACTGGATTTTTCTTTAATTTTAAAATCATGTCAATAATCTATTGTTGTTTTTATGTATATTGTATGTGTAAATTTTATGGTTTTTTAAACAAAAACCAAATAAAGTTTATTGACTGACTACTTGTCATCATTTGAGAATGTTAGCAGTGCATCACTCAGAAATGCAGAAGTTAGAGAGAAGATTATACTATGTAAAGAGTCCTGCATTATGTTTAAGTGAAATAAACACTGCTCTTTTGCATGGTTCAGTATTGGATGTAAAAAAAGTTTGTGATGATATACAGTTTTGTTTCTTTGGTTCTGAAGAGGAGTGTAGAGAAAGTGAGAGTTTCATAAGTGTAGGTGCTAAACAAGAGGTGGAAGATTGATTTTATTTTAATCTTTTCTTCTTCGCAATCTTTTTTAATGGTTTTAATATTGCAGTAAGTGAATTCAGCGACCACAACCCTCTAACAGTTCATATGATGGGCCCCACTATTAGTAAAAACTGGGGAAACTCCAAACAGGGGTACTCTGAGACCGACAGATGGAAAGCGTAGGTAAAAATGGTCCCAGGTGTCCCCAGACAGATTGTGTAACAAAGTGAAAACATCTTGTGCCCATGAATTGATAATATGTACATCTGAGAGGTCCACTCCTAATGAGATTCTTGGCGCTTACAAGTCAATAGCGCAAACAGTGGGCGACTTGTTATGTGCTCCAGCAAGAGGAAACTTCTCACATGGCCCCAGATGGTTTGACTCCTACTGTTCGAAAGCAGCTAAGTTGCTAAGTGAAAGCTTTGGCAACTAAGCCAAGAATTCAATCTGAGGTTAGTGTTCATCGTAAGGAATATAAGTTAGCCTTGGCTAAACGTAAGGGAGCCTTGAAGGAAGGTGTCTGGAAAGAGTTGATTGACTCTAGTGCTCTTAGGAATAGTGCGAGGTTCTGGAGTGTCGTGAATGTGCCACTGTTTGATAAGGAAAGGGGGGGCCTTGTTTCACACATTACAGAGGCGGAGTGGGTACTCCATTTTAAATCAGTGTTTGACTGCCCGCTTGAGCCTATTTGTAGTGAAACCCAGGACAGGAAGGACTCAGTGATTAATTTTGAAAGAGGTGAGATCCTAGAAGGAATTATGGGGCTATCTATTGCCAAAGCACCAGGCCCAGATGGGATCCCCCCGGATCTATTTAAGTCGGACCCCTCGTTTTGGGCTCCGATACTAGAGTCAGTATTCAATGCTGCGGCAAAGAATGTTTGTCCTCAGACATGAGCTTCTTCAACCATAGTCCCTGTTTTTAAAAAGGGCAATAGAAACAGCACCCACTGCTATAGATCACTTTCACTAATTAATTCAGTGGTCAAAGTGGTGAAATGTGTCTTCTTACAGAGACTGACAACCTGGGCAGATGAGCATAAGATTCTGTCGGAGGTCCAGTATGGTTTTCGGCCAGGACGCTCCACTGTTGGCCAGTGTCTTAATTTATTCATAATCCTGAGCAAATACACTTTTGCTCGCCCTGGAACCATCCACCTTGCATTAATGGACCTGTCATCTGCTTTTGACAATGTAAATAGGGTCAAACTATGGCAGTCCATGAGGGCAATGGGGGTGGAAAATAGTATTGCCAATTTTCTTGAGGACCTGCATTTATGGACTAAAGCCAATGTCAGGTTCTCACAAGACTTGCAGGTTACAAGGGACTTTGAGAATAAGAAGGGAGTCCGGCAAGGCTGCATTCAGGCACCTTTTTTCTTTAACTTTTATATTAATAAATTAGATAGTGTACTGAGGGCTACAGGAGTTGATTTCCCCTATGTTGGACGGCGGAGTATTCCAGTTCTTCTTTGTGCGGATGACGCCGTCCTAATATCCAGGACAGAAATGGGTTTACAAATCCTTTTAACTGCATTTTCGGGATTTATGAGCGAATGGGACTTGGCTATTAATAATTCAAAGTCTTATGTCATGAAAGTGGGGAAACAAATGAAAAAGAGTTTTCAGTTCAGTGTTGGCAATGCTAAGATCCCCGTGCAAATGTAATTTCCTGCTTAGGTGTCCTATTTGATGATCATTTAAAATGTGACTCCCTAATTCAGAAAAAAAGGGGATCTGGCCAGGGTCAATGCAGCAATTTTTATTTTTGCCTCTAAATTAGGCAAGAACCCAACAGGAGCTATGCTACTAGTGTATCAAGCTAAAAGTCTAGCCATAGCGACTCATGGTAGTGAAATCTCCGGATACGCTGCTACTGATTCCCTCCAGGTAGTGGAAAATGGGTTCCAGAAACGTTTATTATGTGTTCCGCGGGTGACCTCGAACTTAGCGGTACACGAGGAATTTGGGGGTTACCTATCTAAGTGATAGATCTTGCCCTGCGTCCTCTGATTTTCTGGCTAAAGTGCTGGTTGAACGATGATTTAACCCTTACTCATTTGATTTTAAGAGAATTCATGTCCCTAGAAAATGTGGCTCGCATCCCCTGGTTTAATTATATTAAGAGAGGGTTTGAATGGATTGGAAGGGGCCTCTTAATCTCTAATCCAGATGCTATTTTAAGAAAGGATGTGGAATTAACCAAGACTGTCTTTCTGAGCCGAAGGCTAGCAGATAGGGAAGCAGTGGAGGTCCAAAAACGTAGTGCCCGGTCATATTTATTGCTTAAACAACGCCATTGACGGAATCATATCTCAACGGGTCTTTAACAACACAGGAGAAATTCCTTTTAACTAGGTTTCAGATTAATCTTTTCTATCTTCTGCTAGCAAGACCGAAGGGGGCTAACAGAGGTCAAGTGCTGGGTTCCTGCGGCTATGAAGGAAAGTCTCCGCAGGATTTGCTGCACTTTGTGTTTTTCTGTAAATTGTATGAAGTCCCCCGCAGGCATTTTTTAATTCCTATTTTAAACAAAATGAATTTTAAACAAGTGAGACCATCTCTTGTGTGTCTTCAACTGTTGAAGGATGATTGTATCTTTTTATAGTAGGGATCTTAATGAAATCAAGGCACTGTATGGATATGTTGCGTTTGTTTGTTTAGACATGGACTTAGATGATCTTATGTGTGGTACTGGATTTTTTTAATTTTAAAATCATGTCAATAATCTATTGTTGTTTTTATGTATATTGTCTGTGTAACTTTTATAGTTTTTTAAACAAAAAAAAATAAAGTTTATTGATTGACTACTTGTCATCATTTGAGAATGTTAGCAGTACATCACTCTGAAATGTGGAAGTTAGTGAGAAGATTATACTATGTAAAGAGTCCTGCATTATGTTTAAGTGAAATAAACACTGCTCTTTTGGATGGTTCAGTATTGGATGTAAAAAAAGTTTGTGATGATATACAGTTTCGTTTCTTTGGTCCTGAAGAGGAGTGTAGAGAAAGTGAGAGTTTCATAAGTGTAGGTGTTAAACAAGAGGTGGAAGATAGTAGAACTCAGAAGTTTGCAGAAGAAATTACAAAGTTTAAGGTAGTTTGTTATGAAAAATCAAACTATGTTTGTTTCTGTTGTCGACGTACTCACTATAGAAGTCAAACTAGGACTGTTGATGTGTATTTAAAAAGTGAAAAGGAAAACAATGATAAGTGGGAGCAATTTGGTGCTTATTTGTTGGTGGACGGTTGTCTTGAGTTTGATAGTGATCAACGTATTTGTAAATATTGTTACACCTAACTAGAAGAGAATAAAATGTCAGCTAGAGCTTTACATAATAACCTAGAGTTAGTATGTATTCCTTCAGAACTAGTAGATTTAAATACATATGAATCTAATCTTATTCAATCTGTGCACTCGTTTCAGGCTATTGTTCGTATGACGCCTAAAATAGGTAAGCTGCCTCCAACAGATTTACAAAGAGGTTTAAAAGGAAGAATTGTGTATTTAGCTTTAGATTTTAAGAAAAATATTGAAACTGTTGTAGAGAGAGAGGACATTGAACCTGTAGGTATTCTAGTTGATGGTGTACCAACAAAGGGTCTGAAAATATGGCAAGTCTTAGTAGATGTCACCAAACTTCAAAAAGCTACATAATATCTTATACAAAACAATATTTATTAAAAAAAATATACATGTGGATGAAGAAAAAATATCTTTAGGAGATGATATAGATATTTCAACTGGCCAAATCGAAAAAGTGGATGTTTCCAGGAGTGAAGAAATGTATGAACATTTTTGTATACATTCAAAAGAAGTGATTGGAAATAGTATTGAATTATTTCAAATAAAGGAAGGAAAGGGAACTCCTATCAGTGTTTGGGAAAGAAGTTTAGAAGCCTGTTGTTTACCACTGCTTTTCCCCACTGGAAAAGGTGGACGATATGAACAACTCGTGCAGATTCCAGCTTCAGAGTATCGTACAACAAGATTGTACTCAGAAGATGCAAGATTTCAACAATGTATTCCATATATATTTCATCTCCGGTTTGAAAGTGACTTGTCTGGAATTGCATATGCAGTGAACCACACATTAATAACAGGAGTTGATCTTACACATGTTGCTGCAAAGGAATTCATGGACAAAGTACAACAAAGAGACGATCATTTAGAATCTCAGTTGATTAATTTGATGGCGTGTCAATGTGGTATTAATGAGTATAGGCACCGTCATCACGGATAACTTAAATGTATGTTAAGAAACTTAGGAACCCCTACATGGTTTGTTACGCTAAGCTGTGCTGAATAGGCATAGGATGATTTACTTGAATTTCTATGAGAAGCAAATTGAAATATTAAAAACTTTGAATTGAAGACAGCTGGAGAACTGTGTTCCTTGGATTCTTCAAATGTGTGCAGATATTGTAATCATAGGTTTTAAGCTATGATTTATTTTATATGCAAAATAACCCACCTCATGAGAAGTTATTGATTTCTTTTGGAGAAAGGAGTACAAAGCCAGAGGTGCTCTTCATATACATATGCTATTATGGATCATGGATGCACCTAAATTTGGAACCTATTCTAACTGTGCTATTCCAAAAACAGAAGGAGAAAATACCTTGAGACCTTTTACGGTGTGAAAGTCATTGATGTGGGAAATATTGTCGACGGAAATACAAGTTAAACGAAAAATGTTGTTTTGGATTTCCACGTCCAGTAATTTCCAAACGAAGAGTCAACAGTTTCGTGTCAGCAGTGAGGCATACTATTACTCGGAAATCTCGAAAGAATACTTACAATATATAAAGATGTTAAGATTCAAAGTATATTAATGATTACAATCCAGTGATTTTGACGATGTGGAATGCAAATATGGATATCCAGTATGTTGCAGATAATTCAATTGCTGTTGAAGTACCGCAACATTATAGCTTTGAGAGAAATGTTACAGAAAATATAAATAAAGAAAAGTATGTGATGGATGTTTGGTAAAACATGCCAAATGAAATCCTATTAACCACAGGAAACTCAGTTGTGAAACTCTAGATAAAAGGGAATTTTTCTATTTAGCACTTCTGCAACTTTACAAGCCATGGAGTAGTGAGGCAGAATTACTTGGAGAGTTCTACTGCTATGAAGATTTTTTTAATGCATGTAAAAAGAACATTCAATGCATATGTTTCCCTACTTATGAACACATTTTAAATGAAGAGATTGAACAAGAAGCTACTATTGCAGCAGAAATAGCTAGAGACAGTTCTCAAGATAGCCAGAGTTCTGCTCCACTAAGTCAAGATCCACTAGGACAACCAATTCCTGAAAATCAAGCAGCAATTGCTAGGAATGAAGTAGAAACAGCAATAGAACTAGCACAACAGGATATTATTGATTTAGAAAATTTGGAAGAACAACTAAATATTGAACAAAAACAAATATATCAGCAAGTTACACAGCAGATACAGCATAGTTTACTGCATGAAAAAAAGAGTGAGAATGCATATCATTTAAACCTATTTGAATGTATATCAGTGGACAAGCTGGAACAGGAAAACGTTTTCTAATTAAAGTTTTGACCAGTTATCCACATAAAACCACTCAATCACATTTATTTTGTGTTGTAACCGCTCCAACTGGGTTAGCAGCACATAACATTAAAGGGATTACATTACTTCGATTACTTATGCTACCATTTGAAAATGAAAATAAGTTGGAATATCACAAGATATCTGGAGAAGCTTGTTATGAAGTTTCAAGAGTACTGAAGAAAATGAAACTACTGATTATTGATGAAGTGAGCATGGTCTCAAACTTAATGCCTGCCTTTGTACATTTAAGAATGGAACAGATTTTAAAAACAGATTATGATGTTTTATTTGGAGGAAAACATGTAATTGTATTTGTCGATCTATTACAACTTACTCCTGTAAAAGGACAACCAGTTTTTTTAAAAAAAAACTTTATTGATAGGAAGGAATATTGGTCAATCAGTTGCATACATCCTTTCGGTAATCGTTACATTTCGTATAAATTATCATTTCAGTAATTGATGAGCGACATTTTCGTAACAAGGACTGAGTCGTCTGCGGCTTCACGGGTCTTGTATATACATCAATTGTAAGTTACATTGCGTAAATTGCAGTCCCCTGTTAACCCCTCCCTCAAATATCAGCGATGGCGACATCTCTTTTCAGTGAGAACAGTATCAACAAACTTCCCAACTTACCCCCCCAACCATGTGTCATCGTAACCCTTTTGTGTCACCCACAGCTCGTAGTAGCCTGTGTCTCCACTTGTACTGCAGTGTATGGCCAGGTTAGTGCCGCCAATGTAACATTGTCTTGTTCTTGAGGCCATTGCCCCGCATCCGTTCAGTTACTCCTCCTCCCCCTCCGAGTCTAAGTCCTCTCCCTCTGGTAAGGGCTCACAGATTTCCCCTCTGTACATGTTCCACGCCGCCCAAACTTTGTTCCACTTCCGGGGCGCTGCCCGAAGCACGTAAACCGCTCTCTCTGTCACCATTAGGATGTCCATGTTTTTAGCCCATCTACTGGCGGTGGTTACGTCTGGCGCCCCCCATTTCTGTGCTATATCCTGCTTAGCCACTGTCATTGCCAGTGACGCCCAAATCAGTTCATACCTACCCAGATCATTGGGGTCCCAGATGTTTAAAAGGCATTTACGTGGTTCAGGATTAAACGGAAAGTTTAAGGGCCTGGGAGATGGATCGGAGCACCTGTCTCCAGAATTCGCGTATTTGTGGGCATTCCCATAGTGTGTGGATCAGTGTCCCTTCCTCCCCGCAGCCTCTCAAACAGAAGGGGTGTAGTGGTCTCTGTATTTTATGTAACAGTGTCCTGGTGTAGTAGATGCGGTGTAGGATTTTAAGTTGTACCAGTCTGAGCTTACTAGAGATTCCCACCTCCTTCGGGGAGGCCAGCGCCTCATTCCATTCAAATTCGTCTGTCTCACCTAGTTCCCCTTCCCATTTTTCTTTAAGCTTTAGCGTTGGGTCTTTGAGATTGTTGATCAGTTTTTTATATGTAAGGGAGGTGGCGCTTTGGAGCATGAATTCTGTTAGCAGTCTATCTTCCAATGGAGAGGAGTCCGGTAGTGTGGTGCCAGTAGGGATTGCCTGTAGTAATGCATGCCTAATTTGGACATATCGAAACGTTTCTGTGGGTCCGAGGTTGTATTGCTGTTGCAGGTGTGGAAACGGTATTACTGAGTCATTGTCCCAGAGGTCCCCTACTGTGGAGATGCCTATGGAATCCCACCGCTCAAACCCCTTACAGCCTCTCAGGTTCCCCAATGCCTTCGTGTCCCACAAGGGCGTCATTTTAGTGATTCGGCCTGCCTACCCCAGACGGGCCTGTGCCATGTGCCATAGCGCCGCCGTGTGTTTGGTCGGACCAATTAGGGTCTTCAGTTGTGACTTGTTGTAGAGCACGGACAGCATACAGTCCGTCCCAAGTTGTGACCAATCCGCCCGATAGGCCGGGTCGTCTTTTGGGGCGTGGATCCAGTAGTTTATAATTTTGAGTTGGGCCGCCCAGTAATATAGCTGAATGTTGGGGAGCGCTATGCCCCCCTCGTACCAGCTTTTTACCAGCTTGTCGTACGCTATGCGCGCCGGGCCTGTATTCCAGAGCAGGACAGTGACCTGAGAAACAATCTGTTGGAAGTAACGCGGTGGTACTAGGTGTGGAGTATTTTCCAGGACGTAGAGGAGTCTCGGGAGGGCCATCATCTTGTACAATGCCGCCCTGCCCAGTAGGGTCAGGGGGAGGGCCGCCCAATGTTTAACATCTGCTCGCAGGCGATCTATGGGTGGTTTTAGGTTATTAACAAAAAATTCTGCTTCCCCGCTCGTGATGATAATACCTAAGTATTTGAAAGAGGCCGACGTCGTAAGCAGTGGACAGTTCCGCTGCAGTCTCGGCGCCGGGCCTTTTAACGTGTATATGGTGGATTTCGACCAGTTGAGAGTGTAGCCCGATGTGCGCCCATGCGTGTCACATAGGTCTAGTAGGGCTGGGATGCCGGTCTCGGGTGAGGTCATGTAGATGAGCATGTCGTCTGCGTATAGCGAGACTTTGTCCTCCCACCCCTCCTCCCATTTGATGCCTGCGAACAGGGGTGTTGATCTGATCTGGATGGCCAAGGGTTCAAGCACCAGTGCGAAGAGCAGGGGGGACAGGGGGCAGCCCTGTCTAGTCCCCCTGCCCAGAGGGAATCTCAGTGACGTGTGGCCATTGGCCACCACCTGTGCGGCGGGTTTCGTATAAAGCAACCGTATCCATGTTATGTATTTCGGCCCAAATCCCATGCGTTTCAGTACCACGAAGAGGTATTCCCACTCTACCAGGTCGAACACCATTTTGGCGTCGAGAGAGAGGATCACAGCCTGCTCCGTGAGGAGGTGCGTTCGGGCTAACACTCCGTGGACTCTTCTGAGATTCATCGCCGTGCTTCGGTGGGGCATAAAGCCCGACTGATCAGGGTGGATTAAGGTACTGAGGTGGGGCAGCAAGCGGGTAGCTAGAAGTTTAGCTAGTATCTTGGCCTCGATGTTCAATAATGATATCGGGCGGTACGAGGTGCACTCCGTCGGGGGTTTCCCCGGCTTGGGTATTGTTACAATCGTGGCCGTGCGTTGATCCAGCGGCAGCTCTAGTCTGTCCTTACTCTCTAAATACATGGCCAGTAATGGGGCACTGAGGTCTGGAGCCATGGACTTGTACCACTCTACCGGTATCCCATTAGGGCCTAGTGCTTTACCGGACTGTAACGCCTGGATCGCCAGCTGGATTTCTTCCTCCGTCGGGTCTAGTTCTAGGGTGTCTCTATCTTCTTGTGCAATGCTGGGGATGGTAATGTCCGCGAGTGTTGCCGTCGCCATTTGTCGTGTGACCCTCCGTTCCGGTGTGTATATTGCCTGATAGTGTCGTGCTAATTTGCAAACTATTTCTTCTGGGTGTACCAGTGTCCGCCCTTCCTCTGTGTTGAGCCTATGAATACCTCTCGCTCCATTCCCTCTCTTATCTAGCCATGCTAGCATACGACCTGCTTTGTCGCCCACATCGTAAATTCTATGTCTAGTGTTTGCGATATACCCTTTCTCTGTCGTTTTGAGGTGAGCTAGGTATTGTTGCTGCCGAACCATGAGGGTGTGTGTCGTGGACGGGGAGGGGTCTGTCATATGAGCGTTGTTGGCCGTGTCGAGTGCAAGTTCCAGGTCTGTGAGTTCCTTTCGTGAGTCCCGTTTGTGTCCCGTAATCGCTGCAATGGCCGCCCCCCTGAGGACTGTTTTGTACGCCTCCCATAGAGTGGAAGGTGACTCCACCGTGCCTGTGTTTTCAGCAAAATACTGCGTTGTCACCAGTTTGAGTTTCTTTCGAATCTTGGGGATTTTTAAAAAATTGGGGTAGATTGGGTAGAGTCGAGCATTTCGTTTCCCTCCGGTGGTGAGCGATAGGACAATTGGAGAGTGATCTGAGATCCCCCTGGGTAGTGTGTCCACCTTGTCTACCATATCTAGTCCCAAACCCAGTGCCATGAAGTAATCTATGCGAGATAAGCTATTATGTACCGCCGAGTAGTAAGTGTATTGGGTGGCTTCGGCGTGCCACTGTCGCCAGAGGTCTATAAGGCCTAGGGCTTCCGCAAAGTCCGACAGTGGTGCAGTACCTCGTGGCCGGGTTCTGGAGGGAAAGGTGTCCCTAAGTGGATCCATGACTGCGTTAAAGTCCCCCCCAACAATCGTGTCGCCATCGGGGAGGTCAAGAAGGAATTTGCCCAGTGCTGGTAGGGCCACAGAGTGTAGGGCTGGGGGAATATATACTGATATCACATTTAGAGCCCTGCCCTCCCACTGCCCATGGACCGCGGCAAAGCGACCCTGGTCATCCGCCACACGGCGGGTTACCATAAAGGGGGAAGATTTTCTCACTAGTATGCCTGTTCCCCTGGAGCCAGTAGTGAAGTCTGCGTGTACCGCCATTGTGTAGCCACGTCTGTCTAGGGCTTTGCAGGTGGACCCCGTGAGGTGGGTTTCTTGTAGGAGGACCACATCTGTGTTCTGTCGTTTTATGGCCTGGAGGACCAAGCCTCTCTTGATTTTGTCACCCAGACCCCGGACATTCCATGTCAGTATGCGTAGTGGGGGAATCCCCCCGGCTGTGGAGGAGCCCTCGGCTGGCGTGTGATTAAGTGGCCTGGCCATTAGGCTGATGAGGGAGTCTTGCACACAACGTGTGCTGTGTCGTAACCCATGTGTCGACTTGTGTCGTGCTGCGTAGGAGATATACAGATGTCAGGGTGATAGTACAATGCAGGTGTTGAACGATGACTACAAACAAAATTAAACATTCCAACATGAAAACTTCAATCCCATCCCCCCTCCCTGCTACCCTGCTCCACGGACAAACTCCCGCCCGCTTCCCCAACTTTGCAGAGTGCTTTAGCCCTCCCCTAGTCATCTTACTTGCTTGTGGGGTTGGTGAGTCCCCTCTGGGCACTGCCTGTGCCCACCCTACTCAGCCGCGTCCGAGCCACGGCACCGCGGCTCACACAGTCTCAAAAACAATACAGTTCAGTGTCACACCGGAGCCAATTGTCCAGATTCTAGCGGATCTCTCTCAAGGTCCGATTCTATTTCTTCCTCGCCTCCCTGGTGTGGTAGTTGGGAGGACTGACTGGGTGGTGTCTTTTCAGTACGGTGTCACGGTCGGTCTCGCTGTGAGCGGTGCCGCTGCCCTGCTGGTCTCCAGCCCTCCAGCCATTCTTGAGCCACCTCTGGCATGTCAAAGAACCAGGTCTTAGCCTCGGCCACTATCCGTAGTTTAGCAGGGAACATCATGGAGTACGGCAGTTCCCTGTCGCGTAGTGCCTTTTTAACCTCCGTGAAGGACTTGCGTCGCCTGGCCACTTCTGCCGTGTAGTCTGGGAAAAACGCTAAGGTTGCATTTTGAATCCGCACTGGTGGTGAATTCCTTGCCGCCTGCAAAATTGCGTCCCTGTCTCTGAAATTAAAGAGCCGGGCTAGCACCGGTCTTGGAGCTGCCCCCGTCTTGGGCGGGCCCCCCGGGACTCTGTGCGCTCTCTCCACCGAGAAGAAGTGAGACAGGCCTTTGGGCTGGAGTTTGTTCTTGATGAGGTCTTCTATATAGAGGTCTATGGCCCCTTTCCCTTCCGTCTCTGGAAGCCCAAGGATACGTACGTTGTTGCGTCGCGAACGCCCTTCCTGGTCGTCCAGCTTGTCGTGCAGGAGCTTGGTAACTTTTTGCATCCTTTCCATGGCCACTTGGAGCTCTGAGGTGTCTTCCACGAGTGATTTTGTGACCACTTCCACCTGCGACACCCTCTCCGCCATTTTGTGAAAGTCCGCTCGCAGCAGGGAGACTTCTGAGGAGATGGCGCCCACTGTAGTTTTCACTTCTGAGAGTGTTCTCATGATGTCTTCCAGCGTTATTTTCGTCGTTTTTTCTGCTTCCTGGGCATGCCCTGTGGAGGGTCGCCCTGTAGTTTGCTGTTGTCCCTGGTGCCCATAGGCGAATTTATCCAGTTTAGCTTGCGTGGATCCGCTCCTGAGGCCTTTACCCGCCATGGTGTTGGGGTCTGCGAGGTCTAGAGATATGTCTTACGCAATCGTGACCTGCGTGTCGTCTGAAGTCTCCGTTAGTACGTGTCAGCCAGAGAATAGTAGGTCGGTGGGAGGTGGACAGAGTGTCCCCCCTGCCGTCTGTGTAAGTCTCACTGGTCGTTTGCGTGGGATTCGGTGAGCCGCTGGTATGTTTCGTGTCGTTGCCCCCGATACTCTCCCTCAGGGATGGAGCGGCCACTGTGACCCCCACTCTCGTTCTTTCGTACTGTTCTGTCTCTCTCTATCACAGCGGCTAGTATAGGTGTCGGGCCCGGGCAGCCGCCCCCCCGCACACTGGACAGGCCACCGCGTGTCGGATCACTGCCTCTGTGTTGGTGCTGCTGGTTGCGTCCAGTAGGATGCGGGCCTTGAGGGTCCCCCCTGAGCTCCCGCGTTTATGTCCGGTAAGGCGTCGTCCCCCTGGGGCACCGACTTTTCTGACCTTAGTTCTGGGGCGGTACTCGTGTCCACTGCTCCCCTGCTGTTACGCGGTGTTCGATAATGCCCTCCGTAGTGTTGTGCCGCCAGTTAGGCTTTCATGGGGGGGGGGGTGCAAGATGTCGGCCCCGCTCAGCGCGGCCAAGGCTGGGGTTGCACTGACCTCTGCGCTGCTCAGGTCCCGCTTGGTGGTTGCGGCAGTCCGTGTGCCACCGGATGATGTCGCCAGGAGTGTCAGGCTTGTTCAGAATTTTCCGGCAGGTACCGGGGTGCGTTCACTTCACTTGGCCGGCTCCGCTGCACTTCCGCCGGGGCCCGGATGGCACGCAAGGCCGGTGCTGCTCCACCGGCTGTAGGCCCCAACTCGCCACACGACGTAACTCAGGCTCCGGTGCACCGATTTCTCTGAAAATTGGACCGGTGACACCGCTTTGGTCCCGGACTCGAATGCCGTCGCTTCAGGCATGCTTGGTAGCGGATAATTGTGTCGGATATAATGGAAGGCTGCAGTGCCCTCGGGAGCTCTCACTCTATGCGGCCGCCATGCTTGGCTGCTAGCCACGCCCCCCCCGACAACCAGTTTTTTAAACTCTTGTTCATGAAGACACTAAGGGGTCGATTCCGATTCGGGATAAAAAAACGTCGTACAATTCGTATTCTTAGCCGTCTCCGTACGAATTAAAAAAGAACGTCCGAATTTCTTAGTACGATCCAAATCCCGAAAATACGTCCGAATATCAGCGAACTGTATGAACCACAATCGAAGACCCGTACGAAATGTCATCGGAACCCAAACCGTACGATTTGTAAACATGCCATACGAACTATCAAGTACGATCCAGACCAGGGACCAAGTACGCGATTTGTACGGGCAAACGTAGTCGCACATGAAGCATGATTCGTACGGAAAACATCACGTATAAGCAAGCCGCACCAACATATACGAACCGCACACCACTCAATCAAGCATACACGAACCCCCCGTCCCGAAAACGGACCGTAACAGCCAGCCGCACCAACAAATATGACCCGCACATCCCTCAATCAAGCGTATACTAACCCCCCAAAAACGGACCGTAACAGCCAGCCGCACCAACAAATATGACCCGCACACCCCTCAATCAAGCATACACGAACCCCTCGAAAACAGACCGTAACAGCCAGCCGCACCAACATATACGAACCGCACACCCCACAATCAAGCGTACACAAACGCCCATCCCGAAAACAGACCGTAACAGCCAGCCGCAGCAACAAATACGAACCGCACACCCCTCAATCAAGCGTACACGAACGCCCACCCCGAAAACGGACCGTAACAGCCAGCCGCACCAACAAATACGACCCACACACCCCTCAATCAAGCGTACATGAACCCCCCTGAAAACGGATCATAACAGCCAGCAGTACCAAAAAATACGACCCGCACACCCCTCAATCAAGTGTACATGAACCCCCCCCACGAAAACGGACCGTAACAGCCAGCCGCACTAACAAATACGACCCGCATACCCCACAATCAAGCGTACACGAACCCCCCCGAAAACGGATCGTAACAGCCAGCAGCACCAACAAATATGACTCTCACACCCCTCAATAAAGCGTACAAGAACCCCCCCCGAAAACGGACCATACCAGCCAGCCGCAACAACAAATACGACCCGCACACCCCACAATCAAGCGTACACAACCCCCCCAAAACCGGACCATAACAGCCAGCCGCACCAACGAATACGAACCGCACACCCCTCAATCAAGCGTACATGAACAGCCACCCTGAAAACGAACCGTAACAGCCAGCCGCACCAACAAATACGAACCGTACATCACTCAAGAAAGCATACACGAACACCCCAAAAACGTCCCTTATGAGCCAGCAACAACAACAAAAACAAACTGTACCCCCCCACTAATAAAGCGCACACAAACCCCGAAACCAGCACAAGGAGGGTGCAAACGAGTCGCACAACCCCACAAAACATGTCTCCTGTGTACACACCATAGGAAAACAATGTCCTGGCCACATCCAAACAGGAAAACAGAGGGCCCAAGTAACACCCACCCCTTATAACACACCCACCAAAAATTCTAAAAATGCCACACCCACAAATGGACCAATAAAAGGGCCCACACATACAACCCATCATCCTTTGCAACATACCTATTTGCGCAAAGACACTGATAGCACACCAACAACTGCAGCTATACACCTTCACACATACACCCTATCTCATTCACACACATACCACCCCCTACACAATCAGACCAACACACCCTCATCAATACACACCATCACCCCCCAATCACATACAACCCACACCATGACCACGCCAAAGAATCCAAAGTTCACTAACCCGGAGATGGAGATCCTTACAGATGAAGTCATCAGAGTTGAACCACAGCTGTTTGGTGCATTGGTCAGACAGACCAGCATAGCTGAAAAAACACGAATGTGGGAGAGGATCGTTGATAAGGTCAATGCTGTTGCAGCCATCAGGCGCACCAAGAAGGATTGCCAGGCCAGGTGGTATGATCTGTGGAGGATGGTCAAGTGTAAGATGGATGAGGACTACGCCAACGCTCATTACACTGGAGGTGGTGGTCCCCGCAGACCCGCACAATACCATCCCTGGGAGGAGAAAGTCATGGCCCTGCTACCACCGGTAGGAGTACACGGAATTGAAGAAGCCGTGGAGCCTGGTGAGTATACAAACAACTCATGTTACATATGGAGACAAACAGCCGTGCCTAACAGTATGGGGGGTGGCCATGACTCCCATCAGTGCCTAACAGTATGGGGTGTGTGGCTATGACTCCCAGCAGTGCCTAACAGTATGGGGGTGGTGTGGGGGTGTATGGCCATGACTCCCAGCAGTGCCTAACAGTATGGGGGGGGCCATGACTCCTATCAGTGCCTAACAATATGGGGTGTGTGGCTATGACACCCAGCAGTGCCTAACAGTATGGGGGTGGTGTGTGGGTGTGGTGCCATGACTCCTAGCAATGCCTAACAGTATGGGGGTGGTGTGGGGGTGTGTGGCCATGACTTCCAGCAGTGCCTAACAGTATGGAGGTGGTGTGGGGGGTGTTGTCATGACTCCCAGCAGTGTCTAACAGTATGGGGTGGTGTGGGGGTGTGTGGCCATGACTCCCAGCAGTGCCTAACAGTATGGGGGGTGGGGGTGTGGCCATGACTCCCAGCAGTGCCTAACAGAATGGGGTGGTATGGGGGAGTGTGGCCATGACTCCCAGCAGTGCTTAACAGTATGGGGGTGGTGTGGGGGTGTGTGGCCATGACTCCCAGCAGTGCCTAACAGTATGGGGGTGGTGTGGGGGGGTGGCAATGACTCCCAGCAGTGCCTAACAGTATGGGGGTGTGCGGCCATGACTCCAAGCAGTGCCTAACAGTATGGGGGTGGTATGGGGGGTGTTGCCATGACTCCCAGCAGTGCCTAACAGTATGGGTGTGGGGGGTATGGCCATGACTCCCAGCAGTGCCTAACAGTATGGGGGGTGGGGTGTGTGGCCATGACTCCCAGCAGTGCCTAACAGTATGGGGGTGGTATGGGGGGTGTTGCCATGACTCCCATCAGTGCCTAACAGTATGGGGGTGGGGGTGTGTGGCCATGACTCCCAGCAGTGCCTAACAGTATGGGGGTGTGGGGTGTGTGGCCATGACTCCCAGCAGTGCCTAACAGTATGGGGTGTGTTGCCATGACTCGCAGGAGTGCCTAAAAGTATGGGGGGTGGTGTGGGGGGGGTGTTGCCATGACTCCCAGCAGTGCCTAACAGTATGGGGGGTTGGGGGTGTGTGGCCATGACTCCCAGCAGTGCCTAACAGTATGGGGTGTGTTGCCATGACTCCGAGCAGTGCCTAACAGTATGGGGGTGGTGTGGGGGGTGTGGCCATGACTCCCAGCAGTGCCTAACAGTTTGGGGGTGGGAGGGTGTGGCCATGACTCCCAGCAGTGCCTAACAGTATGAGGGGGGGTGGGGCCATGACTCCCAGCACTGCCTAACAGAATGGGAATGGTGTGGGGGGTGTTGCCATGACTCCCAGCAGTGCCTAACAGTATGGGGGTGGTGTGGGGGGTTTGGCCATGACTCCCAGCAGTGCCTAACAGTTTGGGGGTGGGGGGTGTGGCCATGACTCCCAGCAGTGCCTAACAGTATGAGGGGGGGTGGGGCCATGACTCCCAGTACTGCCTAACAGTACGGGGGGTGGTGTGGGGGGGTGTTGCCATGACTCCCATCAGTGCCTAACAGTATGGTGGTGGGTGCAAGGGGAGTTGTAGAAGGCTGCAAGGGGGAGGGTGAGAGGGTGCAAGGTGTAGGGTAGGAGGCTGCACTTAACCCATATGGCCCAGGTACACACCCATGCACCATGCTCACTGCACAGGGAGTGTGAAAGTACTGACAAGATAGCTGACACTGGACCCTGGTGTAGGCAGCACAAGGACCTCCTGTGACCAGCACAAACACTAACACCAGGAAAAGGTCAGATATCCTGCACAGGAACTCACAACCACTATCATGGCAGCATGCTTCATGGGGGGACAGACACACCACAAGGGACGCCCACTTGCAAATCACACTCAAACTACTAGCATGGCGTGTGACACACACCCCCTACAGGAACTGAGCCCCTGGGGCCAGGCAATTGAGTGCACCACTGTCACAAACGTCATGTAACACAACATAAAAAATACTGATCTGATGACGCATCCAAGCAAAAAAAGCACAGTGCTGAATCACAAGTCCATTTTGTCACTAACACAATGCTGTTGCCACAGCTTTGGGACGCTGTGGATGCACTCAAGTAGCACCATGGACCTGGGTATTGACAAGGTAATGCATCGTGGAGAAGTGCCACGTTCTAAAGCCCTCTGCCAGAAGTAGGTGTACTGGTCCTGGGGGGTTGGCAGTAGGTGGTCGTCACAATACAGCAACACCTCTCAAAAGTTGCTGAATGAAATCAGCAAAATTCCACTCAGTCTCCATTATAAACCTGCTGCATTACAACCCTGTGCATGCTTGAACCAGGCATTAGGATTGAAGCTGCATTGTGCAGATTGGGCCACACAGAGCACAGCTGGATCTGTGTGGTGCTGGCGACAAAAGCCACAGCAATGGCTGTGCCAGTCATCGTAAATAGTACCCAACATGTCAAGCACCCCTGAGCACATGTCAATCTCATCCCACAACATACCCATACACAAGTGAACAATTACAACAATCCAAAGCAAGTGGAACAGTGCTAACGACAATGGATATCAAAATTGGATGTTGAATGATAGTGCATGAACAGTGTTTGTCTCTCACACCCACAGGGGAACATGTGGAAACTACCCCCAACCAGGGGGGAGATGGATCCCAGTCCCAGGATCAGCACGGCCCTGACCCCACCGACAGCGATGCCTCTCAACACACTCTGGATGACCCCAACCAACCTGGCTCCTCTGGTTCCCAAACCCGTGCAGCAGCTCGAACAGATACATCTGTGCCAACCACCACACCCATTCCCGCCACATCCCAGCAGACAGCTCAGAGCCCTGCCCATAATCCACAACAGAGCCAGTCTGACAATGAGGGACAAGGCTCGCTGGGCACCCACGAGGTAGCAGATGACACCACCACTGCCAGCACTCATGGGTCCCGTCGACCTGATGTGCCCAGAAATGCAGGCCGGGCTCATGTGGCCAGGGGTGGTGGGAGTGGCGCAAGGCGGAGGCGAGAACCTGACCAGCCAGCTGCAGGGCCCGGTATGTCAGAACTCAGAGACATCATGGATGTATACCGGTGGGACACCAGGGAGTTCAGCCTGGTAGTGGAGGCCCTCAACAAAATGACAAATCAGCAGGCCCAGCTACATGCCAGTCAAGAACAACACCAGGAACGGATGGAGGCAAGACTGTATGAGCTCATGACGGTGCATAGGGAAATTAACCAATCACTCCGTCTGATCGCTGCGAACATGCAGCACCCTCCCTGTGTCACAAGGCCAGAAACATCTAGGCAAAGACCAACAACAGGCACAGGGAGGGAGGAGGAGGAGGAGGAATTGTTAGACGAAGCATCCCACGTATCGTCAAGGCCTGCATGTGAGGGTCCCCCAAGGAAGGTGGGTCCTCCACGGACAAGACGTTGAGAGGTATGGGGCCATGCACAACTCCCAGGTCACCTGGTCTGGCATCTTGCCTACGTGTGCAACAGCATCACCTTATTGACTTTCTGACTCTCCCACATGGACTTGCTGGTTGCAGTGTGCCCAATGATGCCAAGCACTGTGGCCTGGACTCTGTTACCTCAACCTGTAAGGCATCAAATCTCCAGCTGTGAACTTTGCATTGCCCCCTTTTTGTACAGCACCTACTCACTTTTCACGCACAAGATCAGAAAATAAATGTAAATAACATAATACGCAGTGGTGGAGACGTTTTGTACCCAGATGCAAAAACATATGTGTGGGGACATGGAAAAAATGCCAGAGTATTGAACAAACTGCAGCCATCCACACACCGGGATCTGAGTCAGGTTGAGGACACACATAGGTCACAATATTCCAACAACTACATACATGGATAGCAATACACACCTGTGATGGTTACAAAATGCAGAAGGGGGGGTTGGCTTGCAATACTTCAATTACAGACAGGTACAGAAGAATCACTTGGGGGTGTACAGATCATGGGTAATATGTAGGTGTCCACCAAGGGAGTACCAGGATCTGTGTTCAGAGGTATGAGAACTCTCAGCCGCATGCAGTTGTACTGTGGATATCAGGAATGGTGCCCAGGCCAAGGGTGGCAGGACGGACTGCGGGCAACGGGGTGTTGGATGGTAGACGTCCATATTAGTGTGTTGGCCTGGGCCTGTGGAGTGCCTACTGAGTGCGGCTGAGGATTATGAAGATGAACCTGCAGTTGACTGTGGGACTATTGTAGGTATCTCAGGTGGACAGTCATGTGACAGTAGCAGGGGATGTTGAGGATGAGGTGTGTGCATGCACCCTGGAGTTGTACAAGTCCTCCTGGAGTCTGGTACGTGTACCTGTGTAGAGGTTCTTGCTGTAGTTGATCTGGCTGGTGTCGTTGACGGCGACCAGGCTGAACAGCACCTCGTCAACAGACATCGACATAGCCATCCCAGAAGGCCATAAGATCTCCCGCAGACAACGCACCAACAGAGTGGGAGGAGGAATCGCCATCATCCACATGAACACTCCCAGAGTCACTACCAACACCAACAACACACTCCACACCGCCTAGCACATGCACTTACAGATCCACACTGATGCCAACAACACCCTCAGAGGAACACTCCTCAACAGACCACCTGGACCACGACCATGATCCATCAACTCCATCAGCACGCACGCCCTCAGCTACACGGATTACATACTCCTTGGGGACATGAACTTCCAGCTTGAGAACTACAACAACGCAAACTCCACTGCCATGATCGACAACCTCGTCAACCTCGGATTAAAACTACTCATGACAACACCCACCCACAACGCTGGACACACACAGGACCCCATCTTCTTGCCAATTCAATGCGTCTCCTTCAACCACACCACCGAACACCACTGGACAGACCACAGATGCCTCCACTTCATCTTCAGTAAACCTACCACACCACCCCACACACAGTACATGCCACGCAGCTGATGGTGCAAGGCCGCCGTGGACTAAATGACTGCCACCCTCGCCCTGGGACCACCCGCCGACCACACCTACCCCGACTCTGCTGCCATCAACCTCAAACAGTGGATCAACAACTGCGCCGACACCCTCGCCACACTCAAGGCCTCCGCCACCTATCACAACAACAAGATAGCCGCATGGTTCACCAAAGACCTCAGGACCTCCAAGTGCACCTTTTGGAAGCTGTAGAGGAGCTGGCTCCACAACCAAACACCATAAAGCTACACCGCACACAAGAGCACCACATGCAGACACCACCAACTCATCAGGACCACCAGCATGACAGCCTAGACAGAAACGCACACAACAGCAAACGGCACATCAACATCGTGATTGAACTCACAACTCCCACCTACAACACCAATGTCATAGCACCATCACAAGACCTGTGTGACTCACTGTCCACCTTCTGACACCGTAAGATCATCAACATCCACAACAGCTTCCACTCCGCTACCCCCCACACACAAATGAGTCCACCCCCCCTTAAACCAACACCCACAAAAATAACCTGACTGCCCGGTACTACATCAGAGATGAAGACACCATCCGGACCATGGACTCCATCCACTCCGGATCCCCATCTGACACATGGTTCCCCAACATTTTCAACAAATCGAGCTAAGCCAGCGCACCTCTTCTTCCAAAAACAATCCACATCTCCTTCGAGACAGCTACCTTCAGTGGGAGCTGGGAGAATGCTGAGCTCAACGTCTTAGTGAATATACAAAAAGCGGACCACAAATACCTCAAGAACTTCAGGGACATCTCCCCTTCAAAGAAAAGGTCACATAGCAGATTGTCAACAAACTGCTGACCCGCTACCTCGAAGACAACAACATCATGGGACCATCCCAGTCTGGATTCCGCTGCAGCCACAGCACGGGCACTGCCCTCATCACCACCAACAACGACATCAGCATCCTCATGGACAAAGGAGAAACAGCCGCCCTCATCCTTCTGGACCTGTCATCAGCCTGCCACATGGTCTGCCAAGACACCCTAACAGCACGCATCCATGACACCAGAATCCTAGAGATTGCCCTGGCCTGGGCCACATCCTTCCTCTACCGCAGGGCCCAGAGCGTCTGCCTCCCACACTTCCATTCCAAGACCACCGAGACCATCCGTAGCGTCCCACAGGGATCAACCCTCAGACCGACGTTGATCAATATCCACATGGCACCACTCACCCATGTTGCACTACAACATAGCCTCATCATCATCTCCTATGCCAATTACACACAGCTGATCATATCCCTCACCAAAGAACCACACACTGCCAAAGGAAACCTCCACAGAGGAATGAAGGCCGTTGCCAAATGGATGCAGGACAGCAGGCTGAAGCACAATTCTGACTAAACTGAGGACCTCATCCACAGCCCCACCACCTCAGCCTGTGATGACTCCTGTTGGCCAACATCGCTAGGAACTGCCCCAAAACCCACCAACCACACACGCAACCTGTGGGTCATCCTCAAATCCTCTCTCACCATGAACAAGCAGGACAACGCCATCTCATCTTACTGCTTCAACACCCTCTGAATGCCCCGCAGGATCTTGAAATGGATCACCTCAAACACGTGAGATTACGGGAGCGCCCCCTATGCAGCTACAACAACCAAACACATGAGACGGCTGCAACGCATCCAGAACGCCTCGTCACGTATGATCGTCGATTTCCCCAACACGGCCACATCACACCACACCTGAGAGGCCTGCACTGGCTCGCTGTCAACAACAGTATTACCTCCAGACTCATCATCCACACACACAAAGCTCCTTACCACGCCAGACCAGCATACCATAACAACCGACTCAGCTTCTACACACCCACCCGCAGCCTCCGCTCTACAAACCTCGCACTTGCCACAGTCCCTCACTTCCAGAAAACCACTGTCAGTGACAGATCCTCCTCCTACCTTGCCTCAAAGACCTGGAACACACTCCTTACAAGGCTACAACTGACCCAGGACCTGCTGGCCTTTAGAAGACTTCACCAGACCTGGATTTTCGATCTGTAGCAGTCCCCCCCCAGTGCATTGAGACCCTCACGGGTAGGTAGAGCGCTCAAAAATTGAATAGATTGATTGTTTGATAGATGGCTTAGCCAAATTGTGTGTGTACGATTGGAGAACTGTAGATGATAGTTACAATGAGGGTGGTCAGGCTGTTAATGTGATACCGCATGTGCAGATGTTTGACAATGCGGAGTGTGTCCTTGGTGTTGTATGTGACTCTGAGGGTGTACCTCGTTAAGTAGGACCAATCATAATCCTGGTTTTGGTGTGTGGTCCCTGTGTGTTTTGGACTATCCGTCTGTGATGGCTGTGTAGAAGTGGTGTTCTGATGTTGCGTACTACCACGTTACAGTAATGAAGGTGATGTGTGGTGCTGTTGTGTTGACGAGGTAACACAGTACAATGTGGTGCTGCTGGAAGTTGTGTTTGTGCTGTACATGGCCCATAACCTGGTTGTACAAAGATGCACTGTTAGTGGGGCTGCATCGTGTTGCCAGTATGAGTTGCACACACAGGCTGAGAAGCTGTCATGGGTGGTTTGTGGTAGCGTGATACCAGGTGGATGATTGTTTGGGGTTCACTGTGTGGAGGGTGGCTGGAGCAAGAGTCTGTTGTGTCACATGAGTCAGGAAATTAGCTGAGCATCTTGCAGTGTGCTTGTTGCCGGTGCTGACGGACCTGCCTTTGTCATGGAGGTTGTGCAACAGTGGCACAGACAAGCTGCGGCATGCTTTAAGAATAGATATATGGAGGAGTATCTTGTCGGTGTGTGTGATGCAGGATCTGGCCACTCGGTGCTGCGTTATAGCTGGGGATGTAGCAGCAGGAATGAGTGAACACATGACAGCAGAAGGGGTGTGACAACATGCTAAAAAAGCACACAAATCCAAGGATTCTAGCAGGGTACAAAGTGACATGTGTATGTGAAGGCTGGAGTGTCTGGTCACCCATGGCTTACCGCGAGCTAAATGTGTGAACAGTAACTAAAGATCATGGGCACAGGATTAGGCAGCCTAAGGCCAAGCGGGGCACAGGACACACAGCGTCAGTAGGTGTAGCCTGCACGTCGTGTGTAGCAAGCTAAACAACACAAACACAATCATGTACGTCAGGCACTATATGGTACATTTGCCATTTCCAACAGCATGCATGTTGTCACTGTACACGTAATCACATATGAACAATCATCGTAAACAATGCCATATCGAACGCATGCAGACTGGCAAGAGATGTGCGTTGACAGCAATGAGGCACAATGTACTGTGGTAAACACACTTACTACACAATAGGATAACGGTGTTTGTGAGGCCATGCTGCATTACCCAATGTACATGCCCAGTGGCATTGCTCTGAAGACAATAACAGTCATGCAATTATGTCACCTGTAATGCGGCTGAAAGATTCTCCACACGACTGCCAGGGACTGGCTGTACCTTTGATCATCAGAGTGGTGCGATGCTGAAAGGGTTCCATCTCCAAATAGCCCCTTGGTCTGAGTACAAATGACAGACACAAAAGGGAGATTAGGCGAGGGAAGGAGAGGATGGGAACTGCATGGAGGGAGATCTGAAACAAAGTAAAACAAGCATAAGGATTCAATACTTTTGTCACAGAATCACAGAATACCTTTGGACCTACACTGTACCAGTCACACCTGTGAAGTGTAACCACTACCACTGTACCCTATGTGTGATCACAGATTTAGCAATGAGACTAGATCAGATGCTTGAACACCAACAGATAAATAGGTAGTACAGTTTATCACCTAAACAAAGCAAGTGTAACGCTCACAAGGCTGCTACTATGTAATTAGATCCATGCGGCCATCAACTATTTCACAGTATATGAATGAGGGTCCTAATCTCAGAAAATGTAATGTATAGCAGTGCTACTGACACAAAGCCAACAATCCGTATTTAGCCCTGTAAATCTGTAAGGGCCATGACAGGAAAGTAGATATCACCCACAAGAGTCGCTAGCAGCTCCTCCGATGAGGAAGGGAATGACCTAAACACAAGGAAGCCCCACAGGAGCCAGGCATTGGCTCTTGCAACTGTGCCCCACTATGCTAAACATGACAAGCAGGTGGGACCAAACTCAACAGCGAGTAATGAGGAACAAAGCCACAAAAATAAGCCTACAGTGACCATCAGCGAAACATACCTAGCATCATGGGAATGGAAAGTTAACATCAACTCACCGAGAGGGCTAGCGAAGCAGTGTTCTCCACCGGCACTGAGGTAACGACTTGACAGTGACATGACATACTACCACAAGGGGCAATGCATCCACGCTAACAGACTCACAGGACAGTTGACAGAACATGTGGGACATACACTGTCCCACACCGACACAACATGGTTTTCTGGAAATGAAACTGTACTGGCCAACAAGGTTGAGTGGATGATTCAGACACATCCTGCTGCACACAGTGAGGCTGCAATTCTCCACGGAGCCTGTGTTTTGGATGTCACACACAATGGCAACCCGTGGTATGCGCAATGTGTCAGGGTCAATGTTACCACACATGATGCATTCACCAAAGTCAACACTCAACTACAGATGACTGTCAAGAAAGGTGAGTGTCTTCTCATGGGAGTGGTGCAACATGAAATTTGATACATGGTAATGTGACATGTGTGTATGGGCCTACTACATGCAAATGAACAGTTTCCACACATTTAAAAACCATACCAACAATAAACTGCCTTTTTGGAATCCTTACCCAAACTGGCATTTCCACATGTCCGTGCAGGGAACGCAGATTCATCCGACGTTGCTATCATCAAGAGGAATTGCAGGAGGACCAAGATGACACGAACAGACAACAGGCAGGGTGAAGTGCAAAGGACAAGCACACAAGGGGTCACGTACTGAATATATTAATTCAGATATGGTCATGTACAAAACACTAACAATGTAGTACACTTGCACATTCAAAGTTCACTCATTGCGCTCATGTGTGCGGCATTACATCTGCACTTGTGTGACACTGCACCATAAACATCAAAGTGACATTGTAGACAGTCTGCTGGACACACAATAAGCTACACATGTTACTCTATAGTAGTAGCATGAACACTATTTTACAGGTACTCACCATTATGAGAAGAAGTTGCGTATGAGCTGGCTCTGGATATCATCATCATCCTCCTCATCGCTAGCATCCTGGCCAAGGCCTTCATCCTCAACGAGTGGATGTTCCTCATCATCAGGATCCAGGATGAGTGGCATGTCCTTCTCCACTGCCATGTTGTGCAGCATGCAGCACATAATGAAAATGTTACACATCTCCATTAGAACGCTGCACGCCGTCACAGCTCACCTTTTGCCCTTGGACCCGGTAATTGTCGAAAGCTACGCCTCGCCTGACCCGCTTCGTGGGTCCCGCAGCACGGTCACAAACTGTGACTGGACCATTGGTAAGGGGGCAGTTTCTCCTCGACCGGCAGGGCTGCGAGCAACAGCAGGGACTCCGAGGACCAGGAGTCCCTGCGCGCCCCATTGGACCAGCTGGGCTGCTCTCCCTGCCGGCCCCGCCCACCCGCTAGTCACACTATTAGTTATTTAAAGGTTGACGTGATCCCGCTGCGCGGGAGCGTGCGGGAGTGCGCCGGGAGAAGCCCGGGACAAGGGCGGGACCGTCTGTGGCCGTCCGGGGCCGAAGGAGGCCGGGCCGGGCCAGCTCTCTAACTTCCATCAAGTAACTGTGTGTTAATCTGTCCCCTGTTATATAGTTCCTGTGCATGTTGTCAGGGGGTTCAGTATTTCGTGGTTATACTTTGTCTAATCGCAAATATGACTAGTTCTCTCCCACCTAGTGCGGGCGTTTCATTTTAGGGGCCCCTTGATAAATATTTCGATAAGGTAAATAAGGAGATCGATAAAGAACTTTTTTTAGCAGAAAGGTGGGCAGAGCGTCGCCGTTCTATTGAACTCTTGAAACCACTCAGCCTGGACCAAACAACTCCCAAGATCTGGCAGTGCAAGGGAAAACGATTATTGATCTGGACTTGACAAGCACTGATCAAATTCCGAGCATTTTTCGAGCACCTATTTGTTCCCCTGTTTGCTCTTTTATGAATAGTGAGGGCCAAAACAATAGTCCCAATCCTGCCCCGAGTAGCCCCATTGATTTTACCGTTCGTGTTGAACAGATTGCTGCCCCAGACTTACACTCAACCTTTACCAACCAATCTTGTTTAAGTGATGCTCAGGGAGGGAACTCTTAGACCCATTCTAATACTATCCCTGAATCTAAATCCTTAGGAAAAGCACGAGCTGCCTACCCTCCACCCAGGAAGAAAAGAAAAAAGGGTGGTGTGAAAAGAAAAGGCATTGATCAACAAACTTGTCCTACCACCACCCCACTTACTCAGTTAACCGATTTAACGGTACTTCCTGTAATTGAGGTTCCCTCTGGGTCTCTCCATTTACCAACGCCCTCTGTGGATACCTCAACTGGGTTTAACAAGGAGTGCTATGATATCTTTGAGAAACTCCTGAAATCATACATGTTACCCCTTCTGGAACGAATAAGGTTATTAGGCGAAAAGATGGATCGACTCTTACTTCCTGGAGTTACACCTTTACCCACGAGTTTGGTTAGTCAGTCTGCTCTTCCATCTAAGCCTAGCGTCACTGCTGCTCCTCCGAACATTCAACCTGGAGTTATCAGTAACAGTATAGTACATAGCAAACCAAAAGCTCAGGATTTGTCAACCAATCCCCAAAGTGCTTCCAATATTGTCAAAGATAAGCCCTGACTACCAAGTATTAAGTCATCGGCTGCGGGAAGTAAGGCAACTCCCAATAAAGGTGTAGCCAAGTCTGTCAATTCCACTTCTAGACCTATTTTAAATCGCAGGAACACAGTAGAACTTCCATCCGAGTCTGCTAATTATGTTATCATTATGACGGGTGTGCCTCCAATCTCAAATGGTAATAAGGAAAGTAATGTTAATCTAAAGAACAAGGTCATCTTTTGGTTGAAAACCAATAGACCCCTCCCCGCCCATCTCAATGGCGATATCATTTCAGTTCGTAGATGTAAGTGGGTGGGTCCTCGCCCAAAAGATATTGAGGGTGATACTGTGATCATTAATTTCAGGGATCACAGGGTAGTTTCCCACCTGACCGATTGGTATGTGGGAAACTATGATGGTGGAATATCCACGAGGAACTTAAGTTATTTCTACCCGGAGTCCCTGGTTAAACCACAAGGACAACTACGTCCGACAAGTAATCCCTATCCCCTTAAATGGACCAACTTTACCCCCAGATTCCATGGGCCACCAATAAACCCAGAAGCCATGTATCATTCTTATTCACAATCAGCATATAACAGCTCTACTTATACACCGTCCTGGGCTAACCCCATTTCCAACCCCCAGTACTCGGGCTATCCTGCATCACACGTCTTCCCTAACTCTCGTCAACATCATAGTCTCTTTCCCAATTTTAATAACCCCGGCAAATACATCCAGCCCAATGAGTATTGGAATATCCCGTTGAGGAACTTATATGAGCCCTTATCAGATTTGAATCTTAATGATTGACCAACTTCCTCAACGAGGGTAGGAGTGGGTAGTCTGGATTATTCAAGGATTGCTGTTTTTCAATTGAATGATTACTGTAAAGCTCTAGACCCCAGGGGTCAATCTGTTCAAAATGTTACTGATGCTTTTGTTAAATTGTGTGGGTTTGGGGAATCAATGTTGGTGCTAGAACCCGTGTTATCAGCAGTTGCATCCACAGAGTCTGATCTCCTAGCATTAAGTACTTTGGGTGAGCTCACTCGTTCTTGTGCTATAGTTGAACTGGGGGACAGTGTTTCTAAATCAGGAGTTGTTCCCTCGCAAGTAGATGCTGCCCTAACCATTGATGTTGAGTGCATTCCTGACCAAGGCATATCTAGTGCTTCATTAGGTGGACATGGTACCATTTTGGGTAGCTGGAATATTGCCGGTCTGGAGTCAAGACTGTCTATACCTGATTGGGTTAGTTTTATACGCAGAGGGGATGTATGGTCCTTTCAAGAAACATGGGCTCTCCATCCATTGTTTCTTACTGGCTATCTGTCCTTTAGTAAATTGGCTGTCAAGGGACAAAAAGGTCATGCCATGGGGTCCTGACAGTGTGGGTTCGGCAGCAAGTGGGTGTTACAGTAGAGGAAGTTTTTATAGATAGTCCTGATATACTACTGGTTAGTATTAAATCCACCAGCGGCCTGGATATTTTGGTGATTAATATTTATGCCAGGGGTATTCAGGGCGGTAGGATTTCTCCATCCCTTATCCTCCTGGACGACTATTTAAGTATAGCTTCGGAAACAGGGCTAAAGGTGGTGATGGGAGATTCAAACTCTTGCTTTGAACCACTGAGCCAGGATGAGGGTTCTTTTACAGAGTCTGAAGATCTGGCCCGGGGGATCCCCCAACTGGATTTAGCTCCGATTAAAAGGTGGTCCCAGGTGGCAATTTTCATCAAAGGTATGTGTTTGGACCAAGGTGTGCGTGCCCTCAACGGTAGAACACGCTCTTATAGTCTAGGAAAAGACACCTTTAGTAATGGTAGACATAGTAGTAGAATAGACTACGTACTACTGGATGTTAAACTGTGGCACTTGTTGGTGGATATGGAGGTAACATCACACCCAGAAAGTGATCACGACCCCCTAGGGGTGGAACTAAGGGATTCAAGTTTCACAGGCCTAGACAATTATGTCTCTAACATTGTACAGGATAATGTCATTCTTACTAATGATACAAGAAGAGTACGCTAGCCAAAAATTAGTGCTGATCCTGAAGCCTGTAAAACCATTAGATCTTTGGTTTCCGATTCCCTGGTTAATATTACCAAATGTGAGTCCCAGGAGGCAATTAATTCTATGATCACCGATACTCACACTTTCCTGTTTAGGTCTTTAAAGAAACTTTTTATTAAATCCCTCACTAAAAGGGGTGGAATGGGGGACAAGAAAAGGCTAAATTGGTTCGATGATGAGTGTCATCGAACCCATGCCGAATTGTTTAAGGCCCTTAAACTTAAGGATCTGTGCCTAATAAGGGCTTGTAGGAAGGCTTTTAATGCTGCGAAACATAGAGCTAGGGCGAAATGGGATGAAGAAAGGTGGACTACTCTGCATGTAGCTCCAAGAACTTTCAGCAGTTTTGGCATCTTCTTAAATGGGGCCTGTCCCAGGATGATCGGCCGAGCCCTTCATCGGTGGGTCAACAACATTGGGTTAGCTATTTTGGGAACCAATTTAAGGGTCCAGACAGTTCTCTGGAGAACACTTGCTGGCCAATACCTGTCGACCCCCTAGTGTTTACATCTACCGAAGTAAAATCTGTCTTGAAATCTATCCCGAGAGGGAAGGCACCTGGACCAGATTGCATCCCAGCCGATTTATTCCTTCAGGATCAAGATCTATTGGTTCCATATCTGGTTCAGTTGGTTAATGCCTTGGCCTCTGGTGCCAGAGTCCCTGAATCCTGGGCTGGGGCTGAAATCTTGCCTATCTATAAGAAAGGTGATAGGTCAGTTCCCTCCAACTATCGGCCTATCAGCCATATAGACGCGGTACAAAAAATCATAGCCCGTCTTGTCCTTTCCAGGATTCATGAATGGATAGATTCACATAATATTTTAACTCCACTACAGGCTGGATTCAGGTCCCATGTAAGCACCTTAGATCAGGCCTATCGTTTTATGCTTCTCTTCTGGAAGACGGTTCTTTTAGGCAAGGGCAACCTATATGCAGCATTTGTAGATCTCAGGTCTGCCTTTGACCTTGTGCCGAGGGCTGGTTTATGGAAGTGCCTATTAGATATGGGCATTCCAGCCCCTCTTGTTAGTCTGCTAATTAGCTTACATAGGAATACCTATGCCCAGGTACGTTGGGGCAAACCAGGGGAGGTGACTGATAGGTTTTTTTGTGGCTAAAGGTGTCAGGCAAGGCTGTGTTTTAGCCCCTACCCTTTTTTCGGTATATATTATTAGGGTTGTCAACTACTTTGCCAATCACCCCACAGATGCCCCGTCACTAGCGGGAATGAAAATACCTCTACTCATGTTCGCTGACGATACCCTTTTAATATCTAAAACCAGACAGGGTCTTCAGCAGGCCCTGTCTAGGTTTGAGATATTCTGTCATGAACATGAGTTGGAGGTAAATGTTTCTAAGACTAAGTTTATGGTCTTAAGATGCCACAACCAGATCACCGCAAGGGTCACAATGGGGGGTATGCCCCTAGAACAAATGAAGCCGTTTACATACTTAGGAGTTACATTTAGTGACACCTTAAGCTGGACTCCCCAGATTGAGCGTATGGCCTTGAAACATCTGCAGATATGAGGCGCGCTGATCAAAGAGCATAAACGCTCTTTTACTCGGCCTATCTCTCCCATGATTAAGATTTACGGATCCAAGGTTCTTCCCTCTGTTCTCTATGGGGCGGAACTTTGGGGGTTTAGTAAATTGGACCCGTTGAGATTAGCCCAAAACAAATTTCTTAGGGTGGCCTCTGGTCTGCCGCAGTCAACCCCAAGGATCCCACTCATGTATGATCTTGGGTGTCTACCGGTTGAGGAGCAGGCTAGATTTCGCCCACTGGCGTTCTGGAGGCGCCTATGGACAACGCCGGAACTCAACCTGTATGCCAGGGCATGCTTAGATGTCAGAGATATCTCTGGTTCATCGAACATAAGCTGGTTTAGAGATCTTAGATCATCACTCTATGCCCTGGGGTTAAGCAAACTATGGGTATCTCCTGATTCAGCAGTCTTTCCCTCAAAGAAAATATTAAAAGCGCTGTATTGGGATTGGGTGACCTCAAACCGTCACCAGAGATTGCCTGCAAACAACCTATCTAGTAAATTCATCGACCTTAAAGATGCCCCCAAGCTCGAAAAATATTGGGATCTGATTACTAAAACCAATGGATCGCAAATTGTTCCATCAATTTAGATGTGGTACGCTTCCATTAAGGGTGTTTACCAACAAATGGTGCTCAAGTGGGTCAGAGTGCTGTCCGCACTGTCACGACCAGGGTGAAAGTGTGGATCACTTTTTGTTTGTATGCCCTTTGTGTATGCTGCTCCTAGGTCCAAATGGCTCAGCCCGGTCTGCAGAACCCTGGGTACCCGCTCAGCTATTGAGGCCAGTAGAATTCTAAGAACTAACCTAACTCCTCTCATTGTCATTGGTGTGGCAAAATACCTTGGATGGGCGTGGGTGATTAGAATTAGGTATTTAAAAAACAGCTAGTACCAGGTCTGTCATTGTTCAATTAAACGCAACTTTCAATTGTACGTCCTTGGTCTTCCAGGTTTTTATATTGTGCTTTTAATTAATGTTCTGTACCCATTGTAAGAATGTCTGTTTAAACTGATTTAATATGTTTTAATGTCATAAAGAAACTGTATATTCTTTTATCATGTATATTTTGTATGTACGTCTTTTAAGATGAAATAATCGAATAAAGACTTCTTAAATGGTAAAAATGGTTACACACCTTGAGCGGGGCGTATGTAATGTAATGTAATGTAAGGATTTATTTGTACCGCGCAACTATCGCTCCAAAGAGCATCTTGGCGCCCACTTGTGTAGCTGATAAGATAGAAATCTTACACTAGGGATCTGGCAATAGTGTCCGGAAGGGTAAAGATCCAGGTTTTTAGTTGTTTCCTGAATTCAGTTTCTCTGTCCAGCGCTCTTATGCGGGGAGGAAGGGTGTTCCATGCTTTTGCACCTAATACCGCAAAGGACTTGCCTCCACGAGTCTTAAGCCTGAATGGTTGAACTGCCAGAAGATTGGCATTGGACGAGCGGAGAATTCGAGTTGGATGATATCTGGTGAATTTTTTCCGCAGATACAGTGGTCCTCGTTGATGAAATGCTCTGAAGGTGATGAGCAATATTTTGAATAGAATTCTTTTAATAATAGGTAGCCAGTGTAGAGTTTTAAGGGCTTCTGTCGCTGATGATCTTCTGGGCCACTTTAATATGAGTTTAGCCGCCGAATTCTGGACCATTTGGAGCCTGTGGGTGACCTCCTTATTGGTGCCTGCATATAGTCCGTTACAGTAATCTAGATGAGATGTAACCAGTGCGACCACCACTGTTTTCCTGGCTTCCAAGGGAAGGAGATCGAAGAACTTTCTCAGACTCTTTATAACACCAAAGCACGTACCTGCCACTTTCGGTGCCTGCTGTTTAAAGGACAGATTTCTATCAAAAGTCACTCCCAGGTTGCGGGCCGTGATGGCAGTATTGGGTGGAATTTCTGCTTTCTCAGGCCACCACAGTCTAGGTATGAATTCATTGTTTGGGCCCATCGGTATTATCTCCGTCTTCCCGGTGTTACATTTCAAATGATTAGTTCGCATCCAGTCAAAGGTCGCCGTAAGGCAGCCTTTGAGCTTCTCTTCCCAGTCTTGGTTGTCTTTGTCCATGGTCAGGATCAGCTGCGTGTCGTCGGCATAGGCTATGGCTTCTATGCCAAACGACGCAATCAGGCTAATTAGGGGTGCGGTGTAGACATTAAACAATGTCGGGCTAAGGCTAGAGCCCTGAGGTACTCCTGTCGTGAGTCTTCTCTCCCCAGATTGAAATTCTCCTAGCGTCACTACTTGTCTCCTTCCACTCAGGAAGTTCTTGAGCCATTCAAGCGCCACGCCAGTGATGCCAAAGGATTTCAGACGGTCTATCAGAATGATATGTGAGACCGTATCGAAGGCCGCCGATAGGTCTAGTAAAATCAGGACGGCCTTCTTCCCTTGGTCTAGGGCTGTGCGGATGGTATCTGCAGTATACAAGAGGGCAGACTCTGTTGAATGCTGTGCTCTAAAACCTGCCTGGTTAGGATGCCATGCTTCACTCTCTTCTAAGAATCTGGTCAGTTGTTGATTGACCATGGATTCAGTGATTTTGCAAAGAGCAGGAAGTAAAGAAATGGGACGCAAATTAGATAATGTGGTAGGGTCAGGGAGCTGTTTCTTTTGAAGGGGTCTCACTGCCGCTATTTTCCACTCTGAGGGGACATTGGCAGTGGCCAGGGAACTGTTTACAATGTCGTTAATGACAGGGTTGGCAACCTCCACAATAAGGTGCAGAAGTTTAATAGGGCAGGGATCAAATGGAGAACCAGATTTGGTGCGGAGAATAGTCTGTCGAGATTCCTCTAAGCTGACAGGTTGGAAGCTCGTCAATTGTTTCTCTACCAATCTCTTCTTTCCATTAGCTTCATCACTAGTCAGGTTAGGGATTACGAAATCCCTGGTCAGGCCCTGTACTTTAGCTTCAAAGTAGTCGGCGATGGCCTCGCACAGAGTCTCGGAAGGCGGGATTTCTTGTGTTAGGAAGTCCGGTTTATTAAAACCTCTAACGATGTTGAAGATGGTTTTCTGTTTATTATTTGCAGCCTCGACTGCCTTACAGTAATAGGTTTTTTTTGCCAACTTAATATGTTCATGGTATTTTTTCCTGGTAGCGTTATATTTAGTGCGTTCTAACATGCAGTAGTTCTTACGCCATCAGCGCTCTGCTCTACGTAGTTCTCCTTGTCTTGTTTTAAGGTCTTGGTTAAACCATGGGGCTGACTGCTTCTTTTTTTTGCCTTTGGTCTTCCTCATGTTTCCCTGCCCCCCCATTCTTTTTAGTACGTTCATCCATTCCTTGAACGTATTAGGGTCCGTATTCAGAGATCCTATCTTATTAGGTCTACATTCCATTGCCCATCTAGTAAGGTCTGGGTGGGCTATTAGTTCCTTCCATTCTTCATGGGTGGACTGAAATTGCTGATTGTGATTTTTACATTTCTTGTTATGTTCAAGCGTTAGAGTGAACGGTATGAGAGCGTGATCTGTCCATACCTGAGGTTTTGGTAGTTCACATCTTAAAGTACTTATATTAGTCGCGATACAGTCGAGCATGTGTCCTGCATCGTGAGTGGACTGGTTACCATTGATCACTAAGCCAAGAACTTCCATGGTCTCCCTAAATGATACAGCAGCGTTGTCTGATCTATTTTCTAAGTGAATATTTACATCCCCCATGACCGTGAAGTTAGAGTACTTTAGTACCAAAGGACTGAGTGCTCCTCCTATTGTTTCTAAGAAAGCTTTACAAGGTCCTGGTGGTCTATAAATTACTGCACCCGCAAAAGTGAAGGTGTCATTAATTTTTATGCAAAAACCCATTCCTTCAGCTTCTTTAAGATCCTGTAGCTCTAACACTGAGCATGAAAGAGTGTCCCTGTAGATGACAGCCACTCCCCCTCCCCGTTTATCTTCTCCTCTATCTTTCCTAAGAATGGTATAACCCGGAGGCAGAGCTTGTACCACATCTGGGGTGCAGCCTAGTTTCAGCCATGTCTCAGTAATGCATAGTAGGTCCAATTCTTCCTCAAGTATAAGATCATATATATCCTGAGCATGTTTAGGCATTGATCTAGCGTTTATTAGGCCTCCAGATAGGAGTTTCACTCTAGGAGTCAAATCAGAAGTTTGTATCCAGGTGAAAGTATTGCCACGGTGCTGACAGATGGCAGGGCCAGACCACACAGATGGATCCAGACCACACAGATGGATCCCGTATGGTAGGGATCTGCCTGTCTTGTCGAGACACCTGAACCGGCTCTTCAGGAGTCCAAACGTACGCTCTATCACACGCCTGGTCTGCCCTTGTGCATTATTGTACCGCTGCTCTGCAGCAGTTCTGGTGTTGCGTAGTGGGGTCATGAGCCACGGCATGTTTGGATATCCGGCGTCTCCTACAACAATACATCATGGCAATGAGTGTGTAATGAGAAGCTGTGAGAGAGGTAAATTACATTGAGACATACATGAGAAACAGTGTTTACCCACCAAGAAGACATGCCCAATGGTTGCGCAGCTGCAGCATCATCTGTGGTACCCTGCTCCGTCTCATGATAAATGCATCTTGGCACGATCCTGGAAAACGTGCACAAACAAGGGAAATCATCATGTTAGCAAGACACACCACCAGGGACTTCATGGAGTGGTAATGTTTCCTGTTGCATAAGGCCTGCTCCTGAGCCTGTGGTGGCACCAATGCAACATGTGTCCCATCAATGGACCCAATTACATGTGGCATGTGTCCCAGGGCATAGAATTCACCCTTGACATCGGTCAACTCTTCTGGAGTAGGGAACTTAATGAATTCATCAATGTGCTCCAACATAGCAGCTAAGACATCACGTAGTACACGGCTGAACATGGTCTGGGACATCCCCCTCACATCAGCTATGGTGAATTGGAATGTACCTGTGGCAAACAAATGTAGGGCTGCCATCACCTTTACCTTGGGTGTCAGGCAGTTGGATACCTGTGTCGCGGTTGGAGATGTGGTTCCAGCCTGTCCGTCAACTTCTGAATCAACTCTCGAGTGAATCTGTAGCGGCGGTTGTAATCACGTTCCCTCATGGCATCCAAGTCAAGCAACGGCCTAGGCAGAGGGGGTGCCCTGCACGACATGTTTGGGGAGAAAGGTGTACAACTATCAGCAAACAACAATTACAATGTACATAGCACAATCAACACTGCTTCAACACATCAATGTGAAATGGACATGACATGCACACAAATGTTCAGCTGGGCTGGTCTGAGTTAGCAGAACAATGTATCACGCCAGTGACACACGTCACGTGACCTGCATGAGAAGGTAGTCAACGTATCCAGTCAGCTGACTGCAAGGAACACACCCACGTCACATGTGCTATATATTTAACATTTCTGTGATATTGTGCTTGAGTTGTGCATTTGACAAAACTACACCACAGCCATCCTCAGAATGCAGATCTGTATGTCTGTGGACAAATGCTCTATGATGCCATCACACACATGAGCTGTAGAAATGCCCTTGTGGCATGGTATGCGTACATGTGATACACTTGCAATCACGACACAGACCCATCATAGATGCACCTAAAGAGGATTATGTTTACCAGATACAAACAGCATGTCCAATTTGTTACATGGCACACACATTTCATTGTCACACAGGGTCATGCTTAGCGTCAATTGGTCAAGTGAGACAGTGCCCCTTTCCCTGGCATCATGTGACAGATGCCCGTACTGAAGAGTGTGACATCCCAGTGTTCATGTGAATGACAACATGTTCATGATGTTACTCATGTGACAAGTGTCTAGGTAATGTGAACCACATAGTGGCCCATCACAAATGTCATGTCTCCACAGCCCATCACACATCAACTGTGCCACTATATCACATGCCCTCTGCTATATAACTGTGTGCCACACCTAGGGCCTGCTCATGTAAGTATGCCATGCCAACACATACATGGACATCCTCATAATGACCCCACACCCACATCCCTGCCATTTGTTTTCCTGTTATCACTATAGTAATGGTGCCATGCGTGAGCTTGTTGAACGCACTGTACACATGCATTCACTAGAGCGTCTGAAATGCCCAGTACCCCAATAGTACGTGCGTGTGTATGGGTCATTTCACTATTGCATTGTAGCCATACGCGAGCACAGCGTACCCCAATAGTACGTGCGTGTGTACGGGTCGTTTCCCAATTGCATTGTAGCCATGCGCGAGCACAGCATACCCCAATAGTACTTGCGTGTGTACGGGTTGTTTCATTATTGCATTGTAGCCTGACTCGAGCACAGCATACCCCAATAGTACGTGCGTGTGGATGGGTCATTTCACTATGGCATTGTGGCCATACGCGAGCACAGCGTACCCCAATAGTACGTGCGTGTGTATGGGTCGTTTCACTATTGCATTGTAACCATACGCGAGCACTGCGTACCCCAATAGTACGTGCATGTGTACGGGTCGTTTCACTATTCCATTGTAGCCATACGCGAGCACAGCATACCCCAATAGTACGTGCGTGTGTACAGGTCGTTTCAGTATTGCATTGTGCCCATACGCGAGCAGAGCATACCCCAATGGTACGTGCATGTGTATGGGTCGTTTCACTATTGCATTGTAGCCAGACGCAAGCACAGCAGTACGTGCGTGTGTATAGGTCGTTTCACTATTGCATTGTAGCCATACGCGAGCGGAGCATACCCAGCCATTGCGTGCGTGTGTACGGGTCGTTTCACTATTGCTTTCGAGTCATACGCGAGCGGAGCGTACCCAGCCATTGCGTGTGTGTGTCTGGGACGTTTCACTATTGAATAAGTAGCATTTGCGATGAAAAATGCACTGTACTTATGTGGGGATTCCAGAAAATACATAGGGAACATCTAGGGGACGAGTAGAATGCCCAGAATGCAGGCTAGTTGTCACGGAAACAGATTTGAGTGTGTTCTACTGGTGTTCAGGAAAATTCAGTTGGGCTAAACTATACAATGTTGCAAAATTTGTTGTGGTGCTCAAGCTCAGTTTTTAAACCATGTAAATGTGTATCATGACCTTATGTGTAATGGGATTGGATGAAACATAGGATGCAAACTAATCTGGCCTATAACACTGTACTCCTTGGACTGACAGCCCCTCAGCAGCACTGATTTAAGGCTGCATGTGGCTGTGAGAGGGCACTTGCCTGCACACCATTGGAGTGGACAACACTGCTGCTGTCTCTGCTTTCCCTGGACCCTTATTTTGCTGAGCATGGAGAGGGCACCTGCATTCAGTGAGGAGGAGAACAAGGCCCTGCTGGATGCCCTCCTGCCAAACTACAGCAAGCTGTGTGGGAGACCAGGGGAACAGGCGAGTGATGACTGCACTGCCTTGGACTGTGCACCTGTTGTGTGTGTGACACTACAGCCATTGTGTATTCATGGAACTGAGATGCAATGCTGTTTGGAGTGAGTGCCGGGTGTGTACATTGTGGTATCTCCCATGCAGTGAATGATGTGGTGAAATGGTGTTTACTGCTCACCTGCATTGTGCTAACTGTGACATTCAATGCAATGCAAATCACACTTGCTGCTGTGCCACACCTTGAATGTTTTTGTGGCATGATTTACTGAGGTGTAACAGTGTTCCCCCCAGAGTGACAGATGAATGTACTCACTGTTGATGATTGGTATTCATGACCTGTGTGGATGTTGGACAAATGCATGCTTTGAAGACATGGACATTGAAGAGTGTGAATGTTCTTTGTAACCTGGCTAATTGTCTATGTGATGTTTAAGCATGGGCGGAAAATCCGTTCCGCTCGCGGATTTTGCGGTTTTTTGGTAAATTCGCAATCCGTGAACTCTCGCAAATTTACCGAAAATCCGCAAATTCGCACGCAGCGGATTTTTTTGCTTGGTGATACAATATTGCGGCGTGCGGCGTTCACTTACCGTCATTCAGCGTTTGCCGAGTTGTTTTTCTCGATATTTTGCGAGTGCTGCGCCATTTTGGATCTTGCTGCGGGATCCCGCGGGACTTTGGCGACGCATCGCGAGAGTTCGCAATTGCGCACTCGCGAAATCACAAAATTTGCAATTCTGCACAAGAAATCAGATAGCAAGCAGCATAAACCTTCTGAAAATGATGATTTTTATCAGAATAACTCCTCAGGTTGACATTTGCCTGCAATTTTTTGGATTTGAGGCCTTTTTGACTTTATTTGGATCACTTTTGGATTAGAAATCAACTTTCACAAGTAATTTTGTTTGGGGCATTACAGTTGCTGTTCTGCAAAAAAACAAGTTTTGCAAAACTGAAAGCACTCAGCAGGTGCAAAAGTTCACTCATCATTAGTAACCATTCCCTCTAGTGCATCCTGAGGGCCCCCCCTAGAGTTCAGTTGCCTATGTTTGTTTGGGGCAATACAGTTTCTGTTCTGCAGAAAAACGAGTTTTGCAAAACTGAAAGCACTCAGTCAGAAGGTGCAAAAGTTCAAACTCATCATTAGTAACCATTCCCTGTAGTGCTTCCTCCAGAGTTCAGTTGCCTACTTGCAACTATTCTATGACCCTGCTCTGACCCTCACAGCAGGCTCATAGAATAGTTACAAGTAGGCCACAAAGGTCCTGGGAAAAAAAATTGCACTGCAACAGAAAGCAAATTACAGATAAGGAAGCAGGTGCCAGACAGGTAGTTTAAACTCAGTGACACATTAATCAACCCCAAATTAATTCATGTCAGTTAAAGCAGGGCAGGTGTGCTTGCTTTCCCCCCCCCATAATCTACAGTGATGAATCAGAGGGTGGCAGTGGTGAAACAGAGGGGGCTGTGATTGAACCTGTGATGATGAACCAGACGTAGAAACAACAAAGTGGCGACCGTTGCGAGCCGACAAGTAAGTTTGCAATTGTGAACTGGTACAAAACCCTCGCAAACTGGCAGAAACCCTTGCGAATACAAAAAAAAAAATCCACAAAGTCACGAGAATTCGCGGATTTTGCGAATTGCGAGTTCGCAAAAACGCAAATTCGAGAACGCCAGATTCGCAAAATTCGCCCATGCTTAGTGATGTTTAGCAACACTGATGCATGACGTATGCCACAGCTGTACCCATCTGATGTGACAAGTATGCAGTGCCGTGTGCATGACTTGGGCAGTTAGCATGAGGCCTGTGACACATCTTCCTAAAGTGTGACATGTGCAAAGTGATGTTGTATACACTGTTGACAATGACAAGCAAATGATCTGTGCCAGGGTGTGCATGTGTGGTCTGCTGAGGGTTCTTAGGTGTAGTGGGATATGTGACAGCATGTCACATGCTGTCCAACACCCTGAAGTACCATATCTTGTTCAGTGTGTGCCATGCTCAGTGAGTGCTTAGCAGCCCTTATGGCATCTGTAGCCTTTCAAAGGCATGCAGTGCATTGGTGTTTGCTCACAGGCCACATTCACATGGACAATAATGCAAGTCCGGTCAGCATGTTGTCATCGTCAATGTGGTGCAAGTGTGTATCTTTGAGACATGGACCCGGTGTACTGATGATGTTTCACTTTATCTTCCTGACAGGTATCTGCCTATGAGAAGGGGGAGATCTGGCTGGACATAGCCAGGGCTGTCAGGAATGAGGGGGGCCCTCGCCGGAGAATACGTAACATCAGGAATAGGTGGCAGGACATCTGGTGCTGGACCCGCCGTATCGCCCGGGTCCAGCTGAAGCTTGAAGCTCCACGCCGGCATGGCGGCACCCGTCTACTCACCCCCATATGCTCCGGGTCCTGGAAGTGGTTTTCCCAGACCTCCATAGGCAGTTGCAGGCGGGACAGCAGCAAGGAGGGGGTAGGTACCTGTCTGTTTGTTGTCATGTGTGTCACATGCTACCTGCAGTGCTCCGAAGCCTGGTAACACTCCCACAGTTGGGGGGGTGTGGTCAGACAGGCACTTTATGCATTGTCATTTCAATGTCCCATATTCAGCAGATGCTCTTTTACATCCCTTCCCCTCCTCCACATTTGACCCCTGCTTTGGGTCTTTCTTTTTTGCGCATGTCCTCCTAGGGTGCAATGTATTAGTATGCATATTGCTTATCACATCATCATGTTGGAGGGAGATCTGTGACACGTGTTGGTACCTTACCTGTTGCACGACCTGTGCTCTGTGTTTGCCCTTCATGATATTTTGGCACTGATCATGAGTCTCAACATGGAGTTCAGCACGGGTCTGCCTCAGTGGCCTTTGTCCCTGGTATACTTTGTACTTCTTATGTGTTAGCTACATGTGCACACTGTCCATATATGCAAAATTTGGCTTGTGCATACTCACACTGGGCAGTGTGTGTGTGCATATTCACAAGAAATGTTGCAGGTTGTTTGGAACTAATATTGATGGGCAGCCACACAATGTAACCTTGGCTTACTTGATATAGCTGCCCAGTTATTGATACCCAGATTATGAGTTTTCAGTACTTGAGCTGTATCACTCACATTGACGGAGTGATTGGGGTGTTGTGCATGGGAGGTGTGATGGGCCTGCCTGTTTGGCCTTGTCAGTGGTTTGCTGTTTATGTTATTTCTGATGTGAACTTGTCACTATGCACTTAGCCTTTGCTGCTGGACAGTGCAGTCATTGTTGGATTTACATGCGATGTTATTGGCTTCCAGAGATGATTGTTCCACATCGTTTATTGCTACATGTATGGATTGGTGGTGCAACACAGTTTTTTCTTGGTGTGCACACTACAGTATTCACATTTCCCATGTGGTTGCGGGTGTGTCAAGAATGCATCAATGTTTTTCACATTCACAATTGTAGGCACATTAGCTTTGTCTTTTTCTGGATTTTGGACATGTGTGCCACTTCAATTGAAAGCCAGTGTGTGTTCTGTGCTAGCAACTGTATGGTGTGATGATAGTTGCCCCTGTTAGGAGTGTCACTACAGTGTGTGGTAATGGAGGGAGCCTCTGTACCAATCATATACTCAAACCCTGTCAACAGATCAGGGTTTTATCCATCACCTCTCTGTTACCCACTCTGCCCCCCAAGTTTAAGCATGGTCATGTGCAAATCTGTCTGTCCATGTGCCTCATGGGAACAGTCCAGCCATAATTGACAAGCCATGCCTTACCTGGACTGGGAACAAGGTTCTTGGAACCACTTTCTGGCATTACAGCCATCTTCAGCCATGCTTGTTTGCATACACATCTGTGTTCACACAGGCCTGGCTGTAGACAGCTGTGATGCCAGTGAGAGGTGATGGAAAACTTGTTTCAGGTCCAGGGATGGCATCACATGGCAGTTCGGGCAGGACTGTTCCCATGTGGCACAGGGTCAAACAGATTTGAACATGACCATGTCTGGACTTGGGCGGCAGAGTGGGCAACTGAGCGGTGATTGATCAACACCTATCCTGTTGACAGGCAGTGGCTCATCATTGTAACTCTCATACAGTTGTGGCCTTGTCTGTTACTTGTATCTTTGTATACAATGAGTGTTGTGTCTATTACAATTGCGCATTACTAGACTTATATATGTGCAGAGTTATGTGGCATGTGACTCATGACGCATGCCATGATTAGAAATGTCCCCAAATGATTTGTTGCTGATATGTCTGATGTGTACAGGTGACTGATATATTTTTCATTTTCACCTTGCCAACAGCATCTTCACCACAATCTGGAGGAGACACAGGCACAGATCGGACAGAGGGACCCAGCAAGAGTGCCACCAGCTTTGAGGAGTCGGAGGGAGGCAGTGGCACAGAGGGTGAGGGGAGGGCGGCTAGACCTCATGAGCACGACACCTCATACCATGCGGACGGCTCGAATTCTGACTCCCAGGAGGAGGGGGAATATACAGCTAGGCCATCTACAACAACTATGCCTGTCCCGTCCTCCTCCAGAAGCATCTCCACCCTCCCAGTTGTTAGGGTCCCTAGGGTCCTTGCTACCCCCGTGTCTCCTTTGTCCCCGGCACTGCAGCCCCTGCCCCTGTCTCCCCTGCTGCCCTCAGTGCTGAGTCTGTGGAGCTGCTCCGGCAGATCCAAGTTAGTCAGACATCAATGCTGACTGTCCTCCATGGCCAAACACACATCATGACACAGTTGTTGTCATACATTGAGGGCATGTCATCAGCCATGTCTGGCCAAAGTCGGAGTTTGGCAGCCATAGAGTCTTCACTGACGGCAGCACTGTCCATCCTGCAGCGTCAGCCCCCCCACTCCTTCAGACCCATCCACATCACCCTCTCCCATAGCTGTCCAACTTACACGAAGACGCCACACGTCAGACACCACAACAGACACACCCAGCACACCCACATGGCAGTCGAAATGCAAATCTCCACGCACCCAATCTCAAGGGGATGTAGGCACACCCACAGGGAGAGGGGACAGACGTCACACATGCATCCACAGACACACGACACCTGACTCACAGCTCTCTACCTCCACCCCCATTGTGTCCCCGGTTTCAGGTGGTAGTTTGTCTGAACTGGCAGCAGTGTGCAGCGCTGAATATTTGTCATCCTTTTGTGCTGCACCGGACACTGTGGAGGAATCCAACCCACCTGCGCCCACTACACCTGCCCTTCCCTCTCCTGTCTCTGTGGTGCCGGACATTAACCCTGATGATGCCCCCCATGTGTCCACAGACATCTGATCTCCATGTGCAGGCAAGTTTGGGTGTGACAACATCCACAATGCCACCACTGTTGAGGACATTTATTTGGACTGGCCATTGGCCTTCTGTGAGCCTGGACTCATTATTTTTGTATTTTTGATTGTGGCGCTGAATAAAGCTTTTCATTTTTCATTCTGAACTTTTGCATTTCAGGAAATTGCTTTGACTGCTGTGTGCCTATGAGTTGGTGTAATGTTCATATTTGGGTATTGTAACATATGTCTATTTCCTGATGGTAATGAGGTGGACCATGGTATGTTTATGCTATCCCAATGTTGCAGCAAACTATCTAGATTGGTGTGTCTCCCTTCCTCAGTGCTACATGTGATGTTCACTACGGACAGTTACACAATTGTTGTGGTGACTTTTCAGTTGATTCCCTACTGATTTGTACCTTCCCTACGGCAATGGCCGTGCCTGCTCACAAATGAATTCAGATAATTGGTTAGTGCTATCCATGCTACTCACTGTGCTTGGGTTTGTAGTATGTAGTAAGGCCTTCAGGGAGACCATCATACTTTATCAGACTATTGCATGACAAAGTTATCAGCCTTGACCTTATGATTCAGATTGTACATTTTTAATCATTGGACACACAAAATACATTTTGTTTCTTTGTATCTAGGGGATTTCTACCCTGTTACATCCATGAGGGAGTACATGTTGCACCACCTGGACATTCACATCATGTCCAGGATGTACATGACACTTTACTAGTCCATTTGTGCTTCATTTGTTTGGTGGTCTGTTACATGACTACACACTATTGAGTCATGATGGTGGGGTGAGTGTGAGCGAACTAGACGGGTGGATATACATGTGGGATCTGACAATACACCCACATGTGGTGTGTCACCCAGTGTGTGACAGGATACCATTCTCCGTGGAGTAGGTCACTGCTGTGTGTGATGTGTTGATATGCCACTATCAGGAGTGTTCCCAGTTAGGGATGTACGCATACAGGCATGTACTTGATGTATGATGTTGGACATGCACACCCCTATGACTGAGCAGTGCTGGGAGTCCTGTGCACCCACCCCCTATACTGTTCTGTTGGGCACTGCTGGGCACTGCTGGGAGTCCTGTACATCCCCCCCCTATACTGTTGGGCACTGCTGGGCACTGCTGGGAGTCCTCTAAACCCACTCCCTATACTGTTGGGCTCTGCTGGGAGTCCTGTGCAACCACCCCCTATACTGTTGGGCACTGCTGGGAGTCCAGTGCACCCATCCCCTATACTGTTGGGCACTGCTGGGAGTCCTGTGCACCTACCCCATATACTGTTGGGCACTGCTGGGAGTCATGTGCACCCACCCCTATACTGTTGGGCACTGCTGGGAGTCCTCTGCACCCACCCCTATACTGTTGGGCACTGCTGGGAGTCCTCTGCACCCACCCCCTATACTGTCGGGCACTGCTGGGCACTGGTGGGAGTCCTGTGCACCCACCCCCTATACTGTTGGGCACTGCTGGGAGTCCTGTGCACCCACCCCTTATACTGTTGGACACTGATGGGCACTGCTGGGAGTCCTGTGCACCAACCCCCTATACTGATGGGCACTGCTGGGCACTGCTGGGCACTGCTGGGAGTCCTGTGCACCCACCCCCTATACTGTTGGACACTGCAGTGCACTGCTGGGAGTCCTGTGCAACCACCCCCTATACTGTTGGGCACTGCTGGGCACTGCTGGGAGTTCTGTGCACCCACCCCCTATACTGTTGGGCACTGCTGGGAGTCCTGTGCACCCACCCCCTATACTGTTGGGCACTGCTGGTAGTCCTGTGCACCCACCCCCTTTACTGTTGGGCACTGCTGGGCACTGCTGGGAGCCCTGTACACCCACCACTATACTGTTGGGCACTGCTGGGAGTCCTGTGCACCCACCCCCTATACTGTTGGGCACTGCTGGGAACTGCTGGGAGTCCTGTGCACCCACCCCCTATACTGTTGGGCACTGCTGGGAGTCCTTTGCACCCAACCCCTATACTGTTGGGCACTGCTGGGCATTGCTGGGAGTCCTGTGCAACCACCCCTATACTGTTGGGCACTGCTGGGCACTGCTGGGAGCTCTGTGCACCCACCCCCTGTACTGTTGAGCACTGCTGGGCACTGCTATGAGTTCTGTGCACCCATCCCCTATACTGTTGGGCACTGCTGAGAGTCCTGAGCACCCACCCCCTGTACTGTTGGGCACTGCTGGGCACTGCTGGGCACTGCTGGGAGTCCTGTGCAACCACCCCCTATACTGTTGGGCACTGATGGGAGTCCTGTGCACCCACCCCCTATACTGCTGGGCACTGCTGGGTACTGCTGGGAGTCCTGTGCACCCACCCCCTATACTGCTGGGCACTGCTGGGCACTGCTGGGAGTCCTGTGCACTCACCCCCTATACTGTTGGGCACTGCTGGGCACTGCTGGGAGTCCTGTGCACCCACCCCCTATACTGTTGGGCACTGCTGGGAGTCCTGTGCACCCACCCCTATACTGTTGGGCACTGCTGGGCACTGCTGGGAGTCCTGTGCAACCACCCCCTATACTGTTGGGCACTGCAGGGCACTGCTGGGAGCTCTGTGCACCCACCCCCTGTACTGTTGGACACTGCTGGGCACTGGTGGGAGTCCTGTGCACCCACCCCCTATACAGTTGGGCACTGCTAAGAGTCCTGTGCACCCACCCCCTGTACTGTTGGGCACTGCTGGGAGTCCTGTGCAACCACCCCCTATACTGTTGGGCACTGATGGGAGTCCTGTGCACCCACCCCCTATACTGCTGGGCACTGCTGGGTACTGCTGGGAGTCCTGTGCACCCACCCCTATACTGTTGGGCACAGCTGGGAGTCCTCTGCACCCACCCCCTGTACCGTTGGGCACTGCTGGGAGTCCTGTGCAACCACCCCCTATACTGTTGGGCACTGATGGGAGTCCTGTGCACCCACCCCCTATACTGCTGGGCACTGTTGGGCACAGCTGGGAGTCCTGTGCACCCACCCCCTATATACTGTTGGGCACTGCTGGGCACTGCTGGGCACTGCTGGGGGTCTTTACCACCCACCACTCAGATGTGACGCACCGTACCCAACATTTCAGACGTGTGTGCGGCATGTATCACTATTGCACTAGTGATATGCGCTAGCGTGAGGCGCACCGTACCCCGACATTTCAGACGTGTGTGCGGCACATATCACTATTGCAATAGTGATATGCACTAACGTGTGGCACACCATACCCCCCACACGTTAATGGCATATGTGCAGCACGTATCACTATTGCAATGGTGATATGCGCTAGCGTGTGGCGTACTGTACCCCGACGTTAATGGCGTATGTGCGGCACGTATCACTGTTGCAATGGTGATATGCGCTAGCGTGTGGCGGACCGTACAGGTATACTTCCGTTGTTGCGGTACGTTGTACTCACCGTCTGCGACATCGTCGGTTTCAATATACAAGGTCGTAGGCGTACAAGGCTGGGATGACATGCTCGAGGGGGTTCATGTCGTGTATGTCGCGTACCGGGGTGCAGTTCGGGCCGGACTCTGGTTTTACGGCTGTTTACAGTTCTCGTAGCAAAAGGGCCGCACGGAGTGTCGTCAACACGGATCGTACTTCCTGGTCCGGAAATGTCTGCCTATTTACATACGGACGTAGCGTACAGTGTCACCCGGAGACAATCCGTATGTACTTTGAAGTTGTACGGTGTTTGGTACGAGTCGTACGGAGTGGCGCTTTGGGTTTGAATCGTACTTGCTCGTACGTATGGGGACGTTGTAGGTGTACGATTCATACGGGAAAAACGCTCCGTAAAGCTAATCAGATCGCTTTTTCCCGGATCGGAATCGAACCCTAAGAAATGTTTGGGAAGTATTAGGAATTCTGAACATTTGGTCTCTTTTTGAATATAAAGAACTTATTCAGAATATGTGACAGGCAAGTGATGAAAATTATGGGAACATTCTTCAAGATATTAGAATTGGTGTTTTGACAAAACATGGTAAAGATGCATTAGAAAGTCGACTACTAACAAACTTGTTTCCAAATCAAAATATTGCAGCTGAAGTAATGTACCAAAAAATTGGAGAAAAGAAGTCTATAGTTTGTCTAATGCCAACACTGCAAGAGTGTTCTACATTCAATCAAGAACTTTTGAAACTAGAGAAACAACCAATAGTGAAAATGGAAGCCACTGATAAAATGGAACCTGAAGGGGTTAATATTCTTCTCTCAGAGAAATTACAATAAAAAAAGGATTATTTAGTAAAATCTGTATCTAAGACTGCTGGTTTAGAAAAGACTTTATATGTACGTGTAAACGGCGTAATTTAGATGTTGAAAAAGGTTTAGTGAAGGGAGCAATGGGAAAAGTTGGAATTAAATTTTTGAAGATTAAATTTGACCAGATTAAAGATGTAAAACAGATTGGGTGTTGTGCTATTCGTTTTTTGCTTGTAAAAGAGTTGTACGTTCATAGAAAACTGTTTCCTCTTTCTTTAGCGTATGCAGTTACAATTCATATATCTCAAGGTTTAAGTGTAGACAGTGCTCAGGTAAATATTGGAACTACAGTGTTTAAAGAAGGGATGGCATATGTTGCAATGTCTCTAGTAAGAACATTATCTGGTTTGTATGTGATTGATTTCGATGAGAAAGAGGTTAGTGCTGATGCATGCAAATTGTGCAAGAGAGTATAATTGGTTAAGAAGAACGTATGCTTCTAACTCAGGTGAGTATCCAGTATATGAAAAATGTGTAGTGTGCTCAAAATGGAAATATGACAAACATTCTAGTGAGGTTCAAAAAAAGAAAAGAATTCAAGAAAATGATGAGGGTGCAAAGAAAATGAAAATGGACATTGTTGATGATATTGTAGGATACCAGTTAGAAAATAGTAATGGTATCAACTGCTATGCTTATGCAACTCTAAATGTTGTCTTTTACCTAGACGATCTTCATCATAAAATTATGGAAAATCAAGAAAAAAGATTCTGTTCTTTACTGCATTTTATTTTTCAAAAGTTGGTAACTGATAGAACTAAACTCCATGCTGCTTCTGGTATACAGCATCTTTTGGATATATGTTCTGGCTCTTCGTAATTTACACTTAAGAGTTTCTTATGTTTATGCTTGCAGTTTTGGAAAATGAAGGGATTGAAATTGAAAATTTATTTGGATTAATTTACAGATGGGATCATAAATGTGTTCATTTTCTTCGAGCACTGAAATAGAGACTGAACGATTCATATATTTGACAAAACCAGATTGCAAATCAGTGTCTTTTAACAAATTAGTAAAAACAGCTAATCAAGATATTAAATGTTCTCATTGTAAATCAGAAATGCTGTCAACATTATTTATAGAGAGATTTGGACAATATGTGACTTTAATGCTTCAAAGTTGTCGAGCAGATGGAACAAAATTGGAACCCATAATTAAAACTGTTGCAGCAAGTCAAGTATCACTTTCAGGATGGACTTTTAAAGCAGTGGCTATTATTTTCCACGATGGACCTACTATAGCATCTGGACACTATACTGTGTAGTTAAAATACAATAAAGGATGGACACATTGTAATGATGCCCATTTAGAATTCAAATGTCGGTTGCCTTATGAATTACCAAATTCCTATCTGAAATTTTTGATGCCAAAGTTTTGAAAATATCATTCGGCCTTTTGGGAAGATGTGAACATAAAATAACAAATGTTTTTTTTATATATTCAATGCAAATACATTTGAAAACATCATTCAGCCTATTGGGAAGATGTGAATAATTAGTGTTTGGGTTATTGCTTGGACTAATTGATATTGCATTTGGAAAATTGTGTTTGAAAGTAGTAGTTCATATATTTGATCCTTATATTATATGCAATGCAAATGAGAGTGTATACTTTAAAAAATGTAAATAGATAGTTGAACTTGTTCTAAATATTTTCAACACAGAATAGTTTTTTTAATAATCTTCTTGATTGTATTTTTTTGCCCGTTGGTATATGATGATCAACATTGAAATTACTCTGTCTGGTGAAATTCAATATAATTTGAAAACAGCAAAAAAACTGAACATGGTATGTAATTCTAAAATTATGTTGTGTTCTTAAAACTATAATATTATATACAATAACAGTATTTTTTCTTTGCTTTTACAGAAAGTAATACTAACGTTTGAAAGTATATTACATTTAATTTACAATGAAAGAATGAAGCATAACCTATGCAGTTACAAAATCACCCAGGCATTACCAATCCCCACCATTAATCACTCTGGCACTACCCATATACTCCTGCAATCACCTAGAAATAACTCCTACAATCTTGAAATCATCCAATGCACTCCTTCAATCATCCAGACATTACTTCACCACTTATGACACAAGCCATACCTATACACGTACAAAATCATCCAGGCATTACCAATGCAGTCTTCCAATCACCCAGGCACTACTCATTCACTCACCATAAAACCCTGGCACTACCCATGCACCTATCTACTCACTCATGCTCTAATGTAATCACCCAGGGCCCGATTCACAGAATGAACTTAAGACTCAATCCTAAACTTACTACTGTTTTGGTATTCACAGATTTCACTTACTACTTTTGGTATTCACAGAATGAACTTACTACTTTTGGCATTCACAGAATGCACTTACTACTTTTGGTATTCACAGAATGAACTTACTCATTTCGGTATTCACAGAAGTTAGGATTCCTAACTTTAGGACTCCTAAATGCCTTCTGTGAATACCAAAAGTCTTAAAATTTGGATTTTTCTCAATTTAGTAGTAGTAAAATTAGGACTCCTAACTTTAGGACTCCTAAATGCCTTCTGTGAATACTGAAAGTCTTAAAATTGCGATTCTTCTCAATTTAGTAGTAGTAAAGTTAGGACTACTAACTTTAGGACTCCTAAATGCCTTCTGTGAATACTGAAAGTCTTAAAATTAGAATTTTTCTCAATTTAGTAGTAGTAAAGTCATGAAATTTTTTACACAGGTTTCAGGGAAGGTATGGTTACAAATTAGCATTTAAAAAACCTTAGAAATTCACTGAAAAAACCACAGGTTTCAGGGACTTTATAGTTAGTTTGAAATTTCACTCGAAAAAACCCTAGAGAAATTTGGCAGTTATAGTTAGTTGAGCTAACTATAACTTGAGCCTCCGCAATGCACTGCTGATGACGTCACATAATACATCACTCATGACATGGTCAGTGATGTCACTGATGATATCTCAAATGACATCACTGATTACATCATCCACGTGATAATTTGATGTACCTCATCACACCCTAATTTAACCTTTGACACACCCACTCTAAAATACAGACTACCATTTTCAAAACCATAAACACACCAATACCGGTTACTACATACCCACTCACTGATTCCTAGGTCTAAACACACATTCACTCAATCACCCAAACAGTCACTCATACATGCAGTCACTCATCAAAACAGTACTATCATATACACACTGCCACTCACCCATGGAGTTAGTCATATAGGTAGTCAGTCATGCAAAGAATCAATCACACTCCCATTTACTCACCTATACAGTTATACAAACACCACCCCACTTATTTATACAGATACTAACACATACTTACTCTCTTATACAATCACTGATATAAGCACACACTCATCCATACAGCCACTCTCACAATCATTCACTCTCACATATCGTCAGTTATATACTCCAACACTCACATATACTGCCTTTCACATATGTAGTTACTCACATATACATGAACTGAGATATCCATTCACTTACCAACACACCCATACACACGCTCCCCTACCCATACAGCCCTTCACAGATGCACTCTTGAACTCATACACCCAGTTAATCACTCACTCACACATGTATACACAGAGTTACATACCCCACACACCCATATACACACTCAGGCACCCATACAGGTACTCAGACAACCAAACATTAACCCATAAAAGATACTCATTTAGCAAGTTACCAATCCATACAGCCACTTATACACCAACTGAAAGACTGATACAGACATTCACACAGATTTGTCATTCAGCCATGCATTTACTAAGACACTTTTAATCACTCACTTATACAATCAGTAACGCACCCACTAAATCATCCATTCAGACACTCATACACACACTCATTCTTCATTACACCTTGGCATATATATATAACATTTTTAAAGTTTTAAAAAACACTCAGTCACTAGATGATGTCATCAGTGATGTCATCAGTGATGTCATTTGAGATGTCATCAGTGATGTCACTGACCATGTCATGAGTGATGTACTATGTGACGTCATCAGTAGTGCATTGCGGGGCGTGAGTTATAGTTAGCTGAACTAACTATAACGGCTGAATTTCTCTGGTTTTGTACGAGTGAAATGCTCCTCTAACTATAATTTCCCTGAAACTTATGTTTTTTTAGTGAATTTCAAAGGTTTTTTAAATGCTAATTTCTAACTATAACGTGCCTGAAACCTATATTTTTTCAGTGAATTTGAAAGGTTTTTTAAAATGCTAATTTCTAACTATATTGTCCCTGAAAGTCTCTGAAACCTTTTTTATGCTAATTTCTAACTATAATATTCATTAAACCTATAGTTTTTCTAATATTTATCAATGTTTTTCAGAGATATTTTGTAAATATAATATCCTAAAAATACTTTTTTAAAAGTTTTTTTTGTTATTAAAATGTTGTAATGTCTTGTTAAATATAAATATATATATGTTTTTTAAGGTGGAGTTGCGTACCCATCGTGTACCTATCTCGGTGGGTGTGTGGATTCAAGCTGCCATATTGGCAAAGTCGTGAACAATGTCCGTTGTCTTAGCAACAGGTGTGCGGTGCCTGCTGCCAAGCAACGTCATACACTTTTAGAATCGCGTCATGTGCGCATTTCGTATGCAACAGGTGTGCAGTGCCTGACCCTGCATAACATCATATACGTTTGGGATGGCGTTGTGTGCGCGTTTGGTGTGCAACGGAACGTTATGATCATGTGCCGTCATGTTAGGTACGCTACTCCCATAAAAAATTTTTATGTTTAAAACATAAATGTATACTAGTTCAATATGTATATTAGACCAAGAGATGATGTAAACTTATTTTAAAAATCATATATTTCTAATTGCAACAAAGTTATATTACTCTTAAATATACATTCGCAACCTCGCGTCGGGAGCGCGCTGGTTGCAAGGCTCTATGTGACCATGAAAGAAAGCATTTCTTTGGTTCATAAGGTTTTCCATTCTAGAACTTGAAGGACTCCACCCATTTTCACATTCTTTCTACACCAGGAGACACACCTGCTGTGTATTTTGAGGTGCTTATATATTTTTGGGTGTTTTTCTACTTGAAGACAAATGGTTTCTTTGACTCCTATTGTGGATGTTGCTTCTGAAGAAGAGGAATTGGACTTTCCTTTTAAAAAAAGAAGGAATTCATTCTGTGGAAATTTTTAATCATTCCCGATGGTGAAAGAAAAGTCAATGCACGCAAGGTCAGCTGCACTCTTTGTCCTAGAGCACTGTTGAGGAGAAGTGACAGAAAGTATTCGTGCGGAACCTCTAGCTTGCTGAAACATCTTCAGACAATTCACCCTCGACCTCTGGCACGCGAACAACTGTGACGTGCCCAACAAGAGATGTAACAGAATGACCAGGGAGCAGGTCCATGTACTTCAGGAGCCTCAAGCTCCCCATCTCAAATTCCGGACATTTGTCCTGAATTTGGTAATCTGCAGCAACACTGCATCAAGTGCAAGACTGGGATTTGTGGCGGGGTGCAAATTGTGGATGCTGTGGTTCGTGCAGCAACGAATGAACACTGTTAAAAAATGTTATGGTTGCAATGACTGTTTAATTGCAAAAGTTAAATCTTAGTTCTGTTATTTTTCCAGTTTTTTTTTTTAAAGAACACCAAAAATAATATACAAAATGGTTTAAAAAACACAACAAAATTACAAAAGCAAAAAAGAAGAAAAAAAAGATTTATTTTCAGAACTAACTTACCTGGCTAAAAAAAGAGAAATAACTGCATGAGTAGTGCATGAGTGATTGTATGAGTGCATGAGTGGTGCCTGTATGATTGCACAAGTATATCTGGAATGCCTGAGTTATTGCACGAGAAGAGGAATAATGCTGGTTGATTGCATTAGTATATAAATAATGGTTGGGTGATAGGAAGAGTGTATTGGTAGTGGTTGGGTGATTGTAAAAGTGCATTAGTAGTGTCTGTGTTATTGCATGAGTACATAGCTAGAGGTTGAGTGATTGAAAGAGTGCATTTGTAGCGCCAGGGTGATTGCATGAGTGCATCAGTAGTACATAGTGCATGTATGAGTGCATGGGTAGTTCCTGGGTGATTGAAGGAGTGCATGGGTAGTGCTTGGGGGATTGAAAGAGTACATGGGTAGTCCCTGGGTTAATTGAGGATTGCATAAGTAGTGCAAAGGAGATAGGAGTAGTGTATAAGTAGTGCCTAGGTGATTTCATAGGCGCTTGGGTAGTAGCAGAGTGATTTCATGAATAGTTAGATACTAATTGGGTGATTGGAGAATTTTATGTGCATGGGTAATGCTTACTTTATTACATGAGTACATGGGTAGTGCTTAGGAGATTGGGACACTGTATGAGTAGTGCCCAGGTGATTTCATAAGTGGTTGGGTCCTAGCGGAGTGATTGGATAAGTACATGGTACTGACTAGGTGATTGGAGGAGTGCATGGGGAGTGACAGGCTGATGCCTGGAGTGCATGGGTAGTGTGCAGGATATTGTAGCAATGCATAGGTTAGTGCCTGGGTTATTGCATGAGTACATGGGTACTGACTGAATCATTAGAGTACTGAAAACAGAGTGCATGGTGAATGTATAAGTGCTTGGGTATTGGCAGAATGATTAGATAAGTACATGGTGCCAGATGGGTATTTGAAAGAGTGCATGGGGAACGGCATGGGGATTACTGGACTGCATGGGTACTACCTGAGTAATTGCAGGAGTTAATAAGTAGTATGGGTAGTGCACAGAGGATTGTTACAGTGCATGTGTTAGTGCCTGGGTCATTGCATGAGTACAAGATTAGTGACTGGATGATTAGACTACTGCAAAGAGAGAGCATGGTGAATTTATAAGTGCCGGGCTTTTGGCAGAGTGAATAAAAAGTACATTGTGCTCAATAGGTGATTGGAGGAGTGCATGGGCGATGGCTGCACTGCAAAGGTAGCGCTCAGGGGATTGTAGCAGTGCAAGTCAAGTGTTAGTGCCTGGGTCATTGCATGAGTATGTGGGTCCTGACTGGATAATTACAGTGCTGCAAGGAGAGTACATGGTGATTTCATAAGTGCTTGGCTTTTGGTGGAGTGATTGGATAAGTACAGGGAGCTGGATGAGTGATTGGAGGAGTGCATGGTTAGTGACAGGCTGATGGCTGGCCCGCAAGAGTAGTGCTCAGGGGATTGTGGCAGTGCATGCGTTAGTGCCTAGGTCATTGCATGAGTACATGGTACTGGCTGGGTGACTGGACGAGTGCACAGGAAGTAACAATGTGATTGCTGGAGTGCATGGGTACACTACTAACTGGGAAAATGGAGGTGTGAATGAGCAGTGTGTAGCTTGTTAGAGGACTGCATGGGTAGTGTACATGTGATTGTAGCACTGTGTGTGTTAGTGTCTGAGTCATTGCGTCATTGCATGAGTACATGGGTAGTGACTGGAGGATTAGAGTACTGCAAGGAGAGTGTATGGTGCATTTATCAGTGCTTGGGTTTTGACAAAGTGATTGAATTAGTACATGGTACTGACTGGGTGACTGGAGGAGTGGACAGGGAGTAACAGTGTGATTACTGGACTGCATGGGTACTAACTGGGACAATGAAGGTGTGAATGAGCGGTGTGTAGGTGGTTAGAGGACTGCATGGGTAGCGCACATGTGATTGTAGCACTGCATGTGTTTGTGTCTGGGCCATTGCATGAGGACATAGGTAGTTACTGGATGATTAGAGTACTGCACGGAGCGTATATGGTGAATTTATAAGTGCTTGGGTGTTGGCGGAGTGCTTGGCTTAGTACATGGTACTGGCTGGGTGACTGGAGGAGTGTGCGAGGATTAACTGTGTGATTGCTGAACTGCATGGGTATTACCTGGGGAAACGAAGGTGTGAATGAGCAGTATGTTGGTGGTTAGAGGACTGCAAGGGTAGTGCACTTGTGATTGTAGCACTGTGTGTGTTAGTGTCTGAGTCATTGCATGAGTGCATGGGTAGAGACTGGATAATTAGAGTACGGCAAGGACAGTGTATGGTGAATTTATAAGTGATTGGGTATTGCTGGAGTGATTGCATTTGTACATGGTACTGGCTGGGTAACTAGAAGAGTGAACAGGGATTAACAGTGTGATTGCTGACCTGCATGGGTACTATCTGTGAAAATAATGGTGTGAATGAGCAGTGTGTAGATGGTTGGAGGACTGCATGGGTAGTGCACATGTGATTGTAGCACTGCTTGTGTTAGTGTCTGGGTCATTGCATGAGTACATGGGTAGTCACTGGATAATTAGAGTACTGCAAGGAGAGTGTTTGGTGAATTTATAAGTGTATAAGTGCTTGGGTATTGACGGAGTGATTGGATTAATACATGGTATTGTCTGGGTAACTGTAGGAGTGCATGGGGAGTAACTGTGTTTGCTGGAGTGCATGGTTAGTACCTGGGAAAATGAAGGTGTGAATGAGCAATGTGTATGTGGTTAGAGGACTGCATGGGTAGTGCACATGTGATTGTAGCACTGCATGTGTTAGTGTCTGGGTCATTGCATGAGTACATGGGTAGTGACAGGATGATTAGAGTACTGCAAGGAGAGTGTATGGTGAATTTATAAGTGCTTGGTTATTGGCGGAGTGATTGGATTAGTACATAGTACTGGCTGGGTTATGGCGGAGTGCACATGGCGTGACTGTGTGATTGCAGGACTGCACAGGTACTACCTTGGGAATTGAATGTGTGAATCAGTAGTGTCTAGGCGGTTACATGTTCGTATGGATGGTACACAGGTGCATGTAGTAGTGCATGGGTAGTGCTTCGGTTACTTAATCTTACCTTTATTATAGCAGATATGAAAGTCATTGAAACAATTTTTTCAGTTCTTTTTTATAATTTAAATGTACAAAAGATTCAAACTTTAGAATTTGGGTCTGTAAAAGAGAAGAAAAATACAGTTATACTATATAATATTATAATGTTAACAAAAGAACATAATTTTACTATTATATACCATATTCAGTTTGCCTTTTTTGCTGGTCTCAGAATCTATTGAATTTCACCATAGACAGTGATTTCAATGTTGCTCATCATATAACAGTGGGCAGAAAAATACAATCAAAAAGATTGTAAAAAAAACAAATCTGTGTTCAAAATATTTATACCAAACTAAACTGTGTTCACATTTCCTAAGATAAACATCCTCAATAAAATTGCATGTAATACAAATATCTAATATATGAAATGCTTCTTTCTGAGAGAATTTTCTAAATACAATATCAAAGAACACACATGATAATTGAATCAGCAATTCTAGAAATCTTCCCTATAGTTTAAACCAGCAGCCTTTCCCGACGTTGTCCGGGAGCAAAAGGTTGCTTCAGGGCCCCCGCCCGCCCCGCAGAAGAGTTGTCTGTGCAAGTCCTGGCCCTGTTCAACTGATTTGGCCCACTTGTTATTTTTTTAATTCGTATGTATTGTTTTCCGCGTTTTATGTTGTCCGCAAGATGTGAGGAAAGGGTTGTGTCACCTGTTTAATGTTTTTTTCTTTCGAAGGCTCTTTCCGTGTGTTCGTTTTTGTATCCCTTCAAAGAAGTTTCCCTTTCGTTTTGTCAATTGTGTGGTGAATTCTTGGCAGTGCTCGAGTGATTATGGGCAGTTGTGTTATTTTCGTTATTCGTATGTCTTATTGTAAGTGTTTTATCTTGTCCGCAAGATGTGAGGAAAGTCTCGTGAATGCGCAGTCGATTGCGTATCTCCGTTAAGAAATGTCAGCTTTTTTTGTTCGTGTTTACCCCCCCCCCCCCCCCCCGTGGCTTCGTTGGTCAATGGCCAATGGTTAAAGACTTTTTTTTTTGGTAAGCCGAAGTCGTGTGTGTTTTCTTTAGTGCGTTGTGATTGGTGTAGTATGCGATTAATCCTGCCCCCTGTGTGGCGTCATTTGACACTCCTCGTCGATGGAAGGCCCGCCCGGTTTTTAATGCAAAGGCGTCAATGTTGTCTGGGTAACTGCAACAAATGTGTGTATATTTCTTATAGCGCGCACCTCTGCTGTTTTTGTATACTGGTGTTACCGCGCTGTATGTGTGAATTTAAGTTAATTGAAAGCGCATTTTCGCTGTATGTGTTGGGATTTGCAAATGTTTGTTAGAAATTCATTGAAAGCGCATTTTAGCTCTATGTCTGCATATTGTGCGTTCTAAATTCAGTGAAAGCGCATTTCCGCTCTATGTGTGCATATGTAAGTGTGTTGTGAAGTCGCTTGGCCTATGTTTGTTATTTGCACTTGGCACGGCCCTGTAAACGCCCACATTTGTTGTTTGAGATGCCCACGTCCACGACCACGCCCCAAGGGACTACTTTGCCACTTTTGGTGTTTTTGCTTTTTTAATGTATATGGTCTACATATCTATAGCCTATGTCCTTCTGCCACATCTCCCCTTTCAAATGGTGTATTGGGTGTAGTGATTGGTGCATTACTTTTGTAGTTTACCTGGCTCAAAGGTTTGTGTTCTCTCTTTATAATAGTAGTATAGATGATGCGCTTGGAATCATTTGCCGTGAGAATATCCAAAATACACTTCTCAATTCATATTGATATCTTCCCACTAGGACAAATGATATTCCAGAAATCCTTTGTATTGTAAATATCCAAAATAATCTCATTAATTCATATTGACATCTTCCCAATAGGTCAAATGATGTTTTCAGAATCTTGGCATTAAAAATATTAGGCATGAATTTGGTAATTCATTAGGCAACCTATATTTGAAAAGGAAATGGGCATCATTACAATGTGTCCATCCTTTATTGCACTTTAAATAGCCAGTGTAGTGTCCAGATGTTGTAGAAGGTCCATTGTGGAAAATAATTGCTACTGCTTTGAAAGTTCTTCCTGATATTGATAGTTGACTTGCTACAAAATCTTTCAATCTATGAGATTTCACTGCGTCACTTTTAGGATGCGGTTGCGTCAAAATCTTGCGCCTGCCTCACAGCAGGCGTAAGACTGACGCAAGCCCTTTCACATGGGGCTTTCCCCATGTGAAAGGACGCATTGCTGGAGTTGCGTCACTTTTGTGACACACTCCAGCAATGCGTCACTTTTGCGCTTACAGATGCGTCAGAAATACTGACGTATCTGTAAGTCCTTGCGACATGATGCGTCATACATTAAATATGACGCATCATTGGTGTCGCAAGGAGTGCGCAGTGAAAAGTGACGCATCGCTGTTTTCACACAGCGATGCGTCACTTTTCATAAATGAGGCCCCCAGTCTATTAAGGACAGCTCTAGCTGGCATTTTGTTATCCTCTCATTTGGTATAGCAATATTCACAAACACTACCCAAATCAAAGCAATCTTCTACGAACAAATAAGTTGCAAATTCCTTCCACTTATCATTGCTTTCTTTTTCACTTTTTAAATACTGATCAACATTCCTAGTTTGATTTTTATAGTCAGTTCGTCGTCAACAAATACAAACATAATTTGGTCTTTCAAAACAAATTGCCATAAACGTTGTCATTTCTTCTTCAAACTTCTCAGTACTACTATCTTGTATGTCTTCTTTAACACCTACTTCTATCAATGTCTCACTTTTTCTACACTCTTCTTCAGGACGAAAGTAACGAAACTCTATTTCATTACAAACTTTTTTTACATTTGATACTAACCCATGCAAAAGAGCACTATTTAAATAAATTAAAATGATTGCTGGACTTTTTGAGTGGTACAATCTTCTGACTAACTTCCGCATTTGAGGGTGATGTACTGCTAAAATTCTGAAAATATGAAAAACACGTTGACACACTTTTCTAGAAAGACAAGCCAGAGAATGACCTTGCAAACCAGTATTTTTTCTCACTTTGCAAGGATCTAGTCTTTGCAGCATCTTAGGGCCAGATGTAGGTGGCCCAATACCGGTCAGTAACAGCCGAAATTACCGAATTTCGTCCGTTACCAACCGGTATTGGGCATTTGGGAAGTAGGTGGCCTAAATTGCAAAATCAGTAATTTACCGATTCGGTATTTTAAGGAATCGGTAATTACCGATTCCTTAAAATATTGAATCAGTAAATTACTGAATTTGCAATGTAGGGAGCACTCAAATGAGTGCTTTTCCCATTTTAGGATTCGTTATTTACCACCAACTATAAGTTGGTGGTAAATAAGAATACCTTTGAAAATGCAAATTTGTGCATTTTCAACTGTGCCATGTGGCAGACATACATGCCCTTGGGGCATGTATGTGTGCCACATCTGCACACAAGCATGATTCAGGGGTGCAACAGGGTGTCAAAGTGACACCTTGGTACCTTTTAATGTTTTCCCCATTTTACCGAATCGGTATTTACCGATTTGGTAATTGCCATTCATTCCTATGGGCCTTGCCCATAGGAATGAATGGCAATTACCGAATCAGTAAATACCGATTCTGTAAATACCGAATCTTACTGATTCAGTAATTTTTACCGAAAATCTATCTACATCCTATTTACCTATTCTTAAATAGTGAATCGGTAAAATTCGGTATTTAAGAATGGGTAAATTGGGATTACCTACATCTGACCCTTAATCTTTTGTTTAACACTTTTGTTACTATCTGCTCTTAAGAAATTTCGTAAAATATCAATAAACCGACCACTGGTATCAACTGCGTGAACTTCTGTATTGGTTTGAAAATAGCTCTCTTCATTAAAAAAAGGCTCTGAACTTGAAGTGTGCCTCCATTCACCCCAAAAAATATCACGGAATTTAGTTCTGTTAATTAGTCTCTTCTTTTTACTTTTGGCCTTCATAAAATGTATTGGCTCATCTAATGATCGAATTCTGTTTAAAACTAAAATGAATAATTTCCTTTTTAATTAAAAAGCCTTTTTAACTATAGTTTCAATCTGTTTCTTCGTTTTTATAAAATGCTGATTTTGTTTTATATTTCTTACCATCTTTTAATAAATTACCTACCACTATATTGTGAAACATTCTTTTCCTATTTCATCAAATTGATTCTTTCACCTTTTACCATAGATAGTTTTTTTTTAAACGTGATTATCCATTAATTTGTCCTTTTTTCATTTCATTCTACTTTGTTGTTCAGGTATTCTTTCTACTTTCTACATTGTGCAAACTGTTACTAGTCCTTGAAAGTCTTTTATTAAATTATTTTGTTCTGTTACCGCAAGGCTTTTTCTTTTTTCCCATATGTTGTAGTTCATATAATTCTTGCTGTTGTCTTTTCTTTCAATAATATACCTTTTTTCCTTATTTCCTCTTTTCAGTTTTTTTGATGATGAAGAATATCTGAAAAAAAACAATAGATAATATTTTTAATATAACTATATAGAAATATACTAATATATTACTACACAAACACATTCCACATACAAAACAATTAAATGCTTTGTTTTGAAATCACATAGGGTTTGCTGCACTATACAGGTACTAGATGGATAATTGGAGGAGTGAATGAGTAGTGTTTAGGTGTTAGGAGGACTGCATTGGTAGTGGACAGGGGATTGTAGCAGTGCATGAGTTAGAACCTGGGTCATTGCATGAGCACATGGGTAGTGACTGGATGATTAGAGTGCTGCAAGGAGAGTGCATGGTGAATTTATAAGTGCTTGGGTTTTGGCGCAGTGATTGGATAAGGGCATGGGACTGGCTGAGTGATTGGAGGAGTGCATAGGTAGTAACAGGGAGATTACTGAACTGTATAGGTAGTGCTCAAGGGATTGAAGAAGTACATGAGTTAGTGCCTGGGTCATTGCATGAGTACATGGGTAGTGTCTGGATGATCAGAGTACTGCAAGGAGAGTGCATGGTGAATTTATAAGTGCTTGGGATTTGGCACAGTGATTAAATAAGGACAGAGGCCTGGATGGGTGATTAGAGGAGTGCATAGGTAGTAACAGGGAGATTACTGAACTGTATAGGTAGTGCTCAAGGGATTGTAGAAGTGCATGAGTTAGTGCCTCGATCATTGCATTACTACATGGGTACTAACTGGAAGATTAGAGTACTGCAAGGAGAGTGTATGGTGAATTTATAAGTGCTTGGGTTTTGGTGCAGTGATCGGATAAGTACATAGGACTGGCTGGGTGAATGGAGGAGTGCATCAGTCGTAACAGGGAAATTACTGAACTTTATAGGTAGTGCTTAACAGATTGTAGAAGTGCATGAGTTAGTGCCTGGGTCATTGGAGGAGTACATGGGTAGTGACTGGATGTTTAGAGTACTGCAAATAGAGTGCAAGGTGAATGTATAAGTACTTGGGTTTTGGCGCAGTGATTAGATAAGGACATGGGACTGGCTGGGTAATTTGAGGAGAGCATATGTAGTAACAGAGAGATAACTGAACTGTATAGGTAGTGCTCAAGGTATTGTAGAAGTGCAGGAGTTGGTGCCTTTGTGTTAGACCTGGCATCAGTGGCACAGGTCTCCCTTCCTCTTTTCGCTTCCTATCTTCTAGGTTGGCTGGATTTAGATGCTCTGGGCACTGTGCCACTGCTAATCAGTGCCACAGCGCGAATGCTCCCTGTATAAAGATGACTGTATAAATTGGGATAACTATATATGGCTCATTTGGTTTACATGTCAGTCCCTAGTATAAGTGCACTGTGTGTGCCCAGGGCTTGTAGACCCAATACTGCTGGTGGTCCTGCAGCGCTGATTTGCGCTACCCACAGAAGCAGATTTTAAAGTATGTTTCAGACCTGCCATTAGAGAGTCCACTGGCAGTCCAGAACTGCCTTTGTTACTGAGCGGTGGCCCCACTTCCCAGTCCCTGCGCCTTCCCTTTGCACCATGTAAGACACCCCTATGGCAAGGTGCGTTGTCTGTGACAGGAAGAACATCCCTACGTCTGTGTAGCATGTTCTAATAGCGAGTTACCCTCCATTTCACTGTTTAAGCTATCCACTCTCATAGGCCAGAATGGGCAGGATAAGTATTACATTGGATGTATGTCATTACATCGCATACTAATACCACGCATGCCATTACAACGCAGGTATAGGTACGCAATGTCAATGACATCGCATACCATAACATCGCCTACTTTTACCACGAGTATGCTTTTAGCACGCATGCCATTACAACAGAAAGGCATGCGTGGTAAAGCTATACTTGTGGTAAAAGTATGCAAGGTAAGTAACATCCCTATCCCTACACCTACACAACAGACTACTCCCACCACTAGACTGCCCAAACCCAAAAACACTGCCACACTACTACACTACCCACACTACTCCTACCCTTACACTACCCTAAACCACTACTACACTACCCACACTACTCCCACCCTTACACTACCCTAAACCCTAAAACACTACTACGCTACCCACACTACTCCCACCCTTACACTACCCTAAACTCTAAAACACTACTACACTACCCACACTACTCCCACCCCTATACTACCCTAAACCCTCAAACACTACTACGCTACCCACACTACTCCCACCCTTACACTACCCTAAACCCTAAAACACTACAATGCTACCCACACTACTCCCACCCCTACACTACCCTAAACCCTAAAACACTACTACGCTACCCACACTACTCCCACCCCTACACTACCCTAAACCCTAAAACACTACTACACTACCCACACTACTCCCACCCCTACACTACCCTAAACCCTAAAACACTACTACGCTACCCACACTACTCCCACCCTTATGCTACCCTAAACCCTAAAACACTACTACACTACCCACACTACTCCCACCCCTACACTACCCTAAACCCTAAAACACTACTACAATACCCACACTACTCCCACCCCTACACTACCCTAAACCCTAAAATACTACTATGCTACCCACACTACTCCCACCCTTACACTACCCTAAACCCTAAAACACTACTACGCTACCCACACTACTCCCACCCTTACACTACCCTAAACCCTAAAACACGACTACGCTACCCACACTACTCCCACCCCTACACTGCCCTAAACCCTAAAACACTACTACGCTACTCACACTACTCCCACCCCTACACTACCCTAAACCCTAAAACACTACTATGCTACCCACACTAATCCCACCCTTACACTACCCTAAACCCTAAAACACTACTACGCTACCCACACTACTCCCACCCTTACACTACCCTAAACCCTAAAACACGACTATGCTACCCACACTACTCCCACCCCTACACTGCCCTAAACCCTAAAACACTACTACGCTACTCACACTACTCCCACCCCTACACTACCCTAAACCCTAAAACACTACTTTGCTACCCACACTACTCCCATCCCTACACTACCCTAAACCCTAAAACACTACTACCCTAACCACACTACTCCCACCCTTACACTACCCTAAACCCTAAAACACTACTACTCTACCCACACTACTCCTACCCTTACACTACCCTAAACCCTAAAACACTACTACACTACACTACCCACACTAATCCCACCCCAACACTTCTCCCACCCCTACACTACCCTAAACCCTAAAACACTACTACACTACCCACACTACTCCCACCCCTACACTACCCTAAACCCTAAAACACTACTACGCTACCCACACTACTCCCACCCCTTCACTACCCTAAACCCTAATGCGCTACAATAAGCAAACACTACAACACTACACTACCCTAAAACCTAAATCACTACACTACATAAACACAACACTACCCCAATACACTACACTAAACAAACATGACAACACCACAACACACACTAAAACGTTTTTAAAAAACACACCCAACACAAACATTACCACACTACTTTTAAATTACCCTAAACCCTACAAAAGTAACCCCCACCCCATGCACAAACCCCCTTACCTCTCTCCTATCCAGCGTCGTCGTCGGATCCTGCTTTCTCTTCCCTGCTTGCTTCACGTCATTGTGAGGAAACAGCCTACGTTTCCTCACAACGACGTGAATAGCCGCCCCATTGCTGCCATTACACATTACATTGCATGCGTTGTAAAAGCGCATGCGATGTAATGGTATGCGTGGTTTTACCACGTGCTGTAACATCGCATCCATTGTAACGCATGTGATGTAAAAGCAACGCGTGGTAAAACCCGCGTTGTAATGGCTGTTCCCCTATTATTATTATTATTTTATTTATTTAACTTGTAACGCGCAACAGCTACCCGCAGTGGGTTTCCCGGCACTAGGGATAGACTCAAGAAGAAAGAAATATCAGGTATTATCAAGCAGACCAGAGCAATGGGCAGATCACTCAAAAAGCAAGGTCTTAAGTCCCTTCCGGAACCGCAGCAAGTTATTCTCCAATTTTAAAGCAACTGGTAAAGCGTTCCAGAGCTTAGGACCTAGATGAGCGAAAGACCGCCCACCCATTCTAGCGAGTTTGAATCTTGGGATAATGAAGTCTCCATTCCCAGAAGATCTAAGGGTTCGATGAGTCCTATATGGTTGAACTAAGTTCTGTAGGTATTTAGGGGCTGTGCCCTGCCTGATCTTGAACAGATAACATAAGGCTTTAAATTTAATCCGGCTTGAGATTTTAAGCCAGTGTAAGTCACGCAGAGCAGAGGATGCTGAAATTCTCCTAGGGACCTTCCGAAGCAGGCGGGCAGCCGCATTGTGGACTACCTGAAGAATCTTAATGGTTGCAACATCAGCTCCCAAATAGAGAACATTACCGTAGTCCAGGTGGGAAACAACCAACGCCTGGACAACAGTTCTCTGGGTGGATAGGGGCAGCATCCATAACATGTTCTGGAGCCAACTTAAGGTGGAAAAGCAGATCGCAGCAACCTTAGTAGCCTGCTGCCTCATAGATAACTTGTCGTCAACAAGGAAACCAAGATTGCGAACCACTGTGGCTGGTTGTGGAAGTCCCATATCCTACCTGACCCCAGGAACCTCATAGGAAATTCAAATTTGATATGTTTAGGCTCAAGACATTGTGATACATCTTTTAGTAAGGATCATTTGTATATCCCATGTACGAAAATGCCTCTTCTAGAAACGAGATATTTTCTTGACTAAGCTTTTCTGTAGGCTTTGCTAGTATGGGTATTGGCTGTCTGGTTTTGGAGCAGCAGGGCCAGCTGGGTTAGACCTGGCTGGAGAGAGAGATCGGCATTCAGAGCATGGGGAGGGGTGACTCTTTGATCTGAGCAGGGCCGTGCCTGCAAGCTGAATGATGGCTCCACCTCCCAATAGGTGTCTGATAGCAGTGCCCCTGATTTTCAAAGGGCAGGATATTGCCTCGTAACCCAAGTGCTCCACGACCCCACCAAACTGGTTCTGGCTGGATTCAGTGATTTGTGACTTTAGAGAACAAAGGGGCATATTAACAAGCTGAAGTATCGCCGCTTTCTCGGCACAATCGCCGAGAAAGCGGCGATACTTCCAGCGCCCTATTAACAAGGGCATTGCAACGCCTGCCACAAGCCCACTTTGCATGTCAGCGAGAAACATCGCTAATGACATGCAAAGTGGGCGTTCCCACGCCCAACCACATGTAAAATGTGGTTGGAGGTGGGAACACCCTATCACCAAGGCAGGCGTTGGGAGGAAAAGACCTGCGATAAACTTTTTATCGCAGGTCTCCCAACACCGGCTCTGACCAGGCGTTAGGCATTGTTAACATGGGGGTGTGGATCATAAAGCTGAATCCACCCCCCCATATTAACAAGGCACACATTAGCACGTGAAAACAATGCTTGTTTTCACGAGCTAATGTTCACTATCGCCGGCTATCGCAGGATTTACTATCGCCTATGTGTTGCGCGTTGATAATAACGCACTAACACTGCGAAAAAATCCGGTGATAGCCGGCGATAGTGTAATGTGCGATGTGTGTTTTTTAACGAACATCTTGTTAATATGCCTGAAAGACTTTTTAGGTATAAAACGTTGCGCTGAAACCTTTTTCAAGTGTGTTCCTTCTCGATGTCAAGACAAAACTCCGTCCAAGTGAACAGAGGAAAGGACTTTGTAACTTTCACCAAGCTTGCTGAAAAAACTACCTGAGGGCCTGAATTGAGAGAGCATCCTGCTGATGTCTCAGGGACATTAGACTTTACTCCGTCAGCCGTCTGAATTCCTGTGCGAGGGATTCTCCTTGCAGGTGAGGCCCCTGTCGAGTAATCCATAGCCTCTAGTTCTACTGTGAGGAACGCGGACTGGTTACCCTTGTTAACTCTGTGTGGGCCGCTGCAGCTAAGAGAGAGCTGTTGCGACCCATTCCACAATAAAAACCTGTTATTGGAGGGGGACAAAGCACGCAGCTTCTCGAAGAAGCGGAGATGGTGACAGGAGGACTCCCAGCGACCACAGCTCTTGGCTGCAGTGGTCCGAAGCGTGCACTCAAAAGGACTCGGGCACTCAGGGACAGGCGGGATCTCAGCGGCAGCAGCACGCGTCTGTGGTGGCCTGGGCTGATGGTGGCGATGACTTGCATCGTGCAGCTCCATGGTAGGCTCACAGCGGCTGCAGCTCTCTCTTAGCTGCACGGCCCACAGGATGATTCACATTGATGCAAAGTTGACAAAGGTGCAAGCACTCAACGGTAGCAGCTCTCTCTTAGCTGCGGCGTTCCACAGGACAAATCAGGATGATGCAAAATTGGCAAAGGTGGGGCACTCAGTGGCAGCAGCTCTCTCTTGGCTGTGGTGACCCACAGGACAAATCATGATGATGCAAAGTTGGCAAAGGTGCGGGCACTCAGCAGCAGCAGCTCTCTCTTAGCTGCGGTGGCCCACAGGACAAATCACGATGATGCAAAGTTGGCAAAGGTGCGGGCACTCAGTGGCAGCAGCTCTCTTTTAGCTGCAGCAGCAAACAGGATGAATCACGTTGATGCAGAGTTAGCAAATGTGCAGGCACGTAGCGGCAGCAGCTCTCTCTTAGCTGCGGCAGCCCACAGGACGAATCACGATGATGCAAAGTTGGCAAAGGTGTGGGCACTCAGCGGCGGCAGCTCTCTCTTAGCTGTGGCAGCCCACAGGACAAATCACAATGATGTAAGGTTGGCAAAGGTGCGGGCACTCAGCGGCAGCAGCTCTCTCTTAGCTGCGGTGGCCCACAGGACGAATCAGGATGATGCAAAGTTGGCAAAGGTGCAGGCACTCAGCGGCAGCAGCTCTCTCTTAGCTGGGCAGCCCACAGGACAAATCACGATGATGCAAAGTTGGCAAAGGTGCGGGCACTCAGCAGCAGCAGCTCTCTCCTAGCTCCAGTGCCCCACAGGGCGAATCACGATGAGGCAAAGTTGGCAAAGGTGCTGGAAACTCAGTGGCAACAGCTTTCTCTTAGCTGCGCCGGCCACAGGACAAAAGGTGATCTCGATCTTAAGGTAGGCCTTAACCCGGTCAGTCACTCAGTAAGCCTTGTGCTTAATGGGAGGACTGTCCCCAGTGCCCACATCATGGGCACATCAATCAGTGACACTAGGCACCAGGGAGAACTGATCACTGAATTGCCCCAACAGTCGACGACAATCACCCTGCTGCTCAGGAGTCAGTGTGGTTGAGCGGACCGCACTCTCCACTGACCCATCTCGCTCCCCTGCACACAGGAGATTGGGAAGGGGCTCGCTCTCCTCCTCCATCCCAGCATCTGTGGCCAGAAGCATGCCTACTGCAGACCTCTCAAAGTGGGGCTTCAGGCGGTTAACATGTAGGACCCGCAAGGGGTTCCTGGGAGACTGCAAATCCACCAAGTATGTAACAGGACTCTTGCGCTCTACCACCTCAAAGGGGCCAGTCCACCTATCCTGGAGCGCACGGGGCACCAATGGGGCCATGACCAAAACCTTCTGTCCAGGCTGAAACTCGATCAGAGTGGCATTCGGATCGTGCCAGCGTTTCATCTTTTCCTGGCTGGTATCCAGGTTTGCTTCAACAAGTTTCCTGAAACGCCGAGTCTGATTCCTGAAGGCCAGCATGTAACTAAACACATCCTGGGGAGGTTTCCTGGGAGATTGCTCCCAGCCCTCCTTGACCAGACTCAGAGGCCCTCTTACCGGGTGACCATAGAACAGCTTAAAGGGACTGAACCCTAAGGGCCTCTTTGACACCTTACAGTAAGCAAACAACAGGTATGGCAAGAGGACATCCCACTTACACCTCATGGGCTCACTTAGGCCCATAATCATGCCCTTAAGTGTCTAGTTGAATCTCTCAACCAGCCCCTTACCCTGGGGGTGGTAAGGAGTGGTGAACTTATATGTTACCCCACACTCCTCCCACAGAGACTTCATGTACTTGGAGATGATGTTAGTTACCCTATCGGACACCACCTCTCTGGGGAATCCCACGCAGTAGAAAATCCCCATCAGTGCCCATCCCACCACAGGGGCCATCATTGTTCTGAGAGGGATGGTCTTAGGGTACCTGGTGGCATGGTTCAGCAAGACCAGGATAAACCTGTTGCCCATGGCTTTCTTGGGATCCAGAGGCCCCACAATATCAATGCACACTCTCTCGAATGGGGTACTCACAACAGGAAAGGGCCGTAGTGGGGCCTTAATCTTCTCCCACTCTTCCCACTTGCCTGGCAAGTCTCACATGTTCTGTAGTGAGCATCTGAGCTCCTGTGCAGCTGGGGCCAATAGAAGTGGGTGACCAGCCTCTCAAAGTTCTTGGTCTGCCCCAGATGTCCGGCCAGTGGTACATCATGAGCCAACCCCATTAGGAAGGTCCTGAAGCGCTGGGGTACCACCAGCACACGGACTGACCCAGGCTCAGCAACCTTAGGCTCCCTGTAAAGGAGGTCATTCTCCCAATATATCTAATGTGACCCTGTCTGATTACCTGCTGCCTGGGTGGTGGCCTGTCACTGCACCCCCTCAAGGTAAGGGCAGTTTCTCTATTGCTCACAAAATTCCGCCCTGGAGGGCCCCCCTTCCAGCTGCCAATGGTCAGCTCCAGTAGGTCCCCCAGTTCAGCCACTTGTTCCCTTGTAGGTTCCAAGGCATCCCACTCAAGGTCTGCTCCCTCCGGGAACCTGGGAACCGCGGGGCTGGTTTCCCAGGCCCCCTACTCCTTCTCTTTAAGGCAGGGGCCTGGGCCATACTTTCAGGCTCCAGATACTCCTGAACACCTTTTTGAGCTGTCATGGACCAAGTAGTTGCACACACCCACTCACGCAGACTCAAAGTTTCAAAATGAGACTTTCTCTCCACCCTAGCCCACAGGGAGTTCTCTAGATCATTGCCCATCAGACAGTCTACAGGCATGGTGGGCCTCATAGCCTCTTGAGGAGTTATTAAGGCCCCCCACTCGAAGGGAACCTGAATCACCTCACACTGACTCTCTGAGTTGTCTGCTGACACTACGGGGCAGAATGCATGGGGGACAACCTGCTCTTTGTACTCCAACTGGGAGCTGACAGCAGTCACACTAACTCCGGTGTCCCTGAGAGCCTCCACCCTATGGCCATTGATGGTCACCCACTGGCTGTACTTCTTAGTGTTATTAGGCAGTGTGGGGTTAGGGACCTTCTCAAAGTCTCCTAGCGGGATAAGGGTTACCTCCTTCCCTAAGGGCTACACTGGAAATATGGCGCACAAGGAGATGGTGCACAAGGCAATGCATTGGGTTCCCTCTGGGGACACTTGGGATCATAATACTGGTGGCCCCTTGACCACACTTGAAACAAGTGAGTAGCCTCCTCTGAACATGCCTACCTGTTGGGGACACTGGCTTGTTCTCCGGGGGAGGCTGGGACACCACTGCTTGGTTCCCTTAGGAATTACTTTGGGGCCCTCTCTGGAACTCCCTCAGCCTTCCTTTGTCCCCCCCCACTTCTCTGCTGGGGACCCTCCCACAAAACCTTTGCGGACCCCGGTGCTCACCCAGTGGTCTGCTTCATCAGCAAGCTTCCTAGGGTTAGTCAGCTTGCTATCAATCAGGTGCTGGCGTAGCTCTGGAAAATAGTTACTAGAAAAATGCTCCCACGCTAACAAATCATGAAATTGATCAAAAGTTTCCACTTTGCTATCTTTTACTCAGCGATCCATTGCTCTGCCAAAAGAAGACACATATTCAACCCACATGGTACCCTCGAACTTCTTACATGTTCTAAACCTCTGCCTGTACATTTCTGTGGTCAAACCATTACAGGTCATCAAAGCTTCCTTCATATGGGCATACACCATCCTGCTCTCCTCAGGCAGGTCCAATAGGGTATCTCTACCATCACTCACAAAGCTTCCCCACAACCCCACTACCCAATCCTTCTCAGGGACCTGGTGAGACATCATTGCTATCTCATATGTGGCAAACCATTGCCCAATATCCTCACTCTTGTGAAAATCCTTAACAACATCTTTAGGAATATAAACTCTACTCCAAGGAGTTACTAAAGGTATGCTGCCACCAGAGGGGGGGACTGGGACACTCCTCGCCCTGATCTTTATCTCCCTCAACATTCTCTCATGCTCCATTCTCATTTTCTCAAGTTCAATTGACAATCGATTCTTCTCAATGTCTAACTTCTTACTCTCAAGGTCCCTCTGACCTTCCAATTTAGCCATCTCCAAACTATGCCTCCTATCTCTCTCCTTGTCCTCCAGCTCTTCTGGGGTCAGGCTCCTTTGGGATACACTAGTACCTAGAATGGACGGTGTTCTATCTCCATACCCTCTACTACATCATCCTGCTGCCCTCCAGCATTCTCTTCCTAATCCCCAGTGGACTCTCTTGCTCCCCAGCAGGCCTTCAGCACCTTCTGGTACTCCTTCTTCCTAGAAAGCCCTATCACGGGGACTGTGAATTGCTTAAAAAATGACTTCAGCTTTCTGGCAGTATAGGTATCTAATCTTTCTTCCTCAAAGGTGAAATCCTCTGAGGCATTGTATGTTGGCCTTCCCATATTAGCAGTACCCATAGCTGGGATCAACAATTCAATACTAGAACAACCAACCCAAATCAAAAATTCGAAGAGGGAAAAAAATGTGCGTAGCTGAGCTGTGGTCTGCGCTCTCTAGTGGCGTCCACCAGTTATTGTACATGGATCATAAATGCCTCCTATCTCTCTCCCTGTCTTCCAGCTCTTCTGGGGTCAGGCTCCTTTGGGATACACTAGTACCTGGATTGGAGGGTGTTCTATCTCCCCCCCTCCACTGCATCATCCTGCTGCCCTCCAGCATTCTCTTCCTCATCCCCAGCGGACTCTCTCGCTTCCCATCAGGCCTTCAGCTCCTTCCACTACTCCTCCTTCCTAGAGAGACCTATCACGGGGACTGCAAATTGCTTACAAAATGACTTCAGGTATGTAGGTTGGTATGTAGGTAGGTATCTAATCTTGTAGGTTGGTAGGTTGGTATGTAGGTAGGCATCTAATCTTTTCTCCTCAAAGGTGAGATCCTCCAAAGCATTGGATGCTGGTCTTCCCATATTAGCAGTACACACGGCTGCGATCAACAATTCAAAACTAGAACAACCAACCAACAAAAACAATTCGAAGAGGGAAAAAAAACTTGCATGGCTGCGCTTTGGTCTGCACTCACTAGTGGCGTCTATCAGTTAATGTACGTCAAGGCAAGTGGGCTACCCCCTTTGATAGCTCTTGCTCAACCCTTTGGTAACGTAGCACAGGGTGAGTTGTCTGTGACAGGAAGAACATGCCTACGTCTGTGTAGCATGTGCTAATAGCGAGTTACCCTCCATCTCACTGTTTAATATTGTGACACTATCCACTCTCATAAGCCAGAATAAGCAGGCTGAGTATTACATTTCATAATCCTACCTGCCCCAAGGAACCTGATAGGAAATTGGAATTTGATATGCTTAAACTCAGGACATTTAGATACATCTTTTAGAAAGAATCATTTGTATATCCCGTGTTCGAAATTGCCTCTTCTGGAAACAAGGTATTTTCTTGCCTAAGCTATCCTGTAGGCTTTGCTAGCAGGTGTATTGGCCGTCTTGTTTTGGAGCAGCGGGGCAACTGGGTCAGATCTGGCAGGAAAGAGATATCGCATTCAGAGCATGGGGAGGGGTGACTCTTTGATCTGAGCAGGACCATGCCTGGCAAGGTGAATGATAGCTCCACCTCCCACTGGGAGTCTGATAGCAGAGCCCCTGATTTGTGACGTTAGAGAGCAAAGACTTTTCAGATATAAAATGCTGCGCTGAAACGTTCTTCTAAGATGTTCCTTCTGGGTGTCAAGGCGAAACTCTGTCCGAGTGAACAGAGGAAAGGACTTTGAAACTTTCACCAAGCTTGTTGAAGAAACTACCAGAGGACCTCAATTGAGAACGCCTCCTGCTGAAGTTTCAGGGACATTAGACTTTACCCCGTCAGCCGTCCGAATTTCTGTGCGAGGGATTCTACTTGTAGGTGAGGCCCCTGTCGAGTAATCCGGAGCCTCTAGTTCTACTGTGAGGAATGCGGACTGGTATCCCTTGTTAACTCTGTGTGGGCCACCGCAGTTAAGAGAGAGCTGTAACCGCTGAGTGCCCGCCGTTGTGCCCGCCTTGTCAAGATCATCTCCTGTTCTGTGGGCCGCCACAGCTAAGAGAAAGCTGCTGCTGCTGAGTACCCGCACCTTTGCCAACTTTGCCTCATCGTGATTTGTCTTGTGGGCCGCCGCAGCTAAGAGAAAGCTGCTGCTGCTGAGTGCCCGCACCTTTGCCAACTTTGCATCATCATGATTTATCCTCAGGGCCGCCGCAGCTAAGAGAGAGCTGCTGCCGCTGAGTGCCCGCACCTTTGCCAACTTTGCATCATCATGATTCGTCCTGTGGACCACCGCAGCTAAGAGATAGCTGCTGACGCTGAGTGCCCGTACCGTTGTCAACTTTGCATCATCGTCATTCGTCCTTGTGAATTTCCAAAGAAGCCCATGTTCAAACCAGAACATGGGTTTCTATTGGAATTCACAAGGCCATATTATCAAGCCCATTATTGCCGCTTTAGCCGTAGTTTTCTGCCGCTAAAACGGCTATAATTTTTAACGCCCTGCTTGATAATATGCCCCTGTGTGTTTTACCCTGATTACCCAAGTGCTTTGGGGTAGGAAGGGACTTGCAGCACTGGCTACTATCAAACATGGATTCTTTGTTAGTATAGGGATATTAATCATTTTGTCTTCAGCGGTCAGCAAAGCCAATGTGGTAAACGCCTCCGGTCACAAGAGGCTTCTGAAGGGCGAGCTGAGGATGCATGCTTAGAACTCTGGGGCATATTATCAAGGACCGGTGTAAAAATTATCGCCGTTTGATCGGCAGGAATCTGCAGCTAAAGCAGCGATAATGGGCTTGATAATAAGCCCTTGTTAATTCCCATAGAAGCCCATGTTAACATCAAAACATGGGTTTCTATGGGAATTAACAAGGGCGTATTATCAAGGCCATTACCGCCATTTTAAAACAGCTATAGTTTCAACACCGGTCCTTGATATTATGCCCCTCAATGACTAAAATTCTTTACACTGGCTCTAGTCTGGACATGTAAGACAAAGCTCGCCCGCTCGGGCGATTGTTCTCTAACCGCTCTGTAACTGAAACTATTCCTGCAATCCCATAATAAATCTGGCTCCTAGGCAGCCACAAGGTCGTCGGAATATCATGCTCCCCTTCAGCATCTAGCAGGCTCACATGCTTGCAGTCCTTTTAATGTTTATAAGCCAAAGCAAGTCTCTAAATGTAAACAGTACCATAGGAAAACAGGAGCGTTTCCGTAAACTGCTGACAAACCCCCGACAGCAACATCAATTAGACTCAAAAGTCTGCACTGAATTCTGAGATCAGATTATTTCAAGAGTTATCATTGTGATACTAATTTTCCTGTTAGAGGTTTGGCAACAGGTTTGAGCACAATTCTCCCATCTGCACCAGGGTGTTATCCACAAAGAAGAACAATGTGCTAAGCATTAAAGAGAGAATCGACGAGTTGCTACATTTCAGGTTAGTGTTGTGCTTGACTAAGTATATTGATTGAGATTCTTTCTCAGGCTGGTGCAATTTACTGCAGATAAGTCAAACGTGTTTCTTCTGCGTTGCATTTAATAGCGGAAAATGTTTTTGCCTTTGTCTTCTCGAAGCATTTCATCTGGAAAATAAAATGCACATCTGCGCGCGGTTCATTATATAGTAGGCATATCAGTGATCACCCTGCTGAAATATGCATGCATATCTGTTTATTCGCCTTACTTGGTGCAGTAGTGTTTCTTTCTTTATGAAGTACAAAACTCAGGGGCATATTAACAAGATGTGCTTTAAAATACGCACATCGCACATTTCCATATCGCCAGATTTTTTCGCCGTGATAGCGCGTAATTATAAACGCGCATCACGTAGGCGAAATGAAATCCGGCGATAGTCGGCGATATGGAACATTAGCGCATGACAACAAGCGTTGTTTTCATGCGCTAATGTGTGCCTTGAAAATATGGGGGGTGGATTCAGCTTTATGATCCACACCCCCATGTTATCTATGCCTAACACCTGATCAAAGCAGGCGTTGGGAGACCTGCGATAAACTCGTTTATCGCAGGTCTCCTTCTCCCAACGCCTGCCTTGATAATAGGGTGTTAACACCTCCAAATACATTTTACATGTGGTTGGACGTGGGAACGCCCACCCTGTATCCCATTAGCGTTATCTATAGCCTTCAGCGCGGGGCGATAGATAACGTCAAGAATACGTCTCTAACTCAGGTTAGAGACATATTGGTAATAGTGCGATGTGAAAAAAAATGCGTTAGGCGACTTTAAAAAGTCGCTAAATCATTTCTCGCGGGCTTGGTAATATGCCCATCAATTTCTGGGCATATCACACTCACAAGCGACTCATGGGTGTCACCGTCAGGCAAGTATGACGTTCAGCGGAAGTGGCAGAGTCGAGCTTCCACTTATGTGTGCGAGCGCCGCACAAGAGTCAGCCGGATTTCTGATTATATTTGTGACAAGATGGCATTGGCAGGGCTGCCCTGCAGGATCATCAAGGTGTTGTTCGGCACACAGCAAAGAGGAATTGTTGGGGGCGTACAGGCCTTGGGACTGGCTCATTCAGCATTGCATTGGAGTGAGTAACATCCGGATGTAACTTGTTGTGCCTCAGTGTATGTAGTAGAGTAGTTCCCATTGGAATTGAACTCTGTCCTGAGAATTAGGCTATCAGTAATTAAAAGTATTATAGAGAGTGAACCGGAGAAGAGCAGTCCACAGCACCACCAAGAGTACGCTAACCTCACTGATTAGGGCTGCCTGAGTGACATGTTTGTCGAATCAAGGCATAGGGGGAGCTCCGTGGAATCTCACAGAGTGTTTATTCATCTCTGCAGGATTCCGTTTAGTACAACTCTGTGAGCCCCGCTCACCCCTAGTTTGGATGCTGTATTGCAAGTTTTATAGTGATTCGTCAAGTGGGGGCAGAGAAAAAGGGGGGACCCAAAACGTTATTTTCCCATACAGCTTTTGAACAGAACTACAGCCCGAACTGATAAGCAGAATTACACCAAATTTGGCAGAAAGCTAGCTCTTGGTCTAGAATGATCCCTTTTTGTTATTTAGTGTAAATTTGTTCAGTAGTTGTGGAGATATTAAAGAAAAAACACATTTGTATATATAGAGTAGCAAACCCTTGACAAATTCTCCCGATCTTATTGGCTGCCAACACTTCAAGCAGGAAGTTTCAACAACCATCTTGGGACTCAGACTCCGTTGAGAACCAAGTAAAAAGTGTAAAAAAAAAAGAGAAGGGGCAGAGTAGGACTACCCCTGACCCCTAGCTCTGGTGCTGTGGTCCCACGGGGACCCTGCCAGTGTAAAAAAACATTTTATTTAAATTTCTGCTGCATTTGCTTCAAACATTTGCAAATTTGCTGCAAACATTTAAAAAAAAAAAGTACAGTATCCCGTGCTTGTTTCAAGTTGAGCCCCTGGTTGGGCCAGGTCCCCGGGGCTTATTAATAAACATAAAATGGGGATGGGACACGGGTGCCAGGACAGGCGGTTGTTATTTTAATTGGAGTGGGGAAAATACCCCACTGTGGATCTGTAGAGCACCAGGGGCCACTACCTACACATTGCATATTTATACATTACAAGAGGGCCACAAGTACCCCATCCATTGCCCTGTAGAGCTCCGGTGACCACCACCGTACCTGGTCCTGAAATGCAAAATAAAGGGAGAGGGGGGTGTGTGGACCCTGACCTGAGCTGTTTACAGCCCCGGGGACCACCACATACTCATGGCCAGCCCTGTGCATACAAAAGGAGTGGTCATGCAGCACCCTTCCTGGAACCAGCAATGGTCTTTGACACCAATTCTCCAGTGCTGGCTTCAAAGTGAGAGGAAACAGTAACACCGCTTCCAGCAGGTAGAAACAGGAAAACTGCTCCTGTCTGCTGGGAGCAGAGTTTTCATCTGTTTTCCTGCCTACTGTGAAGTGTGAAGTAAGGTACTTTGCAACCCTGCAGTCTGCAGGTGGGACAGGTGCAATGGACAATTATCTTACTTTAGTTCCAATGGCACTGCTCTTCTCCAAATGCCTTTCAAATTCGACCCTGACTCCAAAGACACAGATGAATAACAATTAAGATATTATGTCACACAAGTCAAGTATAAAATGCAGATATCCTGTCTGATGCAAGTAGACGTGGGCAAAACAATGCACTGGCCTACAGGGAAAGGAACAGTATATATAGATTGGATTTGGCACATTCATTACAGAGTATCCCATCAGCCAAGTTTGAAATTAAGTACTTAGTCTACATTTGCTGCCTGGCCTCACTCTTCATCACAAATGTTTTTCAAAGAATTCATTTGCTTGGCAGTCAGGGAAAAGAAATTTGACTTACTCAACTACAGGGTAAGTCAGGGGGATTAGGCCAGGTAGGTAGAGCTTTTACTAAATAGTAGCAGGGTGTCACTGATCATCATCATGTGCCTAAGCTTTGGCTGATTCAGTCACAGTAGTTGGCAAAAGTTGAAATGGAAACATTTGAACTGGTGTCAATCTGTTATGGGAAGCCATTAAATATATTTATGAAGATCTTCGCATGGCCATAAAAATGTGACACATGCCAAGAATGGATTTCTCCATTTTTGTGCTAGGCGAGAAAAGACAGAAGAACTCAGGAAGGAATAAAAGAGTCAAGTACTAAGAGGTGGGTAAGTGGGCAAAGGGATACACAACTTCTATTCCGTGTACAATGCTTTGAAAACTTTATAAATGCTACACTAAATGAAGCTGATGCACATTGCACAGCCAACACTGCAGTCACTATCCGAATCATAGTGCCATTGGCATGGGAATGACTAATGATGGATGAAGGGAGTAGTCCAAAAATTTAAATACCCCCACGTTGAACCATAGCTTTGCTAATCTTAAAACCAAGTAAGCAAAGTAGATGAGCATGCCCCTCTCCACGCAATGATTCATTCATCCTTTCATTTTTTATATCCATCCATTGATAGGCAACATGATGTAAGCTTTCATTTCTGTCATCCAGTCTTTCCCCAAATTGTCCAATTCATATTTTCGATCCATATTTGCATCCATTCAGTATCCATAGTTTCAAGAATCCTTCCATCTATCCATTCATTTACCCAGTACCCACCCATGCATCCTTTCACACACCCACTCATCCTTTCACTCTTATAACATTTCACACATCTTTTCGTTCTTTCCGATTTCCATCAAACCATAATGTTTAGCGTCCATGATATGAGCTTTTACACAAGACCATACGTACCCAACCACCGCTGTAGCTGCTAATGCGTGGGTTTCATGAACACAAGTCTCACAAGTCATGACACCCTTGTAACTAGTGAGTATAATCGTAGTTGTAAATAACTAAGCAATGTGATTTTCCACCACCCTTCCCTGCCGCCGCTGCTGCATCTCCCCCTCCAATCACCAGAACCGGCCCCACCACTGGTGGTCTGATCAGTTAGAAAAAATAATTACACATCTTTTTAGATAACAAATACTCCACTGCTTATTTTCTTTTAACCAAACAAGTACAGCTGCAATACAACCCTACAGTTCGGTTAGTAGCATCTTCTATCAAAAGTATCCACATTTTTGGGATGACAAAATTAGAAAAGCCAGGTAGTAAAGCCAACCAAAAATGTTTTGTAATGGAGGGCCAGAGGTATAGCATGCGATGATGACTCGGAGTAACTGAAGCACAATGAAGTAGTGGAATATTGTTCAATGAAGGACATCTTATATGGTGTTGATTGGCAAATGCAATTGGACCTCATAGATTCCAGCCATGCCACACTGTTATGGAAACTGCTGGTATACTGTATAAATGAATTACAGCACAACATTGGGAGGTCCATGAACACAGCTACGGCTACTCTATCATTAACTGTCAGCACATGAGCATAAGAGAAAGCCTTCTTAATAAACATGTATGGTAAATATTATTACTAGCTTACTTGGTCCTGCAATCTTCACAGTAAACAGTAGAGTACCAAAAATCTGTTCTTAGGGCCTTATTACAAGTTTGGCATGCAGGAGCGGGACAGCCCAGTCCCGCACCACCGAACCTGTGTATAATCCACCCACCAGATCAGGAGATTTCTCCTGGTCTGGTGGGGAATTTTTAGGCGTTCTCAGGGCGGGGCACTGTGAAAGAGGCACCACAATGGGAATGTCAAAGGCAGTACCTACAAGGCATGGACTGCTGCAGTCCATACCATGCAGGTACTGGGGTGCATGCACACAGAGGACACATGTTGTGCCGCCCTATGTGCATCCACAAGACATGATGCACTGGGGGCACTGTATGGCCCCTCTGTTTCCTCTTAATCACAATTTCATGGCAGGCTCACAGCCATGAAAACCATAGCAGAAAGGAAATTCATAATATGCTTGGGGGGACCAAGATGTATTGCAGCTTCAGGACTGTGCTTGTTTCAAGTTGAGCCCCTGGTTGGGCCAGGTCCCCGGGGCTTATTAATAAACATAAAATGGGGATGGGGCACGGGTGCCAGGACAGGCGGTTGTTATTTTAATTGGAGTGGGGAAAATACCCCACTGTGGATCTGTAGAGCACCAGGGGCCACTACCTACACATTGCATATTTATACATTGCAAGAGGGCCACAAGTACCCCATCCATTGCCCTGTAGAGCTCCGGTGACCACCACCGTACCTGGTCCTGAAATGCAAAATAAAGGGAGAGGGGGGTGTGTGGACCCTGACCTGAGCTGTTTACAGCCCCGGGGACCACCACATCCTCATGGCCAGCCCTGTGCATACAAAAGGAGTGGTCATGCAGCACCCTTCCTGGAACCAGCAATGGTCTTTGACACCAATTCTCCAGTGCTGGCTTCAAAGTGAGAGGAAACAGTAACACCGCTTCCAGCAGGTAGAAACAGGAAAACTGCTCCTGTCTGCTGGGAGCAGAGTTTTCATCTGTTTTCCTGCCTACTGTGAAGTGTGAAGTAAGGTACTTTGCAACCCTGCAGTCTGCAGGTGGGACAGGTGCAATGGACAATTATCTTACTTTAGTTCCAATGGCACTGCTCTTCTCCAAATGCCTTTCAAATTCGACCCTGACTCCAAAGACACAGATGAATAACAATTAAGATATTATGTCACACAAGTCAAGTATAAAATGCAGATATCCTGTCTGATGCAAGTAGACGTGGGCAAAACAATGCACTGGCCTACAGGGAAAGGAACAGTATATATAGATTGGATTTGGCACATTCATTACAGAGTATCCCATCAGCCAAGTTTGAAATTAAGTACTTAGTCTACATTTGCTGCCTGGCCTCACTCTTCATCACAAATGTTTTTCAAAGAATTCATTTGCTTGGCAGTCAGGGAAAAGAAATTTGACTTACTCAACTACAGGGTAAGTCAGGGGGATTAGGCCAGGTAGGTAGAGCTTTTACTAAATAGTAGCAGGGTGTCACTGATCATCATCATGTGCCTAAGCTTTGGCTGATTCAGTCACAGTAGTTGGCAAAAGTTGAAATGGAAACATTTGAACTGGTGTCAATCTGTTATGGGAAGCCATTAAATATATTTATGAAGATCTTCGCATGGCCATAAAAATGTGACACATGCCAAGAATGGATTTCTCCATTTTTGTGCTAGGCGAGAAAAGACAGAAGAACTCAGGAAGGAATAAAAGAGTCAAGTACTAAGAGGTGGGTAAGTGGGCAAAGGGATACACAACTTCTATTCCGTGTACAATGCTTTGAAAACTTTATAAATGCTACACTAAATGAAGCTGATGCACATTGCACAGCCAACACTGCAGTCACTATCCGAATCATAGTGCCATTGGCATGGGAATGACTAATGATGGATGAAGGGAGTAGTCCAAAAATTTAAATACCCCCACGTTGAACCATAGCTTTGCTAATCTTAAAACCAAGTAAGCAAAGTAGATGAGCATGCCCCTCTCCACGCAATGATTCATTCATCCTTTCATTTTTTATATCCATCCATTGATAGGCAACATGATGTAAGCTTTCATTTCTGTCATCCAGTCTTTCCCCAAATTGTCCAATTCATATTTTCGATCCATATTTGCATCCATTCAGTATCCATAGTTTCAAGAATCCTTCCATCTATCCATTCATTTACCCAGTACCCACCCATGCATCCTTTCACACACCCACTCATCCTTTCACTCTTATAACATTTCACACATCTTTTCGTTCTTTCCGATTTCCATCAAACCATAATGTTTAGCGTCCATGATATGAGCTTTTACACAAGACCATACGTACCCAACCACCGCTGTAGCTGCTAATGCGTGGGTTTCATGAACACAAGTCTCACAAGTCATGACACCCTTGTAACTAGTGAGTATAATCGTAGTTGTAAATAACTAAGCAATGTGATTTTCCACCACCCTTCCCTGCCGCCGCTGCTGCATCTCCCCCTCCAATCACCAGAACCGGCCCCACCACTGGTGGTCTGATCAGTTAGAAAAAATAATTACACATCTTTTTAGATAACAAATACTCCACTGCTTATTTTCTTTTAACCAAACAAGTACAGCTGCAATACAACCCTACAGTTCGGTTAGTAGCATCTTCTATCAAAAGTATCCACATTTTTGGGATGACAAAATTAGAAAAGCCAGGTAGTAAAGCCAACCAAAAATGTTTTGTAATGGAGGGCCAGAGGTATAGCATGCGATGATGACTCGGAGTAACTGAAGCACAATGAAGTAGTGGAATATTGTTCAATGAAGGACATCTTATATGGTGTTGATTGGCAAATGCAATTGGACCTCATAGATTCCAGCCATGCCACACTGTTATGGAAACTGCTGGTATACTGTATAAATGAATTACAGCACAACATTGGGAGGTCCATGAACACAGCTACGGCTACTCTATCATTAACTGTCAGCACATGAGCATAAGAGAAAGCCTTCTTAATAAACATGTATGGTAAATATTATTACTAGCTTACTTGGTCCTGCAATCTTCACAGTAAACAGTAGAGTACCAAAAATCTGTTCTTAGGGCCTTATTACAAGTTTGGCATGCAGGAGCGGGACAGCCCAGTCCCGCACCACCGAACCTGTGTATAATCCACCCACCAGATCAGGAGATTTCTCCTGGTCTGGTGGGGAATTTTTAGGCGTTCTCAGGGCGGGGCACTGTGAAAGAGGCACCACAATGGGAATGTCAAAGGCAGTACCTACAAGGCATGGACTGCTGCAGTCCATACCATGCAGGTACTGGGGTGCATGCACACAGAGGACACATGTTGTGCCGCCCTATGTGCATCCACAAGACATGATGCACTGGGGGCACTGTATGGCCCCTCTGTTTCCTCTTAATCACAATTTCATGGCAGGCTCACAGCCATGAAAACCATAGCAGAAAGGAAATTCATAATATGCTTGGGGGGACCAAGATGTATTGCAGCTTCAGGACTGTGCTTGTTTCAAGTTGAGCCCCTGGTTGGGCCAGGTCCCCGGGGCTTATTAATAAACATAAAATGGGGATGGGGCACGGGTGCCAGGACAGGCGGTTGTTATTTTAATTGGAGTGGGGAAAATACCCCACTGTGGATCTGTAGAGCACCAGGGGCCACTACCTACACATTGCATATTTATACATTGCAAGAGGGCCACAAGTACCCCATCCATTGCCCTGTAGAGCTCCGGTGACCACCACCGTACCTGGTCCTGAAATGCAAAATAAAGGGAGAGGGGGGTGTGTGGACCCTGACCTGAGCTGTTTACAGCCCCGGGGACCACCACATCCTCATGGCCAGCCCTGTGCATACAAAAGGAGTGGTCATGCAGCACCCTTCCTGGAACCAGCAATGGTCTTTGACACCAATTCTCCAGTGCTGGCTTCAAAGTGAGAGGAAACAGTAACACCGCTTCCAGCAGGTAGAAACAGGAAAACTGCTCCTGTCTGCTGGGAGCAGAGTTTTCATCTGTTTTCCTGCCTACTGTGAAGTGTGAAGTAAGGTACTTTGCAACCCTGCAGTCTGCAGGTGGGACAGGTGCAATGGACAATTATCTTACTTTAGTTCCAATGGCACTGCTCTTCTCCAAATGCCTTTCAAATTCGACCCTGACTCCAAAGACACAGATGAATAACAATTAAGATATTATGTCACACAAGTCAAGTATAAAATGCAGATATCCTGTCTGATGCAAGTAGACGTGGGCAAAACAATGCACTGGCCTACAGGGAAAGGAACAGTATATATAGATTGGATTTGGCACATTCATTACAGAGTATCCCATCAGCCAAGTTTGAAATTAAGTACTTAGTCTACATTTGCTGCCTGGCCTCACTCTTCATCACAAATGTTTTTCAAAGAATTCATTTGCTTGGCAGTCAGGGAAAAGAAATTTGACTTACTCAACTACAGGGTAAGTCAGGGGGATTAGGCCAGGTAGGTAGAGCTTTTACTAAATAGTAGCAGGGTGTCACTGATCATCATCATGTGCCTAAGCTTTGGCTGATTCAGTCACAGTAGTTGGCAAAAGTTGAAATGGAAACATTTGAACTGGTGTCAATCTGTTATGGGAAGCCATTAAATATATTTATGAAGATCTTCGCATGGCCATAAAAATGTGACACATGCCAAGAATGGATTTCTCCATTTTTGTGCTAGGCGAGAAAAGACAGAAGAACTCAGGAAGGAATAAAAGAGTCAAGTACTAAGAGGTGGGTAAGTGGGCAAAGGGATACACAACTTCTATTCCGTGTACAATGCTTTGAAAACTTTATAAATGCTACACTAAATGAAGCTGATGCACATTGCACAGCCAACACTGCAGTCACTATCCGAATCATAGTGCCATTGGCATGGGAATGACTAATGATGGATGAAGGGAGTAGTCCAAAAATTTAAATACCCCCACGTTGAACCATAGCTTTGCTAATCTTAAAACCAAGTAAGCAAAGTAGATGAGCATGCCCCTCTCCACGAAATGATTCATTCATCCTTTCATTTTTTATATCCATCCATTGATAGGCAACATGATGTAAGCTTTCATTTCTGTCATCCAGTCTTTCCCCAAATTGTCCAATTCATATTTTCGATCCATATTTGCATCCATTCAGTATCCATAGTTTCAAGAATCCTTCCATCTATCCATTCATTTACCCTGTACCCACCCATGCATCCTTTCACACACCCACTCATCCTTTCACTCTTATAACATTTCACACATCTTTTCGTTCTTTCCGATTTCCATCAAACCATAATGTTTAGCGTCCATGATATGAGCTTTTACACAAGACCATACGTACCCAACCACCGCTGTAGCTGCTAATGCGTGGGTTTCATGAACACAAGTCTCACAAGTCATGACACCCTTGTAACTAGTGAGTATAATCGTAGTTGTAAATAACTAAGCAATGTGATTTTCCACCACCCTTCCCTGCCGCCGCTGCTGCATCTCCCCCTCCAATCACCAGAACCGGCCCCACCACTGGTGGTCTGATCAGTTAGAAAAAATAATTACACATCTTTTTAGATAACAAATACTCCACTGCTTATTTTCTTTTAACCAAACAAGTACAGCTGCAATACAACCCTACAGTTCGGTTAGTAGCATCTTCTATCAAAAGTATCCACATTTTTGGGATGACAAAATTAGAAAAGCCAGGTAGTAAAGCCAACCAAAAATGTTTTGTAATGGAGGGCCAGAGGTATAGCATGCGATGATGACTCGGAGTAACTGAAGCACAATGAAGTAGTGGAATATTGTTCAATGAAGGACATCTTATATGGTGTTGATTGGCAAATGCAATTGGACCTCATAGATTCCAGCCATGCCACACTGTTATGGAAACTGCTGGTATACTGTATAAATGAATTACAGCACAACATTGGGAGGTCCATGAACACAGCTACGGCTACTCTATCATTAACTGTCAGCACATGAGCATAAGAGAAAGCCTTCTTAATAAACATGTATGGTAAATATTATTACTAGCTTACTTGGTCCTGCAATCTTCACAGTAAACAGTAGAGTACCAAAAATCTGTTCTTAGGGCCTTATTACAAGTTTGGCATGCAGGAGCGGGACAGCCCAGTCCCGCACCACCGAACCTGTGTATAATCCACCCACCAGATCAGGAGATTTCTCCTGGTCTGGTGGGGAATTTTTAGGCGTTCTCAGGGCGGGGCACTGTGAAAGAGGCACCACAATGGGAATGTCAAAGGCAGTACCTACAAGGCATGGACTGCTGCAGTCCATACCATGCAGGTACTGGGGTGCATGCACACAGAGGACACATGGTGTGCCGCCCTATGTGCATCCACAAGACATGATGCACTGGGGGCACTGTATGGCCCCTCTGTTTCCTCTTAATCACAATTTCATGGCAGGCTCACAGCCATGAAAACCATAGCAGAAAGGAAATTCATAATATGCTTGGGGGGACCAAGATGTATTGCAGCTTCAGGACTGCTATGCAGCTGCAAGGTATGACAGTTCTCTGGCAGTTGGTGTGGTCGAAGGGTGGCCTGACCACCCTAGGTGTAATGGAGTGGTTTAAGTTCTGCCACTGTTAGTCTGGTGGTCTGTGAAAAGTAAGGATAATACATGGATAGCAAGAATTAAACAAAAATTGGATAGGGGAGTTAGAAAATAAAAGAAGACAGTATAAAAAAATGAAACATGGTCAAATTAAAAGTATTATGATAGTGGCAGAGGTAAAACCGTCATGTCTTCGTATCCAAATTTTCCACTACATCAAACTCGATCAGAAAAATGATCAGGTCACATTGGGAACAGTTGAAACATGAGCCGGACTTCAAAGGTTTATTCACAGAAGAACCGTTGTTTACATACATACGCAGTTAAAATATCAAAGAAATGTTGCCATCTACAAAAGTAGCACAACACAAAGAGTTTTCAGGGATGTGCAAATGCTACAACTGTGTTAATTGTAATAACGTGATTGTAGGCAATATCATTAACCACTCAGGCAAACCTATCACATTAAAATACAATGGAGACTGCAACTCAAGTAATGTCATTTATTCTATCAAGTGTCCGTGCGGACTTCTCTATGTAGGTAAGACTTCTGGAAAAATAAAAGTGCAGATTACCGAACATAAGATCACCATACGCACTAAGAGCACTAAGTCACAATTTTTAATACACTGGATAGAACATCAACACACTAATGCCCAGTTAAGATTCATGATCCTTGAAATATTAGTTTCCAAACCAGGTGTGGATAATGCCAGAGTTCTAGCACAAAGAGAAGTGTGGTGGACGAACGTCTTACATACATTATTGCCAGGAGGGCTCAATGATAAACTTGAAATGCAATGTTTTCTAAGACTTCCTTTCAATAGATCAAAGCTTAGCTTTTTGACGAGAACGATACTCTGTAACTGTGATCATATTTAGTATTTAGATTGTGATTATGCAATTCCCATGACAAACATTCATTGTCATTGGGTGTCTTGGTGGCGGAGAACTAACATGGTGAATCAGTTATTTCACTCTAATAATTTAGTCACTCTGCTGTGTCTGCTTTTTTACTCGTCATAGCTTTTTTATTTGTTAGTGTTTCATTTATGGAGAACTCGGCCAGTCGGTTTCAGCATAATCCATGAATATACATTGGGCCACGTATTATTGAGTTTTCGGGTCCAGCGACACCTTCCAAGATGGCGTAGTTATTAGATTCAGAGTGCATTTTTATTACACGAGCCCCATTCAATGAGTGGTTCTGCTGGTAGTCTTTAGTATTTATTTACAGTAAGCACATTCATTATATTAACGCTTGTGACATAAAGAACTAGACAGTCATTTTTATTCACATTACCACCCATTTGGCCAGTTCCAGTGTCGACTCAGGAAGCATAGAGCCACTGTAGTTATAGGAATGTGCACTTAAAACACTTTCCAAAATGGCGCCCATCCGGTATACAGCATACATAGCCATGGTTCATTTCTATTTTCTATTCAGTATTCTCGTGGGAATTCTTCCCCATTTTTACACCAACGCAGTGTTTTAATCGTCATTCGAATGGATTCTGGGACCGGATTGAGAAACTGCAGGCAGTCGAGAAGAGTACATTGCTATAGCATTCGGTGAGTTTTACAAGCACGTGGCTTTCTCTAGTTGGTCAGTTATTAGTTGAGTGGGTATACTATAAAACTGTGCATCTATTTGTAGGGTGAACAGTCGTATTAGTCATAATCAATGGCAGTGATCGGTGTGTTAAAGTAACATTGACGAGGAATCCATTTCCCGATTGGCCAGGTTGCATCGCAATCAACATTCTGTTTTCATCGCTATAGTCATGGTACTCTTCATGAGGTAATTACCCAACAGGCATGTAGTTTGGTTGATATCATTGTGATAGCTGGTTGTTGAGCTCAGGGTGCTAACTCTTTTCTCTGCAGTTCACGTATTAAAGTCTGGATTTTTGAATTTTGAGAAACACGCCAGAGCGGCGTTCCACATACAGTAGTACATTTCAGTTCTAGTTTACCAGTCCAGCTTTATGAACAGCATTTCTCCTGCAAAAGGGCAAGCACTGATGGCATTGTTATTTTCATCCAGCAGCTGTGAAAATTTTGTGGGACAATTGTTCCTGTTCTCAATTAACTCACAGCCTTCAAGTAACTTCTTCATTGAACTTTCTTTAGCCAGTCAATCACAATTCTTTACGAATATAAACTGCATGGCACATGGGGCACCAGTTTGTGTACAATTCTTTTTTCAAATACTTTTTTCAAAAAAATGTTTTTCATTTAATCCGAGAGCATACATTTTCACATATTGTCTGGCACAATCTTTGAGTTACTTTTCGCTTCTGGTATTGCTTTGGGAAGCATGAATATGAGGATGTCTGTTCCACTCCTGAATAAGAGAATCAATGTTTCCAAGTACACATGATAAATCAGTATATACAACGTTTGGATTCTTATCTCTGTTTATATCATTTTTTCAATAGTGTCCCCTGAAGAAGGGATTGAGTAATCCCGAAATGCATTGGCCATGGCTGTATTTCCAAGGATTATTGAAGAAATTTTCATTTTTCGTTGAATGTTCATGAGCTTGTACAATATTTTAGTTACATGCAACTGACGTTTTGTTTATGTAAAGCATTGGTATTAATGTGTTTGGGTAAACAACATAAATGCAGCAGAAGAACAACGTTTGAAGTATGAGATATTTATTGTGGTTCATGTTTTGATGATTCATTTTTGTGTCAAGTTAGAACACATTGTGTAATCTTTAATACATTATTCACGCTGAGCACCCGGTATACTGGTGGCTGTTCCACCAGAAGTTTGTTCTTAGCTCAAACTGGACCACATATTATTCTTAATGTGAACTCAACTTACTTCTGAGTGTGTGCAGCATGCTATTTTCAATTCTTTTTAGCATTATAGAACATAAACACAACAAATAATTACTTTTCGGGCTCTGAAACCACCACGACTGTTGATGATATCTGCCCAATGGTGCATCATGTGTCAGCTGGACATGGGTGGTGTGGCGCACATACCAGTGCACCCTCCCTCAACACAGCTGATGCTCCCAGAGGGGCAACCGCTTCCAGGCCTGCAGCCTGCTGCAAGGCAGGAAGGGGAGGTTCGCTGCACAAAAAGACTAATGCACCACCTCCGCCTCACATAAAAATTGCAGAGGGCTGCACCCCTTTGCCGCTCTGTCGACCACTAGGTAGGTAGTTTCTGGTCATAAGAGGGGGCCTGGTGCCACCACTCTCCTGCTTGCCTTGCTCTGCCATTGCCCTGGGTGGAGGGAAAGAAAGAAAAGAAAAGAAACAGGAAAAGGAAGGATGGAAAGAAGAATTGAGGCAGTAAAGGGAAAAAATGTAAAAGTACAAAAAAGTTACGAAAAACCACTAATAAATTGACTAACAGAAACACATTAATAAAATAAATAAAAATTAAGGGTAAATAATTTTGATATGGTGAGAACTGAAAGGATTAAGTACGATTGTAAAAACTGGCCCAGCACCATGACCAGAGCAGAAAACAAGATGGCCATGTCCATGGTAACCGCATTGTGCAGTTCCCATGCAGTTTCCAGTGCAAGTCACATTCAAGGAAAACGATGCGCACCTACCACCTTCCCCCTCACGATACTTCAACTCAATGTCAGGTCGCTCACCAAACACCATCTAGAGATCAACTCCCTCTTACTGGATGAGAACCCCGACATTCTCTTCCTTTGCGAAACCTGGCTACGGGATGGCGCGTCTGCCATTCCTAATCTCACGCTCCCAGACGACTATCACATGTCTACTATAAATCGCGACACGAGAGGCGGTGGCATTGCGGTAATTTATTAGAAGCAATTCACCTGCTCATTTATTAAAGAAGCTCTTCCTGACTGCGAATGCGCCTGATTTAAAATTACAACTAGCCCACACTTCACAATGTCTGGTCTGTACATCTACCGCCCACCTGGCCCTGCTTCCAGGTTTATTGATGCCCTCCTCGAGTTGACTACCGCACTTGTGACCAAATCTGCCAATTTTACCATCCTGGGCGACCTCAACCTTCATTTTGACCTATCTAACGACCACACTATTAAAAATCTCCTTACGGACCTCTCTGCCCTACAGCTTAACTCCCTCATCCAGGCTCCCACCCACCTAGCTGGACATACTCTGGACTCGGTCTTTACCAACATCCATGAGGCCACTACAGAGATGCCCATACCTATGGGATGGACGGACCATTACCTCGTCAAATTGACTATCCTAGTCTCTGGACGACCGCACAAAGTCGAATCTACCCGCTGCCTTAAAAGACCATGGCACAAACTATCCACCGCTGTTTTCCACGATACCCTAGGAGAATTCCACCGGGAAGCCAACCAAGACATTGACACGACCTATAACGCCTTTAATGACTGGATCACGGGTGGACTTGACACTCTTATTCCAGCTAAACTGACCAAAGGACGTACCGCACCGTCCAACCCTTGGTACAATGACACTCTCAAAGCCATGCGCAAGGAATGCAAAAGAGCTGAGCGTCTTTGGAGAAAAGACTTTGACTATCAGGACAAAATCAACTATATATCAAAACTTAAATCATATCAAAAAGCCATCCGTACGGCCCGTGCGGCTTTCTATGCTGACAAAATCAGCTCAAGTCCAAATCCTGCTAAAATAATTTTCAAACTAGTCCAAGAACTTCAGAGCTCTAGGTCACCCTCTCCCAATATTGCATCCGCTGAACAATGTGAACAACTAGGTACATACTTCGTAGAGAAAGTCCAGAATATCTACAAAACCTTCTCCCAGCACCCTCTCCACCCCACCAAACCCACCAATTTCACCTCCAATTTCACCCCTCTTACTCAAATCCCCGATATTTCTGCTGATGACCTAATCAAACTGTGCAGAAAGGTGAAATCAGGCTCCCCTGCGGATCCTATGAGCCCTACCCATTTCATGGACTCGCTTGACTTCTTCCTGCCCCCCATGATTGACTTACTTAACCTCTCTTTCTCATCCGCTACTGTTCCGGCAGCCTGGAAACAGGCATGGGTGTCGCCCATTACCAAGAAACCCTCCCTGGATCCATCGAAACCGGAAAACTTCCGACCAATATCCTTACTCCCTTGGCTGTCTAAAATTGCAGAGGCCCACGTTAACTGCATCCTCTCCAAACATGTGGACCTAAATGGCATCCTGGACCCATCCCAAAATGGTTTCAGACCAGGCCACAGCACGGAGTCTGCCCTGTTGGCCACCACCGAATATCTCCGGACGATCTTAGGTTACGGTCAGAGCGCTGCGCTGATCCTTCTTGATCTCAGCGCAGTCTTTGACACGGTATCCCATGACATTCTTCTTAAGCGTCTGGAGATGACCGGTGTGTCTGGCCTCGCTCTGACCTGGTTCCGCTCCTTCCTTAAGGACAGATCCTTCCGGGTGTCAGCCCCTCCTTTTCTTTCTAAACCCCATCCCATAACTCAGGGAGTTCCTCAGGGCTCAGCGTTGAGCCCTTCCCTCTTCAACCTATACGTGCAGCCTCTTGCGGAGGTGGCCAAAGAGTGGGGGCTGACGCTGGTATCGTATGCCAACGACACCCAGTTGGTCATCACCCTCACGGAAAGCCCCTCCATCGCGGCCTCCAGGTTCAGAAATGGCCTGGCAGCAGTGGCACAATGGATGACGGACAATTACCTACAACTGAACGCGGGGAAAACCGAAGTGCTTCTCCTTGGCAGAAACACCAGCCTTTGGAACGAGCACTGGTGGCCGTCATCCCTTGGTTCCATCCCACTCCCTAAATCCCTTGTAAAAAATCTTGGAGTCTGGATGGACGCCACACTCAGCTTCCAGACACACACCAAAAAGGTGGCCGCCACCTGTATAGGTCTTTTGAGAAATCTCAGCTCTATACTTGGCTTTTTCGACCCGAAGGTCCGCCAGCTGATTGTCCAAGCGACTATCCTTTCTTGCTTGGACTACGCGAATGTCCTCCTCCTAGGCGCAAACAAAGCAGAAATTGCTAGACTTCAACGCGTGCAAAATGCGGCGGCAAGAACGTTGGTCGGCCTTCCCCGCAGATGCTCAGCCAGAGCTACCATCCGCAAACTTCACTGGTTGCCCGTTGGCTTCAGAATTCAATTTAAAGCCCTCATCACGATCTTCAAAATCTTCAAACAGGGAAGTCCCACTCTTCTACAAAATCTCATCAGCCCCTACGTTCCTGGTTGTGATCTGCACTCCTCTAACCAGCTCCTCTTGAGTGTTCCCCGTGCAAAGCTATGCCGCACTGGAGGTCGCTCCTTCAGGGTCCTGGGACCCAAGCTATGGAATGCTCTGCCACTTCACATCCGTTCCCTAGACAGCCTTCCTACTTCCGAAAAGCCATCAAGACCCTCCTATTTCCCTCCAGTTAGCTTTTCACCCCCCCCCCCTTCCCCTTCCTGGTAGGTTCTGTGGCCTCTCTCAGCGCCGGGACGCCCCTTTGCTGGGGCAGCTGTCGCGCTTTACCAAACCCAGAATAGAATAGAATAGAATGTGGTTTACGCTGCACACAACATACAATGTTTGCGTATGTGGTTGCTGTAATAAGCCCACTTTATTTTCCTCGCTGGATAGGGCTATTCATCGCCCCCCTCCTACTGGGCCTTCCCCCTCTCCCTCTGTCTACACGGGGCTCCTTTTGAACACCCGCTCATTGGTCAAAAATAATGTCTCCTTTAGAGACCTTATCTCACAGGAAAAGCCTTCCTGGGCCTTTATTACAGAAACTTGGGCCTCAGATTCTTCCCAGCCGGATTTGATAAATGCTATTCCTGAAGGATATTCGCTGGCCAGGATGGACAGAGTGGGTCGTGTGGGAGGAGGTCTGGGGTTACTCTATCTCAGCTCCATAAAATGCCGGACTGTCCATCTGTCCCCCCCCTCTGTGAAATTGCAAGCAATGCATTTCACCCTCACCCCCTCCCCCACTATTTCCTTTACCGGGATACTGGTCTATAGACCCCCTGGTCCTAGGTCGGCTTTCTGCTCTGAATTTCTTAAAATCTTAGAGCCCTACATCGCTGGGCCCTGCTTGACCATTTTAGGAGATTTTAATTTCCACTTGGAGAAGCATACTTCCCCTGACACCTCCCATCTACTAGACGCCCTATCCTCCTATAAGCTACCTCTGCTAAAGACTGGACCTACCCATTTAGCCGGCCACACCTTGGATGGAATTTTCAGCAATGATTCTCATCTCTCTATTGGTATCCCTTTCCCTCTGTCGTGGTCAGACCACTTTGTTGTCCCTTTTCGTTTTTCCCCTCCTTCCCCCAGCTGCTCCCAGTCCGTTCATACCAAGTGGGTCTTAAGAAGGAATTTTGGGGAGATTACTAACGACTCCCTTGCCCCTTATCTGGCTTCACTTAAGCCCTCTTCCACTGGTGATGTTCACACGGCGGCTCTTGACTTCTCCAATTCCTTGACGGAGGCTGTCAACTCACTCGCCCCTGCCAGGCCCCACTACTCGGCTAGGAAACGGCCCTCAGCCCCCTGGTACTCTGAATCTCTCAGGATTCTTAGACAAGGATGCAGAAGGCAGGAAAGGCTTTGGAGGACACATCTTGATCCTATAGAGAGGGAAAAACACAGAACCCTTCTCAAAGAGTACAAATCGGCCGTACTCAGAGACAAACAGGCTCACTTCTCCAAACTCACATCCTCTCTCAAATCATCCAGTGATCTATTTAAGATAGTGGATAATCTCTCCCTCATTCAGATGCCTGATCCCATAACAGCTTCACAGGTCCTGTGTGATCAGATCTCCACTTTCTTCCATGAGAAGATCATGGATATCTACACAGACTTGGAAACTCAGAATTCCAGCCCCCTCCTTGCCTCTTCCTTAATCCCCCCTGATATCCCTGTCCCTACTCCCGTCCACGCTCTCTCCCAGTTCCCCGCCATCACTTCCGCTCATCTTAACTCTCTGCTTGACAAACTTAAGTCTGGATCACCTCTGGATCCATGCCCCCTTAAGGTCCTCAAAGACTGCAGACAGACTATCCTTCCCCCTTTGATGGAAGTGATGAACTTGGCCATCTCAGAGGGGATAAGGAAATTGGCCACTGTCAAGCCCCTACTCAAGAAACCTACCCTGGACCCTGGGACATTAAAGAACTTTCGTCCCATCTCCCTTCTTCCTGCCCCTGCTAAACTTTTGGAGACTCATCTCAACCTCCACTTGAGTTCTTTCCTTGACAGTACCAACTCTCTTGATCCCTCACAGCATGGTTTCCGGAGGACCCATAGCACTGAGTCGGCACTTACAGTGGTAGTCGATAGCATTCGCTCTAGGGTCGACACCGGTCACACCACCTTACTGGTGTTACTTGACCTTACGGCGGCTTTCGACACCCTGTCTCCAAATATTCTTGTTAACCGACTCAGTGAGCTGGGAGTCAAGGGTTCTGCACTCAATCTTCTTGCCTCCTTTCTTGACCAACGGAAGCAAAGGGTCAAGCTTGGTGAGTATATGTCACCTGTCAAGGCCGTGAAGTGTGGGGTCCCCCAGGGCTCTTCACTGAGCCCGACGGTTTTTAACATTTACGTCGCCCCTCTCGCCAGGCTTATAAGATCCTTTGGCCTGGAAGTTCTCTCCTATGCCGACGACACGCAGATTATGGCTTCCATCTCCCAATCTGTGAGCCAAACCGCGTACAATTTTAAAAACTGTATGGAGGCGGTCGCCGGATGGATTCTTAAGAACTTCCTTAAGTTAAATGGCGAGAAAACGGATGTTCTTGTTTTCGGAGGCAAAAGTGAGATCTGGTCTATGGATTGGTGGCCGTCTGTCCTCGGGGCCTGTCCTACGCCCACTTTTTCTGCCCGTAACCTTGGGATCATATTGGACACCTCTCTTTCCCTGGATAAACAGGTCAGTAGGACGGTGTCCACTTGCTGTAATGCCCTGAGGATTTTAAGGAAGATCTCTCACTACCTTTCCCCTGAGGCACGCAAACAGGTAGCAATAGCGGTCATTGCCTCCAGACTGGACTATTGCAATGCCCTATACCTTGGCATTAGCAGTGGTCTCATTCAGCGCCTCCAGACCGTACAGAATGCGGCTGCCCGGTTTGTTGTAGGTGCTCCTAAACGTTCCTCGGGCACTACCATCAGAAAAGACCTGCATTGGCTCCCCATGCAGGCAAGGATCAACTTTAAGGCTTTATGCCTTACTCATCGTGCCCTTAATGAATCTGGACCGGAGGCTATTCGTGCCCTGGTGGCCCACTATGTCCCTGGGAGAGCACTCCGCTCTTCCAACAAAAACCTGCTTGTGGTTCCTCGTATATCCAAGGTCCGGTGGGGAGGAAGGTCTTTTCGCTTCCTTGCGCCTAGACTTTGGAATACGCTCCCTAGTGATCTCAAGTTGATCTCCTCTCACCTTCAGTTCCGCAAGGCACTTAAGACTTGGCTTTTCCTAGCAGCTTATCTCTAAGTTCCCCTCCTGGTTGATATCTGAGCTCTCTGGTTACCATCTTCAGCGCCTTGATGCCTATGGGTTTAGTTGCGCTTTTGTATACAAATTGCCATTAATAATAATAATAATAATAATGCGAACAGGTGCGGCGAGCAGCTGCACCTGCTCATGGAACTCCACATATTGCAGTGGATTTTTTGGACACTCTGTGGAGTTCGGCATAGTGCGGCTAACCAAACTCTGCCCGGGCCTAGTTACATACTGAGCTGTTCAGTTGGAATTAGGTGAGTGAAAACTTTATTAATGGTAGATAGTGGTCAAGTGAATATTTTTGACTCCTAGCTATGGTTTCAATATCCTATCCACAATTGGTATATTTGATTTATTTGTAAGGCGTAGTTCAGTTCTGTAGCTATGCCCAAGGTCTGTAAATTAAATACTACTAGACGCATTGTACAACAGATTGTGCAACCCAGAGAAGTAGGCCTTCAAATATGTCTGAGGAATGCTAGTCTAGAACCTTTGTCTGTAGTTTGCACTGCGTTGTTGGATTGATATTTACAATGTCTTGTTAAGCCTCAGTCATACACCTAGACAGCAGTTATATATCCAGCACTAACTGAGCCAGTTATACACACAATTACATACCTCAACTCTCACTAACAGTGAAGCGAAGCAATTTATACAGCTACTTATATGTAAACTTACAGAATCCGAGAGTTACTAAGAGAGCCAGTCACCTAGCATCACAGTTACTTACACATCCATTGACACACCTAGAGAGAAACAGATACACTTATTTAAATATAAAATGAAGTACTGACACTCCTAGTCACCCATGCAGACAAGTAGCCCTATACACATGGCACAGGCCTGCTATTGTAGACCCAGTGTGTGCAGTTTCACTGGTAGGTCGAGATGGCATTTTAAACTCCTTGCCAAGCTTTAAAATTCCCTTCAACTACATGTAGGCCACTCTTACATAGGTGGGTCATAGGGCAGAGTGCTATGTGCTTAGAAGGTAAGACATGTAATTTGAAGTTTCAGTGACTCACATGCACACTTCCATAGCCATATGCCTAGTTAAACATCCAGTCTCCCACCCATACTGAAACTCATAAACCAATTTATAAAAGCATAAATGCACTCACAATCCCAGGCAGACAGAGGTATTTACACATCCACTCACTCACCTATACAACAGTTATGTATCCAGCACAACGAGAGCCACTTGCACACACAGTTACACACTCCAAGAGCCACTAAAACAGCCAGTAATAAATCCATACAGCTCTGAAACATACACATTTAGATTAGTTTCTAAGAAAGCCAGCCATACAACGACATAGTAACATACATATTTAGTGAGATAGGATCAGAGAAAATGGTACACTCATTTAGATATGCACTCCAATAATGACACAACCAAGTAAGCCATTCACACAAGTTACCCTTTAAACATGTCTCAGACCTGCTACTGCAGAGCTTGTGTGTGCAGTTTTACTGTTAGGTCGAGTTGGCGTTTAAAACCCCTATTAAGCTTTAAACTTCACTTCTACTACGTATAAATTACCCATAACATAGGCTGTAGGTAGGCCGTATGGAAGCCCGGGACCAGGGTTCAATTCCCGCCTCGGTGGGTCTTGGGCTCAAAATTCCACGGACCTGATAATTCTCGCCTCGGTGCCTATTCCAATCATGGAGTCCCACTCTGCAACTCTGGGCAATAGCTTGCTTAATCTCCACAACGGCCCCCACAACGCTAAGGATGCCTGGCCTACACCTTGGGGGTGCCCAGGAGTGGACGCCTCACAGGGAAAGCCAGGATGGGTTCCACAGCGGTATTCGTACAAGCGCCTTGAGACCCTTGCGGGTGAGTAGTGCGCTATACAAGTATCAATTTACATTTACATTTTAAACTGCTCTGTGCTTAGAAGGTAAGACGTGATTTGAAGTTTTAGTGAATTACATGTGCATGTACAGACCAATAGTCCCAGTCAAACATCCAGTACCACACTCATACTGCAACTCATAAACCTATATACAAAAGCATACAGTCACTTACACACCCACATAAACAGTGAGAGAGGCATTTACACATTGAGTGGCACACCCATACAGCACATATGTACCCAACAGTAACTGAGCTAGTTGCACACAGAGTTACCCCAACAATCTCCAGCCCTCCCAGTAACCAATACATATACCCACTTAAATACAGGGTTAGAGACCCATACATGTTCTAATATACCAGTCAAATAGTGAGATACTTAGATATTCAGTGAGACACATACAAAGAAAATGGCACACTCATTCAAGTATGTAGTTCAATACTGACAGAACCAAGTGAGCCAGCCAAACAAGTTGGCCTTTAAACATCTCTCAGGCCTACAACTGCAGATGCTGTGTGGGTACTTTTAATGCTAGGCCAACTTGGCATTTAAAATCCTTTTGTCAAGCCTTAAACTCTTCTTCTACTACATGTAAGTCACTGACGGATTTGAGGCATACTGTTCATTTAAACAAATCATTTTTAAATATATTTTATTGAATAATTTATATTAATTTGTTGATGTTTACAAACATTAATTGATCATGTAAATTTTAACCTTCGGTGTCGGGGTAACCATCTATATCTCCATCATTCTGTACAGCCAATTGAGCCCAAGTGGGCTGATCCCGGAGACAGATAAAACCTAATTCACAAAAGGGAAGGGGTGGAATTCATCCATCCGGTCACAATAAACATGGATGCTCAACTGTGCCCTAGTAGGCAATGGTATAGATGTCCCTATTCTTCCAATTCTTGCCTCACCCCAAAAAATTATAGAGGGCAGCAACTGTCATAGACGATAGAATGCAAACTGGACAATGCCCAGACTGTTTCTTAATGAAATACAAAGAAGCTGCCCCACCGGGCTGGATATATTTGGCTCTTTTTGCGTTTAATGTCCAGCATCCAGCTCCAAGAGTTTCTGCAGTAAAAAGACAAACAATACTGTGAGAACCACAAATTCTGTGTCCAATTAAAATGACAAGCAAACATAACTTGTTAAGGAACTAGAGAAAAGGGGGACTAAAAAAGCGAGTGGGAGAAGCAGGTGGCCTGGACTGACATCATGGACGAATGAGTACACAAGATTGTTTGTTAGAGGAGATATATTGATGATGTCTTCATAATATGGAGAGGTAGAGAAGAGTCCGCAAACTGATATATCACCCGCCTCAACAACAATGTTTTGAATCTCAGAATCACCAGCAAGATGAGTTCCTCCCAGGGGAATTTTCTAGATTTGAAAGTATTTGTAAGTGCTAACAAGATTCGAACAGCTTTCTTTAGGAAAGCAACAGCGGGCAATTCAGTGTTGCATGCAACTGGTAGCCACCCGTTTAATGTAATAAAGAGTATTCTTACGGAGAGCTGCTGCAGCTCAAGAGGGAGCGATTTCAAGCAAACAGCGAAAGAGAGCATTTCAAAGTTTAAAGTGAGAGGTTATACGAAGGGTGTCTTGAGAGATGCACATAAGAAAGTTGAGGAGAAGGAAAGGGTCGAATTGCTACAAAGGACAGCGAAAGGACAAGAAGAAGATGAACAACAATTTCAGAATGATAACTAGTTATTCTAATGTTGCGAGTAAGGTGAGAAGTATTCTGCAAAGAAACTAGAGAATTTTGAAATCTGACTTAGTGATAGGTCAAGATCTCCCATCGCACACCAAGATGACTTTCAGGAAACCATGATCAGTAAGACACCAGATAGTAGAGAGTCACGTATCGAACATTAAACAGCAGTCAAATTTGCAGTCTGTTCCAGGCTCCTTTCCATTTGGAAGATGTAAGGCCTTGGCTAATAGTAAAAATGTGAGCTTACATAAAATCAAAGACCTAGCCAAAGAGAGGAAAATAACAAAGTTTATGAACTGCAATTCAACACATGTAGTCTACTGCCTAGTCTGTCCGTGTGGACTACGATACTTGGGAAGTACCATTCACCCCGTGAAGGTACGCATTTGGGAACATCAGAGGGTGATAAACAATAATGACGTAAATGATCCAGTAGCACGTCATTTTGCCAGCCACCATCATAGCAATAGATCCCTTCTTCAATACTTTTGTCTAGATCATGTAGCAAGAGACATTAAGGGAGGGGACAGGGAGAAGAAACTGAGGCGACTTGAATCACGTTATATAATCAATATGCAGACAAAATCACCGGAAGGTCTCAAAATTGGAGAGGAACTAGGAATACATCTGTGAAAGGTGGGGGTGGCACTTAATTGAGGAATAGGAATTAGCAGTAACTTAGAGTATCAAGAGGATCTTAGCACAGCACTGGGCACTAAAGAAGGGTCTTAAATAGAATTAAAGAAATAGCCTGTGGCTAATGACGATATACACTGGAGGCCAAATCAACCAATGCCCATTCAGGGCAAAATTGTTGGAGCAGGTTATATAACCTACAATGAGATGTGAGGATTCTGCAATAAATAAGAGTACATATGTCATAGAGTCCAAGTGATGTACATAACTCTCCCTAAAGGGGAATTATTATTGAAACATGTGGTTTGACAGGCGCCAGTTTGAAATTTGAAGTTATGCATGCTGCATGAAAAAATGCATATCATTTGTTCTAACATGGATTTGCACGTTTCAATATGGCGTGAGGAAAATCACTTGTAAATGTAGTCCCTCTATGATGTGAGCTAAAAAACGATGATGGATTCAACCCAGATCTGTGACTTGAGGTGAGTGTCTGAAAAGTTTCAGCACTCCATCCATCATCTCCTTGTATTTGCTTTGTTCGCCTTAAGTTGGCAGGGTATGACCAGACGGCGATCCCTTGCTCACTTTGCCACTGGATTCAAGCTAGCCTGCCTGATGAGGGCTGTTAGCATGAAACCGGTCCCAGGATGCTTGTTTCCAGTTCAGGGAAGACCTGGCTTGGCAGTTCCGGCTGGACTAATCCCATGAGGCACAGGGTCAAGACTGATTTGCATATAGCTGGGTCTGAACTGATGTGGCGAAGTGAGCTAAAGAATGATGATGGATTCAACCCAGATGTGTGACTGGGGTTGAGAGTCTGAAAAGTTTCAGCTCTCCGCCCAACATCCTCTTGTGTTTGCTTTGTTCGCCCTAAGTTGGCAGGGTATGCCCAGACGTGGGTCCCTTGCTCACTTTGCCACTGGATTCAAGCTAGCCTGGCAGATGAGGGCTGTTAGCCCAAAACCTGTCCCAAGAGGCTTGTTTACGGTTCATGGAAGACCTGGCTTGGCAGTTCAGGCTGGACTGTTCCCATGAAGCACAGGGTTAGGATAGGATAGGATAGGATATATGTTTTTAAAGCACTTGATTGATGTGGCGTCTTGGTGCTGGTGTATGTGGGAGGGAAAAACCTCCTGTATTATCAGGGAAACTGGGTGGGAGCAAACAGCAATGTTTTTTCAATGCCTTCCTAAAGAGATGCCGGTTGGGCTGAAATCTCATGGCTACTGGCATTCTATTTCAGAGTTTTGCCACACAATTCGACAACATCCTGCCACCCCATCTTGCCCGCCTAATATTTGGGGTATGTATTAGGCCCAAATTTGCTGATCTTAGAACACGCCAGGGGGTATAGGGTGAGAAAATTTTTTGAATATCCTCAGCGTCCCCACCATAGAGCACCATAGAGTGCCTTGTGCACCAGGCACACAGCCTTAAATTCCACTCACTGCTGGATCGGGAGCCAAAGCAGTGATTTGATCCCTGCCGAGTCTGATTGTCCTTTTGGTATGTTTAAAAGCAGGCGTGCAGCTGCATTCTGTAAAGATTGCAGTTTTCTTATCTGGGTTTTATCAATTCCCAGAAAAAGGGCATTGCAATAGACCAGTTTGGCCAAAAAAAGGGCGACCACCACGGTCTTTTGTAATTCTTGTGAGATAAAAGGAAACATTTTCCTCAAGGATTTTAGTAGAATGAAGCAGGAGGAGGTGAGACTGTTAACTTGGGCGGAGAAGTTCAGCTGGTCATCGAAGATGACTCCAAGATTCCTGACCTTAACAACAGCGCTCGGACATTCCCCGGCTTCTGCCGGCCACCAGGAGTCATTCCACAAGGATTGACCTTGGCCAAACTCTATCCCCTCAGTTTTATCTGTGTTGATTTTCAGGGAGCTATGGTTCAGCTAGTTCATGATCTCAGTGAGATATCCATAAAAACTGACAGCTGTGGCCTCCGGCTGATTGGATGTAGAGATCACAAGCTGAGAGTTATCTGCATAAGAGACCAAGGCGAATCCATGCCTCCTGATGAGTCTGGCCAATGGGGTGACATAGACGTCAAACAATGTTGGAGATAGGGCCAATCCCTGAGGGACCCCGCAAGGAAGATGGAAATTGTCCGATTGCAGACCCTCCCAATGCAAGCTCTGCTCCCTTGCCTCCAGGACCAAGGAGAGGAGGGCCAGATCCATGCCCTCAATTCCCACGTCCCTCAGCCGCTGCACTAACACCGTGTGCTTCACGGTTTCAAATGCTGCTGATAGGTAGAGGAGCACGAGGACCGCTCTGCCCCCTCCGTCCACTATTTTTCGGATTTCTTCAGTAGCAGTAATCAGGGATGATTCCATTGAATGGCATGACCGAAAGCATGCTACATAGAGTGCAGCAGATTGTTGGAATCCAGGTTGTGAGTCAATGTCTTATTCATTGACGTCTCCATAATTTTAGCTATTATTGGTAGGCTAGCAATAGGGCAATAGTTTTTAGGTTTGGTGGGGTCCAGGGACGTGTTTCTTAGAATTGGCCTGATACCTGCTCTTTTCCAAGCTACCGGGTAGTTACCTGATTCCAGAACTCGATTGATAAGGGGTGTAAGATTATCACAAATCCTTCTAGAGGCCAGGTGAATAGTAGCTGGGGACAAGTGTCTCTGGGGGAGCCGGATGTAATGGAAAGAAGAAGTTTTTGCACCTCACCCCTAGTAAGTGTCTGAAAGCAGGATAGTCTGCACTGAGTCAGCCCGTCCACACCAAGCAGTTGACATTGGTTGTCAGGTGTTCCCTGAGTGTTCAAAAGGTCATCATATATCACTTGCACCTTGTTCTGAAAAAATGAGGCCAATTTGTTGCACATATCCTGACCTGGTTTAAATATATTTTCTTGCTGCGTTTTGGCCAGCAGTTTATCAGATTTAAAGAGCTCCTTTGCAGAGTTTCCAGCTTCCTCAATCTTAGTTGTGAAATAAAGCTTCTTGGCAGCAAATATTGCTTCTTTATACTGTTGGAGGGCTAGATTATAGATTGCTTTCTTTCCCATACCATAGTCTAGTCTCCAGAGACGCTCAGCGTTCCTACAATTTAGTTTTAGGCGCTTTCGCTCCAGGCCATACCAAGGTGATGACATCTTAGACCTCTTTAACACCACCAGTTTTTCGGGCGCAACACAGTTAGGCGCTGTCATAAGCCAATCATTAAACTGGGATGCTGCTACGTTATTGTCCTTTGCTAGCGGGGCGGGGAGGTGGCCAAGGGCCAATTCTAGGTCATTACCTTGAACTTTGTTCCACCTTCGGATTTTTACCTTGGAAGGCTTGGTTTGAGTGTAATGAATAGGCAGCATGACCTTAATAATAAAATGGATGGCCATATGGTCGGACCATGGAAGAGTTAGTGTTTTCGTCAGATTAATATCCGGGTTATTAGAAAATATGCCATCCAAAGTGTGGCCCGCCTGATTATTATTATTATTATTATTATTATTATTATTATTATTATTATTATTATTATTATTATGTGACATGTATAGAGCGCACTGACACCATGAGTTTCCTGGCGCTGATGAGTGGGCTTGGTTACTAGTTGATTTAGACTAAAAGCTGCTAGATTATCTAAAACTCTGACTGTATCTGAGTTGCTCATTAATTCCAGGTGATTAAAGTCCCCTAGGATGGTGAGGGAGTGGGGGTCTGTGTAGGACTCCAGGAGCGTCAGTAATGCCTGGGTGAACACTGCTCAAGGCCCTGGAGGGCGATAAATGAGAAGGCCTTGAAAGGTCAAGAGATTGTTACGTTTTATACAAAAATGTAGATCCTCAGCTGGTAGAGCTGAGATGGCTTCCACACGCACCTTCATGTGGTCTCTGTAGATGATGGCTATACCCCCCTCTACCTTCATCCCTGTCTTGAGAGATGACTGAATATCCTCCTGGCAAGGCGATGTTCCAATCCGGACCTGAGGTATTGTCCGTCCTGGTCTCAGTCAAAAAGACTATATCGGGACTATGAAGTTGAATCAGGTCCTCTAGTTGGTATTTGTGTTTTACCACTGACCGAGTGTTAAGCAGAATACACTGAGCATATTGTTCATGCACTGCCTTTGGGACTTTGATTACCCCATTAGTGGTATTATTATTAATTGCTCCCTCGTTGTCTCTTTCCATGCAGGTGTTAGTCTTTTGTCCTCCCCTTCCTCTCCCTGTCGTGTTTGTGGGCTCCGGGTGGTTAACGAGGCCTGGGTAAATTCGATATAAGCATTCAGAACATAAGGGCTCACCTGCGTTGTTGTTTTGATGGAGCAAGTTGGGAGTCATGCATGTGTCTCTTTTCAGGACCAACAGCTGATTTCTACTATATTTTTGAGGCGGTAAATGACCAGGGGTTGTGGCAATGGTTGCGCTCGGGGCGTTCTAAAACAACAAATGAGGAACCAAACAGCATCAGTAATAGAATCAGACAATACAGTAAGTGATTCTGACATGGATGCCAGTGAAGGGGAACAAAACACCTATAGATATCCCAAGGCCTCTTTTTTCAGAAGAAATGAAGCGCCTTTATATAGAGCAAAAAACAACAAACTTGTAAATGGAGGGTCCCAGGGAATGTTTAATGACCACACAGTTATAGCCCTTGAACAGAAGTACAACTAAACACCAAAATAACTGTGGGTCAAGAAGAATGTGTCTTTTATAGAGTGTGTCAGGGTGACTGAGTGTCTGTTGAATAATTTGTTAGAACAGCACACAACAAAGTATCTCACTAGGAGGGAAGATATCCATCAGTTTATCGTCCTTTGCCGCTCTGTCATCATTTGAAACCCTTCCCAGGGTGTGGAAGCTAAGTTGTTGCCACTTCAACAAAGAAAGGGAAGTGCGCGGTAAAGGGAGGGGTTGTCACTCGATAACTGAGGAGCAGTGCAAGAGAGAATTTATGAAAATCAAAAGGAGGAAGGAGAAAAAAGTGCTCTATGTTAAAATTGGATAATGAACGCTGAGGAACTTTATTCTGGTGCCGTTCACCTCCCCGAGCAGCACAGACGGCTGCCGAGTGTACCGACGGGCAGAGCGGTGCACTATCTTCCTGAGCTGTAGCCAGGCGAAGAGTGGCACGTTCCTCTTACCCTAAAGGAGGATCACCAGGTTTGATCAGGTGATATCTGTATCTGTATCAAATATCTTATTTTATCACACATTGAGCAGTAGCATATACTTTAGGTCCTGATGAAGCGGGTGATACCTAGTGATCTTTAAACCGCAGAAACATGTCGACCACCATGATAAACCAGTGACTATTAGGGTTACTCACTGGTTGTGTTGCACTGATTTGTTTTTTAACCTTCGAAATGAACGGCACCAGAATAAAGGGGCATATTACCAAGCAATAGCGATAATTATCGCTATTGCTTGGTTAGAGACAAAAATTTACCGCTGAGCTGCGGCGATTTTTACCACAAATAAACCTTGGTATAACCAAGGTTTATCGCAAATGCGATAAAAATCGCCGCAAGTCAGCGATATTCATGCATTACCGAGCTAATGCTCTTAGCCATGTTATCCACCTCCCATTGGATAACATGGCTAAGAACTGCTCAGGGCAGGTGTTAGCTTTTGGAGATATTCGCGCTTAGCGCGAATATCTCCAAAAGTTGGTAATAGGAGATAGCGATGTTAGCAACTGTTTTCAGTCGCTAACATCTTGGCACGCCCACTTTGCATGTCATTAGTGATAAATATCACTGACATGCAAAGTGGGGCCCAAGATGGTCGCTATCTCCTACTAGCTGTCTCTAACTGGTGTTAGCGACAGCTAGGTAATAGGGAGATAATTTTATCTCCGCTTTCTTGGCTTTTAAAGCCAAAAGAGCGGAGATAAACCCCCTTGATAATATGCCTCACATTCTTCTTGACCCACAGTTATTTTGGTGTTTAGTTGTGCTCCAATATATAGACCAACGACCAAGCGGGAACAGAAGCCACTTTCCTCTCTCTCTTTCTCTCTATCTCTCTCTCTCTCTCTCTCTCTCTCTCTCTCTCTCTGTGAATGCAACACATATAGAAAGAGGAAAAAACGGTGAAAAATAAACATAATTCTCCTCGTTACATCTCACCTCGGAAAGTATATGGATTTGACGCTTCCCCAGCTTTACATCGATTGGGAAATCTGGGGCAGTGACAAATGCCATGTGTGCTGCATGGAAAAACCCACATTAACGCCCATGGAATGTCTACAGGGTGCAGAGTAAGGCAATGATTTACGCTGTGTTGCATTACTCATGATTTATGAGGTCACGCAAAGTCCCACTGGGTGGCTTCCTAAATCTTTATGAGACACGTGAATCACACATGAACTACTTTACAAGGTGCAAAAGTGACTCAGGGCTCTCATAAATAAGCCCCTAAGTGTTTTAAGAGTTTCAAGTTCTGATCAAATCATGTCACAAAGGTTCACATCAGATAAATACATCCGCAGATCTGAGTAATATTCTACTCGAATGCTTCTGCTTTTTTCTCGCTGCTCTTAATTGAAGTAAGATTTCTTATTTTTCTGCTAGAGATTCCATCAGTATCTAGATGTTGGTGATTCTTCATAGCTTTTGCAAGGAAGATGCAATCTAAAGTTATCTGGGTCCTGCTATTATCTTTGACAATAACAAAGCAAATTTGACTATACACTCCTAAAAGTGTAGGTTTTGAATCCTCTACAGGTCCTAAATTTTAATAATGTCACTTAGCTGTCTAATTTTGCTAGTTTCCTACTTTAGAGAAGAAGCTCAATTAAATCTATACTTGGTCTTTCATGGAGGGGCCTTCTGATACCGCCATTGCTGCAACCATCTCAAAGTTTTTTTTACATTAATGTCGGGTATTAGACACATATTTATACTGAAGCTGATATTGACTCTATGTTGTCCGCATTCTTATCTGGAATCAGTTAATGTCTTCTTTCCAATTAGCATTTTTTTTGTAAAGCACTACGACTTTGAGTAGGGTTTCTTTATGTTTCATATATTACTTTATTGCTTTTTACCTGCAGTTTTATAAATGTTGGTTTATGTGCTTCTTTCACTTAGTTGAGCCTCTTTCAGTAGATGGCACTCAGTGGATTCATTAGTGTACCAGAATGAAAGAAAGTACTTTGAGGTAGATTTACAATAACAGGCTCATCCACAGGGTTGCGCCAGTTATTGTGCGCCGCCGCTCCGCCACCCATGGTGCGCCGCATTTACAATGCGGCGCACCATGGGGCAAAAACTGCACAGATGCGTGACGCATCTGTGCCGTAAAGGTGGTGCATTGCTGGAGTTGCGTCGCAAGCGCGATGCAGCTCCAGTAAGGCTCGGGGGTGCCCTATCTGTCCAATGCTGCGTCAAGCCTTACGCCTGCTTCAAGCAGGCGCAGGGTTTTGATACAGCATTAGCCTAAAAGTGACTGAGTGAAATCTAGTAGATTTAACTCAGCCACTTTTGCGAGGCGCACCTGCCCCGAAACGCTCACTCTGTGCCGGAATGCCCACATGTGGCGCAGGGCTTTACAACGTGACGCATCTGCCTAGATGCGTCACGTTGTAAATGGGTCGCAGGGATGTGCCACGTTTACGCCGCCGTTGCGTGATGCAAACGTGGCACAAGTCCAACATAAATCTGCCCTAATGTTAAAGGGATTGGATCTAGAAAGCAGGCATTCTTCGTTTTATAAGTTCCATGTTTGACAGCACCCCGATTGACACAAAAGTTGTTTGCATTAGGAAATATAAGCAAAATGCCAAAATCATTAAAACATCCAAACTGTCTCAATAATGATTATTTCTTTATTTCAAATATCACCTTTCGTTTACATGTGAGGGGGTTATTTTTATTCTATGTTTGTGTTATTTGTTATAAGCCACTGTGAAAAGCTTGCACTGGAAACGCGTAATCTTTCTGAAGATGCCTTATTCAGTGTGTAGAATCATTCATATCTCCGGAAAGCATTTCGATATTCTTGGGTTTACCTTTTACAAATAATACATGTGCTTGAAGAAGAATCCTCGGCCCACAGGCCTGTTTACACACAGGCTCCCTTCATGTTACCAGCGTGTGCTTTTATTTGAGGACTGTCAAAAAAATAAAACGCATTGGGGTTATTCAATAACTTACTGGCACAACCTCTTGGCTATGGCCCCAAAGTGGCAAAATATCTGAGGGTATAGCAAAAGGAAAATTGTTGTATCACAGGTCAATAGTCAATAATGAGTTACATGTAAGGTGCCCTTCTTTACAGAGATTTAGGGCCATATGTATGAAGGTATTTTCGATTCGCAAATGCCGAAATTCGCCGAATTTCGGCCTTTGCGAATCGGAAACGGCCATTTTTGCACATTGGCAATGTATGAAAAAGTAGCAAAATAAGGAATTGCAAAAATTTGCGATTCCTTATTTTGCCATAGCGAGTGCAAACAGTCCACCTAGGCCCCTTCACTGCAACCCAGGTACCCACCACCTGTGGAGTCCCTCAGGGATCCTCCCTCTCACCTCTACTTTTTAATTTATACCTTCGCCCGTTAATTCACTCACTCAGCAACTGGAACTGCACTGTCCTCAACTACGCCGACGACATGCAGATCATCTTTCCTTTAGACACCCCGGATGTGGCATCTAATATCCAGGCAGTAATGTTGCACATCCAACAATGGATGATTTCTAACCAGCTCAAATTAAATCCGGAAAAAACGGAACTCATCCTGCCTTGCGCTAGCTCGGCACACTGGGGACCCCAATTCTGGCCAGTCGAGCTGGGCACTGCCCCTACTCCGTCGAGCGCAGTAAAAAGCCTGGGTGTCACCATTGACAAAGATCTCTCCCTGAAAACCCACGTTGGAACGATCAACTCTGCTAGCATGTTCCAGCTACGCAAAATTCGAAAAATTTCTCACCTGCTTTCCCACGAGGCCTTGGTGCAAATTGTTATTTCCCTTGTCCTCTCCCGCCTCGACTTCTCCAACTCCCTTTACTGGGGACTACCCAGTTCCCTGCTCCACCGACTCCAGATGGTGCAGAACCAGGCAGCAAGACTTATTTGTAAAGTCCCCAAATGGCAATCTGCTAGACCCCTCCTGGCCAAGCTGCACTGGCTGCCCATTGAACAAAGGGCTGCCTTCAAAATTGGATGCCTAATCTACAAAGCACGGCATACCAAATGCCCGTCCTTCCTGAAATCCCTCATTAACCCACACTGCCCGACCCGCAACCTCCGCTCTGCCCATCTTCACCTTCTCACCTCCCCAACGATCAAGCTAAAAAAACTGGGTGGCCAGAGATTCAGCTTCCTGGCACCCAAGCTGTGGAACTCCATCACCCTACACATCAAAACCTCTGACACCCTGCTGAGTTTCAGAAAAAGCCTAAAGACCTGGCTCTTCTCGAACTCCCACTAGCTCTCTTTCCTACCCCAATTCCAATCTTATCGCCAGGAAACCTCCGGTGTCAGTGCGCTTTATAAATGCAGCCTAACATTAACATTAACATTAACATAGCATTTAAGGACTCACAATTTTGCGATTCCTTAATTGCTATGTAAGAAGCTTTTTTCTCTTGCGAATTTTGTTTAAGGAATCGCAATTCACCACCAACTGAAAGTTGGTGGTAAATTGCGATTCCTTGTCAATAAGCACAAATTGGCATTTTTCATTGTGGCATGTGACGCACATGCATGCCCTTAGGGCATGTATGTGCGCCATATGCGCACACATGTCATTTTCAGGGGTGCAGCACGGTGTTCTTGAGACACCCCCTGCACCCTTGAAAATTCGCTAAATTTGCGATTAGCAAATAGCGATTAGCAAATTTCCCCTTCATTCCTATGGGCCTCCTGGCCCCTAGAAATGAATGGGAAGTATTCCTTATTTGCGAATTTGCAATTTGCGAATTCGCAAACAAGGAATAGTAAGGAATCGCTAAAATTCCTAGATTACCTACATACATACCATTTTGCGAATTCTAAATAGCGATTCCTTAAGATTCGCTAATTAAAATTCGCAAAACAGAAGTATGATACATATGGCCCCTTCTGCCTATCCAAAAGAGCGACTGAGACCATACTAATTACACAACCTTCAAAGCGCCTTATCTGTGTGACAGACTGAAATATCCTTCTAGATGAAACAAGTCTCTGTATACCCTATAGAAAGAGGTGTACGTACATGTTTCACACTCTAGATGTGGCGAAGGGTGAGGGGCTTGTAGTTTGTTTTCAAATAATCTATCTGAAACACTTGTATGTATACTGTATTTATGTCAGGTGTAAAATTACAAAACTCAACCGTCTCACCTTTGACATCCCTAAATGATTTAAATGCACAGGGGACTTATTTCTTTTTTTGTACTATAACACCCGACTTTATTTAGCATCGCAAGGTTTAGAAAAGAATACACACACTGCGATCTACAGCTTAACCGCAAGCAGAAATATCCGCACGGGGCAGATTTACAAGCCCCTTGCGCCGCATTTATGCCGCCTTTGCGTCACTTTTGTGACGCAGTGGCGGCGCAAATCCTGCGCCATGTTGCGGGGTACTTACAACATGATGCATCTGGGAGATGCTTCACATTGTAAAGCCCTGCGCCACATGTAGGCGTTCCAGCGCAGGGGGGCGTTCCGGCACAGGAACGCCTCCTAAAAGTGGCTGAGTGAAATCTAAAAGATTTCACTCAGTCACTTTTAGACCCAGGCTGCGTCAAAACCCTGGGGCAGATTTACAAGCATCTTGCGCATCATTTACGCCGCCGTTGCGTCACTTTTGTGACGCAGCGGTGGTGCAAATCCTGCTCCATGGTGCGGTGGTACTTACAAAGTGACGCATCTGGAAGATGTGTCACATTGTAATGCCCTGCACGACATGTAGGCGTTCCTGCGCAGGGGAGGGGGGGTGTTCCAGTGCAGGAACACCTACCAAAAGTGGCTGAGTGAAATCTACAAGATTTCACTCAGTCACTTTTAGGCCCATTCTGATTCAAAACCCTGCGCCTGCCTGAAGCAGGCGTAAGGATTGACGCAGCATTAACTAAATAGGGCCCCCACAGCATTGCTGAAGCTGCATTGCGCTTGCGAATCAACTCCAGCAATGCATCACTTTTACGGGACAGATGCGTGACGCATCTGTGCCGATTTTGCACCATGGTGCGCCGCATTGTAAATGCGGCACATCCATGATGGCGGAGCTGCGACGCACAATAACTGGCGCATCCCTGCTGATTTGCAGGAATGCGCCAGTTATTGTAAATTTGCCCCCCTGCGCATGCCTGAAGCAGGCGTAAGGTTTGACGCAGCATTAACTAGATAGGGCCCCCAGAGCATTGCTGGAGCTGCGTCATGCTTGCGACGCAACTCCAGCAATGCGCCACTTTTACGGCACAGATGTGTCACTCATCTCTGCCGATTTTGCCTCATGGTGCGCCGCATTGCAAATGCGGCGCATCCATGATGGCGGAGCTGTGGCGCACTGCGGCGCATGTTAACTGGCGCATCCCTGGGGATGCGCCAGTTAATATAAATCTGCCCCAATAAGTGGAGCATCCCTGCTGATATGCAGGGATGCGCCAGTTATTGTCAATATGCCCCCTAATGATTTGCGACACGTTACTGTGCTCCATGCCCCAACTTTCCTTTTAACTTTGGCAACAATTCTCTCAATGCCGGCCCTCCGTTGCTTCGGAGTGTGTCTGGTAGAAAGCTGAAACGAGCTTGCTTTTTCTTTCCTCAAATTACGTTGATAGTTCAGAGTAGTGCTAAACGGGTGGTTTGAACACACGTGCACGCCTGTCATTCTGGCGGGCAGTCTCGAGTTAGGAAGTCAAGCCAACTGTGCAGTGATCGATGTATAAACATTTTTATTCACGTAGTTTATTACTTGCAGGATTAAAGTGAGTGGTTGGAAACAGGGCTACATACGAAACCAACATGTTGGCCGAAGAGAGACCGAAAATGGCAGCCAAAAATATTGGAAGTGGAAACTGGCAGATATATTTGAGACAAGAACACACATACTCTGTTATAACTATCAAGAACTGGAAAGTATACAGTCGATCTTACAGCTAAATGGGGCCCAGGGGATCTCATGGCATTAGACATTACTGGCACATCAATTTAAGTTTATAGGACTTGAATAACATTGCGAGAGATTCATCCGTGATTTATTTTAAGATGGCTGTAAATGCTATCGTGCTGGAATTTAACACGTTGTACTAGAAGAGGCTGGGGAGATGGCAAATCGATTTGAAATGCCAGCAGTATTTCGTATCGATGTGGCAAGTAGGGAATTTGGCTTTCAACTAAAACCCAAATGTAATCAGGGAATCTCTCCTTTCAGCACTTTGGACACTAATGGAAATAGGGGGGCTCCAATCATATCCCTATCCAGCAGCTATTATTGAGGCGGGTACTGGGTCTCATTCAGCAATGGTTGCAGGTTGGCTAGTTGTCTGCTCTCTATTTTTAGGGGGCTCTCTTAGTTTCACTTCCAATTGGGCCCGAAACAAAGGTCTGATTTAAAGGGCTATCACCCCTCCTTTGTTCAAGTATCATCCTGGCTGGGAACTATCTTGGGCAGTATTATACTTGTGGCACATTTTCCTTCATTGCGCTGGGCACACCTTTTAAACAGTGTGCCCAGCGCAATGAAGGAAAATGCACCATATTATGATGAATGCTCTGCCCCCAGGGCAGCGGCGAACTCGCGTTGCCCTTGGGTCAGTGCATCCATGTAAAAAACAGACCCACTGCTTTGAAGCTGCACCGTGTTTTCACAGTGCAGGCGGCAACCCACCTGCACTTTGAAGGGGGTATAAAGATCCCTTTGCAAGCAGGTGCATCCAGTGACTGCACCCACCTGCAAAGGGATGTCTGAGGTGTCCATTTAATCCCCTTTGACCCCTCTGGAGGGCTGCCACCAGGGGGCGCACTGACAGTGTCCCGCATTTTAGGTGGCACACTTTCAGTGCGCCTCCTGATTGCTTCTTTGCCCCTGAGCCAGCGTCTGTAATACGGCACGGGTGCAGAGGCAAAGGGTTTCCCTCATTTACATGGAGCATGCCCCATGCCAATGAAGGAACACCCTCTGAAGATAGCGCTGGCACTTTATGTGTGGCAGCTCTATCGGTATTACAGAAGGGGCTGCATTCGTTTTGCCCCCAGGGCACTTGTATAATACTGCTCCAGGTGGCTAAAACCTAGATGTAAGTGCAATGGAGGGAAAAAAACACAAGGCTTGACATCACTTCACAAGCACTTAAGAGAAACTATGATTTGTAGGCTGATTTTTGACTTCGTCCAATCCCTGTCTTTAAAAGTTACGCATGTTCTATAAAGAATATCAGATTTATATGTCTGCATCAGTAATTGCACAAATAACTATTTAAATAGCACTTAATAATTCTTTTATAGTGCTACTCATCAGAATGCAGAGTGTCAGAGAGCGCTATTTATTTATTTGAGATTTTATTTAGCACAGACTTGACCCAAACGCATTACAATGCTTTAGAAGAGAGCAAGAAGTATGTTCTGGTTAAAAATATCATGAAACAACCTATGAGCACTAGGAAAACCAATAAACAATGGTTAATTCACAATCACAATGAAATGCTTGCAAAGGGACAAAAAGAGCAGAGAGAACAAACATTTCATAACAGGAGGACAGAGGAACAAATACGAACAGTGATCCCCTCTTTAACCAATTCAAAATTAAACAATTTTGAGTTAGCTTTCAAATGTGAAAAGGGAAGAGGCTGGTGGGAGGAAGAATACAGTGGCATATTACCAAGGAATATCGATAATTATCGCTATTGCTTGGTTAGAGACAAAATGTTACCGCTGAGCTGCGGCGATTTTTACCGCAAATAAACCTTGGTATTACCAAGGTTTAACGCAAATGCGATAAAAATCGCCGCAAAGCATGAATATCGCTTAAAAGTCAGCGATATGCATGCATTACCGAGCTAATGCTCTTAGCCATGTTATCCACCTCCCATTGGATAACATGGCTAAGAACTGCTCAGGGAAGGTGTTAGCTTTTGGAGATATTCGCGCTTAGCGCGAATATTTCCAAAAGTTGGTAATAGGAGATAGCGATGTTAGCAACTGTTTTCAGTCGCTAACATCTTGGCACGCCCACTTTGCATGTCATTAGTGATAAATATCACTGACATGCAAAGTGGGGCCCAAGATGGTTGCTATCTCCTACTAGCTGTCGCTAACTGGTGTTAGCGACAGCTAGGTAATAAGGAGATAATTTTATCTCCGCTTTCTTGGCTTTTAAAGCCAAAAAAGCGGAGATAAACCCCCTTGATAATATGCCCCACAAAGTCTTGTTGAACCACCAGAGACTGTCTTTCCCATGCAGCTTTCTTTCTTGAATGCTAAAGGTTCGAACAGGAAGAATATGTTGTTGCTTGACCCTCATTGAGCTCCAGAGGCTTTCAGGTTTTCAGGTGGCAACAGGGGCAGCTATGAGATGGTTGTTCAGGAGAAAGGGAGAGACAGCTGCTAGTGGGGAATGAGTAAAATTATTGGAGTGTAAACAATGAGACAGAGCCCTGGCATTGGCTAGTGTTGGAAGTGACCATCTTTTGTGTGGTATTTTTAAACATTATAAAATTGGCATATCCCTGATTGGAACATTTAATTTATTAATGTACCTGTAAGTCCCTAGCATATGGTAAAAGATATACCCAAGAGCTGTAAAATTAAAGCTACTTGTGGACTGCATAATTCATTGCGCCACCCACTAAAGTAGCACTGTAAAACACTTCTATAGTCTGTTATTGCAACCTGGGTGAGCAGTTTTAAACTGTCCTTTCAACCTGGCAAAATAACACTTTCCCAGACCTAAATATTTCTTTTTAATACTATTAAGTCACCCCTACTGTAGGCCCTAAATGGTGCATGGTGCATAGTATTTATTAAATAGGGCATGGGTCCATACGTTTACATGTCCTGACGGGCAAAATCTTTAAAGTTGTTATGCATTGTGGCAAGGCTGGCTCTCGCATTGAAAAGCACTGGAGTGCATCATAACACCTTATAATGCATTACTTCAGTTTTACACTAGCTAGAACCATTATTCAAGGACTTAACCTAATAGTAATTTAAAATTCAATTAAGTTAGATTTTTAATTACTCTTTTGAAAATGTCACTTTTAAAAAACACAGGAATGGCATGGTGAGCAAAAAAACTATGGATTTAGGCACAGATCTCTGTACTGGGGTGAATGAATGACATTGTTCTGCATTCTGTCCATCACCTGTTGTTTTTTGCATTTGTCACCCCGAGTGAGACGGGTATGCTCAGACATGAGTCCCGTGCTCTCCATGCCACTGGAATCAAGCTATCCAGGCTGATGAGGGCTGAAAGCCCGAAACTGGTCCTTGGATGCTTGGTTCCAGTCAAGGGAGGACCTGGCTTGGTAGTTCGGGCTGGACTGTTCCCATGGGGCACAGGGTCAAGACTGATTTGCATATGGCTAGGTTCAAACTGGAATGGCATGGTGAGCAAAAAAATGATGGATTTAGGCCCAGATCTCTGTACTGGGGGGAATGTATGACATTGTTCTGCATTCTGTCCATCACCTTTTGTTTTTTGCATTTGTCACCCCGAGTGAGACGGGTATGCTCGGACGTGAGTCCTGTGCTCTCCATGCCACTGGATTCAAGCTATCCAGGCTGATGAGGGCTGAAAGCCCGAAACCGGTCCTTGGATGCTTGTTTCCAGTCCAGAAAGAACCTGGATTGGCAGTTCGGGCTGGACTGTTCCCATGGGGCACAGGATCAAGACTGATTTGCATATGGCTGGGTTCAAACTGAAATGGCATGGTGAGCAAAAAAATGATAGATTTAGGCCCAGATCTCTGTACTGGGGGGAATGTATGACATTGTTCTTCATTCTGTCCATCACCTTTTGTTTTTTGCATTTGTCACCCCGAGTGAGACGGGTATGCTCGGACGTGAGTCCTGTGCTCTCCATGCCACTGGATTCAAGCTATCCAGGCTGATGAGGGCTGAAAGCCCGAAACCGGTCCTTGGATGCTTGTTTCCAGTCCAGAAAGAACCTGGATTGGCAGTTCGGGCTGGACTGTTCCCATGGGGCACAGGATCAAGACTGATTTGCTTATGGCTGGGTTCAAACTGGAATGGCATGGTGAGCAAATAAACGATGGATTTAGGCCCAGATCTCTGTACTGGGGTGAATGTATGACATTGTTCTGCATTCTGTCCATCACCTGTTGTTTTTTGCATTTGTCACCCCGAGTGAGACGGGTATGCTCAGACGTGAGTCTCGTGCTCTCCATGCCAATTTAATCAAGCTATCCAGGCTGATGAGGGCTGAAAGCCCGAAACTGGTCCTTGAATGCTTGTTTCCAGTCCAGGGAGGACCTGGCTTGGCAGTTCGGGCTGGACTGTTTCCATGGGGCACATGGTCAAGACTGATTTGCATATGGCTGGGTTCAAACTGGAATGGCATGGTGAGCAAAAAAAACGATGAATTTAGGCCCAGATCTCTGTACTGGAGTGAATGTATGACATTGTTCTGCATTTTGTCCATCACCTGTTGTTTTTTGCATTTGTCACCCCGAGTGAGACAGGTATGCTCAGACGTGAGTCCCGTGCTCTCCATGCCACTGGAATCAAGCTATCCAGGCTGATGAGGGCTGAACGTCTGAAACCGGTCCTTGGATGCTTGTTTCCAGTCCAGGGAGGACCTGGCTTGACAGTTCGGGCTGGACTGTTCCCATGGGGCACAGGGTCAAGACTGATTTGCATATGGCTGGGTTCAAGCTGGAATGACATGGTGAGCCAAAAAACGATTGATTTTGGCCCAGATCTCTGTACTGGGGTGAATGTATGACATTGTTCTGCATTCTGTCCATCACCTGTTGTTTTTTGCATATGTCACCCGAGTGAGACGGGTATGCTCAGACGTGAGTCCAGTGCTCTCCATGCCACTGGAATCAAGCTATCCAGGCTGATGAGGGCTGAAAGCCCGAAACCGGTCCTTGGATGCTTGTTTCCAGTTCAGGGAGGACCTGGCTTGGCAGTTCGGGCTGGACTGTTCCCATGGGGCACAGGGTCAAGACTGATTTGCATATGGCTGGGTTCAAACTGGAATGGCTTGGTGAGCAAAACAACGATGGATTTAGGCCCAGATCTCTGTACTGGGGTGAATGTATGACATTGTTCTGCATTCTGTCCATCACCTGTTGTTTTTTGCATTTGTCACCCCGAGTGAGACGGGTATGCTCAGACGTGAGTTCCGTGCTCTCCTTGCCACTGGAATCAAGCTATCCCGGATGATGAGTGCTGAAAGCCCAAAACCGGTCCTTGGATGCTTGTTTCCAGTCCAGGGAGGACCTGGCTTGGCAATTCGTGCTGGACTGTTCCCAAGGGGCACAGGGTCAAGACTGATTTGCATATGGCTGTTTTCAAACTGGAATGGCATGGTGAGCAAAAAAACGATGAATAATGGGCCCAGATCTCTGTACTGGGGTGAATGTATGACATTGTTCTGCATTCTGTCCATCACATGTTGTTCTTTTGCATTTGTCACCCCGAGTGAGACGGGTATGCTCAGCCGTGAGTCCTGTGCTCTCCATGCCACTGGAATCAAGCTATCCAGGCTGATGAGTGCTGAAAGCCCGAAACCGGTCTTGGATGCTTGTTTCCAATCCAGGGAGGACCTGGCTTGGCAGTTCGGGCTGGACTGTTCCCATGGGGCACAGGGTCAAGACTGATTTGCATTTGGCTGGGTTCGAACTGGAATGGCTTGGTGAGCAAAAAAACGATGGATTTAGGCCCAGATCTCTGTACTGGGGTGAATGTATGACATTGTTCTGCATTCTGTGTATCACCTGTTGTTTTTTGCATTTGTCACCCGAGTGAGACGGGTATGCTCAGACGTGAGTCCCGTGCTCTCCATGCCACTGGAATCAAGCTATCTAGGCTTATGAGGGCTGAAAGCCCGAAACCGGTCCTAGTATGCTTGTTTCCAGTCCAGGGAGGACCTGGCTTGGCAGTTTGGCTGGACTGTTCCCATGGGGCACAGGGTCAAGACTGATTTGAATATGGCTGATTTCAAACTGGAATGGCTTGGTGAGTGAAAAAACTATGGATTTAGGCCCAGATCTCTGTACTGGGGTGAATGTATGACATTGTTCTGCATTCTGTCCATCACCTGTTGTTTTTTGCATTTGTCACCCTGAGTGAAACGGGTATGCTCAGACGTGAGTTCTGTGCTCTCCATGCCACTGGAATCAAGCTATCCATGCTGATGAGGGCTGAAAGCCCGAAACCGGTCCTTGGATGCTTGTTTCCAGTCCAGGGAGGACCTGGCTTGTCAGTTCGGGCTGGACTGTTCCCATGGGGCACAGGGTCAAGACTGATTTGCATATGGCTGGGTTCAAACTGGAATAGCATGGTGAGCAAAAAAACAATGGATTTAGGCCCAGATCTCTGTACTGGGGTGAATGTATGACATTGTTTTGCATTCTGTCCATCACCTGTTGTTTTTTGCATTTATCACCCCGAGTGAGATGGGTATGCTCAGACGAGAGACCGGTGCTCTCCATGCCACTGGAATCAAGCTATCCAGGCTGATGAGGGCTGAAAGCCGGAAACCAGTCCTTGGATGTTTGTTTACAGTCCAGGGAGGACCTGGCTTGGCAGTTCAGGCTGGACTGTTCCAATGGGGCACAGGGTCAAGACTGATTTGCATATGACTGGGTTCAAACTGGAATGGCATGGTGAGCAAAAAAACAATGGATATAGGCCCAGATCTCTGTACTGGGGTGAATGTATGACATTGTTCTGCATTCTGTCCATCACCTGTTGTTTTTTGCATTTGTCACCCCGAGTGAGACGGGTATGCTCAGACGTGAGTTTCGTGCTCTCCATGCCACTGGAATCAAGCTATCCAGGCTGATGAGTGCTGAAAGCCCGAAACCGGTCCTTGGATGCTTGTTTCCAGTCCAGGGAGGACCTGGCTTGGCAATTCGGGCTGGACTGTTTCCATGGGGCACAGGGTCAAGACTGATTTGCATATGGCTGGGTTCAAACTGGAACGGCATGGTGAGCAAAAAAACGATGAATAATGGGCCCAGATCTCTGTACTGAGGTGAATGTATGACATTGTTCTGCATTCTGTCCATCACCTGTTGTTTTTTGCATTTGTCACCCCGAGTAAGACGGGTATGCTCAGCCGTGAGTCCCGTGCTCTCCATGCCACTGGAATCAAGCAATCCAGGCTGATGAGGGCTGAAAGCCCGAAACCGGTCCTTGGATGCTTGTATCCAGTCCAGGGAGGACCTGGCTTGTCAGTTCGGGCTGGACTGTTCCCATGGGGCACAGGGTCAAGACTGATTTGCATATGGCTGGGTTCAAACTGGAATAGCATGGTGAGCAAAAAAACAATGGATTTAGGCCCAGATCTCTGTACTGGGGTGAATGTATGACATTGTTCTGCATTCTGTCCATCACCTGTTGTTTTTTGCATTTATCACCCGAGTGAGACGGGTATGCTCAGACGTGAGTCCGGTGCTCTCCATGCCACTGGAATCAAGCTATCCAGGCTGATGAGGACTGAAAGCCCGAAACCAGTCCTTGGATGCTTGTTTCCAGTCCAGGGAGGACCTGGCTTGTCAGTTTGGGCTGGACTGTTCCCATGGGGCACAGGGTCAAGACTGATTTGCATATGGCTGGGTTCAAACTGGAATGGCATGGTGAGCAAAAAAACGATGGATTTAGGCCCAGATCTCTGTACTGGGGTGAATGTATGACATTGTTCTGCATTCTGTCCATCACCTATTGTTTTTTGCATTTGTCATCCCGAGTGAGACGGGTATGCTCAGACGTGAGTCCCGTGCTCTCCATGCCACTGGAATCAAGCAATCCAGGCTGATGAGGGCTGAAAGCCCGAAACCGGTCCTTGGATGTTTGTTTATAGTCCAGGGAGGACCTGGCTTGGCAGTTCAGGCTGGACTGTTCCAATGAGGCACACGGTCAAGACTGATTTGCATATGGCTTGGTTCAAACTGGAATGGCATGGTGAGCAAAAAAACGATTTATTTAGGCACAGATCTCTGTACTGGGGTGAATGTATGATATTGTTCTGCATTCTGTCCATCACCTGTTGTTTTTTGCATTTGTCACCCCGAGTGAGACGGGTATGCTCAAACTTGAGTCCCGTGCTCTCCATGCCACTGGAATCAAGCTATCCAGGCTGATGAGGGCTGAAAGCCCGAAACCGGTCCTTGGATGCTTGTTTCCAGTCCAGGGAGGACCTGGCTTGGCAGTTCGGGCTGGACTGTTCCCATGGGGCACAGGGTCAAGACTGATTTGCATATGGCTGGGTTCAAACTGGAATGGCATGGTGAGCAGAAAAACGATGGATTTAGGCCCAGATCTTTGTACTGGGGTGAATGTATGACATTATTCTGCATTCTGTCCATCACCTGTTGTTTTTTGTTTTTTACTTTTAGAAAGCTGGCATTTTTTTGCTAAACCAAATATGCCTTTCTGGCACTTTTCAGTGTCACCTGACTGTTAATGGGTCTCCTGTGGTGAATTGTGTGTAGTTCAGTTCAGTTCAGTTCAGTTCAGTTCAGTTCAACTTTATTCGGCTACAATAGTACCCATAAAAGCACACAAAACGCAAATTCATCACAATAGTTAATACAAAAGGTTAACATTCAATATACAGATTTCCAAAGTGCCTTGTGCCAAACTAGCCTTCATGTTAGTATATACAATTATTAAAAACAAATTATATCACACAGTGTCAGGGGTCCATCATAGATCTCCGAGCCCTTGTTGCGGTTTTGAGAAGAGTGCCAGTGCGGAAGATAAGTTCAACATAATCCAAATCTACGCTACTTCCAGGGTGATTGGTCTTCTTTTGTTAAAATAGGGATATAAAAACTGCTTAGAGTATTTGATGTAATGTTTACAGAAAAATATAAAGTGCTTAGTAGTTTGCTCACTCCTCCCATCACAAGAACATAAGTTAAAATTGAAATTTGGGCTATAACCAAGTGGAAAGCAAAGTGCAAATTGAATTGTGCCACCTCTTAGTCGGAACAATAGGCTCATTTCTCAACGGCTCATTGGTAAATTCAGATACGTGTGAAGAGGATAACAATACTGTTCAATAGCCACGTAGTTACGCACAGTTGATTTCCTGAACTCCCGCTCATTATTATATAGGAAGTACAAAGTATTCTGCAGTTCCTTTTTTGCAACTGAGGCTGCTAGTATGGGATCCCGGAAGACGTTTTCTCTATTTATACTGTGCAGGCTACTCAGCACACCGCTTAGCCATGGGATTTCTAGGTCTTTGTCACAACGTTAACAGTCCTTAATAATCATCTGTGTCAAGGATGCCGCTTTGTTCTTGCACACTGAAACCCTCATAAGAGCCAGACGTGCCCGGATAAAATCAGTTATAAAATTAATATTGAGCTCTTTGTGGCATGTATATTGGGGGGTAGAAATTGGAATGTTCAGTAACTTTCTGCGAAACCTATTTTCTTCCTGCTGAATTACTGAGCAATTGACCGTATGTGGCCACTGGGGTGCACTGAAGTTTATAAATTTTCTGTACGGCTAAAAGCGCACCTGTGGTCTTAGGATGGGGTAAACTTAAGATTGAATTGGTGGGGTTTGAGAACTTGCTCCTGGCCTGATCTAAATGGTCACTCCAGGAGCCGTTCGCAGCAATGGCCTATCCTAGATAAGCAAAACATCTTACCAAAGTCAGTTTTTGTCCATCTATTGTAATCGGGCCTATATCGTGCTTCCCCGGGCCACTACTCATCAAAAAAGAATTCTTAAAATTTACCTGCAGGTCTAACTTTTTCATGTAATTATTGAGATTTTGGACAAGAAGACGCAGTGAATTTGGAGTATGGCCTATAAGAACTGCATCGTCTGCGTAAAGCAGCACAGGGATGGGCTCTTTCTTAATATATTGGACGTCTTGAGTAGCCGATTTCAGAGTGTTGAGGCCGTTGATTTATATAATAAAAATCAGGGGGGCCAACACTCATCCTTGTCTGACCCCCCTACCAATGTCAATTGGGCCCCGAAACCTCTCCACCCGCCCCAATCCTTACTTGGGCCTTAAGGTCTGTATGCAAATATGCCAAAAAATGTACCAGTGTTTCATTCAGTCCACCATCCAAAAGGATTGCCCACAGCTTTGACCTATTCATTAGGTCAAAGGCTGTGGACAAATCCATAAAAACCATTATAGATAGGGGCCCTCTTTGCGATAGCATATTTACCAATGATTAGGTTTAGGTTGAGACATTTTTCCGTGGTTCATACCTTGCCCCTAAAGCCCAACTGGCATGGGTCTAGGATGTCATTTGCTTCTGTCCAATCCACAATTTTGTTATACAGGACTCTTCCTAGAATTTTAAGGATAGTGGGGCATATTACCAAGCAATAGCGATAATTATCGCTATTGCTTGGTTAGAGACAAAAATTTACCGCTAAGCTGCGGCGATTTTTCCCGCAAATAAACCTTTGTATTACCAACGTTTATCGCAAATGCGATAAAAATTGGCCGCAATGCATGAATATCGCTGAAAAGTCAGCGATATTCATGCATTACCGAGCTAATGCTCTTAGCCATGTTATCCACCTCCCATTGGATAACATGGCTGAGAACTGCTCAGGGCAGGTGTTAGCTTTTGGAGATATTCGCGCTTAGCGCGAATATCTCCAAAAGTTGGTAATAGGAAATAGCGATGTTAGCGACTGTTTCCAGTCGCTAACAACTTGGCATGCCCACTTTGCATGTCATTAGTGATAAATATCACTGACATGCAAAGTGGGGCCTAGGATGGTCGCTATCTCCTACTAGCTGTCGCTAACTGGTGTTAGCGACAGCTAGGTAATAGGGAGATAATTTTATCTCCGCTTTCTTGGCTTTTAAAGCCAAAAAAGCGGAGATAAATCCCCTTGATAATATGCCCCATTGTCTATTAGGGAGATAGGTCGGTAGTTACACAGAAGAGATCTATCTACCTTCTTGAAGATCAGGGACTATGATACTTCTTGCCCAGGTCTCAGGTATCTTTGCCAATGTCAGGTTATTAAAAACATTCAAAAGCAGCGGGGCCCAGAAAGCGGATTCCACTTAATTAGGTCGATAAGGAGCCCCTCTGGGCCCGGCGCTTTATTGCCTAAACTCTGATTAATCGCTTCCACTACTTCTGAGATGCTTTTATCTATAGGTATTGGGGGGCATATTATCAAGGGGGTTTATCTCCGCTTTTTTGGCTTTAAAAGCCAAGAAAGCGGAGATAAAATTATTATTAGTAGGAGATAGCGATCATCTTGGGCCCATCATTGCATGTCAGTGATATTTATCACTAATGACATGCAAAGTGGGCGTGCCAAGATGTTAGTGATTGGAAACAGTTGCTAACATCGCTATCTCCTATTTCCTATTACCAACTTTTGGAGATATTCGCGCTAAGCACGAATATCTCCAAAAGCTAACACCTGCCCCTTAGCAGCTCTTAGCCATGTTATCCAATGGGAGGTGGATAACATGGCAAAGAGCATTATCTCGGTAATGCATGAATATCGCTGACTTTTCATCGATATTCATGCATTTCAGCCGATTTTTATCGCTTAGGAGATATACCTTGATAATAGCAAGGTTCCTAAGCGATAAAAATTGCCGCAGCTCGGCGATAAAAATATCGCAGCTAAACCAACATAGCGATAATTATCGCTAGTTGTTGGTAATATGCCCCTGGGTTACCCGAGTTGAAGGTTGATTCGCATGGAGATGGAGTGGAGTAAATAGCTGAAAAATGATCAACCCATGCGTCGCTAGCAATGTTGCAGCTGATCGGCGTCAGAGACTGGCCCATAGAACGGACTTCCCTGACCGCCGCCCAGAAGATGTTCCCATTTTTCAAACTAGCAGCCTCGGACAATTTGTCCCATCTTTCCCTCAGTAGTTCATTCTTCCTACGTCTGATAGCCTCCTTATATTCCTCTATAGCCTGTTTGACTCCTGCTATACTGCTCGGAGTGGTAGCTAATGTCCTGCGTAAGTTCCTATTTGCTTGGGTACAATGTTGGTTAAACCATCTAGGGATAAGTGCCACCTTAGGGTGAGGTTTAGAGAAGATGGTTTTAATTGTTTGACAGATCTTCCCAAAGTCCTCGATTATCTGCTCTGGTGGTCATTCTAATGAAAGGCAGGAATCAATGAGGGTCATATTGTCCTTTGCCAGTTTCCTAAAAGTTTCTGAGTTATCGGCCCCCTTCCAGCACAATCTTAAATTATCAGTTGATGCTGCTAAGTTTGTGGCCCCACATTCGGTCTGAAAGATCGGCCGTTGGGCTGTGTATATCCTTACCTTAATGGGGTTGTGGTCTCCGAAGTCAGAGGGTATGACTTCAGCAGAGACCAGCTGTTTTTCGATCAGAGGACATACGAAAATGTAATCAATTGTAGATCTACACCCCCTTCCCCATTAAGTTGGATGGTTGGTCGTGGCTGACCTTGCGACCAAGTCCATAACATTGGATAAATTATGCGATTTAGTCAACCGTTCGAGTTCTCTACCTCTGCTTGTGGATTGTGCAAAATAAGCTGTTCCCTTATTAGATTCTATATCATAAATTTTAGCATTAAAATCACCCCCCACTAATATACCCAAAAGGTCCCTGTTATTAGATTGATTATCCAAATCTGAAATAAAATCGAATAGCTTTATAAAACTCTTGTTTGGAGCTGACTGAAAATCATTATTATAAAAATGTATCAAATAAAAGTGGATCCCTCTTTTAAATAGTACAGCCTGATAATCTAGGCTATGAGTTGTGATTGCCTTCAAACTTCCCCCAGCAGCCACGTTAATCCCCATAAGCAGTCCTCCCGATGGTATTCCCCTCCTAGTTGTTTGGGATAGCACACTAAAACAGTGAAAACCTTCAATATATAGATCTTCAGTGGCCCAGGTTTCCTGGAACATGAGAATGTCATATTCCCTAATCGAATTTACCCAGTCTGTGTTATCGAGTTTTGATCGGAGACCTGATACGTTCCAGCTCAATACACTCAGACTAGCTCCATTGTCACTTTTTACTAAGTCTATCCTCCCTTGGGAGCAGTTATGTCTGATTAGTGTGTTTTTGATTGGCGTGTCACTAGCATCTACATTGGATAACATGTTTGATGGTCAATCTTGCAGATCCAAACTAGAAAAGACTTGGTAATTATTAGATAGGGGCATAGCTGGTCTGGTGTACAGTCAAAATATCGAGTTTTTATTATCGAGTAGCAATAATATCAAGTAAAAAATATATAGAATAGAACTATTATCGAATTGAAAGAATATAGACTACCAAAATATCAAATAGAATAGTATTAATATAGAATAGCATTATTATCGAATCAAAAATATAGAATGGACAAAATATCGAATGGACAGAATATAGAATACAAAAATATCGAATGGACAGAATATAGACAACAAAAATATCAAATTTGAGGTAAGTAAGTTAATATTATTTTTAATATTTGCGTAATATAATTCTGTGGCGGTTTGTGGGTTTATAGGGAATAGGGTGGGAAGTAATTTAATTATAATTCATTAAATATGTTCTTTTGTTTATTGGTATTTATTTTGAATTAATTGTTAATTAATTATTAATTGGTACTTAATTAAAATATAATTGGTAATTATTTTTGATTGATTAATTGATCAATATGTTAATTTTAGTAATTTATTTTCTGTAGCGGGTTGTGGATTTATAGGGGAATAGGGTGGAAAGAAATTTAATAATAATTAATTAAATATGTTAATTTATTTATTGGTATTTATTTTAAATTAATTGTTAATTAATAAAAAAATTGGTAATTAATTAAAATATAATTGTTAATTAATTTTAAATAATTTATTAATTGATAATTATGTTACTTTTATTAATTTATTTCCTGTAGTGGGTTGTGGGTGTATAGGGAAATAGGGTGAGAAGTAATTTAATTGTAAATAATTACATTTTTAAAATTTTTATTTTTAAATTGTTAATTAATTCATTGTTAATTGGTAAATAATTTGAATTAGTAGGTAATTATTTATAATAATTAATTTGTATTTGTTTTAATTATTGATTAATTATTATATTATATAAAATTGTTAATTATTTAAATTAATTTGTAATTGGTCTTAATATTTATGTTTTTTTTTATATTTGAAGTATTTAGTTTCCCTACTGTTGCACTCACTGGAGTTGGAATAGTAATGTTTACCCCTACGCAATCCAACACTTTCCCTACTGTTGCACTCTTTGGAGTGGGAATAGTAATTTTTACCCCGACGCTATCCAACGCTTTCCCTATTGTTGCACTCTCTGGAGTGGGAATAATAATTTCTACCCCTACGCTATCCAACGCTTTCCCTACTGTTGCACTCACTGGAGTGGGAAAAGTAATTTTTACCCTCCTGCCATCCAACGCTTTCCCTACTGTTGCACTCAGTGGAGTGGGAATAGTAATTTTAACCCTCCTTCTATCCAAACTTTCCCTACTGTAAAACTCACTAGAGTGGTAATAGTAATTTAAACCTCTACACTATCCAACGCTTTCCCTACTATTGCACTCACTGGAGTGGAAAAAGAAATTTTTACCCCTACGTTAGCCAACGCTTTCCCTACTGTTGTACTCTCTGGAGTGGGAATGGTAATTTCTACCCTCCCGATATCCAACGCTTTCCCTACTGTTGCACTCACTGGAGTGGGAATAGAAATATTTACCCCTAAGCTATCCAACTCTTTCCCTACTGTTGCACTCGCTGAAGTGGGAATAGTAATTTTTACCTCTACGCTATCCAACGTTTTCCCTACTGTTGCTCTCTCTGGAGTGGGAATAGTAATTTTTACCCCTATGCTATCCATCGCTTTCCCTACTGTTGCACTAACAGGAGTGGGAATAGTAATTCTTACCCTCCCGCTATCCAACGTTTTCCCTACTGTTGCACTCACTGGAGTGGGAATAGTATTGTTTAGTGCAACGATATCCAATGTTTTTTCTACTTTTGCACTCACTGGAGTGGTAATAGTAAATTTAACCCTCTCGCTATCCTATGGTAATAATATTGTATTTTTTTTATTAATACCATGTTTATATATATATATATATATATTCACTGAAAAAACCATTGGTTATAGACCATATATAGTTAGGGATTAGCCTTTTCAAAACCTTATTTTACTCACACAAAACCATTGAAATTTCATATATAGTTAGTTCCACTAACTATATATCGCGCACCCGCAATCCACTGATGATGATGTCACATATTACATCATTCATGACATTGTTAGTGACATCACTGATGACATCACTGATGACATCTCAAATGACATCACTGATGACATCACTGATGACAACATCCAGTGACTGTATGTTTCTGTAAAGTTAAAATATGTTTTACATATTGAAGAATGAGTGGATGTATAAGTGTCTGGATGAAGGATTTAGTAGGTGCATGACTGACTGTATGAGTGAGTGATTAAATGTGTCACACTGAGTGCATGGGTTAGTGACTAAACTGTTTTAATTTGTGCATCATTATATCTGTTGTTCTACAAACTGCTGCATATGTTGATCAGTAGCTATATGAGTAACTGTATGGGTTATTCATTGGTTGTCCAAGTATTTGTATGGGAAACTGAGTGTGTGTGTATGGGTGGCTGGGAGGTGTGTGACTCTGTACATAGATGTGTGAGTAGTTGATTCACTATATGTATGGGTTCAAAAGTGCATGTGGAAACAGCTGTATGGGCAGTTGACTGTGCATGAGTGTATTAGTGAGTGAATGGATATCTCAGTGCTACATGTCAAAGTAAGTACATATGTAAAACACAGTACATGTGAGAGTTGACATATATAAATAACTGTGCATAAGAGCCAGTGAATGTGTGAGTGGCTGTATGGATCATTGTGAACATGTATCAGGGATTGTATAAGAGAGTAAAGTAAATATGTGTTAGTATATGTTTGAATAAGTAAGGTGTGTATAACTGTATAGTTGAGAAAATGGAGGTGTGATTGATTTTTTGCATAACTGACTAGGTGTGTGAGTAACTCCATGGATGAGTGACAGTCTGTGACTGTCTGTTTACACTGATTGTATCTAAGGTTATATTAGAGTCTGAAGAGGTTCATGGTATTATCACATGAATGATATCATCAGTGATGTGATCAGTCATGTCAAATGAGATGTTATCAGTGATTTTATCAGTGATGTCATTTGAAATGTCATCAGTGATGTCATTTGAGATGTCATCAGTGATGTCATCAGTGATGTCACTAACCATGTCATGAATGATGTAATATGTGACATCATCAGCAGTGGATTGCGGGTGCGCGATATATAGTTAGTGGAACTAACTATATATGAAATTTCAATGGTTTTGTGTGAGTAAAATAAGGTTTTGAAAAGGCTAATCCCTAACTATATATGGTCTATAACCAATGGTTTTTTCAGTGAATTTTCAAGGTTTTGTAAATGCAAATTCCTAACTATATATGGCCTATAACCTATGGTTTTTTCAGTGAATTTCATTGGTTTTTTAATAGCAAATATCAAAAGCTGTAAAATGTCAAGTACGTGATAGGTAAAAAATGTTCGTGTTTATGCACGCTGATGTGCTTTGAATGCTGCCCCCCTCCCCTCTTTTCTCTTAGTAGTACTCTCTCTTTGCAGATAGTGAAGAGTAGTTAACGCAGGCCTTTACCCCCGTTGTAATCCGTCGTGCCTGCTTGTCTCTCCATTTGATTGATTGTTATCCAAGCATTTACTGTTTTACAATTGATTCTCTTTGGTTCATTCTCTATTTACAAACAAGCACAAAGTCGCAATACTCTGTTTAGTCTTTGCAGATAGTGAAAAATCGTGAAAAATCGTGTAAAAAAATAAAAGTAATCGAGCAAAATCAGTAGGCCACTAATTGGATCTCTTTTTGACCTCGCTAAAATAGAAATATTAGGAACAACCCTTCATGAGAAATACGAAAATAGTGAGATGAACTGAGCTCCACACCATGAGGGCTGCAAGACAGCTCGGCTCCGTCACCCACCCCTCCCAAAATAACGACAAACCCTATGCAAATATTAAAAATATAGACAACACAAAAGCAAAGTAACAGGGTAAAACATTTTATTAAATAACTATTTACATTACGTTGGTTTATGAGATGATGTCAGTAGTGGACCGATGTGTGAATAGGTCGGAAGCAGCACAAGGCGCCAAGATCCGGATGGCAAGTCATGGATGTTGGGTGCCATAGTTCAGAGTTCTGAGCAGCGCTTGTAACACTGTCTGAAGCTTATTTCCACCTACTGCAGCTTCACTATTCTCAAAGTAAGTGAGGGTCGTTTGTGGACCTGACTTCATTTGAAAACAATGTTATATGGTACCTCCCTAAACCGCTTGACGGAGGCCCCCGAGGTGCGGTGTGATGGCACGGACTCGGAGAAGACGCTTGGCTCCGACCCCCTCCCCAAGTCTTATAGCACTGGTGTAGCCTGAGATCGCCCCCGACATAGGCGGCCGGCTCCCGGGGTCCGGCGGAACTTTTTGCCTTTTGATGACTCTTCTATTCTGGACCTTGTCCCACAATCCGTTTGACCTGAAGACACGCTGTAGTGGGGCGCCCCTTTACTGTTTTAGTTGCCATTCCGCCCGCTTTTGCTACACTGTGCCTCTTCCGCCATTCAGCTGTTTATCGCCCGCTCTTGCGGCTACAGCGTCTCGCTCACCATGTAGTTGAGTTGCTCCCGCTCTTGCGATGCAACGATAAGCGACTGCCACAGGACTCTCAAAATGGCGGCCGGCTCTTCAGATTTGGGCGTGGTCCACTAAAATGGCCCTGGGACACCTTGGAACTCGTACGCTTCCCTGATAGGGCTTGGGTCCCATTCTCGAAAGCATCCCCTCAGCCGTGAAGATTCTACAAAAGTCTTGGGGGCCCCGACTCCCGCAGGCTTCTGGTGGGGAGCGGCTGCCATGTTTGCTCGTGGAATGGCCACGACGGACCTACGAGATGGTAGTGCTCTCATGCTGACGCCAGCTTTAGTCTGAAACATCCAGAAACACTGTAGACTACCAATTCGATCAGTTCCGGTAGCGCCCCAACATGACCCGGTAGAGAAGAACTTGCCCTCCCCTCTTTGACTGATGGTTCTTGTTGCCTGTCCCCTCTGTTGTCATTTTACAGAACTTTTTGGACTGCTGAAAGGGGTTGTGTTCCGAACGCTGGCTGGTGGAGACATTTTGACTATATTCTTGACCTACGTTGTCGCGTAATGCGTTATATGACACGCCGCGTTAGCGCACCCGGAAGTGATTCGGGGCGCGGCGCGCAGCGCGTAACGTAAGCATAACAGGTCATGTGACTTGTTAATAAAACTTTTTATTGGTTCATTTTACTTTTGTTATTTTAATAATGAAAAGCTTGGTCATATGACCTAAAAAATACGCTTTTTATTGATTTCGAACTTTTTTTTTAAAAACATATATGTTATAATATTCCAGGCTAATGTACTTTCCCGGAAAATTTACAACTGTCCTGCAAGTAAAATATATTCCTTTTTCGAGAAAAAGGGCGTTTCTTCGTTCCATGACGGAGCCGTTGAGTAAAAGAGACTCGGCCTGCTGTCTTAGTTGCCGATACGCCTGATTATCAGATTCTTATCGATCACTTTATGTTGCAGGAGTGGAAAACACAACTGCCCTTGACCATTTATCTTTACTGCGTTCCTACATATTATACCTTTTATCCGTCATGTAATTGGACTGCTTTATTTCACTTGCCTTTTACTGATTCGAAAACAGTGACTAAAAGTAAAAACTTTACCAATGTAAATACTACTACCATGTTTTGTTTTAAAAACCTTTATTGTGAAAATGTCAGTATACAAATACGGGCCTATAACCACGTGGGCCGGCCATGGAGCAAACTGAAATCGTATATGATGAGGAGACATTTACATTATAGAGGAACGTAACGAGCGAGCCATTAGGTTGCAAGAACTAAGGTGTCTAACAGTTGCGGAATTGGTGGACGTACATTTTGTAATTAAAATACGACAGGGCCACTTACAAAAAAGTTATCTAGATATACATTTGCGTGCAAGTACCATGGGTGACGTTAATTCGAACTTTCAATAGTACAGTAATCAATAACACATCAGAACTTAATATCAATAGGGATGTCGAAATATTCAATCAATTCTCGTCCCCGCCCGCCATGAGCATCAAAACTGCATTCATATCTCGTGATATCAAGGTTGTTCAACCAGTACACAACAAGGAGTTACGAGTCCCATTTATACCGGCGCCATTTTGGGCGAGGCCGGGCAGGTCCAAGATATAGTCAAAATGTCTCCACCAACCATCGGCCAGACCAGAACCCCTTTCGGCCCTTTATGCTACAAGATGGTGTCTTCCATTCAGAAAATATTGTTGGCAGCATTTTGAAAGGAAAGATAAACAGCCGTTCTCCTAGTGAGTCTCACATTGTTACATTTAGGAAGAATGTTGAAGAGTAATATGTGGAAAATCTGAAGCCATTTTTCTACAAACTCTCAATCAGCCTTGGATGGAAAAAAAAATCCTGAAGAATGTACAAACTGAAAACCAATTTTTGTCTGTATAGCATCAACAGCAACGCTTGAGTCAGCTTTGTGTCAAGCCGCCATTTTCATTCAATCAATAGCGTCCCCCTGCACACATTCAGGGACCTGGTCGTGTCTTCAGATGAAACGGATTGTGGGACAAGAAGCAAAAAGGAAAAGGAAAAAAGTTCCGCCGGACCTCGGGAGCCGGCCGCCTATGTCATGTGCGACCTTTGGCCACACCAGGGCAATAGTGAAGCTGCAGCAGGTGCAAATAAGCTTCAGACAGTCTTACAAGAACTGCTCAGAACTCTCAACTATGGCACTCAACATCCAGGACTTGCCATTCGGATCTTGGCGCCTTGTGCTGGTTCCGACCTATTCACACATCGGTCCACTACTGACATCACCTCATAAGCCAACGGGGCACCCCACGCCGACTTTCGGCGCAGCATTGTAGGATGGCCACACCAGTGCGGCAACTTGCTGGACACCACCTCGGTGCCATCCGGATCTTGGCGCGTTCGAGTCACTGTACCGCAAGAGTGACCGGAACTCAGCTGGACACGCCGTCTTTCGGCGCAGCATTGTAGGATGGCCACACCAGTGCGGCAATTTGCTGGACACCACCTCGGTGCCATCCGGATCTCGGCGCGTTGTGCTGCCTTCGGCCTACTGTAGCCGCAAGTGCGGACGCAACTCAGTTGGACGGCGAGTGAAACTCTAAGGGGCGCTCCACTGCAGCCGAGGAGCCTCCATCTTGTGGGAGACGCACAGCCCCCACTGACTGACGCGACCTCACAGGCCAATGGGGCGCCCCACGCCGACTTTCGGCGCAGCATTGTAGGATAGCCACACCAGTGCAGCAACTTGCTGGACACTAACTCGGTGCCATCCGGATCTCGGCGCGTTGTGCTGCCTTCGGCCTATTCGCACATCGGTCCGCTACTGACGCCGCCTCACGTGCCAACGGATTTTCTACGCTTTTTGTAGCCCTATGCCGCATAACAGGTCATGTGACTTGTTTATAAAACTTTTCATTGGTTCATTTTACTTTAGGTTTCCTAAAGATGGAAGGCTTGGTCATATGACCTAAAAATAACACTTTTCATTGGTTTAGAACATTTTTTTTTTCCCAAACGATGAAAGCCCCACCTTGTTTCTGGATGATTCAGACTGAAGCTGGCGTCAGCATGAGAGCACCACCATCTCGTGGCTCCGTCGTGGTCATTCCGCGAGCAATCATGGCAGCCGCTCCCCACCAGAAACCTGCAGGAGTCGAGGGCCCCCAAGACTTTTGTAGAATCTTCACGGCTGAGGGGACGCTTTCGAGAATGGAGCCCAAGCCCTAGCAGGCAAGCGTCCGAGTTCCAAGGTGTCCCAGGGCCATTTTAGTGGACCAGGCCCAAAACCGAAGAGCCGTCCGCCATTTTAAGAGTCCTGTGGCAGCCGCCTATCGCTGCACTGCAAGAGTGGGAGCAACTCAACAACATGGTGAGCGAGACGCTGTAGCCGCAAGAGCGGGCACAACTCAGCTGGATGGCCACCACCTGGGGAGGCCCGTTCACGCCGCCTCCCCCACGCCCCCCCCGGGCCGCCCCACGCCAATTTTCGGAGCAGCATTGTAGGATACCAAAACCAGTGCGGCAGTTTACTGGACATCACCTGGGTGCCATCCACATCTCAGCGCGTTCTGCTGCCTTGGGACTATTTGCACAACAGACCGCTACTGACGAGGCCTCCCTCCGCACCACCCGGGACGCCCCACGCTGTTTTTCTGAGCTGCATTGTAGGATCCCAAAAACCAGTGCGGCACCCAGGTGACATCACCTGGGTGCCGTCCAGAACTCAGCACGTTGTTCTGCCTTGGGACTATTCGCACAAAAGACAGCTTCTGACCATTGTTGCTTTTTTTTGTCAAAAATGTTTAAATGTTTTTACAGTTTTTGTTCCGTTCGTTATATTTAAAAGTTAATAAAGTTTTATAATCCTACTTTGTTGGAGTGCTATATATTTTAAAAAAATCGGGTGAATGGGGCCTTGAATCGGGTTATTGTCATGTGTGGGCTTTGCAAGTGTACTGCTACAGGATCGGACATTTCAAACTCAAATGCACGTTCTTTTTCTTACCTTTCCGAAGCATGGAGCGCAATAGCAGGCAGAGAAAGGGTGATGCAAGTGTTGAACACTGCCTGGCCTGGCAAGTTGCTGGCAGTGCCCCCCCCCGCCCGCTCCTGAAAGAGGACACACACACACCGCCGCCCCGAGTACTTCACAGATCTTTAAAAGACCATGCGCTTGTTCATGAGGCTTAAATGGTTTATCACCCCTTCTAGAACCCCTGCATCGACCCTCTGACGTTTCCTGGAAAAATTACCACGTAACACAATACCAAGCCTTGTCAGCTGAAACCCCCGAGGAATCGTGGGTCATATTATCAAGGGGGTTTATCTCTGCTTTTTTGGCTTTAAAAGCCAAGAAAGCGGAGATAAAATTATCTCCCTATTACCAAGCTGTCGCTAACACCAGTTAGTGACAGCTAAAAGGAGATAGCGACCATCTTGGGCCCGGCTTTGCATGTCAGTGATATTTATCACTAATGACATGCAAAGTGGGCGTGCCAAGATGTTAGCGACTGGAAACAGCCCCTAACATCGCTATCTCCTATTACCAACTTTTGGAGATATTCGCGCTAAGCATTTGCTCGATAATGCATGAATATCGCTGACTTTTCAGCGATATTCATGCATTGCGGCCGTTTTTTATCGCATTTGCGATAAACCTTGCTAATAGCAAGGTTTATCTGCGATAATTTTTGTCTCTAAACAAGTTAGAGACAAAAATTATCGCTAGTTGTTGGTAATATGCCCCCGGGTTTTTGCTTGCAGAAATCGGGAGGCGGGAAACTAGCACTGAAATCAGTAGTCTCACGCCTGAATCGGGAGGGTTGGCATGTCTGGATTCTCTACAGCTGGGGCCATAAACTACATCCGCAGGGCTAGGTGATAGCCTGGGACCGGCCTGGCATCTAAAATGGCTGCCGTGCACGACAAAATTGTGGCATTGGAAAAAAGGCAAGATGGCGCAGACAATGTTTATCAATAAGGATTAATTTATAACAAAATATTTTATCGCACTGACAAATTGGCGGTCAACACTTCCTGATTTCCATCGAATCGAACGTTAACAGACGTCACGCAGCAAAAAAAAAAAAAAGCTCACGCACAGCCGCTGGAAGACATGTATCAACATATATGAGCCTCCTCAGCCACCCTCAGAAAACATAAGGGATTAGGATACGTCTCCCGCACCCCCTTATACCTAGTAATTTAATTAAAACGAAGCACAAAATGGCGAATTCCCGTTTCGCTACCAGTTTGCGGCCCAGTTCGCGGCCCGGGAAGCGCTTCTACTGTGAAAAATATTTTTTTTTTTTATTTTCCCCACGGGACCCTTTAATAACCCCAACAACATTCCTAGGGGGTCAAGAGGGGTATACCTTGCCCCCTTTCATTAAATTCCCCCTTCGTTTTTCACCTCTTCTTCTCTCTCGATCCTACCGAGAGATAAGATGGCGGCCGCTCCGGACTGTTTAGAATGTTGACAGACACCGGGGAGCCAATCAGCTTCGCATCGCAAAGTTCAGTTTCGCGAAAAGTAAGCGGACCGGAGCGCAGCCCGGAGCGCTGTTACAGATATATATCTTGTTTTGAACGTTAATTTCTCAAAATCCACTGGAGCACATATATTGAGACCTAGCAAAGGCACATCGGGCTAACAGTCCCTACAATTTTGCCAAGTTTCGTGCAAATCCATTCAGCCGTTCGAGCTAAAAGTGAGGCCAAAGGCCCTATGGAAATTAACATGGGAAAAACGCGTTTTGGGACCCCCCTTTTTTCTCGGCCCCCCCTTGACGAAACCCCTCCAAATTTTCAGGGGCTGCTCAGAAACAAAATGTGCCATTTTCCTGAAAATTTCAGCCGATTCCGTCCACAAACGCCAAAGTTATTAGACATAGAATTTTCAAAAGTTCCATAGACAAATAATCCTAACTATATATACCTACTGGCGAACGCCAGTAGGTAATATATATATATATATATATATATATATATATATATATATATATATATATATATATATATATATATATATATATATATATATATATATATATATCCAAAATCCCTCCTTCCGCCTGAGAAGAAGCAGAGGCCACAGCGGGGAAATCAGAGGAAACACTTTATTCAAACTGCTTTACGGCATAATGCATTTCGGCCTGACATTGGCCTTCCTCAGATGCCTTCAATGTAAAGTCTGGCGACGTTGCTGCTCGTTACATAGTACCTGCCATTGTCCCATTGGTTGAGGAGCGCCACACCTCGAGTGGAGTGAAGTCACATTGCCTGCTGTTCATTGGAACTGCAGGTCCCACAATGCATCAGGTAAGTGCTGCTGCCGGTGTCTCCGAGTGGAAAAGAGCATGGCAAAGTTTAGCGAGGAGCACACAGTCAATGTCCAGTATTAGGTTAGTTGGAGTGCTCCCTCCGGCCCCCAAACGTTTCAGCCCCCTGGTACCGATGTCAAACAGGCAGGGAAAGAAAAGCCAGTGCTTGCTTCTTTCCTCCGTGAAGTCACGGTCCGCTGCTGCAGCCGCCCAGGGATTCATCAGTGTTGAGAGGCGAACTCCGGGAAGTAGCAATAGCTTGCTTGCAAAAAAGACTGTCGAAACAGGATCCAGATGAACCCGGAGCCTCTTGAAGAAACGGTGGCCTCTGAAGCGCGTTACCTGGAAACGCGCAAAATATCCAAAATCCCTCCTTCCGCCTGAGAAGAAGCAGAGGCCACAGCGGGGAAATCAGAGGAAACACTTTATTCAAACTGCTTTACGGCATAATGCATTTCGGCCTGACATTGGCCTTCCTCAGATGCCTTCAATGTAAAGTCTGGCGACGTTGCTGCTCTTTACATAGTACCTGCCATTGTCCCATTGGTTGAGGAGCGCCACACCTCGAGTGGAGTGAAGTCACATTGCCTGCTGTTCATTGGAACTGCAGGTCCCACAATGCATCAGGTAAGTGCTGCTGCCGGTGTCTCCGAGTGGAAAAGCGCATGGCAAAGTTTAGCGAGGAGCACACAGTCAATGTCCAGTATTAGGTTCGTTGGAGTGCTCCCTCAGGCCCCCAAACGTTTCAGCCCCCTGGTACCGATGTCAAACAGGCAGGGAAAGAAAAGCCAGTGCTTGCTTCTTTCCTCCGTGAAGTCACGGTCCGCTGCTGCATATATATATATATATAAATATATGTTTTACATTTTTTTTATTATATTAATTATCTATTAGTTTTGATGGTATTTAAGTATTTTTAAGTTACTTATATTTCTTATTTTATTAATTTTAAATTGCTTTTAACTTTTTTAAAAAGTTGATATGTTGACTGTCTATATTTTTAACCGATATTTTTGATTCAATATTTTTGTACTTACCTGTTTGGAGATAGGAAGTCGATATTTTGGCATTCTATATTTTTTACTCGATATTTTGGGATATCGATATTTTTGACATTGATATTGTTTCAGTGATCCAGCTGTTCTGTTGCCTCTATTTGGTGTTAGCGGTGGCTTATAAAAGTAACCCAGAGGGAGTATTCTGATGGTAGTCAGGGGGTTAAATGTTTCGTCAATAACAGATAAAAGGTGGCGGACCACCTGGGGCCTTCTAAAATTTAGAACAATGCAGTCCCCATCTATACATTTGTTTTAGGGTCCAACCCCCCCTACTCTCCTGGCCATGATTATATTTTCCCTTCTTTGTGGGTCAACATTTTTATCTTCGTGGAGCAAGTCTACTGACTTATTTTGCAAATCAGACCAGGACTCCCTCTGTCCCTCTCTAAGCTCTGGGACACCGGTTAAAATGAGCACATATGGGGCGGAGGCGGGTGGGAGGTTTAAGACATCCGAATTATTAGTGGGGCTAGACTAGCTAAACGCTCTATTTACATCATTGCTGCCATTGGCTGGCCTTGAACCCTGCTTAGATGACCTACTTTGGTTATTGCCTCCCTTCTAAGTATTCTTACCAACATTCCCTGTTATTAGCCTGCCGCTTCTGTTAGTATTGGTGTCGCTTTTTGCCGATGATGATGCCCCCCCTTCCCCACGTAGTTCGCCAGAGACACCTTGGGGTGGCAACAAGGAGTCAGCTGTGCTTCGAAAGTGTGGGTCCTTATCACAAATTGTTTGGCCACTTGTTCTGTTGTAAAGGTATCTAGGGTTCTAGTGTAATTTTCCAGATTCATGCCCTTAGATAGGTATAACTTATCACATCCTTATATAGGCATAAGAATCATAACCATATTTAGACACAGCCAATGCAGTCCAAATACGGAATGGCTACTTCCACTAAGCTCCTAGAGTACGAGTTCTTGAAGACAAGCAGCCTTCAGCAGTACAGGACTTCCCCCTGATTAAGTATTGATTTGTCCCAGAACTCCTGGAGCGTGTAAAGAACTATGGGGCATATTATCAAGGGGGTTTATCTCCGCTTTTTTGGCTTTAAAAGCCAAGAAAGCGGAGAAAAAATTATCTCCCTATTACCTAGCTGTCGCTAACACCAGTTAGCAACAGCTAGTAGGAGATAGCGACCATCTTGGGCCCCGCTTTGCTTGTCAGTGATATTTATCACTAATGATATGCAAAGTGGGCGTGCCAAGATGTTAGCGACTGAAAACAGTCGCTAACATCGCTATCTCCTATTACCAACTTTTGGAGATATTCGCGCTAAGCGCGAATATCTCCAAAAGCTAACACCTGCCCTGAGCAGTTCTTAGCCATGTTATCCAATGGGAGGTGGATAACATGGCTAAGAGCATTAGCTCGGTAATGCATGAATATCGCTGACTTTTCAGCGATATTCATGCTTTGCGGCGATTTTTATCGCATTTGCGTTAAACCTTGGTAATACCAAGGTTTATTTGCGGTAAAAATCGCCGCAGCTCAGCGGTAAATTTTTGTCTCTAACCAAGCAATAGCGATAATTATCGCTATTGCTTGGTAATATGCCCCTTTGAGTTCTTAGTGACGTTATTATGTCCACCCTTACGTCAAACTCGGCACCTTCCAGGTATAAATATACCCACATCTGCCCTAGCAAACACACAGAAGTTTGGAGCAGATCGACTAACTACTTGCCCGACGCCCTGCTGTAGCAAGTGACGAAGGAAGCCGACCCTCCAGCTGACGCACTGAGAGAGACGCTGTCTTTTCTCCTGCCGAGAAATCCAGCTCTAGTGTTTCCCTGCTACCCTTGTGGGTTACTGGGAGATCGAGTTCTGAGAGAGGGATACAAGACCTCCTTCATTCTATAACCAAGGTACGGGGCTGATTAGACCCTTAGAGAATTCTTGGATAGATTCCTGGCAGAAACTATTTAACTCCAGCTACACCTCATTTGCTTCTTCCCTTGTACTAGACTAAGGTTAGGTACACCGGGTAGGCGTATTTTAGATGCACCAGTTGAGTACTTTTAGTCATTATTTATCCTTGCATGTATTTTATCTATTTTATGTATTTTATGGCTTAGAACCATATCATGCTTTTACAGTATTATTTCATAATACTCTTTTCACTGTACGCACGTTACTTCATAGCAAGTATTACGATTGTAGCAATTAACTTCTCTTGCATGAGAAAGAAGACTGATCAATAAATAACCTTTTAATTGAAAACGCCCGTCTCTCTATTTCTCTGGAAAACACCGGTGAAACGAAGCATGCACGATTGACTGAGTGAAATAGCCATCTATTGTTTCCGCAACTCTGATTATATATTTTTTTTTCTTGGGGAACAAAGTTGTCATGTTATATGGTTGTCAGAAAATAATCCCTTCTTGTTTATTTCAGAAAGTTTCTGGTGACCTCTGAGCTAGCTGGCATTCACAATTAAGTCTAACATACTCAATAGAGACCTAGTCGACTTCAGTCCTACATCTAAACTATCGTTTATGTTATTCCAATGCGCAGAGCCTATTGGGAATATAGGAACTACACTACATGGCGCCCAACGTTTGGTAAGGCGATAATTTAACGCTAGATACTAGAGTAACTCAGCCGTGCTTTTCACCCAGACCCCTTTTTCTGTAAAAACTCCAATAGACGTTAGGAGTGGGTAAAAGGTTAGTATCCGCCAGAACTAAATAGGACGAGAATCCTATGTATTAGTTTTTTGGTTTATTCAACTTTGAAGGATACAGTGTTCCAAAATATTGTGCACCTAATCTTTGTTTCCTTGAAACTTGCTCTGCAAACTTTCTGTCAGCAAAATAGCGGAGAGTGACGAGGAAAGGGAGAGAGCTCTCGCTCCACTAGGTAGACCAGGAGCCACATGGCCGGTTCTAGCCAGCTATACACAACATCCTGACATTGAAGAAATGTCAGACAGAGAACTGTTAGTTCAACTAAAACAATTAATTAAAATACATAGACAGTTAGTCCAATATGACATGCAGACTTTAACAGTCCAACCAGCAATAACAATTCCATAGCAAACCCCTCACCAGGGGAATACAAACAAAATTACACCACAGACTATACAATCAGTCATTGGTAAATTACCCGCAAAACGGGAACAAATTCTGTTCTGGTTGGCTCAAAAGATTGCTCAAATAGAGGCAGTATTCCCTGATAGTGAAAAACACAGAATTCTGACAATCTGTTTACCAATGGGGATCGAACCACATGTAGAGGACTGTGACACTTGAGGAACAGTCTTTGCTTCAATCTACACAAAACACATGGTGTTCTGTCTATGGCGGTTATACCAGATGTGCTAAGACAGATTCAAAATGAATATGGTCCAAAGTCTGCTTTAAATCTAGGTATTAAATTACTGAAAGATTTTAAACAAGTCTCGGCTATACTACTAGCCAACATAAAAGGAGAAGCAGCATCAGTGGCAATCCGCCAAAAATGAAAAGAAACAGATATAGCAGAACATCCTTTTGAACTTACTTGCCAGAATAATTGAAAAATCCTATGAAGAATTAGGTAGAGATAGTTTGAGTGGTAAACCACTAAAACCACAACTAACAGAAAATCCTGAAAAAACTTTCATTAAAAATAGTTTAATTACTCCTAAAAAGAAATGGGAAACTATCAGACAGACTCTTCCTAAAGAGAAACAGTTTCAGTCCAGAAGATGGTCTCCCCAACGGAAAGATAGCTCTCCAGAACAGGGGGGTAGGTCTCCACAACAGGAGCCCTCTGAGAAAAGATATAACCTCAGAAATAGGGATAATTTGAAAAAACCTGACAGGTATCAAGATAATGATACACGTCCCTCTCGATCTTTTCAGACTTCCTCACAGATATCGGAAAGAAGAGGACGGTCAGAACATAAAGAAGTGCACATCAAGTCCAAAGACAAGGAACCCGCTCACCAAAGTAAAAAATCTCAATTTTCCAAAAAGAAGGTAGCAAGCATAAACATAAAACATGCTGAGGATCCTGAGGACACAACTCAAGAACGGGGAGTGGGCCCAAACAATGCTAGACAGCGCAGCAGAAGTGACCATAGCTCGCAAGATCCTGATGAATCTTCTGGAGACAGTGGGCACGAATGAGTACATTCAGGTAGAAACTGCAGACACCAGAGTTAGTGTACCCCATAAATTACATGAAATAACATTGCGTATAGAAGGGGACCTAACTTGGAAAAGAAGAACTCTCTTTTGGGAGAAGCTTTCTAAAGGCTAGGATATTCTTCTAGCTGAGAAAGACTGGCCACCAGAATTTGTTAGGGAGTGCCCACATGGCAAATAAATGATTATGCCTGCCTTGTCAAATCATATTCCAATTCATAAAAAATATACATATGCAAGAAAATGGGCAGTGGCCCAAGCCCCTGCATTATATTAAAATCAAGTAGGATGGGATGAGGAATCCCCTCACCATACAATCCAGTTAAAAAATCAACCTACTGCACAAAGACAGTATCCTGTTAAGCAAGAAGCTAAAAAAACAAGTCAGGGAGATCTTAGATCAACTTGAGTACCAGGGGGTGATTGAACCATGCACCTCACAAATGAACAATCTTTTGTTTCCTATCTCCAAACCAGACAATTCAGATCATCTAGTATTGGACTACAGATACTTAAACTCTTGTTGCAAAACATTTGCAGTACAAAGCTCACACAGTGCAGCACTGATGAATAACATGGTGCACAAAAAATATAAAACGACATTAGATATTTCAAATGGTTTCTTCTGTCAAAACATTGCACCAGAAAGCAGGTATTTGACCGCTTTCTCAAGTATGGGGGCCCAGAGGCAATTTTGTTGTCTCCCCCAGGGATTCAAGAATAGCCAAGGAATATTTTCAGCCAGAGTAACAGAGTTACTACAAATGTATGACGATGAGGCATTATCTTATGTCGACGATATCTATCTAACAGATGATGATTTAGACAGGCACTTGAAAAGAGTGAACACCAATATACTTGGGTTCACATCTGAAGGGTAAAAATTCTACTTTAAAAAATGACAGATTGCCCACCTCACTGTCCTATTTCTAGGATATGAGTTATCAAGTGAAGGGAAAAGCCTGGCAGCCAATTTCTTAGAGAAATGTGCGCTGTTCCAAGCACCAAAAACGCCGAAAAAATTACAATCAATTCTAGGTTTCCTGAATTTTGGAAGAACTTACGTTCTGAATTACGCAGAGAGGATTAAACCTCTCTATGAATTAATAAAACCTGATTTCAAACCAAATAATTGGACTCAGAAACACACAGAAATTTGACGTTCAATACAAACAGACATGTTAGCTAAAACAAAGCTGCAAACACCTGTAAACGTACGCAACCTTGTAATCCGAGTCATCCCAGGAAGATGCGGACTCACGTACCTGACCTACAACGAAGGTGAAACTGTGCCAATAGCTTACAAATCACACTTGTACACACAAGCTGAAATAAAATTCACTTCAACTGAGAAAATTCTGACAGCGGTTTCAAACTGCTATAGCAAAAGAAAGAGCCCTACCACAGGGAATACGCATATCATTCGTTACACCTGTGACAAGAGCGAGCATTCCAAATGCTAAAGCTTTACATTCAAGATGGATACAATGGGTTAATTAGCTTGCTGCAACAGACGTTGAATGCGTTTTTGACCCTAGCTTGAAAACACAAGAATTTCTCCAATACGAATACGAATGTCCTCTGCCGACCGGAATTCTGCCTCTTGAACAGTACGTCTGTGTAATCTACACAGATGGATCTGCACAGAACTGGATTATGGATAAACAAATATACAATGCTGCATGCGCAATTGTAAAAGGTCGATGGCGCATAGGTAAATTCAGACCAATGGTCACTAAAACTCAATCACTCAGAAACTGTACAGCTCAGCGAGCTAAAATACAGGTTCTCAAGATGGCGCTTGAAAATGCTGATCGCGAATTTCCCACACTGAGAGTGTGCGATTCGTATTACTGCGTCCAGTCTTACAATGAATACTTGCAGAACTGGTTTCAAAACGGTTTCAAAGATGCAAAAGGTGGCACAATAAAACATAAAAAGCTTTGGGAAAAGTAGTTCTTTTACAGAAAGAACTACAAAAGACTCACGTGATCCATGAACTGAGTCATCAACGTGATGGTGTTCACGTTGCAGGGAATTCATTGGCTGATGAAGCCGCAAAGGCAGCCATCCACACGGCTTCCGTAGCTGCAATCACTCGTTCAAAAACGAAAATAGACAGCGAAATAATGCAAGCTGTCACTGCTTCAGTAAAAAACAGTGTTAAGACACTCCCGAAAGGTTTTCCAGTAAAGTACTCATATAAAACTGATGCATACATTGTTCCTTTTGCTAAAATCCCTGAAGTGGAGGATAAGGCAATCCCAAACATGGAACATAGGTTAGGACTAATCTTAGCAGTGCATGAAGGGCTCGCCTATGCACACGCAGGTGTTTCCGCCACAGTATCTTTATTAACACAGAGATATTGGTGCTGCGCATGAGGAAACAAACTAGAAGTTATGTTCTAGACTGTGAAATATGATGGATACAATGGGTTAATTAGCTTGCTGCAACAGACGTTGAATACGTTTTTGACCCTAGATTGAAAACACAAGAATTTCTCCAATACGAATACGAATGTCCTCTGCCGACCGGAATTCTGCCTCTTGAACAGTACGTCTGTGTAATCTACACAGATGGATCTGCACAGAACTGGATTATGGATAAACAAATATACAATGCTGCATGCGCAATTGTAAAAGGTCGATGGCGCATAGGTAAATTCAGACCAATGGTCACTAAAACTCAATCACTCAGAAACTGTACAGCTCAGCGCGCTAAAATACAGGTTCTCAAGATGGCGCTTGAAAATGCTGATCGCGAATTTCCCACACTGATAGTGTGCGATTCGTATTACTGCTTCCAGTCTTACAATGAATACTCGCAGAACTGGTTTCAAAACGGTTTCAAAGATGCAAAAGGTGGCACAATAAAACATAAAAAGCTTTGGGAAAAGTAGTTCTTTTACAGAAAGAACTACAAAAGACTCACGTGATCCATAAACTGAGTCATCAACGTGATGGCGTTCACGTTGCAGGGAATTCATTGGCTGATGAAGCCGCAAAGGCAGCCATCCACACGGCTTCCGTAGCTGCAATCACTCGTTCAAAAACGAAAATAGACAGCGAAATAATGCAAGCTGTCACTGCTTCAGTAAAAAACAGTGTTAAGACACTCCCGAAAGGTTTTCCAGTAAAGTACTCATATAAAACTGATGCATACATTGTTCCTTTTGCTAAAATCCCTGGAGTGGGGGATAGGGCAATCCCAAACATGGAACATAGGTTAGGACTAATCTTAGCAGTGCATGATGGGCTCGCCTATGCACACGCAGGTGTTTCCGCCACAGTATCTTTATTAAAACAGAGATATTGGTGGCTGCGCATGAGGAAACAAACTAGAAGTTATGTTCTAGACTGTGAAATATGCCAAAAAAAGAAAGTATCAACAGTGAAACGTCCTGCGCAGGAGCCCCTTCTGATCTCAGATAAACCATTAGCATGTGTTTACCTGGACCACTGTGGTCCCTTACAAAGGGACGGTAACTATAAATATATCATGGTCGCAGTGGATTCCTGAACAAGATTAATTTGGATGTGGCCCCAGCGCTCGGCTGACGCCAGAACTTTTATAAAAGAGTTGTGAGTCTTTATCGGCACATACGCATTCTGCACGCTACATTCTGACCAGGGTCCTGCGTTTAGCTCTCGAGCTTACAAGGAAGCCATGGCCAGCTTGGGTGTTGTATTGCAGTACTCTAGTCCCTTCCATCCTGAGGGTAATGCGGTAATGGAAAGAAAAATCGGTGACATAAAGCGATCTATAAAAGCGAGGGTATTAGGTTCGGGTGATGGGTGGGTCAAACATCTAATAAATGTCCAACTTAGTCTTAATAATCTGCCAAGAAATTCTCTGGGTGGAATCACTCCGTATGACCTTTTGTTTGGTACTAGAATGATAATCGAAGACCTCGATAGTCAGACTTCAGTGGTGGAACAAAAAACGTTTGATATCAAAGATCGTTTGGCTGTTTTACAGGACTTTAATGTAACAAGAAGAAGTCTGAGTAACACAAAGCTAAAGCCAATGGCCACTGAAGAAAAACCACTTGTCCTAGCAAGACCTGTCTGGATTCCAAAGATTGGGGATCTGGTCGGAGAAAAGATCGCGTGAAGAAGTAATTTGGGCCTTCTTCCAGAAAAGCAGTACCTGTCTTAGCAATCAACGGAATAAGATCAGTAGTACTACCGCCCCTTGCTGGTAAAAAGGAGAACAGAGTTGTATCAATCGACCTGGTAAAACCACAACCATGTGGCCAATAATAAGTAGTAGGACCAGTGGACTTCCAAGATGTAGCAGAAGACCAAACCTTGCTACAATTCAAGAGGTTCAAACTGAAAGACTAACAACATTTGATAAACCTGCAGTGAATAAAGAAGGACTATGCAACAAAGCCATGGAACTTGTGCCTCTTGAAACCCAAATAACAGTTCGTCAAGAAGCACCTGTCTACAATGATGTAGCCTCTGACTATACTGAAATGACAAAGGAAAATGCAACTAAAAAGATTAATACCAATCCTGATGCGATTCCAACAATTGACAGAACTGCCTCTGGCTATTTCATCAATTTCGATGACTTTTCTGAAGATCCCAGTGAACATGAAGAAAAGCCAGCAAACAAAACATTCAAAGAAAAAATAACAGAACTCTTTCATCAACTTGGAGAAATATATCTGATTTCACCATGGATTGAATTGTGTATTGTGTTAGGTGTACTTTTCCTCCTGCTCTGGCTCATTTTGGTTTTATCCTTGGGAAGAATGACTGATGGAAAATACAGTACAATTGACACAGCAAGTCAGAAAATCAACTTGGTCCTAAAACTTCACGAGTCATCTCATGTTGAAAAAAGAGACCTGTCATCAGTAAACATCACAGCCATTCCTATACCTGGTGGTGTAGCATGGGACGCTACTGATTACGACAACTATGGCCCGGTTGAACTCTTGAAGTATCCACACCAGTTCAAGGTTTCTTTAAGCGACTTTGTCACACCGAGCACTTTCTCTGATGATTGGGACTTTGAGACTATTAATAATATAATGTCTGATTTAGAAATGTCAGCAAAATTTACAGATCATGATTATTTAGAAGGTTCATCTGATTATGAAGAAATGTATTGCTTTAATCATTATGGGCACCACTTTTTGCATAAATCTGCGAAACCTAGAAATGTTTTTACTTATATTCAATGGGAAAATTGTCCAACACCCCCAAAAGGCAGCTCGAAAACATTTTAGAGAAATTTCCTTACTTCTCAGGGTTTAATATCACAGATCCAGAAACGTTTTACTTAAAAAATGTGAATAAGACAGGAATGAAAAATATGTTGACCAATACAAAACAGATATATTTAGCAAAATTTTATGAACAGTTGTCTACATTTGGTTTTGAATTCTGGAAAGATAACATTGAAACAAAAACAATCTGGGGTTCAAAAGATTGGCAAGTACATGGATTAGAATCATTATTCAGAGCCTGCATGATCCCAGAACAAATATTTTTCCTGAATGACACCATTCAACAAACAACCTGTCTTGGCCTAGCCAAGATAAAAGATTTAAACAACCCGATGCCTGATTGAAATAGCACTACAGATGAGGGGTTAGACGTGTCCCATATTTTACACCAAAACAGAACTAATCCTGATTGGAAAAAATGGTTGATCTGGCCCACAGACACTGATAACTGTCAAGAACAGGCCAGACCCAAGATATTCCCAGAGACAACATCCAGGGATAATAACAACATACAGTGTAGGAAAACTATGCCCCGAATGGCTACAGAAATCCACACTACCCGAAATTAAGCAACACTTGACCTTACTTAAAGAAGGTGCTGACTTGTGGGATTTCTTATTGGGACCTCACAAACAGCGTCAACAACGTTTCATATACGCCGGTATATATGCTGCTTACAACGAAGCTTGGAAAGTAACGGAAATCGAAACTGCTGAAAAAATACGAGAAATTGATCGTATTAATTTGGAAAAATCACTGTCAGTAGTGGACAACGGGTTAACGACTCTGTCCTCCAGAATTTATTCTTTGGACAGCATTGTATCATCTGCTATTGATGTAATAGAACAGGATATGCTAATGTTACAACATGGCCAGTCACAATTACGTTCTATTGTACAGTTAGGCTGGACGTTACACAATCTGCATTCAGGCTACGTGCCTTGACGTCTAATCAACACAACGTCATTATTTTCCATCTTTAACCTTACAGATAAACAAATCTCTTTGGCACAAAAAGGAGCAGACTATACGGTGCTGAGCAATGAAAAACTAGAAAGGTTACCATTAACAGTTTCCGAGAGGCCTGTCATTGAATGGATAATACATGGTACCATAACAATACCGATAACACCATTCCAGTTTCAATACTGCCTACAGCATATACCAGCGGGCCTGTATGAAAGGTTGGGTAAAGGATAAATTAAGTCGACCTGGAATTTACCTTACACATATAGAAGTTGGAGTGGGCATAACAAAGAAGTATTTCTTAGTGGGAAGAATTGTGAAAACTTGCTAAGCGGTACACTTCTGTGTCAAGAAATTAATTTACATGGAGCCTGTGAGGGTTCATCTAATGACCTTTCTTGCCACTTGCATGGCACCCCAGCCACACAAATAGAACCTATTTTCAGGCAGCTTTCCAACGGCAGCTACGTTATGTTAAGTGACCACAGCTGTTGTGGCATGTTGCCAGGAACGGCCTATCTCATCAGTGTTGCATCCAGGGTCACTTGTTGTATGCAACTATTGTATCCAAACAGCAAGCCAGACAAGGAGGCAATGATTTGGCCTTCATTGAATATCTCTTCTATTTGAATTGATACATTACGCAGAATGAAAGCCATTCTTTTACAAAAAACTGTGCCTTTAACCTCGTCTAGAGAAACGTATGATCTGCAAGTTGCAAGGTCCTCAGCAGAGATACATACATATCAACAAACTGCCCTGTACATTTTGTAGAAATGTTAGGTCAAATTTTAAACATGTCAGATACCAGTGGCATCGCACATGTATTTAAGACACTTTTTTCGGGACTGTTAGCACCCTTTGAAGCAGTCCTGAGCATTTTCCCGAATTTGGTGCACTCTTTGTTCGGCGGCCTGCCTCTTATTTTGGGACTCGTAGCAGGAATTCTATTTTTATTTCTACTGCTTCGATATGGCAAGTCAAGTCACCAGCGATAACCAGATTGCCATGGAACAAACGATCCAGGCAATGCGGCACCGAAATAAGATAACACAGGTACTCCGCTTGGCTCGTCTAAGAGATCTGAATACCACATGGTTTCTATAATTCAGACCAATCTGGCAAGATTACCTGTTCTACGATGCCTGCTCTGCGGAGAAGAATGCGTTTTAGACATCTTTCTCTCACTCCCATCAGCAGTAGCTATGGATGTCGATACTTTGCTTGGTTCGGTAACGGCTCAGGCAACGTGTTGTCCCCAGCAGCTACCAATTCTGATGACGGCATTCGTTGAGACCTCACCATTACGACTAGGTGGTGGTGAGGTACGAGATGAAAGCGGCACACAGGTACAACTTTCTGTGAACATTGCTGATCCAGATCACGCTGACGGTAATGCATCTCACATATGCACTATTTCTTCTTTTTCGGAAATGGCCCAACTTTCACCTACTGTGGTAGACAACCTCTTTGCCAGCCTATCTGAGTTAATGTTTTCTCCTAACAACAAGAATAACTCTTGAGAAACAAGCACACAGCCTTCCCTGAACTTTGATTTCGGCCTTCAGTTTTGATGAACAGAACTTCTAAAACTTTGGAACAATTTTTTACTACAACAAAATTCTTTGTTAACATTACCAAAATATGTACTTTTTGGGCACAGAGTAATCTGCTTAATGCAGAAATATTCTTAGAGAACAAGATTTCTATTCTTGAAACCTAGAGACAATATTTAAACTTAGCCTCTAGCACATGTACAGTATTATATAAATCTGTGATGAAGTGGTCTCAACCTTCTCTTCTGTATTAAGAGCCATTTCATGAATGTAATTTCGTGAATCATTCAGCCAGCATTTCAAATGTAAATCTATATGCATTATTTGAATGACCACTGCTTAGAAAATGTACAGTACAATACTAATGTTTCATGTACAAACCATTTTAAATGCATTTTTTTTTTATTTTTGGGGTGGGATTGTAAACACATGCTTAGAAATGTTATAACTGCTTAGTATTTAGTAAAGATGGACATTCTACGTGGAGTGGGTGTTATAAACGTATCTAGGGCTCTAGTGTAATTTTCCTGATTCATGCCCTTATATAGGTATAACTTATCATATCCTTATTTAGGCATAAGAATCATAACCATATTTAGACATAGCCAATGCAGTCCAAATAAGGCATGGCTACTTCCACTAAGCTCCTAGAATACAACGAGTTCTTGAAGACAACTAGCCTTCAGCAGTACGGCACTCCCCCCTGCTTCAGTACTGATTTGTCCCAGAACTCCTGGAGCGTGTAAAGAACTTTGAGTTCTTAGTGACGTTATTATGTCCACCCTTATATCAAACTCGGCACGTTCCAGGTATAAATATACCCATATCTGCCCTAGCAAACACATGGTGGTTTGGAGCAGATCGACTAACTACTTGCCCGACGCCCTGCTGTAGCTAGTGCCGAAGGAAGCCGACCCTCCAGCTGACGCACTGAGAGAGACGCTGTCTTTTCTCCTGCCGAGAAATCCAGCTCCAGTGTTTCCCTGCTACCCTTGCGGGTTACTGGGAGATCGAGTCCTGAGAGAGAGATACAAGACCTCCTTAATTCTATAACCAAGGTACAGAGCTGATTAGACCCTTACAGAATTCTTAGATAGATTCTTGGCAGAAGCTATTTAACTCAAGATACATCTCATTTACTTCTTCCCTTGTACTAGACTTAGGTTAGGTACACCGGGGTATGCGTATTTTAGATGCACCAGTTGAGTACTTTTAGTCATTATTTATCCTTGTATGTATTTTATCTATTTTATGTATTTTATGGCTTAGAAACCATATCATGCTTTTACAGTATTATTTCATAATACTCTTTTTACTGTACGCACGCTACTTCATAGCAAGTACTACGATTGTAGCAATTAACTTCTCTTGCATGAGAAAGAAGACTGCTCAATAAATAATATTTTTCTTGAAAACGCCCGTCTCTCTATTTCTCTCTAAAAACCCTGATGAAAGGAAGCATGCACGATTGATTGAGTAAAATAGCCATCTATTGTTTCTGCAACTCTGATGATATGTTTCTTATTCTTGGGGAACAAAGTTGTCATGTTATATGGTTGCAAAAACTAATCCCTTCTTGTTTATTCGATCAAGTTTCTAGTGACCTCTGAGCTAGCTGGCATTCACAATTAAGTCTAACATACTCAATAGAGACCTAGACGACTTCAGTCCTACGTCTAAACTATCTTTTATGTTAATCCAATGCGCAGAGCCTATTGGGAATATAGGAACTACACTACAGTTCGGCCAGTCAACACTGGTTGCAAAGCATTTATCCCTCCCCCATCCCTGTTTATATTTACTGCCACATCATTTGTCTTCGACATTTCCTTCCATAGGACGTCAACATTCTTTACAAAAATCCCCATTAGGTCATCTAGTCTAGATTTGAAACCTTCCATTAAAGTGTCCAAAATTTCAATGCCCATATCAGTTGTGTTAGGGCCATAGGCCGGAAAGTCTTCAGTCTGAGTGGAGATGGAGTTAGTCGACCTTGCCTCAGCTGTTCCGTTGCCACTCCCTCCATCATTGCTGCTCGGGGCATCTGTGTTGGGATCTGTTATATTTCGCCTGGGTTTTAACTGGTTTGATTTTGGTGCGTTTTTCTTTCCTCCAGGTACTAAAGCGGCCTGTGTCCGCCCTCTGATTATCTTGCCTCGTGTGTTACTGACGGGGGCAATTAGGTCCTGGTTGGCCGGAGAGGAGGTAGATGGGATGTTTGTGACTTCTATATCCGGACTCAAAGGCACAGGGGAAGGTCTCAGATTGTCTACAGAGAGTAGGTCCAGAGTGCCCTCAGTTGACAAATGTGATTTGGGTGGGGAGAGGTCTAAGGATGAACGTCTTGCGGTTGACTTTATCTCGTGTATGAGCACCGATTGGGCCCTTATAATAAAGTCATCTAGTGTGCCAACTACCCCCTTCCGTTTGCTCATTTTAACAGTGCGAGCTTCACTTGATAAGTTAAAAGTCTTGGTGAAGGATAAATATGTCACCTTAGCTTTATATAGTGAGCACATTACCTTATTTCCGCGGATCGGTAATCCTTAAACAAGGCGTCAAGGGAGGTGGCCGGGCCAGGCCTCTTCCGGCCCCTGGCGGCCTTTTACCCGGGCTTGGCCCGACGCACACCCGCACGCTCCCGCGGGGCCTGAAAAGTAGTTGGCTAAATCACCCCTGGTGTCAAGGGTGAGGGACGCTTGCCTGCCGCTTGCCCCTGCAGCCTCCTGGGGCGTGTAGTCCTGTCGCTGCTCACTGCCTCCAAACAGCCGCTAGTAACGATGCAACTCCCGTGGAGCGGGAGGCGTGAGGTCTTCTTCATTGCCCTCTGTGTCAAGGGGGAGGGGGCGCTTGCCTGCTGCCTGCCCCCGCAGCCTCCTGGGGCATGTAGTCCTGCCGCTGCTCACTGCCCCCAAACAGCCGCCGGTAACGATGAATCTCCAGCCGATCGGGAGGCGCGGGGTCCTCTTCAATGCTCCCGGTGTCAAGCGGGAGGGGCCGCTTGCCTGCCGCTTGCCCCCGCAGCCTCCTGGGTCGTGTAGTCCTGCCGCTGCTCACTGCCCCCAAACAGCCACCAGTAACAATGCGTCTCCCACGGAGCGGGAGGCGCGAGGTCCTCTTCAATGCCCCCAGTGTCAAGGGGGAGGGACCGCTTGCCTGCCGCTTGCCCCTGCAGCCTCCTGGGGCGTGTAGTCCTGCCGCTGCTCACTGCCCCCAAACAGCCACCGGTAACAATGCGTCTTGTGTATAGCTTTCAGACAGTGGGCACAGGACTCAGGTCTGGGGAGATGCTTACAGGTTGGCCATATGGGCTGTGCACAGGAACTTAATTACAGTTCAAATGTTGCCTACCCTGTCACAAGCAAATGTAACTCACATCTCGGCCTGCACCCTTCATTGGCCTGCTGGGTGTAAGTGATTTTATAGAATAACAATTTCATGGAATACCCATCACTGAACCCTTAAATTTCTTTCTACCCCTACACTACACCCATCCCTTAACTGTGAACACCTCACTGCCCCTGAGTTCCACCAATTCCTGAACCCTAAAAATCCCTTTCTATGCCTAAACCCCACACATCCCTGATACCTTATAACCCCTCACCACATCCAAACACCACCCATCCCTGAACCCTAAATACACCCTCACCACCCTTAAAAACCACCCATCTATGACCCCTAAAACTCCCACACCACCCCTAACCTACCCATCCCTCCACTCTGAAAGGCCCTTTCTACCTCTAAACTTCATCCATCTCTGAATACTTTAAACTCCTCGACTCCACCTTATCCTGCACCCTAAAACTCTTCACAATCCCTCTCCTTAACCCATCACTGAACCCTAAAACCCCTTATAACCCCTACACTCCACCTATCCCTGAACCCTAAAAGCACCTCACACCCTTGCGCTCCACGCATCCATTAACCTTAAAAAACACTCACCTCCCCAAAACGCCACACATTCATGAGATCTAAAAAAGTCACCACACCTAAACTTCATCCATCCCTGAACTCTACAACCTCTTTCTGCACATGAAGTGCACCCATTCCTGACTTCTAAAAACTCCTTACCTCCCCGAAACTCCACCCATTCATGAGATCTAAAAAAACGTCACCACCCCTAAACTCCATCCATCCCTGAACTCTAAAACCTCTTTCTGTGGATGCAGTTCACCCATTCCTGACTCCTAAAAAACCTCATCACCCATAAACATTACCCATCCGTGAACCTAAAATCTTCTCACTAGTCCTAAACTCCACAAAGTTGAATGTCATTTTTGTTTTTTCCTTACAATTATCTTTCATTTAAAGTGTTTCCTTTAATAGTCACTTTATTTGTCTTTCCTTAAAATTGGTTTTCCATGATTCTGTTTCCTCCAATGTGATTACTCAGTTTTTGTTTTTCCATTAATTTACATGCTTCAGTACTAGCTAGCCAGACATCAATCCCAGTGGGAGAGGGGCTGCCTCCATAATCGGGTTTGAGCAACCACAATGGAGCGTTTGCCGTTTATACTACAAAAGAATGTCCACAGGTCTAAAACAATCACCAAATCTACCTTTGATAAATCAACCAAAGACTTAAAAAATATATATATATGAGAGATCTCCTTGAGAGTGTGGATTCTCATCAGTCACCAAATGGTGCCGCCCGTAGTCATCATCTGGGTCTCCTCTTGGCATTTCCATAGTGAAACGTTGATGGTGAGTCTAGGACCTGGTCGTCGTGTCCCGCACCAACTTATGAATCACTAGATGACCTGCAGATCTAAACTAATTACCATTTGTGATGGGAAAAAACTATATTGCAGTGCAGAACTCAATTACGACAAGTTAATTAAAATTGGGCGAATGAGAGAAAAATTATATTTATTAACATCGCTCAAAGCCCAAAGCTAAAAACAGTGCAAAAAGGGCAGTTTTCAACAAATAGCTTTTATTTAATACCAAGGAGGGGAGAGGGTCAACTAGTGTACTCCACCACCCCGAACCCCCTAAACAATAATACAAGCACATAGAGGGGTGGGAAGAGAAAAAGCAATAAAAAACGCAGCAAAGGGCTGAAAGAAAATCTAAATCATTCGAAAAAACTGCCCTCACTCACACACAATGTGTGTGACATGCTTCATCGTCGGGTCTGCTTACAATACGCCCCTGCGTAGCCAAGCAGGGGGCGGAGCATAGGGAGGGGGAAACACAAAAACACACTAAAGAGAAACACAGATCAACACAAAAGTGGCAAACAGTGATCACACCAATATGTGTTGTCCTCAAGAACTGGGTAAGTGATAGACAAAAAGTGCAGTTAGGTCGTGCTCATTAAAACTGGCTCCTGGACACCCGTTAGTACTTTATACTGTAGTGTAGTTCCTAGTTTCCCACTAGGCCCTGCGCATTGGAATAACATAAACAGTAGTATCGACGTGGAACTGCAGATATTCTAGGCCTCCAACTGACTATGCTAAACTTAATTGGGTTGTGTTACCAACTAGCTCAGAGGTCACTGGAAACTTTCTTCTCTGCATAGGAAGTGATCAGCTTCCTTGGCACAGACAAGAAGGGATTCAGTTTTCCAACAACCGTGCAACATGACAACTTTGCTCCTCAGATCAAGAGTCAATCCCTAGGGTCGTGTGAAACAATAGACATGTATTTCACTCAGTCAGTCTAGTGCAGTTTACTTTCACGAGATGTAGAGAATAGAGAGATGGGCGTTTGTCAATAAAGGGTTAACATTTATTGCACAGTCTTTCTTCTCGTACAAGAGAAATGTATTGCCACAATTGCAATAATTGTTATTATAAAAAGTACGTACAGTAAGATAAGTATTGCGAAATAGAACTGTAAAAGCATTGATATGGTTTCTTAGCCATACAATGGTTTAAAAGTAATAAAACATATATACAGTCATATATACATTAGGCTAACATACTCAACTGGTGCTTCTAACTAAGCCTACCCCAGTGTGCCTGACCTAAGCCTAACACGTGAAAGGGGAGTAAGTAAGTAGCTTAAGTTAAGTTGGTTTTGCCAAGGTTTGTTTCAAGAATTCTCGTCTAAGGGTTTAGTCAACACCATACCTCTGAATAGAATGATGGAGGATTGGTATCTCCTTCAGGGGTCTCTCTCGATATCCCAGTCACCCGCGAGGGTAAACCGGAAGCACCGGGACTGGATTTCTCTGCACGAGAAAGGCAGCGGCTTCTCTTCAGCGCGTCGAGGAAGGAGGGGGGACAGCGTCCGCGGGCTGCTGGAATCTGCTGGATGTCTTCGCAGAGGGACGGCTGTTCAGCTCCTTAAGCGTACTGCACCATAGTTCGCGCTTTAGCGGCGATAATGGTATCAGCAGCTTCACCACCACAGGATAGCAGGCTGCAGCGACAGAGTGCTAGATTTACCAACACGGGGTCTTGCAGCTCACTGCTCACAGCTTACAGCTCTCATTGTTTAAGGCAACGTTGGTAATATTTATACCTGACAGGTGCCGGGTTTGACGCAAGTTTGCTGGACATAAGATGTCAATTAAAGATGTCACTAGGAAGTGATAGTTATCAGTTGCTCATTAGAGTTCCATTACTAATCAAAACATAGCAAGCGGGGATTTCCAGGTTTGCTAAGTTTTTATCTTGTTGAAGAACTCGGACTGTTATCTAGGAATATCAGATAGTGACTACTGCTCTGTCATTGCACTAATTGGTCGCAAAGGAAGTGGCAGAGAGAACTATGCTGGAATGTGGCTCTGTTCGTGTGAGGCCAGAGATGACTTTTCAGAAAATCGCACTTGAACGGTTATGCCAATATAGGGAATAAATGGATTTATAGCCGAATAGGGGCATAAGGTCACAGTATTGATCAGGAACCTAGATAAACACGCAACACCCACTCCACGGGTTAATGTCCATCAAAATTACTAAAACTAAAGCAATTAGATGCATGTGTAACATTGCCCACCCCAAAATACATAAATGCATTCGAAATAGGCGTACTTGTAATACATGGAATTTAGGTACTGTACGTTTTTTTTTTTTTAAAAGCATAGAAATCATTCAAATAATTATTGCATATGAAATCAATGAACGATTATGCAAAAGGAATTACACATGAAGTATCTCTGACAGAAGAAAAGCGAGATAAATCACCACATAAAAATGCATTGTAATAACATGTGTGCTAGAGGCTGGTGTAATGTTGTTATGTCTCTAGATGTGCTTAGAAATAGAAGTGTGAAGCTTCTGTTCTCTAAGAATAGTTTTTACGTTAAGCAAAGAATTGTTCGTGCCAAAAAAGGTCAATATTAGAAAAATTGTCCAATTCAAAAAATAGATTTCCAAAGCTCTTGGCAGTTTTTGTTGATCAAAACTGAAGGCCGAATTCAGAGTTCATGGGAACGCTGTGTGTCGGAAAGCTTCTAAAAGTTATTGTTTCTCTACGGGTGAGAACATCGTATCAGACAGGCTCTCAAAGAATTGGTCTACAAATTCAGGTGATAGTTCAACCAAATTAGATAGCGCTGTAACTTGGCAGGTGTGAGAATGATTGCTGTCATCATATTCGGGAGCAGCAATGCTCAGAGCTCGCTGTACCTGGATGATGTTGCTTTTGTCACTCGCTCCACTGTTACCACTTGGCTGTAGTACAGGAGTCTCCACAAATGCCGTCATCAGGATTGGTAGCCGCTGGGGACAACACAATGCGTGAGCCGTTATTGGACTGAGCAAAGTATCGACGTCCATTGGTACTGCTGATGGAAGTGAAAGACAGATGTCCAACACGCATTCATCGCCACAAAGCATACACCGTAGCACAGGTAAAATGCAATTTTGCCATATCGGTCTGAATGAAAGCAACCAGGTCATGTTTAGATCTCTAAGCCTGGCCAATCCAAGGACGTTAGTTATCCTGTCCCGGTAGCGCATTGCTAGGATTGTCTCTTCCATTCCCATGGGAGCTATGTCTGAGCCGAGGCTTGCCATAACGAAGCAGGAGGGTCAAAAATAAAATCCCTGCGACGAGTCCCAAAAATAACGGTATGCCGCCAAAAATGGAGTGCACAAAATTAGGAAAGATTCCCAAAATTGCCTGGAAGGGTGTTAGCAGTCCCGTAAAGACTGTCTTAAATATGCCTGGGATGCTTGTTGCACTAGACATGTTAAGGAGTTGGCTGAACATTTCTACGAAATGCACGGGGCAATTTGTTGATAAAAGGTCATGAACTTCAGTAGCTGTCCTTGCAACTAGAAGATCATACGTCTCTTTAGATGACGTTATAGGCACTGTTGTCTGTAAAAGTACAGATTTAACTTTGCTTAAAGTATCAATTCGTATAGAATAGAGATTCAGACGAGGCCAGATGGGAGTCACTATGTCTGGAGGCCCACTCGGAAACAATGCTTGCATACAGCATTTGACCATGGATGTTACTTCTACTAGATAACTTTTCCCTGGCACGAGGCCACAACATCTGTGATCCGTTCTAAGAATGTAACTCCCGTTCGCGAGTTGCATAAAGAAGGGCTCTATCTGAGTTGCAGGTGTGACTAGCTGGTGGCATGAAAGGTTGTTTGAATTTCCATCACATGCTCCGTGTAAATTGATACCCTGACACAAAAGTATACCGCTTAGTGAATGTTTACAGTTCTCACCACTAAGAAATACATTTTTGTCACTGTCACTATAGCAAGAATGAGTGTATGGTAATTTCCATATAGATTTTACAAATCCTTTACCCAATTGTTCATACTGGCCAGCAGGTATGTACTCAAGGCACTTTTTAAATCGGAAAGTTGTTATCGGAATTGTGATAATTCCGTGTATTATCCATTCAATGACAGGACTCTCTGACATTGTCAATGGTAATCTCTCAAGTTTTTCGATGCTCAGGATTGTATAGTCTGCTCCTTTCTGTGCCAAACTGATCTGTTTATCAGTAAGGTTAAAACTGGAAAATAATGACGTCGTGTTGATTAAACGCCAAGGCACATAGCCTGAACGAAGATTTTGCAGCGTTCAGCCTAGTTCTATAATAGAGCGTAATTGAGACTGGCCATGTTGTAACATTAGCAAATCTCTGTCTATCACATCAAAGGCAGAGGATACAATATTGTCCAACGAATATATTCTGGAAGACAGAGTCATTAACCCATTGTCTACTACAGAAAGTGATTTCTCCAAATTAATACGATCAATTTCTCGTATTTTTTCAGCAGTTTCAATTTGCTTTACTTTCCAAGCCTCGTTGTAAGCAGCATAGATACTGGTCGCTATGAAACGCTTTTGACGCTGTTTGCGTGGTCCAAGAATGAAATCGCTCAAATCAGCACCATCTTTTAATAAAGATAAGTGTTGCTTAATTTCAGCCAGTGTGGATGTAGTTAGCCATTCTAGGCAGAGTTTCCCTACACTGTATGTTGTTATAATCCCTGGATGTTGTCTCTGGGAGTATCTAGGGTCTAATCTGGTCATTTTTAACCCCTGAGTTTTATTCAGGAATCTATCTTGACAGCTGTTTGTGTCTGTAGGCCAGATTAACCACTTTTTCCAATCAGGATGTGTTCTGTTGAAATGTAAAATTTGTGACACGCCTAACTCAATATCTGTAGTTGTATTCTCAGGTATTGGCTTTGGTATAGACGGTGTTTTAAGTTCTTTGTTCTTAGCTAGGCCAAGACAAGATGTTTGGTGTATTGTGTCATTTAAAAACAACATTTGTTCTGGTATCATGCAGGTTCTAAATAGTGCTTCTATGCCTTGCACCTGCCAATCTTTTATACCCCAAATTGTTTTCGTTTCAATATTATTTTTCCAATAATCAAAACCAAATGTCATCATTTTGTCATAAAATGCTTCTGAATATATCAATTTAGAATTTGTCAGCATTGTTTTCATTCCTGTTTTCTCTAACAGTTTATAATAAAACGTTTCTGCATCACTGGTGTTAAACCCTGAGAAGTATTTGAATTTCTCAAAAAATGCTTTAGAACTGCTTTTAGGTGGTGTAGAACAATGTTCCCATTGATTATACATAAAAACATTTCTAGGCTGTGCAGATTGATGCAAGTAATGATCCCCATAGTGGGTGTAACAGAATAACTGCTCATAACTAGATGAACCTTGTAAATAATCATGATCTGTGAATCTAGCTGACATTACTAAATCAGACATCATGTCATTAATACTGTTAAAAGTCCTAATCATCAGAGAATGTACTCGGTGTCACAAAGTCACTTAAGGAAACCTTTAGTTGATGAGGATACTTCAGGATTTCGACCGGACCATAGATCTCAGAGTCTGTTTTCTCCCATACTACCTCACCAGGTATTGGAATTGCTGTGACATTTACTGTTGACAGTTCTCTTTTCTTCACGTGGGATGATCTGTGTGGTTTCAGGACTAGGTTGATGTTCTGACTTGCTGTGTCCATTGTAATATATTTTCCTTCAATGAATTTTCCCAAACACAGTACCATGATGAGCCAAAGCAGGAGGAAAAATACACCTAGACCGAACCAGAACTCTAGCCAAGGGGAAACAAGGTAGATTTCCTTCAGTTGATGAAAGAGTTCTGTTGCTTTTGTCTTTAAAAGACTTTTTTGTTTCTGGCATCACGTCGGGTCGTTTTGATCTTCAGAGAAGTTGTCGAAGTTGATGAAATAACCAGAGGCAGTTCTGTCAATTGATGGGATTGTTCTTTCAATCTGTCTCTCAGTAGCACTTTCTGATGCCACATCATTGTAGACTGGTGTTGTTTCTTGACAAACTGTTTCAATCTGTGTTTCAAGAGGCACGAGTTCCATGGCATTATTGCATAGTCCTTCATTGTGCACTGCAGGCTGATCGAATGTGATTAGTCTTTCAGTTTGAACCTCTTGGATTGTTGCAAGTTTGGGTATTCTGTTGTTTCTTGGGAGTCCACTGGGCCTACTGTTGATTATAGGCCACATGCTTGTGGTTTTACCAGATCGATAGACACGACTCTGTTCTCCTTTTTACCAGCCAGGGGCGGTAGCACAACTGATCTTGTTCCGGTGACTGCTAAGACAGGTACTGCTTTTCTGTAAGAAGGCCCAAATTCCTTCTTAACCGCGATCTTTTCTCTGACTAGATCCCCAATCTTTGGAATCCAGACAGGCCTTGCTGGGGCTGTTGCGGGTGGTGCCTCGTCAGTGGTACTTGGCTGTTGCTTTAACTTTATGTTGCTTAATGATTTTCTTGTTTCATTCAGTTCCTGTAAAACAGCCAAACGATCCTTTACATCAAAGTGCTTTGTTTCTTCTTGTACCACTGACATCTGACTATCGAGGTCCTGAACTCGCATTCTAATTCCGAACAATAGTTCGTATGGGCTGAAACCTTTTAGAGAATTTCTTGGCATGTTGTTAAGACTAGTCTGGACACTTATTAAATGTTTGACCCACCCAGCGCCTGAACCTAATACCTTCGCTGTTATAGATTGCTTTATGTCACGTTTTTTTCTTTCTACCACACTGTTCCCTTCCGGGGTATGACGGACAAGAATACCGCAACCCAATTCCCATGCTAGCCATGGCCTCCTTATAAGCTCGAGAGCTGAAAGCAGGACCCTGGTCAGAATGGAACGTGGTAATTGCGTATGTGCCGATAAAGACTCGCAAATCTTTTATAACCGTTCTAGCGTCAGCCGAGCGCTGGGGGCCTCATTTTTTAAGTGCTTTTAGCCTTAACGGATTAATAGGACGCAGGTTGGGGTGCAGGCAGCGTTACGCTGTTTCTGATCGGTAGCCGGTAGCATGGTTCACTACTGCGATCCCTATCGCAGTTTTCACAGTTGTTTGCATATATTTGGTGTTCTACACTCATTCCCGGCCACCAGTATACTGATTGTAATTCAGTCAGAGAGTCCCTGATTGTTTGGTGTCTCAGACCCAAACCCATATGTGCGTCTGCTATTAAAAATATTCTCCTGTTCGTGTTTGGAATTACTCTGTCCCCCACTCCAGGGATTCGAGCAAAGGGAACGGAGTTTGCATCGATTATGTATGCATAATTGAGTGGATAGTTTACGGGTAGTGCTGCACAGTCGCCTTTTACGGTCGTTTTTACTGCCAGCATGGTTTCCCCGTCAATGTATTTATCTGTACGCTTTTTTGTGGCTACGGAAGCCGGTTTAGTTGCTTCCGCGGTGGCTGTATTAGCCAATGAATTCCCTGCAACGTGAACGCCATCACGTTGAAGACTCTGTGCGTGAATCACGTGAGTCTTTTGTAGTTCTTTACTTAAAAGAGCTACCTCGTTCCAGAGCAATTTATGCTTTATTGTGGCACCTGTGTCATCTTTGTAGTCGTTTTCAATCCAACTCTGCAGTTTGTTATTGTAAGAGTTGACGCAAAAATGAGAATCGCACACTATAAGTGTCGGGAATTCGCGTTCTGCATTTTCAAGCGCCATCTTTAAAGATCTGATTTCAGTTCTCTGAGCCGAACAGTATTTTACTGATTCGGTTTTTGTTACTTTCGGTCTGATTTTACCGCACAGCCAACAACATTTAATGATCGCACATGCTGCGTCGTAGGATTTTCTCTCTACGTTGAAATGCTGTACAGAGCTATCTGTATAGATTATACAGGCATATTGTGGGAGAGGCAGAATTTCGATTGGCAGAGGATATTCTTCTTCATACTCTAAATCATTCAGTTCTTCGTATTGCGGGGCGAAATAGTATTTCACGTCTTCCGCTCCTAGAGAATCTATGCACTGTATCCATTTCGGATCCAGTGACACTGTAGGCAGGTTTACTGGGCTGAATAGCGCTTCGAAGGCGGATTCCGCTGTGAGGATGTTAATCCTTTTGCCGTGTGCTAGTTCTCGTTCATTTGCTAATGCGATTTGCACTGCGTTCACAGTTCTTTCTGTGTGACTGAATGTTTTTTCTGCTTGTGTGTACAAGTGAGATTTAATTGAAATTGGTACCTTTTCTCCCTCATTAGAGGTTAGGTATGTGAATCCGCATCTTCCTGGGATGACTCGGATTACAAGATCACGTGTGTTGTCACGTGTGTCTAATTTTGTTTTTGCTAACATGTCTGTTTGCAGTGATCTCAAAATTTCTGTGTGTTTTTGAGTCCAATTGATTTGTTTAAAATCAGGTTTTATTAGTTCGTAGAGAGGTTTAACCCTCTCTGCGTAATTTAGGATGTAAGTTCTTCCAAAATTCAGAAAACCTAGAATGGATTGTAAATTCTTCAGCGTTTTTGGAGCTTGGAGTACAGCGCACTTCTCTAAGAAGTTGTCCGCTAGGCTTTTCCCTTCACTTGATAATTCGTACCCTAGAAACAGTACTGTCAGATGGGCAATTCGAGACTTTTTAAAGTTGAATTTGTAACCCTCTGCTGCGAACCCAAGTATGAGGTGTTCACTCTTTTCAAGTGAGTATCCAAGTCGTCGTCTGTGAGATAAATATCATCAAAAGAACAATATGGAGGAGTACTACCCGATGAGGGATAGATGAAGGCTTTTGTCTAAACTCAGGAAGAATTGTTCCTTTGTTAGGAAACCCCTCACTCACCACCTAGTGGTGACTTGCTTCATCATCGGGGCCCACCCAAGTGGCCTAGCGTCACTTGGGTGTGCTTCAACACCTGCAATTGCAGTGGAGCTGGTAGTGAAATGTGGGGTGCAAACAAAAAAGAGTGTAAGTGTTAAAATTGTCCTGGTATTCTTTTATATAGAGTTTTAATAAAAAAGGTTACTGGACAAAGATAAAAATTAAGGTTGAGATAGTAGTAGGGAAGTTACGGCCTACTTATCTCTATTTTATGGACCAACACATAAAATAGAGATAAGTAGGCCGTAACTTCCCTACTACTATCTCAACCTTAATTTGTATCTTTGTCCAGTAACCTTTTTTATTAAAACTCTATATAAAAGAATACCAGGACAATTTTAACACTTACACTCTTTTTTGTTTGCACCCCACATTTCACTACCAGCTCCACTGCAATTGCAGGTGTTGAAGCACACCCAAGTGACGCTAGGCCACTTGGGTGGGCCCCGATGATGAAGCAAGTCACCACTAGGTGGTGAGTGAGGGGTTTCCTAACAAAGGAACAATTCTTCCTGAGTTTAGACAAAAGCCTTCATCTATCCCTCATCGGGTAGTACTCCTCCATATTGTTCTTTTGAACCTTGACCAAGGGAATCAGGAGTATTTCCCGTCCGACGTTCACGGACACAACTCCTTACTCTCCTACTTGTTTTCCAAGATAAATATCATCTACGTAAGATAATGCTTCATCATCATAGATTTGTAGTATTCCTGTTACCCTAGCTGAGAATAGTCCTGGGCTGTTCTTGAACCCCTGTGGGAGTCGACAGAATTTTTTCTGCGACCCAAATGCGGAGAAAGCGGTCAAATATCTGCTTTCCGGTGCAATGTTTTGACAAAAGAAACCATTAGATATGTCTAATGTCGTTTTATATTTTTTCCTAACTATGTTATTCATTAGGGCTGCACTATGCGAGTTTTGTACTGCAAAAGTTTTGCAACATGTATTAAGATGTCTGTAGTCCAAAACTAGACGATATGAATTGTCTGGCTTAGAGACAGGAAACAAAGGATTGTTCATTTGAGAGGTGCATGTTTCAATCACCCCCTGGTACTCAAGTTGATCTAAGATCTCCCTGACCTGTTTTTTAGCTTCTTGCTTTATGGGATACTGCCGTTGAGCAGTTGGTTCACTTTTTAGTTGGATTTTGTGAGGATGCGAATCCTCATCCCATCCTACATGATTTTTATACAATGCAGGTGCCTGTGCTACTGCCCATTTCCGTGCATATGTATATTTTTTGTGAATCGGTATGTGATTCGAGAAGGCAGGCATAATCACTTCTTCGCCACGAGGGCACTCCCTGACAAACTCCGGGGGCCAATCTTTTTCAGCTAACAGAATATCATAGCCTTTTGAGAGCTTATCCCAAAATAGACCCTTAATTTTCCTAGTCTTATCACCCTCTATACGCAATGTTATTTCGTATATTTTATGGGGCTCGCTAAGTCTGGCGTCGGCAGTTTCAACCTTAATGTATTCATTCGTGTCCACTGTCTCCAGATGACTCATCAAGTTCTTGCGCGCTATACTGATTTCTGCTGCACTGTCCAACATTGTCAATGCCCACTCCCCGTTTTTCAACTGTGTCCTCAGTATTCTCGGCATGGTTGATTACTCTAATACTGGCTACCTTCTTTTTAGGAAATTGAGATTTTTTATTCTGAGCAGGTTCCTTGTCTTTGGACTTGGTGTGCTCTCCTGGGTCTGACCGTCCTCTTCTTTCCGAATTCTGTGGAAGAGATCAAGAGGGACGTGTATCAATACTTTGATATCTATCATGTTTTTTCAGATTATCCCTATTTCTAAGGTTGTATCTTTTCTCAGAGGGCTCCCGCTGGGGAGACTGGTGTTCTCGAGTCGGAGTTCTTTCCCTCCGTCGAGGAGACCTTCCTCTGGACTGGAAAACTTTTTCCTTGGGAGTGGATTGTTTATTTCCATCCCAGCTCTTTTTAGGAGTGTTTAAATTATTTTTAATAAATAATTTTTCAGGATTTTCGAGCAGTTGGTGTGGAAATTGAAGAACTTGATGTACATAAACAGCATTCATTTCCCTTTTTCCCACTCCTCTCCCTGCGCATACCATGAATACCGTAAAGCATTAACTACATCCCACTGCCAGCAAAGGCCTGTACTCCTGTGTACATGACAGCCATTTTAGGCACCCTGGCCTTTTGCCCGCCTAAGATTAAGACTCACCGGCCTCCCTTCTGCGCGTATTCGAACTCTCTCTCTCGTGCATAAACCATGAAACCCTCTCCCTTTTGCGCGACCCTGCCCCGAAAGGCAGCCCTTCTGCTTGACCCACGCAAACCCCCCCCCCATTTCCCTCATGAAAAAGCATCCTTCGCCTCAGCTGACATAACCCCCACCCCAGCTGTATCTGACTGTCCCCGTTCTCTCATGTACGGGTCATAAGACCTCTCTCTCTCTCTGCGACTCTGTCCCTGCGCGCACCCTGACCCCCTCCTTCTCCCTCACATGGACAAGTCATAAACCTTCTTCTACAAGACCCTGTCCTTGGGAGTCACGGCCGCACCTGACCAACACCTCCTTTCCCTCCATGAATACCCCTCTGTTGACCAGCACTCCCTCCGTGCTCGATTGTCCACGCGGCATGAATGCCACTCCTTTGATGACCCCTTCCACCGAGTCCGACTGACCACACATGTCCGAGGCCATCGCCTGAGCCAGAGGATACCATTCACTGCACTTTATTGTATGAAGTCACTCCCCTTCAAAGGACTCACTATTGATCCTGGTCTCCCCACCCCCTGGGCTACGATCAGGCGCACACATCCTAATAATCAGCGGAACATTCAGCTGCGTCATTGCCCCCTCTCCTATCAGCAGGTCAAGGGTCCCTATTGTGAACACATGTGGGGTAGGATTGACACGAGGATTATGGGGTTATCTTTTCTTTTGTTACACAATGTCCTGCTTGTAATGCCAAGTATTTTGCAAGGTATAAAAGACGGAGTCTCAGCTCACTTGTTAGAGCACCTCCCGATGACACCTTGTTTCGTGTCTGAAATGACTGGCTCTCCTCATGAGAATTAAACTCTGTTCTTGATTCCTGCATCCAGCGCCCGTCTCTTTATTTTTGGTAACTATTCAGAATGGAAATCAATAGGCGACTTGTGCCAGCCATCCGGGCATCGATACTAGTATGGAGACGCATATGTCGGTCACTTTTTCTACAATTGGCGTCCCAACGCGGGGTCCATCAGTGACATAAGGTCCAATGAGAGAGATCCGGACGATGAGGTGAACATCTAAAATGATCGGAGTATACCTGCCTTGAGAGGGCCCTCGTCCGGCTGCCGATTGAATGAACTTCACCAATTCCGAACGGACCTCTCTCGAGTGACCTACTGTCCTGACTGGAATCCCACAGGACTGCTGCGATAAAATCATGGAGTAAGAGAACGATCGGGCGCTGGAAGGAGGAAGGCGAAGAACTGCCCACACGGTCCGGTCCGGGTAAGGTCGCGTAAATGCGACAAATTGTGAAATGATTGTTTTGGATAATACTAGTATTACGCTTTGTTGAAACCCTCTGGAGATTCACTGTCTGCAAACGGAGAAAACAACAGGCTCTCTCTCTGCAAGCAGTGAAGGATAGGTAACGCAGACTTTTGTCCCCATTGTAATCCGTCGTGCTTATCTTTCTCCCCCACTGTTTCCCGAACTACCGTTCGTGGATTATTGTCTGGAGATTCTTTGTCTGCAAACAGGGAGGAACAAGGTCTCTCTTTGCAGGTAGAGAAAGAGTGGGTAACGATAACTTTTCGTGCCCACTTATTCTCCCCACTGATTGGTTTGATTGACCGTACATTAAGTGTTCGGTATTGGTTCGTTTGAGGTATTCACCGCCGCCAAACAACGGAGAATAGAAATATTCTGCCTAGTCTTTGCCCGCCGTGATAAGATAGGTAATGCAGACTTTTGTCCCCGTTGTAATCCGTCATGCCTATCTTCTCCCCATTGGTTGGTAGCCTGTTTAGCCCGGACCGCTTATTAGAGTCGAACCATCCAGCTCCACTGGAGGGCACATCTAATAAGGACCTGTTCATTAAAGTGTGGACTAGTCGCTATAGCTTATAATAGGTTATGGCATAAAAATAAAAAGAAAAGGAGTTGAACGAAATCAGTAGGCCACTGAGGAGTTATCAACTTCGCTAAAAATAAAATAAGAAACGTTAGAAATAACCCGTAATAAGAAACATAAAAATGGCGAGGGAAGACACGCTTGACACCAAGGCAAGTCACGAGGTAACTAGGTTCCGTTGCCTATTCCTGCCCTAAACATGTCTGCCTCATTGCCCACCACGCCCAAATAACGGTCACATGAAATAGATACAAATCAATAGGCACCTACCCCATTCCGGAAACTCCCGAAGTGCCACAGGTCCGCGGATACGCCCATCCGGTGGGCGAGGCCTCGAGGCATGCGGGGCTCGCCTGGACGCAGTCGGAAGGGGAGGCTGTGGGGCGGACGGCCCAGAAAACGGTGATGGCCTCTCCTTCTCTCCTCTTCTGCTGCCCTGCAGGCCACGGGGGGGGGGCTGTCTTGCCTCAGCCACCGACCACCCCCCCCCCTCCTCTGTCTCTCGCCTGGACCGGCCCGCGAAGAAGGCCGAAGCCACAAACAAGAGCGGCGGCACTTACATGTAGTCCCGCCACATGTCAACGCCTGGACAAGTGCAAGTAGTCCCGCCACATGCCGACGCCTGGATAGTTACAGGTAGTCCCGCCACATTTCAAATTCCTGGAGAGTTGGAGGTAGTCCCGCCACATGTCCGCGCCTGGAAGTTGCAGGTAGCCCAGCCACACGACAACGCCTGGACAGTTACAGGTAGTCCCGCCACATGTCAAAAAGGGGGGCGGGGGCTGTCTTGCCTCAGCCACCGACCCCCCCCCCCCCCATCTTCAATAGCCGGCACGGCCAATATCGAAACGGCGGAGCCGAGGATCGGCGAGGGGTCGCTGGAAGGGGGAGGTGACGCGAACGAGCCTCCCCCACCTCCCTCCAGGTGGAGGCTTCCAGCGACACCCCAACGCTCTTACTTAAAGAGGGTCCACATCGAAAAGCGGTCTTTTGCCCGGGGCGGGCACATGCCCCATGCTGTCTCTCCTCAACCTTGAAGATTCTATAAGAGCCGGGGGGCCCCCGACCCCTCTGCAGGGGTGCCCCCGTCCCCCTCACTGGGACCCGCAACATCGACGCACTCCTGCCGGCGCCAGCCTCAGTTTGGAAATGGCTAAAAACACAGCCAAAGTACAGACTTGTTCAGTTCCGGTGGAACACCAGAATGACCCGGTAGGAAAATTGTTGTTGCCCTCCCCACTCTTTGACTGATGGTCCATATTGTTAGACTGTTACCACATTGCGAAAAACTTTTTTGAACTGCCAACGGAAGGTTCTGGTCCGACCATGAGTCATTGGAGACATTCTGACTATACCGGAACCTGCCTGACCTCGCCCAAAATGGCGCCGATACACGAAACAAAACTTTCGAACTCCCTGTTCACCTGGATTGCTCGAATATTGGTGCTCTGAGATATGTATGCATTTTTGGACAATGAAAGTCGATAAGATGGATAGTGATTATGTGCTTAGAGAAGAAAGCAATACAGATATTGATCATGTGTTTTAACAATGAACTGATTTAGGGTGGGTACTGATTATGAATGGGAACAATGAATTGGTGTAATTTAGACAGTGAACGAGCATCTGGATAATGAATTAATTTATTTTTTGACTGAATACTCGACATGCATCATGCTTGCTCTGTGGTAAAGTTTTATACGATTTTATTGCACTGCCGCACTTTATGCAATGAACTGCCACCAACTTTGTTCTTCCTATGTACAGTTCCAATCTGCTCCGTGGCCGGTCCACTGGGTTGTAGGCCTGTATTTATACATCAACACTTTTTTTATTAAAAGTATTTTGAAAAAGAAAGCATAGTTGTAGCGGTTGCATTAATGAGTTTTGGATCTTTTTCTACTGTGAGCGAAGAATAAGTATGATGAAAGCTGAAGGTAAAAAATAGCAAGCTACATTATGCGTCACAGGCAGCTGGAAAAATGTTTTAGACGCACTTGAAGCGACACCACAGAAATGCCACCTGACCGCCACCCTTGCGAAAGGGGTTGCGACCAAGTAACTCATGTAGATACGCAGATCGTCAATAATTATCTATCTGACCTTACTGGTCCCTCTGGGCTTAAACGCCGAGATGGTAAAGAAATGCACTACGTGGAGATAGGTAGAGTATGTGGTAGGTAAAAACATTTCCGGATTTGTGCGCGCTGATGTGTTTTGAATGCTGCACCCCCCCCCCCCCCCTTCTTCTCCTCCCTTCTGCAGGTCACGTTGGAACCTTGGCTGAAGTATGGAAGGACGATGACCGAACCACCGACGAGAAAGGGAAGAAGGGAATATGAGCATGGTCCTTATGACAAATAAGTTCTTAAAAAAGACGTAGACTTGACATGACTGTATCTCCTCAGAACATAGCGACTGGGAGGATGGACTGACAGAGAGACTTGACGGGTACTGTATGACGAAAAATTGGCTCGAAATAACACGTTAGAAGAATGTAACTAGACATTTGACTAGGTAGGGAAAGGACGAAAAGAGAAGTGCACGGGTAAGGGTTACCAAGACTGCACCAATCCGGGGAATTAGAAATGTTGCTGATGTTCAAAATGTACTGCTTCCCCCTTCTCGTACTCTTATAGATCTAGCCAAGCTGTCCGACTGTTCTCCCGATCAATACTTGCCGTTGCCTCAGCCCGGAGTACTTCCCACCAAAGGAAGGAACTGAAAAATGGTTTAAGATCCAACCGTGGGTAAATAGCGCAACCCGGTTAATTTCTGAGCGACTGATCGAGGTGTAAGTATTGGCAATTAAGAACGCTCGAAAAGATAACAGGCGAGAGGGAAAAGGGAGGAAAAAGTAGACAGAGCTAAGCACGTAGGTAAATAGGATAGTAAGAGATAAGTAGGATATAAACACATATAGATCTCGTTGGCCAACTATTGTTTTATGTTTTTGTTGTGAATGTCTTATGTATGTGATACATGTACTGTCTTCCTTCGTCTGAGTGTGTGTGTGTGTGTACTGTAGGGGTTTGTGTTCTTTCTTTGTTTACGTCTCTCCGTTACCTGACCTCCTACTGTTCTGTGTTGTGAACGCACCAAATGACCTATTTTTGTACACGTCTCTCCCTTTCTCTATCCTTCTCCCTCTCTCTCTCTCTCTCTCTCTCTCTCTCTCTCTCTCTCTCTCTCTCTCTCTCTCTCACTCTCTCTCTCTCTCTCTCTCTCTCTCCCTCTCTCTCTCTCTCTCTCTCTCTCTCTCTCTCTCTCTCACTGCATGTCATGCGTGTACCAAATGGCTCGTTTAGATTGTGGACAACTCTCACCCTATGAGAGTCTCCTTATTTCATCTTCCTTCTTATGGTAAAATCGTGCCTCACAGGCACCAGTCTGATTGGGTAATTATTGAACACGAAGGTGTTCAGCGAAATTGACCAAAACTAAAATGATTGTACCTCGCCATATTACTACCTCTCCTTTCTGCAAAATAAATGAACTCGAATTGGCTGAGAAAGAAAGGACAGGTAAGACGACTAAGGTCCCCCAATCCGGCCTTTATAGGGGAACTGTATGTCAATGGCACCTTATTTTTCTGTTCATCAGAGACGAACGCCAACGTCCAGCTTGACCCCCAATGCCCAGATTACCCCACCCCTTTTGCACCCAAGCGCGAATGCCCGAAACGTCCCCGCCCATTGATAGACCCCAGCTGCTGTCCCAGGTATAAACATGATGACCATGAGTCCCTCGAGAAAGACTTATTTTACCTGACTCTCGATGATAGCGCCCCCGCCCTGTTTGAAAAGGTTAGCCAGCCTTGAGGGGAAATGTTCCGAAAAGGTTGAACATGATGAAACGCACAGTTGATGGGAATATTATTTTGTCCTCACTTGAATTATAAATGGGACGATGAATACACTTGGCATGAACTCAGTAGGAATGCCGACATATGCACTGCTTGGTAATAGACCTCTGACTGTGACCGATGAGCGTATCTCCCAAACACGTAGAATTAAGGGAGGAATTCACATGCATAAATGTCTTCTTCTGTCAATTCCCTAAAAGCTTGTTTTGTACCTATTCAAAGATTCACGATCACCGGAGGAGAAGGGTCGGACGTGGCGTACAGCCTAGCTGCAGATCTTGAGACACATGTGACCTCGACCAAAGGTGGAGCCGCAGAGCAACAAGATACGGGACGAGACAGCAATTTCAAACGTGGAAAATGAAGCTTGATGGGCTGCCCTGAAGCCCTCCGTCTGCTAAACCACGTGTGCCTGGAGTCTCCGTCCCCCTTCTTTGGGCCCGATTAATGGGCCTGCCTGCTTGTTATCCTTTGCTCCCTTGGTCCCTTTTGTGTGTCCCAGGAACTCTGGCCCAACTCCACTCTCTCTCCTATCGACTATTTGAACCACACACCCACTCCTTTCCACGTGACTTATTGCCAAAAGGAAAACCAAAAGGAAGAACTGCATTCAACTGGGAATAGGGTGTTGCCACGGAAATATGGGTGCCGAGCATAAGGCACCGCTGAACGGAATGTTTAGGGAACAGGACTGTGGTCTAACAGCAGAGGACTGACCGCACCCTGCAACGCGTAAGGATAGACCCGAGCTGGACCTATAGCTCCACCACCGGTGCTCCACAGCACCAACGAAAGTACACGGACTAGAGCCTACCAGTGATGGCTCACTGCTAAAAGACACTGTGACGAAGAGATCTTGTATATTGAACTTAATTCCGCCCTCAACTGCTTGGTCGAGATGTTCATTGGTCACATTTTTTAGTCAGGAACATTTATGCTATGTAGGGCTTTGACGAAATGCAATTTCCTGTGTGCCGCATTCTGATGATTATTTGCCATATGTTAGTATTGTCAACTGTTAATTCTTTGACGGCACCTGTTTATATGTACCATCATCGATTACGAAAATGAACGCTGTAATGTAAAAGGGGCGACTGTGGAAATTGAAGAACTTGATGTACATAAACAGCATTCATTTCCCTTTTTCCCACTCCTCTCCCTGCGCATACCATGAATACCGTAAAGCATTAACTACATCCCACTGCCAGCAAAGGCCTGTACTCCTGTGTACATGACAGCCATTTTAGGCACCCTGGCCTTTTGCCCGCCTAAGATTAAGACTCACCGGCCTCCCTTCTGCGCGTATTCGAACTCTCTCTCTCGTGCATAAACCATGAAACCCTCTCCCTTTTGCGCGACCCTGCCCCGAAAGGCAGCCCTTCTGCTTGACCCACGCAAACCCCCCCCCCATTTCCCTCATGAAAAAGCATCCTTCGCCTCAGCTGACATAACCCCCACCCCAGCTGTATCTGACTGTCCCCGTTCTCTCATGTACGGGTCATAAGACCTCTCTCTCTCTGTGCGACTCTGTCCCTGCGCGCACCCTGACCCCCTCCTTCTCCCTCACATGGACAAGTCATAAACCTTCTTCTACAAGACCCTGTCCTTGGGAGTCACGGCCGCGCCTGACCAACACCTCCTTTCCCTCCATGAATACCCCTCTGTTGACCAGCACTCCCTCCGTGCTCGATTGTCCACGCGGCATGAATGCCACTCCTTTGATGACCCCTTCCCCCGAGTCCGACTGACCACACATGTCCGAGGCCATCGCCTGAGCCAGAGGATACCATTCACTGCACTTTATTGTATGAAGTCACTCCCCTTCAAAGGACTCACTATTGATCCTGGTCTCCCCACCCCCTGGGCTACGATCAGGCGCACACATCCTAATAATCAGCGGAACATTCAGCTGCGTCATTGCCCCCTCTCCTATCAGCAGGTCAAGGGTCCCTATTGTGAACACATGTGGGGTAGGATTGACACGAGGATTATGGGGTTATCTTTTCTTTTGTTACACAATGTCCTGCTTGTAATGCCAAGTATTTTGCAAGGTATAAAAGACGGAGTCTCAGCTCACTTGTTAGAGCACCTCCCGATGACACCTTGTTTCGTGTCTGAAATGACTGGCTCTCCTCATGAGAATTAAACTCTGTTCTTGATTCCTGCATCCAGCGCCCGTCTCTTTATTTTTGGTAACTATTCAGAATGGAAATCAATAGGCGACTTGTGCCAGCCATCCGGGCATCGATACTAGTATGGAGACGCATATGTCGGTCACTTTTTCTACATTGGGGCTTTACCGGTTTCCCACCCAAGCTGTCTCTACCTAATTCTTCATAGCATTTTTCTATGATTTTTGCAAGCTCAACAGGATCTTTTATATCTGTTTCCTTTCAACTTCTGGCGGATCGCCACAGATGCTGCTTCTCCTTTAATGTTGGCTAATAATATAGCCGAGACCTGCTTGAAGTCTTTCAGTAATTTCATACCTAGATTTAAAGCGGGCTCTGGACCGAATTCATTTTGAATCTGTTTTAGCACTTCTGGTATTACCGCCATAGACGGAACACCGTGTGTTTTTGTGTAAATGGAAGCAAAGACTGTACCCCAAGTGTCACAGTCCTCCACGTGTGGTGCGATTCCCATAGGAAGGCAGATGGTCAAGATTCTGTGTTTCTCTATAGGGGTAGTATCAGGAAATACTGCCTCTATTTGAGTGATTTTCTGTGCTAACCAGAAAGGAATTTGTTCCCGTTTTACGGGTGTTTTACCAAGACATGACTGTATGTTCTGTGGTGTAATTTTATTTGTGTTCCCCTGGTGAGGGGTCAGCTGGTGTGAATTAACAGCTGGCTGGACTGTTGCAGTCCGCAGTACATATTGGACTAATTGCCTATGTATTTTTATTAATGTGTTTAGTTGTACTAACAGCTCTTCTCTAGACATTTTTGCAATGTCAGGATGTGGTGTGTAGCTGGCTAGAACCGGCCACGTGGCTCCTGGTCTACCTAGAGGACCGAGCCTAGTTATGTGATCATTGTGTTTTAGGCACCATTAAACCAGAGCAGGTGCTCTTAAAATTTAAGTGGAATTTCAATCTCCTCGAAAGGAGCGTACTCTTCCGGAGGTTTCTCTATTTTGTAATGGTGAAACTCTTTTGTTCTAGCATTTACCGCTGGAAAATTTATCCATGAATAGAATACCTCTGTCTGCCGATACTCGTGAGCCTCTATCACTAAAATTACTGTACCACCTTGAGGTGTCAGTCCGTTTTCTATAAGTTTTAAAGTTATAGATCTTCTTAAGTGAACCGGGATGATAATAGCATCCGGGTCTGCTTGTTCGGGACCTTGCTGAGTCGCGTCTACTGCGGCCCCAGAGGTTCCGTTATTTTCTGGCATTGTAAAAATGCAAGGTTTGCAGAGTAGGTCTCCAAGGAGACAAAGATTAGGTGCACAATATTTTGGAACACTGTATCCTTCAACGTTGAATAAACCAGAGCTTTACATAGGAATCTCTTCCTACTAAGGTCGGGCGGATTTTAACCTTTCACCCACTCCAGACGTCTTTTGGAGTATTTACGGGAGAAAGGGGTCTGTGAAATATGCACGACTGAGTTACTCTACTGTCTTGCGTTAGTTTATCGCCTTACAAAACGTTGGGCGCCATGTAGTGTAGTTCCTAGTTTCCCACTAGGCCCTGCGCATTGGAATAACATAAACAGTAGTATCGACGTGGAACTGCAGATATTCCAGGCCTCCACTGACTATGCTAAACTTAATTGGGTTGTGTTACCAACTAGCTCAGAGGTCACTGGAAACTTTCTTCTCTGCATAGGAAGTGATCAGCTTCCTTGGCACAGACAAGAAGGGATTCAGTTTTCCAACAACCGTGCAACATGACAACTTTGCTCCTCAGATCAAGAGTCAATCTCTAGGGTCGTGTGAAACAATAGACATGTATTTCACTCAGTCAGTCTAGTGCAGTTTACTTTCACGAGATGTAGAGAATAGAGAGACGGGCGTTTGTCAATAAAGGGTTAACATTTATTGCACAGTCTTTCTTCTCGTACAAGAGAAATGTATTGCCACAATTGCAATAATTGTTATTATAAAAAGTACGTACAATAAGATAAGTATTGCGAAATAGAACTGTAAAAGCATTGATATGGTTTCTTAGCCATACAATGGTTTAAAAGTAATAAAACATATATACAGTCATATATACATTAGGCTAACATACTCAACTGGTGCTTCTAACTAAGCCTACCCCAGTGTGCCTGACCTAAGCCTAACACGTGAAAGGGGAGTAAGTAAGTAGCTTAAGTTAAGTTGGTATTGCCAAGGTTTGTTTCAAGAATTCTCGTCTAAGGGTTTAGTCAACACCATACCTCTGAATAGAATGATGGAGGATTGGTATCTCCTTCAGGGGTCTCTCTCGATATCCCAGTCACCCGCGAGGGTAAACCGGAAGCGCCAGGACTGGATTTCTCTGCACGAGAAAGGCAGCGGCTTCTCTTCAGCGCGTCGAGGAAGGAGGGGGGACAGCGTCCGCGGGCTGCTGGAATCTGCTGGATGTCTTCGCAGAGGGACGGCTGTTCAGCTCCTTAAGCGTACTGCACCATAGTTCGCGCTTTAGCGGCGATAATGGTATCAGCAGCTTCACCACCACAGGATAGCAGGCTGCAGCGACAGAGTGCTAGATTTACCAACACGGGGTCTTGCAGCTCACTGCTCACAGCTTACAGCTCTCATTGTTTAAGGCAACGTTGGTAATATTTATACCTGACAGGTGCCGGGTTTGACGCAAGTTTGCTGGACATAAGACGTCAATTAAAGATGTCACTAGGAAGTGATAGTTATCAGATGCTCATTAGAGTTCCATTACTAATCAAAACATAGCAAGCGGGGATTTCCAGGTTTGCTAAGTTTTTATCTTGTTGAAGAACTCGGAGTGTTATCTAGGAATATCAGATAGTGACTACTGCTCTGTCATTGCACTAATTGGTCGCAAAGGAAGTGGCAGAGAGAACTATGCTGGAATGTGGCTCTGTTCGTGTGAGGCCAGAGATGACTTTTCAGAAAATCGCACTTGAACGTTATGCCAATATAGGGAATAAATGGATTTATAGCCGAATAGGGGCATAAGGTCACAGTATTGATCAGGAACCTAGATAAACACGCAACAATACGTGGGTTCTACGGTCAGGATTAAAAATTGTGAAGGATGGTTAAGTGTTTAGGCAGGAGGTCAAGATCCTAAAACACACTCCTCCTTATACTGCAGTGGTCAACATGTTTCGATTGTTTGAAAGTGCCCTCAACTACGTGGGTCACGTCGGTCTTCTTCAGTACAGTCTATCTGTCCCAGTCCTTAATCACCTCTTACCTTTGATTCGGTAATTCGTCAGAGGGATAACACGTTGGGGGTACTTCCACACCCGTGTAACATAAGTTACTACAAAAGACATAGGAACAACAAATAATAATGTTTATATTAAGTGTAAAATATAACTCTTATGTAATAACAGGTGTTGAAAGACGGGAAACAACAGTTACAACGCAACTGTTACAATGGACTACTTTTACAAGGCAACTACTACAACGCAGGATCCTTTACAACGCATGCCTTTACAACGCATGACATTACATAGCAGATGCCATTACAACGCATGCCAATACAATGTAAGTATTGGTAAGTTTATCTTTTTTAAAACATTAATTTAATTTGGGTTTTGGGGTACAGGGGTATTTTTAGGGTTCAGGGCTAGGTTTGGGTTTATAGAGTACAGGGGTATTTTTAGGGTTCAGGGCTAGGTTTGGGTTATGGGGTACAGGGGTATTTTTAGAGTTCAGGGCTGGGTTTGGGTTATGGGGTACAGGGGTATTTTTAGGGTTCACGGCTAGGTTTGGGTTATGGGGTACAGGGGTATTTTTAGGGTTCAGGGCTAGGTTTGGGTTATGGGGTACAGGGGTATTTTTAGGGTTCAGGGTTAGGTTTGGGTTATGGGGTACAGGGGTATTTTTAGGGTTCATGGCTAGGTTTGGGTTATGGGGTACAGGGGTATTTTTAGGGTTCAGGGCTAGGTTTGGGTTTTGGGGTACAGGGGTATTTTTAGGGTTCATGGCTAGGTTTGGTTTATGGGGTACAGGGGTATTTTTAGGGTTCAGGGCTAGGTTTGGGTTATGGGGTACAGGGGTTTTTTAGGGTTCAGGGCTAGGTTTGGGTTTTGGGGTACAGGGGTATTTTTAGGGTTTAGGGCTAGGTTTGTGTTTTGGGGTACAGGGTATTTTTAGGGTTCAGGGCTAGGTTTGGGTTTTGGGGTACAGGAGTAGCTTTAGGGATCAGGGATAGGTTTTGGGTATAGGCGTACAGGGGTATTTTAAGGGTTAAGTGTTTTTAAAAAACTACTTTAAATAAATTAAATTATTAAAATAAATTAATTAAATTAAATTAATTAAATATTTATTAATTACAATTAAAAAAAAAAAGATATACTTACCTATACTTACGTTCTAACGGAATGCGTTGTAATAGCATCTGCTATGTAATGACATGCGTTTTAAAGGCTTGCGTTGTAAAGGATCCTGCGTTGTAAAAGTCGCGTTGTAATGGTATGCGATGTAAAAGTATGCGTTTTTACGTCATACATCCGTGAAAGACGTATCCCCCAACTAGACAGTAGGTATATATATAAAGATGGTCCCTTGAAACCATAATTGCCAGTGGGACCTATCTATGAGGGTTGGTATTCCAGTATGGATTATTTATAATCACCTCCCGACAGCCTGTCATTGTAATAAGTTAAAAACCACACACGTGTCGTAAAAATAGAGAGGTATGCGGCGGAAGCAGAAATGCCACCCTATGCAAGATGAATAAATCAAGAAATCCCTTTGTATATTTACAAGTGGTTGCGTAGGCATTTATGCAACCTATCAAAATCTTAATATGACAGTGTCTTACCGAGTCTATTAATTCTTAAGGCTCGAACTGCCGCAGGGCGGGTGGAGTCCCAAAGAACACAACCTGTGTTTGAAGAGAAAGTAACAGTACATGTACAATTCAAGAGGTTATTCATATTAAAAAATCTTTGTTGTTAAGCCCTAATTGCAGCCATCTCTGCGTGACAGGTTCGACGAGGTAAAAGGAGACCCCCTCTGCTACCCCCCAACCATGGGACGGGGGCTGAGACTTACAACAGAGTTACGTGAGTTAGCCTTTAAAACCCCGTCTCAAGTAAAAACATAGGAAGCCCTCTGGCCCGCTTACTGTTCCGATGAAGTACTCCAGCAGCATCGGCAACCGCCGTACAAAACGTAGTGAAGGATAATGGCGTGCAGGTGCTTCCGCCTTGAAAAGGGGAAAGGGGCCGACAGCACATCATGTGAGTCAACATCAAGACGTTGCATAGGACTGTAGGGAGATGTAGTATAAATCTCCTAACGAGACCGGTATCATAAGGAAGGAAGTCACGGTACAAATATTTATCAATCCTACCTTCCTGATCTTTTGCTAATGACTTAACAAATGGCGTAGGGTTCATGTTCTAATACTCAAGCCTGTGCCGTTTCGTCAGTAACTACCTAAATAAGGTAACAGGTGGAGAGAGGGGACAAGTTGTACCATGATAATAGTCATGAAGAGTAGCCTGTCAATCATGAAATGATCCAAAATGAAAGACAGGGAATCGCCACGATAAATAATCTGTGTTAAAAAGAGGCACAGTGTCCAACAATAACAAATAGTCATAAAATATGACAAAAAGCAATGGTACGCCTAGATCATGAAGGATTGATGTAATGACCTCACACTACTACGCATAGCAAGCCCTACAGCCTATTAATAGGATATGTCAAAAATATTGTTGGTAGATGTTAAGAGATTGATAATCCCAACAGTATATCCTATAATAAACCTGATTCCAGAGTCTGAAGCTTTATCTGCTCAGGGCATGCCATGGTATGTCGTCATTAAGACCATGTAGGTCACTGTGGAGACGGAAAACCCATTTCTGTTCCATGACAAAAAGTGATCTAGTAGCATCCTGTCCTTGGGAAACTGATCTAGGTTTCTCTATAACTGTCCATCTTAGATCCTCCACAGTGTGTCCCGCTTCTGCAAAGTGTGTTGTTAACTTCGTATTAGATCTGCCACATCAAATAGTACTGCGATGTTCTGTGATGCGGGTGCGGATCTTCCTACATGTCATGCCCATGTACTGTTTGCCGCACGGACACGTAATCAAGTATATTACTCCTTGGGAATTGCAATTAGCGTGCGATCTCTATTCCCAGGGAGTTGTTAAATTTAGGTCAATCTGTTTAGTATTTGTCGTGAGATGGCACACGCTGCATGAACCGCACCAAAAGTGACCAGTTGCTCAAACGTAGCCAGAACCTTAAAGATCTTTTGATTCACACGAGACCTAGATCAGTGAGCAGAAGAGGGATGGGGGACAATGGCTCAGGTTTGCCACCAGTAACTGGTCCCTTTTGGTGGAGGTCAGCATAACATACTAAGGAAAAGACCCAATGATAATGCTGTTGCGACACTGAATGACGGAGACCCAGATATACCGCCTTACGCCTGTGTTCGCATATGAGGGTTTTTTACAATGATAGCCAGCTTCACATTATCATAGACCCTGGAAACACAGGACAAGTGGTTCATTCTCCCTCATTGATTTTTTGCTCGAGTCTTAGGAAGCAGAATGGACTATAATTTCTTTTCCCTCTTCATTGATTTTTGAGTCTATTAGCAGCGCACAGCTGTGGGAAACTAATTGCTCGAGCAGTACTCACTGCGACTCTCACACTCCTAAAAAAGGACGTGGCAGAGACCACTCCAAGCAAGCAGAGAATATAGGGAATCATGGCAGAGAACCAAGGCCTAAGCTATACAGAGGAAGAAGTAAATGCAATACTATAGGAATTATTGGTGCTACAAGATAAGGACCTAGCACAGACCCTAGTACAGAGTAACGAATGGGATGATCTCACTGAAACGAAGAAAAAACTGGTAAGAACAGCTATACATGGTATTATCATGATGGAATACCTGGATGCCAATTCGGCCCCAAAAGGCTTATGGGTGAAGAATGCCCCACGTATCTTCTTGAAAGACCTTGCATTCAGGAAAGACTGGTCATCCATATCATGGAAATGCAGCCGGGATTACCTGGTGTTGATAATTAAGACAGCCACACGTCTGGTAGAAGCCCTCACAATTAAGATTCAAGTGAGTGAAGCCAAACTGAAGACAACGGTTCACATCTCAGTCTACAAGAAGAAACTGGAGGAAATCAATAAATAGATGAATGAAACAAAGGAATATATAACCCAGAACAAGATCCAGAAACTAAACAAAGATCTCAAGAAGTTTTCAATGGAGAAAATGAAACCCTATTCGAGAGAGGACTATGTACCTCAGGACTACAGAGAGGATGGAGATTCCTCCGCAGACAGCTCTGACAACAACTCCGACTGGAGTAGCGATGACGGCACCACCCCCAGGAGAGGTAGAGGCCAAAATAGATGCAACCAACATCGTAGAATGAATTCCTGGCAGACTCCGAGATACTTCGATTACCCACCGCAGAATTACCAACCACCAATGCCTAACTTTCCTGGTTGGTACAACCCTTACTTTTAGGGCCCCCCACCAATGGGCCATATGATGACCATTCAACTACCACCTCCTTTTTTAGGAAGAGGCCCAGTACAACAGAGAGGGAAAAGAAAAGGGGTACCCTGGAATGAATAAGAAAACCGGATGTCCACATGGAGCATGACCAAGGCACAACCAGGCACTAGTTCGATGAATCACTGGTAGTCAACCTTACAGAAATCTCACTGACAGTGGAACAAGAAAAAGTATTAAGTAAAGGACTAGGCTTTGTTCCTACCCCTCCCCTCGACATCTTCAGACTGAGATGCGATATGGGCGAGTTTTTTAGGAAAATAAAACTCAAAGCTTCTTTTGAAGGCAAAGAAAAAGAAGAAACAATGAGTGACACCAATTTGAGACCAAAATCAACTTTTTGTCCACTCAACCACCTGGTGCCGATAGAGATACAAGCCTTCGAATAAGCCATCATGCAAGAAGTTGAAGATCTAAGGAATACTGCAAAGAAACCCTTCAATATGACTAAACTTGAAAAAAGAGCAATAGATGAAATGCCGTAATAATGAAAACCTGATCATAAAACCGGCAGACAAAGGAGGAGCAATTGTCCTCCTCACAAAAGAAGGATACAATGAATAATGCACAACACTCCTGTCTGACCAAAAATTCTATAAGAAACTAACCACTGATCCTACCACTAGTCTACAGAGAACCATTGAACTAATTGTAGGAGAAGCAAAAATCAATCAATGGATCTCAAAACAGGAGGCAGACTTTCTGGGAACAAAATCTCCAAGAGTCCAATACTTCTACTCCTTACCGAAAACACACAAGAACAAACATCCACCACCAGGACGCCCAATAGTGTCCGGCATTGGTTCTGTCCTAGAACCACTGTCACAATTCGCAGATCAATTCCCGAGACCATTAGTGCAGAGAACACCAGCATATCTCAAGGACACACGTGACCTCCTGAACCTACTAGATGAACAACTATATGACGAAGGCACCATGTTCCTAGTAGGACTAGACGTAGAGAGCTTGTATACAAGGCTTCCCCCAACAGAAAACTCTAGACACCTTGGAGGACGTTCTCTTCTCAGACACTTGGGAACACAGAACACCTAGACATTTTGTATTAGAGTGCTGTAAAATGGCCCTCTCTGAGAACTATTTTGAATATGAGGGGACCATATTCGGACAATGCTATGGTACATCTATAGGCAGCACATTTGCTCCAAGCGTGGCAGGGCTGTATGTGAGTGCCTTTGAACAAGAACACATACACACCCCTGACAATCCATACCAAGATGGCATCATACTTTGGCGACGCTACATTGATGATGTCATTATGATCTGGAACAACACCCTGGAAGCCCTCACTAATTTTATGTTGTGGATCAACACGAGGGATGGATGTTTGAAATGTACTTACACCGCCAATAAGAATACTTTTGTTTTCTTGACATCACCATCTTTGTACAAGAAGACTGTTTGCATACCAAAACCTTCTAGAAGCCCACAGCCCGTAACAGCATACTTTCATACAACAGCTTTCACCCTCGACCCCTTAGGGACAACTTACCTTACAGCCAGTTTCCTCGAATAAAACGAAACTGCAGCAACCTCAGAGACTAAAAACAACATGCGCAAAGTCTGGAAGACAGACTAGTGAAAAGAGACTACCCTACTAAAACTGTAAAGAGATGCCAAAAAAGAGCACAAAACCAACTGAGAGAGAACCTGCTACAAACAATGACTCAAGACGATCCAGAGGATCTACTCACCTGCGTAACCACATACAATACTGTATCCAACACAGTGAAAAAAATCATCAATAAGAATTGGAGAATCCTCACCTCACATACCCTAAAATGGCCAAAACCAAGGTTTGCGCATAAGAGAACTAAAAACCTAAAAGACAAAGAGGACCAATACCATTCTGACAACATGGAACCTGAACCCAATAAAAGGTTGCTCAGTATGTAAACTTACACATGTGACCAAGAGTCTCCAACTCCTCCCGAACTTGAATTAGGAATTACGCAACCACACGAACTGTAGCACCACACATGTGGTGTATATGATCATCTGCCCCTGTAACCTAAAATATATAGGGATGACCTGCCGCAAGGTTAAACAACGCATCATCGAGCACAGGAGCAATATCTTGTGCAAAAAGGCACCACAAAGATGAGCAGAAATTTCATAGAGGTTAATCACGCCCCTGAAGATATCAACTGGGTAGTCTTAGAGACCCTTACTAACAAAGATCACAATGCAGAATGGGTTTTCTATGAAAAAGAACTGTACTGGGTCCATCGTTTAAAAACAGATAGGGAGGGCATGAACGATAACATCTCTTGGCACTCCCTTGCATAACGTTACCCCGAAACAACAGTGACCATGACACATCGCCATAAGTATGTGATCACTTCTGTTCCAATGATTGTTTGGGAAATAATTAGCCAAATACATAGAACATAAATCGTTCCTTTACCTGTTCCACATCGCAGTCTAAATTGCAATGTTTATTTCCCAGTATAAACAATATCATTACTAATAACATGCCAATACCTGTAATATTATCTTAACTTTCAAATTTCCCTATGCCAACCATTAATCAGGCATAGTCTCTCTTTACTGTCGACTCAGAGCTGCTCAAAACCATTCTGACACGGGGGCGCGTCACCCAAAGAACCAGAGCCAGCACAAGCTACAGTGACGGCAGCACCGGTAAGACATGCAATGGCTATCCGCTCTCAGCAAGTAAGTAAACGCTACCCGATTGATGGCTTGATATTTGTTTTTCTGAACATCAGGAACAGGTCTGCAGAGCTGGCTGTGTTCCTTGATGGAGCCGAGAGTCTATTGACTTAAGGTAATAACGGCGGCGAACACTCGTAGCGCACTCAATAATATGCAAGTGCCCCCCTTTCAGTCTGATTGAGGGTGTTTTTTAAAACCACAAACTTAACATTGTCTTAATGAAATAAGTTCTGAGACCAAGGTTTGTAGAATCTTGTGTAATGATGCTGCTACACCTCCAGAATAACCACATGGACGCTTGCTGGGCTTCAACAATATTTAATCAGCAAACTTTACTAGAGAGCGCCGAGCCGGCAACCTCCGTGCTCAGACGCTCGCGCCGTTTTCTCAGGCTGCGCACGCATCCTAAAGATGACCGCCGGCAAGTCGCGTTGTGACGCGACGTGCATACACTAGAGTGCCACTCTACATCTTGGCACTTGCTATATTACCTCTAACCGACCACGGAAATCAATGGCATCTCATGTCTTCAAATATGTAAAGATTTGCATACTATGATTTCGCCTAGACAGTGTGAATTTGCGAATTTCCACAGTTCAGAAACACAGTGTACGATAGTTTTATTTAGAACATGTAAGTGACTCCCTTTAAGATAGCCACTACCAATCACATATATATGACGATGCATTTGCGATGAGTACTTCTTCCTAACAACTGACTCAAGATAGAGTCTGACTACTTAACACCATGAGGCCAGCACAAACGCGCTACATTCGAATATGACCACACAGAGAGCATGACAATTATATTGTAAGCCGCCATCCTTCACACAGCTTTTACATTTATCGAGAACTTTTCTCTTGAAGCATGAGCTCATATTTATACTAGACAAACATCAGTATTGAGACACGCAAACACCTTAATGAAAACACCTCATACACACAGCTCTGAGTAGCCCAAGGTTTTTTTTATTGATTTACTGATTCACTATACATACCTCCTTGAGAACATTACTCGACTTCATCAGGCTTTTTATACCTTCTCACTCTGCCTTATGAATATTACAGCTACACCCTATTTCTCTCCCCCTTGCAGCTAAGCAGCGTAAAAACACACGCCATGTTTGCAGAATGAACAAATGTGGTTTGAAATCAGTACAAATGAAACTGCAACAGCTATAGTAACCCAGGTTTTAGGTACAGATATAATTTATCTCTGTATAAACTCTAAAGGTGGTGAGTAGACCACTTTTATATAATTAGGAGCCACAATTAGGTCCCAAAATATTGGTCCTGATGAAAGCCTCTAGAGATACCAGAAGGTTGAAACATGTTGACCGCATTCATCAGTGCGTAAGGCTAGTAACTAGGCCTGAAGACGCACGTTCCTGTTTTTAGCTTCCTATACTAGGGATTTGCAGAATAAAACATGAGAGTCATGGTATAAGGAATTTTATTTCACACCCACCTGAGCACTAGCACACCCACTTTTTTATTTCTGGCCATTACTGTCAAACCAGTTGGCCTTCCTCCTTATGGAGGTCAGCATAACATACTAAGGAAAAGACCCAATGATAATGCTGTTGCAACACTGAATGGCGGAGAACCAAGATATACCGCCTTACACCTGTGTTTGCATATGAGGGTTTTTTACAACGATGGCCCACTTCACGTTATCATAGACCCTGGAAACACAGGACAAGTGGTTCATTCTCCCTCATTGATTTTTTGCACTAGCCTAAGGAAGCAGAATGGACTATCATTTCTTTTCCCTCTTCATGATTTTTGAGTACATGATTTGTGACCCGGTTAGAGGTACACAATTCTTGCCATGCAGAGGAGAGTTCACATCACAATCCCTCCATTTGAGCATGTGCAATGAATATGTGCGTATGCACATACAGTTCTGTCTGCCTTTTCATCAAAGTTAAATCACAGTCTTGACATCTCCGTATTCTTCAGGTGTTCAAATGTTGGCATATAACCTATCCAATGTCATACTGCTTTAGATATTTTCTCACTGTACAATGTCATCTGCTTATGTTGTCTTTTTACAGGCCTTAGTTCCTCGTTCCATTGCTGAGCAATGCATGTTAAATGTGTCCATCTGCTGTAGAATGATGTGGAAAATGTGACAATGTAGCCAGGAAATAGTTCAGATGTATTGTGTTTTGTGGTAAGTCACACATGCTTGTATGCATTTTTGGCAATTGACAGCTTTTACATGTTTGCATGACACGAGCCCTTTGTCATGACAAATGTCACTCATTTGCTATGATGGTATCTGCTACGACATTAGTTACAGCGGAATCGTGTAATTCTGCATGGTAACATTGTTTAGACACACAACAATGTGAGGTATTCTCAGGTATGCATTTAGTGCCATCTGTTGTACACTTTGCTGCTGCACAATACATCAAGACTGCTAGCTGTGTAGCTGTGCACTGCTCATGTGCAAGGGGAGAGTAATGATCAATTAAGAATAGCAAATGTGTCATGCCTGCCCTGTACCTTTCGTGCAGTACTCACCTCACATTGCATTTCTGTATATGTGCAATTGATAGGCGAGATGCATTGCCGCAACGTTGCCCAACAGGTCTGATGACGTGAATATTACAATTTGAGGCCAACATCTAAGTGGCAAAATGTTAGTGAGTTGATGTTTACTGGGACTATGACATAAACAACAACAATATCAGATTCTAACATGTATTTCCATGTAGGACCTTCCTAATATGTTCAGACATTCTGGGGCTTATTTACAAACCATTTGCGACACTGGTGTATCACGTTTTATGATGCACCACTGGTACAACCTGCTTCCCGTTTATTTACCAGGACACGTAAGGCCACCCTGCGTGGCTTTTCCTGTCCTTGTAAATATAGCCCCTTCGCACGCAACACTTTGCGAGAAAGGGGTGTGACATGGGTTATGTTATGTTATGTTATGTTATTAGAGATTTATAAAGCGCGCGTACGCCCAAGGGCTTCTTGGCGCTGGTAAGATAAAAAACATAACAAGAGGTGAGTCTGCCGGGAGAGTTATTTCGGGTAAGCTTTTATGAAGAGGTGAGTTTTAAAAGCCTTTCTGAAGGCAAGGAGGTCTTTACTCTGTCTGAGGGCTAGTGGTAGAGAGTTCCATAGGGTGGCTGCCAGGAAGTGGAAGCTGCTGCCGCCTTGTCGTTTTTTCTTAAAACGAGGAACTTCTAAAAGATCTTTGTGGGCAGATCTTAGGTTCCGTGAGGGGACATATCTACCGATCAGCTGTCTGATAAATAGGGGTCCCTTGCCTTGCAGAGCCTTAAAGATAATGCACCCGGCTTTGAATTCGGCTCTTTGAGCCACGGGTAGCCAGTGCAAACTCTCCAGGCCTGGTTTGATAGGTTCCCATTTGGGAACTTTGCAGATCAGCCTAGCGGCCTGATTCTGCAGGTACTGTAGTCTTTTGAGTTGTCCTGCGGGTAGGCCTAGGTATAGGCTATTAGAGAAGTCGATGTGGGAGAGGACTAGGGCCATGACTACCTGGATTAAGGCGGAGGGAGTGAGGAAATGGGCGATTTTCCTGATTTTCCTTAGTTGGAAAAATCCAGAGGAGACCACGGTACCAATTTGGGATTTTAGCGAGAGGTCCCCGTTGATGGTTATCCCCAGGCTTTTTACAGTGGAAGATTTCTTAGGGGGAAGGCCCATGTCCGACGGCCAGAAGTTAGGGCTCCAACTGATTTCGCTCTTGCCGGGCAGAATCAACTCAGTTTTCCCTGGGTTTAACTTGAGGTGATTTGAGGACATCCAACTCTGGATTAGGGTCATGGTGGCTTGGAAGTCCTCCACCGCGTTAGGGGAATTGAGGACAAAGATAAGCTGTAAGTCATCTGCATAGTTGTATACAGTGACTTTGTGCTTACTCAGGGCAAAGAGGAGGGGCCGCATGTACAGATTGAACAACAAGGGGGATAGTGAGGAGCCCTGGGGCACCCCACAGAAAGACTTGACCTTGGCGGCAGAAAAGGAGCCTAAGCGAACCGATTGGGTACGTTCGGAGATGAACGATTTTAACCAGGCTAGGGCAGAGTCTCTGAGACCCGCCTGTTCGACACGGTTGACCAGAATGGAATAGTCAACCGTGTCGAATGCCGCGGACAAGTCGAGAAGTACTAAGGCTTGATGAAGGTTGTTATCAGCGTTGGACCTCAAGGTGTTCTGGACTGCCAATATTACTGCCTCAGTGGAGTGACCAGGTCGGAAGCCTGCTTGGTTGGGTTGGAGATATTCTGTTTCCTCCATGAAGTTAGAGAGGCAGTTGGTGACGTGCGCCTCCAGCATTTTCGATAGAAAAGGTAGCAAAGATATGGGCCGATAGTTCGTAAGGTCGAGCGGATCGATGCCAGGCTTCTTGGTGAGGGGAATCAGTAAGGCCTGTTTGAAGCTGCTAGGTACTGTCCCTGACGTGAGAGAGTCGTTGAGTAGGGATATCATGCTGTTGGGCATAGCACGACCAATTTCTTTCATGATATGGGGGGGGCAGACATCCATAGGGGATCCTGATTTAACTCTAGACAATAATGTCAAGAAAGTTTTTAAATCAATAAGGGGATAGGAATGTAAAGTTGAGGGATTGAAATAGATGTCATCCACTGGGGCGGATGATGGAAGTGTGGAGATGTTCTGCTTAATCGTTAAGATCTTATCACGGAAAAAGTCGTTCAGGGAGTTGCATAAAGCTTGTGAGGGAACTACCGGGGGGGAAGTTCTATCGTCGTTGCAAAGGTCGTTCACAATCCTGAAAATTTCTTTTGACTTGTTGGTGGAGTTGAGGATTTTAGATGAATAGTATGTTGTTTTATGGTTCTGTAGAGTTTTTTGGTATGTCTTCCTGGCTGAGCAGTATGCGGCCTTGGCCAGTGGACAGTACTGGGAGCGCCAGGTTCTTTCCTTTTGCCTCACTTCTAATTTCAGTGTTTTTAGTTCGGGTGTAAACCATTTATGTGCATCCGGGCTCCTTGAGCAGCTGAGATGCGTGAGGGGAGCATGGATGTTAATCGCTTCAGTGAGCCATTCATTGAGCCGGCTGTCGGCCTCATCCACATTGTTGCTGTCGAGGGGGGGGGAGTTACCCAAGAAGTTTAGAAGGGCTGGCATATCCATGGAGGACCATTTCCTGATGGTTTTGCTGGATTGTAGTTTAATGGGTGTCACTGTAGTTGTTCCCATACAACATCCATGTATTTTGCTGCATTTCCAGATGGATGGGAATTTGTAAACATGGAAATGCTCAGAATGCTACGCCACCCCAGGGGTGGTGTAGCGAGGCGCAACAGGGTGAAATGTTTACATTTTTCCTCAATTTCCTCTTTCTAGGGGTGCTGCACTATGCAGCACACACAAAAAGAGGAAATCACCTCTTTTGTATTGTTTTTGTGCAGGAAAGTACCCTTTCCTGTGTGGCGCATGGCAGCTGATTGTGCACCAGCGCTGGGGAACGAATTTGCCACAGCGTGGCGCAGCCAAAGGGCTTGCGGTGCAGCACTGCAGCACTTTCCTATAAATAAGACCCTTTGTCTAAAAAAGTACAGGCACAGCAGCTCAAAAAAGGAGGGCTGGATAATCTGGCCTTGAAGTGGCTAACATCCTTTTTACAGGACAGAAGCTTCCAAGTGTCCCAAAGACCGTATTACTCTAAGAGCATTGGGCTGGCTCACTGGGTCGCCCAGGGATATATACTTAGCCTGACTCTTTTTAATCTTTATATGGCCCCTATGGCAAACATTATTGTGAAATACAGCATTAGTGTTGTGTCATACACGGATGACAAGCAACTAGTGGTGTTACTATCTCTATGCCACGAAGAGGCAGCCGGTGCACAGACATAATATCGAGTCCAAAATATCGTTTGGACATAATATCGAGTAAATAATATAGACTGGACAAAATATCGACTGGACAGAATATCGACTACAAAAATATCGTTTTTAAGGTAAGTGAAGTAATATCGACTGTATAAAATATAGATAGCAAAAATATCGAATTTTTAATAATATATAATATTTTATAGTGTATTTTTATGTAATAATATGTGTGAAAAGTGTGTATATATGTTATAAATAATTTTATTAAATGAATTTTGTTTTTATAATTATTGCGTAATGTAATTCTGTAGCGGGTTGTGGGTTTATAGGGGAATAGGGTGGGAAGTAATTTAATTATAATTAATTAAATATGTAAATTTATTAATTGATATTAATTTAAAATTAATTGTTAATTAATGTATATGTGTTAATTAATTTATTAGTAATTGCAAAATAATTAATAATAATTGATTAATTGGTAAATATGTAAATTTTACTAATTTAATGCAGTAGCGGGTTGTGGGATTATAGGGGAATAGGGTGGGAAGTAATTTAATTAATAATAATTAAATATGTAAATATATTTATTGATAGTAATTAGTAAATAATTGATAATTAATTTATATATGTTAATTAATTTAATAATAATTGTTAATTTTTTTATATTAATTGATTAATTGGTTAATATGTAATTTTTACTAATTTAATTTTTACAACTACGCTTTCTAACGCTTTCCTTACTGTTGCATCCAATGGAGTTGGAATAGTAATTTTAACCCCTACGCTATCCAACGCTTTCCCTACTGTTGCACCCACTGGAGTGGGAATAGTAATTTTAACCCCTACGCTATCCAACGCTTTCCCTACTGTTGCACCCACAGGAGTGGGAATAGTAATTTTAACCCCTACGCTATCCAACGCTTTCCCTACTTTTGCACCCACTGGAGTGGGAATAGTAATTTTAACCCCTAAGCTATCCAACGCTTTCCCTACTGTTGCACCCACTGGAGTGGGAATAGTAATTGTAACCCCTGCGCTATCCAACGCTTTCCCTACTGTTGCACTCTTTGGAGTGGGAATAGTAATTTAACCCCTACGCTATCCAACGCTTTCCCTAATGTTGCACCCACTGGAGTGGGAATAGTAATTTTAACCCCTACGCTATCCAACACTTTCCCTACTGTTGCACTCTTTGGAGTGGGAATAGTAATTTTAACCCCTACGCTATCCAATGCTTTCCCTACTGTTGCACCCAATGGAGTCGGAATAGTAAATTTAACCCCTACGCTATCCAACGCTTTCCCTACTTTTGCACCCACTGGAGTGGGAATAGTAATTTTAACCCCTACGCTATCCAACGCTTTCCCTACTGTTGCATCCACTGGAGTGGGAATAGTAATTGTAACCCCTACGCTATCCAACGCTTTCCCTACTGTTGCACTCCTTGGAGTGGGAATAGTAATTTTAACCCCTACACTATCCAATGCTGTCCCTACTGTTGCACCCACTGGAGTGGGAATAGTAAATTTTACCCCTACGCTATCCAACGCTTTAGCTATTGTAGAATTCACTACAGTTGTTATAATAATTGTTAACTATTTTGTTATGCTACGGTAAAATTATTATATATGTTTATTTAATATAAAAAAATTATATGAATATATATGTATTATTTTTTTAGATTTATTTATATTTTAAAATAAATAATTATTAATATAACATTATTTTAATAATTTAAAGTAAGTTTAGACTAAACATATTTATTATTACATTAGTATTAACTTAATTTAAAGACATTTAAAAAAAACAATATTTGTTACAGTCTATATTTTAGTAACTCGATATTTTGGAGTCGATATTTTTGTACTTACCTGTTTAAAGATAGCCAGTCGATATTTTGTCCATCGATATTTTGTCAACGATATTTTGTCACCTCGATTTTTGTGAGGTCGATATTATTTCAGTGATCGGAGGCAGCCACCAATTTCACCACCTGTTTACAGGAGTTGGCAGTCTGGATGTCAAATAACTGTTTAAAGTTAACCGGCAGTAAGATGGAGGTCCTGATCATGGGTAAGGCTCCATCGATATGTTTAACGAGGTGGAGACTCTGGGGCCCACTCCCACCCCCAGTAACCTGGTTAAGATCTTGGGGATGTGGTTGGATTCTAAGCTCTCTTTCGATCACCACACCAGGATGGTGGCTGGGAAGTGCTTTGTAATAATGAAAAGCCTTTGGAAGATCTTAGATGAGCTCCCCTTTGCTGCCAGGAAAACTCTAGTTCATGCATTGGTGACTTCCCGCCTGGACTATGGGAACGCGCTATACCTAGGAGCCAGTAGCAAGAGTGTTCAAAGACTACAGTGCATTCAGAACGCAGCGGCCAGCCTTGATGTGATGCTTCCCAGGAGAGCCCCCTCTCTTTAATTACCGTCCTAATTTCTATGCAGGTAAGTACTTATAAAAAAATAACTCAATCGGAAAGAAAGACGCAGAGTCTGTGGTGTTAGAGTTCTTAGGGGTTTTATTCCTTAAAAAGGAATGGTTCTTGAAACGGATATCGGGTTCCTGACACCACTGGGGTTCAGGAAGGGATAGAGCATACTTTATTGACAATACATAACTTTTATACTTAATACACATAATGTTAACCAATACAGAAGGCGTGACAGCTGAGAGAAATGAGATAAGAACACACACGTGTTAGCAATACGTAATCAGAAGGCGTGAACTAGGGCGTACACAGAGGTGTGTGCTAGAAACGTCACATAAAAGTGTCACAAGTGGGTGTGTATATAGCAGAAATCTTGCAATGTCAGCAGAAATCTGAGGTCTGGATGCGCGCGCAGCTGCATGACGTGTGATTGACGTGAAGCTGGAGGGTGTAGGAGACTTGACATTTACACTAGAGGAAAGAGACAGAAGTCTGGCATGTCAGATCAACTCGTTCCTATATCATATCTGATATCTGATGTTTGGGAACCATATTATCTAGAAGGAAAGGTCTCTTGGGCAGAGGCTATCCTATACTGATTATGAATGCGTGCATATGTGCCTACGTGTCTGTGTGTAAAGCGAGGGGGCCATGGGCCTACCGTGGTAACGGGAGCTATGAATTACTTGCATGGAGACAGAAAGGCCGGGCCCTTTGTTCTGCAGCTGAGGGGTTGTTTATCTATCCTGCTAGACTGGAATGTGTTTTCGGGAAGCTGAGCTTGGCTATGCTGATAACGTGAAGGTAAAATACTGTCTTTGGCAGGCAAGCAGGCCGAGCCAGGCCCCGCTCGCCTCGCAGGGAGTAGGACAGAGTTCATGGGGGCATCCCACGTTTCAGTTTCAGGAGGCAGAGATGACTTTGAGAAGAGGCTCGATGACAGAAAACAGGGCCTAGCTCGCACAGAGCCAGAAATACGTGAAAGTGCACCATACAAAGACGGTGGCAAGGCATACTTAGGAACGGAATATCCGACCCATTCAGGGTGGATCTGAAAGAGGACACGTTAACGTTGGACGCAAATGTATTTGCGTCTTCATAGCTGGCACAGGAGGGAAGTTACATGCACTTTAAACTCGTACATGGAGACGGTGGGGTACACGTTAGGGAACAGTTCTTGACCATAAAATTTATATTTCCTCATTCCCTCCTTGTTCCCTACGGACCCTTCATGATATATCAATCTTCATTAATCCATTTATTTGTGTAGTTAGCATCATCTGCTCATCCTTTTTCAAACGGGATTTAGAACGTTGACTTGAATGGGGAATGCAGGATGTGGCGCACAAGCCGCAAATCGCTGGCCCACATTGTAAACATAGACAGCAACTGAATACTATAAGTAGTATTGTTCCAAGGAGTGACAGTATTTTCCATCCCCAAGCTGATATAGTAGTCCAGAGCCAACCGGACCAAGTCCAAGTGCCTGGATTCTGATGTATCTGACTAGCTATCTTATGGAGACGTGTAATAGCCTTATATACGGACGGAGCATTATCTGGAATGAAAACACAACAAGCTGACCCGAGGACCCTACAGGCTCCTCCTCGATCGGCTAGTATGACGTCAATAACAAGACGATTTTGAAGAACGACAAGTCTCATAGCAGACTGTTCCTCAGTCAAGTTACCTAGGGCGGAAGTAGTCTCTTTCACTACTGCTTCGAGAGTTCTGGTCAAGTGACGGATAGACTTACTATTAAAAATAGCACCTAAATAGGGAAAGAAACCTTTATTGAAATCTGTGTACTGTTCCCATGCTGTCTCAGTATAGTCGACTATTGGGAGATCTCTTTTGGGTCTGTGAACTAGACGGGAATTTCTATGATAATCAGGTGGAGCTAGGAAAACAGGTGGCAGTAGGAATCCAATGTAACAGGTCCCATCCCAATCTAGAGGCAAACGTATGTATGCTGTCTGACCACAAATGAAATAGGAATGACGTGTAGCTTTGTATGTGGACTTGCCCTTATCACTAAATTCGACCACAGTAGTACATTTACTATGACCCAGGTGTACTGAACCATTCTTTCTGACACATAATTCACCTTTGACTGGTAGTACTGACATAGTGGGCAAGTCTGGCTCGGTTTCTGATTCAACATTCAGAATCATGAGGTTAAGTGTAAAATTTCCTAATCCATATACTTCATTTTCTAGATCAGTCCCTGTTCTTTTGGGAAGTCCCTCTTTGTCAGGAGAACATACTCTATGCAAAACTGTGTTCAGGTTTCCCCATACCCAGTTACCCTGATAAACTACGGAATTTGAATCTAAGGAATTAATCAAACTAAACCATGCTTCACATGAACCATTGTGTGTGAACGGGTACGGGAAGAGGGGCAGAACTCCCCTGTATTTCTGGTAGGGAGGGAGTCGGCCACATATCCAACAATTTGTAGCATTGCTGGTCTGATGAGAGTGGTGTAACATACTAATGAATGTGTTGTTGCGCAGCGCAAGTCGGTAGGACAACTCATGAGGGGGTAATTCGCTGAAAGAATGCTCGGCAGTGTCATTAGAAGAAGAATGTGCATGTGTAGCAATAGGAAAATAGATATGCAGAATTACACTTGTGACAATAATCGTAAGACTTAAAGAAAACATGATCCATAAGGTAACAATACAGTAACTTTTGAGAGATTTGCAATATCGTTGCTTCTTGATCTGTTTCTCTCTATCTCTCTCTCTATTGGGGTCTAGGGGATACATGTCAGAAACTATTTAACCGATTCACCTAGGGGAGGACTTAAACAATTAAACTGTCTGACTTGCTAGACCGCAACTTTGATTTATACTCCTCTTGCGGAGTTTTCTCTACCATGGGAAGTTTAGAGTCACTAGAATCTGGGCAGTCCTTTGAAGGGGTGGAAGAGTCAGTCTCTGGCAACAGTTCATTACATTTTTTAATATGACTCGAATGAATCCACCCCTTACGGCCTTCAACCTTGATTGCAGTCCTCGTGGTCAGAAGGACGAGCTTCGGCTCCTGCCAGCGGGGCTCCAGCGGACTCCTCCTATCGAAATTGCGTATCAGGTCAGTATCCCCGGGACGGACATCGTGTGGCTTCACATCAGTGTTGTCGGGAAAGGCTGCCGCAACCTGTGAACGACATGATTGGAGTGCAGACATCAAGGAGGCAAGGTAATCTGTCAGCATATTACAGTCAACATTGGTTATTTTCTTAGGCATGGGCGTCCCCCACATATTTGGTGGCCGGCCAAAGACCACCTCATACGGGGATAGTCCTGATCTCGAATGTGGGACCATTCTCATATAGAATAGTGCAACTGGCAGGGCGACTATCCAGTCGACCCCTTTCTATTTACATATTTTAGCAAGGCGTGTTTTCAGTGTCTGGTTGTGCCTCTCCACAAGGCCAGCTGCCTCGGGGTGTCGGACGCAATGGAATTTCCACTGATATCCTAGCAGGAGTGAAACCTGCTTCATGAGCTCGGATGAGAATGGCTGTCCGTTATCTGAGTACACGATACGAGGCAAGCCGTACCGTGGGAAGAATTCTCGAACCAGCTGCTTGGCAGTGGTCGGGGCAGTGTAATCTGGGACTGGATATGCTTCGGTCCAACGGGAAAGTGCACAAACAACTACGAGGACGTACTTGAATCCTCGACAACGTTCCATCTGGATATAATCCATCTGGAGGACTTCAAAAGGGTGATCGGGAGGATGAAATCCACCTTGCTCTACAGGGACGCTTTTACCTGGATTAAACTGACAACAGATCATGCAAGTACGCACTTTCTGTTTTGCTGCTGCTCGTAAATGTTTGTTGTACCAGAGATTCTGTAAACTGTCTAACATAGCTTTTTCTCCCAAGTGTGCTGGACTATGTGCTGTATTAATTATGACTTGAACCATAGAGTCGGGGAGAAACCATGTAGCTTTCCCCTTTGTCACCCATCCCTGATCTGTTTGGATCCCTCCTAGTTCAGTCCATTTCTTGATTTCGTCTGGAGTAGCATGTGTCTGAATGTCAATTACATCTAGTGTGGGATCCCTAACTGTCATACAATGTGTCGGTACTATTGTCTTTGTCACATCAGTTGTCTGGGTGTGAGTCAATGCTGTATGTTTTGCTGTTTGGTCCGCCAGGTCGTTACCCTGGGAAATAGAATCTGTAACTCTAGTGTGTGCTTTACACTTCATGATGGATATGCCTGAAGGCAGATGTATTGCTTCTAACAGTGCTTGAATGAGGGGACCATGTTGGATCTTGGCTCCGTGAGAGGTCAAGAAACCTCGTTCTTGCCATAACATTCCGAAGTCGTGTACGACTCCGAAAGCATAACGTGAATCTGTATATATGTTAACATTCCTGTTTTTGGCTAGTATACAGGCTCGGGTCAGAGCGATAAGCTCTGCTGCTTGAGCAGACAGTGTATCGATACGGTGTGTTTCTTTGACTTCAGTTTCAGTGGTCACTGCATATGCGGCCACTAATTCTCCTGTGCTTGTTCTCATACATGAACCGTCCACGTAAAGTGTCAGGTCTGGATTTGTCAGTGCAACATCTGTTAAGTTTCGTCGGGGCTTTGTTACTGCATTAATGATCTCTATACAATCATGCGGGGCTGAATCTGTCATAATCGAGGGTAACAATGTGGCAGGATTTAGAATGTTACAGCGTCTGATTTCTATGTGTGGCTGGAATAGCGTCAATTCATAACCTGTCAGTCGTGCTATAGTCAGGTGTTGAGTCTGTGTTCGATTTAGTAGAACTTCTACAGAATGTGGAACTTGTACTGTCAATGGATGTCCTAATACTATTGAGTCGCTTTGTCTGATTGCTAGGGCTGTCGCTGCAACTGATTTTAAGCACGCAGGCAGAGCCTGGGCCACTGGATCTAATGTACTTGAAAAATAAGCGCAAGGCTTATGTGAACCTGCTTGATCTTGTGTGAGGACAGACAACGCTGTACCATCACGTTCTGTAACAAAAAGTGTAAAAGGTTTGCTGTAACATGGTGTCGCTAGAACTGGTGCTTGACATAAAGCTTTCTTTAATTTCTCAAAAGCCTGTGTATGTTCCTGAGTCCAAGGGAGGACAGTCGAAGTCGCTGCCTCCTGTGTTGTCAACTGTATCAGTGGTTTAGCTAGAAATGCATACTGAGGAATCCATTGTCTGCAGTACGAGGTGAGGCCTATAAAGGCCCGCACTTCCTTTTGTGTCTTGGGTTGTGGTAACTGTGCAATTAACTGAACTCGATCAGGTGTGAGCTGTCTTCCCCACTTGGACAGCAAGTGCCCAAGGTACACCACTTGCTGAACACAGAATTGTAGCTTCGAAGGAGACACCTTGTGTCCCTTGTCGGCCAGAAAATGTAAAACTGTCAGTGATGCTTGTTCACATTCGGGTTCACTTCGTGCGGTGATCAGCAGATCATCGACGTACTGGAGTAAGGCAGTGTTAACTGGCATTTGGATACAATCAAGTTGTCTTTTCAGTGCTTGGCTATAGATGCTGGGGCTTTCTGTGAATCCTTGAGGTGCGCGTGAAAATTTGAAGCTTCGGCCATTTAAACTGAATCCGAAGAGATATTGGCTCTCTGGATCAATGGGTACACTGAAGAAGGCGTTCTTGAGGTCAATTACAGTAAAGAACGTCGCTTCTGAATCAATAGCAGTCAATAAGGATGAGATGTCGGGAACCACAGGATACTGTGGTACAATGCATTTATTCAGTTCTCGTAAATCAATCACCAGCCGATATACAGGCGGTGCATTGGGATCAGTACGTTTAAGAATCGGAATGATAGGGGAATTACAGATATTGGAGTCGGTTTCTACGACCACTCCTTGGGCAATGAGCTCTTCAATGATTTCCAGTAAAGCCACTACAGCATCGGGTGGTAACTTGTATTGTCTGATTCGGGGTAATACAACTCCTGGCTTGAGTGTAACACGGTATGGTGTAATGTGCATACAACCTACATCGGTTGGGCCTTGTGCCCACAGGTGTTTCGGTACATTTTTCAATCTGACATCAAATTCTTGCAGTACATAGTGACCTTTAAAGTCACGTAAGAAAAGTCTAACTCCCTCCGGAGAACAACATATCACTGCTCCTAGAGCCTTCAGTGTCTTGATACCTAACAAGTTTTCTGGACATGATTTCGTGAGTAACAGGTCTGTAACACGTGATAATGGACCTACTGCTAGGGGAACAGGTTTCGATACTTCATTTACAATAGGCTGTCCTGATAAACCAAGGGAAACATTCTGTGAGCCTGAGAGGGGTGCCCCTGGAACTTCGTCGTGACTAATCGTGGTGCGACTTGCCCCTGTGTCAATTAAAAACTTTCTGTCTTTTCCCAATACTTGACTATGTACATAAGGACCCTCTTGATCTACAGGAATCTCAATAAGGGGCAAGCCAACCTCCCTCTCTAGGCTGTTTCATGTGTATCGCTGATAATCGGGATAATCAGATTGGGCATACTGGTACATCTGTTGTGAGACTTGCTGCGTCGCGGCAATGGGCTGTGGCTGTGATACCGCTACGGTCTGTACTGTATGTGGTGGAGCATGCATAGGCTGTATATTCTGTGAAGTCTGTTGCTGGACCTGGTCTTGTCTAGGCTGACGTGGTCTTTCTTTAGTTTTACCTGTTGATATATTGTGTTTCAGGACTGGACATTCGTTTACGTAGTGACCTGGTTGTTTGCAATAGTTGCATGTCCCTTTGACAGGAGCTGCTGAATTACTTGTCTGGGTCACACCCTTTTTCTGACCGTTGGCTGGAACCGACTGGGCCACTAGCATTTTCATTTTCGTGTCTTTCATACGTCTCTGTTCGTGATCTTGTTCTTCTCTAATTCTGTTCTTGTGATATTGTAACATTTGTAACATCTGGGATGGCGTATTTGCTTGCCATGTACTTTCGACTTTATATACACGGTTCTTAACTTGTGTCAGGGAATTCTCGACTAATTTTGTTACAAAAAGGTGCGGGTATGACTCGCTACCTGGTTTCAGGCCACTATTAATAATGAAACATTTCTCGAATCTTGAATAGAAGTCACTAGTATCTTCATCGTGTTTCTGTTTACAGGTTGAGATTGCGTCCCAGTCTTCCTTTTTAGTTGTCAATAATCTTGGCAAGACCTGTACTATTAATCCTGGTAATGCTTTATCTTTTTCTCCAAGGCCTAGCCCTGGAGTACGACCTTTTTCCTCGTCTTCTATTTCAGTCCAAATAATCTTTTTATCTCCCACCTCCCATTCTTTTTCCTTGAGTTTCTCGTAAATGCCTGTGGGCAGCAGTACTTTTAACAATTTCATAATATCCGTATACGTGTAATCTCCCATGAGTAACATGTCCTTAATTTCTCGGTGAAAACCTGCAGGGTCTTTATCGTGACAGGGTACTAGTTTCTTCATTTCTAACAATTCCAACTTTGTTAAAGGTGTGTACACAAACACACGTCTTAGGGTATTATCGTCATTCATAACTGGGTGTACTTCTCGTAAAGGATTCTGCCTGTCAAAATGAAACATTTTTCTTTCCGGGGGCGGAGCTGAAACATATTGTGGGCCTAAGAAAGCGTTATATCTGTGCCGTTGTTCTAGAATTATTTTAATTAACTTGGTACTTAGGCCTCTCCATCTATTCATAAGTAGTGCTTCTAATGTATCAGGTAAGGGACCTGGATCAGAATGTTGATGTCTGTATAACGTGATGAGATGCTGAATCATGTACATACCAGCCAATTTCTGCTCGTCTGGGGGAAGATTCAAAAATGTCTGTGCTACTGTATCATCATTATATGTGCTAGGATTGTCAGCCCATTGTACTGCTGACCGGGCTAGTTCTTGTTCATCCATAGAATTGAGTACATGGTACCCCATTCGTTCTTGAAGAATTTTATCGGTAACCTGAAACAGATATTCAGGAGAACTCATTTTTGAGATGCCAGAGAGAAAAACTCTCTTGCTTTCTGGACGAATGCCTTTCTTAAAGTAATTTCCCTTACCCACATACGCTATCATTTCTTTAGCCGTGTCAGATTCCTCTGGTTCGTCCTCCTCGGAGGAGTCATTCCTGTCGCTATCTCCTTCCTTTTCTTGTTCCTTTCTTTCATGTATTTCTATTACTGCTTTTCTGATTCATTTGTACATACTTGCTATAGAACTCTGTTTATCATGGTTTCCATCGGCTATATTCTGACCCCACTTGTTTAGTGCGTCCATCTCGTCCTTGTCTACTCCAGGCCTGTCTCGTTCTCTTATTAAACAATTTATGAAGAAGCGTAATATACAACCTTGAGTGTCAGCTTTCTGGTGAGCCAGGGCCTCTTTAATACTTTCAGGATCTTCCCCAGTCTGGATAAAATTATATATTCTATCTAGGTGTTCAGTCATTCCTGGAAATAACACTAAGTAATCTGTAACTTTTCGTAAGCGTAGTGATGCTAACAACATTCTATCGTCTTTACCGGGTACTGGATCGTATCTGCAAATTGAAAGGGGCTCTTTAAGCATGTCGTAACTTGGTGTTCGGGGTGTACGTTGCTTTGCTAGGTCCCTAGTGTATAATCTGTGTGTTTGCGGCGGGGTCTGGTAACCTCCTGTCGCACCTCCCGAAGCGGAGGCTTGAGCATGGCTTGTCTGTGGAGTCTGTATGTGTAACTGACCTTGTCTTTTGCCAGGATCAGGCCCAAACGGATTCAGTGTATTAATCTTAGGTGTAGGAAGTGGTGGAGGAACAGGTGGTGCAGGATGTCGAACGGGGGAACTTTGTTGCGGTACGGGCTGGGCATTGTCTTGGAGTGGGTTGCCACCACCGTCACCGTCAGTAGGCGGTACGTGGGCACGTGGATTGGTGTAAGTGGGAGCTACATCGTCTAGATAGGAAGCAAGGAATATGTCTTTGGTGGTCCTGTGACTTACTTTAGTTGGAACCAATGGTGGCGGCAGATCTTTCGGTATTTCTGGAGTGGCCTTAGGCAAACCCTCGGCCACTAAATACATGCCATTTGCAAGAGTGTTTCGCATGCGGTCTACTTGTTCTGCTTGTACTCGGATACCTTCAGCAACTAATTCGTTTTCTCGGACTTCATCTGACTCCTCTCTATGTTTTTCTGCTTTTCGGAATGCTTTTTCTGTACGTTTATGCGATTCTTTACGCCACAATTCTATGGCATCTTTCTGGGATTGTCTGGCTTTCTTTTTCCATAGCGCTTCCTCTACTCTCATGATGCACTCGGCATCCCATGTCCCTGTAACAGGCCACCTGTGTCTCTCTTCTAGGTGCTTGGTATAATCAGCCCATAAGTCTAGGTACAGTATGGCATCTAGGCCATGCTTGTGGTACATAAAATTTCCAGGAGTGTCCCTAGGTGGGACAGGAACTGCTTCCTCTAGTATCCCTTTCCTAGTTCCTAATTGTCTTAATTTATTGAATAACGGCATCTTGTTACTTGGTACTGGACACTCGATACTTGTTACTTACTCTGAACACAGCTAGTTATACAAAAACACAGTAATGTACATCAAACAGTCACTCATACCACGACATTAATCACATGAAACATTTTAAACACATATGGACTACCCTTGAACTCCAGAAAACGAGAACAAAAATCGAAACCTTGAATACTTTATATACTGCTAAACAGTACAGATACACTGTCTAAAACAGTGCAGACCGTGTTTGTGTACCCAAACCCGTCTTTACCGGATACATAATAATGCACCCGTCTAGATGCGTCCCCAGCAACGGTACTCACCGGGAAGCACGGAACAGAAGGCCTCGGAAAACTCGACTGGACTGGACCGGACTGGACTCGACTCGACTCGATACGTGAATACTTCGGAACTGGTGGGCCTCTTGACACCTCGGACCTTGCTTCTTTCGGCTAGGCTCTGGTCGGGATCCTCCGCACTCCTCACCGCCTCGTCTGGGTGCTGATCGCAGTCTCCGTCACCTCCGTAGGCCTGAGGGAGATACAGGAAATCCTGCGGGTACGCGTAGTTGTCCGTCTTGACTGTGGCAGGGGGCAAAGGCTGCAACGCACCAACCGGCGCGTGGGGTGGGGGAGGGGTCCCTATTCGGGCGCCAAATTAATGTGGTAAATATTTAATTACCGTCCTAATTTCTATGCAGGTAAGTACTTATAAAAAAATAACTCAATCGGAAAGAAAGACGCAGAGTCCGTGGTGTTAGAGTTCTTAGGGGTTTTATTCCTTAAAAAGGAATGGTTCTTGAACCGGATATCGGGTTCCTGACACCACTGGGGTTCAGGAAGGGATAGAGCATACTTTATTGACAATACATAACTTTTATACTTAATACACATAATGTTAACCAATACAGAAGGCGTGACAGCTGAGAGAAATGAGATAAGAACACACACGTGTTAGCAATACGTAATCAGAAGGCGTGAACTAGGGTGTACACAGAGGTGTGTGCTAGAAACGTCACATAAAAGTGTCACAAGTGGGTGTGTACATAGCAGAAATCTTGCAATGTCAGCAGAAATCTGAGGTCTGGATGCGCGCGCAGCTGCATGACGTGTGATTGACGTGAAGCTGGAGGGTGTAGGAGACTTGACATTTACACTAGAGGAAAGAGACAGAAGTCTGGCATGTCAGATCAACTCGTTCCTATATCATATCTGATATCTGATGTTTGGGAACCATATTATCTAGAAGGAAAGGTCTCTTGGGCAGAGGCTATCCTATACTGACTATGAATGCGTGCATATGTGCCTACGTGTCTGTGTGTAAAGCGAGGGGGCCATGGGCCTACCATGGTAACGGGAGCTATGAATTACTTGCATGGAGACAGAAAGGCCGGGCCCTTTGTTCTGCAGCTGAGGGGTTGTTTATCTATCCTGCTAGACTGGAATGTGTTTTCGGGAAGCTGAGCTTGGCTATGCTGATAACGTGAAGGTAAAATACTGTCTTTGGCAGGCAAGCAGGCCGAGCCAGGCCCCGCTCGCCTCGCAGGGAGTAGGACAGAGTTCATGGGGGCATCCCACGTTGCAGTTTCAGGAGGCAGAGATGACTTTGAGAAGAGGCTCGATGACAGAAAACAGGGCCTAGCTCGCACAGAGCCAGAAATACGTGAAAGTGCACCATACAAAGACGGTGGCAAGGCATACTTAGGAACGGAATATCCGACCCATTCAGGGTGGATCTGAAAGAGGACACGTTAACGTTGGACGCAAATGTATTTGCGTCTTCATAGCTGGCACAGGAGGGAAGTTACATGCACTTTAAACTCGTACATGGAGACGGTGGGGTACACGTTAGGGAACAGTTCTTGACCATGACATTTATATTTCCTCATAGGAACGCCCTCGCTGCCCTACACTTGGCTCGCAGTGAAGGAGAGAATTCTCTTCAAAGCCCTAGGTGTCAATCAATGCATCATGCAGGAAAAAGAACCTAGCTACCTGCATAGCCTAATGTGTACATCTCTATATTGTACGTGGACCCTAGTCTCTTGCATGCCACTTGTCTCCCAACACCGGGATCGCAATGGGTTGGATGTGACCGCAAGCGCGAGGAAGAAGTGCTTGGAGAAAGGCGGTTGACGGTAAGGTTTAAATGTAAACCTAATTGATGGGGTTTACTTGAGTTATTTCATTTTGCTAACACTGAGCAAGAGGTATAACGCTGCCAAAAGTCCTAAATATAAAACGCTGCAGATGACCATAAATACCGTACTTGAGGCAAGTAGTCCAGCAAAGTTATTTCTACACACAAATATATAAGATGAGTCTTAACTTCACAGAATGTACTGCGTAGGTTCATAGATGTAGCCAGGAATCATCGCCATACATTTGTAGTAATCAGCCGGACACGAGAAGTCTTGAGCTGGTTAATTTATTGGCTACATTCACAACAGAGTCAGTGCAACTTGCTCTGTCAACAGCTCAAAGCTGAAGTCAAGTTTCTGTTGCTAAGATACACATACATTTTAACACTTTACATCATCATGGAACTATATGACAAAGTACTTTAAAGGTATTCCACATATAATTGATGCAGTTACATCACAACAGTCCCTTTACACTCCTACCCGGGCCATGCGATTTCGGGGGACGGATCGGTTAGAGTCCCAGTAATTAAAAGAGTGAGAATGGGGGGCCCATCCTTCCACTTCCTTGCTGCTAAGCACTGGAACGCCCTCCCTCCCGCTCTCTGGATCGAACCATCAGAAAAGGTCTTCGGTTAAAAATTAAAGACCTGGCTCTTCCGCACTTAGGTTTCACCACTTAATCCTTCTCAGATTGGCTGCAGCACGGGGACACACTAGTGAGTGTAACCAGGCACTCTACAAGCTCACTTATTATTATTATTATTATCTTTCAGAGAAGACATTCTTCACTATGTGTGTGTATCACTGAGTCCCAGCCACTGTATTTTGGATCTCTCCTCCATCCTCATCCTAATCCTACTCCGTTGGGTCGTGCGCATCATGATCCACGTCACAGGGCACACTTGTAAGTACACAGATGTTGTGGAGAATGGCACATACTAGGATGATCTTTCCTTAGGGGGCGAGTATAGCAATCTACCCCTGACATGTCCAAGCATCTGAACCGGGACTTCAGCACACTAAAGGTTCTCTCCAAGATGTTGCGGGTCTTGACCAGTGCCTGGTTGTAGTATTGTTAGAGCTAAGTGTGGGGATGCACTATTGGGGTCATGACCCCTAGCTACAGACCATATCCTTGGTCAGCTGTAAGTTGAACACAATTTAAAACTGTCAATTATGTTGCTCTCTGTCAGGGCTACATTCCTGTCCTTGTGTGTTATGTGCACTGAGTGACTCAAACACATTTATTACAGTATTTCACAAAATGTGTTATGTAGACAGTTGGCCAAAGGTCATAGGTTTACACATTTCTCTGTGTAATAGCAAACGATGAGCAAGGCCTAATACATAGTACACATCTACATCCTGACTTTCATATTTATCTAGTTGCTTACTGTGATGGGTATTTAGAGATGTTCCTGATCACTCAATGTTATGTGCACTCACTAAATGTGTGAAGTGACAGATTATTGATCAGATATTTGTTTAGTTGTTCCTCTCTAGGTAGGTTGTGACATTGCTACCATGTTTAACTCTCACTCATACACATTTTGTTTGTGGCCTACATGACACTGGCACAGCCATTTCGTAGCTCAATTCCTTCACCATGTGATTTTGGTGTATACACTTGGTGCAGTTCAAACATGTCACATAGACAGTTATGCTAATTCTTGTCAGCATTCAACTATTGTTTTTGCCAGAAAAGTTGTCATGGTACACTTTGATTGATACATACATCGCAATGAGGGCCATCTTTATGTGGGACACACTGATGTCGTTACAAGGGGCTGTCTACTCCAAAGTAGGCACAATATATATTTTTTTCATATATGTATGATTCTAACCTGTAGGAGATTGTGTACTCCTATGCCTTTATTATTGAACCATTGCTGTTGCTGATGTATATTGCGATTGTTAACCTGACTGCACTGTAATGCCTTGTCCAGGTTTGCATTTATTCTATGTTGATGACTGATGTATGACATGTTTCACTGCATTGTCTTTCACTTAGTGAGTATGCTGGATTTATATCCGTTTCATTTTGGCCACTTAGTCCACAGAACAGGTGAGCTATCACATTGGTTACATCAGTCAATGCGGCCATCTACCTATGTGTATGAGTGTACGTAGACTGTCAGTATTGCTGATACATGTGCATGTTTTGTACTGTTGATGTCACAATGTCATCCAGTATTGACATTTATATATGTCTGGGGCCTACACTGACATGGCATGCCCTACATGGCCTATCTAAAATCTTCCAGTGTTTGTCCAGTTACTTTGGCCAACATAGAATTATACTGCCATGTGTGCCAGCCTTGCTCATGGCCACAGTACTTGTTCTCACATCACTGGCCTTGTTGAACTTTGACTGATAACAAGAGTAGAGTAGAGTTCCGTACCTTTACGCCAAGCAATGACAAGCAAAGTGATTTCACTGGTCTTCAAACGTGTGACTTGGGGGTTTGCATTAAATGTGGCCTGTGATGCATTGTACATGTGTGAGCCACACCCCTCAAACACATGGTTCTATATCTGTCAACAGACACAGGGATGGCATTTTGTCATACATTTCTTACTACTAGTAGTTCTGTTATGTACTTCAGATTGCTTACCAACAAGTAGGCGATTCCCATATCGGCCATTCTGCCAGTGTTCATTGATGATGCAGTGTCTGAAGATGAAGGCATCATGCACACTCCCTGGGTATTTTGCCAGAACATTGGTAAACATCTCCCAATAGTCCACGATGGCCTGGACTTTGATAAAATACATGTACTTCCAGTTCCTGTACAGGTGTGGTGTTTCTGCAGGGGGTACAGTTGCACATGTGTGCAATCCATGGCACCTAGAACATATGGAGATCCAGCAGAGGCATAGAAACCTTACTTGATGTCCAGCTGCTGTTGTTGTGTATAGGGGAAGAAAAGGTAATGGGGTGTTAGGCAGATGATGGCATCTAGGGCAGAGGGTAGGAAGGCATATGTAGATGGCTGCGCTATACCTGCCACTGTGGCTGCTGTGATCTATAATGAACCAGATGCCAAAATGTTGAGGACAGCCATCAGCTTGACCTGTAGAGATGTTGGTGTGCCTGGTAGTTGGTGGCTGGAGCTGTTGCTGTATCTGGTTCAGAGTTTCTATTATGGACTCACTCCTAAGTCTGTAGTATGTGATGAACTTATCCTTCCTGAGGTCAATGAGGGAAGTCCACTGGCGAAAAACGCACTCCCTTCTGCTGCACTACCTACGTGTTGGGAGTCTCCTCACAACTCCCAGCTGCAAAATAAACACCTCCATGGCATAATTGAGCTTGCCAAACTGTTGTGTGTGGCTTGTCATCATATGCCACAACCATTGCGTAAATTACTACACCTGGGTTGACGATGTGCTGGAATTTTGGTGCATTTCGGGATCTGCGCAACACTTTATAATGCATCACACATTGACAATACCATAAATATCACTGCATGGCTTTTACGCTGGATTTTTCAGGGGAACAACTACCTTGAATAGTTTAGTTTCTGCATGGTGCTGCTGGTTTTGGCGCAGGTATTTTCCGATGCTAACCCATCAAAACTGACTCATTTGGTCACATGCATCTATTTGCAAATATGGATTAGTACCTGCTCCTGTGGCACATCAAAATTAGTGAAGCAAGGGTGGCGTAGGCCTCTCGTAAATAAGTCCCCATTCATCTCTTCCTTTCGTTGAGCAATCTGCTGCATGAATTAGAAAGAGGAAACTTTTCCAGATTGCTGGGTCGGACTGGCCTACAGGGCAATCAGCGAGAACCAGATGGGATGATCTAAGAGGGCAGTGTGTGGTATGCTTTTTTGGGTGCTTCTTGGCCTGATTTAAAGTTTACTGGGATGGTTTTTACTGTTGACTTCCATAATATTAAAACAAATATTTCCTGCAGGAAGCTCAAATCCATGCAGTCTTTACAAGTTCACCTCTGTACCAATATGCAAACATTGGCCACTTTTTTAGTTTTCTAATTTGCTAATGAAGGCCACTTTTATTTTGGTTCCCGGCCCTAAATTCTGTCCCAGTCGAACCCTGCTGCTGGAGTATATCAAGGACCACACAAACACTGCACAGACAGCATGAGTTCAGCACAGACTGCTGAAGCACAGCCAGGGCCAGACTGGCTGTAGTAGGCACCAGGCGTTTCCCCGGTGGGCCGCTAGGGTGGGGACCGGTTTTGGGCCCCTGGGGGCAGTTTTTGTTACCGGGGTCAGTAATATTGGCCCTCTGTAACAAAATCGGCCAAACCCGGCCTTCGCAATCTGCTCGGCTGCACCCCCTCACCCCAGGGGGGGCCAGTTGAGCTGTTTGCCAGGGCTGATTTCGGTTCCCAGTCCGGCCCTGAGCACAGCAGTCACTAAGGAAGCCCACCACAAAGACTGCGAACATTGGCACAGACTGCTCGGGTACAGAAAAGTTAGCAGAAACTCACAGCAGACTCCGCAAACATTTGCAAAGACACTACGAGCACAGAACAGAACACTGACAACAATCACTTTGAATCAGCAAACCTGCATTTAAGGCCTTGAAGAATGTTCTGTCAATTATATAGCATGCCATTCAGAATGCAGAAGTGGCATCTAAAGGTCTCATTCATAAAACTGACTATCAATCTTAGGAATATTGCTTATCTCAGTTATTGCAGCAGTACAGGCCAAGCACACCGCTGCAGTTGGAATGGAAATGTTTGCTGAAATTCCACCCATGAAAAGGTCATGGGAAGGAGGTCCCCCTTTTAATTATTTAAAGGCTGCATATTATTATCAGCTTCTTATTACTACTAGACGATCCAATTTTTTTGTCTTTTCTGAGCAGGATAGTTATTTCATCTCAGAGGAACTTAGTGATATTAAAGTACTTTAAATAACAATATCAAATTAAATCAGATCTAGTCCTTAGTCCACGCAAGCACTCCATTGGAGTGACTGATCAGTGATTAATTTTAGTTTGAACTAGTTTGAACTAAATTCTCACTGTTTGTAAAGGAAATTACTTTTGGCCATTATAATCCTGCACGCTATTCGAATTGAATGATAGCTTTTTATATTTAACTATATTCGCTTTGTGCTCACAGAAGAACCCCTCGATCAGATTCCCCAGAACTAGATCTGTGACAAAAATTAAAGGTGAACAAGCAGCGGGGCAAGAAGTACAAGGCGCTTCTAGATGTAGCATCTCAGGAGGCGTGCTCAGTGCCATACATAGAAGGAGGATGGTATACCTCGAGTAGTCAGGGGAAGACTAATACAAATATAAACTGATTCACTACTTGGCAGGGAGTTATTATGAGAGTAAAATAATAGCTCAAGGAAAGCTAATCAGTGATAGAATGGATAATTTCTTAATTATGATACCATGTGATGACAGGACCGCTGGGCGTGACACCAATGTGAATTGATTTAGGGCCTTGGGAGTGTTTACATGTCAAAAGAGAAGGGATGTATTATAAGTTGACATTGACGTTGTGTCAAGACTTGTGAACACAGGTGCAAGTCTCACTATCATCATCTAATAACCTGTGAACACTCGATGAAACAGTTTATTTGATAGGCTCTGGAAAAGGCTTGGGGCCTCATTTATGAAAAGTGACGCATAGCTGCGTTAAAACAGCGATGCGTCACTTTTCATTGCGCCCTCCTTGCGACATGCTGGATGCGTCAGATTTACAGTATGATGCATCATGTCGCAAGGAGTTACCGATACGTCAGTATTTCTGATGTATCTGTAGGCGCAAAAATGACACATTGCTGGAGTGAGTCACAAAAGTGACGCAACTCCATCAATGAATCATTTCACATGGGCAAGTTCCATTTCAAATGTGCCTGCATCAGTCTTACGCCTGCTGTGAAGCAGGCGTAAGAGATTGACGCATCTGCGTCCTTGAAGTGACACAGTGAAATCTCATAGTTTTCACTGCAGGGCTTCTACGAGGCTTACTTATGCCAGAACGCCCACCCTGCATGCATTATACCCGGCGCAGGTATAATGTGGCGCAGGGGTTTACAAAGGGACACATCTACCTAGATGCATCACTTTGTAAATATGACTCAACATGGTGTATTTTTTTACGCTGCTGGTGCGTCACAAAAAGTGACGCATAGGCAGCGCAAAAGTGACGCAAGGACTCATAAATAAGCCCATTGGTTTTCTTTCACACCAAAAGCATACCGAATTTTAGAAATATATCTGATGATCTGTAAGGTGCATGGCAGTTGTGTCGATTGGCTCTTACTTCCTCTGTCATAAAAGAACAAATGCTAAAGACTGACCTTTTTCTTGAGCTAGAGACACAGTAGGAGATTACATGCCTTGCGTATTACAAATTTTCTTACATTTCTACTATTCATTGAGATACAATTGGTTGGATTTATATACATAATGGTGACATTCCTATTATTTATAGTTACCTATCAGCCATCAACTAAGTGGAAATAAGTCTCAATTAGAAATAGAGTCCCACTAGGGTAGTCTTTGGTTCCCTTGTATGCATATGTGATTTTTTTCACTGGAGGTACATGTTTAACATTGAAAAAAATATATGATATTTTACAAACTGATGGGTTCTTAAGAATTACCTTATTTTATTTCTGGCATAATCCTTCCTGCTGTAATGTGCCGCAAGTAACTTTGAAAAATGTATATTTTTAAACGGGGTGCTGTCTTGAGTTCACCTAAATTCCATTTACAAACTATACAACAAGAGTTGAAAGTATATTATTTACCATCCACCTAGTCTCTAAAATACCAAACGTTTCCCATGTTACACATCTTACCTTTATAATCCCAAATGGCAGGCTAGAATGGCTCTAAAATGGGGTGCACTTGTGTTTAAATAGTCCCCTGTCTGCTTTTATCAAGAGGATCACATCATCTCATTAAGCTTCCAGAATATCGGTCTTAATTCTATGAAGATTACTAGGTGTACATGGACGATCAGTTTACTTTATTTTCCGTTAACATGTCAATAAAATGTTATTAGGGGAGAGAGATCCCGGCCTGTTAAACTGAGAGAGAATGCTCTAAAACCTCTAGCTAGGGCTCCTAAACTCTCAGTTTAAGAATTCAAAAACCTTCCTGGATTAGAGCAAATTAATTATTGATGGGACCTCCACTTTTTGTGCACAAGTCATATTAAGTATTGATTGATGCATTATATTAGCTAGCCCTATATAAACACTGACTATTCTGACACAGCCAATTTTTCGAATACGATTTTGAGTAAAATTTTTACAAAACTTATGTTATCTGAGTGTATCTAGTCTTTTATCTAATGCTACCTTGTATAATGTACCATTATACGCCTCTAGATACTTCAGAGTGTCATATGTACTAAAAAGAAGAAATCATTGTTACATCTGGGGCAACAATATGATGCACTTAATTTAGTCCACGCAGGTTTCCAACCCATGGTCAAAGATAAGCCAAAGCCACAGTATAGCTCATGCCGGTGTAAGGGATAGAAATGCATAATTAGATGGGCCATATGCAGTGCTAATTATGCAAAAGAATAAGGGCCTTATTACGAGTTTGGCGGTCCGACTGTCGTAGGACCATGTCCGCCCCCATCAGCAGTCCATGGTGCTGGTGCTCCAAAGACCACCATATTACCAGTTGACCACAGGGCTGGGAGTGTGGAGGTGGGGATCTTGCAGCTGGGGTGAGGTTTTTCATACAAAAATATTGATGCCTGTGTGAGCTTTTTGATTGCAGCTGTGTTGTATGCAGACATTTGCATGATATATGTGGAAAAGTACCATATACCCATATGTGGGCAGGCATGGCAATGGGCATATGGTTATAAACTGACTCACCTGAAGATCACCACAAACAGGGTCATAATCCTTGGGGTGAAGATCCTGGTGTGGAGGGGTACCTGGAGAATGGGATCGACAACAGGATCTGACTGTAAGTAGAAGAAAGGGGTAAGTACACACACCAAATCCTTCATCACCCCCACCTTGAAGACAGTGGTCAGACCACCATGGTCCGCTCGCGGATCAGGGAACTCGTAATACGCCTGGTGGTGCAGCTCCCCTATACCGCTCTATAGAGGCTGCCTTTTCCACAGCCGCTAACCCAGTGGTTGTGGTTTCCTGGCGGTCATGACGGTCCAAAGATGTCCTTCCCCAAGCAGATCCTACCAACTCATAATACAGTGGTCGGACTGCACTGATACGGCAGTCCATGGGACAGCCAAACTCATAAGAAGGCCCAAAATACTGTTGCCCAATGCTTTGCACAGAAGCCTGTGGACGGAACTATAAAAGGTAGTGTGTAGAATACCAAGGCTGTGTAGTCTTGATTCTACCTCATGCCTTTTTAATTCATGACCCTGCCACTCAATGCCACTAAAGCACACACTTGAAATTCCTTTTGACAACCAGCTTATTTCCCTATCCCTGTTTTTCTGCTTCATTCTTCCTCCTCCTTTCCCCCTTTTGTGTGTTTTAAATGGTGTTTTTAATTTTTGTTTTTAGCTACATGTACTTTATTATCAGACAGAATATTTGCACTTCTTAAACATTCTGGACTCCGGATTCTGGACATTCTGGACTCTCCACCCCAACCATCGCGGAAAACGTCGACCCCAACACCGTAGCCCGAACCCTGATTAGATGGATCTCGGACAGCACCAACATCATAGCCCCCCTCAAGAAAAACAACAACACCCGTGCCAAGAAAGCCAGATGGTTTGCCACCGAACTTCGAGAGTCCAGGCGCACATGCCGCCGCCTCGAAAAGGCCTGGAGAAGCACCAAATCCACAGAAGCCCACAACAACGTTAGAGCTGCCACCAACGCTCACCATCAACTCATCAGAGAAACGAGGAAAAAAGCGATTGAAGACAGAATCTCCACCCACGCACACAACAGCAAGGAACTCTTCAGCATCATCAAGGAGTTCGCCCAACCCACCAGCGAGTCTACCGACATCCCTCCCTCACAAGACCTCTGCGACAAACTTAGCACCTTTTTCCACCACAAAATCAAGAGTATCTACGACAACTTCAACGAAGACAACCAACACACTGAACCCTCACCAACCACCCCGACACTCGGAAACCAGCGATTGATGACTGGACAGCCCTCACCACCAAAAACACACTGAAGACAATGAAGTCAATCCACTCAGGGGCCCCCATGAACCCCATCCCCCACCACATCTTCAACAGAGCCGCTGACACCATCGCACCCATGCTCTGCCACACTATCAACCGCTCCCTGGCGACCGCCTCGTTCCCTGACGACTGGAAACACGCTGAGGTCAACCCCCTCCTGAAGAAACCCTCAGCGGACCCCACCGACCTTAAAAACTACAGACCCATCTCCCTGCTCCCTTTCCCGGCGAAAGTCATCGAGAAAGCCATCAACAGCCAACTCACCACATTCATTGAAGAACACAACATCCTCGACTCCTCCCAATCCAGCTTCAGAAAAAAACACAGTACAGAAACCGCCCTCCTCGCCGCAACAGACGACATCCGCACCCTACTGGACAAAGGAGAAACAGTAGCCCTCATCCTCCTAGACCTATCAGCGGCGTTCGACACAGTCTCCCACCGCACCCTAATATGCAGACTCTACGACATAGGAATCCAGGACAAGGCCCTCGACTGGATCTGCTCCTTCCTCTCCGGCAGGACGCAACGGGTCAGACTCCCCCCTTTCCTCTCAGACCCCACACCTACCACCTGCGGAGACCCCCAGGCCTCCTCCCTCAGCCCGACGCTCTTCAACGTCTACATGGCTCCACTTGCCCCCATCGTCAGAACCTACGGACTCAACATCGTGTCATACTCAGACGACACCCAGCTCATCCTCTCCCTATCCAACGAGCCCAAAACCGCCAGACGCAACTTTCGAGAAGGCATGGAAGCCGTCGCCAAATGGATGAAAAACAGCTGCCTACAACTAAACACCAACAAAACAGAAGTACTCATCATGGGCCCAAACCCCGACGCCTGGAGCGACATCTGGTGGCCCACCGCCCTCGGAAACCCGCCAACCCCCACAGACCACGCACGCAACCTGGGAATCATCCTGGACTCCGAGCTCAAAATGGACTGCCAGATCAACTCTGTCTCATCTTCCTGCTTCCACACCCTCCGCCTCCTTCATAAGACCTTCAAATGGATCCCCCTTGAACACTGAAAGACAGTCACTCACGCCCTGGTCACCAGCAGACTCGACTACGGCAACGCACTCTACGCCGGAATAAACAAAAACCTCATCCGCAAGCTACAGAACATCCAGAACGCCGCCGCAAGACTGGTCCTCAACCTGCCAAAACACTGCCACATCTCCCAGCACCTGCGCACACTCCACTGGCTCCCCGTTGAGGCGAGAATCACCTTTAAGATGCTCACCCACGCACACAAGGCCCTCCACGGCACCGTACCAGCATACCTGAACAGCCGGCTCAAATTCCACGCACCCCAAAGGATCCTACGATCAGGCCAGCTCTCCTACGCCGAGGTCCCCCGCACCAGAAAGACCAGATCGGGAGGCCGCTCCTTCTCCTTCCTGGCGGTCACAAGGTTAAGTACCATTGCTCAACTTCCAGCAGAAGCCTCTGCAGACTGGTCAATTTCCTGTATCATTGGACCCAAAGTTTTTGCTATAGAAAGAATGACAAGTACCACCAAGCACCCCAGTGTGGTGATATTGACTGACAAATCATACACTATCAGTGACTGTAAACATTTCTAAATTCACTATGGAAATACCGCAGCATACTACACAGAAGGCTATCCCATTGTTGTAATTTTATATACCTTAGCACAAACGTTGTCCACCAATAGTGTTCAAGATATTTATTGGTTTTAACAAACAAAAAGACAATTCAAAGAATGATACAATGTTGGTCTACAGAACAATTAGATACATACTTTAAAAAAAATCTTAGTGTATGAAATATATACCAAACATTTGCAATTGTCGTGACACAATAGAAAAGAAGTTGTGAATACGGAACAAAAAAAGGCTGCTTCCCAAAGCATGAGGTGTACAACAGCATCTATAAAATTATAAATAAAAATTACTAAATACTTTACATGTATGTCTTTATATAATCATCAATTGGTCTCTATAGCTGTTGAAATGAAAATGTATTTTTACATGTTACCTTAAAGGATAATTGCCAACCAGATCTAACAGGAGTAACATAGGACCACCAAGCCTGGACTGACACTGTATCAGCTGACTTCCAATTATATATAATTGATTTGATGGTGATAGGAATAAGAAGATTAAAATGTTTAGACTAGGGCTCTGATAAGGTAGAAGATGATACATGAGATTCACAAATAGACATGCTATATGTTAGGGCATCAGTAATAGGAAGTATTCTAACAAAGATTTCCCAAACATTTCTCCAAAACTGAAATATTGCTTCACACTCAAAAAGAACATGCTTTAAGGATACCTCATAATGTTTGCAGTGTGAGCAAACAGGTGAATCAACAAGTTTAGCCTTATATAATTTATATGGAGTCCATAAACAATAAAATAAAATAAATGCATTAGTTTGTGATAATGATACAGGAAACGACCCAGAATATTAACAGTCCCTATTTGTCTCCAGTCATTTAAGGAAACTGTTGTGAAGAGTACTGCATTCCAAAGGGTGGATAAAAAGTTAATTTAGATGCACTCATTCAGTTGATCTGTTTGTAGAATTTAGAGACAGTACACTGAGATGCTGAGAAGGCCCTAAAATAGATTACTGAATCAGGGGTAGTAAGCTGGAGTAACACATTTGAAAAATAATTAAGTAAGACATTACAAAGAAGTTCATACTTAGAAGCTTTATTATCGAGTAACATGAATCTAGGGGCATATTACCAACAACTAGCGATAATTATCGCTAAGTTGGCTTAGCGGGAATAATTATTTCGCCGCCCTTCACCTGTTTTTATCGCTGAGATACCTTGCTATTAACAGGCGAAATGCATGAATATCGCTGTCAATACAGTGATATTCAGGCATTACCGTGACAATGCTCTTAGCCATGTTATCCACCTCTCATTGAATAACATGGCTAAGAACTGGTCAGGGCAGGTGTTAGCTTTTGGAGATATTCGCGCTTAGCGCAAATATTTCCAAAACTACCCCTGTGTTGATCATAGGCGATAGCGATTACAGCGACTGTTTTCAGTCGCTGACATTTTGGCACGCCCACTTTGCATGTCATTAGCGATAATTATCGCTGACATGCAAAGTGGGTCCCTAAATGCCCGCTATCACCTACAAGCTGTCGCTAACTGGTGTTAGCGACATCTTGGTAATAGGGCGATATAATTATCGCCGCATTAGCGGGAAAAAGTCCTGCTAAAGCGGCGATAATGGCCCTTGGTAATATGCCCCCTAGTTTCCAATTCAGAAAAAAGTAGCAAAACCCCTTAATGATAAATATCCCGAAGGAAGAAAATACCAGCATTTATCCATAATTTCCAAAATTTGATAGTATGATTGAACTTTAATTAAGGATTGTGCCAGAGAGATATTATAGTAAAATCTGAAATATGTGAAGAAAATGAAGCATCAAAGTCAGTAATAATCAATTTAGTAGAGGCTATAATAGAGGAGGACTTAAGAAGTTTATTTGAATTTGACATAAACAATACAGATGGAAGAGGGAAGAGCTAAACTACGTTTTGTTCTATCAATAGGGATTTAGGGGAATAACTAGGATCAATACATGTAAACCAAAGTGAACCTTGTTTTGAAATAAACGCTTTGTGATATTTTAAAAAAACAGGTAAACCAAATCCTCCAGTAAGTTTGGAATGTTTAAGCTTAGTATAAGAAATACGAGGTGGTTTATGATTCCAAAGAAATTTGGAAATAAGTTTATGTATTTTATTTATAAAATAAGAGAGATTCCTGTAATGGGATCATAGACAAAGTGTAAAAAAATAGTGGGGGTGAGTACCATTTTGACGGTCTCAAGTTTCCCCCACCATGATAAGTGTAGTGGGGACCATTGGCAAATTTTATCTGTGATTTTAGTAATTAAAATATCACAATTGAGTGCAGTGGCGGCTCGCAGTGGGAGTGCTGCAGGGCGGTGGGTGAGGCGGGGAAGGGGCAGGTTGGGGGTTTAGTGGAATTGGACATACAACGTCCGTAAGTAAAGTAAGTGACTAAATAAATAAATAAATCTATTTACCTTGCCAACTCGTCGATACAGCGAGTGCAAGGTAAAATGCTTTATTTATTAATTTACTTACTTTACTTGTGGACTTCGTATATCCGCCTCCACTACTATCCTCCCCTGCCCCTTCCCCACCTCACCACCCCACAGCACTCCCACAGCGAGCCGCCACTGATTGAGTGTAATAGAATGTTTAAGGAATGTGAGAATAATATTCCTAAGTATTTTAATATTCCTTTTGCCAAATAATAGCAGTATTATCCAGTATTGTAGATCTGCAATGGAAAACAATCAGTCTTATGAGTCTTCAAAGTGTAACCAAAAATTATAGATATTCATGTATAATATTAAAAACTGCCGTTATAGAAGTAGCTGGATTGCTGAGGTATTGTAGAACTTCATCTGCATAAGCTGATGTTTTGAGTGTAATGTTAGTTAAATCTATTCCTGCGATATGGTTAGAGTTACGAATATGAGAGAGAAAAGGCTCAATTGCTAACAAAAAACAGACGAGGTGATAATGGGCAACCTTGTCAGGTTCCTCTATAATGAAAAAAGAATTAGCGAACTGGCTATTTATAAAAAGACGCGTCAAAGAGGAACCATGTAATGTAGAAACCATTTTTATAAAATGATTTCCAAAATTTAATGAGGATAGCTCTTGGAATAGAAATTGCCAATTAACTTTATCAAATGCTTTCTCAGCATCTAAAGCGAGAGGACCAACGGGTGAAGTGTAGGTAGAAGTTTTATCAATGACATGAAAAAGGAGTTGAGTATTATTGACAAAGAATCTTTTTTTCATAAAACCAGATTGATCTATGTCAATAAGAGATGATAAAATGGGAGCTAACGTAGTAGCTAAGATTTTTGCCAAAAGTTTACAGTCCTGATTTGTGATGGAAGAAGGGTGATAATTAGAAACCTTAGTCTGATCTTCATCTGGTTTAGGCAAAACTATATTTAACACGTCCATAAAGAAACCTTCAAGTAGACCAGATTGGCTGAATGGTGTAAATAAATTATATAAATGAGGGGCAAGAACATTACCAAATGTTTTATAAATTTCAGCAGGGAAGCCGTCTGGTGCAGGCGACTTTTGGGGTTTGATTGAATGAATAGCTAGTAGAAGTACTTCTTCAGAGATAGGACTATCTAATTTGAATTTATCCAATTGGGAATGTTGTGGCAGAATAGCAGAAACTAAAAAAATGTCTATAACTTGAGGAGATTAAGTTTGTCATATAATGATGAGTAAAATTGAAGGTATTCATGAAAAATTTTCGGGGTAGACACAGCAATTGTACCATTGGATAGCATGAATTAAATTTCTATCTTTTTTGATGCGAAGATATTAAGCTAAAAGTTTCCCCGACCTATCTGCTTTAAACATAAGTTTAGCTTTCGGATAGGAGGTAGAATTCCAGCTCTTTTGCTTAACATTAAATTATATTCATATCTACCGTATTTTCTGACGTATAAGACGACTTTTTAACCCTTGAAAATCTTTTAGAAAGTTGGGGGTTTTCTTATAGCCGGGGTCATTTTATAAGCAAGCGAATATAGCCCAAACCCTATATTTTAAAAGGAAAAGTAGGGGGTCGTCTTATGCGCCCAGTCGTCTTATACGCCAGAAAATACGGTACAACGTGGTTTTAAAGGTAATATTCTGGGAAGAAATAAATAATCTTCTAAATTTAGCAATTTGCTTCTCTAAATAAAATAATTTGGAGTTAAAAGCCTTATTTTCTAGGGCCATTATGGAAATGATTATTCACCTAAATATTCATTAAAAGCATCCCATTTTATATAAGGGGAGGTTACACCACCAGGATTGAGGGGAAAATATTCTTGAATAGCTGCTTAAATTGTGTCCTTATGAATATCTTAAACAACAATGGCTATATTCATGTGCCAATAGGAAGAGGAAGCAGATAAATTAGTAACTTGTAGATAAAGTAAAATAATTGCGGGGTCCGAAACTTCAATGTTTCCAATAGAGGGTTGAGTTATAGATGTTATCAAATCTCTAGACTCTAACACATAGTCTAAGCTTGAGTGAGAATAATGGGGATTGGAAAAAGGTGAAGTCTTTCTGAGTGGGAAATACAGTCTTCAAATGTCAACAAGTTTAGAGTTTTTAAACAAAGTTTTGAGTGAGTGAAACACTTTTGGAGGTGAAAATTCAGTTAAAGAAAGCATATCTAAAAGGGGGCCACCAATCACATTAAAATCTCCACCCACAATGAGGGAAACAAGGCCAAGTTGAAGAATTTCAGCAGGATTACGATTCCAAAAATTTTGGTAATCCGCTGTTGGACCATAAATATTAATTAAATGTAAAACAGTATCTGCAAATTTTATTTTAGCCAGTAGGAATCATCCATCTGAGTCAGATCGTTTATCTAAGCTTTGTATTTGAAAATGTTTTGAAAAGAGAATAGCCACACCATTTCCCCCCCCAGTGCTGGAAAAGAGAGAATCTGACCCACCCATTTCTTTTGCATGTAGGCTACAATATTGTCCCCAACATGCATTTCCGGCAGTAAACAAATGTCAGCGTTTTGAATAGATAGGTAATCTTACATATTTAAACACTTAACACTTTCTCTGCTAGGCCTTCCACCTTGTACTAAGCCTTTTTGTTTGCATTTGGGGTATGTCGTGCCCCGACGAGGGCACTAGGACCCTGGGAACACAGGGTGGGGGAAGGGGACACCGGACACCACATCCGGTCAGGGGTGGGGACAAAAGGGCAGACTGGACCTGGACCTTGGGGTGAGAAGCCCAGCGTGTACCTAACTAATAAAGTTACCTTACAAAACCAGCATTGTGTCCTGCGTGTGTTCCTGGGCAAGGGGAACACGACAACTGGCGACGAAGGACGGGATCAGAGCCCACCAGCATGCAGAAATAAATCACGATTTTAAGCCAGGAGCCCACCCTGGATCGCGTCGTGACCGGAGCGAGAACAGGACTAAAGTGCCACCAAGAAAAGCGCAGCGACGCGGGAGCCCACCCCGATCGCTGCAAAGGAAAGCCAAGTGAACCGGTAAGCGCCTGAGTGAAGCGCGAAGTTTGAAAGAAATTGGTGCGAGCTCTCGCGAGAGTCTCGGCGGCCATCTTGGAATCAGGCAGCAGAGCCAATCAGAACAGAGCTTACACGGGCAGCCATTTTGGAGTCAGGCATCGTCTTGATTTGCCGTGAAGCAACAAAATTACGGCGGCCATTTTGAAGACAGGCGCAAGAGCCAATAGGAAGCGAGAGTCAACGTGGCGGCCATTTTGGGGTCAGGGAAAGGGCGAGGAAGCACTAAAAAGAGGCAAAAACAAAGGAGAAAGTGAAAGTAAAGAGCAAACAAGGCACAAGAAGTGGAATAACAACAAAAGACGGGCAATAAACAAAAATAAAAGTAAAAGAAAGGCAAGAAAAGGCACAAAAAAGGTGCAACAATAAAGGAAAGAGTGAAAATAAAAGGAAACAAATAGAAGAAAGAGAACAAAAAGAAAGGGCCCAAGAGACAAGGATGGCTGACCCAAAACCAAGTGAATAGTACAGGAGACCGCTACCATTCAGCTTATCTGAACCGCAAACTGGAATAAGATGGGAAAAATGGGTCAGACGATTCGAAAACTATGTGGACGCAACAGATGTAACGGAAGCCAAGAAATTGGGACTATTTCTAAATCTAGTAGGAGATGAGGTTGAAGATCTGCTAGTGACACTACCAAAAGAAGAAATTGCCACTTATGATAAGTTAAAAAAGTGCCTAACAGACAAATTTGATCCTCAAAGAAACGTTGACTTTGAGCGATACAGTTTCATGATCGCTTTCCAGCAAGCAGAAGAATCCCTGGACGATTTCTCAACAAGGCTGCGGAAACTTGTCATGCATTGTGAATTTGACAAATTCGACAATGAACAGGAAAGAAGGCTACGTATCATTGAGGGCTGTCATGACACAGATTTCCGTGCGAGGGTCCTAAAAGAATCAATATCACTGGAGAACATCTTGGCACTAGGGAGAGCGGAAGCCAGAACACCAGCCCATGCAAAAGAAATGAAATGAGGCAAAGTAAGAGGTGGAGAACAGACCCAACGGATGACGAGCAACAACCGATCAGGAGGCTGGAAAAAAGATAGAGGTGACCAGACAATGAAGAAACAACAAGAAGGAACATGCTACAGGTGCGGACTGGAGTTCCCACTCCGAGGCCCATGACCAGCATTTAGCCAGACCTGCAGAAAATGCAATGGAAGAAACCACTATGCCAGCGTGTGTCAAGGGATGCAGTTTAGAAATGACCAAGGAAGAACAGGAAGAGCGCGAATGCCGACAAGCAGACCTATCAGGCATGTTGAGACAGGAGCAAGAAGCTCGTCCGTAGAGTCAGAAGAAGAGTGTGAAGAAGAGAAAACGGAACAACTGTATCTCATGACAGATGTCACCATAGAATCAGAAGGAGAAGAAGAAGAAAGTGGAGAAAGAATATGTTTGGTGGACAAAAAGAAGATAAAAAAGACAGAGTCGGTGACCATAAAGGTGGGGCCACATGAAACAAAATTTGTCCTGGACAGTGGCGCAACGTGCAACATCATGTGCATTTCCGAATACGAAAGAATGAAAGTAAAGCCGACTCTAAAGCCATCTCGGGTAGAAGTGTTCACATGTAGGGTCAAAAGACATGTGAGAAACATGGGAAAATTCAAGGAGGAACTGGGGTACAAAGATTAACAGAAGAAATACACGTACTGAAAGGAGATATCCCAGCGCCATGCCTACTAAGCAATGTTACGGCACAAATAATGGGTGTGATGGAAATGACATACAACATGTCAGAAAAGAAAAACATTTTGAAAGAATACCCAAAGCTAAACCAAGGACTGAGAAAACTAAAAGGACGACAGATAACGCTGCACATCGACAAAACAGTAAGGCCAGTTGCACAGCACCATAGAAGAGTGCCCATACACCTGCAGCCACAAGTAGAAGAAGAAATTGAAGCGCTACTAAAGCAAGACATAATAGAGCCAGCGGAAGGACCGACACCGTGAGTATCACCCATCGTGGCTGTCCCAAAGAAAGAGACATTCAAAATAAGAATATGTGTGGACATGAGTATCCCAAACAAAGCAATTGAACGAGAACGACATCCTGGACCACATCTAGACGACATGATCAGCTGTCTCACAGGCACAAGGCGTTTTTCAAAACTGGATTTATTATGCAAGCGATACCACCAACTGGAACTGGACCCTCAATCACGGTATATCACCACATTCTCCACCCACCTAGGCCTCTTCAGGTACAAGCGTTTGAGTTTTGGTATCTCATCAGCCGCAGAAATATTTCAAGAAACGATCCGACAAGTCATCAGACCAGTAAAGAACAGCTTAAATTATAGTGACGATATCCTCGTGTTCGGCAAATCAGACGAAGAATATGACAAAGCACTAAGAGAGGTGTGCTCGCATTTAGAAGAAGCAAGTCTGACACTCATTGAAGAGAAATACGAGCTAGGGCGAAGTGAACTGGTATTCTTTGGCCACATCTTTTCCAAGAGGAGAATGCGGCCGGATCACAGCAAGGTGGAAACACTAGAAAAGGCAAAGAAACCAACAGACGTGGCGGAAGTGAGGTCATTCCTTGGGCTAGCAAATTATTGCGCACAATATATCAGAGACTTTGCCACTGTAAGCGTGCCACTAAGAGAGTTGGCAAAACAAGGACAGAGTTTCCCGTGGACCAACGAGTGCAACAAAGGGTTTGAGGAAATAAGAAAGGCCGTGACAGCAGTGGATCACCTGGCCTATTTCGATCCAAAGCTGTGCACAGAGCTAACAGTGGATGTGAGTTCTGTCAGACTAGGAGCAATTCAGGCACAGCATCAGCCAGGGAGAGATTAACCAAGACACATCGTGGCATATGGAAGTAAGAGTCTGACGGACGTTGAAAAGGAATATTCCCAACCGGAAAAAGAGAGTCTGGCAGTGGTGTGGGCCTGCGAACATTACCAGATGTTTATATATGGAACGTCCTTTACAATTATAACAGACCACCAAGCACTGATAACAATTTATGGCAACCCGAATGCAAAGATACCACCAAGGATAGAAAAGTGGGGAATCAGGCTCATGGACTACAATCTCAAGATAATACACAAGCCAGGAAAAGAGCACAACCCAGCAGATTACGTGTCGCGACATCCTCTGCCACAAAAGTCACAAGCGAAAACAATGGCAGAAGAGTATCTCAATTTTGCATTGAAGCTGAGCACACCTGCAACAATACCACTAGAGGAACAGGAGCATAAGACAAAGAAGGACAATACCATGCAGGAGACAATGAAGATCACCAAAGAGCAGAGATGGAGACACGGAAACGGCAACAGCAGCGTGGAACGAGGAGTAGACAAAGAGGAACTGCTGGCATTCAAAAGAATAAACGAAGAACTATCAGAGTGTGGGAATGGAATAATAGTGAGAGGCACCAGGATAGTAATGCCCAGGACACTGAGAATATGAACGGTGGAATCGGCACACAAATCACACAGTGGAATTGTGGCCACCAAGAAAATGTTGCGGGAAAAAGTGTGGTTCCCAGGACTAGATAGCATGGTGGAGGAAACAGTGATGAATTGCCATGTCTGTCAAATAACAGGACATTACTCAAAACCGGAACCACTACAACTGTCCCCACTGCCAGAAACGGTGTGGAAGGAGTTGGCAGCAGATTTCTACGGCCCCCTGGAAACAGGAAGTTACCTGATAGTCATAATAGATGAATACTCAAGGTTCCCCATAGTGAGCCCAGTATCATCAACATCAGCAAACGCGACACTGCCAGTGCTAGATGACATTTTTGCAGCCTGGGGTTCACCACAAACTCTCAAGACAGACAATGGCCCACCATTCTCAGGTGAGGAGTTCAATATATTCATGGCCTACCTGGGAATAAACCACAGACGAATAATGCAATTGTGGCCGCAAGCAAACAGAATAGCCGAGCGGTTCATGGGAACAATCAAGAAGGCGATACAGAGGGCAAAGCTGACACAAATATCAATCGGACAAGCTCTATGTCAAGTATTAAGAGACTATGGAAATACCCATCACAGCTCCACGGGAAGATGCCTGACAGGGTTAGTACTAGGGCACTCAAGCAGAACAAGACTGCCACAAATAAAAGAAGTGGAGAAAAAGGAAAATAAGGAAGTTGCTGCAAGAGACAAGGAACAGAAAGTGAAGATGAAGGCTTACGCAGACCAAAGAAGGCATGCAACAACCACCAAAATAAAAGAAGGAGACACAGTGCTTCTGAAACAGCGCCAGGCGAGAAAGTCAGACAGCGCTTTCTCAAAAGATCCTTTGAAAGTGACAGGCGTAAAGGGGCCAATGGTCACAGCATCAGCCGGCCAGTACAACATCACACGAAACAGCTCCCACTTCAGGGAACTGAAAACCAAAGAAGAAGAAATGCCGAAGCAAGAGCTGAAGGAACAAACATCACAAGCAGAGTCACCAACGGACGTCAGAGAACAGCGACCAGGGAGAGAATGCAAAAAGACAAAAAGACTGATCGAGGAGATGTGAAGAGACTGAGATGTGGACATCGACACGTCAGAAGAGTGGAGTTTTCTCTCTCTCTCTCTCTCTCTCTCTCTCTCATTCTCTCTCTCTCTCTCTCTCTCTCTCTCTCTCTCTATCTCTCTCTTTCTCTCTCTCTCCCTCTCTTTCTTTCTTTTCTTTTTTCCTCAATGCAACGGGGACAAATGGCAAGAAATGTTTTGTTCACAACAAGGGGGGAGATGTCGTGCCCCGACGAGGGCACTAGCACCCTGGAGACACAGGGTGGGGGACAGGGGACACCGGACACCACATCCGGTCAGGGGTGGGGACGAAAGGGCAGACTGGACCTGGACCTTGGGGTGAGAGGTCGCGCAGGCATCGCGCTGCGCCCAGCGTGTAATTAACTAATAAAGTTACATTACAAAACCAGCATCGTGTCCTGCGTGTGTTCCTGGGCAAGGGGAACACGACAGGGTAGTTTGTGCTTAGGCCCCTGCAACGTTTCGTTCACATAAGGTATCAATACCAAATTTGTGTCCTTTTCTTCCAACATTGTGAGGCCTTTAAAGGTACCCAGGGCTTGTGGATTCTCCTGAGGGGACCCAGAAATTGGCAAACATACAGCTAAGTTTTGGTTGTTTTAGGAAAAATGGGAAAAAGGTGCTGCAGAAGAAAGTGACTCGTTTTTTGCTGCAAAAGCTATCAACAAAGGGTTTGTGGTACTAAAATCCCGATCTTCCCCGCTTTCAGGAACAGGCAGACTTTTGTCAGAAAACTAAAAGTTTCCATACACTTTTGGCATTTTATTGGGACAAAGCCTACTTTTTGTATTTTTGTGCTTTCAACTTCCTTCCAGTTAGCGGTAGAAATGGGTGTGAAACCAATCATGGGCCCCTTTATACATTTCTGAAAGTCAATTAGTAATAACACTTGTTCGAAGTCTCCTGATAAAAATTTTACAGTGAAAACTTACCCTTTTTTCACAATGTGCCTTGCTGTGAATTTAGGACCATAGCTCATCCAGAACCTAGGGTAACCTACCAAAATAGGCACCCAGGGGAATCCAGGATGGGGTGACTTGTGTGGCTCAAACTAGGTTCCGTTACTCGAAATCCTTTAAAAACCGCAAACTTTCCCCCCAAAAACTAATTTTCCTCACATTTCTGTGATGGAAAGTTCTGGATTCTGCAGCAAGCCACACACTTCCAGTCACCCAGCATTACCCAAAGCCTCCTGATAAAAATGGTACCTCACTGGTAGTGGCCTGGCCGAGGATCAAGATGGCTGCTCGTGCGTGAAGCTGTGAAGTGTGCACCACCATCGAGTGGGCTCTTCTTACTCCGCAAGAGTCTCCATGGTTGTGGTGCTCTGGGGGTGAGTGCTGGATGCCCTGGAGCCCCCTGAACATCAAGGCAAGTGAAGACGTGGCTGCGACCTGATTCGGCCCTCGAAGCCCCATGACAACAGGGGTTTGCGAGCTGGGCTGCGGTCGCAGATCACTCCAGCACCGCTGAGTCGTGTTGTCTTTCACAAGTTTCCTTACGACCAGAACACTGCGTAAGATGCCCTGTGGCATGCTACTGTTGCCCTTTTCCCCACAGGGTGCCCGCTAGACAAGGACAGTGCTCGGGGGATGAGAGCGAAAACATCTCAGCGCTGGTAACTTTCAGGCCCGGTAACCACGCACTTATGAACATAACGTGAGGGGTGTGAGAACCATGTGCAGGCCCTATTACAAGAACACCGCAACAATGACAGCCTGTCCTTAACATTTGCTAGAGGTGTATTGTGATGGGAGACATGAACATAACTGTTGATATTACACATCCATTTGAGAGAAGCCTCGAACTTACTGCAGTCACAACTGCATGAATACTAGACCAAAGTGGCAATGAAACACCCTGGCACTACATTCCCCCCTGCAATTACAGCTGGAGCTCACCTGTTGACATTCTTATATAGCAACTTCCAAAAGGGGCACTAACACTTACTCGAATAAGCCATCATTTGTCCTATCGCCCAACATTTGATATCATCGGGCGCACTGACCCCGTCAATGCCCTCTCTCTTATGATGCAGCCAAGACTCCCCATTATGGGGATGATGAGCCCCGGGATGGTGCCACTTCGTGTCCAGCTGAGTTGGACACTCCATCTCTGGAGGGCATGGCTGCCATACTAGTGGAATTAAAAGCAGAAATTGGATCAGTGGACGCCTGGACATGATAGTGGCAAGGCTTGTGGACATGCATGAACGTCTCGACCAACAAGAGTCACCATCATTGCCACTAAACAGCGAAATTTGAACGTTGAAGACGCAAATATGTCCATCGTCAAGCGTATTGACAAAATGGAAAAACAACTCAGGCAAACTGCAGCGAAGGTTGAAGATTTCAACGTGAGATCCCATAGGAACAACATTGGAACAGCTGGTGTTCCAGAAACCACTAACAAGGGATGAATGAGTGCCTATGTGGAGCAGCTACTTGTTGATCTCTTTGGTAGGGATGCCCTATCAACAAGAGTCACGATCGAGCAACCACACAGGAATAGCATCCCGTGGCCGATACCAGGAACAACCCCCAGACTGATCATTGCAAAGCTCATTAAATATCAAGCTCTGGACACGTTTCTGCGCCTCAACCGAGAAAACTGCAGTACTAAGGTATGGCACTAGCCTTCTTCCGCAACTTCACTCCAATCGGGCAAGAGTTACAAAGCAAATTCTCAGACATCAAGCAAATCCTTTGCAAAGCAAATGTGAAATATTCTATGCTATAACTGGCAAGATTATATGTACAATTCAGTAGCAAAACCCATACCTTTGAGCCGCTTGCTGAGGCTGCCCAATTCTGCAAGCGGAATCAAACTGATCTCCCTGAGACGAGAGGAGAAATGGATGGTTCCTTATCCTCCTGTCAGCTGCGGGGACCTACGTTTCCTATGAATTGGAATAGATGGATGTAATCAAAAACCATGTGGAATAGCTGCTTTACTCACGGATACTCGGACATGCCTGACTCTACTTACTAGGCCAATAAGCACACATGCATACCAAAGGTCAAAAGGTGCACTCTATCGAGTACTGCCTCCTCCCAGGATGACTCCTTTACTTTGTTTATATTTCTTGTTAGAGGTTAGATTACCAGGATTCTCTGTCAGCACTTTCCTTCCTGCCAGATATGGGAGGGGGGTAATGGGGACTAGTATTTTTTTTATGTTATTTTCCGTATTCTGTTCTATTGCTTTCTACTAATCACACTGTGCAAGGGTTGATATAATCAGCAAATGTTGCCCTGATTACATTACATTACATGTGCCACACAATCTTCTATTATTGTCTTTTTACCTTATTGTAAAGAATTGAGGCAGAATCCAGGGAAAATAGGAGGTTGATTTATTAGCAGAACAGCACAGTACTCTTAGCTCCAAGCTCCTCTCTCAAAATAACCAGTACCAGTCTTTTACAGATAAACAATTCCATAACAGAACCTTACAGTATGAATGAATGAATCTTTATTGTGTGGTTACTTAAAACCATTACATTAAGACCAGGTATAAAATTACGAAAGTTAAAAAAAAAAAAAAAACACAAAATTTCTATAAGCAGGCATTTGTTAAAAAAGTTCCCAAAGTTCATAAGGACGAAAAACCACAGAATTTTTGATGACAAGCGTTTATAAGAAGTTCCCAAAGTTCATACGGGCACACGCTGTCAAATGCCTTTAAGGGCCACCGGGGGTCCTATGGCAAGGTCTCTATTCCTGCGTGGCCTTTGCGGCTATCAACTCCAGCCGGGCCTGGTGTATAAATTTTCCGAATGAGGCCATCTGTTTTACTACGCTCAGGGTATATAGGTGATGAATTGCTTCCTTGGCTGTGCGTGTCCCAGCGTCCCTAAGAATGGGCCTAAGGTAGAGGGTGCGGGGGGCGCGTAGAGCGGGGCAGCAAAACAGTAAGTGGGCCAGTGACTCTCGTTTGTAATTGCAGAGTCTGCAATGCCGAACTCCTATGCCTGCGTTTTCCGGGTGATATAGTTCATTGAGCGGCAAGGGATGCAATCTGTAGGCGAGGATTTTGTGGAGGGCTGGGAGGCCCACGGCCTGCGTGAGGTGGTTTCGGGGGTTGTGCACAGAGTGTGGCAAGCGTAAAGACTCATGGAAGGCTCTTTTCCTGAGGGACTCCAAGTCCAGTTCCCGGGAACATGCGCGCACTTGCCTCTTTATCACGTGTTTGATGGTCGTGTAGTTGACAAGATCTGGGTTCCACGACTCGATCGCCAGGTACAATTGCGTCTTGGCAGCTTCGATGGTAGTTGACCAGGGGTTCCCTGGTTCAGTGAAAATGTGTTTCAGAACGGCCTTTAGTGTGTTATCGGTTGCCGCTGTTGTGAGGTAGTAATATTTACTTAGGGCTGCCATCTCTTCCAGGATTTGTTGGTTAAGGGCGAATTCCAGGCGGATTAGGGTGTTTCTTGTGCATTTCGGCAGGTGATACAGTCTCTTGTATGCCCCACATTGGATTTTTTCTAGCTCCTTATTTAATTTGCCTGGGTACGCCTGTTGTGCGTAGTTAAGGGCAGGCATTAGCTTGGCCTTGAGGACTCTTTGAATGGCCGTTGCTGAAGGGCTGTGTATAAGGGCTTGTAGTTTACATAGGGCAGAGGTGATGGATTTACCTTTACCCTGAATTTTCTTTAAGTGGGTGCCGCACAACCCTGATTCGTGGAAGGAGACCCCTAAGTATAGGTATTTCTGGGTGCTGTCGAGGGTTAAATGGCCGAGACTCCATTTTGCTCTTTGTTTTTTGGGGTAGTGCCCAAAAATGACTATTTTTGATTTAGTCGGGTTTGCTACCAGCCTGTTTTTGTTGTTATATATAGCCAGAGCGGTGAGTGCTTTTTGGAGTCCTGTTTTTGTGTGGTCCAGAATTACGAGGTCATCCGCATACTGCATGAGGTGTATTTTGGTTGCCCCGATCTTTGGTGTTACTAAGGAGGCCCCCAGCAGGGCTGTCTCCATGTCTGCTGTATATAAGTTGAACAAAAGGGGCGCCAACACGCACCCTTGTTTTAAACCGCGATTCGTGGCTATCTTATCCGTTGCGGAGTCGTTTGAAAGTTTGATTCTTACCCAGGTGTTTTCATACAGGGATTGTATCGCTCTTAACAGGGGGGGGTCAATGTTCCAGTGGACCAGCTTTCTCCATAAGATAGTACGGTCTACCCCGTCGAACGCGGCGGAGAAGTCGATGAAACAGGCAAATAAAGGGAGGCTTTTGCGCAGCTGTGCTCGATTGATTAGGTAAGAGAGTGCTGTGATATTATCCACGGTGGAGGACCCAGGTCTGAAACCTTACAGTAAATGCATGTGCACATTGAGAATGAACATAAGATTAAAAGGGAAAAACACTATTAAAGGGGCAATGGATCAGATGATACACAAAGGATCCTACACATTTCCCCTCTCAAGAAAAGTTGTACACAGCAAAGAAAAACAAAAGAAAATAAAAGAACTATGTACACCCATCAACATAAAAGAAAATCAATGGTCCAAAACTCTACACTTTGAAACACGTCTAACATTCCAGACTTTTCCATCCTGAGTTACAACACTATTTCGATTCACTCTCACAACCCGAATAGGCTTTCCATATTTTATTTCACCTTTGGAAATAAAACCTGGTTTGCGTATTCTCACCCAATCACCAGTCTGGAAAAGGGGAACTTTAACATTCATCCTGGAATCATAGTAAATCTTGGACTTCTCCTGTTTAGATTCAACCTTCCGAGCCACCTCAGACACATCCACTTTACTTTCACAAGGAAACAAGTTCTTCTTAAACCACCACGGACACAACTTAGAAACCGGTTCCCTACCTTTCAACAAACGAAAAGGTGAAACCCCCGTCGTAGAATGCGGTGTGATGCGATATAACCACAACCTCTCTCTTAACTTATCTTTCCACAAACCACCAAAGGAGCGTGCCCAAAGGATGGCCTGTTTGAGCACCCTATTATACCTCTCAACTTGTCCATTAACCTGAGGTTCATACAGCGCCGTTGTCATATGCTCGATACCACATACCTTCCAAAAATCAATCATTTCAGACGATGTAAACTGTACACCGTTGTCTGAAATCACCATCTCAGGAGAACCCTCACGAGCAAACAACTCTTTAAGAAACATTATGACAGTACTAGTGTTGGGATGAGAAATCAACTTAACTTCCGGCCATTTGGAATGGTAATCCACTACTACAATGGCAAACCGGCAGTCCTGTGGTAAAAAATTGAAAGGACCTGTGATATCAATACCCAACTTTTGCCACGGAAAATCTGGCCACTTTATAGGTGACAAAGGGGCTGGACTACATCTACACGCTTTATCACTCTCAATACAGTCAGAACATTCTCTTACAAATCTGTCAACAAACCTGTCAACACCAGGCCACCAAAAGCTAGATCTAATAAGCCTCTTCATGGAAGACATTCCCATGTGACACTCATGACTGAGTTTCAAAATAGATTCACGTATACCACAAGGTGGGACACATTTTCCATCTTTGAACAACAAACCATTTTCTAAAGTAAGTTCATCTCCAACATTAAAATATGGAACAACATCAGCAGACAACTCAGACTTGGCTGGCCAGCCCTTATGAACAAAATCTCTAACCTTGCAAAGCAATTCATCCTCGTCCATACATTTCTTCCACACTGCCTCTGAAATAGACTTGAAATTGTCCGGCATAGACTCCACAATGCTAACAACCACTTCCTCATCTTCACCTTTCCCTTCATGACTACATGGCAGTCTAGATAAACAGTCTGCAGTGACATTCAACTTCCCTGGAACAAACTCAATGTCAAAACTGTATTCTTGCAAACGTGACATGAGTCTGGCAATGCGAGCAGTGGCCTTGACGCCTCCCCCAGGAGACAGAATTCCCACCAATGGTTTATGATCAGTCCTTATTAAAAATCTTGCTCCCCAAATATAGTTTCCAAAGTGTTCAACACTCCAAACACAGCCCAACAGCTCTTTTTCAATGACTGCATATCCTCTTTCTGTCTGAGTAAGAGTGCGAGAGGCAAACGCTACATTCCATTCCTCTCCACCAGACCTCTGCGACAACACACACCCTAACCCATACATACTAGCATCCACAGTCAACATACACAACTTATTCAAACAAAAGGGTTTGAGAGTCGGTGCCGCAACCATGTCAGCTTTTATACTTTCAAAAGCGCACTGTTGCTTTTCCCCCCATATGAACTCAACATTTTTCCTTGCCAACGCTCTTATAGGTTCCATTTTGGTCGCAAAGTCCTTAATAAATTTGCTGTAGTATTCGCAGAGACCTGAGAAAGAAAGCAACTTATCTCTGCAATCAGGTGCTGGTGCTTTTAAAATTGCATCAATCAGGGACGTTTTCAGAGAAACACCATCTTTAGACAAAGTATGACCTAAATACTCTACTGTAGTCTTAAATAATTTACACTTTTTGCTCTTAATGGTTAAACCGGACTCACTCAACACTCTACACACACTCCTTAGATGGTCTAAATGCACATCATCATTTTTCGAAAAAATTAGAATATCGTCCTGAAAACACTTCAAGTAACTACCCATTTCTTTAAACAGATGGTGCATGGACCTTTGAAACACTGATGCCCCCGAGGCTAAGCCAAATGGCATTCTTTTAAATTGATATAAATCCTGTGGAGTGATGAAAGCCGTCATATGTCTTGATTCCTGTAATAACTCAATTGGGTGATAAGCCGATCTGAGATCGAGAGTGGAAAACACAGTGGCTCCACCTAACATGCTCACTACCTCGTTGATATTCGGCAGAGGATGACAATCTATAACTATGTTTGCATTCAAAGCCCTCAAATCGATGCATAGCCTCAAACTTTATCAGGTTTCCTGGCAAGAACCACAGGCGAAACCCACTCAGATGACTCTATTTCCCCTATAACCTCATTATTCAACATCTCACGCAATGCTTCCCCAAGTTCTTCCCTGACATTGAGTGGAACATTTCTTAATTTCTGCACAACAGGCACAGCACCCTGCTTAAGTTTAATGGCGTGAGTGAAACCCTTCAACTTTCCTAAGTTGTCAGAAAATACCCTTGGAAACTCTTCTGCTAACAACATCCATCTTCTGTCTTCTCCTACTGACACAATTTGTTTACCGTCCAAGAACTCATCACCTAGTTTCATAACTGGTTATCTGTTGCGAGGATTCACTATGATTCCTAACTTCCATTGGTCTCTCCACCCAAGTACATCAATACCTTTCCTTGCTACATATAACTTTATGACAGCAGACCTTCCCTTAAAATGTATAACAGACTGTATGAAGCCAATGAAATCAATATTCGAACCTGTAAAACCTAAAGCTGCTATATCGGGAGAAACTAAGTCTCTTTCAGAAAATCTCAGACCATATTTTTTGGTAATAATTGTCCAAGGAGAACCAGAGTCAGCCATCAGTTCTAGATCAACATCTAAGAATGTCACAACACACTTTGGGGAACTAAGAATTTCACCATCAACCACCCCTACATTCACTAGGGTAACTACCATACCAGTTTCTTTAATAGTATCTTCTGAAGTTGTATGTTCACACCTTGCACAAACATTTTCACACGAGGAATCATAATAAGGTCTAACACAGGAAACTTCATTCTTCTTGTAATGGCTAGCATTACGATCGAAATTCCTCCTCCTTTCATCTCTGCAAGCTTTTGCAAAGTGTCCTATCCTACCACATTTGGTACATTCTTTTCCAATCGCAGGGCAAAATTTAAATGAAGCAACATGATTACTGCTGCCACATTTGAAGCATACAATTTGGTTTTTCCCCATGCCTCTGCTTTGTTGCTGGTGAAAATTCTGTTGAGACTGTGGATAAGATTTTGTATTCACATTGCTCAAAGCACACACATCATCATTTGACTTATTGCCATTTCCCCCTTTAACATTTTCTTTAATTGTTTTCATCCATTTGTTTGACTGTTCAAACGCTTTTGCAGTAGATATACTTTCTTTTAAAGTTGGGTTCCCCAAAATCCACAGTTGTTCCTGTGTTTTTTTACATCTCACATTTACAATAATCTGATCCCTAATCATCTGATCAGTAATTTCCCCAAACTCACACGAAACAACTAAAGACCTTAAACCAGTTAAAAATCATCAAACGTTTCTCCCTCTTTCTGAGCTCTTGTGTAAAATTTATACCTATTTAGCGCTATACTAGTGGTTGGTTTAAATCGTGTCTCTATTCTTAGCATCGCTTCATCAAAACTTCCCAATTCACCAGGCACAGAAGGAAGTGTCCTGAATATAGCTTGCCCTTCTGACCCCAGACAATGTAGAAAAATATTCTTCTTTCTCTCATTTCCCATCCTATCCCCATCAATGGCCTTCAGGTAAGTTAAAAACTCCTCTTTCCACCTTTTCCAAGGTATGGGTGGATCTCCCTTGCACTGCAAGAACTTTGTGGGAGGTTCAAACTGCATCATGAGGTAAAATGTATTATGTCAAAAGGTATTCTGTGGAGAAAAGACCCACACACCCTTAAAAGTACGCCCAGTTATTTCAGACCTCCTCGCCGGAGAACTTATCTCTTTCGTATAGCTACAGAAGCCGAATGGAAACCTCCGTGATGCACTCCAGATAAAACGCTTTACTTTCCGCTGCCGAGCAACTAATCAGTGTCCCGATGCTGCAGTTGTCATGACAACGCCCAAAATGGCCGCCGACGTCCTCGTCACTGCGTGATGACGTCACGCCGCACCTCCGACGTCCTCGTCACAGCGTGATAACGTCACATCGTTCACGAAGCCTCGTGATCCGAAGTGATGACGCTGCTGCCACAGTGGTTGCCAGGATACACGCTGCCAGGATACAGTGAGCTTCAAACAATAACGTGGTAAGCGTTTTATCCGAATCTTTTCCGATCATCCGTTTTGAAAGCGGAAAAGTGCATTTAAATCCCCATCCAGTCCTTGAATTTACCAGAGAAGCAGGATTTTCGACATGCCTCTCTGAATAATAGTCTCTTACAATTTGTTGCATCCAAAGCGTGCAGTAACTAAACGAAGATGGCAACAGCCACAGATATTTCATTCAGAGTCAAACCACTGTTGAAGTAAAAGTTTTTTGTATCTGGGCAAGTAATCCAAAGTCCAATGAAAGATATTCCAATCAAGATAGATCCATATTGTTAGAAGTTGTCATTCCATTTCTTCTTCTTCTTTTTTTCCTTATGAAAAATTCCTCAAATATGTACCACACCTGTGCTGACTTGAGTAGATAGGTACATCCCACCCTCGTCGCCAATTTTGTAAAGAATTGAGGCAGAATCCAGGGAAAATAGGAGGTTGATTTATTAGCAGAACAGCACAGTACTCTTAGCTCCAAGCTCCTCTCTCAAAATAACCAGTACCAGTCTGTAATCTGTAAGCGCGCCCCGGTGCGCGCACCGGCGAGCGCTCCGGTCGCGCCACGTGAGGTGCGCACGGAAAGCTGATTGGCTGTCGGGTGTCTGAAAACATTCGAAACAGTCCGGAGCAGCCGCCATCTTGTGTCTCGGTAGGATCGAGACACAAGAGGTGGCAAAAACAAAGGGGGAAATGACCAAAAGGAGGCAGAGTAGACCCCCCCTGACCCTCTAGGTTTGATGTGGGGGCCATAAAAGGGCCCCGCGGGGCAATTTTTTAATTTTTTTTCGATTTGCGCGGGGGGGGCGCCCGTTACGCGCACCGGGGTGCGTACCATGGGGAAAAAAGAATGACAGAGTTTTTATAAAAATTGGAGGTAGTTCTAAAAAGAACTGTTTTTTTATTCTTTTTGTTGTTTTATATTTTTTATTGTTTTTTTAACATTTTGTACTTTTTTGGCTTTTATGAACAATTTTATATATTTTTTGGAATTTTTATGGGGACAAACAAAAAACAGGGAATTGTAAACGGCTCAACTGGAGCATAAAAAATCCGGAAAAAATTAAGGTTTCTTTGGGCACTTGTGGTTGTCACCAGAACGGTTGATGAGTTTAACACTTTGCTCACCATAGCAAATTGTACGCCCACAAAATACGCACACTATTTTGAAATTTCCAAACTGGGTTTGGATGTTTGGGACCATCTCCCTTGTCTCTGGTCCCGATGGAGTAGGTTGGGTACTTTGGGAGGTGCTGGGAGAAGATTGGGGAGGATTTCTGGTCAGTTCTCTGACCTCTGCCGCACTATAGTTGTTAGGGTGCCGGCGTTGCATGTGGTGAATCATTGTGTTGTTGCCAAAAGAATATTTTTTGGCAGTGTTCCCCCGGGAAAGTACAGTGCCACAGATCAGACAAGTCACCTTTGGCGCATTTACTTTCTTTTGGCCCTTTGGGATTTAATAAAATTCCCGCACAATGTGCTCCTTCGGCTTGTATCGGGTAGTATCTTCTGGCAGGTAGCGCCACCTCTTCTACTCCTCCTCCTTCTCCTCTTCTTCTTCATCTCCACCACTGTGGTGTTGTGGTGATCCTCTTGGTGGTGGTGGCTGAGATGCTCCTGCTGCTGCTGCTACTGTAGCCATTTCTGAGTACAAATAGGTACTAATAGCTCTGGAAACAGGTCTTCCTCACTCAAAGTACAAAGTGAGAATGAGGAAAAAAGGTGGGGGCTTTCATCATTAGGAAAACAAAACTGTCCTGAACCAATGAAAAGTGTTATTTTCAGGTCACATGACCAGGGCTTTCATCATTTGGAAACCAAAACTGTCCTGAACCAATAAAAAGTGTTATTTTTAGGTCACATAACCTACGCGCTTACGCTACGCGCCCCGGGGCGCGTAGCGTAGCGCGATCGTATGTGCTCGGGTGCTTCCGGGTGCGCTTACGCCGTGCGTATCACGCGGACGCGGCTACGCGATACGTCACAATGATGCTTTCGTTCGCGGCAATAGCGCTAACGGGACGCTCACCGGTAGCGCTCCAGGGCAAAAAAAAAAAACATGAACAATATACATAAAGAAAATAGTATTACATAAATATACAATATAGGATTCATTATAAAAAATATTACATTTCATAGCTATAGAAATTTGCTATTAAAAAACCTTTGAAATTCACTGAAAAAAACATAGGTTTGAGACCCTATATATAGTTAGGAATAGCATTTAATAAAACCTATAAAATTCACTGAAAAAACCATAGGTTTCACACCAGTTATAGTTAGGAATTAGCATTTAAAAAACCTATTAAATTCACTGAAAGAACCATAGGTTTCACACCAGTTATAGTTAGAAATTAGCATTTAAAAAACCTATTAAATTCACTGAAAAAACCATAGGTTTCACACCAGTTATAGTTACCTGGAAATTTTACTGACATAAAACCATTGAAATTCCCACGTTATAGTTAGTTGGACTCACTATAACTTGCGCGCCTGCAATGCACTGCTGATGACGTCACATATTACATCACTCATGACATGGTCAGTGACATCACTCATGACATCACTGATGACAACATCCTTGTGACAGAGTATCAGACCTCCTTTCAGTGTAATGTAACCCTTGAAACACATATTCAAAAATAGAAACTAACATTTTCAAAAAAATGGAGATACCCATACCAGTTACAACAACCAATTCAGTAATTCCACCATCTATATACACATCCACTCATTCACAAACAGTTCTATATAGTCACTCATACATATACTCACTCCTCATATGTAGTGATACACCTATACATCCTGTTACACACCAACAGTCATCCAAAAGTTACTCACACACATACTCACACATGCAAACAAACTATTGAACATCCATTTATTTGCATATACAGCTATACACACACTACCACCTTACTTCTAAGGAAACTTACACATACTTACTCTCTTAAAAAATCACTTATAGAAACACATACTTAGTTAAACAGGAACTCTTACAATCTCTCACTCTCACATTTACTCATTTATATACATCAATTATTATTATGTTTCTTATATAGCGCCTGAATCGACCCCCAAAGGCGTATCTCCGCGCTTGCCTTGGGAACCCGTCCTGGCTTTTCCCTGTGAGATAGCCCCTACAGGGCATCCCCAAGGTGAAAGCCAGGCATCCCGCCGCGGGGGGCCGTTGTGGGGATTAAGCAAGCTTAATGCCCAGAGTTGCAGAGTGTGACCCATGATTAGGTCAGGCACCGAAGCGAGAATTATCGAGTCCATGGACATTTGAGCTCAAGACCCTGCTGCGTCGGGAATTGAACCTTGGTCCCGGGTCTGACCTCTGCTTCAGGGTTTTCCTGCTCTAACCAGTGAGCCACACTACTCACATATACTAGATTAAAACATATGTAGTTACTGATAAAGACACTAGTGAGACAGTCATTCACTCACTAACACACACATATACACACTCATCCACCCATACAGTCCTGCACATATGCTGTCTTCAAAACACATACAAACAGTGAGTCAGTCATTGATGCATCTATGTGCTAAGTAATACCCCCACCAAACCATACAGACACTCATACTGATACTAAAAAAACATCTAATAACCAATATACACACACGTAGCTACTCACCAGCCCATGCAGCCACTCATACACAAAGTGAAACACTGATACAAACATTTAAATATTTAAACATTACTCGCTAATATATGTATTCACTAAGATACACTTAATAAGCCAGTTAACCAATCAATTTTTTTTTTTTAAAACATCCATTTAGACACTTATTTAAACATTTATTCTTCCATCGACCTTTACAAATACATATATAAAACATATTTATTTTTCAGAAAGACACACATTCACTGGATGGTGTCATCAGTGATGTCATGAGTGATGTCACTGACCATGTCATGAGTGATGTAATATGTGATGTCATCAGCAGTGCATTGCAGGCGCGCAAGTTATAGTGAGTCCAACTAACTATAACGTGGGAATTTCAATGGTTTTATGTCAGTAAAATTTCCAGGTAACTATAACTGGTGTGTAACCTATGGTTTTTTCAGTGAATTTAATAGGTTTTTTTAAATGCTAATTCCTAACTATAACTGGTGTGAAAGCTATGGTTTTTTCTGTGAATTTAATAGGTTTTTTAAATTCTAATTCCTAGCTATAACTGGTGTGAAACCTATGGTTTTTTCAGTGAATATATATATATATATATATATATATATATATATATATATATATATATATATATATATATATATATATATATATATATATATATATATATTTACACCTTGCCTGATTACATCCCTCCGCAGTTCTCGTGGGGGTGTAGTGGGGCTGAGCCTTGCATTTTTACAGTGTTAAGTTAGCATGAGCTTATTAGAAGTTTAAACACCATTTTATCTTTTTGCTTTCTTTTGCACACAACACACACGTTAGGCTGAGAGTTTTGCTTCACATGAGAATAACTTGTTTTTCCACATTGCTTGACTTACCTTGTAAACAATTTCTGAACAGGGAGTGCCGAGGCCTTCAAGGTTATCAACACTGTTGCTTTTGTTCAAACTAATCAGCCCACGTTCTAGACATAACATTTCTGCAGCTGTGGACAGCTCAGATACTGGTGCCTTTAATAATACACTGTGTAGGCATGATTAAACACACTTGGAGAATTTTCATATGCTGAGCGCTTGTGCAGAACTCGAAATGATTCACTCCTGCTAAACTCTGAGGTATGGGGTCGCCTATGCAAGCCTAAGAGACCTTCTGTAGGTATAAAATAACCTACTAGCAAGGGAGGGTGAAATATAGGTATATATATAACCTGTTTCCATTTAGCATTATACTATGCTTTCTCCCTATTGTATTTTATGGAATAGTAACTATGCTGACAATCTTATTTCTTATCATATGTCTGCTTGTATTAGCTAAGATGCTGCACCTGAGATCCCGGCGTTGAAATAAATATTTTAAACTTGCTGTGTCTCCCTTTACTCCCTGTTCTGGACTGGTATGAGAGTAACACAAAAGAGTGCTAATGTTTCCCACCTTACCTGAGGTATCCCAAGTCGCATGTTCTGGGTTGTCTAATCATTGGTGACTTTGCTATAGGACAAAAAGCTAATGTGACTCTGATGCTAGTCCGGTAGGGGATTTTGGGTACTAAGGTGAGTTTTGGCACACCCTAATTCACTGAGGTCCCGAGTCTCTGTGCACAGTTCTTTGACTGAGAAGAATCCCTGCAACATGGCGCCCATACGTTGGTGGCCTTATTTCATGACGCTTGAGTAGTACTTGTATCAGTCCTTAACCCCCTCACTATTGTTTCCGGTTGACAGTGGTGACGGATAAACCTACCTATAGTTATATAGGTCTTATCAAGATTGAATCTTTCAATATGGATTCCTTTTGAATTACTACCCAGTTGTGCTACATTGTTTTGCATTGTATCGTTCTTAACTGTGTCGGTATGGCTGACATTGACATACCCCAGCATAGTCGCATTGCGTTCCGCAATCATTTGCAGGCTTATAATGTTGGCTTTGAGGGCATGGCAGTTATTCTGGTGGTGAGTGCTGAGGTAGCTTACCCGTTTGAGATCTTCTACCCATGGGTGACATTTCCAGCAGTGGATGCGGGTACTCAGCTGTTTAACACTTACACTCACACAGTCGTGCCCGTGGAATATGTTCCATATAGGACACAGGAAATTCCAATTTCTGCATGGCAGCACCATGTTTGGTTTAATGGTGCCCTTCCCCACAGTTTAACGGCGATTAGATGAGGTCCTTTGTCCATTCCAGGCGCCTCTTGGCCTGTTTTGGCTGGATTTACCACGCATACTCGTGCGGGTACAGTCCCTGTTGCTATGTTGAGGCCCCTATACAACTCCACAATTGGAGTTATTAGGGCCTTGTTTCAATGTATTACCCACAACTTCCAGGGCGGGGCACCTGGTGTTGCTGCGCTCCCGGCTGGACCGAGTGGGATGAAGTTTAGTTCTGTTATGGTTAATGCGGTTATGGGCAAGCCTCCGCAGGATAAGGATGATATGCCTTTCTGGCTTGCTGAGAAATTTGACCAGCTGGAAGCAGTTTTTCCTAATTCTAGTCCTATAGCAAAACACAGAATACTTACAATTATTTTGCCCATGTACTTGGTGCCTGCAGCCGGTGTCTGCAAGTCATGGGGTCGAATTTTTGCAGCAGTGTACACGAGGTGCTTCGGCACTCTGTCAATGGCTGTCCTGCCGACGGTCATCAAACGCGTTCAGGATGAACATGGACCTGGGGCTGCGGTTGCATTGGGGATGAGACTCGTTGGCTCCTTTGATGTGGTTTCCGATCTCGTCCTTTCTAATATTAAGGGAGATGCAGTGAACTTCCAAATGTATAATGCCTTGCGCGAGGTCCCCGATGCCGATAAACCCCGTCAGTTACCAAGAATTATTACAGCGGCTTATAAGACCATAGGCCGTAATAGTTTAGGTACCAAGCCCTTTTCTGCTCAAGATAAAAACAGACTCAGGGGTCGAAGTCTGGCAAAGACGATCAACCCAAAGTTCTAAAACAAGATTAGAACAAAAACAAAAAACAGGGAAAACAACAACAACAGAAACAGGAGTCCCATCCTGCGTCACCAGTGCCTGTGTCTACTGAGCATTCTTATGACTTGCGCGACTGCGCTATGATTAAGTCACCTGATCGTTATCAGGTTCCTGATCAACGCTCTCCTCGTTCTTTACAGGACACATCAGCCTCATCGTCCGGTGGTGGAGGCAGCGGCAGAGGAAGGGGTGGAGAGCAGGGTTGCGACCAGCCCCGCCCGAATGACGGAATAGGGAAGCAGGACGATTCTTCACAGAAAAGACCCCAGTTTCAGAAAAAGAAAGTTGCTGCTTTAACAGAAAGATATGCCACAGATAGTGAGAATGCTGCTTCGGAATCAGACGTGAGCGCTGACGCTGTTGGACAGCGCTGCGGATATTAACATAGTGCGAGAGGCCCTGCGACCACTACTGCAGTTGACAGCGACTGACAAGTTTGTTGTTGTTGAGACAGCTGATACTAGAGTAGATCCTCCTTATAGGTTATTTAAAATCGGCCTTTTAATTGAAGGTGACATACAATGTACCATAAAAGGGGTATTTGGGGAAAATCTTACAACTACATATGACATTTTGTTAGCAGAGGCTGACTGGCCCCCACCTTTTGTTCTTGCAGCTCCGAGAGGCAAGGAGGTAATCCTCCCTAGTTTCGCACACACAGTGTCAAAGGAGCATGCGCTGAATTTTGCAGTAGAGTGGGCTAAGGCCCTTGCGCCTTGATTGTACCGCACTCACTGTGGTTGGGATAAATTCTCCCCCCAACATGAGATTCCGTTGTGGTCTATGCCACAGCCTCGACCTCAATATCCCATACGGCGTGAAGCAAAAGCTTTGGGCACTGAAATCCTTGAACAATTGGAATATCACGGTGTAATTGAAACTTGTGTGCCTCCGATGAATAACCCTCTTTTTACTGTGACCAAACCTGATGGTTCTTACAGTTTGGTATTGGATTACCGGCATCTTAACTCGCATAGCTATACCTGTTATGTTATGTTATGTTATGTTATGTTATGTTATTTATGGGTCTTGTATAGCGCAACGGCTACTCCAAAGGAGTGCCCCGGCGCTTTGTGCTCCAGACCCGGAAAAGAGACTGAGAAACATAACAGCAAAAAAAGTTAAAACAGAGAAAAGGATAACAGAGCTCTAACCAGAGAATAACCAAGTCTTAAGACCCCTCCTAAAGGCAAACAGATTGGATGTGGACCGTAAGGACAAAGGTAAGGAATTCCACAACTGAGGGGCCAGGAATCTGAAGGACCGACCTCCCAGACGTGTCCTCTTTATACGCGGCACTACAGCAAGTGCTAAGGACTCCGATCTTAAAGATCGCGTCGGCCGGTAAAAATCCAGCCTCTTCTGTAGGTATTTTGCACCTGTGGCGTGCAGTGCTTTGTGGGCTAATGTCAAGGCCTTGAACATTATCCTCTTCTGAATGGGAAGCCAATGGAGGGATTGCAGCAGGTTTGAGGCACTGGCTCGACGATGCAGGCCAAAAATAGCTCATGCTGCGGCATTCTGGGTCACCTGCATACACTGTAGAAGGTATTCTGGGAGACCCAGATACAGAATGTTCGCGTAATCCATTCTGGATCCGATAAGGGCCTGTACCGTTATTCTCCGATGCTCCTCGGACAACAAAGGAAAAAACTTTCGAAGTATCCTGAGGATGCCGAAACAAGTCCCTGTAAGGGTCGCCACCTGGGATTTGAGCGTAAGCCCATTGTCGATTTGAATTCCCAGGTTCTTAGCCCATTTAGAAGCCTGAGCTGGAGGGAACTTGTCGGCAGGCCACCAACCATGCCATTCCGGTTCCAAAGGACATCCAAAGAAAAGTATCTCTGATTTATCCGAGTTGCACTTGAGGCTGTTCAGATGGAACCAATTAAAAACAGCCCCAAGGCACTCACGGATACTTCCCCCATCGAATTCTTTGCTCTTACGGCAGGTGAAAAGGAGCTGGGTGTCGTCAGCATATGAGACAATCTGGGCCCCGTAGGACTCCACTAAGTCGCCAGAGGGGTCATGAGGATGTTAAATAGAGTAGGGCTCAATACTGAGCCCTGGGGAACTCCGACTCCCAATGGCGGCATTTCGGCAGATCCAGGAGAGGCCCAGACTGTTTGTCGGCGGTTGGCTAAGAAGGAGCGAAACCAGTTGAGCACCGTCCCCCCTAGACCGATGTCATGTAGTCTTATGAGGAGATCCTCATGGGGGACGGTGTCAAAAGCCGCCGACAGGTCTAACGTGACTAACATCACCCTGCCTCCGTCATCCAGCACCTCCTTTACAATCTCTGAGACTTCCAAGAGCGCCGTCTCGGTACTTAAGTTGGATCGAAAGCCCGATTGAGACGCATGGAGTAGCTCATTCGACTCCAGGAAGTTGGACAGCACGTTGTGGACGTGCTTCTCCAGGATTTTAGTCAGTGCTGGAAGGAGCGAAATTGGTCGATAGTTGGACGGGGTTTCCGGGGCAAGGTTGGGCTTTTTAAGAAGAGGTATCACCATAGCCTGTTTCCAGGAATTAGGCAAGACTCCCTGACTCAAGGAAAGGTTGAGAATAGGATTGGCTAAGGAGTTAACAACATCTGCCATTCTAGCTAAAAATTTAGCCGGGCAGGGATCACATGGTGAACCAGATTTAAGGTTCCTCATCAGAACTAACGATGAGGCAGTCGTGAGAGGCGGAAAGTCCAACAGAGCCGGACCAGAGAAAGGCTGGTGAGCTATCTCGTTCGACAGGATAACAGGATCAGCTGTCGGCCTTGGAAAAAAGGAGTCCTGAATCTGTCTAATTTTGGTCGTAAAAAAATTAGCAATAGTTTCAGCCCAGGTCTCATCCGGAGCCTCCTGATCTGAGATCGAACGCGGGGTAGTAAATTCTCGTACGATCGAAAAAATTTCCTTACAGGAATTAGCTGCTTCCTCAATTTTTTTAGCAAAGTAGCACTTCTTTCCCTGTAGAATTAAAGCATGATATGCTTTCATCGTGAGTTTATAGGTACGTTTTGCCTCAGAGTCGTATTTGGCTCTCCATGCGCGTTCGGCGACTTTACATTGTCTACGGGAGTGGGCCAACTCCGCCGTAAACCAGGGGGCTGAGGTACGTTTAGTATCAGATCTAGGTGGCTGTAGAGGGGCCAGCTCATTCAATCTAGCTAAGAGCCAGGACTGCAGGGTATCCAGATCAAGCTCCAGATCACCCGTATAGGAAGGAGGATGGTTCATCAGGGCCTGGGCTAACATGTCAGGAGATACCCGATGATACGCCCTGTAACTACTTCCCAGCTGTCTAGTGGCTCTGATAGGTGGTTTCTTAGTGCCAGATATTTGAAAATGAGCAAGATGGTGATCGGACCACAGTACCGGCAAAAGTGCAGTAACCACAATTGGTGAAGTGGAGAAGACCTGATCTAATGTGTGACCTTTGTCATGAGTCGGGCCGGAAAGATAGGGGAGCAAGCCCAAAGCAGATGTGATATCAAGCAACTTAACGACATCCTGATCCTGCTGATCTTCCATGTGGAAGTTGAGATCTCCCGCCAGTAAGCACTGTTCCGATCTCAGAACTAGAACAGACAAGACCTGCTGGAGATCCTCAAAGAAAGACCCCACCTGTGCAGTACAGAATACCCACGGCTCTGCCCTTGTGGATGGTCTTGTGCGTAAAAGGTTTAAGACCACACTTGACATATCAAATGTTTTTTTTGCCCACAATCTTTCAGATTTAAGTAGTCAATGGACTGCTTTTACCAGTGGTGGCACACAGATAAAATGCCAATGGGCTATAAGAATAGTCCAGGTGTTTTCTGCCCGTATAGTTTCTCTTTTAGAGAGAATCGACCCAGATGCTTGTTCGTATGTGGATGACATTTATCTCACAGAGGACGAGATATGGGCGCATCTGTGCCGCGTTGACCATATAATTTGCAATTTTGCTGACTTCGGTTACAAATTTAACTTTGTAAAGTCTCACATTGCAGAGTACACAGTGTTGTTCCTGGGCTATGAGATCAACAATGAAGGAATAGGATTGGCTCCTCACTTCTTGGAGAAATGCACACAACTGCGCACTCCTACGACACTGAAAAAATTGAAATACTTGCTGTGATTTTTGAATTTCGGGCGTACTTATATTCCCGAATATGCCCAGCGTATCAAGCCTTTATATGCTTTGATACAACCTACTTTTACCAAATCAGGCTGGCTGCCTGAACATTCAGCCATTTTGCAATCTATGCATGCTGATCTGCTTGAATCTAAACTCTTTCTGACTCGTGATAACCACACCAAACTGGTCATAAGAATCGTCCCTGGGGCGGTGGGTTTCATGTACCTTATTTTTAACGAAGGTGACACAGTACCTTTCGCTTACAAGTCACACTTGTACACTTCGGCTGAAAATGCGGTTTTCCACTGTGGAAAAAGTTTTGACAGCAGTGAAAATGGTGATTTTAAAGGAAGGCACACTGTTGCAGGGAAAATGCATGTTGCTTGTTACTCCGTATCCTGCATTGGAGGCAGTGACGAAAGTCAGTGTACCGAATTCTAAAGCTTTGCACCCGCGGTGGATACAATGGGCGACATCATTGACGTCTCCAGGTGTCTAGTTTATTTTTTATGCCTCCTTACGGTCACAGGAGTATTTGCAGTATGAACTTGTTCATCCTGCCCCTTTGACTATGCGCCCTTTGGAAGATTTCCATTGTATCATTTACACTGATAGTTCTGCGCAAGTTGCACATGGGTCTAAACACGCATATGTCTCAGCTTGCGGTATTGTGGTTGGTACCATGGTGGATGGAGAATTCAAGTCCGATGTCGTGCATACACAGACATTAGGGGACTGTACCGCCCAGTTAGCGGAGCTCGGTGCTCTAATGCTTGCATTGGAGTACGCAAACCTTGGTGTGACTACTCTTATGTGACTACTCTTATTGTGAGTGACTCTTACTACTGTGTTCAGTCTTACAATGACAATCTGTTCTTTTGGACTCAAAACAATAAAACACAAAATGATCTGGGTTTGAGTGGCTGAACTTAAAGAGCACCTGCCACTTGTGTATGTAATTCATACTCTTTAGTACTCATACTGATTAGAAATTGGAAGCATGTAGATATTCCTTCCATTTGCTCCAATCTCACTTCTACCCTTTCTGATTTTCCTGATCTTTCGGATTCCCAATGTTTGCCACACGCCCAAGCAGACGCTCTCTCCTCCTGGCTGACCCAGGCGAGAGATACCTTTGCCCCCTTAAGATCTTAAAAATCAAGCGCCCCCACGATGCCCAACTTTGGTTCACTAAAGACCTCAGGGACAGGAAGTTCGCTCTGCGCCAACTGGAGCGCAAATAGAGGCTTCATTATTGCCCCCTCCAGAAAATCCTGTTCCTGAAGGCCCTACAGGACTATAAGTGGGCCATCGTGTTGCCCAAATCAGCACACTTCTTGGCGTAAATACTTGGTGCCAGCAGCAAATCTAAAACTATTTTCTCCATTGTGGATGAGCTGGTCACACCTGACCGCGTCACCACTAAATCCCCCCCATCGCAACTTCTCTGTGACTCTCTTAATAGTTATTTTATTGATAAAATTACAACAATAAAAACTAGCATCCCTGTTGCTGTCACTATTCCATACCCCTCCATAGCCGCCCCCAATCATTCGCATTACCTTGTGTTCCCCACTCTCACTGATGACATCTTCTTCTCTCTTTTAGGGAAAGTGAAGTCGGGTTCGCCTCAGGATTGTTCCCCTCCTGATAACAGTCGTGAGATCTTTCGCAACATCCCAACGCCCCCTCTTGCCGTCCTGAACAATTCCCTTTCCTCTGGAGTCGTTCCCCTTTCCTTCAAAACGGCGGTGGTCTCTCCAATCCTGAAAAAACATGGATCATATCCCGACATTCCCTCTAATTTCCGTCTAATCTCCCTCCTTCCATACCTGAATAAAGTCTTGGAAGCCTATGTGGGTAGCTGCTTGAGCGACTTATTGAATCCTCCCACTTCCTTGACTCCCATCAGGCCGGCTTTAGACCCCAGCACTCCACCGAGTCCATCACCTTGGCCATTCATGAGGAGTTAAGAAGGGGTGACGATCAGAACATCTCTCAGGCTCTGGTGCTCCTGGATCTGATGGCGGCGTTCGACACAGTAGATCATTCCATCTTACTTGAACGTGTCGAGCAAGCCGGCATCCAGGGGCTACCACTGAAGTGGATCGCCTCCTTTCTTCAGGATCGTACTCAAGCAGTGTCCCTCCCAACTTTTTCTACAGTGGGAAAACACCTTAAATGTGGAGTCCCGCAGGGCTCCTCGCCTTCACCTCTTCTTTTTAATCTTTATATTCGCCCTCTCATCTGGGAGCTTCAACAAAAATCTGTCACCATTTTCAACTACGCGGATGACCTTTAGATCATCTTCAGCATTGACTCCTCCCCGTCCTCTATACAACATGTCCAGTCTGTAATGAACTTTATAAGCTCCTGGATAAATTGTAATCAACTGAAACTTAACCCTGACAAAACGGAGTTAGTCCTCACTGGTCCCCACAATAACCCTTGGAGTTCGCTTTTCTGGCCTCATTCACTTGGTCCCTCTCCTTTCCCTGTTGACACTGTCAGGAGTTTAGGGGTCACCATCTCCAAAGACCTCTCCATGAGGGCACAAATTAAGACTGTGGTTTCCACTTGCTTCTACCACCTGCGTCACATACGGAGAATCAGCAGATTCCACTCCCACAAAGCTCTTGTTCAGGTCACCCTGGGGCTGGTCATCTCGCGAATTGATTATGCGACCTCATTATTCGTGGGCATCCCAGCATACCAAGTTAAAAGTCTCCAACTTATCCAGAACCAGGCAGCCAGGCTGGTCTATGGACTGCCTAAATCCACTCACACTAAGCCCCTGTTAAAGAGCCTTCATTGGCTCCCAGTGGCTCAGTGCTGCCTTTTCAAACTCGGCTGCCTGATTCATAAAGCTCTTTCTTCTCAGGGACCCTCTTTCATTTCTTCTCTTTTGCATCGATATGCTCCTCAGCGCGACCTCCGCTCTTCCACTCACAATCTCCTCACCCCCGCCCCTTTAGGCTGAAAAAACATGGAGGATTGCGGCTCTCTACACAGGCCCCTCTTTTTTGGAATTCCCTTCCCCCTGCACTGCGTCTTCTTCCCTCCCATGATCACTTCAGAAAATCCTTGAAAACTTGGCTCTTTTCATTAGCATACAACTGAGTTCTTCAGACCAGTTTTAGACAGCTCTTCTACCACAGCACAAAGATACCGTAGGTGAACGTGCGCTTGACAAATATCATTTATCATATCATATCATCATTGGTCATCAGCGTGTGGGAGTTCACGCTGTTGGCAATAGTTTGGCTGATGAGGCCACGAAGACAGCAGTTTTGACATATTTGGTTGTAGCAGTTACACATTCCAAAAGTAAGATTGATGATGACATCATGGCAGTAATTGCTGCTACTGAGAAGGAAAGTAAATGTCCTAAGGGGTTTCCTTCTAAGTATTCTTATCATTTAAGTCCTGATAAAGTTCCTAATGTGAAAATACCAGACGTTGGTGACAGACTGATCCCCAAAGTGGACCGCAGATTTGTGCTGATTACAGCTGCCCATGAAGATGTTGCATCCGCACATGTGGGCGTTTCGGCTTCTGAATCTCAGCTACAACTTCGCTTTTGGTGCCGGGGAGTCTACAAACAGACACGTGATTATGTCCTTCAATGTGACATGTGTCAGCAGATCAAGCCTTTGTCTGCTGGGTGTCTTTCCCAAACACAGTTGTACATTTCCAATTAACCACTTGGCTGTGTTTATTTGGATCACTGAGGTCCTTTCTCATTTGATACTGCTTATAAGTACATCTTAGTTGCAGTTGATTCTTACACACGCTTTGTAAGGGTGTGGCCCCACCGGAGTGCTGATTCACGAACTGTCATAAGAAATTTGTGTGTCTTTGTGGGAATTTTTGCGTGTGGCACCTTCCATTTGGGCCAGGGTCCAGCGTTTGCCTCTAAGGCGTACAAGGATGCCATGAGTTCATTGGGTGTCCAAGTCAAATTTTCATCTCCATACCGACCTGAGGGTAATTGTGTTGTGGAACGAATGAACCGTGATTTATTTAATTATTTATTATTTATTTATTTAGAAGTTTTCTATAGCGCTAACAAGACCCGAAGGTAGCAGAGCGCTTTACAATAGAGGGAATGAAAAGAGAACAACATGACACAAATCCAATAAAGCGATCAGCGAGCGACAATTTGGAATGCGGAAAAGTTCGGACAGTAGGACTTCTTGGTAGCAGGATTCAATGTTACTGCATGGGTTCAGGGGACGCTTGCTGATCCAGGTTACCCGCAACCAAGGGAACGGATCAGGCACAAGGATTTGAGTTGGCTCTTGAATTCTGAATAGGACGGTATAGTTCTGATGTGCGGGGGGATGGCGTTCCATATTTTGGGAGCATTTCCTGAGAACGAGCAGTCCGCAGTTCGCTTCTTTCTGGTTTTTGGTAGGATGAGCAGCAAGGAGTTGGAGCTTCTCAAGCTTCTGGCTTGGCCTGCTTTTTTGAGCTTGTTTGCCAAATATTCCGGTTTGCCGGTGTGGAGGGCCTTGTGGGTGAGGCAGGCCGTTCTGAAGGTGCTCCGCATTTCCACAGGGAGCCATTCGAGTTCTTTGAGTGCCGGGGAGATGTGGTCAGATTTTTTGCAGCCTGTGATCATTCTCGCTGCCGCATGAAGTGTTGTTTTTAGAGGGGCCAGGTGCGATTTGGGGATGCCTGTTAGGATTGAGTTCCCATAGTCCAGTCTTGATAGAACTAGAGATTGCGTGGCTAGTTTGAGGTCCTTGTTGGGAATGTAAGGTTTGATTTTGTTCAGAAGTCTGAGGTTGAGAAATGCGCTTTTCGCCGAGTTCTTGATGTGGTTTGTCAGGGTTAGTTTGGGGTCTAGGGTGAAGCCCAGGGATTTAACGGAGTCGGCTAGCGTGAGGTTGCCTTTGAGAGCATCGATCGATTTTAGCCACTCGGTGATTTGAGGGTTGTCTTCTTTGTTTGAGATGAGGAGTGTTTCTGTCTTGTCGGGGTTGAGTTTCAGGTGATTCTTTGTCAGCCAGTCTTGAACTTCATTTAGGACATTGTTAAGTCTGTGGATGTCTTTAAGAGAAGAGGTTTCCAGGTAAATCTGCGTGTCATCCGCGTAGAGGTGGAAGTGGATGTTGGCGTTCCTGAGTAATTTGGCGAGCGGTTCCATGTAGATGTTAAAGAGCTGAGGAGAGAGCACTGATCCTTGCGGGACACCCTTGGTGACCTGCTGGGTTTCGGAGGTGAAGTTCTTCATTTTTATTGTTTGCGTACGGTTATGTAGGAAGGAGGAGAACCACTTGAGAACTACATCGCCGAGGCCGGCTCTTTCTTGCAGGGTCATGATGAGGAGCTTGTGGTCCACCGTGTCGAACGCTGCGGAGAGATCAAGGAGTATGAGGAGGCAGCACTTGTCAGCGTCAAGAGAACCATGAATGTCATCTATGATGTTCAGCATCGCGGTTTCTGTGGTGCGGCCTTGTCTAAAGCCGGATTGGAGGGGGTCCAGGAGGTTGATGTGGTCCAGATGTTGCGTCAGTTGCAGGAGTACGCAGCGTTCAAGTGTTTTTGAAAGCAAAGGGAGGTTGGATATCGGTCTAAAATTGTTCAAGTGACTTGAGTCAAGACCGGGTTTTTTCAGCAGAGGAGTGACTTGCCCCATTTTTAGACAATCGGGGACCACTCCGCTTTGTAAGGAGCTGTTTATGATTCTTCCCTAGATGGGTGCTAAGGTAAGCTTCATTTTTTTGATTAGAGAGGGGGGTAAAGGATCTGAGACGTGTGCTGATGGTTTGGAGGTCAATCATTCATTGACAGCTAGGGTTATAGGTACCGACAGGAACAGGCTGGCCCATCTCAATAGCGTACAGCGTGCACTTAATAATCTCCCTAGAAGGTCTCTGGGTGGCCGGACCCCATATGAGATGCTTTTTGGTATCAAAATGTTCGTTCCGGACCTTGAAGGTCTAGACCAGGCGGCGGCTGCTGCCCCCTTTGACGTAGATGAACATTGTGATGTTTTACAGAATCTACAAGAGACGAGAGATAGTCTTTCAAAGGAACACTTGCCCTCCACATCTGATGCTGCGTTGCAGATTCCGGTAGTTGGCTGGCTACCCTGAGTTGGAGAACTGGTCTGAGAGAAGATCAAGAACAAGAAAGAATTTGGTCCCTCATATCGAGCTCCAGTTCCTGTACTTGGCATGCAGGTCCACCACTTCCAGGTCGAAAGGAAAAAAGGTACATCGCCATTGACAAAGTCAAATTAAACAGAGTGGCTGATTCATCTTAGTATGACTCCTACGGTCCCCTGTCCATCAATTCTGAAAAAATCTGTTTTGGCTCCTGCCCCTAACAACAGGCCTGACGTTGCCTTTGAGATGCCTGCAATTTCAATTCCTTTACTGAATACCCCACCTGATGCTCAACTTGATGAGACTGAGTATACTTACCCCACAGACTTATCAATGCCCGATTTACAAACCTGTTTGGCCACTGAGTCCAGATTTTCATTTGACACTAACTCTACCACCTCAAAGTCCCCTTCAAAACTTTCTGTTTTTGCAACATGGTTTAAAAAAAAACTTTTGATTCCTCCTTGGACTTACATTTGGTTAGTTCTTTTTTCAATTTTTTTGTTCATTTCAATCGGATTTGTGGTGTATTTTTTTCATCTTGTGAATGGACACTACATTGAAGAGAGAACTGCTATTCGACATATTAATGGAACATTGGCACCCCATTCCTCATCACACAGATTGAAGAGAGATCTGAGCTATGTAAACATTACTGCTTGGCCCGTTTTAGATGGGATTGTATGGGATGCTGTTAAATTTCAAATACATGGTCCCACAGAGGTCATAAATGTCCCAAATGTACTAAGAGTTTCTATGGGGGATGTGCTAAAACAAAATATACGCTCTGATGATTGGGATGTTCAAGCTGTAGAGGCTTTGTTTTCAGATTTGAAGCATTATGCTGCCTTTGATGCTGAGGATTTGTACTTAGATTATGCTAATTATGGTGATCTGTTCTGTTATCAACTCTATGGCAATCACTAACTGCATAAGGCAAACACCAGGAAGAATATGGTTGAATTTACACAATGGGAACATTTGCCCCACTCCTGTGGAAGGCAGCTCAAATTCTCTTTTAAAGAGATACACTTAATTTACTGATTTCAATCAGTCAAATCCTAATGATTTTTTTTTAAGATGACAGAAAAGTCTTCTTCCAAAGTTAGACTGACCCACACTAAATTATTATATCCCAAGTCCTTTCTTTACCAATTGGCAATTGGGGGCTATGAGCTGTGAAAGGATACTATTGATCTTAAATCTGGTTGGGGTTCTAAAAATTGGCAAGTGCAAGGCTCAGAGGCTTTGCATTGTGCATGTCTTATCCCAAACCATATGTTGTTTTTGAATTCGACTATTTCACAAACCACCTGCTTTTGATTGGCTACTACTAAAAAATTAAATGCTCCTTCTTTTCCAGAATTGGAAGAATACCCAGGTTGGGATAATAATACCAGTATTTCTATCAGAGAATTACAGACCTTGTTGCTGAACTCTACTGTTAACATATCCAGTTTGGATCCTAGGGGTTGGCTAGTGTGGTACGAAAGTGCAGATTCTTGCCAGCATTGTTTTCTGAGCATTGCCCCTGGCTACACACAGGTTAGGGTGGATCCCTGTTTTGAGAGTGACCATTCTGTGACTACCTATTCCGTAGGTAAACTGTGTCAGAATTGGCTCTAACACTCCACTTTAGCATCAGTTAAGCTTAATTTGTCTAAATTGACTGACAATGTTGATCTGAATGACATTGTCAAGGGTCCTGCTTCTGGCAGATACAAAAGGTAGATATATGCTATTTACAACTAAGTTTGGAAACTGTCCTAAATTGAAGCTGCTTTCCGCTTAAGAGCTATTGATCAAGCTAATTTAGAAAAAGTGCTAGCAGTTGTAGATAACAGCATTAACACATTCTCTTCCCGCATTTACACTTTGGATAATATTGTTTCGTCTGTTGTTGATATTGTGCAAGAAGATGTCTCTGTTTTGTACTATAGGCAAAATCAATTGCGTTCCATTATGCAGTTTGCATGGACTTTACAAACATTAAAGGCTGGGAGAGTGACTTGGGACTACATGAATACTTCCTCATTGTTTTCCCCTTTTAATTTGACTGAAAAACAACAGTTTATGTCTATGAAAGATGCAACTTTTTCTATGCTGCATATTGAAAAGTTGGAACCTTTGCCGTTTTCTGTGGCTGAGAAAAATTCTGCTGTGTGGCTCGTACATAGGCTAATAACATTACCTTTCCCTCTATTCAAGTTCAAAGCTTGCATGAAGTACTATGCTATTGGCAGGTATGAACCTCTGGGTACCGCTTATCTCAATGAAGCTTCCTTACATCGCTACGGTCTCCCAACTTGTAGTTTGTTTTAAAAACGTAATGCTTCCTCCTCCACATGGGAAACTGGATGTTTCAATCTAACCGACGATTCCAACCTTGAATGCAGAGTTTAACAAGATGAGTCAAATAAGAGCTCTTTTGTCCCAGAAAGAAGTCCCCCTTACTTCAGCCCGTGAAACATCTGTCCTTCACCTTGTAAACACCCGCACATGCCTCTGCATTTTGGGGAGTTAATTCACACTATCTTTAATGCCTCCTCGACAACAGGGCTGGCTCACTTTTTTAAAAATGATAGTAGTAGCCTAGTGACTTCTTTTCAAACTATATTCCGTATGTTCACAGCATTTTTTCATTCGATTTTCGCCATCCTGTTTGGTGGATTTCCCTTGATGCTTGCTCTGGTTGGCGGAGTACTTCTACTGCTTTTCTTATTTCAGAATGGATGCACATCCTGACACGAGACGATTTGCCCCGGCTGTTGCTGCTCTGCTTAATTTCTACGGAGTGCTGCCTCTTGCTACAGTGAGTGCAGTTTATGGATTATCGTTTAGATTTTCCTTTTACACATGCATCCAGCCTGTCTTTCATTGCCTGAGCGGCGATTTTGCATGGGCTCTGGATTTGTGTCTCTGCAGTACGGTGTCTCCCAACGCAGATTATGATCAACTGATGAGCCCCTTAGTTACTCATGAATTGCTTTGTTCTGATGGCGGGATTATGGCCTTTGCAGCGATTAATGGAGTAATGGGACATTGGAATGTCTTTGCAGCGGCACATGATTTCTTAGCAGTTATATTGAAGTAAATCCGAGTTGTCCTCGGATGGTGCTAGAGGCTCTGGTTCTTGAGAAACATGTATGCTCGTTCCCGTTGTTAAATTGGATGGCTGAAATGTTTTCGGATGAGAACAATGACTTCCTGTTGGAGGCTGTTGCAATTTACTGTGCATATACACTATTGGAGTGAGGTGCATTTCCTACAATCTCTCTTTCAAGACTGGAGTCACATGTTGAACATCAGAATTCTTGCTATTTTTTAGGCCTATTGGCTTTACTATGCCCGAAAGTGATTACTAATTTGAGTTTTTTTTATTCAAAATTTTGAGTTTTACTCCCGTTTTTTCCATTATGGCAACCTTGAACTTGATTCTATCTCTCGAACTTGAACTCTGCGTTCCTGCTTTGCCCACATTTCTTATCCGTGCTACGATCAAGGGAGGGTGTAGTGGGGCTGAGCCTTGCATTTTTACAGTGTTAAGTTAGCATGAGCTCATTAGAAGTTTAAACGCCATTTTACCTTTTTGCTTTCTTTTGCACACGACACACATGTTAGGGTGAGAGTTTTGCTTCACATGAGAAAAACTTTTTTTCACATTGCTAGACTTGCCTTGTACAAAAGGGGGTGGTTATGGACGGAGCATCTGAACCAATCAAACACTCACACCCAGTCAACAGATCTGGGTTTAATCCATCACCATTCTTTAGCCCACTCTGCCACCCCAGTTCAGACATTGCCATATGCAAATCAGCCTGACCCTGTGCCTCATGGGAACAGTCCAGCCTGAACTGCCAAGCCATGCCTTCCCTGGACCGGAATCAAGCTTCCTAGGACGGTTTCTGGCATTCCAGCCGTCTTCAGCCAGGCTTGCTTGAATCCAGTGGCAAAGTGAGCAAGGGACTCAATGTCTGAGCGTACCCTTCCAACTTATGGCGAACAAAGCGGTACAAAAGGGGGTGGTGATGGACTGAGCACCTGAACCAATCAAACACTCACATCCAGTCAACAGATCTGGGTTTAATCCATCACCATTCTTTAGCCCACTCTGCCACCCCAGTTCAGACATGGTCATATGCAAATCAGCCTGACCCTGTGCCTCATGGGAACAGGCCAGCCCGAACTGCCAAGCCATGCCTTCCCTGGACCGCAATCAAGCTTTCTAGGGTCGGTTTCTGGCATCCATCTGTCTTCAGCCAGTCTTGCTTGAATCCAGTGGCAAAGTGAGCAAGGGACTCAACGTCTGAGCATACCCTACCAACTTATGGCAAACAAATATGTACAAAAGAGGGTGGTGATGGACAGAGCATATGAACCAATCAAACACTCATACCCAGTCAACAGATCTGGGTTTAATCCATCAGGAACCTCAAATCCAATCTTTTTTCCTATCCTATGCGAGATAGTCCACTTTTGAGCAATTTCAGTCCTAGCGATTAGTTGGAATAAATCCAAGAATTCCCCTTAACAAATGCTGCAGTCCCTACTCCCCTAGATTTGCAAATACAATGGTGTTCTAACCCCCCAATTACCTCAGCATCTACCTGCACCGCCAAAGTCCTGAAGTCCTACGATTAAATTATGGCCCTTCAAAAAATAAACTTTCTACACTAATCGACCACTGAATTAAACTTCCCCTATCTATGGCAGGTAGAATAGCGATAATAAAGATGGTGGTACTCCCCCGTTTTTTTATACTCATTTTTGAACATCCCTATAGTAGTCACTACTGCATTCTTTTATGATCTATGTAGCATGCTTACTAGATTGATATGTGCTGATAAACACCCCAGGACTGGCTGTCCCACCCTCCCCCTTCCTTATGAACGCTGGGGTTTTGGCGTTCCTGTCCGATACCTATATTATTTAGTGGCACAGGATTGTTTCACCTACCACTGGTTTCATTGCAACATATGGTTACAGTTTCTGGAGCCCGGAAGCTCACAAATCCACCCATACCTGCTCTCTAAGCTCCTACCACAAGGACTAACTAGAAATACCACAGGGACACAGACATTCTCAACTACATGCTGAGCATGGGTCAGACTTCAACGGTACCTCAGGTTTGACCATTTATACTCTCCACACATCCCCATTGCAGATAACTTGAGGCTACCACCCACTACGGAATCCCTCACCAAGAAAATCCTATCTACTTGTCAACTTTAAACCATAGGTGACACCTTAGCCGAAACAGGACTACGCTCAATCACATCTCTTACAGAGGGGCATAATGTCACACACATGGACTGATTTATCTTACAAAGATTGCTCAGTGCACTATGTGCTAAGACTCTGACCACCTGCTTGAACCCCGTGCAGTTCATTTCCTGTCCCTGATCATTACAGCCCCAGACGGAGCACACTTAATATCAAGGCTCCATCAAATGGCCTCAAACCTGCAACAATTTGTTGATGGGGAGCAAGGGTGGCATGGGAGAGAGACTTAGGGACCTCGCTACCAGATAAAACAGGGTATTATTGCTGCGAGCGGACCAGACTGGTTTCCAATAACAACAGACATAAACGTTTACACGTCAGGTATTTGCATCGATCATACACAGCCCTTCATTTAATGGCCAAATTTGATTCCGCCAAATCACATTGGTGCCGCAGATGCGCAGAAGAACATGCTGGCTTTATCCACCTAGCCTGGAATTGCACAACTATACTTAATTACTGGGAAGAAGTGTTCAATACCCTCTCACAAATGATCAAGCCTGAGCTAGATCCAAATTCCCTGATGGCTTTACTAATGCTTGTTCGACCATTACCCACTGGAGGCAGTCGATATGCTGGCATTGCACTATTACTGGCAAAACATCAGGTGTCCTTACACCAGGGAGCTACACCTATCCGCCCTGTTAGGGCATGGTTCGGGTTCTAGTGAAATGTGACAGGATGAGCGAAACCTACCCAACCCTCCAGCCACCGGCTTCCACGCCTAAGGACATATGGCAGCCTCTACATTCCTATTTACAATTGTTCCTAATCCATGGCAGTAGCCCTGAAACTGATTGACATACATTATGTTACATTGTAATGCATACACACTGTAGCCACTTCCACTATCCATGGGCCAAACCCCTAAATCTTCAAAAGCCCACCCCTGGCCCAGCCACAATAGTCGTGAATGAGATACTCTCCTCCCCGTATATAGATCACGCACCCTCTTCTGGGTTGCCTGCCTCACTGCAACTCAGTTAATGCCTCAACATCATATTCCTTCCTCTTAAACGCTTTTTTGCGTTAGTCCCAATACTCTTCTGTTTTCTCTTAATAGAATTAACATGGCTCATCTTTATCAGGAACAAGCATGGAATGAATGATACGCTTTTGGCATAGATTCCCCCCTTGCACTTGTTTATGTATCCATCAATTGAACAGTATTTGCTACTGCTGTTATGTGCTCAGTCTGTGTTTCGTTTTGGAAAATTAATAAAGAAATAAAAAATAATTTTTACCTCACTTGTGTGGGAAGGCTTAGTGCCCGCTACAGGAAACAGCCCAAAAGGCAACATGGCTACATTACATTTTTCCAGTAAAAACTGAGACTTTTTTTGCAATGTGCCTAGTTGTGGACCTTAGTTCTGCCACCACCTAAGGGAACCTAGCAAACCTATACATTTTTGAAAACTAGATAGCTAGAAGAATCTAGGATGGGGTGACTTGTGTGGCTCTTAACACGTTTTGTTACCCAGAATCCCTTGCAAACCTCAAACTTTGTAAATAAAATACATTTTCCTTCTATTTCTGTGATGGAAAATTCTGGAATCTATGGGGAGCCACAAAATGCCAGCCACCCAGTATTTCCCAAAGTCTTCTGATAAAAATGGAACCTCACTTGTGTTGGTAGGCCTAGTGCCCGCAACAGGAAATAGCCCAAAGCACAATGTGTACACATCACATTTTTCCAGTTAAAACTGACCCTTTTTTCGCAATGTGCCTAGCTGTGGATTTCAGACCCTAGCTCTGCCGGCACCTAAGAATACCTAGCAAACATATCCATCTTTTAAAACTAGAAATCTAGGCAAAAATTCACATGTTTTCAGGTTTTCCTAGGTGCCGGCTGTGCTAATGCCCAAAATCCACACATATGCACATTATTAAAAAAGGTCAGTGACTAGTGGGCCCTGGGGGACAGCAGATCAGGGGCTATTGCCCTGATATGCCCCCAATAGGGCAGAAATACTGTGGCTATTTTTTTGGGAGGGTGGGGGCATTGGCATACCCATTCAGGGCAGCCCCCACCCCTATGTATAAAACAGGCAACATAATTCCTGGTGCCTAGTGGGCTCTCTACCCCACCCCTGGGGGCAGATATGAGGCTATTGCCCCCATCTACCTTCGGGGGGGAGTCAAAAATACTGTGATGACATTTTTGTGAGTGTGGGGACATTGGCATGCCCATTCTGAGGCGGTCCACCCCTACGTATAATAAAATATATTAATCCCTGGTGCTTAGTGGGCTTTTTACCCCCTGGTGGGCAGCTAAGGGGCTATTGCCCCCATTGGCCTCCTAGGGGGAGGCAGAAAGACTGTGGCAATTCTTTTGGGGGTGGGGACATTGGCATTCCCATTCTGGGCAGCTCCCACCCCTGAACCTTAAAAATAAATAATCCTTAGTGGCTAATTGGCTTTCTGCCTCTCCCGGGGGCAGATCAGGGGCTATTGCCCCCATCTGTCTCCTGGGGGCAGAAAGACTTTGGAATTTTGTAGGGGGAGGGTGGGGGCATTGGCATGCTATTCTGGGTAGCCCCCACCCCTGATCTATTCAGAAATCCCTCTTGAGCCGATAGACTCAATGTGCCCATTTGGAATGGGGGGAACAAAGGCCCTCATCTAAGTGGCTGCCACCTCCACCCTAGTGTCTAGTTGGTGGATCACTGCTTGGGGATCGCTCACCTGTGGCAATCCCCAAGCTGGGATCCACTAGGGGGGTACCATGGGAAAGGGGAGTTTCTCCCCCTTCCAATGAAACTTCTCCTGTTTTTTCGGACCTCGAGGGATGAGATAGCCCCATGAGTCCCAAATCAGTGAAACTGAAATTAAGTTTCAGTTTATTTTCTATGTAATGATGTCAGCGCGCCATGCATGTGATCGCCATTACATTGACATTTTCAAAAATTCTCCACCTCCCAAGGCAAAAAAATGAAATCTCTCTTCTGACTGCAGCAGAGGGATTTGGGTTTGTGTGTATATGACTGAATGGTTCAGTTCATCAATACATCAATCAATCAATGATTTGTAGAGCACCCTAATCACCTATGGGGGTCTCAAGATGCTGAGCAGGGGTGGGGGTGCAGTTACTGCTCAAACAGCCAGGTCTTGAGGAGTCTCCTGAAGGTCAGCAGGTCCTGGGTCTGTCCCAGCTGTGTGGAGAGGGAGTTCCATGTCTCGGCCGCGAGTTAGGAGAAGTCTCTGCTGCCGGTGGAGGTCCATTCAGAAGCGTGGGATGGTGATGAGAGAGAGGTCAGCAGAGCGAAGCTGGCGGTTCGGGATGTAGAAGGTGAGAAGCTTGTTGAGGTATACTGGTCCAGCGTTGTGTAGTGCTTTGTGGGCGTGGGTGAGGATCTTGAAGGTGATGCTTTTTTTGAATGGGAGCCAGTGCAGGTCTTTCAGGTGGGCAGTGATGTGGGCGTGGTGGGGTATGTCGAGGATGAGGCCTGCGTAGGTATTCTGTATGCGTTGGAGAGTCTCCTGGAGTTTGGCCATGATTCCTGCATAGAGGGCGTTGCCATAGTCCAGCCTGCTGCTGACAAGGGCCTGAGTGACCGTCCTTCTGGTTCCGGTGTGGATCAATTTTTAGCTCTTGCGGAGCATGTAGAGGGTGTTGAAGCAGGAGGAGGAGACGGAGTTGACTTGCTGGGTCCTTGAGAGTGATGAGCCCAGGATGACCCCCAGGGTGGGTGCATAGTTGGTGGGTGTGGGTGCGGCTCCCAGGGCTCATTGTCACTGAAATTGCTCTCCCCCTCGCATCTCCACCGTCAAGTGAGGCCTTCTGCCGGGCCCCTGCACTCTCGAGTTTGAGGCCCTCCTCCACCCGCAGGTTTTACCTGCATCTCATCCCTGGTGGTCCAGTGGACCTCCGTCTCCTTTCTCTCGCTCAGCTCTCTTTCTCCGATTTCACTCGTTTTTTACTGATTTCAGTCTCCCCCTTTTACTCTTCTTCTGTCTTTCCTCCATTTTCTCTCAATTTTTACTGATTTTAATCTTCCCCTTTCACTCCCCTCTGTGTCTCTACTCCGTTTTCACTCGTTTTTTTACTGATTTCAATCTCCCCCTCTGTATCTTTCCTCCGTTTTCACTTATTTTTTTACTGATTTCAATCTCCCCCTTTCACTCCTGTTCTGTGTCTTTCCTCTGTTTTCACTGGCTTTTTACTGATTTCAGTCTCCCCCTTTTACTCCCCCTTTGTATCTTTCCTCCGTTTTCACTCTTTTGTCACTGATTTAATCTTCCCCTCTCACTCTCCTTCTGTTCTTGCACCTTTCACTGCCTCATTTCCACTCTTACCTCTCTTTTTGCCTTTTCTGCCCGTTTTTCCCTGCCGCTGCTATTGCTGCTGCACCTGCTGCACCTGCGGCCCCTCCCCCCCAGCACGACCAACGCGACCAACCCAAACCAGCTCCCATCCCCGCTCTCGCCTCCCTGCTGTCCAGCCCTTCCTGACCCCTACTTAATGGTGGCCGCTGCAGGCACAGGCGAGCAAACCACAGACTCATTGTCAGTGAAATCCCCCCCTCGCAGCTCCAACATCAAGTGAGTCCTTCCCTTGAGCCCCTGCAATCTTGAGTGTTGGTGTTCGAGGCCCTCCTCCACCCGCAGGTTTTACCTGCGCCTCATCCCCTCCCCACTCCTGCCTCCCAGCTGTCCAGCCCTCCCAGACCCTACTTAATGGTGGCCGCTGCGTGTCTGCTACCCAGTGGGCGCATTGCTGGCGCGCCAAAGGCAAGCCCATCTGCGCCCGTCCGTGACCCGATCGCAACCAGTGCCAGGAACCCTGGACCTTCTCAACGCCAACGCTATGATCCAGAGGCACTCCACGCTCTCAACCCAGGATGCAACAACAACTGCAAGCTAGCATCACCAGCCGATGCCCACGGACTCTTCAGCTGTCACCGCTGCTGGCACACCTGCAGCACCGCCAAACCCACAGACCCGGCGCAACCCACCTGCATGACCACAACCCAACCGAAGATGCTGCAATGCATCCTCCTAAACGTCTGATCCCTCCAAAACACACCTCCAAAATCTGGGACCTCCTCGACATCACCACCCCGGACGTATCGTTCTTCACCGAAACCTGGACCAATACCAACTCGGGACCGGACATCGCCATCGCCATTCCCCAAGGATACAAGATCTCATGGAAGGACCACCTGGGAGGAGGAATCCCCATCAACAACAAATCCAACCTCCTCCTGAGTACACTCCCTGACAAGACCACAGACCTGATGGAACACCTTCACTTCAAGATACTGGCCATCCCTACAACCACCCTCCGAGGAACCCTCATCTACCGACCCCCTGGACCCTGCAGACTTTTTGCCAACTCCAACATGGACATCATCGCCCCGCATGCCATCGAGTCCATCAACTACACCCTACTGGGAGACCTCAAGTTCCACCTCGACAACCAACTGGACCCCAGCACCACATCCCTCCTGGACAACCTCCACAACATTAGCCTCTGCCAGATTGTGACCAAATCCACGCACTCAGCAGGACACACCCTCGATCCCCTCTTCACAACAGGTAACTATATCACCTTCAGCCACACCACTGAACTCCAATGGACTGACCATCGATGCGTCCACTTCACCCTCAGAACACCCACCATCCACAGACACCTGCTCCCACAAAGAAACTGGACCAGAATCACCAACGACCAGATAACCTCATCACTCAGCAACTTCACCCCAACCATTACGGAAAACGACGACCCCAACACCGCAGCCCAAACCCTGCACAGATGGATCACCGACAGTGCCAACACCTTAGCCCCCCTCAAGAAAGACAACAACACCCACACCAAGAAAGCCAGATGGTTTACCACCAAACTTCGAGACTCCAGACGCACTTGCCGCCGCCTCGAAAAGGGCTGGAGGAACACCAAATTCACAGAAGCCTACAACAACTTCAGAGTCACCACCAACTCATCAGAAATACTAGGAATAAAGTGATTAAAGGCAGAATCTCCACTCATGCACACAACACCAAAGAACTCTTCAACATCTCTCAACTGGATCTGCTCCTTCCTCACCGGCAGAACCCAGCGGGTCAGACCAACCCCTTTCCTCTCGGACCCTACACATACCACCTGCGGAGTCCCCCAGGGGTCCTCCCTCAGCCCGACACTCTTCAATGTCCACATGGCTCCGATCGCCCCCATCGTCAGAACCTTCGGACTCAACATTGTCATACGCAGACGACACCCAACTCATCCTCTCCCTATCCAACAAACCCAATACTGGCAGACACAATTTTCAAGAAAGCATGAAAGCTGCTGCCAAACGTATGAAAATCAGCTGCCTACAACTAAACAACAACAAAACAGAAGTACTCATCATGGGCCCAAACCCCGAAGCAATGCAACAACACCTGGTGGCCCCCTGCCCTCAGAAGCCTACCCAACCCCACAGACCACAAACGCAACCTGGGATTCATCCTGGACTCCGAGCTCAAAATGGACCGCCAGATCACCTCTGTCTCATCCTCCTGCTTCCACACCCATCCGCCTCCTATGTAAGACCTTCAAATGTATCCCCCTCGAACACAGAAAGACCGTCAGTCATGCCCTGGCCACCCGCAGACTCGACTACGGCAACGCACTGTACACTGGACTTGAAAAACCTCACCTGCAAGCTACAGAGCATCCAGAACGCCACCGTAAGACTGGTCCTCGACCTGCCAAGACACTGCCACATCTCCCAGCACCTGTGCACACTCCACTGGCTCCCCATTGAAGCTAGAGTCACCTTCAAGATGCTCACCCACAAGGCCCTCCACAACACCAGACCAGCATACCTGAACAGCCGACTCAAATTCTATGCACCCTAGAGAACCCTGTGATCTGCCCAGCTCTCCTACGCTGTGGTCCCCCGTACCAGATTGTGAGGCCGCTCTTTCTCCTTCCTTGCGGCCTGAGCCAGGAACTTTACCTCAGACAGACAACATCGCTCCCCATCTTCGCAAGAAACCTCAAAACCTGGCTCTTCGACAGACCCCCCCTCCCCTTGATGGACTGGAGCCTGCTAACCCCCCCAGTGCCTAGAGACCCTTACGGGGGAGTAATCGCACTTAACAAATGCCTGATTGATTGATTGAGGGCGGCTGGCCACGAAGATTCGTCCCAGGTGGAGGGAGTGGATCCGAGGATGAGGACCTCTGTCTTCTCAGAGTTAAGTTTCAGGCAGCTGGTCTGCATCCTGCCAACGACAGCCTTCATTCCTTCGTGGAGGTTGGTTTTGGTGGTGATGGGGTTTTTGGTGAGTGAGAGGATCAGTTGAGTGTCAGCAGCATAGGAGACAATGCTGAGGTTGTGCGAGCGGATGATGTTGGCGAGTGTTGCCATGTATATGTTGAATAACGTAGGGCTGAGGGATGATGCTTGGTGCATGCCACAGATGATCTTGGTGGCTTTGGAACAGAAAGGGGGAGGCGGACCCTCTGGGTTCTGTCTGTGAGGAAGGAGATAACCTAGTCCAGGGCTTTTTCATGTATTCCTGCGTCATGTATTCCTGCGTCATGTGCGTAGGATGTGGTGGCAGACGGTGTTGAAGGCGGCCGAGAGGTCCAGGAGGATGAGGGCAGCGGTTTTCGCCATTGTCCAGTAGGGTCCTGATGTCGTCTGTGGCAGTGATGAAAGTGGATTTGGTGCTGTGGTTGCTGTGGAAACTGGATTGGGATGAGTTCAGGAGGTTGTTCTCTTCGAAGAAGTGGGTCAGTTGTCTGTTGACGATCTTTTCAATGACTTTCGCAGAAGAAGGGAGATGAGCTTGAAGTTCTTGAGGACCTTTGGGTCCGCTGTGGGTTTCTTGAGTAGGACATTGATCTCAGCGTGTTTCCAGCTATCCGCAAAGGTGGCGGCCTCGAAGGAGCTGTTGATGATCTTCCGAAGTTGAGGGGCGATGACGCGGTTTGCTTTGTTGAAGATGGTGAGGGCAGGGGTCTGTTGGTGAGCCTGAGTGGATGGTGTTTATGGTCTTGATGGTGTCGTTGTCATTTATGTGTGTCTCTAGGAAAGCAGGTGGTTGATGAGGTTCTCGGGTGGTGGGTCTGCAGTGCTGGCGGCTGTAGGGGCGGTCTGGGTATTGAAGCTGTCGTGGATGTCTGTGACCTTGCGGTGGAAAAAGGTGTCTAGGGAGTCACATAGGTCTTGCAACGGCGGAATGTTGTTGGAGCTGGAGTTAGGGTTGTTGTTGGAGAGCTCTTTGCTGTTGGGTGCATTGTTGTTGATGCGTTCCTTGAAGGAGGTCCTTTTGGTGGCGTGTGACCGGCGATGTGGGTGGGGGTCATGATGAGCTGTTTAAGTCCGAGGTTGGTGAGGTTATCGAGCAGGGTTGCAGAGTTGAAGTCATCGACGTTCTTGAGGTGGAAATTCAGGTCTCCGAGGAGGATGTAGTCTGTGGACGCAGAAGCGTGTGTGCTGACGATGTCGGAGATGGCTTAGATGAACTGTGGCCGGGGACTAGGGGGTTGTAGATGAGTGTTCCTCTGAGAGTGGTGTTGGGGTCGGTGTGGATCTGGAAGTGCCAGTGTTGGGCAGTGCTGGAGGTGTCTGCCGTGCAGGCCGAGACTCTGAGGGTATTCCTGTAGGTTCTGGTGATTCCTCCTCCTGGTTTCTGGTGATCTTGTATCCATCTGGGATGGCTATGACGATGTCGGGTGCCGAGAAGGGGTTCATCCAGGTCTCTGTTAGGAAGGTGACCTCCGGGGAGGCTGAGTCGTGTAGGTCCCAGATGGCGTGTTTGGGGACAGAGCAGGTGTTGAGTAGCATGCATCTGAGGTGGTTACGTTCTGCTCTGACAGGTGGGGTCTGGTGGGCTGGTGTTCGGCAGCTGGTGAAGCTGCACCCACGGCAGGTAAAGGGTCCGTGGGTGAGTTTTGGGCTGGCCTGGAAGCAGTTTGATGATTGGGCGGTGTTGAGTCCGTGGAGGAAGCCCGCGTCGTAGCGTCGTCAGTTGTTGTGGCTCTTGTGAGGGCCAGGGGGTCTGGCGATGGGCACGGTCCAGGCGCCGACGGGTGCAAATGGGCTTGCCTTAGGTACACCTTTGGCGTGGCAGCGGCATGACCATGTATCGATCTGCATTATATAGGGGAGGGGAGGGAGGCTCAGCTGGGGGCGGGAGAATGGGCGCAGGTGGAGGGTCGGGCCGGGCCAGTAGTGGCGGGAACAGGGGTTGCGCAAGGGGGCAGGCACAGATGGGAGGACATCAGTGAAGTTTAACAGAGAAACAAAATAACAGGAAGACTGAGGCTGGAAATTGACGGAACACAGAAGAGCAGAACAAAAGTAACACAATTAGACAATTAGACCAGGATAACAGAACCTTGTAGGCAGCAGCCTCAAACACCCAGGGCCGGGGGCTCGGCAGGCAGTGACGAAGAGCAGGAGCTGCAGGGAGCGTGCAGGCCTAAGACTGAATTCAAGGTCTCACGAGCGATCCCCCACAGCGGTCTGCATTATATAGAGGAGGGGAGGGAGGCTCAGCTGGGGTATGGGAGAATGGGCATGGGTGGAGGGGCGGTGCCAGGGCAGCAGTGGCGGGAACGGGGGAAGCGTGAGGGGATATGAACAGACGGGGAGGGAATCAGTGAAGTTTAACAGAGAAACAAAATAAAAGGAAGACAGAGGCTGGAAAATGGTGGAACACAAAAGTAACACAATTAGACAATTAGACCAGGATCACAGAGCCTTGGAGGGAGCAGCCTCGAGCACCCAGGGCCGGGGGCTCTGCAGGCAGCGACGAAGAGCAGGAGCTGCGGGGAGAGTGCAGGCCTATGACCGAAGTCAAGGTTCATGACGGAATCAATCTGTCATGAGAACCGAAGGGGTTAATCAAATGTCCTATTCCCTTAACATTCAAGGAAACAATTTTAATTCTGTGAGCAGTATCCATAAGTAAAGAAATGAAGCAAAGAGGACAAATAGAAAACAATGTGAACAAGTATATAGGATATGAGAGAAAAAGCAGTGGAGGCCAATGAAGTCCCTGTCGAAGAAAGGAGAATATAAAACAAGGAACACGTACAGAAACATACAGATAAAGGATTGAGGACAATACATAAAAAATGATGAGACACACATGCATGTGAGAAGAATAGGTAAAGGAGAGAAAGAACAGCCTGTAATAAGAAGAATATCAAATATAATAACAGGATTAATAAATACATATAATCTGTATCAGACATGAACTCTAATTTGGACAATGTGTATAGTAAACAGTAATACAGTAACAAAAACAATCAAATTGAAGGGTCATGCATATCCATTGAGAGAGAGGAAGTGGTCATCCAGAAATGCTTGAAGATATAATGGACAATCAAAGGAGTTTAAAATGTCATCTTTCCTAATATGCATGGTGCAAGGATCAATGAGTCCATTTTTGAAGCAGGACGTTTTCAGTCGTGGTCTCAAAGCTGAAAAATCTCTTCTAATAGCAACAATCTCCTTAGCAAAACTCTGATCAATGAAGATTTTAGTGCGATTAACCAGGAGAGAAGGAATTTCTTGGACTGCTTTCTGAATAAGGATGAGATTTAGTTTGAAAGTTTTATAGAGCGCTAACAAGATCCTGGCAGATATCAGAGCACTATACAAACAATAAATGCTACTTATACAGAAAATAAGAGAAAATCCAAACATATGTACAAAGCATATAGTAAAAACAGCATAGTAAGATGAAACATCAAAAAATGTCTTGTGGTTGGGAGGGCGTGTGCATCTCGTCACAGGTTTCAGCAGGCCCTACTCATGTGAATTTGGCCATTAGGATGGATTGAACTTCCTTTTTAAAAGAGGTAGTGGATGGGTTAAGTCTGGTTTCTGGGGGTAAGGCATTCCAAATTTTGGGTGCCATCACAGAGAAGGATCTGTTATAAGTTTTTTTCTTATGGAATTTTTGGAGTTTCAGTAGTGATTTTTCCGCATTTCTTGAGGATCTAGACCCACCCGATATCGTCAGTTTCTGTGCCAGGTAGCTGGATGTCTTGTGATGCATGGCTCTGTGTGTCATGCACGCAATTTTGAGCTGAATTCTCGCATCCAGGGGTAGCCAGTTCAGGGATTGAATGTCCAGGGAGATGTGGGAGCTACGTTTAGATCCAGTTATGAGTCTTGCTGCAGCGTTGATTGAGGCTCTAAGTAGTGCAGTTGATGCTTTGGGTAGGCCACAGAGAGAGACACATCCGTATTCCACACTAGGTATAACCAGAGCCAGTACTGCTTGCTTGAAGTCATTGTGTGGTAGGAAGGGTTTCACTTTCCTCAGTGTGTATCTGGAAGTTTGCTCCTTTTGTAGCATTGCTGATATGTTTTTGCATGTTGAGGTTACTGTCTTTTTGTTATTCATAGTGACTTTGCTGAGTCAACAATGGTAGGTTGAACATTGAACGCTGTAATATGTTTGATCCAGTCTTGCATTTTGGGGATGTGGGCTGGAGGAGCTATTAGTAGGAATTCAGTCTTTAGGGCATTCAGTTTGAGATGATTTTCTGCCAGCCAGGTTTGGGTATTCTTAAGAGCTGTATTAAGTAGTTTGACATCCTCTAGGGTGTGGATCTTGAGGTGTAGTTGTGTTTCATCTGCATAAATGTGATATTGCACGTTAGATGTTTGTAAAATTTCGGCAAGAGGTTCCAGGAAGAGATTAAACAGTGTTGGGGAGTGTGCGCATCCTTGCGGGACTCCCAAGGATACTGGGACAGGCTTGGACAGGGTGTTATTGACTTTGAATTGTTGTGTCCGATTTTGAAGAAATGAAGTGAACCAGCTTAACACTGCCATTCTGTGTTTCAGGAGGTCTAACAGGTTCTCATGCTTGACCGAATCAAAGGCCAAGGAAAGGTCAAGTAGGATGAGTAAACAGGATCCATTTGTTCAAGTATTTGCAGCGCATCATCAATAATGTGTGTCGTGGCTGATTTGGTGCTATGGCCTGCACGGAAACCTGATTGGTGTTTGTTGAGAAGGTCAAAGTGATCAATATGCTTCGTTAGCTGCAGATGCACACATTTTTCTAGCCATTTGGCTAAGGTAGGGATATTGGAGATAGAGCGATAGTTGTTTAGGTCTGTGAGGTCTGCCGCGGGATTCTTTAGAATGGGTGAGACCTAGCCTACCTTGAGGGTATCTGGGATGCATCCTTGTTGAAGTGAACTATTTATGATCTTGGACCAGAGAGGTAGAAGCAGTGGAGTAAGGTCTTTGACTGCGTTTTCCGGAAGCGGGTCAGAGAAGTGGTTAGCTGGGTTCAATGCACTGAGTATTTTGCCTATGGCATCTTTGGAGTAGGAGGTAAATGATGACCAGCCTGCATAATTTTTTAGGTTGGGCTTTGATGTGAGTTGACATGGCACGGTTAGGGGAGATTGATGGGTTTGTGTATTTGGTCTCCCGTATAAGGTTAGGTCATTTAAGAGATCGTTCTTGATGGTATCGGTCTTCAAGGTGAAGAAGGTGGAAAATTCTTCACAGTTTGGCTGCAGGCATTCTATATCTTGTGGACGTTGAGGTGTCTCCTTCGATTGGGTTTGATCAGTTCAAAGAGTTTTTTGGGACGATTTCTTGCCTGGTCAAGTTGAGGGCTGAAAAAGTCGGCTTTGGTGCACTTGATCTTTCAGAAATATGTGTTTCTCTTTGTCCTGAGAATCTTGAGGTGGTTGGCAGATGGTATTGATCTCCAGGCCCGCTCCGAAGTTCTAAGTGAACGCCTGTCCACGTTGAGTATACCATTGTACCAAGGTTTAGAATCTTTATAGAGACTCTTTTTAGCTACAGAGGTGCTACCTTGTCTATTATCGATGTCATGGTCGAGAGGTAGTGGTTGGTGAGATCGTGTACATTGGAAGATCCCGTAAGGAGGCAACAGTAGGTTGTAACAGGAGGAAGGCAAGGTGTTGGGGTTTTTTCAGGGCTCTTTTCCACACTTTTGATCTTGTGGATTGATCTGAGGTCAGTTTAACTGTTTCCTTAATGGTCAAGGTGATGATGTGATGGTCTGACCAATCGCAGGGTTGTATCGACTCTAGCTGAATGGAGTCTGTTTTAGAAATTAATAAGTCCAGAATCAAAACTTTGTCGTGTGTTGGGATGTTGCAGAATTGCGTTAGGTATAGGTCAACTAGGAAATTCTTGAGACTGTTCACTGCTGTATCATTAAGATCATCCCAATGGAGATTGAAGTCTCCGAGGAATATTTGGGTATTTTGTCGCCCCGTGTATGAAGATACCATGTCCATAAAGTGTTCGGTGAAGGCAAGGTTCTCGCCTGGTGGGTGATAGATGATGTGCAGAGAGCAGACAGGTTTGCCCGTGCTAGTGATGTTAAGGCACATGTATTTGCATGACTGGAATGATGGGGATATGGCTCTGTTTACTGAGATAATAATACGATGTATGCAGGATATACCTCCCCGCAACGTATCGACTCTGTCTCTGTCTAGTCTGATGATGTTGTAATTAGGTGGAACTAAAATGTCAATGATTGGTGTGGAATATTCCTTTAGCCAGGTTTCAGTTAGTATTATCAGGTCTGGTTCATGTGTGAGGATGAGGTCAGCTATGTCCGCTGCATGTCTAGCGGCCGATCTGTAGTTTAGGAGTATACATTTGAGTTTGGGCATGCTGATGGTTGAGGAGGGTTCCTGAGTGATAGGAATTCTTCTAAGGTTGTTGTTTGTGACGCCTCTAGTGTTTGGTTTAATTGTCCTATGAGGATTGGAGGGGATAGTAGGAATCAACGATGATGCGGGTGTGGTAGGCGTCATGGGAGCGGGGTCATATGAGCTCACCAGGGAGAGTAAATCGCTCTCTGAGAGCGGATTGGTGCTTCTAATTGGTCGAGATGAGTTGTTGTAGGAGGGGACCGAGGACCAGTTGGGACAATAGGGATTCATGTTAGTTGTAAGTTGGTTCATGGGTCAGCTAATTTTGGGGTGTCTTGTTGCTCTAATACCCCATGTTTGTTTCGAGAAACTTTCAAGGGTGGGCGGACATTTCCGTTCCGCCCACGGAATGGGTGTAAATTTGCACTTTCCGCCTTCCGTAAAGGAGGTGGAAAAACGGGGCAAATTTCTGCCAAATCGCAGGCGGAACGGAAGTTGGCCACCCGCCCGCCTCCCGCTTCCCGTCTGCCTGCCTCCCACCTCACGCCCGCCTTATTAAATTAAATTAAAAGGCTAAATATAACTTTAAATCAAACTTACCTTATTGCGCCGCAATCTTCCCCATCGCGGCTTCATCTTTGGAAACTGTGCATGCACGGGAGCCTGCGCATGAGCATTCCTGGCCAGGACTGTGCATGCGCAGGCCGCCTCGCATGCTCATTTTCCAAAGATGAAGCCGCGATGGGGAAGATTGCGGTGCAATAAGGTAAGTTTGATTTAAAGTTATAATTAGCCTTTTAATTTAATTTAATAAGGCGGGCAGGAGGCGGCGGGAAGGCGGCGGGCGGCCTCGTGAAACGGAAATATCGCGGAGAGGCACAGAGATTGGTTCAATCTCCGTGCCTCTCCACGATAGTCCCTTCCGCGACTTCCGCCCAAACCTAGAAACGATCATTGAGTGCTTGGAGTTCTTCTTTGATTTGATTCAGTGAAATTATGATCTCGTCAAGTATGGAGTTTTGTGCAGGCAAGCGTGTGGTATGTGGCTGTGTTATGGGTGTGGATTTGGATGCATGCAGTGGGGTCTGGCTTAGTGTACAGTTTGTTGTATGTGTGAGTGTGGATGGGAGGGGTGCTGCGGGTGGGAGTGTGTGTGTTGGGTGGGCTGTGGGGGTGGCTACGAGTGGGGAATGGGTCTGTGTTGAGGGTGTAGATGTAGGCGCTGGGGACTGGCCTGGAGTGTGTTTTGGGGCACCTGAGTGCGGGAGGGTAGGGGTGTTGCAGGTGTGAATGTGTATGTTAGGTGGGCTGTGGGGGAGGATGGCAGGGCTGATGGTGTGGGTAGAGTTGTGGATGACGGCGGGTGGGCTGTGGGAGTGGATGGCTGGGATGTGGGGGAGGATGGCTGGGCTGACGGTGTGGGTAGAGTTGTGGATGATGGTGGGTGGGTTGTGGGAATGGATAGCTCGGATATGGGGCTGGATGGCTGGGCTGATGGTGTGGGTAAAGTTGTGGATGACGTTGGTCATCTTGGCTGGGCTGATGGTGTGGGTTGAGTTGTGGATGACGGTGGATGGGCTGTGGGAGTGGATGGCTGGGATGTGGGGGAGGATGGCTGGGCTGATGGAGTGGGTAGACTTGTGGATAAGGGTGGGTGGGCTGTGGGAGTGGATGGCTGGGCTGATTGTGTGGATAAAGTTGTGGATAACAGTGGGTGGGTTGTGGGAGTGGATGGTTGGGATGTGGGTTTAGGAAGTGTACTTGGGGCCAAGGTGATAACGGAGGGCCACATGTCGTCTAAGTCCTCTAAGTGGAGTGTCTTAATGTGGTCTAACAATTGAAGTAAGGGTGGTGATCTAGCGTGGGGGGGTTACTATGGGTGAGAGTGTTTGGAAAGGTTGCAGAGGCGTGAATATTAGTGAGGGATGGGAGGGGGTTATCCACAGGGGCATCTGTTGTAGTGGTTAAGGGGTGTTCGGTGTTTACTGGGGGTGCGTAGGTAGCTTCGATAGTGTTGGGTTGGGGGTTCGGTGTGGTGGTTTGACGTGTGTTAGTATAGGGGGAAGTCAGGGGAGTGGAGTAGCATTGTTGTCGGTAAGATTAGGACGTGGGGTAAGTTGAGTATTAGCAGAGTGGGTGGCCTGAGTGGTCATTTGGGGTTTAGACACTTGCTCTTTGATAATTGAAGATGACTGATGCGGTTTGGTTTGGCCAGGTTTACGAGGGATGAAATTCAATGTGCTTTATCAATCTCAAATTTTTCTGGAAATTTGAGGTTTAATAGACTAGGCAATACATTCTCAAGGTAGCGTCTACAGTCATTCCTCTCTATGTCTTCAGGCAAATAAAAAATACACAAGTTATATTGCCTATTTCTATTTTCTAACTCAAGCAACCTAGAACTGAGAGAGGGAATTTTGTAACCAGAGTCGTCAGCTGATTTTTGTTTTATTGTCATTTATTTTAATCTCGTTATCCCCAACCTTCATGGAAAGACCTGCCATATTCTTATGTATATTTTAAATTTCAATACCAATACAGTCTGTATTGGACCTGGCAGCCTGCAGTTCCTCCAAAATGGTAGTCAGAGAGGGTTCTGATTTGACTACCATTTAAGATTTAACAGGCGGAGGAGACACTGCTTGTATACGCTTATGCGCTGACAAAATTGAAGCTTTGCTTTCCATGGTAATAAAATTGTAGAAATATATAAATGAGAAATAGAAGGAAAAAAAAGTAAAAAAGTACATAAATACACCAGACTAGTGTAAAAATGAAGTAAAAATCCAGGTGCAGCAGCTAAAACCATCAGTGGGAGGATTTCCTGGTAAAATGTGCGCCCTTTCCTGAGGAGAACCCTGCCCTCCTGACAGGAGCTGCAGGGGCACATCCGTGAGAAGCCTTGGTGCAGGAGGAGATAAGGGTCAGAGAAACTTAAAAGCAGCCAGAGTAACCAGATTGTCAAACTCCTTACGAGAAGAAGGTAGAAAACACCCTTTACAGGAGCAAAATGGACCTGTTATACCGGCAGAAAGAACCTTTCGTTAATATAGGCACACCGGAATCTCCGTTGTGCACCAATGGTAAAGTCTGATTATGTTACATCACTTAAGCACATCACCATACACATTTCAAACCATGTATTCTGCGACCACCATGTCACAATCTCTGGTTTATTAGGTGTGCAATACTAAAAAAAGGCACTCTACCTTAAGTATCCCCCACTGGGCACTTGATGTAAAAAGCGGGGAGGTCCCCTTTTATTATGTATCCCGGGTACCCTGGTGGGATTCGTTATACTACTTTTGAGATTTTTATTCTTGTATATCCTATTTTTAACTTTTTATTACCTGGAAATTCTGTATGTTGATCTTATGATGTATTTTAAAGTTTTTATAATGTATAATCATGTATAAATAGCACTGTATGTAATATGCCTTTTTATGGTTTCTAACCAAAATAAAAGTGATTGAGGATGTTGATGGTTACCTATTCAGGGTTAGTATAAATTCAGCTCTTCCTAACCTTACAAAACTTCTCTTGATATATCTGAGCCAAGGTATTTGGAGAGCATTGTCAAGGGTTATACAGTCTTTTAAAATCAATTGGCTCAGGGAAGATCCCTTGCTCAACCAGGTTTTCATTCAAAACATTAAGGGGCAGAGGGCCAATGTGGCACTTAAGTAAGGCATCTCCAGTTCTTCATGTACTGTTAAGGGAGATGTACCATGCGGGACGCCCAGTACGCATTTCAAGAATGCATTCTTAGCTACTTGTAGGTCAACTGGGGTAACGTGCCCCCATATTTTGCTACCATAAGAAGCTGTCACGAAACTCTTGGCCTGATAGATCTTTAAAAGAGCTAAAGTGGGTCTCTTACCTAATTTCAAACCAATGTTAAAAATAGCCACGTTCCCCCGCACCAAGTCTTCCCTCTTTCTTTGTTTTGAAGGGCCCATTTCACCTGCTCATCCATTATCACCCCTAAGTAAGAGAAAACGTTAGTGCGGGGTACTTTAGCAGAACCAACCCTAAACTAATAGGATTTTTTGGGCTGTGTGCCTAACTGCATAACATAAGATGTAGAGTCATTAATAGATAAAGTCCAGTTGGCCCTGCCATATGTAAACAATTCCCTTGTAAACATTATCTAGTGCCAGGTGGCATCATGTATACCTAGATGAAGGGCCCAACAAATACCAGCGGAATCACGGAGACTCCCCAGGCCCCCATCTTCTTCTGCTCTGAAGTAACAACCTGTTCCTAATCACCTCACTTCCCAGGCGGCACATTAGTTCTGATATCTTCACCTGACGTCTGGAATATGTGCCCCCTTTATGTCCTTATACTTCTCCTCACCGCCACTTTCCTAGTAACACTCTTCTCATATCCCCCCCACCCTCCTCCCCCTCATTTTTCTAACATGGCCACCACTTGAGTTAAGGCTGGAATTAATTGCTACAAAATCATTTATCCTCCCGACCTGACTAAAGCGTCAGTAAAACGATTGAAGCATAACACTATGGAATTTTTCCCTGATTCCCTTTTTGTTGATCAATTTTACAATGGTTGTTTTTGGAGGGATGTATGACGTTAGCACGCATACTATTACCACGCATACCTTTACAACGCGGTATTTACAACGAATACCGTTACAACGCATAGCGCTTTGAGGTGCTGGATAGTGGTAAGTATAATTTTATATTCCAACTCCAGTCCCCGTGGACACTAGGGAAGGTGTTGGATATAAAATTAAACTTATTCCCTATCCTAGAGTGCCCCCCAGCGCAATGCGTTGTAATGGTATGCGTGGTAATGCCTGCGTTGTAATGGTAGTGCGCTGTAAAAAATGCGTGCTAAACGTTGTATACCTTTTTGGAGGCTCATAAACAATTTCATTTTCTTCACTCACGACACCCCCTCTTGGTACACCAGCTTATATAATTCCCTTAACGTCACCTCCTCCTCCTCTATCCCACATGGGAAACAACTAAAAATGTAACCCTCTGCGTGTTTCAACAGCTACCTCACTATCTCACTCTATAACAATGATACTGTCAAGATCCAAGGCAAAGACACCTCTCTCTCTCTCTCTCTTTGACCACCTCTCCCCCTCCCTACTCCCCTCCTCTGCAAAAGGGTTATCCCCTGACTCTTCATCTAACTCCACCCATTACTCTCTTTCTCCTCCCCTGACCCCCCTACACTCTAATAGGCTGCATCCTCGAGAAGCTCTCTTCCCTCCCCTGTGCCCTCCTCTCCTATTCCTCCCCCCTCACAGTATGCCCCTCTCTTCACTTCAGCCTTACCTCTAGCTAATACGCTCCTCATCCAATCTACACCATCAATCTCATCTCCTCCCTCCTATTCCTACTTGCCACCCACCTTTTTAGTCCACCTCTCCTCCAACCTTCTCCCCAGTTAACTTTCCTTACGCTCCCCTTATTTTTCTCCCTCTCCCCCTCTTCTCTACCCCCTCTTCCCCTCGCTATTTACCCCGATTGCTCTATAAACACATTGCATCTCTCTCCTTCCCCCACTCCTCCAGCAATACTGTGCTACTCCGTTTCCCCCTTTGTAACCCTTTCCATTTCCCTCCCTCGAGCCCAGCAGAACTACCTCCTTTCTTCAACTTCCCTTTCTCCCAACCCCCCATTCTGCCAGATGCCCGTTCCCTCACAGCCACCTCTCCTAGCTGACAGGACCTCTCCAACCACCTCCCCTCTTTTCCTCCCAAACCTCCTACATTCCTATGACTCCACACAGTCCTCCCCTCTCCTTCTACCCTACCGCCTTGATCCGCCCCATCTCCCCCTAAATATGTCCTTAATTCCTTTCCTTCTTGCAACGCCAACAAAGACAACTCTCCCTTCACCTCTGATACACCAACTCCCGCTCTCAACCTCCACCTTTCCCCTCCCTTGAACCCTATACCCCAACACTCCTCCTGTTCCCCCACCTCTCCTTGCCTTCCACCACCAATTCCACCCCCTCCTATTTCCATCGAGCCACCCAACCTTCCATGCTCTGCCTTACTCTCTCTGGAAAAAAATTAGGCTCTCCTATCACCTCCATCTCCCAGCTTGTAGCTGCCATTTCACTTTTAAGCTCCAGGATTTCCACTTTTCCATACACCTCTACTCCTTTGGAAAACCCTCACCTTCCCACGAGATGCACCTTGCCCCCTCACCCCATTATAGCCAAGCTCAACCTGTCATCTGCAAGCTTCGTTAACTCACACAAGCCCTTGAACTCCACCCTTCTTCAACCTGCATCTCCTAGTAACCCTACTATCTACACTATTCCGACCATCTACTCTATCAGAACCAAGCATCCACCTAAACCCTCCTGAGCACCCCCGTATAAGTACAATATCCCTATCACCCTTCAGAGCCCAAGTGCCCCGTCACCAAAACAATCTTGACAGAGCTGTGCTGTCTGCTCCACAACTGCAGATCTGCAATAAAACACAAACTTGAAATCTCCAATACGTCACCCTTCACAATATTGACATGCTCTTCCTCACAGAGACCTGGTTCAATGATACCTCTCACTCTATGTTTGATCTCCTATTATCCACAGGCTATTCTACATTTAGGAATGACAGAATTGACAAAGTTAGGGGTGTTGCAGTCATCTTTAGAAACTCCCTTCAATTTAAGGCTTTTCCTATCAGCTCCTTTCGCACTTTTGAATGCCTATCGCTTGAGCTTCAATTACACCACCACTCACCCCTCTGATTCTATGCCATCTACCGTCCGTCTTGTAGCGGCCCTTCATTTATGGAGGAACTCACTGACTTCATCAGCGACCAATACTTTCAAAGTATTCAGACCTTCGTGGGTGACTTCACCCATTACTTCAATCTCCACTGGGGCTTACCGCAAGACTCTTCTGCAAATTTTACTGGCCACCTTCCTCTCTGCAAACGATCTTATCCAACACTGCACAGAATCAACACACTCTAAGGGCTCAATCCTGGACCTTGTTATTTCTAAAGCAGGCATGCTTTCTATTGCTTCCCCTATTCATTTAGACTGGTCTGACCACCTCCTCATGCCTCTCTCTTCACCTATCACACTCTATAACTCTTGGCCAACCCAAGAGGGCTACCTCCTGGTTCCGTGACCTAAACATATTGACATCGGTTCCCTCTGTGAATCAGCTTTGCTATCACTTCCAAGGCTAGACCCGAACCTAGATGTTGATGAACTCACCTCCCAATGCCTCACAGTCCTTGCAGTCAAAATCAATAACGTCGCTCCTCTCCAAAGCAAGAAGAAAAGGCCCACTCCCTCAGCACCTTGGTTCAACAAATCCCGCTATGAAGAAAGGAAGCATCTAAGATTCAAGGAGAAACAATGGAGGCAAGCGCCCTCCACCGATAATTTGGCCACACTTGGCCACACTTCGTTCAGCAGGATCCAAGTACCACTAGCACATCTTCCTTGGGAAAGAGTCGCACTTCAGAACCCTCCTTGACTCAGCCAAAAATAGACCCAAAAAACTATTTGATCTCATCAAGAATACCAACTGCCCTCCCCCAACCTCCAAGTTGGAGGATTCTACAAATAAAGCAGCGGATTTCTCTATATTCTTTGATGAAAAAGTGAAATCACTTGTGGATCAGGTCGCTCATCCTACCCCTCCAGAGGAGCACAAATCCTTAGCCATTTGGCAAAACTTTGACCCCATCTATGAAGATGCCCTCCTCAAATGCATCCTCGAAACAAAGCCCTCCAACCATTCTCTTGACCCCATCCCTAGTGCCATTGCCATTGACTTCTATACCAATTCTCTTTCCTATTGGACCACTCTGGCCAACCTCTCCCTCTGTCAAGGCTCCCTTCCTGTCTCCTTCAAAACTGGGCAGGTCACTCCTCTGTTTATGAGAATGATCTCAACAACTTCTTCCCCATAACTAACCTACCCTTTCTTGCGAAGATCACAAAAGGATGTGTCACAAAACAACTCTCTCATATCAAGGACAACGATTTTCTTGACAATTGTCAGTCCGGCTTCATACAAAACTGCAGCACTGAAACAGCCCTGCTGCAAGTGATTGATGACGCGCTGCGGATACTCGATTCTGGGGGTTCTTGTCTTCTAAGTGTCCTTGACCTTTATGCAGCCTTTGACACTGTCAATCACAACACTCTCCTCAACACTCTTCAGCAGAGAATGGGCATGGAGGGCGCTGTGCTTAAATGGTTTGCTTCCTTCCTCTCTGATAGATCCCAAATGATCAAAATAGCGAACAGTCTTTCATCTCCTTTGGCGGTAGGTCAAGGTGTTCCTCAAGGCTCTATACTTCCACCCACATTGTTCAATCTCTATTTAGAACCACGGGGAAATCTCTTAAGTAAATCCGGGATCCACTATCATCTCTATGCAGATGACACTCAAATCTACCTCAAGGTTGCCTCCACTCACGATCTCGCCATCCTAAGCTCTACTCTTAACTCCATTCAAAACTGGATGCCAACTCATCAACTGATTCTGAATCCCTCCAAAACTGTATTCCTCCTCCTCTCCTCCTCACTTTCTCCTCCCCCGGTTCAATCAGGGATGGATCAGATGAATCTACTTAACAATAAACCCATCATTGTCGACAGCGCAAAATCCCTTGGTGTCATACTGGACAAAAAACTCAATCTAATCTCCCACGTCAAATCCATTGCAAAGTCTGCTCGATACCAACTGCGCCTTCTTTGGGGAATTTGTCGCTTCTTCCAGGAGCAAGACTTTAAAACCCTGGTCCAATCGCTGGTCCTCTCCAGACTGGACTACTGCAATTCTCTTCTTATTGGCCTCCCCAAATCCCACCTGTCCCGCCTTAAATCTGTTCTCTATTCAGCAGCCCGTTTAATTTATGGGGCCAAAAGAAGCAATCACATCACACCCATGTTATCCACCCTCCGCTGGCTTCCCATCGAGGCTAGAAGTATCTACAAGACTGCCTGTATCACTCCTTGCACTCCCCGCTACCTGGCATATAAACTGAAACTCTCTGGAAGCTCTAGACCATCACGTAATGCGGAAAATGTACTGCTTGAACCTCCCACTTTCAAGAAAGAAAGATTGATGGCCCAATCCTTTTCAGGCAACACAGTGAGAATCTGGAACTCACTTCCGCCTCAGCTCCGGACCACCACCTCCTTCCAGGCCTTCAAAACTGACCTCAAAGGTTTCCTCCTTCAAAGACACTTCCAAATTTAATTCATGCCCTCTCTATTATCTGAAGGAAGACCTTCCATTATAGAAATTCTATTCTCCATGTCTATGGAAGTGCCTTCCTAGTGTGTTCTTATGGTTTGATTGTCTGCCATTTATTGCAGTATTATCCGTCTACCTGTGTTTGGTACTCTTTTGTAACATGCACACGTCACTTTTGTCTTGTAACACACTGTTTGCTACCTCTTACATTTTGTTTGCTTTAGATACTTGCACAAGTGCCACCATTGCCTACGTAACGTTTGTTCTTGTGTTTGAGTGTCTGCCATTTATTGCAGTATTATACCTCTACTAGTACTCTGCACGCCTTTATAACTTGCACACATGTCGCTTTTTTCCTCCTGTATTGCACCGTTTGCTACCTCTTGTGTTTTGTTTGCTCACAATTGTCACTTTTGCCTCATGTAATATACGTTTGCTTTTGTAATTTGTTCACTTGTAATTTTCTCCTCATGTATCATTACTGTTCCTATTGTGAAGCGCTCTGACACCTTCGGGTAAAGTCCGCGCTATATAAAAACGCATAAATAAATAAATAAATAAAACACGTGGACAACCCAAATCGGCTAACATTACTGCTCCTGGGTCTCTACATGGGTGGATGTTGAAGTACCCAGCAATCATGAGATTTTGAAGAACGGTGTTACAATGTTCCCTTATAAAAGAACCTAAAATAGTGATATTACACCCACCCTTGGAACAAGATAGTAAATTATAAAAATTAATAAGACCCAGTTTATTCTACCCCTTGCCTAATGTCAGAGACTGAATACATGGACTCAATGAGGGCAGGACCACTGTCTTATATTCGACTGCTAAAGAAATGTAAATAACCAGAGCACCCTATGGTCTGCCAGCCAAAGAGGGGGATGCTAAGATAAAAAAGGACTTGTAACCTTGTAAAAATAAGCTAAAATCCATCAACCATGTTTCCTGCAAGCAAATCACGCTAAATTGCTTCACAAATGCAATCCAAGGCGGATCAGAAAATGTATCTGCAAGTCCAGCAACATTCCAGGATATGAAATTGTTGACACTTTCACTCAAACACCTGTGGCTTTGCCATGGAGAAACCCGCTGGTCAATGGGTTTCTCTTGATCCATGTGGCGGGGGGGACCACCGAGTCAATCATCCATTGCAGTCAGGGAATTGAAACGGTTTGACAGCTCCAGAGGGGGTGGACCAAGATCCTGTCTTTTCGCCTGCATGTGGTTCAGGTGTACTAAGAAGGGGCGGGTTTAGGCAAGCATTCCTGTTGGATTGATCTACCAGGAACAGTTGATTAAATGGGACCATGTAGACGTTGTTTATATGGTTGTGCCCCACTGACTCTGGTTTATAGAAAAAGCCATAATTGATGGCTTGTGACCAAGAGGAGCAAGGTGCAGGTCTGAGACTAGCCGCCTGATTCATCAAGCTTTTTTGCGCTCGCAAAGGGCCAGATTCTGAGAATCCGGCCCTTTGCGAGAGCGATTTTTGCATTTGGGATTCAGCATCCCAAATTTAAAAATCGCTAATTGCGATCTCGCAATTTTGCGAGGAATGACATTTAAGGAATCTCTATTTGAGATTCCTTAAATGCAATTCAACATCCTATTTAAATTTGCGAATTCGCAATTTCTAGGCGCAATTTACCGCGAGGTCAGACCTCGCGGTAAATTGGGAAAACTCAGAAAAATCCATTTAAATGCATTTTTCTGAGTTGCATGTTACACACACACATGTCCTTTGGACATGTGTGTGTGCAACACCTGTGTCACAGATCATTTGAGGGGTGCTACAGGGTGTCATTTGGACACCCCTGGCACCCTTCAAATCGCTATCTAATTTGCGATTAGCAAATTGCTAATCGCAAATAAGGAATACTCCCCATTCATTCCTATGGGCCTTTTGGCCCATAGGAATGCATAGGGAGTTTTTCCTTATTTGCGATTAGCAATTTGCTAATCGCAAATAAAGAATGTGTAGGAATCGCAAAAAATATTGCGATTCCTACATGAATCCCGTTTTGCGAGTCCTTAATAGCGATTCGCTATGAATCGCTATTAGGGCCTTGCAAAACGGGAGAATGATGAATCTGGCGGTAGGATCCTTTCCGCGATATGCGGCCTATTGAAATTTATGACAACACAATCGCCTGTAAAAGGTTTAAAGGAGCTGCTGATCCAGTTAACCCTGCACACCATATTAAAGTTTTTCTCCACCCTCAGATCTAAGGTGGTGTTATACGAGAGCCAATGAAGACTTTGTTCGTTATTTGGGAAAAATCCTTCTTAGTGCCCTGAATAGAGTTGGCACATTCCTCAATACCACAACATAAGGCTTTTATTCAGCTGGCAAATGATTAACTGGAAAAATGTGCCTAGGATCCTCCGTTCTCCCCTGTAGGTGCCCCCCAGCTCGATTGATCTCCGAGGCTGAGTGGTCCTGCATGGCCGGCCCATACATATATCCATGGTTTACATCTGGGACGGACACTGGGAGGCTTGTGCATCCCTCCCCCGATGATTGTTGCAGTCCCCTGATGTGTGTTAATGGGCCTGTCGGGATAGAACTGTCCGGGATTAGGGGAATCAATGGGGGACCTGGTTCAGGATTGTCAATTACCCCACCTGCTGGTGCACAATATTTAAAAAGTTTAAAATCAGATAGGCCCTTTTCAATTGAATTTAACTGTTGGATTATCGAGCCTAATTTGGCATCTAATAAAGTATTCATCGACTCCTGGAATGCTTCTAAAACACCAGTCAGATCAGCCTTGGTCAGTGTCTGAGTGATCAACGCCTCACGCAGTATCAAGTTGGGTCTTGATCTTTTGGCCTCACCCTCCATTGTTAGTGATTTTCATTTTGTGCCTGTCCTTAGGCTACCCGGCTCAACCACTATTAGTTTCCTCTTGTTGTAGGGCCAGGAACTTTTAGGTTAACCAGGTTCTTACTAGAAGTAACTGCTGCATGCCCTTGATTTGAATGTTCAGTGTCATCCTCATGGTTGTTGATTATAGCGGCTGGAATGGGGAGTGGCTGTTGAGTCACAAGGTGGCTCCTTATCCCAGTGGAATCATGCGTGGTGTCTCGCAACCCAGAGATGTTTAATGAATCACCCTCAGCTCTGACCAGGGACGAATGAGTGTCTGTGAGCATGAGGGATGGAACAGTGACAGAAGACCTAGAGAGATGACGATTTACCAGCTCAATCTCCTTGTCCTGCACACCTGCGGCACGCTGCAGAAATGAGTCCATGGTTACCACTGAGGCTGTGGTGCCTGCCGTAAGCGTGGGCGGAAAATCCGTTCCGCTCGCGGATTTTGCGGATTTTCGGGAAATCCGCAATCCGCGAGATTTGCGGATTTCCCGCAAAATCCGCAAATTCGCACAGAGCGGATTTTTTTGGCGGCGCGCGGCGTTGGTGATACAATTTTTGCGGCGCGCGGCGTTTATCATCGTTTGCCGAGTTGTTTTTCTCGATATTTTGCGAGTGCTGCGCCATTTTGGTGTGTGATCCCGCGGGAATTTGGCGAGCGCGATTACGTCATCGCGGCTTGCCAACTTGCACAGCGAGAGTTTGTCAACGCGAGTACGGCGAGATCACGTCTCGCGGTACTTCGCAATTGCGAGATTTGAGATGCGGCGAGCGAAAATATAAATTTGCAATTCTGCACAAGAAATCCACCAGCAAGCAGCATAAACCTTCTAGAAATGATGATTTTTATGTGAATAACTCCTTAGTTTGACATTTGCCTGCACTTTTTTAGCGAGGAGTCCATTTTGGGGAGGGGGCAGGGGGGTGGGAGGAAGGAAGTGCCCCATAGTCTTCAACTTCCTGTTCCTGTTCAGCAGGCTCCTCCCAGTGCTTTGTCCATCTCCTGGTCACTTTTCATTTGGATGTGGACCTGGAAGGATTACTTTTTGTGGATGCTGCTGGATCTTTGGATTTGAGGCCTTTTTGACTTTGTTTGGATCACTGTTGGATTAGAAATTTTACAAGTAAGTTTGTTTGGGGCATTACAGTTGCTGCAACTAAAATTTTGGGATTTTCGATTTTTGGGCTGTTTTGGGGCCTTTTGCCCAGGGGTACTCAGTGGTGGGTGGACTGATTCTTTCTGTGGGTTGTCTTGAACTTAAACATCATGGAGGCCATAGATGAATTGGGATTGTGCTGATTTTTCTGTGTTTTTCGATTTTTTTTTTTTGTAAAATTTTGTGTTTTTCGATTTTTGACCTGTTGTTGGGGCCTTGACCAGGGGTAGTGAGTGGTGCATGGGCCTAGTCTTTCTGTGGGCTGTCTTGAATTTAAACATCATGGAGGCCATGGATGGAATGGGATTGTGCTGATTTTGCAGTGTTTTTCGATTTTTGGGCCTGTACTTGTGGCCTTTTCACCAGGGGTATTTGAGTCTAGCATGGGCCTAGTCTTTCTGTGGGCTGTCTTGAATTTAAACATCATGGAGGCCATGGATGGAATGGGATTGTGCTGATTTTGCAGTGTTTTTCGATTTTTGGGGGTGTTCATGGGGAGGGACATGCCATGTGGCTGGTGGCCATTTTGAGTGCAGCTACAGGCACTGGCCATGTGCTGGCAGGCAAGTGGCCATTTTGAATGCAGGCTTTGTTGTTAGGCCTCCAACCATTTTGCCTACTTTTCAACCTTTATTTATGCCCAGGGGTAGTGAGTCTTGCATGGGCCTACTATTTCTGTGGGTTGTCTTGAATTTAAACATCATGGAGGCCATGGATTGAATGGGATTGTGCTGATTTTGCAGTGTTTTTCGATTTTTGGGCCTGTACTTGTGGCCTTTTCACCAGGGGTATTTGAGTCTAGCATGGGCCTAGTCTTTCTGTGGGCTGTCTTGAATTTAAACATCATGGAGGCCATGGATGGAATAGGATTGTGCTGATTTTGCAGTGTTTTTCGATTTTTGGGCCTGTACTTGTGGCCTTTTCACCAGGGGTATTTGAGTCTAGCATGGGCCTAGTCTTTCTGTGGGTTGTCTTGAATTTAAACATCATGGAGGCCATGGATTGAATGGGATTGTGCTGATTTTGCAGTGTTTTTCGATTTTTGGGGGTGTTCATGGGGAGGGACATGCCATGTGGCTGGTGGCCATTTTGAGTGCAGCTACAGGCACTGGCCATGTGCTGGCAGGCAAGTGGCCATTTTGAATGCAGGCTTTGTTGTTAGGCCTCCAACCATTTTGCCTACTTTTCAACCTTTATTTATGCCCAGGGGTAGTGAGTCTTGCATGGGCCTAGTATTTCTGTGGGTTGTCTTGAATTTAAACATCATGGAGGCCATGGATTGAATGGGATTGTGCTGATTTTGCAGTGTTTTTCGATTTTTGGGCCTGTACTTGTGGCCTTTTCACCAGGGGTATTTGAGTCTAGCATGGGCCTAGTCTTTCTGTGGGCTGTCTTGAATTTAAACATCATGGAGGCCATGGATGGAATAGGATTGTGCTGATTTTGCAGTGTTTTTCGATTTTTGGGCCTGTACTTGTGACCTTTTCACCAGGGGTATTTGAGTCTAGCATGGGCCTAGTCTTTCTGTGGGTTGTCTTGAATTTAAACATCATGGAGGCCATGGATTGAATGGGATTGTGCTGATTTTGCAGTGTTTTTCGATTTTTGGGGGTGTTCATGGGGAGGGACATGCCATGTGGCTGGTGGCCATTTTGAGTGCAGCTACAGGCACTGGCCATGTGCTGGCAGGCAAGTGGCCATTTTGAATGCAGGCTTTGTTGTTAGGCCTCCAACCATTTTGCCTACTTTTCAACCTTTATTTATGCCCAGGGGTAGTGAGTCTTGCATGGGCCTAGTATTTCTGTGGGTTGTCTTGAATTTAAACATCATGGAGGCCATGGATTGAATGGGATTGTGCTGATTTTGCAGTGTTTTTCGATTTTTGGGCCTGTACTTGTGGCCTTTTCACCAGGGGTATTTGAGTCTAGCATGGGCCTAGTCTTTCTGTGGGCTGTCTTGAATTTAAACATCATGGAGGCCATGGATGGAATAGGATTGTGCTGATTTTGCAGTGTTTTTCGATTTTTGGGCCTGTACTTGTGACCTTTTCACCAGGGGTATTTGAGTCTAGCATGGGCCTAGTCTTTCTGTGGGTTGTCTTGAATTTAAACATCATGGAGGCCATGGATTGAATGGGATTGTGCTGATTTTGCAGTGTTTTTCGATTTTTGGGGGTGTTCATGGGGAGGGACATGCCATGTGGCTGGTGGCCATTTTGAGTGCAGCTACAGGCACTGGCCATGTGCTGGCAGGCAAGTGGCCATTTTGAATGCAGGCTTTGTTGTTAGGCCTCCAACCATTTTGCCTACTTTTCAACCTTTATTTATGCCCAGGGGTAGTGAGTCTTGCATGGGCCTAGTCTTTCTGTGGGTTGTCTTGAATTTAAACATCATGGAGGCCATGGATTGAATGGGATTGTGCTGATTTTGCAGTGTTTTTCGATTTTTGGGGGTGTTCATGGGGAGGGACATGCCATGTGGCTGGTGGCCATTTTGAGTGCAGCTACAGGCACTGGCCATGTGCTGGCAGGCAAGTGGCCATTTTGAATGCAGGCTTTGTTGTTAGGCCTCCAACCATTTTGCCTACTTTTCAACCTTTATTTATGCCCAGGGGTAGTGAGTCTTGCATGGGCCTAGTATTTCTGTGGGTTGTCTTGAATTTAAACATCATGGAGGCCATGGATTGAATGGGATTGTGCTGATTTTGCAGTGTTTTTCGATTTTTGGGCCTGTACTTGTGGCCTTTTCACCAGGGGTATTTGAGTCTAGCATGGGCCTAGTCTTTCTGTGGGCTGTCTTGAATTTAAACATCATGGAGGCCATGGATGGAATAGGATTGTGCTGATTTTGCAGTGTTTTTCGATTTTTGGGCCTGTACTTGTGACCTTTTCACCAGGGGTATTTGAGTCTAGCATGGGCCTAGTCTTTCTGTGGGTTGTCTTGAATTTAAACATCATGGAGGCCATGGATTGAATGGGATTGTGCTGATTTTGCAGTGTTTTTCGATTTTTGGGGGTGTTCATGGGGAGGGACATGCCATGTGGCTGGTGGCCATTTTGAGTGCAGCTACAGGCACTGGCCATGTGCTGGCAGGCAAGTGGCCATTTTGAATGCAGGCTTTGTTGTTAGGCCTCCAACCATTTTGCCTACTTTTCAACCTTTATTTATGCCCAGGGGTAGTGAGTCTTGCATGGGCCTAGTCTTTCTGTGGGTTGTCTTGAATTTAAACATTATGGAGGGCATGGATGGATTGGGATTGTGCTGATTTTGCAGTGTTTTTCGATTTTTGGGGGTGTTCATGGGGAGGGACATGCCATGTGGCTGGTGGCCATTTTGAGTGCAGCTACAGGCACTGGCCATGTGCTGGCAGGCAAGTGGCCATTTTGAATGCAGGCTTTGTTGTTAGGCCTCCAACCATTTTGCCTACTTTTCAACCTTTATTTATGCCCAGGGGTAGTGAGTCTTGCATGGGCCTAGTATTTCTGTGGGTTGTCTTGAATTTAAACATCATGGAGGCCATGGATTGAATGGGATTGTGCTGATTTTGCAGTGTTTTTCGATTTTTGGGCCTGTACTTGTGGCCTTTTCACCAGGGGTATTTGAGTCTAGCATGGGCCTAGTCTTTCTGTGGGCTGTCTTGAATTTAAACATCATGGAGGCCATGGATGGAATAGGATTGTGCTGATTTTGCAGTGTTTTTCGATTTTTGGGCCTGTACTTGTGGCCTTTTCACCAGGGGTATTTGAGTCTAGCATGGGCCTAGTCTTTCTGTGGGTTGTCTTGAATTTAAACATCATGGAGGCCATGGATTGAATGGGATTGTGCTGATTTTGCAGTGTTTTTCGATTTTTGGGGGTGTTCATGGGGAGGGACATGCCATGTGGCTGGTGGCCATTTTGAGTGCAGCTACAGGCACTGGCCATGTGCTGGCAGGCAAGTGGCCATTTTGAATGCAGGCTTTGTTGTTAGGCCTCCAACCATTTTGCCTACTTTTCAACCTTTATTTATGCCCAGGGGTAGTGAGTCTTGCATGGGCCTAGTATTTCTGTGGGTTGTCTTGAATTTAAACATCATGGAGGCCATGGATTGAATGGGATTGTGCTGATTTTGCAGTGTTTTTCGATTTTTGGGCCTGTACTTGTGGCCTTTTCACCAGGGGTATTTGAGTCTAGCATGGGCCTAGTCTTTCTGTGGGCTGTCTTGAATTTAAACATCATGGAGGCCATGGATGGAATAGGATTGTGCTGATTTTGCAGTGTTTTTCGATTTTTGGGCCTGTACTTGTGGCCTTTTCACCAGGGGTATTTGAGTCTAGCATGGGCCTAGTCTTTCTGTGGGTTGTCTTGAATTTAAACATCATGGAGGCCATGGATTGAATGGGATTGTGCTGATTTTGCAGTGTTTTTCGATTTTTGGGGGTGTTCATGGGGAGGGACATGCCATGTGGCTGGTGGCCATTTTGAGTGCAGCTACATATTAAATTAAACGCTTAGCGGGGTTTCAATCTGCCCCTTATGTATCCCTTTTCAAATAGGCTCGTTTTGAATCAAGCTCATGTAGAACCTAGAGAGGCATCGTCCGGAAGCTCTTGGTGTGTTAGGGGTCGCGTAGCCGATCGTGAAGGAAGGTAAGCGCCCGCGCCTTCATGGCGTGTGCTTTAGATACACATTAAATTAAACGCTTAGCGGGTAGGTTTCAATCTGCCCCTTATGTATCCTCTTTCAAACAGGCTCGTTTTGAACCAAGCTCATGTAGAACCGAGACAGGCATCGGCCCACGTAATTGGCAGGGGAGCAGCGGTAAGAAAACTTAGGGGTTATCCTGATAGCTATCACTTGTTTACACTAGCGGCATTTTCAATGACGGCATGCGTTACTTTATTACAGCTTTGAAAGTGTCAGCAGACATTTCTCATAGACCTCAGCACTCGATCTAATTCAGCCCCGGGTAACCACCGTCGTTGGTAAGACAGTTTTGTCTTCACTCATATAGGACCTTGTACAGTTAGTTTAAAGCTGATTATGGTTCGTACTACTCCCACAGGTCTTATCCCACTTTCAGTCGTTTCTGTCACATCCGTGTATAGACTCTGAAGCCTTTAACAGGTACATTTTACCGCAGTTGCATACCGAATTTCGATTTGCATGGAATCACTCTCATTTAAGATGTTTTATGTACCATGGTGCTGTCATTTTCCTTCATTTTTTTCCTTTTTTCACTCTCTGCACACTATATTGTCCCTAAATATGCACCGAATTCACAGGGCATTGACAATTTTTTTACCTACTCCTGGTTTTTGATGCATGCTATGGTGTGACACTCACGCTTTTAAATAGCACGTTCCTTTATATCATCCACTTTTTGTGGGAATTAGTGTTAATTCTATTTTTATTATGTACATTCTGTGTTTTACAGGAATACAACTGTTGTTGTTGTTTTTATTAACCTTGCAGTGCCTATAATCGGACTGAGGTGCGAGATACAGACTTACAAGATACAGACTCGTTTTTCACATATGTAATTCCCCTGAAGAAGGGTCTATCAGACCCGAAATGCATTGGGAAAAGTTATGACTTTGTTGTTTTTGTTTATAGAATTTTCTGTATGATGAATAATTTGATTACAAAATTGACATCATTACTTTATGATTTCACGCATGTAATAATGTTTGTCTTGATGCTTTGAAATAATGGTTACAAATTAAGCCATATAAAATTTCCTTTGGAAACAAGTAAATTGAATCATTTTTTGTAAATATTGAACAAACTCGATTACTGTATTAACTACACCTGAAACCTTAGGGACATTAAGAGTGAGCTCCCAGTTTCCAGGCCTAGTTTCTACTAGGTCTCTACATAGCAGTTTATCAACAGTTGTGGGCTCAACTGACCACTGGGTAGCTCCCACTACATACCACTCAACCATTTGAAATATCATAACATTTGGTAGCAACAGAGGAGTGCAGGCTAGATTCCTACATAGCTGTCTTGAATTTAAACATCATGGAGGCCATGGATGGAATAGGATTGTGCTGATTTTGCAGTGTTTTTCGATTTTTGGGCCTGTACTTGTGGCCTTTTCACCAGGGGTATTTGAGTCTAGCATGGGCCTAGTCTTTCTGTGGGTTGTCTTGAATTTAAACATCATGGAGGCCATGGATTGAATGGGATTGTGCTGATTTTGCAGTGTTTTTCGATTTTTGGGGGTGTTCATGGGGAGGGACATGCCATGTGGCTGGTGGCCATTTTGAGTGCAGCTACAGGCACTGGCCATGTGCTGGCAGGCAAGTGGCCATTTTGAATGCAGGCTTTGTTGTTAGGCCTCCAACCATTTTGCCTACTTTTCAACCTTTATTTATGCCCAGGGGTAGTGAGTCTTGCATGGGCCTAGTCTTTCTGTGGGTTGTCTTGAATTTAAACATTATGGAGGGCATGGATGGATTGGGATTGTGCTGATTTTGCAGTGTTTTTCGATTTTTTTGTGCTCTATAACTGAACTGATGTTCCTCTGTCTTCCATTTTTTTTAGGTGCACAAGACTCAAGAGAACCACCAGTGCCAGGAAGAAGTCCTGCAGCGGTGTGTGTGTGCAGCATAACGTCACGCGACGTCACGTCTGGCCTCAGACAACTCTACAATTCGTGCAACTGCGGCCTGCTGTCTGACCTGCTCTGAAGAAGATGGCCCCGCCCCCAAAGAAAGTTCTCCGTAGCTCCTCTAGCAAGAAAGTTGCTAGTAAGGAGCAGAAGAAGCAAGTTACCAAGGAGGCTGGTGTGCCACCCGCCACTTTTTTTGGGAGCAAAAAAAAAAGTACGCCTGCAGCAGCAGGATCTGCTGGGGACCAACCTGAGAGCAGCACCCCTGCTCCATTGGGTTCAGTGCCTCCACCACCAAGGCAACTTAAGTCAAAGCCCTTGAGTGCTTCAGAGGCAGTCAGTGTACTTCTCCAATCACCATCGACCAGTGATGTTGGCTCATCGCAAGAAAGTAGCAGCAATGTCCCTGAATCAACACAGGTTGTTGTAACTCATCTGACAAGTGTTGAACAACCACAGCCGCAACAACACCATGTGCAAGTACACGCCCAAGTACATGTGGAAGGAGAGGCAGCAAAAGGAGATGCGCAAGCAAAGGTGCATGGAGGTTCACAAGTGCCCACAATAGTTGTTCCTCCCGAAGTAGGGGCACATTTGGAAATCGACATTGAAGCTGAGGTATCATTGGAAGCCACTCCTCCTGATGATCATTCATTGTCTTCCACATCCCTAGCAAGGAAAAGATCAAGGGGGGTGTCTACATCTTCTTCAAGCCCACCTCGTTCTGGTGCAAGTGATCTGTCTTGGGAACCACAACTGCGGTCTGACAGTGAGGCAGAGGCACACCATGATCTGACACCGGCACCTAAGCGTAAAAGGAAGGTCGTCCAAAAACTCAAACCTATGGAGTGTGATGAGGCTCAACAAGAAGTGACAGATACTGCTGGTGATGAAGCCTCTCACGATGACGACGAGCCAGTCATCACAAAGGTCACTGCAGCCCCACCGGGCATGCAGCAAAGAGACATTTTGACCCTATCCCGAGAAGCTGCTGAGCGTGATGATGATGTCGGCGAGGAGGCAATGGAAATGGAATCATTAGATTTGGAGTTAAGTAGTACACCAAAACCTACCGCTTCCATATTTCTTCGCAAGAAGGTACCCACCTCGTCCTCGACCTCAATTCGTGGTGGTGAAAGTGCAAAACGTACTGAAGTTCGGCAATCCACATCCTCCACTTCATCTGTCATTAGCAGCAGGACCACCACCACCAGTATCGCCGCCTCCTCCGGCCCCCGAAGACATTTCAAGTCTCCAGTTTGGGACTTCTTTAGTGTTTGCCCAAAAAAGGAAAACGTAGCCATTTGTAGCCTTTGTAAGCTTCGATTTAGTCGTGGTAAGCTTGGTTCTAACTATGGTACCGGAGGCCAGAGAGGTCATCTTGAGAGAAGGCACGCTGTCGAATGGTTTCCGCACCTAGAGGCGGTCAAGAAAGCCGGAATTGCACGTAATGAAAACGTTGATTTGTCATCTGCTGATGACGAGGAGGTAGAAGAAGACGATTCAAACACTTCACTTACACCCAGTTCCCATGTCAGCAGCACACCCCATGGGAGCCACACTAAGAGTGTGGGAGAGAGTGAGACATCAATGCGGAAAAGTTCATCAGCGAGCGTAACTGGGTCGAAGAGATCATCATCATCCCGTAAATCATTGGTCCAGGGCAACATTAAAAAGATGTTGTTTACAGAAGCGCAATATGAACGCAACCACCCAATGACCCGTCTGTATAACACTAAGCTGGCTAAAATGCTAGCTCTGGACCTTCTCCCTTTTTCTTTTGTAGAAGGGGTTGGTTTTCTAGAATTAGTGACAGCGCTCTGCCCTAAATGGAAGGTTCCTAGCCGGTTCTATTTTGCCCGAGTTGCGGTTCCAGCACTACATGAAGATGTTCTGAAGGTGATTGGGGCAGCTTTGCAGAAGAGTGCTGTTCACACTATACATCTGACAACAGACATGTGGACCAGTGGCGCAGGCGCTGATTACATGTGCATCACTGCACACTGGGTCTCTTTTTCAGGGGCTAAAGCAAAGCTAAACTCAGGTGTTGACACTAACATTGTTTTTAAAGGTGCTCGGAAACATGCAACACTAGCCATGTTTGGTTTGGAGAAACGTCACACAGCAGAAAACATTTTGGATGTCTTTAACACAAAGGTCCTTAACTGTCTGTCCCCACTAAAACGCAAGGTTGGTTATGTTTCCACGGACAATGGCTCCAATATAGTTAAGGCCATGAGGGACGGTTACTATTTCAGAGTGCCGTGTTTGGCGCACTGTATAAACCTGGTTGTCCAAAAATTCTTGGGTAATAAACGCAGTGCAGCGTACAGTGTATTGGAGAACTGCCGAAAAATTTGCAAGCATTTCAGGCATTCTTTTAAGGCCCGCAAGCAGCTGAGGAGCATGCTATATCAATGTCAAATGCCAGTGAAAGCACTCATCCAGGAGGTGGTAACACGTTGGAACTCAACCTTCTACATGCTTGAGCGTCTGTATGAGCAGTATACGCAACTCGATCAATATTTCTTGAAAGAGGGTATAGAGGAGCTGAGGATGGGTGGGCCGCAATGGAACATAGTTGAAAGCCTAACACGCATGCTTCGTCCTTTTGAGGTCTTCACACGTGCAGTCAGCAAGGAGGACTCTAATTTGGGAAAAGCTATCCCATTGTTGTACATGCTGGAGGACCAACTGAAGGAGGTGTGTTCTGTGTTTCGAAAAGATGACAAAAAGAAAGACTCTTTGCTTCTGGCTGAGCAATTATTAGAGCTCCTACAAGGTGATGAACGTCTTAAAAAGATCCACTCAGAACAGCATTACATTTGTGCTACTATTCTGGATCCACGCTACAAAAAGGCGCTGGCAGGCAGAGCATTCTTTCCTTTTGCTGATGAAGATGTTACAAAGTACAAACGTTGGCTAGCCTTGTCAGCCAAGAAGTTTGAAACAGAACGGCTGGAAATTGAAGGAAATGGCAGTACATCAGCAGGCCATCCCCAGTCAAAACAATCCACTTCTGCACCTGTGGCTGTGGCACAAGTGACCTCTCAGCCGTTAAAGACACCGGCAACCGGATCATCTGCACGAAAGACAACAGAAACATTGGAGGCTGAAGAGGATTGGCTAGCTCTGCGTGGGTTTGGTTCTCAAAAGGTCAGAGGCACAGCAAGAGCTACGCAAAGTGGAGGAACCTTGGAGGAGGACCTTGAGTCGATGGTGAAGGACTATCTGAATGACTCCACAGAGGTCTATGTTAATTCTGACCCATTGGCGTATTGGCATGGGAAAAAAGAATTGTGGCCACAGCTCACCAACCTGGCTTTAAACTACTTGTCTTGCCCACTCGCAAGTGTGTCTTCTGAACGGGTTTTCAGTGCGGCTGGTGGGATTGTAACTCCCAAACGGAGCCGCCTCTCGCCCAAAAATGTGGAGAGGTTAACAATGATCAAGATGAATCAGCACCTCATACCACCAGATATAAGAGTACGAGAGAGCGTGCCGGATGAAGAGGAGGTGGCCAGCACCATAGATGAGGGAATTTCTACTCTGTCAGGTGGCACTGACCTCACCCTGGCTGAATTCGCAGAGTATGATGACGAAGCCTTATTCTTATTCCTGGACCGTGATAGCGACTTCGAGCCCTGAAAATGAGACAACGAATCAATAACTTTCTTTTTCATCCTTATTCACTTTTATTCCTGTGTGTCTGTCTTTCTTTGTTGTGCACAGTTAATATAATTCAAACTTTAATCAGATAATCACAAAAACAAGCCCATCAGCAGAACTGTCTTCACTTGTTTGCTAATTTATTTGAAGGTGCCGCAGTCTGCATTCCTCAGGTTCACAAGTTCAGAAGAACATGCTCCTCTATCCTCCTCCTCCAGACTCCTATTTCCATCAAAGCAGAGGGCTGGTTTACGCCCAATGAAGAAAGACTCAGCACTTGTGGGGGTGTTGTTCTACCTCTTTGCAGGTGAGTTGACGGGTCTGGGGCCATTGCTGGGAAGCACTAAAAGTGGTTTGTGCCAAATCCGAGGCGGAAATTTTTTTGTGTTTTTGATGACTTGCTTGCCTTTGAGGTGCTCTTAGGGGGGGTTCCGTCTGTTTGTGGGTGACTTTCGTGGTCTGAGAGCATTGCTGGGACACTCTAATCTTGATTGCATTTGCTTTTCAGGAAATCCGTCGTGCCAACCCCGACTTATGGCCTAGCTACGCAGCGCGTTTGGACCGAAGGCCCAGAAATATTGCAAGTATGAGATTTTGCTTTTGGCCTGTTTGGGGGTGTTATGCTTCTTGGCGGGTGGGTTGCCGGGTCTTGGGGCATTCCTGGGAAGGTCTAATACCGGGTAGAAGTGGTTGGGACAAAATCCAGGCCGATTTTTTTTTGGGCTATTTCTGACATTTTGCTCTATGTAGCGTTTTCGGGGGCCTGTTTGGGGGGCTTCCTGGTGTTTGTGGGTGAGTTTTGTGGTCTGGGAGCACTGCTGGGACACTCTAATCTTGATTGCATTTGCTTTTCAGGAAATCCGTCGTGCCAACCCCGACTTATGGCCTAGCTACGCAGCGCGTTTGGACCGAAGGCCCAGAAATATTGCAAGTATGAGATTTTGCTTTTGGCCTGTTTGGGGGTGTTATGCTTCTTGGCGGGTGGGTTGCCGGGTCTTGGGGCATTCCTGGGAAGGTCTAATACCGGGTAGAAGTGGTTGGGACAAAATCCAGGCCGATTTTTTTTTGGGCTATTTCTGACATTTTGCTCTATGTAGCGTTTTCGGGGGCCTGTTTGGGGGGCTTCCTGGTGTTTGTGGGTGAGTTTCGTGGTCTGGGAGCACTGCTGGGACACTCTAATCTTGATTGCATTTGCTTTTCAGGAAATCCGTCGTGCCAACCCCGACTTATGGCCTCGCTACGCAGCGCGTTTGGACCGAAGGCCCAGAAATATTGCAAGTATGAGATTTTGCTTTTGGCCTGTTTGGGGGTGTTATGCTTCTTGGCGGGTGGGTTGCCGGGTCTTGGGGCATTCCTGGGAAGGTCTAATACCGGGTAGAAGTGGTTGGGACAAAATCCAGGCCGATTTTTTTTTGGGCTATTTCTGACATTTTGCTCTATGTAGCGTTTTCGGGGGCCTGTTTGGGGGGCTTCCTGGTGTTTGTGGGTGAGTTTCGTGGTCTGGGAGCACTGCTGGCTATATATACTTTACTTTGCAAGAGGTTTGAAGCAAATCCATGGTGGCTGAGGGGACTTAGGGCCTAGCTGCAGAGCGCGCGCGGAGTGATTTGGGAAATTTGTGAAAAAGTGACTAAGTCCCCATTTTTGTACTTTTGCTCTTTGGCTGTTTGGGGGTCTTCTACTCGTTTTCTCCTGGGTTGACGGCTCTGGGGCCATTGCTGGGAAGCTCTAATACCGGATAAAAGTGTTTTGGACCAAATCCCAGGCGGAATTTTTTTGTGTTTTTGATGACTTGCTTGCCTTTGAGGTGCTCTTAGGGGGGGTTCCGTCTGTTTGCGGGTGAGTTTCGTGGTCTGGGAGCACTGCTGGGACACTCTAATCTTGATTTCATTTGCTTTTCAGGAAATCCGTCGTGCCAACCCCGACTTATGGCCTAGCTACGCAGCGCGTTTGGACCGAAGGCCCAGAAATATTGCAAGTATGAGATTTTGCTTTTGGCCTGTTTGGGGGTGTTACGCTTCTTGGCGGGTGGGTTGCCGGGTCTTGGGGCATTCCTGGGAAGGTCTAATACCGGGTAGAAGTGGTTGGGACAAAATCCGCGCGGAAAAGCCTTTAGTTTTGGCACTTTTTGTAACTTAGGGTTCGTTAGGGTTAGCCCTAGCAGCAGGATTGCATGTGTTTCGGGGTGTTCTAGATTTTTCAAACTGAGTTCTGGGGTCTTAGAGCACTCGTGAGAATGTGTAATTTTGGTTGCAAGTCATTCGAAGAAAATCCATGGTGGGAAAGGGGGGATTTGGCATAGTTAAAGAAAGCCTTTGCCACTATTCTTAACTTAGGGTTCGTTAGGGTTAGCAGTATTTCTATTGCATGTGTTTGAGTGGGGGGGATTTCGAGTCTTGGAGCGATGCTGGCTATGGCTACTTTTGCTTGGTTGCTTGCAAGTGGTTTGAATGCAATCCACGGTGGGTAATGGGTAATTAGGGTACTTCGGCCTACTTTTACTTTCAAAGTAAGTTTTGTCACCAGTTTTCTGCTAGGCCTCGTTTTTCGAGATTTGATTGGGGGTCTTCTACATTTTTGCGACTGGCTTTAGTAAGGGTCTGGGTGGGAGCACTGCTAGGAAGATCTAATTTTGTTCTAAAACACAGTTTACAGTACACCTAGCTTGAGGGGCAAGATCCGATACATTAATTTGCCCATACTTATTTATCCTTCAAAAGGTGACTCAGAGTACGCACTTTCAAAAACATTGTACTGTCTACTAGGAAAAACAAATTGTGACTTTTTGCACTCCACAGCCTACATACCTTATATTTATTTATCAGTGGTGTTGTAATATTATATCACTTCCTGTTTTTCGTTGAATAATTACAGGCCGGGTTTCAGTCTCTGCAATGGGGAAAAAAGGATGGAGTCAGGCTTCACAGTAGCGAGCCACAATTCAGCATCAGGCAGGCAGTGGACAGGGTGTCTTCTGGTGACCAACATCGATGGACGAAGCGTCGGCTGCAATGGAGGAGTGCCGCTAATAGGAGGATTTTTTTTCTGCGGGCAACTTACTTACCACTTCCAACAGGACCACTACAACCACATAGATACAGTATCCCTTGCCTTTTTCTCTGACTGTGACTGCATTTCTTGGCTCTCTCTCTGCTTCTACATTGATCCCTTAACACATCACTTAGTCCACTCCACTATCACATCTGCACCACACATAGTCATTTGTAAGTGCTCCTACGTAATTCGCAAGTCGCAGCACGCCCCAGGCCGTAGAGGACTGGGATGGCCCCAATGATGAAGCATGTCACCAAGGGGCAACCCTGGTGAGTGAGGGGACACCTAGAAAAAAAGCAATTTCTCCTTTTCTATCTACTATACCTTCTGTCAGGTTACGCAGCCCCTAAGCGCCTACCGTACTATGAAACTACATTTCCCATGAGTAGGCGGGAGACTTGCAGACTATTTAGTGAGACTATATGAGAGTACCCTTGTATGTTAGGACAGCACTTCACTGATGCCTGTCTTGTCTTCTGTTACAGGTATCCTTTCCCTGCTGACCCTACCTTTACCCATCCCACATTTTTTATTTTAGTTTGTTATTTTTCTCCCCCGCCTAATGCCTCGAACACCCTGTGTTTACACTTCTGGGTGTTGGTGACATTTGGAGGTGGAACCATATTTGCATCGACTGGATCACGGGGAGTAAACCTGACACCTTCCAGACCAACCCCATTGAGTGTTGTTGTGAATGGATTTATAGTGACCAGCAAGGCTCTCAGGTATCTGGCTACAGAGACCTTATGTTGAATATAGTTATCAATATTTCCACCCACGCCCTGTACTGTCGCATTCTTTCTTCCACAGTTGTCGAAAGTACTAATTACTTTTAACTGACATGCATGCAGTTACAGTAGTGTATGCACTTTCAAAGATTGATGGATAGGTTTGTACCCAAAGATTTGTTTATGTTCACAATTGTTCGTCCATGCTGTGCTACTTTTTCTTGTCTCCCAAAACCTTTCCCAAAAACCCCCGTACCCATCCATTTTTCAAACCCTAACCCTCTTCCCCCGGGCTGTGTGGTTTTGATTGATGTGTGACTAAATTACAGCAATAAATCCACACACTTGCTGGGGAGGATAAGGTGATAGCAACAGGCTGGTGAAGAAATCCGAGGATATATTCTTACTCTGCTTGACAAAGACCCATGGCTAATGTCAAAGAACTTCAACCGAATTAGTTATACTTTAACATTTGTTAGGCTACAACGTGGCACTGTTCTAGTGTACTTCTGTCACCTGCTATATTCTGTATTGTACCTTTGTATTGCTCAGGAGGACAAACCAGATTTCATTTTCTTTTTTTCATAGGCAAGCAACTGCCACTGTGTCACACCACTAGTACCACCGCTATGAGGAAATTTTATCCGCCCAGGATTGCCAACCTTATTTGCTGTTTCCCGTGGAGCCAGCCCTGGGCCTAGCCCTACTTGCAAACAGAAATTACAGGTAAGATAGGCGTTTGGTTGGAGGTAGTATAATGGAGTATTAGGAGAGACGAGAGATTTGATTGACGGTAGTACTACTAAAGTCCTAGGACTATTCAGGAAAACAAACTTACTGTTATGTTAAACCCCCACCCACCAGACTCAAAAGCAGTAAAAAACAGGTATGGTCAGATAAAGTTTCAAAAAGTATATTTTTATAGCCCTAACAAAAGAATCTCCCGCAAGACCCTCCCTAACCCCAACGATTGTCCTTCAAAAGTCCCCAAAAATCCCAACTCCCAATTCCCACCCCCCAAAAGTCTCTAAAAAAGGGGCAAGGGACACTATGGCAGGGTGCTGTTGGAATTAGCAGCCAGGGCATCATGCTCCTTGCGGAGGGTGGCAAGTTCGAAGCGGAGGCCCTCCACCACGTTCTTATAATTATGGACCTCCTGCTCCAGGTAGGACAGTCTGAGGGATAAGCGGCGCCGGTGTGCCTTGCAAATCCTGTGAGGGGCAGCTGCTTTCTTTGCTGCTGGGCGGTGGCGTTTGGCTTTGGTAGCCCGGCTCCGTACCGCTGGAGCACTGCGCTGGCTGGCAGCCCGCACGGAGGAGGAGGCAGCTGTCCCAGTGGACGTTGTTGTTGTTCCAGACTGCGTCTCCTCCTCCTCCAGGGCCACCAGCCGCCGATATTCAGCAACAGTGGCATCCAGCCTCCGTTGCCGGGCCATTCGAGCCAGCTCCTTCCTCCTTGATGGTGTCTTGGATTTGGAAGGAGCAACTACATGAAAAAAGAAAGACATAGTCTGTAACCAATGCTCCTTAAGATTAACACAAAATGATTGAGCAGAAAGTTGTCACAGTACAAGTAGCAAATTGAAAGCACAGTGCATAACTATTGAGGACAGTATCTATGTAACCTCCGACTTCTTCATCCTTGCTCTAACATTAGTGGGAGTTTAAGGAACAAATTCTACGAGCACTATGGACTTCTATTACAGTCGACTATGACAGTACACCACTCTTATTCTTCTTCTTCTCTCTTGTTTAGGAAAATTGGTACGTTATCTTATGCAAGCCGGCATAATGCCAGCGCAGTGAACTTGCACCCGAGAAAAACAGACGCACACCATGGTGAGTGAGACAGACTTGCGTTACTGTACCGGTCCAGTACATGCAGGTGGTGAAGCTCTTACTTTTCTATTACGGGTGGCACTGAGAATACTCTGTTAAAAGGGCTACTGCTTAATTAATTTAGCTTTCACCCTACAGTGCAAATGAGTATTAGAAAAGGAAAATGAAGAAGCTAAATTATCTGATTATCTATCACTTCACATGGGATGTATTTGATGACATATGGGATGACTTTAGGTGCTTTGCTTATTATTGAGTGAACAGTGATACCCCCACACATGAATGACGTACTACTACTAAACTAAAGTTATTAAGGGAGGTAGGGAGTGCCCACCGTAAAAACTGGATATATGCTGTGCTTGCAGTTGCAATACAAACTACTGCTACTATTCATGGTAGTCTTTGGACAACGTTACAACTTCTTTTCCTTGCCTTTCCTACACTGGAACGGACGTGCGGGTGCGGTGTTACATGCTCTTCAAAGTAACACTTAGTTCATCCAGTGACCGTCTACTCTCTCTAGATTCACATATGCTATCTAAGAGTCAGATAGTACCATGAATGATCCAGGCATCCATCCATTCAAAGTATATTGCACACATACAGTTTCTGTCTCACCCACCCAGGCTGTTCTCCTTCCCCCATCCTTGCTTCATCATTCACCCAGCCATGCACCATACCATTTTCTTACCTTCCCAGCCACCTCGGGGACCAAGCAAACACATATCATTCTTCTTTGCCAGTCATCATTACATTTCTCGTGCTTCCACACTTACTTACACCCTTCTTTCGCTTTTCGTTCATCCCATCCATCAAGTTCACCTCAGATCTGATTGGGATTCTTCTCGCCAAAAACTTCACAGCTAAGTCGAAGTACATTTAGAGGAGGCTACTACCTGCTTTTTTTATAATACACCCGTGCAGAAAGCACACTCTGCAGTCTTCAATCTCAATGACTAAGGAATGTATAGCTTACCTCTGCCCGCCACCACCGTGTGAACCCTCACAGGCATGTCCTTTTCCGGCACTTGCACCGCCTCCTCCCCAGAGTTGTCCTCCTCGTCCAATGCCACCACCTCCGCGCTGGCCCCGTCTCCAGATGTTCCACCTACAAAGTACATTTAATAATGTTAGAATACACCACTCACTACTATATAATATTTGGTCTAGGAGGAAGAAAGAAATGTGAAAAAAAGTGTACAATTTAATAATTTTTGACTGTGTACTCTAGAGTAAAAATGTCCCTTTTTCCAGGGAAGGCTGTTGTCTTGCTGCACTTTTTGGCACAACTGATGAATGTTTGCTTTTTACTTTTTAACACGCACCACTTTTTCTCCTAACAGACAGAACCTTGACTTCTAAGAACACGAGCAGGATCAAGTTCAAACCAGGTGAGAGCTCGGCTCGACCACAAGAAATGTGTCCAATTAATCGTCAGCACTAAGCACTTTTCCATTTTCAGTTACACGTTCACTTTTATGACAAACTTGAATTTAATAAATGTGTTTACTTTTAATAAAGCTTTTAAACTTAAATAGACTCTGTGGTTTTTGGTCCTCCAGACTAGAGTGGATGAGCTAAAGGTTTTCGAATTTTTGCAAGCATGAGTCCGTGCCTCTGCCATCGGTGACTTTGGGAGCTAAATGACTCTGCCACACTATCTAGTCAGTAAGGAGATTGGGGGTTCAACTACAAAGTCTGTTATCACTGAGGTATGTGGAAAGTCTAACAGTTACAGCACCTATTATAATTGATAAGCTAAGCGATGCATTATTTAGTGTCCATAGTTCTGTTTGTGCAGATTTGTCCCTGCAACAGTAGTAGAATGGATTGTCCTATCCAAACCAAAAGTAAAGTAGTATCTTATTATTTCTTGGTGGTGGTCATTCACCTTTTTATTGTTGGCAATGGTCAAAGCATAAACATTTAGAATACTTGAAAAGACATTATGGACAATCCCAGAGGACTACACTCAGTGCATAGAGCTATTGCTGACTAGAATGGGAGTCCAATGGAAATGCCAAATGTGCAATCTTAGTTAGCTACACAGACAGACTAATAAGAATAATCTAGTAATACCACACGGAGTCATAGGGATAAGAATTTAGATCCTGTCTACAAGAAGATCAAAGACGATTTAGAAAAAATCGAATGAGGAACGCTAGGAAAAAATAAGTACTCTATATTAAAATTAAAACTTACTGGGGCCAGCAAAGGAGCCCTCGACTGCCCGGTCCTGGCCTGCATCGACAACAGCACCCTCCTCCTCCTCCTCCTGTGTCCTCCTCTTGCCCCTGGGGGAAGCTGATGTACAACATGAAAGAAAGAAAAACAGAAAACATGGATGATATTTATTTCTCAACCAAATCAAACATTTAAAAAAGAACTAACAAAGTAACAAAATATTTTTGCGAAATAGCAAATAGGGAACGACTCCACGGGATATATTATTGACCAATCTCATGTGGTCGACTACGTCATTACTTTAGTATTGCTTGATTTGCGGACCGTCGAATTGGAAACTACCCTATGTAACTCACTAAACAAAGTACTAAAAAGGTTTGCCTAGGATTGGCAGGCAGCAGTCCGCAGCACGCAAAGTGACAGCCAAAGTCCATCGTGATTGAAGATCAGCGACAACACTAAAGTTTCCTACTACATTCACCAGTCATTAAAATACTCAAACTATTAATCCACCACCACTATTTCTTCTTATCGCCATGTGTACAAAGGAAGGACTGGACTTGAGTCTGTAGGGGCTGATTTATAAGGCCCTTGCGGCTCTTTTGCTCCATTGTTGCGTGACTTTTGTGACGCAGCGACAGCACAAAAGAGGCGCAATGGTGCGGCGTATATTAACAACGTGACGCATCTGGGAGATGCATCACGTTGTAAAGCCCTGCGCCAATAGGGGTGTTCCGGCGCAAGGGAGGGCGTTCCTGCGCAGGAACGCATCCTAAAAGTGGCTGAGGGAAATCTACAAGATTTCAATCAGTCACTTTGAGGACAATGATGCGTGACTCAAACCCTGCGCCTGCTTGAAGCAGACGTACGGCTTGACGCAGCATTGGGGATAGGGCACCCCAGAGAATTGATGGAGCTGCACCATCGTTGCGACGCAACTCCAGCAATGCGCCACCTTTACGGCACAGATGCGTAACGCTTTGGTGACGTTTTGGGCCCATGGCGCGCCGCATTGTAATACGGCGCACCATGGGTGATGGTGGCGTGACGCACAATTACTGGCGCATCCCTGCAACTTTGCAGGGATGCGCCGGTAATTAAAAATCTGAACCTTAGTGTGTAGCATTGCGCAGTTCTTTCAACTACACTCATACATAATTTCACAGGCCAATGAAATGAACACAAAATCTAAAACAAATAAGCATAGTAGCAACACTACTGAGAAGGAGAGCAGTGTACCTGAAATGCACAGAAGATTTTGAAATAAAATGTACCTACAATGTAATGAGCAGCATTATTGCTCTTGGTAAAAAACAAAAATTTGCAATATAATAACACAGCAGGAGAAAACATAGTAGTAAAGACATAGCTACTACTACTCACCAAGCCCGGGGATCTCAAGGCCAAGGAGGTCGAGCAGATCTCGCTCACGGGTCAGGACATCCGTCCAGCGGTGGGTGGCCTGGTTGTAGGTGCGCCAGACCCGAGAGTGGTGGTAAATGGCCTGGCACACCTTCTCCCACCGCTTCCGGCGCTCCCGGGCCCCGTACCCGGCACTGATCTTGCCGCCTCCCATGATGGTCCTGGGGAGGCGGCGCTGAACATAAAAAATGAGTTGGGCCACCTCCTCCGGGGTAAAGATCTCCCGTGGCATCACTAGCTCCCCCCTCAAACGCCTGCACGGGAGCCGGACACGGGGTGCGGGACCCTTCCCCTTCTCGGGATGCTTCCCGGCTCCCTTCACCATGGTCTGGGCGGAAAGGAATAAAGAAAATAGAATAGGGAAGAGAAGAAAAGAAAAGAGTTTACAAAAGTAGTTTAAAATTAACCAAAAGTAGCAGTAAACACAAAAATATAGGGCTAGAAAAATAGAGGGATAGATAATAAGTAAAATAGATAAAAAAAAACTTCAAACAAGCAAAGGATGGCAGAGATTGACAGAGGATACAAAGACCATGCCCAGAACCATAGCAATGAATGAGAAACAAGATGGCCGCGCCCGTTCACGACCGCGCGGGTAAGTTCGCGCGAGATTTTCCTTGCGAACACGCGCGAGACTGTACTGGCAAACCGCGGACTTTGCGAGATTACACTTCGCGCCCGGAAACGGAAATACGTCAGGCAAACAAGATGGCTGCGCCCTTGAACGACCGCGAGGGTAACTTCGCGTCTTGCGCTATGAGCGGCTCGCAAAAACGCACAAAACCTTGCCAACTAACACGCCGCAAAAAAAACAAATTGCATATTCGCACGAATTTGCGGCTTCCGAATCCGATCTTGCGCGTGTTCGCACCCCGCGAACCCCGCGAAATTGCAGAAAAACGAGTTTTTCAAAAGTGAAAGCACTCGGCAGGGGCAAGAGTTCAAACTCATCATTAGTAACAATTCCCGGTAGTGCTTCCTGACTGGGGCCCCTCCAGAATTCAGTTGCTAGTTGCAACAATTGTATGACCCTGCTCTGACCCTCACAGCAGGCTCATACAATAGCTACAAGTAGGCCACAAAGAAGGTCCTGGGGAAAAAAAATGCACTGCAACAGAAAGCAAAATTACAGATAAGGAAGCAGGTGCCAGACTGGAATTTTAAAACAGTGACACATTAATAAACTAACCCCAAATTAATTCATCTGAGTTGAAGCAGGGATGGTGTGCTTGCTTTTCCCCCCCATAATCTACAGTAATGATGAACCAGAGGGTGGCATTGATGTAACAGAGGGTTGCAGTGGTGAAACAGAGGGTGCTGGGAACCTGTGATGATGAACCAGACGTAGAAACAACATAATTCGCGACCGTTGCGCGACGAAATGTAAGTTCACAATTGCGAACTGGTACGAAACCCTCGCGAACTGGCAGAAATCCTTGCGAACACAAAAAAAAAAAAAATCCGCAAATTCGCAAGAATTCGCGGATTTTGCGGATTGCGAGTTCGCAAATCCGCAAATTCGCGAACGCGAGATCCGCAAAATTCGCCCATGCTTAGCCTGCCGTGGCCCTCCCTTGGGCAAGGGTCGCCTTGCGCTTTCCCATGATAGGACCAAACTACTGCACTCGGTATCAAGTCTCTGGCCAGAGAACTGGCATTATTAATAGTTGGTTGTAATAATTGACTAGGTTAAGTTAAAAGATAACTCTAAGATATCAGAGTGTCAAAAACCTCCAATTCGCAGTCACACAGCGTACTTGATGCTGATATCGATACAGGACTGGTTAAGACAAACAGCCTTCCTACCTGCTCCTCGTCCACTGCAGCTGCCACTGAACAGCAAGATGTAAGGTGCTCTGGAGCATTGGAATAATGCACAAAAGTAGTGCCATGGAGGAGTGGTAAATGATATCCGATCCAATGACAAACCAAGGGAATAGGCCCTGCCCAGCCTCGTCCAGTCTCTGATGGGAGCAGACGGGCCAACCCTTGGTCCGGGCTTCGTCCGGGCACGGCCTGGCCATGCCCATGTGCCTCCCATGCTGCGGGAGCCCTGGGCTGAGTTGCAGTTTACTGTAAAAAATATAACTTTGTTTTTACTTATTGGAGTTTTATCTTTTTTGTCTTGTTTTATTTATAAAATTAAGCTCTATTTTTGTAACTTGGAATCTTTTTGTGTGTTGTTTTCACTATTTGTCTGAAGTCTCTCACAAATACTTTATACATTGCCCCTAAAGTTAAGCCTGACTGCTTTGTTTCAAACTATCAGAGGGTGCGTGCAGGTTAATTCAGGGTTGCTTGCACCTCACCTAGGGCCTTATTTATGGAGGCCTTGCGTCAGTTTTGCGCCGCCGGTGCGTCACTTTTTGTGACGCACCAGCGGTGCAAAAATGTGCCTCGTTGCGCCATATTTAAAAAGTGACACATCTAGGTAGATGCGTCACTTTTTAAACCCCTGCGTCACATTATACCTGCGTCAGTTATAATGTATGCAGAGGGGGCGTTCCCCCGCAAAAAGCCTCGTAATAGTGACGCAGTGAAATCTATGAGATTTCACTGCGTCACTTTTAGGACGCTGTTGCGTCAATATCTTGCGCCTGCCTCACAGCAGGCGTAAGACTGACGCAAGCCCTTTCACATGGGGCTTTCCCCATGTGAAAGGACGCATTGCTGGAGTTGCGTCACTTTTGTGACACACTCCAGCAATGCGTCACTTTTGCGCCTACAGATACGTCAAAAATACTGACGTATCTGTAACTCCTTGCCACATGATGCGTCATACATTAAATATGACCCATCAGGAATGTCGTAAGGGGTGCGCAGTGAAAAGTGACGCATCGCTGTTTTCACGCAGCAATGCGTCAGTTTTGATAAATAAGGCCCCCTGACCGTGGTTGTGGTTACTACTTGACAAGGGATTATATGCCTAGTCGACCAGGAACCCAAATTCTAACATTGACTAATCAGACTTTTGAGTAGCTTGAAGCCCTTTTTGAGGTCTTCAAGACCCTGTCTATAGCCTTCTTTATCTTCATAGGAATAGCTCCTTTGTCAAGAATGTTAAGCCGCTCTAGAGCACATTTTAATGTTAGCTAAGGTGGATGTGAATGAGGGTATGAGTTTAGATCCAGCAGTTAGAGTCTTAGGGCCTTTATTTAGAGTTTAGCAGAAGAGATACTTTGTCAGAAACATGATGTAGATCCTGTCCACCATGTTACAAATATATTATCTTCTATGGGACTTGTAAACCAGCGAATGGGACCATCACATTTGAATGGAATATCCCATCCTCCAAATTTTAAACCAGGTCTGTAGTTTTAATGGGTGCTAAAATGTCTAGTGCAGTGGTTCTTAACTTTTTGACGTCTGTGGACCTAGACAGAATCAGTACTAAAAGTCGAGGACACGGCCTAAGCAACATCTACACTTTGAACCTAAAATTGAACACACAATACACCAGTATGCATCAAATACATAAATTATTAAATATGTTATTAATTTTATTGAATTCACAAATATAAAATATACAAATATCAATATTGTAATTTTAATGGGAAGGTTACAGATTTTCAAAATATGGTTTTATTTCTAAAAGGCAAGTGGTATGCTAGCATCTAGCATATCATGTTGTTTTCTTTGCTCCTAATTCAAACCCTCTTTTTGTTGGTGCATAATATGTATTTAATGAAGGTCACCTATTAGCAATACTAGATTCTATTTTCTGGACTTGTGCTACTCCCCCAAATCAACCTAAGGACACCAACTTTATTTAAATTCAAATTCTCTTACATTTATAGGGTGTTTTCATCTGTCAGTTGTATGTCTTGTTTTTTTAGGTAATTTAGTAACAAACTAAATTATTTAATTTTATAAACAGTCCAGGGCCCTGTAAGTAGGCATTGCAGAGCCGCAGGGGTCCATGGTACTCACAGTAAGAACTGGTGGACTAGATCATTCTGACTGGATGCAGCAGGAGTCCATCACCCAACGTTACTCATTGCTCTTTTGGTGTAGTTTGAATCTAAGTCACATGCATGTCTAAGCAGGATTGTAAAACATTTCCTACTAAACAGAAGGTAATTGGAATGCACATATATTCCTGGTAAGAGAGCATTGAATCCCTTTTGGAAATTTGATCCTGGGGAGTGCTCCCTTGTTTGAGTATTTAGAACTTGGTTTGGAAGAATGTCCAACTTTTGATTCAGTGCAGTTTTCTGGCTGAAGAATAAATCATGATCCAGTTTTGTATATGTACATTGAGGCACAGATACAGTCCCATTATGCAATCAGTACAGTGTTGGACATTTGCCTGTCTGTACTGTGCTGTGGATTACAAATGAGGAAATGACCACTGATAAAGAGGCATGGATTTTAAGCTCGAGTATAATGGGTAGCTCCCTAAAAGCAAAAAAATAGATGGATGGTGTTAGAAATGGGGGTCTCTAGTTGGCACTGGCTGGCGCCACTGTCCAAATGGGGACCCTTCCTCCTAAGTCAGGGCAAGGGGTTCAACCCAATTGATACCCCCTGCTCAACCCTGTGGTAACGTAGCACAAGCAGTTAGGCCTATCTCAGAGGCAGTGTGTGAAGCGTTTATATCCACATACAATGAGGCAGCAATGACACCACAAAAGGACACATCTCAGGTAGAAGAGAAAAATAATATTTTTATCTAGCAGTTTAACTCAACTCTTAAAGCGCGTCAACAATACCAATTTACGTCAACCCATAGGGACTCAAAGGAATAACAACGTTTTCACCAAATCGTAACACTGACGTCATTGAAAAGGGGACAGCACGCAGCTACTCAAAGAAGCGGAGACGGTGACAGGCGGAATCCCAGCGACCACAATACGGGGTGGCAAAGGACTGCAGCGTGCATCGACACTGACTGTGGCACTCGGGGACATGTGGGCTCTTTGCAGTAGCTGCACGCAGCTGCCGCTGCCCGGATTGGGAGAGGCACGGACTCTCGTTGTGTTATCCGTTGTGGGCGCACAGCGGCAGCAGCTCTCTCTTGGCTGCGGCGGCCCACAGGACAATGCCTGGGGGATGCAAAGTAGTCAACGGTGTCAAGGGTGCGGGCGCTCAGTGGCTACAGCTCTCTCTCAGCTGTGGTGACCCCCGGGACATTTCCAAAGGAGGATGCAAAGTAGTCAAAGGTGTCAAGGGTGCGGACGCTCAGTGGCTACAGCTCTCTCTCAGTTGCAGCGCCCCACTCCACAAAGCACAATGCTGCACAGTAACACAGGGTGATGGGTGCTCAGCAGCTACAGCTCTCCTTTGGCTACTGAGGCCCCCGGGACAGCTCATGGAGTTGCACAGTGGCCAGGGGTTTGGGCACTCAGCGACTGAGCAACTCTTCCGGTTGCAGGTGCCCACGGGACCACTCACTATGGTGCACAGTAGCAGAAAATGTGGGCACTCAATGGCTACAGCTCTCTCTCAGCTGTGGCCGCCCACGGAACAAATCGTGATCGTGCACAGTAGCGAAAGGTGTGGGCGCTCAGCGGCTACAGCTCTCTTTCAGCTGTGGCCGCCCACGGGACAAATCACGATGATGCACAGTAGCGAATGGTGTGGGCGCTCAGCGGCTACAGCTCTCTCTTGGGTGTGGTGGCCCATGGGACAAATCACAATGGTGCACCGTAGCAAAAGGTGTGGGCACTCAGAGGCTACAGCTCTCTCTCCGCTGTGACGGCCCGTGGGACAGCTCACGATGGGGGAAGGTTCCAGCGGCTCTCAGCTGCGACAGCTCTCCCTCAGCTGCAGTGCCCTACATGGATCCTGCGGAAGGTTGGAGGGTGCAGGTTTAGGCGCGCTCTCAGCAGCGGTGGCTCTCATCTTAGCTGCTGCGTCCCGCACAGGTTTAGCAAAGGAAGGTTCAAACGTTCAGAGTTAGGCGGGCGCTCAGCAAAGGCAGTTCCCTCTGAGCTGCAGCGGCCCACACAGGTTCAGAAAAAGTTTCAGAGGAGGTCCAGTACGCGGTATAGAGACAAAATATCGACTTTTAATTATCGACTAGACATAATATCGAGTAAAAAATATAGAATAGACAAAATATCGACTAGACATAATATAGACATCCAAAATATCGACTAGAAAATTTTAATATCGAATAGAATGGACATAATATTGAATCAAAAATATAGAATGGACATAATATCGACTAAGTCACATTGGAAATCAGTGGGGATTTTTCAGGAAGCCCTCACTCACCACCCTGGGTGGTGACATGCTTCATCATCGGGCCCACCAGGAGAAGCCGAATGCCTCCCTGGTGTGCTACAACGCCAGATTACTGCGGAGCTGGTTCTTCGTGGGAAGGGTGTCAAGAAGAAATGTGAATTAAAAATGTTAAAAACTGTACCATACAAAAAGTTTATTCAATGGTCAGTTTGACATGGATAAAATATGTGTAGGAAATCTACCAGTTAATGACTTGGTTGTTTCAACTTAAAGTGGGGTCAACATGTTTCTGCCCATTTATGTGTCCTTTACTGGGCTTTCATCAGGACTGTAAGATTGTGTACCTCGGCGGTATGGACACGCTAAGGCCCACCCTTACCTGAGGACGTGAAAGTTAAAAGCAGGTGTAGAAAAATTATTAAAGGTGCAAAAAACAAACCATAAGTAGTGGGATACCCTCAATTTAGAGGTACCTGTATAATTTGTTATTTACAAGATCCACAGCCCATGGGAGGGGATGGAGGGGGTGGAGGCGACAATGGCACACCGCCCGCAACGCCTGTCACCTGTTCAGCACCTAGCGTCTCCTGCTACCGGACCCCTCGAATTTAAGGTAAGTTAGTATTAATTTTTCATTTTTGTGTAATATAATTCTGTAGCGGGTTGTGGGTCTATAGGGGAATAGGGTGGGAAGTAATTTAATTATAATTAATTAAATATTTTATTTATTGGTATTTATTTAGAATTAATTGTAAATTAATTATTAATTGGTAATTAATTAAAATATAATTGGTAATTAATTTTAATTGATTAATTGATAAGTATGTTAATTTTAGTATTTTATTTTCTGTAGCGGGTTGTGGGTTTATAGGGGAATAGGGTGGGAAGTAATTTAATTATAATTAATTAAATATGTTAATTTATTTATTGCTATTTATTTAGAATTAATTGTTCATTAATTATTAATTGGTACATATTTAAAATATAAATAGTAATTTATTGTACTTTATTAATTGATAAATATGTTACTTTTATTACATTATTTTCTATAGTGGGTTGTGTGTTTATAGGGGAATAGCTTGGGAAGTAATTTAATTGTAAGTAATTACATTTTTGTGTCTAATTTTTATTTATTTTTATTATTGTAAATTAATGTATTGGTAATTGGTAAATAATTAGTATTAGAAGGTAATTTTTATTATTTCATTTGTATTTGTAATTTTAATTGATTAATTAATATGCTTTATAAAATTGAAAAATATTGTAATTATTTTGTCATTGGTAGTAATATTTATGTTATTTATATTTATATATGAAGTATTTAATTTCCCTACTGTTGCACTCACTGGTGTGGGAATAGTACTTTTTACCCCTACGCTATCCAACGCTTTCCCTACTGTTGTTCTTACTGGAGTGGAAATAGTAATTTTTACCCCTACGCTATCCAACGCTTTCCCTACTGTTGCACTCTCTGGAGTTGGAACAGTAATTTTTACCCCTACGCTATATAACGCTTTCCCTACTGTTGCACTCTCTGGAGTAGGAATAGTAATTTTTACCCCTACGCTATCCAACGCTTTCCCTACTGTTGCACTCACTGGAGTGGGAATAGTAATTTTTATCCCTACGCTATCCAATGCTTTCCATACTGTTGCACTCACTGGAGTGGGAATAGTAATTTTTACTCCTAAGCTATCCAACACTTTCCCTACTGATGCACTAACTGGAATGGGAATAGTAATTTTTACCCCTACACTAACCAATGATTTCACCTACTGTTGCACTCTCTGGAGTAAGAATAGTAATTTTTACCCCTACGCTTTCCAACGCTTTCCCTACTGTTGCACTCACTGGAGTTGGAATAGTAATTTTTACCCCTATGCTATCCAACGCTTTCCCTACTGTTGCACTCACTGGAGTGGGAATAGTAATTTTTAACCCCACGCTATCCAATGCTTTCTCTACTGTTGCGCTCTCTGGAGTGGGAATAGTAACTTTTACTCCCACGTTTTCCAACGCTTTCCCTACTGTTGCACTCTCTGGAGTGGGAAGAGTTATTTTTACCCCCACGCTATCCAATGCTTTCTCTACTGTTGCGCTCTCTGGAGTGGGAATAGTAACTTTTACCCCTATGCTATCCAGCGCTTTCCCTACTGTTGCTCTCTCTGGAGTGGTAATAGTAATGTTTACCCTCTCACTATCCAACGCTTGCCCTACTGTTGCACTCTCTGGAGTTGGAAATGTAATTTTTACCCCTACCCTATCCAACGCTTTCCCTACTGTTGCACTCACTGGAGTGGGAATAGTCATTTTTACCCCTACCCTATCCAACGCTTTCCCTACTGTTGCACTCACTGGAGTGGGAATAGTAATTTTTACCCCTACGCTATCCAATGCTTTCCCTACTGTTGCACTCTCTGGAGTGGGAATGGTAATTTTTACCCCTACGCTATCCAACGCTTTTCCTACTGTTGCACTCTCTGGAGTGTGAATAGTAAATTTAACACTCTCGCTATCCTACGGCAAAAATATTGTATATGTTTTGTTAATAATATGTATATATATATATATATATATATATATATATATGTTCCACCAAAGCACCCGAGCTTTAGGAAGCACTCAACAGCAGGATAGTTCATCAGAGCTTTTTATTTCATGAAACCGCGCCCAACTTCTCCAAATATTAAAGTGTCCCTGACGCGCTTCCGTGCACCTGCACCTTTTTCATAGGGAGGGGGGAACAGACAAAAAGACGGACTGCATTACGCTTTCAATCTGTTACCAGCATGCCTTCTCCAGTGAATTGCGTGCTGGGAATTGTAGTGCCATTAATTCCCCATCGGTGGGCTCCGTGTCTTTTTGTCCATAATTCGTATCCCCAATCAATGCCAATGTTTGTTGAGCCCTCCAATGGGCCTCAGAGTAGTTAGTCGGTTTCCAATTACCAAATCCTGTGTTCTGTTCGAAGGCTGCACACCAGTTTGCAGCCCGCAGACCCGTTTACCTTGTCAGGCGGTGCATTCCTACACGGCCAAGGCAGCCGTGTATTAACATGTTCCACCAAAGCACCCGAGCTTTAGGAGGCACTCAACAGCAGGATAGTTCATCAGAGCTTTTTATTTCGTGAAACCGCGCCCAGCTTCTCCAAATATTAAAGTGTCCCTGACGGGTTTCCGTGCACCTGCACCTTCTTCATAGGGAGGGGGGAACAGACAAAAAGACGGACTGCATTTTGCTTACAATCTGTTACCAGCATGCCTTCTCCAGTAAATTGCGTGCTGGGAACTGTAGTGCCATTAATTCCCCATCGGTGGGGTCCGTGTCTTTTGTCCATAATTCGTATCCCCAATCAATGCCAATGTTTGTTGAGCCCTCCAGTGGGTCTCAGAGTAGTTAGCCAGTTTCCAATTACCAAATACTGTGTTCTGTTCGAAGGCTGCACACCAGTTTGCAGCCCGCAGACCCATTTACCTTGACAGGCGGTGCATTCCTTCACGGCCGAGGCAGCCGTGTATTAACATGTTCCACCAAAGCACCCGAGCTTTAGGAAGCACTCAACAGCAGGATAGTTCATCAGAGCTTTTTATTTCGTGAAACCGCGCCCAACTTCTCCAATTATTAAAGTGTCCCTGACGCGCTTCCGTGCACCTGCACCTTCTTCATAGGGAGGGGGGAACAGACAAAAAGACGGACTGCATTACGCTTTCAATCTGTTACCAGCATGCCTTCTCTAGTGAATTGCGTGCTGGGAAGTGTAGTGCCATTAATTCCCCATCGGTGGGGTCCGTGTCTTCTGTCCATAATTCGTATCCCCAATCAATGCCAATGTTTGTTGAGCCCTCCAGTGGGCCTCAGAGTAGTTAGCCGGTTTCCAATTACCAAATCCTGTGTTCTGTTCGAAGGGGGGCTTGGGGGGGGCAGCCGACCGCAGGGAGGTCCCCACCCCCGGGCTGATTGGGAGGGGCTAGTGGGGGGGGGTGTCATCAGAGCGCCAGCCTTGGGCTGCTTTTGGGCTGGTTTTGGGCTCCCTCGGTTCCTACTGAGGGAGCCCAGTTATATAATCCCTTGGCCCCTCCTCCCGGCCACCATTTTAGGTTGAATGACCTGGTGGCCGGGAGCTCATTAGTTAATTTGAAAATTTTTGTGGTGTTTTAATTAGACATGTCTGGTGAAGATTACCGAGTTCTTGAGGCAATCCGCCTTCTTAGTGAGGCGGGACGCCTGGACTTGGTGCTAGGTGACGTGCCTGGCGCGGCGCGTCCTCGGCGACAGGCCTCGGCGCGTGTTGCGGCGGTGGTTGCGGCGTGTGGTTCGCCGAAAAGGTCGCGAAAGGAGGCGGAAAGTGAGAGGGGCCGCCCGCGCTCTAGGAGAGCGGCCCCTAATACGGTGGTGCATGTGGAGGGGGAGACGGTTGCGCAGCGCGAGGTGGGATTGGGGGAGGGTGAGGTGCCGGCTCCCCTGGTGTCCGTGGGGCTGCCGGTGAGGTCGCTTTCGCTCCCCGCTGCACGTGGCAAGCGGTCCGGTAAGCGCGGAGGCAGGAAGCGCTCGGCCTCCGTGTCTCATGAGGCGGAGCTGTTGAATGCGGAGATGGCGGGTGGTGCGCATGCGCGCGTAGGAACCCTCGAGCCTCGCGCTGGCGGGGAGGGTGTGTTGCCGGCTGTTGGGCCTGATATTCAACTTATAGATGTGACGGATTCGGGGGCCAGAAGGACTGGACAGGTTGTGACTCCGAATTTAGACACAGGGGCTGGTGGTGATCGCTTTTCGACGCCGGCCCGTGTTTCTGGGGAGGTTTTACATGCTGGTGATGTTGCCTGTGGCGCGGTACAGCCGGCTTTTGTGCCATATAGCCCCCTGTTGTTTTCCCCCCCTGCATCAACCCGGGGAGAGGTACTTTCTGTACTCAGTGGTTCTGTGGGGGAGGGGGAGTGGGCGCAGGTGGAAAGGAGGGCAGGGGCAGGTTTGTTGGGTGAGCAGTCTGGTCGTGTTTTGTTGCGTGATTCACAGGAGGTTTCTGGGGCTGGCAAGGGGTTCGTTGGGCTTTCTGTGGGTGGTACTGACAACGTTCTTTTGCAGGAGAGTGGTGATAGGCAGGTGGGTGATAGATCTTGGGAGGGTTTGGATGTTTTTCCTTCCTGGTCAGAGGGGATTCGTGATGCGGGCAGGGCTACTCCCGTCCAGGGCACTGATATGTTGAGTGGTTTTGGGGGCACTTTGAGTTTTCCGGGTTTGCCTGTTGGGGGCAGATTGCTGGGGAGGATGGGGCAGCCCCGCTCGGATATCCAGCAGAGAGGGCAGGGTGGACTGGCTTCGGGTCCTGCGTCTAAGATTGTTCAGGAGTTGTTGAACTGGAGTAGTGGTGGTGAGGACGTGGAGCCTTCCCCTCCTCGGCGGGGGTTGTCGGTTCGAGCTAAGGGGTCTGTTTCTCGGGAGGTTGGTCAAGTGCAGTTTCAGGATTCTAGTTTTTGTATGGCTAGTGGTGTTGATAGTTTTGGCCGTTCTGGTAGTAAGGGTCCCGGCACATCAGTTCAGCCTTTTTCTTTGCAGGTCGGTGAGCGTCGTGGAGAGGCAGACTTGGTAGGGTGGAGTGCGGCCCAGTTACACCGAGGAAAAGGGAGGGTGGAGCCTGGCGCAGCATACCCCGTACCGGCGAGGGACCCCGGCGCGGTCAACGTAAGCAGGTCAAGCGCGACCTCGTTGGCCCCAACTTCTTCCTTTCAGGATCTCGGCGCGGTCAGCAGAAGCAGGTCGGGCGCGTCCTCGCTGGCCCCAACTTCTCTTTCTACAGGTATCAGCGGGGTTGGCAGAAGCGGACCAGGCGCATCCTCGCTGGCCCCATTGTCAGGTTCTTTGGATGTCGGCGGGGTTGGCAGAAGCAGGACCGGCGCGTCCTCGCTGGCCCCACATGTTTCTTCTCAGCAACGAAGGGATTCATCGTTGGTTAAGGTGTACAAAACTGGTCAACGTTCGGGGGAGTACAGACGGGTCCAGTCGGCTCCCCCGCCTCAGGTGTCTGTACGGGCTGGTAAGGCCCAGGTTGGTTTCAGAAGTCCGCCAACAGTGTTGGCCCCTCCTAGGTTGGAGGAATCGTTGGTTTTAGATTACGATGAGGAGAGCCCTGAGGAGGGCGAGATACGTGCTGAGGGTGCAAGGGGGGGGCTTTTTCACGCTTCTGATGATGTTTTACAGGCACCGGTGGTGGTGCGTCCGAGATCTACAGTCTCCAGACCAACCCGGGAGAGCGGCCCCGCGGTGAGGGTTCCTCGGTCAGGCGACGATGTTGAACAGATGGCATGGAGAGCGAGGCCGGCCCAACTGCCTTTATTGAATCCAGGTGAGCTTGCTGGTCCACGGGACAAGCCGTTTATGGTTTCTGTTGGAACGGGGGGGGATCCTCCTGCAGAGGGTGTGGATCTTAAGCTCCATAAGGGTCGTTATGTTAAGGATCAGGGAGTGGGCACGGGTGACGGGGGTGTGGGTTCTAAGGTGGATTCTGGGACTGTTACAGAGCCCATGGAGGTAGGTAAGGATCCCCCACACAGCAAGGAGCTTAAAATAAAGAAATTGCCTTACATGGGCGTCACGAAACCGTTGGGCGCTCATTTAATGCTGTCCACTAAGGAAAGGATTTGGAAAGGGGAGTACGTGGAATTATTGAAGCTCTTACATAGGGAAGTTAGGTCTAAGGAGGGGTCTAAGGAGGAAGAGTACGAGTTAGCCAAGCGCCCTAAGGTTCCTTTGACCATCGAAAATTGGACTGCGGCATTTCTTATATATGCTAGCGTGTACTGTGAGAAATTCCCTGAGCGCTGTGTGGCCCTGTTTAAATATATGGATGTGATCAGAAAGGCGCAGATTACTGGCAGTGGTTATGCCTGGTCACAGTACGATGAGGAATTCCGGGCTCGGATGGCTTGGGATCCTGAAGCAAAATGGGGGGAGTTAGATAATGACCTGTGGCAACACACTATGGGAGCATCAGCGGGTGGTAAGACGATTTTCACAGCTAGTGGGTATCCATTACCTTCACGGCCCTTTCAGGGTAAGCCCACTCGGGGAGGGGTGGGTGCAGCTGCGTCAGTTCAACCTGCCGATGGGACCTGTTGGGATTTTAACAGAGGATACTGTCCGAGAGAGTATTGCAAATTTAGACACGAATGCTCACAATGTGGTAGAACGCACCCACTGTCCAGGTGTTGGGGGCCTCGGGTTACAAGGGGCAGGCAGTGGTCTCAGCAGTCAGCCAATGCCCCTGCTCCTGCACAGCAGCCTCAACCTAACAGGGGGGGGGAAAACACTTCTGGAACTGGGCCCAAAGGCTCATACGCCAGTTAATCCTTTTCACTTGGCTGTGGCTCTGAGGGGTTATGGGAATGTCGAGGCTGCTAAGTTATTGTTGGAGGGTTTTCAGGAAGGTTTTCGTCTTGGTTACACAGGGCCGCGGTTGCGGCGGTGGTCAAAGAATCTTTTGTCAGCCCAGGAACATCCAGAGGTGGTGCAAGGAAAATTGGATAAGGAAGTGCGTGAGGGAAGGATGGCGGGTCCTTTTGATGATTGGCCCTTGGAAAATCTTATTGTCTCCCCAATTGGTGTGGTACCTAAAAAAGAGCCTGGGCAATATCGTTTGATTCAACATTTGTCATGGCCGGAGGGCTCATCGGTTAACGATTTCATTGATGGTGAGGCTGCTTCCGTGTCTTATTCTTCAGTGGATGTGGCCATGGCCCTGGTTGTATCTGCCGGCACTGGTGCGGCAATGGCAAAATGTGACATCAAATCTGCATTCCGTTTATTGCCAGTACATCCTGGGGACTGGGATCTTTTGGGGATTCAATTTCAAGGAAAGTGGTATGTTGATAAGGCTCTGCCAATGGGTTGTTCCATATCCTGTGCGTTATTTGAGACCTTTAGCACATTTCTCCAATGGTTTTTCACCGACACGTCAGGACACCAGCTTGTGACTCACTACCTGGATGATTTCTTTTTTGTAGGTGCTCCCAATTCCTCAGCATGCCAAAATGCTTTGCGAACATTCCAAACTCTGATGGAATTTTTAGGTGTGCCGTTGGCACCCGAAAAGACAATGGGCCCCTGCGCGACCATGTCTTTTTTGGGGATCGAAATTGATTCTACTGTTATGGAGGCACGCTTACCAGTGGATAAAAAAGCAAAAATGTTGGACCTCTTACATGTTATGTTGAACAAAGCAAAGGTGACAGTGAAGGAAGTGCAGGTGCTGCTGGGCCATCTTAATTTTGCTTGTAGGGTGGTCAGGGCCGGTAGAACTTTTTGCAGGCGTTTGGGTAGAGCTCTGTCTGGTCAGTTTTTACCCCACCATCACGTCCGCTTGTCAGCAGGTGTTAAGGAGGATCTGCGGATGTGGGTAGCCTTTTTACACTCTTTCAATGGCATTCCTCTGTACAGAGAAGAGAATTGGATTTGGGACGTCCAAATTTTTTCGGATGCTGCAGGCAGTGATGGTTTCGGTCTTTACTGGCAGGGCAGATGGTGCGCTGAACGGTGGCCTGCTGCGTGGAAGAACGGAGGCAGGAGTATTGCCTTTCTTGAGCTTTTCCCTGTGGTGGTGGCGTTGACTTTATGGGGTCAGGAGCTTGCTCACAAAAAAGTGCTGTTTCGAATTGATAATAAGGCTGTGGTGGACGTTATCAATCGGCAGTCGGCCAGGGATGCTCACGTCTTGAAGCTCTTGCGAGTCTTTGTGTTGGGGTGCTTGACGTATGATATCAGTTTTAAGGCCTTACACATTCCTGGTGTGGACAATGACATTGCGGATGCTTTGTCTCGTTCACAGTGGGAGAGATTCCATGGGCTAGCCTCGGAGGCGGACAGGACGCCGACCCGCATGCCGGAACATCTGTGGACTGTAGGCGAGACAGAGTTTTGCAGTTGGTGGTAGGTTCGCTCGCAGTTTCCACTAGGGCAGCGTATGAATTGGCCTGGAAAGAGTTTATAGAATCTGGGGCCAGCTGGCGCGCTCCGGGCTGGAGACGATCTGAAGATGTGGTACAGTTCATTCTTCACTTGATAGGCAGGGGTCTGACACGTGTGACGATTGCTGGAAAATTGGCTGGTATTGCGTTCATGGGCAAATTGCTGTGGGGCTACTCTCCTTCGGCAGGGGAGGTGGGTAAGCGCATGCTGGAAGGTTGGTCTAGGGAGAGGGGTAGGGAACATATGGTTCGCCGACCTTTGTCTTGGCAGACATTAGCCCGAGTTTTGCAGGTTTTGCCCTCAGTTTGCTTGAATGAGTTTGAGGTATGTCTGTTTTCTACTCTTATGGTTTGGATGTTTTTTGGTGCTTTCAGAGTTTCTGAGTTACTGGGGTCAAAAGTTACTTTTGGGGTGGGGTGGGGGAATGTTCGATTTTTGGAAACAGGGCTGCACGTCTGGTTGGCCCGGGCGAAAACTGATCAACACAGCAAAGGGAGGGGCATTTGGCTGGAAGCTTCTTCCCCTTCTGAGACGTGTCCTTTGATGTGGGCCAGGCGCTTGCGGGACTGTTCGGGGGCCGCCTTTGAGGGCCCTGTTTTTCAACATATGGATGGTTCTAGGGTGACTGAGTACCAACTGCGCATGGTTTTGCGTAAAGCGCTGCGTTTCATGGGCTTGGATGAGACACAGTATGGTACGCATTCTTTCAGGATTGGGGCAGCAACAGAAGCTCATAACAGGGGTTGGTCGCAGCAAGACATTATGTCCTTAGGGCGTTGGTCCTCCAACTGTTTTAGGCGCTATGTGCGTACTGATCCTGTTATGGCGCCTGCGGATGATAATTTTTCTTGAGTTTGATGCTGCTTTTCTTTTTCAGGTTCAGTGGCTGGCCCCCGTTCTACTGTCATGACCATCTGGATAGTGGGACATTCCTTCATTAGGCGCGCGGAAGATCAAGCTATAAGAAGCTATTTTGGTCACACGCTTGGTTTTAATTCTCGTCTTTTTAATGTTGTATGGAAGGGGAAGGGAGGTATGATCTGGAGGGAGCTTATCCCGGCCTTGAATTCTTGGTTGGTGGGAGGTATTTGTCCCGATGTATTGCTCTTGCACCTTGGTGAGAATGACCTTTGTGGAGTGAAGGGAGTGGTTTTATTGAGAGCAATGAAGAAGGATCTTTCCCTTATTCGTCAACAATGGGCGGGCTGCCATGTTTTATGGACAGAGTTGGTCCCTAGAAGAACCTGGAGGGGTGCGATCAAGCCTAGGGCGGTTGATAAGGCGCGAAGGAAGTTGAATTTGGAGGTTTCCCGTTTTTGTAGAGATCTGGGTTTTGGGCGGGTGTCTCATAAGGACATCCGTTATGACACTATGGAATTCTTTCGCAGTGATGGTGTGCATTTATCTCGTATAGGGATGGATTTATATTTATTGGAATTGCGAGAGGTGCTCTCTAGGTGCTTAAAGATTCAGAATTTTTTAGGTTGAGGTGTTCTGGTTCCTTGGTTGGTTAGTTTTGGGGGGCAGAAAGAGAGGGGTAATTCCTTTCCCCTCTTTTCTGGGTGGCGGAAATTGGGCGTTCTTGGTCAGCAGGGACATGAAGGTTGTTGGGGTTTTTGCTAAAGTTGGGCTATGGCTGGAAAAGTTTAAATAGTTGTTTCGTGGGGTGGTTACAAGGTTTTGGGTAATGTAAGTTGTTGGTGGGTAATTTTTGCAATGTGATGTTTTGCGGTGGGTTGGGATGATATTTAAATGATTATCAGGTTTTGGTATTGTTTGAATTGTAATTATGTTGTGCTCGGTGGGGGCGGGGTTTGTGACGTGTTAGGGGCGGGCCTGAAGTTTGGGGTTGTAAGGTAACATCTTATTTAGTGAGGACTAGTTTTGTGAGGCGGTTGCCAGGTTTGTATTGTTGTAAATATGCACCTGTTTCAATAAAAGTGGCCTTTTGCACACTCAATTTGGTCTGGTGTCTGCTCACCCCCCTCACCCCTCCCTCCCAAGGTGGGCTTGGGGGGGGGCAGCCGACCGCAGGGAGGTCCCCACCCCCGGGCTGATTGGGAGGGGCTAGTGGGGGGGGGTGTCATCAGAGCGCCAGCCTTGGGCTGCTTTTGGGCTGGTTTTGGGCTCCCTCGGTTCCTACTGAGGGAGCACAGTTATATAATCCCTTGGCCCCTCCTCCCGGCCACCATTTTAGGTTGAATGACCTGGTGGCCGGGAGCTCATTAGTTAATTTGAAAATGTTCCCTCCCTCCCTCCCTATTCTCGGTTAGCTCTGTCTCATCATCTTCCCCGGGTCTTTTAGTTATGTATTTATTTATTTATTTATTTTCATTATTTATTTATTTGTTTTATCTTCCATAATTTTTCGTCTTTTTGTCGGAACAGGTGGATATGGGGTAACAAAACATGTTGTTCATTGTCGCTTGGAACAGGTGCCGTGCGGAAATTGGGCGTTCTTGGTCAGCAGGGACATGAAGGTTGTTGGGGTTTTTGCTAAAGTTGGGCTATGGCTGGAAAAGTTTAAATAGTTGTTTCGTGGGGTGGTTACAAGGTTTTGGGTAATGTAAGTTGTTGGTGGGTAATTTTTGCAATGTGATGTTTTGCGGTGGGTTGGGATGATATTTAAATGATTATCAGGTTTTGGTATTGTTTGAATTGTAATTATGTTGTGCTGGGTGGGGGCGGGGTTTGTGACGTGTTAGGGGCGGGCCTGACGTTTAGGGTTGTAAGGTAACATCTTATTTAGTGAGGACTAGTTTTGTGAGGCGGTTGCCAGGTTTGTATTGTTGTAAATATGCACCTGTTTCAATAAAAGCGGCCTTTTGCACACTCAATTTGGTCTGGTGTCTGCTCACCCCCCCTCACCCCTCCCTCCCAAGGCTGCACACCAGTTTGCAGCCCGCAGACCCTTTTACCTTGACAGGCGGTGCATTCCTTCACAGCGGAGGCAGCCGTGTATTAACATGTTCCACAAAAGCAACCGAGCTTTAGGAGGCACTCAACAGCAGGATAGTTCATCAGAGCTTTTTATTTCGTGAAACCGCGCCCAACTTCTCCAATTATTAAAGTGTCCCTGACGCGCTTCCGTGCACCTGCACCTTCTTCATAGGGAGGGGGGAACAGACAAAAAGACGGACTGCATTACGCTTTCAATCTGTTACCAGCATGCCTTCTCCAGTGAATTGCGTGCTGGGAATTGTAGTGCCATTATTTCCCCATCGGTGGGGTCCGTGTCTTTTGTCCATAATTCGTATCCCCAATCAATGCCAATGTTTGTTGAGCCCTCCAGTGGGCCTCAGAGTAGTTAGCCGGTTTCCAATTACCAAATCCTGTGTTCTGTTCAAAGGCTGCACACCAGTTTTCAGCCCGCAGACCCGTTTACCTTGTCAGGCAATGCATTCCTTCACGGCCGAGGCAGCCGTGTATTAACATGTTCCACCAAAGCACCTGAGCTTTAGGAAGCACTCAACAGCAGGATAGTTCATCAGAGCTTTTTATTTCGTGAAACCGCGCCCAACTTCTCCAATTATTAAAGTGTCCCTGACGCGCTTCCGTGCACCTGTACCTTCTTCATAGGGAGGGGGGAACAGACAAAAATACGGACTTCATTACGCTTTCAATCTGTTACCAGCATGCCTTCTCCAGTGAATTGCCCGCTGGGAATTGTAGTGCCATTATTTCCCCATCGGTGGGGTCCGTGTCTTTTGTCCATAATTCGTATCCCCAATCAATGCCAATGTTTGTTGAGCCCTCCACTGGGCCTCAGAGTAGTTAGCCGGTTTCCAATTACCAAATCCTGTGTTCTGTTCGAAGGCTGCACACCAGATCAGCCCTGGAGCCCACTGGAGGGCCACGAACTGTGTGACAAATAAAGGGGCTTGAAAACAATGTGGCAAGAATAACGGACCCTACAGAAAGGGAAGATTATAACTACAAATCCCAGCATACATCTTGAAATAGAAGCAGATTTAATATGGGTAAAATTACTTTAAAATATTAAACCGGATTTTGCCTGTGCCCCTCCCCTTATGAATAAGCTGCAGGTGCAGCGAAACGCATCAAGGGACTTGTACAAGCGTGGGCTGCTAGCGTGATTTTGAGCATTAAAGAAATGTTTTCAACCCTCGTTGAGTCGCGTTTCCCATGCTTTGGGGCGTTGGTGAAGGGATAAAAATGCGGCATGCTCCGTGCCGCGGGAGAAGCACCGTCTGGAAATTGAATCCATGTCTACGAGGCTGTGATCCATCACAGCCTGTCAGCGCGAGGATGGCCTTACTAAAATCACGAGATCAGCCCTGGAGCCCACTGGAGGGCCACGAACTGTGTGAAAAATAAAGGGGCTTGAAAACAATGTGGCAAGAATAACGGACCCTACAGAAAGGGAAGATTATAACTACAAATCCCAGCATACATCTTGAAATAGAAGCAGATGCAATATGGGTAAAATGACTTTAAAATATTAAACCGGATTTTGCCTGTGCCCCTCCCCTTATGAATAAGCTGCAGGTGCAGCGAAACGCGTCAAGGGACTTGTACAAGCGTGGGCTGCTAGCGTGATTTTGAGCATTAAAGAAATGTTTTCAACCCTCGTGGAGTTGCGTTTCCCATGCTTTGGGGCGTTGGTGAAGGGATAAAAATGCGGCATGCTCCGCGCCGCGGGAGAAGCACCGTCTGGAAATTGAATCCAGGTCTACGAGGCTGTGATCCATCACAGCCTGTCAGCGCGAGGATGGCCTTACTAAAATCACGAGATCAGCCCTGGAGCCCACTGGAGGGCCACGAACTGTGTGAAAAATAAAGGGGCTTGAAAACAATGTGGCAAGAATAACGGACCCTACAGAAAGGGAAGATTATAACTACAAATACCAGCATACATCTTGAAATAGAAGCAGATGCAATATGGGTAAAATTACTTTAAAATATTAAACCGGATTTTGCCTGTGCCCCTCCCCTTATGAATAAGCTGCAGGTGCAGTGAAACGCGTCAAGGGACTTGTACAAGCGTGGGCTGCTAGCGTGATTTTGAGCATTAAAGAAATGTTTTCAACCCTCGTGCGTTTCCCATGCTTTGGGGCGTTGGTGAAGGGATATATATATATATATATATATATATATATATATATATATGTTTTAAAATTAATATTTTTTTTAAGTTACATTAATTATTTATTAATTTTAAGTTTATTTAAGTATTTTAAGTGTTTAAATTATATATATTTATTTTTATATTACTTTTAAATTACTTTTAAGATATTTAAAAAATTCGATATTTTTACTGTCCATATTTTTTCCTATTGATATTTTGGAGTCGATATTTTTGTACTTACCTGTTTGTAGATAGGAAGTCGATATTCTGGCATTCTATATTTTTACCTTGATATTTTTGCAAGTCGATATTTTCACTGTCAATTTTATGTCAGTGATCCCCAGTACGCGGCCCTTACAGTAGACCTAGAGGCTCCGGATTACTCAACGGGGCTCTCACCTGTAAGCGGAACTCCCTGCATGGGAATTCCAAAGGCCGAGGTGACATCCTGCTCTTTCAGAACGAGGGGTCTGCTATCAGACACCCAGTGGGAGGTGGACGCATCATTCACCTTGCCAGACGCGACCCTGCTTGGATCAGAGTCACCCCGCCCAACGTTTGGAATACCGATCCCTCTCTCCAGCCAGGTCTGACCCAGCTGGCCCTGCTGCTCCCAAAACCAGACGGCCAATACGCATACTCACAACAGCCCGCAGTAAAGCTTCAAACAAGAAACTACTGCGTTTTCAGGAAAGTAATTTGACAACATATAATACCTAAACGGTTCTCACCAAAAGGTGGCCCTCGACTGCCAGATTATAAACATATTAAACTCGTAGTTCCTATTGGGTTCCTAGGCCCAGATAGGGTGGAAGACAGTAATCCTTAACAAAACAGGCTATACTAATGTAAGCATCAGAATTATCCTAATTCACACAGTCATTTATATACGTGGAGCATTGGCGCTGTGGCACTGAGTAGCAGTGGCACGGCGCCCAGAACATCTATATCCACCCATCATAAGAAACAGGAAGAGTAGCAGGGGAAGGGAGACCTACGTCAATGATGCCAGGTCTAACAGATGGTATGGAAATGTGCAGCTCCATATAAAAAGAATAGAGGAAATAAGTCAGCTCATGAGAAGAAAAATAAATTGCATGTCCCGCTTCCTTCAGCTGACATACTAAGGGGCCATTTTATCCCATAAAAAAACTAAATCTGGGGAACAATGAAAACAAATGGAAGGAGAAGAGGTTGGGAGAAGCAAAATGAGAAGCAACATCACAGAGGGGTAGACACCAGTGTGAAATGTGTGTCAGTGAGGACCCCACAATGAGAAGACGTAAAGTCTAAGACCCCAGATTTACTAACATTTTGAGTTGTGATTGTGTCACTTTTTGGAATCAGTCACTGCACACAATACTAGTTGAGACTTAAAAAGCCATGCAAGGGACAATTTCTGTCACCTTGTTTAGCATGGTTAAAAAGTAACTGACACCAGCACCTTGCACTACGTTGCATTCCACTGTGTCCGGTATGCATGGGGGTTCCCATATATCCACCCATGTATTTTGAGGCAAACCCAGAATTAATAAAAACAGTAAATAAACCTGGGTTTACACCAAAATAGTGTGCTTACCCAAAACAAGTTGAAATGTTTTTATTTCTCCTCGTTCCTTTCTCTTTCCATGTATACTGTACTCTGCAACACATATAAGAGTAATATGAATCTGAGGATTTGTTTTTTGTAGTAGGATATCCCTTCTGGCACAAAAATAATTCTGTATACAAGGCAGGCACGTTTGTGCCTTCGTTCATGCTAGGCATCCACAGGCACACCAGCTCAGGTGGAGACCTGAACAGCGCTATAGCCCTGTAAACATGATGAGGTTCCCACAATGCAGTGCAGCAACTTGTTTTGTGTTGCTTGAACTTGTATTAAATCTTCCCCACAGTTTACATAATCCAGAAATTGTGGATTATTTTGTGTAAAAATAATTTTTTAAGTGTAACGTTAACACTTACAGGGCCATCCTAATTTGAACATAAGGCCCAACAATAATATTTTGCAGCTAAGTAGTAAAACATTTTTTTCAACAAATTTCTAAAATTCCTGCAGTCACAACTGTGTAACATGGACTGAAAAAGCGTGACTACTGCTTCTAATTCTTTGTGAGTAATAGCAGCGTTTTTCTTCTCCACAATCGAATTTCCCTCTGGATGATACAGGGAGGAGTACCGCAAGACAACACCCAAACTTCCCATGGATTCTTTGTAAGCCTGTAAGCTAAATGAAGGGACAAGGTCAGAATGTGATGTGCCAACTGTGTATGCCCCTATAAAGACTTGAAAATTCTTTATATCAGTTCAAGTGTTAGCCGAGCGCTGGGGCAAAACCCACAGGAAACTAAAGTATGAATCCACTGTCACCAAGATGTACTTGTAAGCCCTGTCAGATTGTAAGGGGCAGCAGTAGTCAAAAGAGACCCAAGCGAGGAGTCTGTCTGAAATCAGTAGTGGTGTCTGAGGTGGACGTGCTACGGTGGAACCTTTCCACTGCTGACAGATGGTGCATTTTAGGACAAAACCCTTGGTCTGTTTAGTAAGACCTGGCCACCAATAACGCTGCTTCAGTAGTGAAACTGCTGCAGCGATACCTGTGTGTGTTGAACCCAGACCCTTGTGTGCAGCTAGAATTAAACCTAACCTGCGATCCATGTTTGGTATTACTCCATTCCTCACTCCTTGAATCGAAGCAAATAGAATATTTTGTACTTCTAACTTGTAGGAGTACTTGAGTGGAAAACCATTTCAAAAGGCTGAGCTGTTATTACGCGTCGCATTTACATCAATCATTATCTGTCAGTCTATTCTCATGGTCGCCTTGGCGGCTTCATCAGTCAGTGAATTCCCCGTCAACATGCATGGCTACATGGTAATGACTCAATATGTGCATTACATGAGCCGACAGCAAGCCTTTTTTTCAGCTCTGCTACTTGTTCCCAAAGCAACTTGTAGTTTATTGTGTAAATCCTGGAATCTCTAAAATCATTCTGGCTCCAATAATGAAGATATTCATTGTATGACTGGACACAGTAAAACGAATGGCACACAATGAGTGTGGGGATATCCAGATCTGTCGCTTTTAGTACCAGTATTAGGGCTTTTAGATTTGCCAGCTGTGCTGTTGAATATCCTATAGAGTGCGTCTGGGTATTGCTAAACGGAACTTGCCGTCCTGCATATATCCCTTCACAATCACACATGCCACGCTGTATTACTGTTTACTTCCTACGGAAGGCTGGGCAGATCCGTCAATGTAAATGATGTATTCATACTGATCTAAAGGCATTATTTCATTTGGGAGGGGATATTCTTGTTCATACTGCAGGAAGTCTTGCTTTAATGTAGAATCAAATTTGTAATCTACATCTGTCGAGAGAATTAGCCCATTGTATCCATCACAGATGTAGTGCTTTTGCATTTGGAACACTTGCTTTGGTAACAACCTGTTGCCAAAGCAAGTGTAACAACCTGTAAGGCTGGTACCAGAGTCACAACACAAGCGTTTCCTTTGATCTAGTGCTCTTTCTCTCACTACAGCAGTTTGTACTGCTGTCAGTATTTTTTCAGTGGATGCAAAGCGCATTTCAGCGTTTGTATACAAATGAGATTTGTATGCAATGGGTACCATTTCACCTTCATTGAAGGTGAGGTAGTGTACCTAGATTGACCAGTGACTACACAGACCACTAATTTTGTGGTATTTACACTTGTACGTAAGTGTTTGGAAGCTATTATGTCAGCTTTTAAGGAGCTGAGAATGTCTGTGAGTTCTTTGTCAAATTTTGAACTGATAAATCAGGTCTAATTAAATTGTACAAAGGTTTGACCTTTTCTGCATAACCCAAAATGTGTGTTCTTCCAGAGTTTAGGAATCCTAAAATGGATTGTAAGTTTTTCAGAGTCTTTGGAGGTTGGAGCAGTGCAAATGTTTCAAAAAATTAGCTGTTAGGCATTTTTCTTCACTTGAAAGCTCATATCCCAAAAATAGGACACTGACGTGGGCACTTTTAGATTTTTTAAAGTTAAATTTGTAGCCCTCAGCGGAAACCCCCAGAATTATATTGTTCACCCTTTTCAAATGATCCAATAACTCCTTATACGTTAGATAAATATCATCTACATAAAACAATGCCTCCTCATCACAATTTTGAAGTAACTCTGATATTCTTGCTGACAACAACCCTGGGCTGTTCTTATACCATTGGGGCAGTGTGCAGAATTGGCACTGAGAGCTGAGGGCCAAAAATGCTGTCAAAAATCTGCTTTCAGGTGCTATATTTTGGCAAAATAATCCATTCAAGATAACTAGTGTTGTTTGTATTTCTTCGGAACAATGTTATTCATCAATGCAGCACTGTGTGCATTTTTTACTGTGAATGTTTTCGTGCATGTGTTCAAATGCCTGTAGTCTAAAACTAGACGGTATGTATTGTTGATTATTCATGGAAGAGGTGTAATTCTCAATCACAACCTGGTATTCAAGTTGATCTAAGATCTCCCTGACTTGCTTCTTTGCATTAAGTTGTATTGGGCACTGTTTCTTTGGAGTTGGAGTAGTTTTTAATGGGATTTCATGATGAGGTGACTCAGCATCCCACCCTACATGATTGCAGTATAATGCAGGAGCTAGAGTTACCACCCACTCCTGCGAGTATGAATGTTTAAGTGATTCTGGAACGAGGTCGGCGAAGGCTGGTAATATTACAGATTCTCCTTTTAGGCAGTCCATAACTAACTCAGGCAGCCAGTCTTTGTGCCCCAGTAGATATCATATTCATATGTCAGGTTCTCCCAAAAGAGTCCCTTCACTTTTCTGGGTATGTCCTTCTCCATCTGGAGCGTTCTTTCATATAACTGATATGGGACCCATACCCTTATATCAAGTGGTTCCACTGTGATATGTTCATTCAAAGCTGCTGTCACCAGAAATTCCATCAGGTTCCGGCGAGCTATTGTTTCTTCTGCTGCGCTGTCTAGCACCGTTAGAGCCCATTCCCCTCTCAACAGTGGAGTCCTCAGTAGCCTGGGTATTTCTCATTTTAAGGCCAGATAACTTCTTTTTAAATTGAGGTTTAGATTTTTGTTTATCTTCTTGTTTGATAATGTAGTCTAAAGTGTAATGTGTGTCTCTTGGCTTGACTCGCTCTTCTGATCTGCGTTCTGACCGTCCTTCACTCTCCGAGTTTTTGAATGAACTCTGAAAGGAACGAGAGGAACATGTATCAGTATCTTGCTACCTGTCAGGTTTTTTTTAATATTGTCACGGTTTCTTAAGTTATATTTTCTATCAGAGGGTTCCTGTTGAGGAGACCAACCCTGTGATCCTGATGCATTCTGCTTATTTTTTTATTGTTTATTATCCGATTTCATTTTAGAAGAATTGGGTGCTTGATTTGAATTGTCCTTCTCAGGATTACTTGTTGGCTGTGATTTCACAGGTCTAGCTCCCAAGTTATCTCTACCCAGAAAAGCATAGGTTTCTTCAATAATTTTAGGTAGTTCTCGCTCCTGTTGTGCAGAAGTGCATTCCCTCAGGTGTTGGTGTATAGCCACCGCTGCTGCCTCCCCTTTTATGTTAGCTAACATAATTGTGGATACCTGGGAAAAATTGCCTATCAATTTCATCTCCAAAACCAGGGCAGGTTCTGCCCCTACTCATTCTGTATTTCTTTTAATACTTCTGGTATGACTGCTAATGAGGGGGTACCATGAGTTCGGGCATAAATGGCATTGAAAACTGTACCACAGTGGTACAATCCTTTATCGGGGGAGCTATTCCCATTGACAAGCAAATAGTCAGTATTTTGTGTTTTTCTTGTGTTCCTGTGTGCGGAAACACTGGCGCAAGCTGTGCTATTTTCTGTGCTATCCAGACAGACATCCGCTCACGTTTATTGGGCATTCATCCCACAAACGCGCTCAGCATTTTTGGGGTGATTTCTTTTGTATTCACTTGAAATTGACCAGCTTGAGTGACCCTTGTAGGTTGAATTGTAAGTGTTCACATTACGAACTGGGTAAGATGTCTGTATATCTTTATTATTTCTTTGTAAAGTGGACATAAGTCTGCTGCTGGCAGTGTATCAATCTCTGGATGCAGTGTGTATGCATCTAGGACTGTCCAAGTCACTCCGTCTCTGCTGAACGGAGTGAGTCTCACTTTTTCTGTGGAATGGGGAGGGCCCCTTTAAGCCAATTTATATGTTTGTGGTACGTTAACGTAATTTCTCTGTCCTCGTATTGGGAGTATTCTTCAGGTATCTCATCCAGAATGTAAGTATGAAATACATGTGTGTATGTGTCTGCAGAATGGAATTTAACCCAAGAATAAAATACCTCTGTCCTAAAAAACTCGTGTGCCTCAATCATGAAGGTAACAGTCCCACCTAATGATGAGAGACCATAATCTGCTAATTTTATAGTAAGGGTATTTCAACACATTTTTTAAATGTTTAGAGCACCTTCCTACTCAGCTTCCTTCCCACTAGCACCACTTGTACAAGTGTCTGTGGTCTGAGACATTTTGGGAGGAGGTATTAGAAAAAGAGAATACCCTAGGAAAGAGCCAACCCCATTACATGATGGGAGAGAATGAAGGACCCTGTCTTAGTCTCAAGTCGGACAGCCCGCAAGGGATGTCAGACCATTGCGTCCTGGAGTTTCTGCATGCAGGAATCTCAGCCTTTTGTGTCGGCATGGAAGCTTCTCTTCTGGTTGCCCACTGAAAATGTTCTTCTTTTTGACCCGAAAGGTACCCTTAGGGGTTCTACCTAGATGTGTAATGGTACTGTGGGCCTGTTGTCCAAGGATGACGATAGCAGTGACTTTTGTACAGAGTTATCACACAAAAGATTGTAATCCTGCAGGCAGGGGATAAAGTAATGATACTAATAATTCACAAACATACTAAATGAGGCTAGTTTCCAAAGAAAAACGCACAACATTTATTTGGCACGTAAGTAGGTAAAAGGTCAGCACCAGAGCCATTATGTAGAGCAAAGTAGGACAAATGGCGGTAAAAGGTCATGCAGCTACCTAGGTGTATATTGGGGTACTTTGGGGCTCATAACACCAGCTTATAATCGCACCTTAAAAACCTCCAGCCAAAAGCAGGAGATACAATTTTCTGAAAGCATAGGTAATGAAAGAAAAGCTGCAAAACAATACAAGAAACTAAGACCAACACAATAATGCAAACAACACAGTATATGCACTGTTTGAGCGGTAAACATATATTATCGCATACACTTGCACACAGGGCCAAAACCTACATAAACAGCCATGAACTGGTAAAGTTCTCACAGGTTGATTGCAATAGCTCGCACTTCCTTTCTGAAGTAAATTTCCATGGATGCAATTCTGTTAGGCCCCTACATCAAGCTATATCAGATCCATGTTCTGCTACAAATGGCTTCTAACCTACTTTCTATTTCTCAATAGCAAGTGGATATGCTTTCAGTATTGATTTTATCCATTATCTCCTTCTACAGGCATGTTTTGTTTGTTTCTGGTGGCATCTTGAATATTCGATGGCATCATAATTAACAAAAATATATATTTTCAGGTGCAGGTGCAAACGAACAAATGAAAACTGCAGAATGAAGCAGTGCTTGTAACAAACACTGAAAAAAAACCACTTAGGTATACTAGTACAATGTAAAGCGAATTATATCCTATAATTATATACTGATCCAAGTTAGACAGCATCAAATGACCATTGGGGCTGTAGTGTTAACGTTTCGACCTAGAAGTGATTCACTTGGTCTCATCAGGACATATTTGTCTGTCTGTAGCATCAAGAATGATTACACGTTCAGACATTAAAGTAGGTGATATCAAGATCAATATAATAAGGGAACCAGGAACCTATCTGAACCTAAATAGCATGAAAGTTATTAGTAAAACAACAAAAGCTCCCACTCGTAAGAAAGTGACTTAATCACACTCTAGTTGTCCCAGAGTCAATGTATGGATACAGTTGCACAGACAAATGCATTTGTTGCTGAGAAGCCGGGGCGACGCACACATGATTAATTCATCTATAGATTCTGTTTGCCTTGTTTCAAGGTGCTTTGACCACACAAAATGAAGGCCTGCACACTTCCACAAACAAAGGAGTTGTTGGTGCACTCTTAGGATGTTCCAAGTTCATTTTGTGTGTTGCTCTGGCTATTTCTTTTCTCTAGGGATTAGGTTCCTCATTATAAGAGCTTCCAATGCCTGAAAATTGCCACTTCCTGATGTTTTGTTCATGCGCTGTATAATATACAAATGAGATCAAAAGGCAGCTTGATGATCCCATCTGCTACCGCAAGATTGAAAGAGATCCCACTAAAGAATTACAAAATCAACTCTTTAAGATCATCCAAGATGGCTTTGATGAAGGTTTCGTGGGTAAAAAAGAATGCGAGTACCTACAAATAAAACATCCTAAGGTACCAGTATTTTATGTACTACCTAAAATACATAAGAACCAGAGTAAACCCCCGGGGAGACCCATAGTGGCAGGATGTGGTTCTCTCCTCGAACCGATTGCAAAGTATGTGGACTGTTTCCTCAAACAGTTTATGACGCAGGTTGTGTCATACTTACAGGACACAACCGACTTCATAAACAAGATGGAAACTGTCACTTTCAACGAAGGGACGGACTTGCTTGTCACCCTAGATGTGACCTCATTATATACACAAATCCCTCAAGATGAGGCTGTGGCAGTCCTCTCTTTCTTTCTAGATTCACGTCCCAGACCCATGCAAGTCCCCACTAAATTTTTGGTGGACTTGGCCTCTTTTGCCCTTAAGAAAAATTACTTTTGTTTTAACAAAGAATTTTTCTACCAAACAAAGGGGGTGGCAATGGGGTGCCCTTTTGCACCGGAGCTGGCCGTATTGTTTATGTCAATGTACGAAGACACCCACATACATAATAACAACCCGTATGGATCATACATTCATAAATGGTATCGTTTCATCGACGATGTCTTTATGATATGGACAGGTGGAGTCGACAACTTGACCCAGTTCCACCAATGGCTCAACAACAGGACACCAGATATTCAATTTAGCCTCTGCCACTCTGACGCTAAGATTGCTTTCTTAGACGTGGAGGTTTTCCCTAAAGCAGGAAGGTTGGCAACTACCTTATTCACCAAATCCACAGACCGCAACAAAGCGTTACTGTATCAGAGTAATCACCCTAGAAGCTTGAGGGATAATTTGCCGTATGGGCAGTTTTTGCGTGTACGCAGAAACTGCACATACGATAATGACTTCTCACACCATGCAGAGAAACTTGTGTCCAAACTTTGCGACAGGGGGTACCCCAAAAGATTGGTGAGGGATTGCATGAAATGAGCGAGGTGGACCCCACGCGAAACCTTGTTGGAACGCAAAAAGAAATCTGATCAGAAATGACAAGTCTGTGTGACAACCTTCTGCCCGAATGCGAACCAGCTTAAACGCATTATTGGTCAAAACTGGCACCTGGTGCAGAACTTAGACGACAGCCTGAAAGATCCCCTCTATTTGCCTTTAAACGAGAAAATAGTGTGGCAAACCATGTGGTAAGAGCCGCAATGCATACCCAGAACCAACCATCTCTTCGTGAAATGATGGGTATGACACCCATACTAGGTCATCATAAATGCGGCACCTGTCTTTGCTGCGAAACGACCATACAGGGCTCCGTTTTTCAACACAGGGGCATATCGTGGAAACACGAGGTATTTAGCAACTGCAAATCTAAATTTGTAGTGTATGGGGTCATATGCCCGTGCAACTGCCTGTATATCGGAAAGACAGAGCAAGAAGTGCGACAGCGCATAACACAACACAAATCGAGACTGAAGAGAATTGTCGAAAACGCCCCGCTAGTAAACCACTGGAACAAGAAGCAACATGGACTAAATGACCTTAAGTGGACAGTAATATCAAGGATAGAAAAGAACCCTCGAGGGGGCGATATGAGCCTCCTCCTGTCCAGAAGAGAAGCAATGCTTATTGTTAAATTTGACACTGCGGTGTCAGGTTTAAATGAGTTTTCAGAGATCTTCAAACTATAATCTTGTGTATATCTTGTGTATAACCTATGGCTTGGTCTGCCTTTTACCACCCCCTTTTTTCCCCCTATCCCTAGGGGTACAAACACTATGTCTCTGTATTTTAAACCCCCGCAGCGTTCCTTGTTACACTGCTGCGCTGGGAGTATTCAGCCGGCGTTTGAACCGCCCCTTTACATGGCGATCCTCGCTATAAAACGACCAGCCACTCGCGCTATGGTAATGCGCATGCGCGAGTGACTAGTGCATGACGAGACGCCGTCGGGCTGCTGGTATTCGAGACCTCCGCCTTTGTATTTGGTAAGTGCTGTCCGCCTGTTTCCCGTTTCCCACAGCCTTCTGCTTCGCTAGTATATGCAGCTATAACCCCATGCTGCTGAGCTTAACTCCCGCCGCTCTTTGGTGGATTTTCTCAACAGCACAACGGATCTCCGCCCGCTTGTGCTGACGCTGCCTCCATTGCCGCGTATACCGGATTGAAGACAGGCATTTCGCCCGTTCATTTAAGATGTGAAGGTGATGTATTAAATCACGTCTATGCCTAGTTCTACAGCTTCCATTCCTGGGGCAGGCGCTATAATTGTATTATTTCCTGTGTTTTGGTCACTCAGGACTCCGTAATCGTGTGGAGTGAAATTGCCACCTCCAGCTTACATTCTCTATCAACCTTAGGATACCACGCTCCCCAGTTTCATTACACTATCAAATAAAACCCCTCCCTCCGAGGAGACTAATTTTTGGTCTCTTACTCACAGAGCTACTGGTCATTCCCCTTCATACTCGCCCCGGACCACTGTTAGCAACTTCAGGTGGTAAGTCTTTCACAGCCTTAACCGTTCCCCTTGGCGACCAACCTACAAGTAGTTATACAGTCCCCCCAGATATGTTACTCTGCAGCAGCTCAGTTTGGTATCCACTAGTGGTCAGTCGTCCCATACCATGACTAATGGGTTTGTGTTCCTCCTTATGGGTATACTGTACTGAGGGGTCCCCACTGAGTTTAAGAGATTCTGAAGTGTGTGACTAGTCTATGAGAGTCATATACATGTCTACCTGCTACGTTTTGTTTTATTGATGTGATTATTCTTGTGTCTAAAGCATATTTTCGATTTTCTTTCCTTTTCTTTTTTGTTTAGTTGCCTGAGGCCCTGATGAGAATCTCCACAGAAATAAAGGAGATTCGAAACGCGTAGGCCCTTTCCCTGACTGGTCTGCCAATTGATCTAAGAGTTACAATTTCGTATAGACCTCTTTATCATTTGTTGAATATCGTTTATCTTTGGTCTAATCCGATAAAACTGTTTGAAATTGCAAAACCTTTGGTAGCCTTCAACACACCCTGAAAATATTGTGTTCATATTAAGGCAGTTCCAGTTTCTTCTTGTTGTATATAATGTACATATGGTATGTATGAGAGTAGTTTGCATGGTTTCGAATGTATGATGAAAGTGATATGATTGTAGTAGTGAATGGTGGTTCGCTCCAGACTGATTGGTGGTTCATATGTCCTCTATGCATTCTTGTTTTCCTTCAATGTATTGTTTCCAAATGTACAAATGGATTTTATAAAATATTTTTGAATATATAATAAAACTGCGACTAAGAAGCATTCCCTTTTCTGAATTTGATTTTCAGTTAGTGGAGGATTCACCACAGTTTTCATTCATTAGTATCAGCACTGGCACCCCCCCTTTTTGTTGTTTATGAGATAGGCTCAGCCTTGCTGATTAGAGCCAGCCCTATTTTGTTTTCTTGTATATTGAGTGCAGCATTTACTACATGTGCAAAAAAAAACGCATTCAATAATTAACATGTCAATAAATATCGAATCCACGATGCATGGAAAAAACTCATAATCAGTGTATTTACCCTATGTGCAAGTTTTGGTAGTTTTTCAAACCAAATTCATAATTAAGGCCTTAGTAGCATAAGCCAGATAACATTTGGGTTGCTACATTCTGTAATATAGTAAATACGATTTGGAAATTGTTAGATACAGCTAGTTTTCACAATCTAATCTGAACAGTACTGCAGCCAACATTGCTTTAATCTGCTGATTATGGTTTAGGTATTTGGGAATCGGAATCCTCATAATGACTTTTGGATTAAATTTACCACCCCTTACGACAATATATAGCTGATGGGCTATTGTAAAATGGGAGACAAATATTATTCTCAAATTCATCTCTTTAGCCTCTGTGCTAAGGAGATGTGACTAGTTTTTGAGATAGGTGACATTGGCCGAATAGACACAAGCCTTCTCCCCGACTTGAAGTGGTTTATCTTCTTTATATAGTTGCCCCCTCCCAAAGATTGATTGGCAACCGGAAAGAAGCAATAAACTGTCTGAGGAAGAAATTCATCGTTTGAAAGAGAGCCCATCCATTGCAATGTTTGAAAACAAATACACTCCCCTTTTAACAGTGTACTAGCATACATCTTAGAAAATGTAGATTAAAGAGCTAGGGCCTTATTTAGGGGCCTTTGCCTTAGCGCAGTGCTACAAGCCTCTCCGCTGCGCTGCCCTTTGGCAAAAAGAAAGGGCAAGAATGCGCTGTATCTATCAGATACAGCGCATTCCTGTACTTATCCCCTGCGCCGGCGCACAATAGGCTGCCGTGCACTAACACAGGCACCCGTGCACCATGGTGCAAGAGTGCCTGCGTTGAGGGGATTATTGATTTTGTGCAGAAAGGGACCCTTCCTGCACAAAATCAATCCATGAAAGCACGAGGAGAAATGTTTTAATTTCACTTCGTTGCGCCTCCCTGAGGCATTCCTAGCGCTACAATGCCTCGTAAATCTGGAATGTGTCAGGTTCCATGGGTGTTGGTGGGTACACTCACAGCAACATTCATGTAATGCCCCTTTCATTCAGTCTTCTGCGTGAAAGGGGCACATATTTATAAGGCCATGAAAAGCCACATAAAGTGGCTTTACGTGGCCTTATCAATTAGTGAGCCACCAAATCGTAAAAGTGACGCGCGGCCTCATAAATGAGGCCCCAGATAAGAATAATGGGCCCGATTCACAAAACTAATTTAAGACAAAATCCTAAACTTACTACTTTTGGTATTCACAGAAGTTAGAATTTTGTCTTAAGGCAGACTTAAGACAGACTTAAGTTAGGATTCTATCTTAAGTCTGTCTTAAGACAAAATCCTAACTTCTGTGAATACCAAAAGTAGTAAGTTTAGGATTTTGTCTTAAGTTATTTCTGTGAATCGGGCCCGGAGTGTCTGAAGGTGTTGATGGAGGAAAACATCCAGGGCCTCCTTTATGAGGCTGCGCGTCACTTTTACGCCGCCGGTGCGCCACTTTTTGTGACGCACCAGTGGCGTAAAAAAAATGTGCCTTGATGCGCCATATTTACAAAGTGACGCATCTAGGTAGATGCGTCACTTTGTAAACCCCTGCGCCACATTATACCTGCACCAGGTATAATGTATGCAAGGGGGGCGTATTGACGCAAGGAAGGGTCGTAGAAGTGACGCAGTGAAATCTATGAGATTTCACTGCATCACTTTTAGGACGCTGTTGCGTCAAAATCTTGCGCCTGCCTCACAGCAGGCGTAAGACTGACGCAGGCCCTTTCACATGGGGCATGCCCCATGTGAAAGAACGCATTGCTGGAGTTGCGTCACTTTTGTGACACACTCCAGCAATGCGTCACTTTTGCGCTTACAGACACGTCAGAAAAACTGACGTATCTGTAACTCCTTGCGACATGATGCGTCATACATCAAATATGGCGCATCAGGAATGTCGCAAGGAGTGCGCACTGAGAAGTGACGCATCGCTGCTTTCACGCAGCGATGCGTCATTTCTCATAAATGAGGCCCCCAGTTTACATCTGAAATCATACAGAATTGCGTTCTGACTGGAGCCTGTAACGTGTGCACTGTGGATTTTCACTTGACTCTCATAAAATTATTTTTCATCTCGATTCAAGAATTCAGCCGGGTAAAAACAGTCTGGAAATATGCTTGAAATGTGACAGATCTCGTCGGCCTTTAGTTTGTCTTTCTTTAAAGTGTTACTGTCAGAGCAGTACAATAGATTGGGAATCTCCACAGGACTATGTAAGGCACGTGGCGACGTTATTCCTTATGAATGCCTCCTGGACAGACGCCACAATCAATAGCTGATCCTGACACTACTGTGGATGAACACTACCAGTGCAAAGGGCCTACTGGGGAGATGTATTCCAGTGATGCCATGGTTCCGTTTTAGTTAATATAAAGGTTCACGTTTTGGTACAACTGAGAGCTAGATTGCAATTGATGTGCATGCAGTCTGGGAGAGGTGAATCAAATATTGAACTGCATCATGTATGGAACTCATCTCATCTGCAATTCTAAATAACCTTTCTGCAGAATTCAAAGTCCTATAGTTAATCTCGCTAAAAGGCTTTCTTCTGTATGGTATCATTATCAATTCATGAGTTTTGCACTGTTACTCACCTTCTAATTTAGCTGCCAGATCATAATCTATGTGCGGGTTCCTTTGCTTAATATTGTAAATGCAAATACAAAGAATAACATACCATTTTAGGGGGGGGGGCTGTGTCTTATTACTCGAACCAATTTTTAAAATCCATCATTAAAGATGCATGTCTTTTTTCTACAGCTAATAAGGTCATTATTCCCCTAGATATATCAGTACATGATATATGTAAATCACAACTTTTTAATTTTAGTTCAATAGGTAAATATGCTGCAAAGGTACAGTAAAACAGTGGAACACACTGCATAGGACATTCGTCATAGCGGATTTGGCGGCTCTTATTAGTTGACTGACTCCTAATAATGGTCCAGTCTATGTCCGCACGTGTGATTAACGTCATATTTGTACATCTTTTTTGTGAGATACCCTGGCGTATTGTACCCTATGCTCAGGTGCGTAGCTTGGGCAGTATGATTGGAAAGGGTGTGAGCTTCAGATTTCCCAACAATTACGCTGGGACATCTTGTTAAAAGACGATATATGTGAAGCAGGATATGAGGGGGGCTTGAGGGACAGTGGAAAGTGAGAGGAGTGCAGATTGGGGCACTTCAAACGCAATATCTTACAAACTAAAGAACTCTTTTTAAGGCCTTCAAACCATAGACGAGAGGGAGAATGTGTGTTAGTGTTGGCATGCAAAAATCCAAGGAGAAATCCGACAGACACTTCACATCACCCCACTGAAAGCACTTGTACCCAACTAATGCCTACAAAATACATTTTTAGGGGGGTGTAACACCCCAAACACCCCCCCCCATGGAGCAACGCCCCTGCCTATGCTGCCCAGGAGAACCAGTATTGCTTGGTGAACAATGTATATTGAAATGAGGGGACTCTCTTATGTGGACAACCTACTAGACCTCTCAGCAGCCTTCAACACCTTCTCCCACCGCATCCTAGCAACAATACTCCTCAATGCTGGTATCCATCCGAGACAAGGCCCTCAGCTAGATCCGCTCCTTCCTCAGCAGCAGAACACAATGGGTTAGGCTCCCACCGTACCTCTCAAAACCGACAGAGATCAGGCATCGAGTTCCCCAGGGCTCCTCCTTCAGCCCCACCCTCTTCAACATCTACATGGCCCCCGTCGTAGCCATCGTCAGGAACCATAGGCTCAACATTGTCTCCTATGCTAATGACACCCAGCTGATCCTCTTCCTACCCACTGTCATCAGGAGCAACTTCCAGGAAGGAATGGAAACTGTTGCTGCCTGGATGAAGGACAGCTGCCTGAATCTCAACTCGGACAAGACGAAGTCCTCATCCTTGGAGCCTTCTCCTCCTCTTGGAATCACTCCTGGTGGCCCTCTGCTTTGGGAAGTCCGCTTACCGCCAAAAACCACACATGAAACCTCAGCATCATACTCGACTCCTCACTCACAATGGACTTCCAGATAAACACCATTTCATTGGCCTGCTTCAACACATTCTGCCTGCTTTAAAAGACCTTCCGATGGATTCACACTGAATCCAGGAAGACAGCCACCCATGCCCTCATCAGCAGCAGACTCGATTACAGCAAGGCACTCTACGCTGGCATCACCCAGAAACTCCTCCAAAGACTCCAGAATGTCCAGAAAGCTGCTTCAAGATTAAACCTCAACATCCTCTACCACAGTAACATCACTCAACACCTTTATAACCTCCAGTGGCTCCCAATCAACAGAAGAAAAATCTTCAAACTCCTCACCCACGCATACAAGGCCCTTCCCAACGCCAGATCCACATACCTGACTCACTGCCTCACATTCCACATACCCAATAGACATCTCCGCAATGCCCAGCTTTCCCTGGCTACCTCCCTTGAATCTGCAAGACCAGAAGCAGAGGAATGTCTTTCTCCTATCTCGCCTCCAAGACATAGAACACCCTGCCCATCCACCTCAGGAAATTACTGTTTGGGAAGGACTTCAAGACCTGGCTCTTCGGATGAACTCAGCACTTAGTCTGATCCGCTTTGCCCAGCACCCCCTGGCACCTTGAAACCCTCACAGGTGAGTAGCCACACTTTACAAACCCTGATTGATTGAGATTTCAATAGTTCCTCAGTCATGGAAGTCTGAATCCTGATTAGTGTCAGGATAGTAGTGTGTCTCACTTCTCATGTTTCTGCAGTTTTTGTATGACTTCTCTCTGCTTACTAGAACTTCTCGGATGCCTAGGGATTCATTCTTGATGAGGTCACTGATTTCATGGGTAAGTTTTAGGAACAATTCCTTTTAAACTTGAGTGTGGGCAGAGCTCCCATAGCAAAACTGATGCCTTGACTCTCCAGGCTTCCATATTAATGCCTTTTATTGATATTTGTTTAAAAGCTGAAACTTGTGTGCCCTATAAGAGCAGAAAACTATGCAATTCTATATGTTGCTAGCTACGTTACTTGAAATGATCATCATTTTTTATTCAATAAAAGATATTGTTAGTGTAGTGAAGTTACACAAATGTTTTTTTAAGCGTTCACATTGCTTAGCTCCTGAATGGTGCTGAGGATTTCCCTAAAGTTCTATGTTCCTTGTTCATTCTCCATATCTTGAAATAGCACTTATCTGCATTTGCAGTGTGTGCGTTGCCATTTTATTTCCAAGTTATTTGAGGCATATTTACAATAAACTGGGAGAGTGCTGTGTTGGTCCAAAATTGCATACCGCGCACTCTGTTAGTTTATAAATGCAGGGATGCGCCGTACTCACAAAAATGTAGCTCACCCCTGCGTTTCGCCTGGCACACTCACTAAATCTAGCTGCCTAGTGCCAATGCAGGTACCAAAGTACAAGGGTGTCTGTGTTGCAGGGAATGATTGTTCATGTGTAGGAAGGTGTCTCTTCCTGCACATAAACAATTGTGACGATTTGTAACTTCTATGTGTGCTGCTTTGTGCAGCACCCTTAGAAGTTGCATCTCGTCATTGTTTAATTTTTGTTTATGTGGAGGAGGGAAAACTTAGAAATGGGATCCCCTGGGCCTGTAAACCTATTTTTCATTATATTCTGCCCTGGTGATGGGGTTCATGGGCGAAGAACTCTCGGGGTGGGTAGTCAGCCAGCCCCCCTCCCCTTTATAATAACATGTGGCCCCAGGAGATGGGGTCCATGGGGCATTTTAAGGTTTGAGGAGGAGGCCGTCAGCTGCCTTCACTTTTTAGGGGGATATTGCCCCAGAAGATTGGGTCTCCATGGCCAATTAAGGATCGGTGAGGAGGCTGTATGCCCCTCCCCTTAATATGTATGTTTTGACCATAGGGATGGGATCCCCTGGGCCTATAAGCCAACCCTAAGCCACACACACCAAAGGCTGTGTGCTGCATGGGTTTGGCAGCCTGCAGGAGGTTTGAGCACCGGGCCTGGCTGCAAGACCATGCACAGCTTGCTTTTGGCTATCTGCAGGGGATTGGATGCCTCCGGGTGAGCTGGCCACAGTGTGGTTGACTGCCTGCGGCCAACGCCACTCACTGCTCACGGCTGAAGACCCTGAGCGGCAGGGGGTTGGTTTTACATATGGTAATAAAATATTACTTTAAGATTTTTTTTTAAACCTAGAGAATAATTTAAAAAAAACAAAAGTTAAAGTAACATTATAGTTAGGTGAATATGTATTGACAACAATAATGTTCTGAAAAAATGAAATACAGAAATTCACTGGTTATAGTTAGCAGAGCTAACTATTTCTTGCTCCCCCTCCATGCACTGCTTAATACATCACATATTACATCTTGAATGACAGTATTGACAACATCCCTTATGATATCATCCAAGCTTCTTTTGTACGCACATTTTCAGACATCTAATGCTATAGTCACCTATATAGTAATGTGTACAAAAGAAGCTTGGATGATATCATCAATGATGTAATTTGAGACATCATCTGTAATGTTATAAGGGATGTCTTATAACATGGCATGAATAATTAAATATGTGAGGTCATAAGCAGTGCATTCAATTATGCAGTTTACTGTTGTTGAGTGGAGTGTCATTAAGTAGAGTATGGCAAAGTAGAGTGGAGGAGAGTGTTGTAAAGTGTACTGTCATAAAGCATAGTGTTGGTGAGTGCAGTAGAGTGGAGTGGAGTAGAGTGGAATGCGGTACAGTGGAGTGATGTACAGTGGATTATAGTACAGTAGTGGTGTAGGGTGGAGTGCCTTAAAATAGAGTGTTGTATAGGAAAGTGTGGCACAGTGGAGTGGCGTATGGTGGAGTGGCCTAGAATGGAGTAGTGTAGCCTGGGGTGTTGTAGAGTGGAGTGGCTTAGAGTAAAGTGGTGTACATTGAGGTTAGGTACAGTGTAGAGGCAAATCAGTACAGAGTAGAGTAGAGTGTCGTACAGTGCAGTGGCATTAAGTGGAATATTGTATAGTGGAGCTTCCTAGAGTGCACTGGCATAGTGTGGAATAGTTTATAGTGGAGTGACTTACAGTGAAGTGACTTAGGGCCTGATGACAACTTTGGTGGTCCTGGGTGGGCCCACATGCTAGCACCCCACTCCAAGACTGCCAAAGTCGACCGCCCCCTGCCAGATTGTGAGTATTTTCATGGTCTGGTGGATGGGTGGTGTGACGATCCAGGTGAGGTGCAGTTTAAAGACTCATAAGTGAGCCTTACAACTGGAATGCTGCAGGACTGCCAATGCACGTTCCTGCATGGCATGGACTAAGCAGTCCATGCAGTGCAGGAACAGGGGTGCATGTACACAAGGGGGCATGATAGGAGTCCTCCTGTATGCACCCCAAAACACAGAGGCAACAGCCCCTTTTGTTTCTCCACCGCCAGCCTGGGTTCACCGCCATCAAAAAGCTGGCAGTGGGGAAACTTGAAATAAATACATGGAGATGCTGCAGTGGCACCGCCATGCATATTGCTTCCCTAGATCACTGCACCACTGCCAAGGATCACGGATTCCTGACAGTTGCAGCAGTTCCAAAGTGCTCTGCCAACCGCACTCATAATACAACAGTTGGACTGCTGGTGCGGCGGCCCCCCGCCACCACATCTCCACTGTGAATTTGGCAGTCCCTTGGACCACCAAACTCTTAATTAGGCCCATTGACTGGAATGACGCAGAATGGAATAGAGTAGAGTGTAGTGACAGTAGCTAGCAATGATGTTGCTTGATGTGCAACTGAGGTTCAATAAATACTAGGAAAGGAAGAAAGCTGAAGGTCTCTACTAAAAATTACATAACTGGTGTTGAAAAAAAATACTTGACTGTTTCATTGACCTATCCTAATCTTAGATGGGAAATTATCTCCAATTAACTCATGTTCATTTGAACAAGGAGCCATTATTTTGCAAAATATGTATTTTTTTTATATTCATTTGAAACTTAGGACAACCTCTCCCATGAGCACAACTCTGCACCTGCTTGTATTATTGTGAAAATTAGTAGCCATGTGAACAATTCCAGAAGTATCTGTTCTATTGTATATGTGTGTTCCGCCTCACCTTGGCAGCTGGACCCCACCACGGATACTAGGGAGACCGCGTTGGTCTTTTACTGTGGGATTCACAACCTTTTGGAATAAATCAATGTTCGGACTCAATCATGTTTGGTTAGAGCAATTTCATGTTCTTGGTGGTAAATAAAGCAGTGTTACCTGAAAATATCTTTTACTATTGGATTATGAAGTCAGATTTGTGGAGGTGGCTACTTGTGACAAATTAGGGGGGTTATTCACAGAGGTAGTTTACACGTGTGAGCAACTTATATGTAACTTAGTTTGGAAAAGACTCACAGGAATTGCTATTCACCTAGGGGCTTAAAACCCATCTTTTCTCTCCCGGCTCATAGCTTGGCTAGTGAGCCTGCCTTTACAGCAGTAGCAGTGGGATACTCCTTGAAGTAGCTGTGCTCATAACAAATTCATTCATTTATTCATGTGTAAAGTACACTTATCCTTTTGAATAACTCTGAATTTGTTGTCTATTAACAAAGTCCAAGAGTAAAGTCACTCAAAAGAGTAGGCCTACATGTCTCCTCCTCCTCAGCTACTATATGTAATGTATTACTGTAATTTAAGTCTTCTGGGACCGCCGATGTCTCAGTGGAGAGCCTGTATGGTAATAAATAGGAGACCTTCGCACATGGGTCAGAATCTCCACAGATGGGACGTAAATCTCCGCACATCACCGAATAGAAGACCTCCGCATGGCAGTGATCAGGAAAATATATACACCTGAAATTAGACACACTTGACATACATTCCTTTACAACCACATAAGTATTGACCACACCGTAGGATCTGTTTCTTTTCTTTTCAGTTTTTGAGTCCTGAAGCCACCACTGGATCTGATCATTTTGCTTTAAAGATACTGCCTGTGTTGAGGAGGAAGAGAAATTTCACAGAGGAGAGGACAGTCTTGTAGTTCAATTTGAGGTTAAATTCTACAAGAAATTACATTGGATACCTCCATTCTCCCTCAGTGGAACCCAGAAGTCAGCATTATGTCAAGTGGTCATAGACGCATTGGACTCTTTGAGGTAGGAGGCTTTCACTGTGATCACCATTAAGAACAGATGGCCAGATGAGAGGATGCAAATAAAGGTGAGGGTCTCTAGGATTCAGCTAGCTCAAATTCCTGAGCCTGTCTCCATATCACCTCCTTCAAGAAGATTGTGCTCCTCACAATGCACCGCTACCTGATATGTGGGCTGCCCCTTCAGTACAACATTAATGTGGTTTCAGGTAAGATCCTAACCCCCATGCCGCCAAGTCTCTATAGCTGCCATGTTTCCCAGGTTTGTGTGTGACTAGGTAAGCAAGTCAGTTTGTTTCTCTGGATTCTGGGACTTTAGGTGCTGACTTTATACTGGAGGTTTCTTGGGGTCTGACCATGGGTCCAATTGGGTACACTACTCCGGCTGGTTGTTGCTTCCTTCTTCATGATAGTGGAGTCTAGTCTGCGTGTCTGTCTCCAATCCAATGATATGTCTTCTTGCCCATGATCCTGCTGTGATGGTTGGTGGCCAGCCAGCTCTGCCGAAAGAGAGTGTCAAATAAAATGAAGACGTTGCTAATTCATTGGATCAGTAATGCCTTCCAGCTAAGCATAGATGGTCGGCCTGGGAGCTTTTAGTATCCTCTGGTACAGTGGTCTAATGCAGAGGTGCTGCATATGTGACTTTGGGAAACATGCCCACAATATCTTAGGTCTTAATTCGGGACAAGAGACAAAGGGCCTCCTTGTGCTTGTAATACAGCATTTCCTTAGGGCGAGGACTACAAGTGCACTGTAGGGTGCAGTGATATCCCACCAACTTTGGGCCAGCACTGAATTGCTGAAATGGCTATAAAATCTCCATAAAGCTGAGAATACTTCTCAATGACTCCCGCAGTGATGATGTTCATTTCACTCTCGGAGAATCTGGTACCTTCTCGACAAGTCATTTAGCCAAACTGGGGGCAAGTGTGTGGAAAATTACAGCAGGATGGAGGAGGATGGTGCTTGGGGAAGAAGATGAAATCAGATTGGCTGATTTCCTATTTGTGCAGAAGACGGAGATCTCCACCCCATGTGTGGAGTCTCTGCCCTGAGTGCACATTCTCCACCTTGCGTCTGGAGGAGAATATTTGGTGATGTTGCAAGTAGACTATCTGGCCAGGTGGCAGAGGCTCTGCATGTGGGAGGGAGACACTCAGCTTGTGCTAAAAGCACTCTAAATGTGACATAGTAACACATTCAAATCAGGCATGGTTTATATGTGTATTAAGTTAGAATTTCAGCATGGGCTGAAGTATGAGTATAATATGTGAGATATTGTGGTTGATGTTAATAATGTTATGAAGTATGTTAACAAGTGTTATAATGTTTTAAAAATGAGCAGTGAACTTTAATTAATCTTGAGCATCACATGTCAGTTGGTGACATTGTGTAAAGTAAACTGATTTGCAAGAGGATGGTATTTATAACCAATGTGTTAGTCTTCCACCCTTTATTATTGATAAAAGACTATTTAACCACATAAATGAAGTCACCAAATTTGCAGCTAAAGAGGAAAATAAGTTGAGCAGTCGATCCAACACTTGCCTACATGTTTTGTACTCCAATCCAGATACCTGGATGTGGGTGTAGATCAGGATCAAGATCTGTATGCAAGCTCCATCATTTGGTGATGTTTTGAAACACACAAAAGGCTGTACCAATTGCAATTTCTGGGGAGTATACCAGCACCCTTCTGTATGGCTGAAAAATCTGTATTACAACTTGAGGACCCCTCAAGTGCATTCAATAATGGGCTGTGCATATTTGTATAACCTTTTGTACGTCTGCTGAGATACTGTGGTAGGAAATGTGAAGGGTATGAGGAGATGGTGAGAGTGATACATGGTGAGAGTGATACACAGCAAAATCTGCAAAAATGAGATTTATTCAACAAAACGGCTCAGTCATAACAGTACTACATCATGATACGTACATGCAGAGTGTGTTTGGGTAATATGTGTTTATTTTGTTGCAGTGATTATTGACTATGTTTAAGATGCACCCAGATACAAATAAAGGCCCAGTGTGAGGTGTTGTTATTTCCCAATAAGTCTAATGCCACCAAAATCCCCAGCAACCAAAAGATGTGCAGGAGGTGTCTGTAGATGTCATATATGCTTCCAGGAAAGGCACTGACTCTAGAAGTGAAGGTGCCCCCGGCATTGTAACAGCCTGCATTTCGAAGTGGTGCCAGTGGTGCCTTGAAGAAAATGTGTGCCTTTTAGTGAGGTGGTTGAAGGGCTACATGCATGCAGTCAATGGCACCTAGCACTTGAGGGAAGTGGGCAAAGGCATAAAACTCCTCTGTCAGTCTTTGCCTTTCGCTAGTGATTGTGGCATGGCGATAAACTGGTGCACTCTTCTGGCAATGCATCTCAGTACCTGATGCAAGCATCAAGGCTGGCTGGTTGTGAGATGCTAAATTTGGTACAGGAGACTCTCTGGTAGATCCAGTGGTCATGAAATGGAGTTCAACCCATTTTTGTGACATTTGCTGGGATAGCCTGGGAGTCAGCGGTAGGCAAATCTATCTCCTTCTCCCAGTCAGCAACCATGAACAGAACCACATCAGATGAGAAGCAATCCCTGGAAATGACATCTTCACTCAATGTCCCAGAGATGGTGGGGCCCGATGTATCAAACAGTTTTACCTATTCTGTGTCTATGGGAAAATGTGTTTGTACATCTGGCCCTTGTTCTTTTGCCTGGAAAACCCTCTCTTTCCTCCTTCTCAAATAATTCCTTCTCAAAAGAAGGGATAAAACCACCAAGATGCTTACTGACAAAGTATAGGCAGGAAAACAAGTTTGGTGTGTGTGTTACTTGCTTATGTGGCTCTCATTGGTTGTTGTTGAAAGGAATCTCACTTTGAGATGGGTGATGGTGTTCAGAACAAACACTCCTTTTATTACCAGGTGTGCTGCAAGTGTCTCAATGCTTGCTATGTAAATCTCCAGCTTTTGGTTTTAAGGGAACATTTCAAAAATGTACAAAAACATTTCCTCAGGTTCAATCATTAAACTGCCTTTGAGTTGTAGATGCCCCTTATAATAAAGTAAAGGGAAAAGTGAAAAAAAAATTACTTTTATTTAAAAAAAAAAAATGATATTTTAATGTAAACTTTTATTGCAATGTAATTGTCTTTATTTATTTTAAATTTATATCTAAAGAAAAAGTTACAGCATAATTAACTGTAATAAGATTTAATTATTTTAAATATCATACATTATATTTAAATCCTTATTCTGAAGTTTTTTATGCATTCAAAACTGATATATAGAATTCATTAACACCTTAATCGCGGCGGTTTTTCCACCGCGGTGCGGGCATTCTAAAGGGTGGGCAGGGCAGCGTCAGCCGTTGGCTGACGGCAGCATTGGGGAGGGAGTGCTGCCAACAGCCGACGGGAGCACGGAAGGGTTAAAAGAATGTAATTATATTATATTTACATTTTCACTCACATTAGTTTTTAAATACATAACAAATATGTTTTAATTGCATATATTTTGTTAACATTAAATTGAATGTTCACATATTTTTTACACATAATTTTTTAAATTTTAATATTCATATCATATGAGGTTTATTTTAAGTTCTTACCTCCATTATCTTCTATGGTGGGGTGTCGTAGTACCAGTAGTTACTATGATATTTTATTTCTACGATTATGTTGTTTTTGCGCTCCATTCTTGTTTTGTTATATTTTCATTTTGCTTTGTGTTATGGTATTGTGATGTGCTTTGTAGTTATTTTAAAGACGAAAATAAATGCAGCTACAATTCCATTAAAAAGCAGCACATTATTTACATTTCCAGCGACAAACATCCATTTACCATTATTTTTAGATAGCAACATATTTCAGGTCTAGCTATTTGACTCCTTAAGATACCGGTCGGCCCAAAACTGTGGCAGAGAACATGCCTTAGATGAGCACCTCCAGTGCAGAATTCATGTGACTTGGCCCTTAGGTCTATATTCATGACCCACTTTGTATGTTCTTGCACCACGCAAGCCTTAAGTTAGATTTTTTAAGTCACGCAAAGCCACTTACATGGATCTAAAAAACTTAAGTAACACAAAGCAGTGCAAACTGCTACATTATGTTACTCAGCCCTGGGTAAGCGTTCCATGGGCACTGCATGGGTGTTCCCACGCAACTCCTATGCTTTTTGTGGCATTCCCAGACTTAAACCTGGGAATGCAACAAAATCTTACACCTTCCCAAGTGAGGCATAGCAAGGTGAAATAACTTTATTTCTCACCATGTTTTGGACTGTCAAGTGGGCAACGAAACAGATGAAACTATTGCTCTTACAAACAGGGAGATGCAAGTTGCGCTAGTCCCTGCCTGTAAGAGCAATTCTGGCTTTCGCAGGAGGTAGGGAGCAGGCAGGGACCACAGGAGCCTTGAGGCTCTCCCATGATCCTGGGCTGAAAAGAGGAGAAAGAGGCAAAATAGCCTTGGGGACTTCATCACCCAACTGGTAGTGCACCAGGAGGCCCCTTTGCAGACTGGTTGAGAAAGGGAGTGGGGCCTTCAATGAGATCTCAGCAATCCCGCTGTGGGAACTTACTTGTGGAAACAATAGGGGTTCTTGGCCCCCAACGACCCTCAGAAGGAAAGGGGAGTTCATCCCCCAACCAGTAGTGAGCAAGGAGGCATGTTTGCAGAGGGGTTAAGAAAGGGGGCGGGCCTTTGATGAGGTCTCAGCAATCCCACTGTGGGGGACTTACGTGAGGCACCAATAGGGGTTCTTGGCCAACGACCCAAAGCAGTAAAGGGGACTTAATCCTCCAACCAGTAGTGTGCAAGGATGCCATTTTGCAGAGTGGTTGAGAAAAGGGGTAGGGCCTCAGAATGAGGCCTCAGCAATCCCACAGTGTAGGACTACGGGTGGCAACAATAGGGGTTCTTGGCCCGTAACGACCGGCTGCAGCCAAGGGGACTTCATACCTCAACCAGTAGTGAGCCAGGAGGCATGTTTGCAGTGTTTGAGAAAGGGGGTGCTCCTCCAATGAGGTCTCAGCAATCTCACTGTGGGGACTTACTTGCGGCAACAATAGGGGTTCTTGGCCCACAATGACTCTCAGCAGCCAAGGGGACTTCATCCCTCAACCAGCAGTGCACCAGGAGGCATGTTTGCAGAGTAGTTGAGAAAGGGGCTTCCAAAGAGGTCTCAGCAATCCCACTTTCAGGGACATAGTTATGGCAACAATAGGGGTTTATAGCCCCCAACGACCCTCAGCAGCCAAGGGTACTTCATCCCCCAACCAGTAGTGCTCCAGGAGGAGGGTTTGCAGAATGATTGAGAAATGGGGCCGGACTCTGACAAGGTCTCAGCAATCCCACTATGGCGGGCTCACTTGTGACAACAATAGGAGCTCTTTTCCCCCAACCACCCTCAACAGCCAAAGGGACTTCATCCCCAATAAGAATTGCACCAGGAAGCCCCTTTGCAGAGTGGTTGAGAAAGGGGAAGGGCTTCTGATGAGGTCTCAGCAATCTGACTCTGCGGGACTTACTAGTGGCAACAATAGGAGTTCTTGACTCCAATGAGCCTAAGCAGACAAGGAGAGTTCAACCTCCAACCAGTAGTTTGCCAGGAGGCATGTTTCCAGAGTGGTTGAGAAAGGGGGCAGGGCCTCAGACAAGGTCTCAGCAATTCCACAGTATGGGACTAACTGGTGGCAACAATAGGGATTCTTGGTCATTTTGTCATTTGAGATGTCATCAGTGATGTCATCATTGACAACACTGACCATGACCATGTCATGAGTGATGTAATATGTGAGGTCATAAGCAGTGCATTGCGGGTCGAGAGTCATAGTTAGCTGAACTATAACTGCTGAATTTTTCTGTGCTTCTGAGTGTGAAATCTGAGCCTAACTATAATTTCCCTGTAACCTTTGGTTTTTTAGTGCATATCTAAAGTTTTTTAAATCCTATTTCCTAACTATAACAGCCCTGTAACTTTTTTTCAGTGAATGTCTAAGGTTTTTTAAATGCTAATTCCTAACTATAACTTACCTGTAACCTTTGTTTTTTTCCTGTGAATTTCTATGTGTTTTATTAGCAATGGTGTTTGAAGAATGGTGTGGAAAGGGGGCATGGCTTCCAAAGACCTCTTAGCAAACTGATTGTTTTGAACTTGCTAGAGGTAACAAGAGGGATAGTTGTCCCCCAAATACCCTCAATAGCCAACGGGACTTTGCCCACTACTAGTACTATGCCAGGAGGTGCGAGTGGTGGAGAAAGGACGTCCTTGATGATAGCAAAGGTAGTGACTGTATGATTCTATGAGTGCCATTACCAAGTATACACTGCAAATACCAGGTGTTTTTAACAAAGTGTGAAACACATACATAGGCATATTTTACTTAAGGTTTCAGTTTAGCTATTTATTAAGTTACTAATTTAACTTTCCCCTTTGTATCCATTTGTCCAAATATCTAAATCAAAAATGCATTCTCCTTCTTCACAGCAACACCAAAGGTCACAAGGATATCAGTATTCAAAAATACAAATGACAAAGTCTAACATAGATATATAGCCACATTTTACACAAAGTTTGAGTCTAGCTGTTTAGTAACATATTGGTTTAACTTTATTTTAATAACACATTTATAAAAAGAACAGTTTAAAACTATAACTTTCAACATTAAAACTAACAAATAGAACATAACTACCAAGCACTCATCAAACTAAGGATTGTCATCCAAACTAATTTAAAAAATTGTGCTGGTATTTAACTTTTTAAAACTATTTACACACATAAAAGTGGAATGGGATGAACCAGAGGGATGACGTTCATGTTATATCATCTGAAAACTTATCACAGAAACATCTCCAACTGTTAATCAAGCAGGGGGAAGCGGGAACCTTCTACATCAGTGGCTGCAGCAACAATTTCCAGCAGGATAGTGCTTGCAGAAGTACAGACAACTGCAACAGATGTGGATCCCGAGTTTTCAAGAATGGCCATGTATTGCATGAACTGTGGTGTTGTCATAAGAGCTAGTGAGCATTGTGTTACGGCTAATCGAAATGCTGCCAAAAATCCTACCTGGTAATTTAATTTTTCCTTTTATATTTTTTGCACATTCCATAAGAGGAGTTTATAGAGAGCGGCAAGAAGGCAATGAAAAGCTGAATGACACTTGTCTTCAATATCAGCACAATAACACCGAAGTAGAGAGTCCATTTAAAAGTCCAATCTTAACTTGAAGATTTGGCTCCACAGTTTTCCCTGATGGCATCATACTGCATGGATTGTGAAGTTGTAGTGAGTGCTGGAGAGAAGTCCATAAAGGCCCATTGCAATGCTGCAAAGAATAATAAATGTTGATCTTTTTTTTTTTGGCCCTTTATAGTTTTTTCTACGTTAGCAGGTATTTTATTACCATACAAAATTGGTATTGAATATCTATGAGTTGTTCATTTTATAATGTTTTAATTTACTGTAACACTTATTACATATAACTTGCCATATAGACAAGCCAAACCATCCCTCTACAAATAAATACACAGGTAATTTTTAACAGTTATCATTGTTTACTTTTTCACTTTTTAAAAATAAGTCAACAGTCCGTTAATTTTGTTATCTCCTATTTAAAACTATCAACTGTAACATATGTGTCTTGTTCTGTAACTCTTTCTCATGATTGTGCACTGTGGTAGCAATTACCTAGGCACATTGACTGGGGTACGGCTGGAAATCCTAATGAAGGATAATTTTGCAAAAACTATTGTCACTTTTTCCCGCACACTGTCATGGTGTACTCTAATATATGCCAGAAAGATTGACAAAGCCAGGAAACTAGTAATAACACAGTTTCTGCATTGCTCAGAGACCACTGCATGGGCTGTATCTATAACAACAATTTGCATTTTGACATGATTTTATAGCAATGATGGAGTGCACTTTACAGATGAAAGCAACAGGGTATTTCTATTAACCCGAAACTCTGCATTCAGTCTTATGTATAGCAGCCATGTACACACAACCAACACAATGGTTCTTGTCAGAGCCACCCTAGTCCCCTAAGTATTGTGAATTTTTCTTCTATAAAGTATTTTTTTCTTACGTTTTTGACAATCTTCAAGATGATTTTGCGATCCCCCTGGACAAGTCGCGAGAATGAATGAATGAATGAAGAATATTTCTATAGCGCCTATCTACCCTGAGGCCTCGTAGCACTTGTAGAAGAGAAGGAAAAGTAAAGCCAGTCTGCAGAGCTAGGGAAACATACCAAACAAATGTGTTTTCAAAAGCTTTCGTAAGACAGAAAACGAAAGCATACATTCAACGACTTCCAACACACCCAAAAATATTATGTACACAATATCCATGCTGAACATTACCCTACACATATTACTGTATGAATACTTCTTTAAAACATGTTTAAACTACTGACTTTGTACTACGTTTCTTTAAAATCTATCTTTAAGACCTATTTTCAGTTTTCGCTGAAGAAGACGTTCAATGGCCACCATCTTTCAGTCCTATTTTCAGTTTTCACAGTTATTCAGAAAGTCGTGCCGATGTAGCTAACCGTGGCGATCGCATCTTTTCCATTAAATGAAAACACATATTTGCATACATAATACAGTATTTTACACACTAGGGGTTTAATACTGTACACTTTAAACTAATGTTTTTCTAGTGTATTTCTAGAACAAACATCTCTAAAATGTATTGTCCATTTTTGCGGTGAGGCCCGAGATTACAATGACGTCAGTAATCGTCGTGATCCCAGCAGATAGCAATAGCAGGAATTCAATGGCCACTGCCTCATTTAAAAATTATAACTATATAATTAATTCTAACCATCACAGTAGACTAAAAACATTTATCAATATCTCAATATCTCTATAACAAGGCAACCCATGCAGCCACTTACAGACCAACTGACAGAATGATACAGACATTCACACAGGTTAGTCACTCACCCATACATTCACTGAGACACGTATAATCACTCACTTATTTAGTTTGTCACGCACCAACTGAATCATCCATACAGGCACTCATTCCTCAATACACCTTGGCAAATATATTTACCACTCATAAACATTTTAGAAACATTCACAGTCTCCAGATGATGTCATCCGTGACGTCATTTGAGATGACATCAGTGATGTCACAGACCATGTCATGAGTAATGTAATATGTGAGGTTACAAGCAGTTCATTGCAGTGGCATGAGTTATAGTTAGCTCATCTAATTATAACTGCTGAATTTCTCTGGCATTGTATGAGTGAAATGTCAGCCTAACTATAACTTCCATGCATGTAACCTTTGTTTTATTCAGTGAATTTCTAAGGTTTTTTAAAATTCTGTTTCCTAACTATAACGTCCTTTTAACGTTTGGTTTTTTCAGTACATTTGTAAGGTTTTTGAAATGCTAATTGTTAACTATAACGTTCCTGTAGCCTTTGGTTAATTCAATTTCTAAGGATTTTTTAAATTCTATTTCTTAATTGTAATGTTCATTTTTTTGTAAGTGTACCTGTAAGAGTTTTGTGCTTTCTTTCTAAAATTGGATATTGTGTATTATATTTATATAATACACCACTGATTTTTTGATTTCATATGTCTTTATCAGAAAATACAATAATAACTGGTTTTATTTTTAACAATTTTGTAAGTCGGCACAACATTGTTGCATTTGCAGTGGAGAGTCTGTCACCAGTAAAGGTATTTCACCTACTGAAAAATACACGTAAAAACATTTTTTAAATAAAGTTTAACTCTAAATATGTAGTAGAATATTCCTTTACATTTTCATTCTATGATCAATTTAGAAGAAAGTCACCTTCTCACCCCAAAAATGTATTTGCGACTTCCAAATTCATTGTGATGACATTGGTAGTCGCGATGAGCGCGTGGTTTGTACAAAGTCTAATACATATATATAGACATATTCTACAATAGATTTAACAATAGAGGTTTATTAGTGTAGAAATTAGACTCATATTTTTCCAGTGAGTTTCAGAATAATTGCCTCCAAACACAATTTCCCATTTCCGCGAAGACAGCGATAGTTGTGATGACGTCCGTAGTCGCGGATAGCACATGTTTTTCAATAATTCTAAAATATTAACCCTGGGCGGTGAACTACGATCCACTTGCGGAGTTTGCAAAGTTTCGGTAACTTTGCGGTTCGCGTACAGCGCCAAGTTGCCGAATACTATGCAATCTACAGCGTAGCGTAGTAGTTTCTCTTCCGCATGCACTCAATATGCGTTCTCGCGGTAACAAATTACTGTGATTCTGCATTCGCCGACTCGATTTTCTATCCTTTCGCATGCGCCACGAGGTTTGGAATCTGGCCGCATGATCCCGGAAGACTTTGCGAACGCGAACCCCTCATTTGGACGCGCTATCTTCCTTCCGGCGGCAGTGTTGGTAAGATCGCATTCCCGAACATGCAGAAACTACAATCTGGCAAAGAATATCTCTCTAGCACGATAAAACCTTCTCAAAAATGATTATTTTGCTCAGAAAAACTCCTCAGATTGTGATTTGGCTGTAATCTTTTGTGCAAGGAGTCCTTTTTTTTCTACTCTTTTTTCAAGAGGAAGGAAGTGCCCCTGAGTCTCCACCTTCCTGTTCCTGTCCAGCAGGCTCCTCCCAGTGCTTTGTCCATGTGCTGTTTCATTTGGAGCTAGAAGGATCTCTTTTTGTGTCTGTATGCTGCAACATATCATTGGATTGGATTTATTGAGCCTTCTGGATTTGAGATTTTATTTTACAAGTACGTTGGAGAATTGGTGTACATGTTTGTTTGTTTGGGGCTTTTTTATCTACTGTTTTCTGGGCTTTCCATCATTTTAAAAATTATTGTTGTGGGTGGCCTGTACTTTCAAAGGGGCCTAGTTGTATATCTTGGAAATTTCAGCCAGTAGGCCTAGAGGTACCCATGGGTCCAACAATGTTTCTGTGGTGTCTGTTGAATTTCAAGTTTACCATCATGGATGGCATTGGATTGAATTGCAAAATGTGATTTTTGGAGTTGAATTTCAGTTTTTGGGTGTTTGTTAATTAAATAAGGACTTTTCAGCCAGTAGGTAACCCTAGGAGTTCATATAGGGATATAGGCCTGCTTGAGTTCATTGTATGAAGTTTCTTGTTATTGTAGGTGGGCTGACCATGTGGTGGCAGCCATTTAGTGGGACCAGCCACTGTGCTTTTTCACTTGTTCACTTGTATATTGTTGATTGATTTTCACTGGTTTTAAAATTGTACCCTTGAAGATGAAAACTTTACATAAAGTGACATTTCTATAAAATCTATTTCCAGTGTAGCTTTTTCTTACGTGAGTATTTACCACTGTGTTAAAATTGAAAGTGACAAATTTGATGAATAACAGGTTTTAATTGAATTAAGTTGGTCCTAAGTTTTCACAGTATAGACTGATCAACCTCCTGTTACTTAATTATTCACAAAAGAATTCCCTTGTTGGCAATTTTTTCTAAATCGTGTTGTTTGACAGGCATCCTTTGTCTGGCCATATAGTGACATAGGATTGCTTGAGTTCATTGCTTTCCAGGCGTTGCCCTTGTGCCTGTGATGAGTAACCATGTGGTTGGGGGGAATTTTGTGGTGGTAGTAGTAGTGTGCTGTTTTTGCCACATAGGCCTGTGTGTCTTTCCATTGTTCCTCATTGCCAGCTGCAGGTCCCTGATGCTGCATCCATCCCACATGATGCACAAGGTAAAGCCAAACAGGTTCCACTACATTTGCATTTTTGTTCTATGCTATTCTTACCCTTCCTGAGTATACACAGTACACTAGTAGTAATTAAAATTAAGGCACAAAAAATTCCACGCTTGACTGATATTCTTCTGGCTTTTTTGCTTTTAGGTACACAAAAGACTGAGGAGGAGATTGTTGTCATCATCACCCGTTGTACTGCCAGACAGACGTCCAACTGTTGTACGCGATGTGACGTGTGGTGTGACCTGACCAGACATCTCTGCAACTTGTGCAACTAAGTGCTGCTGACATCTGAAGAAGATGGGCCCAAAGAAAGCAGGTACCAGGTCCTCTAGTGATGACAAGAAGGAACAGAAGAAGGAAGTGACACTTAAGTCTGGTGTCCCCACCAACACCTTTTTTGGCAAGCAAAAAATTATGCCTGCAGCACCGGTGTCAGTGGGGCAAGCAGGGGGCAGCAACTCCGCATCAGTGGGCCCAACCCACCAACCCAGGCCCAAGCAGATGAGTGGGGAAGAGGTAGCGAGCCTAATGGTGGAAAACAGTGATGCTGAGCCTGACCTAACCTTATCCATATCTCAAAGTAGTACCCAATCAACACAGGAGGGAACACAGCAGATAAGTGGTCAACAACAACAGCCGCAACCACCGCCCACAATAGTAGTTGTTGTTCCTCCTGAAGTAGGGGCAGTTCAGGAAATTGAGCCTCATGCGGAGGAAGAAGAAGAGGAAGCCACTCATTCAGGGGATCCATTGTCTTCCAAATCCCCAGCAAGGAAAAGAGGGTTAGTCCATTGAGTTCTTTGCCAGGCATCCCTTCTGATGATCTAGATGTCACTTGTGAGCCACAACAACCTGAGCATGAGAGGGAGACACATTCCAAGACCAGGCTAGTGAAAAGGAAGGTTCCAGAAAGCCTTACACTTATGGAGGTTGATGTAGAACAGCAGGATAATGATGATTAGCCAGTCATCATGAACATCCCTCCCGGCCCGAGGACATGGAGACCAACAATATTACCCTATACAGAAAGGCTGCAACTAGGGATGTAGCATGCATACCTACAATACAGGTAGCACCAACACAACCTCCAGCTTCCATATTTACATTAGCAAAGGGCCGGCAGCGTCCTACATCCAGCACAAGGACCACCTCAGCAGAAGTAGGTAGTGGTACTGCACAGCCACAGAGTCAAATTCAACACACACCCTCCAGTTCATCCGGCATTGGAAGTGGCACCTCCAGCAGGAGACAAAATTCAAGCTCCCCAGTGTGGGACTTCTTTACAGTTAGCGAAAAGAAGGAGAACATTGCTATATGCTCCATTTGTCATACCTCTGTTAGTGGTGGTAAGCTTGGTACAAAGTATGGCACTGGAGGCCAAATGACCCATCTGAAAAAACACCACGCAATCAACTGGGAGGACCACATTCGTCGCATAAAAACTGGAACCATTGCTGTTGGTGGGGATTAGCAAGTAGAAGGTCCGCTCTTGGTTGAATAGGAAGAAGAGGGAGAAATTCTCTCTGGTAGTGGTACACAAAGTAGCCCTGTCCCCAGAACTGCAGTGCTACCACCCACATCCTCAGCAACATCTCAGTGGCACAAGAGTAAGAGTCAGCCTGAGACAGCAAGGAGTACTGTATTGAAAAAAAGTGCAGCATTGAGCCTAACAGAAAGGAATACCATGCAGCCTACCATTCTTAGCAAGTTAACTAGGCAGGGGCAGTACGAGGGGCAGTACGAATGCAACCACCCAATATCACGTTTTTACAATGCAAAGCTGCCTAAAATGTTAGCACTGGACCTTCTCCCTTTTTCTTTTGTTGAAAGGGTGGGTTTTCTGGAGTTTGTGACAACCAGCTGCTACTATTTCGCCAGAGTTGCTGTTACAACACTACATTACGACGTGATTTAATTGCTTGGAAAAGCCTTAAAACAGGCATGTGAACCAGTTGCCAAGGCACTGATTACATGTGGATCACTGCGCATTGCACACTGGCTCTCTTTTTCAGATGTCAGAGAAAAGATATCTGCAACTTGAAGTGGTTAAAACTTACACTTTTTTGGGCAAGATCATTTCATCAAACTTAAGTGAGAAATCCCATATTGAGCACATTACTCATAAAGCTTTGGCTCATGGTAGGGGGCTAAAATCTATGTATAATGCCACAGGGAAGAGACACTTCCCTCTATTTCTAGAGGTTTTCAGAGCAAAGATCCCTTCCACGTTACTTTATGGATTAGAACTAGTGGAATTAAATCATTGGGGATTCCTGCATAAAGTAGAAGGTAGGGTGTTAAGAAATATTTCTTCCCTAAATACAGCCTGCTCAGTTTCTGTATGCAGGCTGGAATTCGGACTTCGTAGCAGTTGGGTCCAGGGGCTAATTGCCCTCGTAAGATGGGTAGCCTGTTTAGCAAGAAGTAACCCGGATACCTTACGGGATGCTATTAAAAAAGAACTTTTGGGCCACTTTAATGAGTTCTCAAAGTTGGTTAAGAACTTTAGGAAAGCTGTACATTTATTGGAGTTGGATGAGAGCTCTCTGTTTCTGTTTACTCCTGCCGAACTAAAGTCAAAATTAAAAGGTGCCTCTTGGGAACTTAGTTTTAAGATGGATATGCTGGCTAAACAAGGGAATAAAGATCGGCAGCTACTGTTAAATACATACACACTAAATCTGGCCCAACAATACCTTACGTGGAACATTCCCCATAGTGTCCGAAGATTGTGGTACCTTCTAAGACATGATTTGCTCCCCCTTAATATCCTTATTGCGAAATGGTATGGTGTATCCCCTATTTGTAATCTTTGTAGTAATGCCATACAAGATCGTAATCATGTTTTGTTTTCGTGCCCAGCACTGCGCCCTTTGCGTTCTAAGTGGTTAAAACCCATCTGTTTACAATTGGGAATCTTAAATGTTGAATCTTTTTTCCATGCACTTTACTGTCCTCCTAATGAAATGTTCTGTTTTAGGATTTTTAACTTTTTCCGGGGGTTTTTAGATATTTATTAATAATTCTCAAGAGAAGTGCTTTACTACTTTCCCAGTGATAAAATTGTGGCTTTTTATTTTTTGTAACCTATGTTTTCCTCTTGTAATTAATTTTGTATTATTGTATGTGTTTTATGTGGCCCTCAATTGAGAGCCGAAACATAATAAAAATAAACTTGAAACTTGATATCTGCAGGTGTTAACACTGCTGAGATTTTTAATGACACTCGCAAACATGCAACTGTAGCCATGTGTGCTATGGAGAAATCTCATACTGCTGCAAACATTTTGGATGAGTTTAACAGCAAGGTCTTTGAGTGGCTGCGCCCAAGAGGGCTTAACATTGGTTTTGTTGCCACGGATAATGGCAGCAATGTAGTTAGGGCCATGAAAGATGGTGGCTATTTTAGGGTCCTGTGTTTGGCACCTTGCATTAACATTGTTGTTTAAGACTTTCTGAAAAATTAAATCAAAGTCAGCAACTTACTGACTACCTGCGAAGAATATGCACACATTTCAACCATTCTTTTAAAGTCCGGAAGCAGCTGAGGGTCATTCAATGTGAGCATAAAATGCCAATCAAAGCACTCATCCAGGAGGTGCCAACACGTTGGAACTTAACTTATATCATGCTTGATCGTCTGTTTGAGCAGTACATACTTGTACTACCAAAAGTAGGGCTCCTAGTAGGGCTTCAGACTGGAAACTTGTTCGTAAGTGGTCTAAAATAGATGGTCCCTCACTGATAAGTACCCTCCGAGAATGCTCTCTTAATAAGCCTGAGATAGTAAACATTGATGAGTAGTCCGAAGCCACATCCAGCCGGCTCCGCCCCACCATCAACAAAATTGCCCCAGAAAAAAGCCTTAAAATCAACGGTAAAGGAAAAGGCGCCCCTTGGTTCACAGAAGAACTTAGGACCTTAAAACGCGCACTTCGTCACCTTGAACGTCGTTGGCGAAAAAACTATGATCCCCTGGCTCTAATAGAATACAGAGCAAAAATTACCATGCACAAAAAAGCGCTCCTGAGCAAGAAGGCTGACTACTACGAAAATAGAATTCTTGTGGCCACTAACACCCAAAAAGAAACATTCAAAGTCCTGAAAGATTTAAGCCAAAAACAGTCACCGTGAGCACTACCCAATCAAGAACAATGCGACCTCTTTCTAACTTACTTCTCTAATAAGATCCAGGACATTTTGTCAGAAACTGACAATTCTCCTTTTAAGCTACCCCCCAATGCTGAGGTGGTCTCACCAGATAGGAAAACTGAAATTCTTTCATCATTCCAAGTCTTGGATATGGAAACCCTATGTTGCTTGGCCAAGAAGGTCAAATCTGGCTCCCCGGCCGACCCTTGCCCTCCTAGTATCTTTAACCTTGCTCTCTGGGAAATTGAGGAGGAAGTTCTCACCCTATTGAACCGCTCACTAGAGTCTGGAGAGGTTCCAATCCACTTTAAAGAAGCCAGAATTATACCCCTTCTAAAGAAATCTGGTGCGGATCTCTCTAACATGAAAAACTCTAGGCCCATCTCTCTACTCCCCTTTCTTGCAAAAATCCTAGAACAACATGTCGTGCAAAATCTATCTAGGTGTTTGGGGGAGCACCATCTCCTAGGAGACAGGCAGGCTGGCTACCGGGCCCACCATAGCACGGAATTAGTGATGCTGTCAGTGCTTGACGACATCAGGCTTACCGTGGACACCAAGAAACCCTGCGTGCTAGTCCTCCTTGACCTGTCGGCAGCGTTCGACACGATCAACCATGCCATACTCCTGGGAAGACTTCGATCTATTGGTATTGGGGGATCCGCTCTACAATGGATCACTTTGTTTCTAACGGACCGCACTCAGAAAATTCAGATGAATGATTGGGTCTCTGAGAGCGGACCAATCCTTGGTGGAGTTCCACAGGGGTCGGCATTATCACCGCTCCTGTTTAGTATCTATCTCAGACCGTTAATCAATGCCTTGGCAGACATGGAGTGTAAAGTATACAATTATGCTGACGACACTCAGGTCATCTTGCAAATTGAAAACTCTCCTCTAGCACACTCTCGAGCGCAAGAGATACTCCGCTTCACCATCAACTGGATAACCTCCAATTCCCTGAAGGTTAATCCAGATAAAACAGAGGTTCTAGTCATGACGGATGCTCTTAACCCCTGGAACTCACTTTTCTGGATCCAGGAGCTGGGTGATACCCCAGCACCAGCCCCGGTAGTTAAAAGTCTGCGAATTAAAATTGACGCTAAACTTACCATGGCCAACCAAGTTTCCTCGGTGGTTGGCACCTGTGTCGCCTACTCAGACTCCTGAGGAAACTCTCCCCCATCCTTTCATTCTCCACTATGAGAACAGTAGTCTCCGCCATGATTCTAGCCCGCCTTGATTATGGCAATTCACTATATATTGGATTGCCGGACTCCTTAGTGAGCAGATTACAAATTGTAATGAACAATGCAGCCAGACTCATCTTTAAACTTCAGAGGCACACGCGAGCATCGCCCCTCCTTCAACGCCTCCACTGGCTACCGCTCAAACAAAGAGCTAAATTTAAAGGCCTCTGCATAGCTCACAAGGCTATTTATGGTCAAGCCCCTGTGTATATTAAACAACGCATTCAGAAATATACACCCACTTGCTCTCTCAGATCCTCCATGGACTGCCTCTTAAAAAACCCTTGTTTCAACTACGTTACCAAAGGAGGACGAGCCTTCTCTAGCTCCATTCCCACTCTCTGGAACAAACTGCCGAGACACCTCCGTGCAGAAAGCTGCCTCCTACCCTTCAGGAAACAAATAAAAAGCATCTTGTTCACAGAGGCCTGGACACAATCGCCCTGCTAATTTACCTGGCACTCCCGCCTTCTTTTTACAGCACTTAGAGACCTTCCGGTATTAAGCGCTTAATAAATACAAATTAACATTACGTAGCATAACATACCAGTTAATGCTTATGTCATTACAAGAAGATTAGGGGATCCTACTGTGAAAGCCATGACCGTTGAGATGGGCCAATGGGACCTTGTTAAATGCCTGACAGAGTTGCTGCTTCCTTTATAGGACTTCACACGTGAAGTCAGCAGGGAGGACTGTACTATGGGCCAACTATCCCATTGTTGTACATTCTAGAGCAACAGCTAAAGGAGGTGTCTGAAACGTTCGAAGGTGTGAATGACAAAGTAGATGCATATTATTTGGTGGACGCCTTAGCCGTTGGCTTATCTGAAAATACAAGGATTCAAAATAACATTGTGTCACATCGACATTACATTACTGCCCCAATTTTGAATCCACTGTACAAATTATTTCTGAACAGTAATGTAGTAATTCCTTTTTCAGAATTGAATGTTGCCAAGTACAAAACATAGCTGAGGAAACCACTGATTTTGAAAATGAACGGCTCTTAATTAGAGGCCTGCCACCCCATGACAGAGCAAGTACTACAGGGCATCCAGAGTCAAGTTCTTCTTCAGAGCCTGAGAGCAGTGCGTTTGCCTCCCAGCAGTCACCAACACTACCAATATTAACATCAACAACAGCACCAACAGGATCATCAGCCACATAAAAAAATGGTAACTGATTGGTTTCTACGGAAAGGGGTTGGTAAGTCCATTGCTGATGCAAAGTCAAAAGAGGCCAAGCAAATAGGAGCACCCCAGAACATTGAGCGGATTGTCCAGGCCTATCTGGATGACACAACAGCAGTCTTCATGGAGCAAAGCCCATCGGTGTATTGGTATGGGAAAAGAAGCCAATGGCCAGTGCTCAGCAGGCTGGAGATAAAGTATCTGGCTTGCCCTGTCACAAGTGTCTCTTCTGAGCGTGTTTTCAGGGCTGCTGGTGCCATTGTAACTGTGAAAAGGACCAGTCTCTTGCCTAAAAGCATGGAGAGGTTAACCATGATCAAAAATAATCAGCACTTCACAACATTGGAGTACAAAATACGAGAATCACAGCAGGAAGAGGAAAGTGACTTCGAAGACATATATAGTGGGTCACATGACCTACTTCTGTCCGAACCACCAAAGTTTGAGGATGAACTCTTCTTCCCTGACAACTAGGCTTTCAAATTGTTAATTTCTTCCTTCCTTTATTTGTGTGGGTATCTGTTTTTCTGGTTCAAATCAAATCACAACAAATCAATCACCACAGTCTCCTATTTTCATTTCCCTATTGGAGTTGCACGTCTTTGCATTTAGCTGTCCACTCCACTTCTCAGAGTCTTGCTCGATCTCCCTGACTCGCCCTAAATACATTTCCATCAAGCCAGACAATGGATGGAGATGGAGAATAGTAAAATAAATGTTGTCTCTAACAGTCCCTCCATAAGAAGTGAAACGTCATTGACTATAGCTATCTTCTGTTTTGTTTCTGAGCTGAACCTCATCACTGTCCTAAAGCTACAACCGCCTCTGTCTGCAGGCATCCACAGCTCTTCACTGTCAGAACTTGAGCAGGCATCCAAACGTAAACTCATCACTGATAGAAGGCTAGGCATCTGATCTGACAGCCAAAGAGAAGAGCAAGACAGGTAATGATTAATAAATGATGCCATGCATTGCATTGGATGTTTGCTGATTCCGAGCGATTGTGTATGAACTCGAACTATACTAGTTAATCTACAATGTAAAAAGTGACTCAAGTGACAGGTAATGTTTCCTTGTAGTTTAAAATTAACCACATTGTACTCCTACTACTTCAGGTGCAGGCCAATATCCGTTAAAATCTTTTAATATGGATGGACGTAATCGTAGTCACTCAGTACCGGCTAAGTTGGTGTTGGACAACACGTACGCGTAACACTCCATGTTGATGACCATAATATCTTTGCATGCAGTCAGTCAGTTGGATCAGAGATGATTGATGGAATAACTGCGTGTCATTAACTGGCAGAAAAGGTAAACACAACAATTCAACAGGAACCACAGCAGACCTAGGCTACATGTTTGTGTAGTGGTGGAGTCGAGTGTAGTGGTATGACTGACAGTGGCGCATGATTTAGTGACTTGATTTGGAAAATGCTAGGTTGCTGTATATGCCTTTTGTCAGGTTCTGTCAAAATTTAAGGTAAATGGAGGTTGGGTCACTCACGGCCCGGTGCAGTGGGCCTGTTCTGTGCTGGCTCCTGTTCTGTTTTTGTTGTAGCTTAATGCTGTGTAAATAGAGTAGACACAATGTATCCAAGCCCCCTCAATCTGAAAGTGTTCTCGCTCAAGAGTCTTGTCTTCTTGCACTCCACCATAATTGATGCTTTTTTAAATTAATTTATTTTTCAATACCCATTTTGTTTTCCATCTACACTTACAGGCCGGCCTTTACCCAGTACTATTATACTGGGAGCAACAACTCACACTTACCGTACCAATCCACATCAGGCAGGCAGTGGCACCCAAGAATGATGTGCAGAGTGTCCATGAAAGGGAGGACCAAGATGAATGACGAGATGCAACTCCACAATTGGACCTGGATAATACAGTAATTTTAGTATCATTCGTCATTTGTCTTTTAAATAATTTGATTCCTTTTTTCTCTTCAATCATTACGACTGTGTGTTGTTGTTTGTTTGCTAATTAATCCCTACAACTATTTTTTCATTTTCTTTGCTAGCTTTAAAAGTAAGCCCGGTACAGCATGCAATTTAGGTCTCTCTGAGGGCATACAGGCATGGCAAATTTCATATAATACTGCTGCCCTGTACTGTCTAATTGTGTAGTAGTAGTTAGAAAGTACTACTCATTAACCATCAAGTTATCTTCATCATGAATGCATTTCCTTTTTCTTTCTTTAGAGATTTATTGGATAGTGGATCATGGTCGTCTTCCAAGATTGTGTTTTACTTTTTGTGTGTCCATTCATGAAACCCTAACCCTCTTCCCCCGGGCTGTGTGATTTATATTGAGGTGTGATGTGACTACATTAAATGTACACCAACAATTGATCACACGCTTGCTGGCGCAGATGTGGTGAAAGCAACACTAATTAAATTTTAAGGCAGGGCATGTATCTTCTTCTGCTTGCCCACCCATGCTCAGTCTATGTACAAGACAATTTTTTTTCCAAAGGGACCCACCTAATACATCATTATAATTAATTGCCGGCATTGATTGTATTAATCATCAAATTCAACATCCTACCACACAGCAGTAAAGTTTACAAATTACGATTGCGTTAAGTGACTCACTCGACACAACTACAGTTTATTATAACTTCTTAACATCTTGTACTAGGCTGTCCCGCCACCATTATGTTTTATTTTACTTTAGCAGTTGCAATATTGTTTTATTGGCAGTCTTCTTCTGTACTGTACTTTACTTCGTTCTACTACTCCTCCCACAGTCTCTCTCAGGCAAGTGACTGTCTCTTTTTTTTGCTTGCAAATGCTAGTGCCAGTGTCTACTACTACCACCAAAACCATGACATCTTCTCCATTCTCTTGGGAAACCATGCAGCCATTGCTGTGTCGAACTTGATCATCATCAATCACAGGTAAGATACGTTTGGTGGGAGGTATAATGGACTAGAAGGAGAGACTGACAGTACTAGTAGGACAAATATAACTCAGATTATTTAAATCCAGCATTGGCTGCTGCCCTGCAGCAGCAAGGAAACCATGTGATGTAAACAAATTTGTAAAACAGTAACCCACCCACAAAACATTAACATTGTATGTGATAAGCATAAATAAATATAATTGATTACTCTAACAACAATAAACTATACCACACCTGACCCAACCCCTCTCTCTAACCCCAACCAATGTCCAAACCAAACAATGTCCATAATAAACCCCAACACCCAATTCCCAACCACCAACAAAAGTAAAAAAAAAGGGGCAATGCAAGGGGGTCCATCTACATTCTGCAGGCTTTAAAGTGCTTGTCCACCATGATCTTAACTCGCTCCACTAGCTGCTCCTCTAGCTGTGCCACCCGGAGGAGAATCTTGCGGCGAAATTGCCTGCAGTTGCACTTGCATAAAGGGTGGGGGGCAGCAGTGCTTACAAATGGGCGGCGGTGGGCGGCTGCCTGACAACGGTGCTGTACCACAGGAGGCGGGGCCTGGCTGGGGCCCGGGGCATTGGAGGAGACTGCAGCTGCTGGCGCTTCCCTCTCCTCCTCTGCCTGAGCCACCAACCTATGGTACTCTTGGCAGATGACCTCCAGTTTCTGGCGCCGGTTCCTGGCTGCCAACTCCTTCCGCATGGATTTTTCATGGGAAGGAGGGTCTATATCAAGAAAGAAAAAGAATTGCAACCAATATTCTTAGCAAAACAGTAACACAAAATTAATTCAACACAGTAGCACTAGCAAATGCAGTACATGATATTTGTGGTAAGTATCTATCCTCCCACTTCCTCGGTCCCTAACATTTGGTGGAGTTTTTCAGGCATTATACTAGCACTAGTATGTATTGAAGTACACAGAACAGCAGTCTTTTTCTTATCTCTAGTTTAGCTAAATTACATAACCTTGTTGGAGTTGGCATTCCAGCTCAGTCAGCTAAGCTTGCACCCAAGACAAACATACGAGTCATGACGCAGACTCCAGTTACTTTTATGTACTACTATCTGCAGGTGGGGAAGCTCATATTTGTCTATTACTGGTGGCACTGGCCATACTTTCTCTGTTACATTAAGGGCAATGGCTCAATTTCACTTTTATATATCAGATCCAATGATCATTGCTTATATAGGGAACACTGACATAAGGTCAGTAGCGGTCAGTGGTGGGAGTGCTCACGGATGGTGACATGTGGAGGGGGAGGGGCAGGGTGGGGGTTAGTAAACTATGTATTGCAGACAATTACTGGTAAGTAAACATTTAAATAAATAAAACAAATTTTGTTGCGCGCACTGCATCATAATCCATAGTTTACTACCCCCTACCCTGCCCCCCCTCCCCACATCACCGCCTACCAGCATTCCCACCAGCGACCTCTACTGCATAAGGTACTTTGTTCATTGATTGTGTAACCAACAGATAGACCACCCTTTGCAGGCTGGCTGACACAATCGAAAATAAATTAACATAGGTAGGGAGGAGTGGTCCTCGGAGTCAGAGGAAGGCTCTTGATAATAATATATATATGATCTGCTTGCAAACTACTGAGTCAACTGTATTCTGAAAATACTACGTATATATATATTCCCCTCCGCTTTGCTACTCTAGCGCAGTTTCTTTTACATTCTCTTCAAAGTAAGACTCTGCATCGCAGTGACAGTCTCCGCCTATGCTGTCTATGATGATTGAATACATCCAGGCATCCATCCATTAAAAGTAAATGTCTATCATTCTTTTTTATATATCTCTTAACAAACCTTAGTTGGTTTCACCAACAACCATCCATGGGCCCGATCCTTCTTTGCTTGCCTTGGCTTTGAGTTTGACCCATAAACCAGGCTGATGATTCTTGCTATCTAGTATCCACCAATACTGTGTCGCCCACCCATGCAGGCATCTTCTTTCACCTTCCACCCATCCTTCAACAACCCATGCATCTGATCCGATTCATATCAGCCACCTATGTATGCTTCCAACATATTCTTCTCTGCCAGTCATATCACATATCGCCCGTCCTTCCTCCTTCAACCCTTCTTTCCCTTTTTGTTCAACACATTCATCAAGGTCATCTGTTCTTACTTTTAATCTTCTCCATAAAACTTTCTCAGCTGATTTGGAGTCAGATAGAAGAGGTCATTGGTTACTCAACTCACGCTGGTAATGCTATTGCTAATGCTAAGTAAAGGGTGTCTTCTTCAACCGTTGTAAAATGTTCACTACAACTTCATACTTAATAAGTCTCACAGTACAGTGAGTGAAGTGACCCCTTCAGCTAGTAGTAATGCCAATAAGTAATGAATATAACTTACCACCGCCCAACACTGCTGCTGGAGCCCTCCTGTAGCTCCCGCAGATGCCACATCTTCGTCTGCCCCCTCTGGAATGGCAGCATCACTGCTGGACCCACCGGCACTGGTGGTTGGTACTGGTAGTACGCCGACAAAAAAAATTACACATTTTTAGATGCCTGTACACCTCCCCCTATTTTATTCGTTTTCACTAGGAAGATTGAAAAAAAGTTATTAGTACAAAATGTACAACATACATCACCACTAGTCCAAATCGGGGTTCTAGACTCGAGTAGAGTCACTAGACAGGCATTAGTAGTGTTATGGTCCCTAGGGTCATCTCTAGTCCAACTCTACTCTTTGGAAAGTTAGCCTGAGCCATGTAATCATTTTAGATTCATGTCGACTCTTTTGCGCATGTTACCTAGCAGCTTGTTGTGCAGTAAGACGCCTTTGAGGCCACATGACTGTTGGGTACAAGTGAAGAGGTCGAAAACAAGCCACTTTTTTATGGAGTTCGGTTAGTCCCTATTGCTTAGCCATAACATGTTCCACTTTTTGGCATGACTGCGAAATGCTTGCATAATTCCATTATACTGTCTAACGTGCACCATTTTTCTCATAATAGGCAGAAGATTCCCTCAACAAGAGATTTGCAGAGCTTATAATGCATGTAACCAGTATTTCTACGTTCTACGGTGAGGGGTCTCCCAGAATTCACACAGATCTATTGTCTTCTATCATGCACATGTAACAAATGTTTACTGTTTTAATCTTATGCATTTTGCTGTTGGAGCTGGCTGTAGTATATTTTCATAGAACAACGTACAAAGCATGTTATTTGAAAATAAATAAACCTTTTGAACTTACCATAGACTCTGGTATTTGGTGTGGTGGGGTGGACTTACACGAGTGAGTGAGCAAAAGGGTGTTATGTTCTGGGTTGCGTAATCATTGGGTATCTTTGTATGGGGGTTCAGGACCTAATGAGACACTAGAGCTAGTTGTTCAGGGGATTTTGGGTTCTTCTGACTGAGGTGTGAGTAAGGTCCAACCTCCCATCACCAACATCCTATTTTATTGTGCATAGTTCTGTATGTGGCTGCGCAGAATCCCCACAACAGTAGTAGTATGTACTATCAAAAATACTAGACAAATGTCTGGTTGGGCATTTTGTTGGTGGGAATTGTCAAAGCCTCAAGAATAAAGAGGACAAGCCAAAGGACTTGACCCATTGGCTAGAGCTATTGGTCAATCTGAGTTTTATTTAAAAGAAAACATTAAATAAAGAGTGACCAGCTGGGCAAGCTTAGATACAGACAGACTAATAGTAGTAGTACAGAGAGTCATAGCAGAGGCAGTTAGAAGGAACTTAGAGGCATTCTTCAAACTGACCTGACCGGACCGTCGCCATTGACCGCTGCTGCCCGTTTGAACATAGTGCCTCGCTTCTGCTTTCACCCGGCCTCCCCGTGTCCCAGGAGGGATTGACCGCCCTCCCGCTAAAACAACTTGCAGCACCCGCTTCGCGGGCGCTGCTGCGCGGTGAGTGGCGTGGGGTCGAGGCTGGGGGAGTAGTCACATTGAAGAGCCTGTCCCAGGAGGAGGGAGCACAGAGGAAACTGCGAGGGAGCGCGCCGCAGGGACTCGTAAGACCAGGAGTCCCTGCGCTGCACAGGTGTGCACGGGCGCGCCCCCAGGAAGACACGCCCCCTGCTTGCAATACCATCTTATCTGGAACAGTCTACCGCTCAGCGGGACGCGAGCGGGACGCCGAGCTAAGCCCGGGCAAAGGGCGGGCCCTCTGTGGCCCTCAGGGGCCGGAAGAGGCCGGGCTGGGCCAGCCCCCTAAAAATTGCCCCCCCAGACACCTTACAACCGGTCACTACTATTAGACACAGTATCCCCTGCAATGAGGAAAACTGCGAAGAAGACCAGGATGCCCACTCTAAGATCGAGCACAAAAGCTAAATCGGATAATCCACCATCCTTACCGACCCTAACTGCCATTGACAAAATGCTTAAGCAGACCATAGGGGCGGTTTCCGATGCTATAGCTAACACTGAAAGAAGACTGTCATTACCACCCGTAACCGTCATCCAAGACACCCAGGAATCACTCTTCAATTTGTCAGAAGCATCTGAGAACTCGGTAGAGGAGACCTATACCAGCCGGCCCATAACTCCACCATCTTTCGCCGACCTTCCTTGCGCCCAGGCGGTCGCTGAAGCCAGCAGGGACAGTCCTGGCGCACAATTAAACAGTCAAACATCCATAAAGGACTTAGACGCACCTACGGAGGAGAAAACGCCGCATAGGGAGGGCCGCAAACAAGGGAAGAAAAAAGGTCACGCAAAGTCCAGCAATCATAACCTGGTCACACCTATCACCCCGCTCACACCGGGAATACCATGCTGGATAACCAACATGGTGGCGGATTTGAAATCTGACCTAGAGCATTCCATCACGGTACTGTTAAAGCCCCTTATAGCAAAAATAGACAGATTAACATCAATGGTCAACAATAAGGGGATAAACCCGAAATCCCATCCCGTGCAGGAACGAGATGTGACAAATTTCAAAGCACCGGTTACAACAAATCCATCGAAAGAGAAGGTCTCTTTAGTGCAAAATACTGCCCCCAAATCCAACAATGTTAATAACACCAGCGTCTCGCAGAAAGGAGCCAAGGAAAAACAGAAGGCCGCTTCCACCCCACAAGCAGGTAAAAATAAAAATCAATCATTAATCGGTAATAATAAACCTTTACCTAGCTCTTCACTAACACTTGAAGAAAATAAGGCCCAAACCCCGAAGGCAGACCCCAAGACCGTCCGCACCCCCACCGTGGCAACCGAAAACGATAAGAAAACAGCCACACGTTTCCGGACAATTAATCTCCCCCCTGAGGCATTACCATTTGTGGTTGTCCTTACAGGAGTGCCCCCACTTAAGGAGGGCCAAAGGGAATCACAAACTGAACTAAAAAACAAATGCGCTCAGTGGCTGCAAATACATAGGCCCCTGCCCCCAAACATCTATGGGGAAATCCTCTCAGTGAGAAGGGGCGAGTGGATTGGCAAAGGTACTAAGACCATCGCAGGAGACATCATCACGGTGAATTTTAGAGACATGACAGCAGTCAACTTCATCTGCAATGCCCCCCCGAGTTATACCCGCTCACAAATCCACCCGGTCCACCTATCTTATTTCTATCCCCTGGCACCTCAAAGGCCCAGGCAGAATTTCTTTCAGAACAGAACACCACACCCGGGCTTCCAATATGGCCCCCCTCAATGGCAAAGGCCAAACCCTGTATTCCCAGTTTTTCCTACATATGATTCTTCACTGACACAGTACAACCATTGGAACAGGTTCAGTACACTTGAAGGGGTGGATTGACAGAGAATGGCTTGCTCCCCACCATTAAACCAAAGCAGGAACGAGCCAAGCCTTACACCATTAGGGGACAAAGTGGGAGTAACCCACGGACTACCTGACTTCAAGGACTCTGTGTACATCACAGAAGGTAGGAGTACACCACCAACCAGCACCCAGGGCATAGGGGAGGGGACACACTATGAGAACAGAATCGTTAACCCCCCCGGGCCGCAATTAAGCAGGGCCGTCGCACCCGCAAAGGACAAACAACCAAGTCCACCGAAAGGCGAAGGTAGAAGGACTCTCAAGGCAATAACCTATGATAACTTACTTATAGCTACCTGGAACATCGCAGGGTTAGCGACAAAGTTTATATCTCACGACTGGCTCAGCTACATAAGGAAATTCCACATCCTATGCCTCCAAGAGACCTGGGCTACTGAACCGCACGAATATAGCATGGAGGGCTATAAAAGCTTTTTCGTTCCTGCAAAAAAGGCTACCTCAGGGAGAGCGAGTGGGGGGCTCGCGATTTATGTCCACCTAGACATTGATGGCACCTGGTCCAACACCAAATGGGTCACACGTCACCTTCAGGTGCTAAGGTTCACTTCGCCAAGCTTAACCTTCCTGTTAATGAATTGGTATAATACACCGGCCATAACGGAGAAGGGAGTAGCTATAAAAGAACTTGAGACTTGCTTGAACTTTTTAGCTAAGACACCAGAGCCCATGAATTTAATTCTAATGGGAGATTTTAATTGCCATCTCTGCGAAAACCTTTTACCTGCCAATAATGACTGGTCAAAATGCACAATCATGAAAGGCCCACACTTTACCCACTCACCGGAGGGCTGGGACCTAGAGAGACTAATGAAAAGGCACAACTTTGCCCACACCATGGATCTTGCCATCCTAAACGAGAGAGGAGAACTTACTCCAACATTCAAAGGCAGGGGCTGTCATTCTTATATTGACTTTGCACTAGTCTCGGCTCATCTAAAAAGACTCATTAGTACAAACTTCATAGAGGCCAGTAGCTTCAGCGATCACAATCCGGTGATCATCAAAATGGAAGGTTTTGTCTGTTCAGCGGTAAAGGGAAAGGTCACATTGGAAAGAGTGGTAGACCAGGGCAGAAGAATTAAATGGGCCAATATTGATGGGAACTGTTTTTATAAAAAACTCTTATGTGAAGCATCAGCAGCGATCGACAAATGTCTCGACCCCTGCGTAACTGGAGGTGCGGTGGTGAAAGCATTTGAAGAAATAGCGCAGGTAGTAAATAACGCCCTTCGAACCAAGGGAGAGAATAATAACATGCCCACAAACCCCCGATGGTTCGATTCCAAATGCACAAAGGCGCTTAAAAACCTGAAGGACAGTCTACATGCCCAACCAAGGGACAAAACAAAGGTGGCAAGGAACAGAGCCGAATACAAAAAAGCCGTGAAGGCACGAAAACAGAGCATACAAAACCAGGCTTGGGTAGACCTAAGGGACGCCGCAGAAAGAAAGGACTCTACTGCCTTCTGGAAAGTGATCAATGCCCCATGTTTTCAGGACCAAGGAGCCCCAAAAATCCTGAATACCATCTTGCCGGAGCAATGGCAAAAACACTTCCACAGCTTATACAACCATTCAAATCATGCACCCCAAGAGGAGCTTTCCAAGGCCCATCAGCCCACTAAACCAAATTTCACCCTAAAGGAGGTCGAATTAGGAATAACCGGACTAAGCAAAAATAAGGCGCCGGGTCCGGACGGAATACCACCAGATTTATTCCTAAGCAAACCAGAGCTATGGGCTCCGCTACTCACGAGGGTGTTAAATGAGGCAGCGGAGGCAGGCCTCCCCCAGTCCTGGTCAACGGCGACCATAGTCCCTATCTACAAAAAAGGCAATCGGGACGACCCCCAATGCTACCGACCCATCTCACTTATTGATGTGACGGCTAAGGTGCTGGGTAGAGTCATCTTATTAAGATTGCAAGATTGGGCAGAGGAGCACCAAATCCTCTCCGAAATACAATATGGCTTCAGGAAAGGCAGATCTACCACCGACCAATGCCTAAATCTATATCTCCTGATCGCAAAATACACCATCGCCGGGAGGGGGGCAATACATATGGGGTTCATGGACCTCTCTGCGGCTTTCGACCGCGTAAACAGGAAAAAGCTGTGGGTTCTGCTAATGGATCTAGGTGTGGACCACTCCCTAGTTGAGACCCTACAAAATCTACATCGCAACACCTCAGCAAGCGTGAGATACAGTCAGGAAGGAAAAAAGACCGACCCCTTTAGTTGCAACAGTGGAGTAAGACAGGGGTGCATCCTCGCCCCATTCCTTTTCTCCATTTATATCAACGCATTGGAACAGGACCTTCTTAAACTTAAAGTTGACTCACCCCAAATCGGTCATCGAGCAGTACCTGTACTACTTTACGCTGATGACGCGGTTTTGCTCTCAAGAACACCCCTGGGGCTACAAAAATTAATCGATGGGTTCGTCAAATTCATGGACAAATTGGACCTGGCAACAAACCTGGAAAAATCCTTTATCATGACATCAGGGAAACCAACGAAAGGATCTTTCTCTTATAACATCGGGTCACACAAAATAGACCAGGTCAAGTCCTTCACATATCTGGGGGTATTATTTGACCACGACCTATCGTTTAAACCCCTGATTGAAAAACACTCGACCAAATTGGCGGCCGCAGTAGGAGCAATCATGGGGTATGGGCAGAGACTAGGGAAATGGTCCCCGGAACAAATCTTGACCTTATATAGATCCATTTGCTGTGCAAAAGTAAATTATGGAGCAGAAGTGTGGGGCTTTTTGGGGAAAAAAATCCAGCCACTCCAGACGGAAGAGAATAAATTTCTAAGAAGATTACTGAAAGTCCCACAGAGTGTTTCGGCTCACATCATACATGAAGAGCTGGGAGAACCCTTCCTGGAGGATAAAATTAAAATCAAACCCCTTCTGGCTTGGGTGAAGGTATGGACCAACCCCGAGGCAGCCCTAACCAGACAAATTATTGAGGATTGCCTCAAAAGAGACAAGGGTCATGCAATCCCCTGGTTGAAATTTGTTAAAGACTCGCTAACAGAGATTGGCTGCTCTGAATACTTCTTAGCCCCCGACTCCTTAACCTCGGAGTGCAAAACCTCGGTCAAAAATCTTTTGTTAGCACAGCTGAAACTGACAAGGGCAGAAAAAGAGAGGCTCAAACCCACCAATCTCTCTTATAACAATCTCACACCGAAGCAAGGTATGGAACCTTATCTAAGGGTCATGTACAATGCGCAGGATCGCTACCTCATAACCCGGTTTAGAATCAATATGTTACATCACATCCTTGCAGTACCATCTGGATTTACCCGCACAGTGGAGGAGAAGGGTACCTGCGGCTGCGATCATAGATCTCCGCAGGATACCCTTCATTTTGTCCTACTGTGCCCCTTTTACGCGATGCCAAGACGCAAGTTCCTGGTGGGTATCCTGAAGGAGCAAAGATTTAAGCAAGCGAAACTGGCGTTGAGATTTTTAAAGGAAGCAGAGGACGCCTACACTTTATTTTGCACGATAAACTTCATCCGGATCGCAACAAGACTGAGGACTACCAGAGATATTGTCCCTTAAAATTGCATTGGACATTTTAAATTCCCTAAAACTATCCTGGCCCTTCCATCAAGTACATAAAATCTGAAACATTTATATTTTTTAGACTAAATATTTTTAACATTGCTCTTTAACTTGTGTATGTTGTACCTGTGCTTTTATGGTGTCTTTTTAAGAACCGAATAAAGTTTATAAATAAATAAATAAATAACTTAGAGGCAGGGATAACCAGTATTGGAAACAGATAGTCAAGGTCAAAGAAGATTTTGTAAAAAATAGAATTAGGAAGTGGAACTATAATAAATAGTTCAGAAAAATAAGGTGCAGTAAAAGTTAGGGAAATATAATTGTTAATATTAACCACTGGAGGAGTTACTGGGGCCAGCAGCAGGGCCCTAGGTAGAGGAGCGGTCCTCTGGCGGTTGTCCAGCTGACGCAGACCCCGTCTTCTTGCCCCTGGTGCTAATCATGTAAGATTTAATAAAGAAAGAGGCAAACATTATTGAGTGCTGTAAAACAAAAAAATCATTTTAAAAAATGCTCAAAAAAACATTTTAGGAAACAACAATTGCAATAAAATTGACCTATCTGATCAGATCACCTACTGGCTTGCAGGATTCACGACCGTCTACTTATTTACGAACACTAATCCAATGTTTCATAATCATTCTGATTCCAGAATACTAACGAAGCCTAAGTACCACCTGACCTAGACCACCTATTCCAGACGGGCCAATTGTTTAGTAAGTCTGCATTTCCATTGTTTTTTGTCTTCAAAAATGCATAGATGAGATGGAGGACACAACACATGCATACATTTGTGCATACACCAAATTGTTGGGTGGTTGTGTCTGATCTTTCTTCTGCTACTGACTGACACTGCAAAGCCTACCACTCACTAAACAAACTACAAAAGGTTCTAGGGAGGACTGGGGTAAGCAGCACTCAGTGACAAAAGAGGCGTCAGGCAGACGCACATAAATTATGAACTAATACTAACTAAACCTGGTATCCGTCCACCACTATTTCACAGGAGGACTATGGAAGGACTAGAGTATCTCCAGCAATAGCATTACCTAACTTCAGTTCTCTAAAGTAAACTTTTACATTAATCAGCCAATCTGTGTCCTACAATCACAGAAGAGTTTTAAATGTAATTTACCTGCAATGTAAGCAGCAGTAATCTGTTTATTCGTCAAAAGATTATACACAACAATACTTACACTACTATATATTAGCTACTCACCAAGCCCCAAAACCTCGACACCTAGCAGGTCCAACAGGTCCTGCTCCCGGTCCAGGATGTCTGACCACCAGTGGGTCAGCTGGTCATGGGTGCGCCGGACACCTGAGCAGCGAAACACTGCCCGGCGCACCTTCGCCCACCGACGGTGACGCTCCTGGGGAGGGTATCCGGAGCTGTGCCTGCCACCTGCTGCCAAGGTCAAGGGAAGGTGGCCCTGGATAAAAAATCAAGGGCTGCCACCTCCGCCTCGCCGAAAAAGCTGTCGGGTCTGCACCCCTGCAGGGCGCATTCTGCCGCAAGGTAGGTGGCTCTTGGACGCAGGCGCCTCGCCCTTGAAGCCGCCACTAGTGCTGCTGCTACCCTTGGCCATGGGTGTGTAGGAGGTGGAAAAGAAAAGTTAGAAGGAAAAAATAAAGTTAGGGGGAAGAAGTAGGAGCTTATAAAAAGAAGTAATAGAAAACAGTAGTAAAGTAAAAAAACACAGTAAAATAGAAATAAAATGCAAAATATAAACTTAGGGACAGAGCGAGATAGATGATGAATTAAAAAAGTAAAAAAACTGTGTAAAAAACTAAGGATTGCAAGGATTGAAGGAGGACAGAAAACTAGCCCCAGAACCATAGCATAGAGTGAAAAACAACATGGCCGCGCCCATCGCGACCGCGTGGGTAAGTTTGCGCGATATTTCCTACGAGCACGCACTAATCTTTGCGAACATGTAGATCGCGTTCCCTAACATGACATGCGCACGCAAACATGCTATAAGCGACCCGGAACAGGGAATAAGGCATCGCAAGCGGGCGGGACACTTGAAAAACAAGATGGCCGCGCCCATAGGCTACCGCATGGGTAAGTTCATGAGCTACTATCCCCCTAGCACACAAACAGCACCCCGAACACGCACAATGCGCTCCCGAACAAGAAAAATGCATCGCGAATGGGCGCGCCAAGCAACTATGCATGCTCGCGAAGCTACGCGTAAATCGTGTCGTGCAATAACATCTTTCCGTAGCTTCGCGTAGCGTGACTGCGCGAACCGAGCCCAGGATTATAAAATATATGTGTAGAGTTATTGTCATCAAGTTTAGTGTAGCTGTTTACTATTACAGTGTTGAAAGGTTTGCTTTTCTTTCCATTTCTAAACAAAACTACTTTCAACTTGTATTTTGCATTTCCTCTTCACTGCGGTAACCAGTACTATTTCGGTCACCGCGAATATCACATGACCAGGAAACCAGGAATATCACTGGAAAATATACTTTTCAACGAAATCAATAGGAAATACACACACACTGCTCCTTCTTTTCTTCTTACTTAGACCATCATTCTGAGCAGGTGGATTCATTTTCCTGTGCAAACCTTTAGGTTTTTTTTTCCATCAGAAATGGCAGCCCAGCAAGGAGATGTAGGTCAGCAGGAAGCATAGCTGGACAAGGTTGTGGAATAGGCAGACACTGAAGCAGTGGAAGAAAAGGAACCTCCACAAAAGAGAGCCAGTGTGGGATGGGATATTTTTGCAATCCCATCAGGTGAATCAAAAACAGCTGCCCAAACTAGAGAAACCAACAAGATATTTTCATGTGGAGCAACGCCCATGTTACGCCATCTAAGAACCCATAATAAAAAACCTCTCCAACTGGAAATCAAGCAGAGGGAAGCTGGATGACCATCTACTTCTGTGGCAGCATCAACAATTCCTGGTCAAAAACTCCCTTCTGTGGTGCAGAGTACGGCAGCATATATGGCGTCAGAGATGTAAAGAATTGCCACGTACTGTATGGACTGTAGTGTTGTCATAAGTGGTGGTGAGCAGTCTCTTACAGCTGTTCACAATGCTGCATTGTTTTCCTCTTTTATATGTTTTGCACATTTTTCAGTGCACGTTTCTTCAAATCCTACTGTCCCTGTTGCCATTTTTGTTATTATAAAAAAAGAACAAAAAAATGCTAAACTTTACAAAAGCCTTAAAAAAAGGTTTCTGTTTGAGCCACCTTTTACTGTTAAAAAAAGATAAAGCATGTATACATATTGGAATAACTGTACGACTGGTATATGGATAACAACTGGTGCATGGATGTTACAATGAATGCAGAAGTGGTGCATGTGCATGTGTAGTGCCTGGACCATGTACTGAGCGTACGGGTAGTGCCTGAGTGAACGTATGAGTGAATGGATGAGTGCAAGGCTAGTGCCTTGGTGATTGGAAGAATGTATGAGGAGTGAGTAATGCCAGGTTGATTGGATGAGTGCATCAGTACTGCCTTAGTGAATAGATGAGTGCACAGTGAAATGGTGAGTAGATGGGTAGTGCCAAGGTGATTTGATATGTGCATGGCTAGTACCTGGGTGAATAGATGAGTGCCAGGGTAGTGCGCAACTGAATGGATCAGCGCAACGGTAGTACCTGAGTAAATGAATGAGTGGAAGGGTAATGCCTGAGGGACTGGATGAGTGCAAGGTAGTGCCTCGGTAATTGTATTAGTGCAAGGGTAGTGGCTGGGTGATTGCGTGAGTGCACAGATAGTGCATGGGTGATTGGGTGAATGAATGTATAGTGCCTGCATAATTGGGTGAGTACATGCATAGTGTCTGGGTGAATTGATGAGTGCATGGGTAGTGCCTCAGTGAATGAATGAGTGCATGGGTAGTGTCTGAGTGAATGGATGAGCGTAAGTGTAGTGCCTTAGTGAATGCATGAGAGCCTGGGTGAATGGATGAGTAGAAGGGTAGTACCCGGGTGAATGAAGGAGTGTATGGGTAGTGTCACTGTGAATGGGTGAGTGCAAGGGTAGTGCCTGAGTGAATGGATAAATGCAGGAATAATAGCTGGGTAAATGAATTAGTGCATGGGTAGTACCTGTGCAAATGGATGAGTGAATGTGTAGCGCCTCAATGAAAGGATGAGTGCAAAGGTAGTGTCTGGGTGATTAGATGAGTGCATGGATAGTGCATTGGGGATTGTGTGAGTGCATGGATAGTGCCTGATTGAATGGATGACTGCATGGGTACTGCTTGGGTAATTGGATAAGTGCATAGGTAGTGCCTGGTTGATTGTATGAGTGTGTGAATAGCACATAGGTGACTAGATGCCTGCAAGTGTAGCAGCTGGGTGTTTGGATGAGGGCAACAGTAGACCCTGGGTGATTGGATGAGTACAAGGGTAGTGGTTTGGTGATTGGGTGAGTACACATATAGGGTCTGGGTGATTGGGTGAATGCATGGGTACTGTCTGCCTGATTGGGTGAGTGAATGGATAGTGCCTGAGTGATTCCATGAGTGCATGGGTACTGCCTGGGTGATTGGATAAGTCCATTAGCAGTGACTGGATGAGTGCATGGACAGTGCCTCAGTGAATGGATGAGTACATACATAGTCTCAGGGTGTTTGCATAGTGCATGGATAGCTCCTGGCTGATTGGATGAGTGTCTGAGTAGTGGCTGGGAGATTAGATGAAGTGCAGTACCTGACTGATTGGATGACCGCTTGGGCAGTGGCTGGATGATGAGACTGGTGCAACTGTTGTGTAAGAGATATGGGATGAGTACATGAGTACATGAGTAGTAACTCAATGAACCCATTACTAGATTAGTGATTTGACACACATAATATATTTCCACCTCCAACTACTGTGAAGAAATAAAAAAAGACAAAAATATATTTGAATTTTTTTTAACACTAGGCAACCAAACAGCATACAATATTTGTTTACCAAAACATTAATTCAAAATAGACAAATATGTTACTGTTTTTTCCTGTTTTCAGCTTTCATACTTGTTCACTTTCAACAGTGCTTTGTATGAGATTCATCATGAAACAGTGGGAAAAACAATCAATGGACTGTAAAAAAACCAAATGTGTACAGTAGATCATTATAAGTATATCATACTGTTCACTGCGCTCACACATGTTTTTTAATGCTGACTTTCTGCTAGGTTACTACCTTAAAAAAAACAACTATATGGTGAAATTGTTTCTGATAATATTATAGCTGGTACAAATTGTCCAACAATTATGAAGCAGTCTTTATTTTTGCATATCCTTTTGTAAGCATATTTTTTCTGTTAGGCCAAATGATATCTAAACTTTTCTTAGTCCATGTATGAAAAACAGAACTCATAGCACAACGTAGGAGTTGCTGAAGCAGAAACAAAAGATGACTTTTTTTTGTGGTGTAAAGACGCTTGGTATGCAACTTAAGGCTACTGGCATGACAGCACCTCCATTTACTTTTTATCTGTAGTAAAGCAATGTGGTCCTCAAATATTTCCTTTCTCGCAGTTAAAAAGAGCCCTTCATTTCTAACAGCTTGCTGTAGACAATAGGCCGAATAATGTCTCAGAAACACATAATCCATAGATATATCAACACAGTCCCACATTTTCTTATCTTAGATTCTCCTTAGAACTTCGATTCTAGAAACATCAGATATGAGTTTGGTAACTTTTTGGTTAGTCTCAATTTAAATGTCTTATGTATGTCATTGCACTCTGTCCATCCTGTTTGACATCTTATATATATTGTGTAGTGTCCAGAGCTAATATTAACTCCTTCATGAAATATGATTGCTATAGTTGTGAAATATCTTTTTGAGATGGAAATTTGAGCAGCTTTAAAGTTTGTAATTTCAGTTCCTAACTTAGTACTCTGCATCATTCAAGCATGACTATGATATATTTTCCATACCTCTGTAGAAACGTTGACCTAATTTCTGAGCTGCAGTGTGAACAGGTCATATCTTGAGGGGCTTTTATACTTATAAATCTTCAAATGGCACAGCTTCACAATCTTAAAATGTTCACTACAACTTCATACTTAATAAGTCTCACAGTACAGTGAGTGAAGTGACCCCTTCAGCTAGTAGTAATGCCAATAAGTAATGAATATAACTTACCACCGCCCAACACTGCTGCTGGAGCCCTCCTGTAGCTCCCGCAGATGCCACATCTTCGTCTGCCCCCTCTGGAATGGCAGCATCACTGCTGGACCCACCGGCACTGGTGGTTGGTACTGGTAGTACGCCGACAAAAAGAATTACACATTTTTAGATGCCTGTACACCTCCCCCTATTTTATTCGTTTTTACTAGGAAGATTGAAAAAAAGTTATTAGTACAAAATGTACAACATACATCACCACTAGTCCAAATCGGGGTTCTAGACTCGAGTAGAGTCACTAGACAGGCATTAGTAGTGTTATGGTCCCTAGGGTCATCTCTAGTCCAACTCTTTGGAAAGTTAGCCTGAGCCATGTAATCATTTTAGATTCATGTCGACTCTTTTGCGCATGTTACCTAGCAGCTTGTTGTGCAGTAAGACGCCTTTTAGGCCACATGACTGTTGGGTACAAGTGAAGAGGTCGAAAACAAGACACTTTTTTATGGAGTTCGGTTAGTCCCTATTGCTTAGCCATAACATGTTCCACTTTTTGGCATGACTGCGAAATGCTTGCATAATTCCATTATACTGTCTAACGTGCACCATTTTTCTCATAATAGGCAGAAGATTCCCTCAACAAGAGATTTGCAGAGCTTATGATGCATGTAACCAGTATTTCTACGTTCTACGGTGAGGGGTCTCCCAGAATTCACACAGATCTATTGTCTTCTATCATGCACATGTAACAAATGTTTACTGTTTTAATCTTATGCATTTTGCTGTTGGAGCTGGCTGTAGTATATTTTCATAGAACAACGTACAAAGCATGTTATTTGAAAATAAATAAACCTTTTGAACTTACCATAGACTCTGGTATTTGGTGTGGTGGGGTGGACTTACACGAGTGAGTGAGCGAAAGGGTGTTATGTTCTGGGTTGCGTAATCATTGGGTATCTTTGTATGGGGGTTCAGGACCTAATGAGACACTAGAGCTAGTTGTTCAGGGGATTTTGGGTTCTTCTGACTGAGGTGTGAGTAAGGTCCAACCTCCCATCACCAACATCCTATTTTATTGTGCATAGTTCTGTATGTGGCTGCGCAGAATCCCCACAACAGTAGTAGTATGTACTATCAAAAATACTAGACAAATGTCTGGTTGGGCATTTTGTTGGTGGGAATTGTCAAAGCCTCAAGAATAAAGAGGACAAGCCAAAGGACTTGACCCATTGGCTAGAGCTATTGGTCAATCTGAGTTTTATTTAAAAGAAAACATTAAATAAAGAGTGACCAGCTGGGCAAGCTTAGATACAGACAGACTAATAGTAGTAGTACAGAGAGTCATAGCAGAGGCAGTTAGAAGGAACTTAGAGGCAGGGATAACCAGAATTGGAAACAGATAGTCAAGGTCAAAGAAGATTTTGTAAAACATAGAATTAGGAAGTGGAACTATAATAAATAGTTCAGAAAAATAAGGTGCAGTAAAAGTTAGGGAAATATAATTGTTAATATTAACCACTGGAGGAGTTACTGGGGCCAGCAGCAGGGCCCTAGGTAGAGGAGCGGTCCTCTGGCGGTTGTCCAGCTGACGCAGACCCCGTCTTCTTTCCCCTGGTGCTAATCATGTAAGATTTAATAAAGAAAGAGGCAAACATTATTGAGTGCTGTAAAACGAAAAAATCATTTTAAAAAATGCTCAAAAAAACATTTTAGGAAACAACAATTGCAATAAAATTGACCTATCTGATCAGATCACCTACTGGCTTGCAGGATTCACGACCGTCTACTTATTTACGAACACTAATCCAATGTTTCATAATCATTCTGATTCCAGAATACTAATGAAGCCTAAGTACCACCTGACCTAGACCACCTATTCCAGACGGGCCAATTGTTTAGTAAGTCTGCATTTCCATTGTTTTTTGTCTTCAAAAATGCATAGATGAGATGGAGGACACAACACATGCATAAATTTGTGCATACACCAAATTGTTGGGTGGTTGTGTCTGATCTTTCTTCTGCTACTGACTGACACTGCAAAGCCTACCACTCACTAAACAAACTACAAAAGGTTCTAGGGAGGACTGGGGTAAGCAGCACTCAGTGACAAAAGAGGCGTCAGGCAGACGCAAATAAATTATGAACTAATACTAACTAAACCTGGTATCCGTCCACCACTATTTCACAGGAGGACTATGGAAGGACTAGAGTATCTCCAGCAATAGCATTACCTAACTTCAGTTCTCTAAAGTAAACTTTTACATTAATCAGCCAATCTGTGTCCTACAATCACAGAAGAGTTTTAAATGTAATTTACCTGCAATGTAAGCAGCAGTAATCTGTTTATTCGTCAAAAGATTATACACAACAATACTTACACTACTATATATTAGCTACTCACCAAGCCCCAAAACCTCGACACCTAGCAGGTCCAACAGGTCCTGCTCCCGGTCCAGGATGTCTGACCACCAGTGGGCCAGCTGGTCATGGGTGCGCCGGACACCTGAGCAGCGAAACACTGCCCAGCGCACCTTCGCCCACCGACGGTGACGCTCCTGGGGAGGGTATCCGGAGCTGTGCCTGCCACCTGCTGCCAAGGTCAAGGGAAGGTGGCCCTGGATAAAAAATCAAGGGCTGCCACCTCCGCCTCGCCGAAAAAGCTGTCGGGTCTGCACCCCTGCAGGGCGCATTCTGCCGCAAGGTAGGTGGCTCTTGGACGCAGGCGCCTCGCCCTTGAAGCCGCCACTAGTGCTGCTGCTACCCTTGGCCATGGGTGTGTAGGAGGTGGAAAAGAAAAGTTAGAAGGAAAAAATAAAGTTAGGGGGAAGAAGTAGGAGCTTATAAAAAGAAGTAATAGAAAACAGTAGTAAAGTAAAAAAACACAGTAAAAGTAGAAATAAAATGCAAAATATAAACTTAGGGACAGAGCGAGATAGATGATGAATTAAAAAAGTAAAAAAACTGTGTAAAAAACTAAGGATTGCAAGGATTGAAGGAGGACAGAAAACTAGCCCCAGAACCATAGCATAGAGTGAAAAACAACATGGCCGCGCCCATCGCGACCGCGTGGGTAAGTTTGCGCGATATTTCCTACGAGCACGCACTAATCTTTGCGAACATGTAGATCGCGTTCCCTAACATGACATGCGCACGCAAACATGCTATAAGCGACCCGGAACAGGGAATAAGGCATCGCAAGCGGGCGGGACACTTGAAAAACAAGATGGCCGCGCCCATAGGCTACCGCATGGGTAAGTTCATGAGCTACTATCCCCCTAGCACACAAACAGCACCCCGAACACGCACAATGCGCTCCCGAACAAGAAAAATGCATCGCGAATGGGCGCGCCAAGCAACTATGCATGCTCGCGAAGCTACGCGTAAATCGTGTCGTGCAATAACATCTTTCCGTAGCTTCGCGTAGCGTGACTGCGCGAACCGAGCCCAGGATTATAAAATATATGTGTAGAGTTATTGTCATCAAGTTTAGTGTAGCTGTTTACTATTACAGTGTTGAAAGGTTTCTTTTCTTTCCATTTCTAAACAAAACTACTTTCAACTTGTATTTTGCATTTCCTCTTCACTGCGGTAACCAGTACTATTTCGGTCACCGCGAATATCACATGACCAGGAAACCAGGAATATCACTGGAAAATATACTTTTCAACGAAATCAATAGGAAATACACACACACTGCTCCTTCTTTTCTTCTTACTTAGACCATCATTCTGAGCAGGTGGATTCATTTTCCTGTGCAAACCTTTAGGTTTTTTTTTCCATCAGAAATGGCAGCCCAGCAAGGAGATGTAGGTCAGCAGGAAGCATAGCTGGACAAGGTTGTGGAATAGGCAGACACTGAAGCAGTGGAAGAAAAGGAACCTCCACAAAAGAGAGCCAGTGTGGGATGGGATATTTTTGCAATCCCATCAGGTGAATCAAAAACAGCTGCCCAAACTAGAGAAACCAACAAGATATTTTCATGTGGAGCAACGCCCATGTTACGCCATCTAAGAACCCATAATAAAAAACCTCTCCAACTGGAAATCAAGCAGAGGGAAGCTGGATGACCATCTACTTCTGTGGCAGCATCAACAATTCCTGGTCAAAAACTCCCTTCTGTGGTGCAGAGTACGGCAGCATATATGGCGTCAGAGATGTAAAGAATTGCCACGTACTGTATGGACTGTAGTGTTGTCATAAGTGGTGGTGAGCAGTCTCTTACAGCTGTTCACAATGCTGCATTGTTTTCCTCTTTTATATGTTTTGCACATTTTTCAGTGCACGTTTCTTCAAATCCTACTGTCCCTGTTGCCATTTTTGTTATTATAAAAAAAGAACAAAAAAATGCTAAACTTTACAAAAGCCTTAAAAAAAGGTTTCTGTTTGAGCCACCTTTTACTGTTAAAAAAAGATAAAGCATGTATACATATTGGAATAACTGTACGACTGGTATATGGATAACAACTGGTGCATGGATGTTACAATGAATGCAGAAGTGGTGCATGTGCATGTGTAGTGCCTGGACCATGTACTGAGCGTACGGGTAGTGCCTGAGTGAACGTATGAGTGAATGGATAAGTGCAAGGCTAGTGCCTTGGTGATTGGAAGAATGTATGAGGAGTGAGTAATGCCAGGTTGATTGGATGAGTGCATCAGTACTGCCTTAGTGAATAGATGAGTGCACAGTGAAATGGTGAGTAGATGGGTAGTGCCAAGGTGATTTGATATGTGCATGGCTAGTACCTGGGTGAATAGATGAGTGCCAGGGTAGTGCGCAACTGAATGGATCAGCGCAACGGTAGTACCTGAGTAAATGAATGAGTGGAAGGGTAATGCCTGAGGGACTGGATGAGTGCAAGGTAGTGCCTCGGTAATTGTATTAGTGCAAGGGTAGTGGCTGGGTGATTGCGTGAGTGCACAGATAGTGCATGGGTGATTGGGTGAATGAATGTATAGTGCCTGCATAATTGGGTGAGTACATGCATAGTGTCTGGGTGAATTGATGAGTGCATGGGTAGTGCCTCAGTGAATGAATGAGTGCATGGGTAGTGTCTGAGTGAATGGATGAGCGTAAGTGTAGTGCCTTAGTGAATGCATGAGAGCCTGGGTGAATGGATGAGTAGAAGGGTAGTACCCGGGTGAATGAAGGAGTGTATGGGTAGTGTCACTGTGAATGGGTGAGTGCAAGGGTAGTGCCTGAGTGAATGGATAAATGCAGGAATAATAGCTGGGTAAATGAATTAGTGCATGGGTAGTACCTGTGCAAATGGATGAGTGAATGTGTAGCGCCTCAATGAAAGGATGAGTGCAAAGGTAGTGTCTGGGTGATTAGATGAGTGCATGGATAGTGCATTGGGGATTGTGTGAGTGCATGGATAGTGCCTGATTGAATGGATGACTGCATGGGTACTGCTTGGGTAATTGGATAAGTGCATAGGTAGTGCCTGGTTGATTGTATGAGTGTGTGAATAGCACATAGGTGACTAGATGCCTGCAAGTGTAGCAGCTGGGTGTTTGGATGAGGGCAACAGTAGACCCTGGGTGATTGGATGAGTACAAGGGTAGTGGTTTGGTGATTGGGTGAGTACACATATAGGGTCTGGGTGATTGGGTGAATGCATGGGTACTGTCTGCCTGATTGGGTGAGTGAATGGATAGTGCCTGAGTGATTCCATGAGTGCATGGGTACTGCCTGGGTGATTGGATAAGTCCATTAGCAGTGACTGGATGAGTGCATGGACAGTGCCTCAGTGAATGGATGAGTACATACATAGTCTCAGGGTGTTTGCATAGTGCATGGATAGCTCCTGGCTGATTGGATGAGTGTCTGAGTAGTGGCTGGGAGATTAGATGAAGTGCAGTACCTGACTGATTGGATGACCGCTTGGGCAGTGGCTGGATGATGAGACTGGTGCAACTGTTGTGCAAGAGATATGGGATGAGTACATGAGTACATGAGTAGTAACTCAATGAACCCATTACTAGATTAGTGATTTGACACACATAATATATTTCCACCTCCAACTACTGTGAAGAAATAAAAAAATACAAAAATATATTTGAATTTTTTTTAACACTAGGCAACCAAACAGCATACAATATTTGTTTACCAAAACATTAATTCAAAATAGACAAATATGTTACTGTTTTTTCCTGTTTTCAGCTTTCATACTTGTTCACTTTCAACAGTGCTTTGTATGAGATTCATCATGAAACAGTGGGAAAAACAATCAATGGACTGTAAAAAAACCAAATGTGTACAGTAGATCATTATAAGTATATCATACTGTTCACTGCGCTCACACATGTTTTTTAATGCTGACTTTCTGCTAGGTTACTACCTTAAAAAAAACAACTATATGGTGAAATTGTTTCTGATAATATTATAGCTGGTACAAATTGTCCAACAATTATGAAGCAGTCTTTATTTTTGCATATCCTTTTGTAAGCATATTTTTTCTGTTAGGCCAAATGATATCTAAACTTTTCTTAGTCCATGTATGAAAAACAGAACTCATAGCACAACGTAGGAGTTGCTGAAGCAGAAACAAAAGATGACTTTTTTTTGTGGTGTAAAGACGCTTGGTATGCAACTTAAGGCTACTGGCATTACAGCACCTCCATTTACTTTTTATCTGTAGTAAAGCAATGTGGTCCTCAAATATTTCCTTTCTCGCAGTTAAAAAGAGCCCTTCATTTCTAACAGCTTGCTGTAGACAATAGGCCGAATAATGTCTCAGAAACACATAATCCATAGATATATCAACACAGTCCCACATTTTCTTATCTTAGATTCTCCTTAGAACTTCGATTCTAGAAACATCAGATATGAGTTTGGTAACTTTTTGGTTAGTCTCAATTTAAATGTCTTATGTATGTCATTGCACTCTGTCCATCCTGTTTGACATCTTATATATATTGTGTAGTGTCCAGAGCTAATATTAACTCCTTCATGAAATATGATTGCTATAGTTGTGAAATATCTTTTTGAGATGGAAATTTGAGCAGCTTTAAAGTTTGTAATTTCAGTTCCTAACTTAGTACTCTGCATCATTCAAGCATGACTATGATATATTTTCCATACCTCTGTAGAAACGTTGACCTAATTTCTGAGCTGCAGTGTGAACAGGTCATATCTTGAGGGGCTTTTGTACTTATAAATCTTCAAATGGCACAGCTTCACAATCTTAAAATGTTCACTACAACTTCATACTTAATAAGTCTCACAGTACAGTGAGTGAAGTGACCCCTTCAGCTAGTAGTAATGCCAATAAGTAATGAATATAACTTACCACCGCCCAACACTGCTGCTGGAGCCCTCCTGTAGCTCCCGCAGATGCCACATCTTCGTCTGCCCCCTCTGGAATGGCAGCATCACTGCTGGACCCACCGGCACTGGTGGTTGGTACTGGTAGTACGCCGACAAAAAGAATTACACATTTTTAGATGCCTGTACACCTCCCCCTATTTTATTCGTTTTTACTAGGAAGATTGAAAAAAAGTTATTAGTACAAAATGTACAACATACATCACCACTAGTCCAAATCGGGGTTCTAGACTCGAGTAGAGTCACTAGACAGGCATTAGTAGTGTTATGGTCCCTAGGGTCATCTCTAGTCCAACTCTTTGGAAAGTTAGCCTGAGCCATGTAATCATTTTAGATTCATGTCGACTCTTTTGCGCATGTTACCTAGCAGCTTGTTGTGCAGTAAGACGCCTTTGAGGCCACATGACTGTTGGGTACAAGTGAAGAGGTCGAAAACAAGACACTTTTTTATGGAGTTCGGTTAGTCCCTATTGCTTAGCCATAACATGTTCCACTTTTTGGCATGACTGCGAAATGCTTGCATAATTCCATTATACTGTCTAACGTGCACCATTTTTCTCATAATAGGCAGAAGATTCCCTCAACAAGAGATTTGCAGAGCTTATGATGCATGTAACCAGTATTTCTACGTTCTACGGTGAGGGGTCTCCCAGAATTCACACAGATCTATTGTCTTCTATCATGCACATGTAACAAATGTTTACTGTTTTAATCTTATGCATTTTGCTGTTGGAGCTGGCTGTAGTATATTTTCATAGAACAACGTACAAAGCATGTTATTTGAAAATAAATAAACCTTTTGAACTTACCATAGACTCTGGTATTTGGTGTGGTGGGGTGGACTTACACGAGTGAGTGAGCGAAAGGGTGTTATGTTCTGGGTTGCGTAATCATTGGGTATCTTTGTATGGGGGTTCAGGACCTAATGAGACACTAGAGCTAGTTGTTCAGGGGATTTTGGGTTCTTCTGACTGAGGTGTGAGTAAGGTCCAACCTCCCATCACCAACATCCTATTTTATTGTGCATAGTTCTGTATGTGGCTGCGCAGAATCCCCACAACAGTAGTAGTATGTACTATCAAAAATACTAGACAAATGTCTGGTTGGGCATTTTGTTGGTGGGAATTGTCAAAGCCTCAAGAATAAAGAGGACAAGCCAAAGGACTTGACCCATTGGCTAGAGCTATTGGTCAATCTGAGTTTTATTTAAAAGAAAACATTAAATAAAGAGTGACCAGCTGGGCAAGCTTAGATACAGACAGACTAATAGTAGTAGTACAGAGAGTCATAGCAGAGGCAGTTAGAAGGAACTTAGAGGCAGGGATAACCAGAATTGGAAACAGATAGTCAAGGTCAAAGAAGATTTTGTAAAACATAGAATTAGGAAGTGGAACTATAATAAATAGTTCAGAAAAATAAGGTGCAGTAAAAGTTAGGGAAATATAATTGTTAATATTAACCACTGGAGGAGTTACTGGGGCCAGCAGCAGGGCCCTAGGTAGAGGAGCGGTCCTCTGGCGGTTGTCCAGCTGACGCAGACCCCGTCTTCTTTCCCCTGGTGCTAATCATGTAAGATTTAATAAAGAAAGAGGCAAACATTATTGAGTGCTGTAAAACGAAAAAATCATTTTAAAAAATGCTCAAAAAAACATTTTAGGAAACAACAATTGCAATAAAATTGACCTATCTGATCAGATCACCTACTGGCTTGCAGGATTCACGACCGTCTACTTATTTACGAACACTAATCCAATGTTTCATAATCATTCTGATTCCAGAATACTAATGAAGCCTAAGTACCACCTGACCTAGACCACCTATTCCAGACGGGCCAATTGTTTAGTAAGTCTGCATTTCCATTGTTTTTTGTCTTCAAAAATGCATAGATGAGATGGAGGACACAACACATGCATAAATTTGTGCATACACCAAATTGTTGGGTGGTTGTGTCTGATCTTTCTTCTGCTACTGACTGACACTGCAAAGCCTACCACTCACTAAACAAACTACAAAAGGTTCTAGGGAGGACTGGGGTAAGCAGCACTCAGTGACAAAAGAGGCGTCAGGCAGACGCAAATAAATTATGAACTAATACTAACTAAACCTGGTATCCGTCCACCACTATTTCACAGGAGGACTATGGAAGGACTAGAGTATCTCCAGCAATAGCATTACCTAACTTCAGTTCTCTAAAGTAAACTTTTACATTAATCAGCCAATCTGTGTCCTACAATCACAGAAGAGTTTTAAATGTAATTTACCTGCAATGTAAGCAGCAGTAATCTGTTTATTCGTCAAAAGATTATACACAACAATACTTACACTACTATATATTAGCTACTCACCAAGCCCCAAAACCTCGACACCTAGCAGGTCCAACAGGTCCTGCTCCCGGTCCAGGATGTCTGACCACCAGTGGGTCAGCTGGTCATGGGTGCGCCGGACACCTGAGCAGCGAAACACTGCCCGGCGCACCTTCGCCCACCGACGGTGACGCTCCTGGGGAGGGTATCCGGAGCTGTGCCTGCCACCTGCTGCCAAGGTCAAGGGAAGGTGGCCCTGGATAAAAAATCAAGGGCTGCCACCTCCGCCTCGCCGAAAAAGCTGTCGGGTCTGCACCCCTGCAGGGCGCATTCTGCCGCAAGGTAGGTGGCTCTTGGACGCAGGCGCCTCGCCCTTGAAGCCGCCACTAGTGCTGCTGCTACCCTTGGCCATGGGTGTGTAGGAGGTGGAAAAGAAAAGTTAGAAGGAAAAAATAAAGTTAGGGGGAAGAAGTAGGAGCTTATAAAAAGAAGTAATAGAAAACAGTAGTAAAGTAAAAAAACACAGTAAAAGTAGAAATAAAATGCAAAATATAAACTTAGGGACAGAGCGAGATAGATGATGAATTAAAAAAGTAAAAAAACTGTGTAAAAAACTAAGGATTACAAGGATTGAAGGAGGACAGAAAACTAGCCCCAGAACCATAGCATAGAGTGAAAAACAACATGGCCGCGCCCATCGCGACCGCGTGGGTAAGTTTGCGCGATATTTCCTACGAGCACGCACTAATCTTTGCGAACATGTAGATCGCGTTCCCTAACATGACATGCGCACGCAAACATGCTATAAGCGACCCGGAACAGGGAATAAGGCATCGCAAGCGGGAGGGACACTTGAAAAACAAGATGGCCGCGCCCATAGGCTACCGCATGGGTAAGTTCATGAGCTACTATCCCCCTAGCACACAAACAGCACCCCGAACACGCACAATGCGCTCCCGAACAAGAAAAATGCATCGCGAATGGGCGCGCCAAGCAACTATGCATGCTCGCGAAGCTACGCGTAAATCGTGTCGTGCAATAACATCTTTACGTAGCTTCGCGTAGCGTGACTGCGCGAACCGAGCCCAGGATTATAAAATATATGTGTAGAGTTATTGTCATCAAGTTTAGTGTAGCTGTTTACTATTACAGTGTTGAAAGGTTTGCTTTTCTTTCCATTTCTAAACAAAACTACTTTCAACTTGTATTTTGCATTTCCTCTTCACTGCGGTAACCAGTACTATTTCGGTCACCGCGAATATCACATGACCAGGAAACAAGGAATATCACTGGAAAATATACTTTTCAATGAAATCAATAGGAAATACACACACACTGCTCCTTCTTTTCTTCTTACTTAGACCATCATTCTGAGCAGGTGGATTCATTTTCCTGTGCAAACCTTTAGGTTTTTTTTTCTATCAGAAATGGCAGCCCAGCAAGGAGATGTAGGTCAGCAGGAAGCATAGCTGGACAAGGTTGTGGAATAGGCAGACACTGAAGCAGTGGAAGAAAAGGAACCTCCACAAAAGAGAGCCAGTGTGGGATGGGATATTTTTGCAATCCCATCAGGTGAATCAAAAACAGCTGCCCAAACTAGAGAAACCAACAAGATATTTTCATGTGGAGCAACGCCCATGTTACGCCATCTAAGAACCCATAATAAAAAACCCCTCCAACTGGAAATCAAGCAGAGGGAAGCTGGATGACCATCTACTTCTGTGGCAGCATCAACAATTCCTGGTCAAAAACTCCCTTCTGTGGTGCAGAGTACGGCAGCATATATGGCGTCAGAGATGTAAAGAATTGCCACGTACTGTATGGACTGTAGTGTTGTCATAAGTGGTGGTGAGCAGTCTCTTACAGCTGTTCACAATGCTGCATTGTTTTCCTCTTTTATATGTTTTGCACATTTTTCAGTGCACGTTTCTTCAAATCCTACTGTCCCTGTTGCCATTTTTGTTATTATAAAAAAAGAACAAAAAAATGCTAAACTTTACAAAAGCCTTAAAAAAAGGTTTCTGTTTGAGCCACCTTTTACTGTTAAAAAAAGATAAAGCATGTATACATATTGGAATAACTGTACGACTGGTATATGGATAACAACTGGTGCATGGATGTTACAATGAATGCAGAAGTGGTGCATGTGCATGTGTAGTGCCTGGACCATGTACTGAGCGTACGGGTAGTGCCTGAGTGAACGTATGAGTGAATGGATGAGTGCAAGGGTAGTGCCTTGGTGATTGGAAGAATGTATGAGGAGTGAGTAATGCCAGGTTGATTGGATGAGTGCATCAGTACTGCCTTAGTGAATAGATGAGTGCACAGTGAAATGGTGAGTAGAAGGGTAGTGCCAAGGTGATTTGATATGTGCATGGCTAGTACCTGGGTGAATAGATGAGTGCCAGGGTAGTGCGCAACTGAATGGATCAGCGCAACGGTAGTACCTGAGTAAATGAATGAGTGGAAGGGTAATGCCTGAGGGACTGGATGAGTGCAAGGTAGTGCCTCGGTAATTGTATTAGTGCAAGGGTAGTGGCTGGGTGATTGCGTGAGTGCACAGATAGTGCATGGGTGATTGGGTGAATGAATGTATAGTGCCTGCATAATTGGGTGAGTACATGCATAGTGTCTGGGTGAATTGATGAGTGCATGGGTAGTGCCTCAGTGAATGAATGAGTGCATGGGTAGTGTCTGAGTGAATGGATGAGCGTAAGTGTAGTGCCTTAGTGAATGCATGAGAGCCTGGGTGAATGGATGAGTAGAAGGGTAGTACCCGGGTGAATGAAGGAGTGTATGGGTAGTGTCACTGTGAATGGGTGAGTGCAAGGGTAGTGCCTGAGTGAATGGATAAATGCAGGAATAATAGCTGGGTAAATGAATTAGTGCATGGGTAGTACCTGTGCAAATGGATGAGTGAATGTGTAGCGCCTCAATGAAAGGATGAGTGCAAAGGTAGTGTCTGGGTGATTAGATGAGTGCATGGATAGTGCATTGGGGATTGTGTGAGTGCATGGATAGTGCCTGATTGAATGGATGACTGCATGGGTACTGCTTGGGTAATTGGATAAGTGCATAGGTAGTGCCTGGTTGATTGTATGAGTGTGTGAATAGCACATAGGTGACTAGATGCCTGCAAGTGTAGCAGCTGGGTGTTTGGATGAGGGCAACAGTAGACCCTGGGTGATTGGATGAGTACAAGGGTAGTGGTTTGGTGATTGGGTGAGTACACATATAGGGTCTGGGTGATTGGGTGAATGCATGGGTACTGTCTGCCTGATTGGGTGAGTGAATGGATAGTGCCTGAGTGATTCCATGAGTGCATGGGTACTGCCTGGGTGATTGGATAAGTCCATTAGCAGTGACTGGATGAGTGCATGGACAGTGCCTCAGTGAATGGATGAGTACATACATAGTCTCAGGGTGTTTGCATAGTGCATGGATAGCTCTTGGGTGATTGGATGAGTGTCTGAGTAGTGTCTGGGAGATTAGATGAAGTGCAGTACCTGACTGATTGGATGACCGCTTGGGCAGTGGCTGGATGATGAGACTAGTGCAACTGTTGTGCAAGAGATATGGGATGAGTACATGAGTACATGAGTAGTAACTCAATGAACCCATTACTAGATTAGTGATTTGACACACATAATATATTTCCACCTCCAACTACTGTGAAGAAATAAAAAAAGACAAAAATATATTTGAATTTTTTTTAACACTAGGCAACCAAACAGCATACAATATTTGTTTACCAAAACATTAATTCAAAATAGACAAATATGTTACTGTTTTTTCCTGTTTTCAGCTTTCATACTTGTTCACTTTCAACAGTGCTTTGTATGAGATTCATCATGAAACAGTGGGAAAAACAATCAATGGACTGTAAAAAAACAAATGTGTACAGTAGATCATTATAAGTATATCATACTGTTCACTGCGCTCACACATGTTTTTTAATGCTGACTTTCTGCTAGGTTACTACCTTAAAAAAAACAACTATATGGTGAAATTGTTTCTGATAATATTATAGCTGGTACAAATTGTCCAACAATTATGAAGCAGTCTTTATTTTTGCATATCCTTTTGTAAGCATATTTTTTCTGTTAGGCCAAATGATATCTAAACTTTTCTTAGTCCATGTATGAAAAACAGAACTCATAGCACAACGTAGGAGTTGCTGAAGCAGAAACAAAAGATGACTTTTATTTGTGGTGTAAAGACGCTTGGTATGCAACTTAAGGCTACTGGCATTACAGCACCTCCATTTACTTTTTATCTGTAGTAAAGCAATGTGGTCCTCAAATATTTCCTTTCTCGCAGTTAAAAAGAGCCCTTCATTTCTAACAGCTTGCTGTAGACAATAGGCCGAATAATGTCTCAGAAACACATAATCCATAGATATATCAACACAGTCCCACATTTTCTTATCTTAGATTCTCCTTAGAACTTCGATTCTAGAAACATCAGATATGAGTTTGGTAACTTTTTGGTTAGTCTCAATTTAAATGTCTTATGTATGTCATTGCACTCTGTCCATCCTGTTTGACATCTTATATATATTGTGTAGTGTCCAAAGCTAATATTAACTCCTTCATGAAATATGATTGCTATAGTTGTGAAATATCTTTTTGAGATGGAAATTTGAGCAGCTTTAAAGTTTGTAATTTCAGTTCCTAACTTAGTACTCTGCATCATTCAAGCATGACTATGATATATTTTCCATACCTCTGTAGAAACGTTGACCTAATTTCTGAGCTGCAGTGTGAACAGGTCATATCTTGAGGGGCTTTTGTACTTATAAATCTTCAAATGGCACAGCTTCACAATCTGGTAATGTCAAGTAGAGGAATCATTCTGAGTTCATTTCAGTGCCAGACATAAATTCACTGTCTTCACAGTTATGGATCCGTTTATAAATTAAACCAACTATTTTATTGATAGTCATAGCTTCTTCATCTAATAGTCCTATCGTTACTGTTAGAAATTCTTGAGCATCCTGCACAGTCATTAGTGAGTTTTCCTATTCCAGTAGCAGAATGTATGATGCTTCTATCACTTCTTATTTCTTTAAGTTAACTACATAGTTGTGAAGACATTCTTTTAACCACCTTTTCTTTAATAGAATTTGTAAAATGAGGCCAGTTATATAGTCCATTTAACACTACATTTGCAGAACAATTCACACCAGATTTATTATCAAAGTGATAGTCTTGTATTTCCTCATTGTGCTCTGGTTCTCTTTTTCTTCCTCCTTGTTGATTTTCTTTTTGATCATCATTCTGTTTAACTGTGTTAGACTGTTTAGATATTTTCCGCTTCACACACTGTTTTACTTTTTGAGCTACAGGATACTGGCCAAATGAGGTGAATATTGAGCTCTTAACCGAGTATACTCCATTACACAGCTCACATCAGCACTTACTTTCTTCTCATCAAAATCAATCACAAATAAACCAGTCAATTTTCTAATTCGCGACAAAGCAACACATGACATTGTTTCTTTGAATACACTACTATCAATATTAACATGATCTGTATCAATGCTTAAACTTTGCAATTTGTGAACAGTTACTGCATATGCTAAAGACACTGGGAACTGCTTTCATTGGCATACAAATCTTTCACAAGTAGGAAACATACAACACATCTACCAATCTGCTTGACTTCAGCAATATCATCACATTTTATGGCTAAGTATTCCGCATCATTTCTGTTTGGATAATTAGCAAATTTCATAACTTAACCCATCGCACAATTTTCTAACCTTTCTTCAAAATTTAAATTAAGACGTAAGATTACACAATCATTTTTACAGATACGTAACTGTTTTTTTAATCCTGCTGTTTTCAACACAGACTTTTCTGAACTGTTCACTTTTGATTGCAGTTTTTCTGTTGGTAGCACTGTAAGTCCTTGATGTTCCATTTCATCATTTGCTCTAATTTCTATAATCTCTTCTTTTTTCAGTTGCAATAATTATTAATTGAATTTAGTATAATCCTCAAGAGTTGGCATCAAACAAACAATAGACTTCTGTTCCTTAACATAATTGTGCATTACATCAGCAGCTGAAAACATTACTTGGAAACAAATTTTTGATGAGACAGTTTTGTAATACTGTCTTTCCCTCTTTTGTGAGGACACCCACTCTTGAATCCTTTAGTACATCTGCATAATGCATATCTGATGCTTGAGTCATATTTTGGATTAATTCTTTGTATTGAAAGTTTTCCCAAATGTTTACATTTTCAATACTTCCTAGTGAATTTCTTGTTTCATTATGTAGTAGTTTCTTGAATACAGGTTGTCCATTTATGGGAGATAGTTGTAGCAGGTCTCCAAAGACTATTAGGGGGTCAATTACGACTGATTGGATTCAGGTCTGCCGAAACCGACCTGAAGCCCTTGTTTCCGACTGACTGGTTTCCTATTCTGAAAGACCCAGTACGATGCCTGGAAACCATTAGGGCTGGGCAAATCGGTTCCGGAAACAATTTAGGGAGGTTGAGCCTTTCTGGAGACAATTCGTACAGCTCTATGGACTTGGTTTCTGAACAAGCGAGTATGGGGACCGATTTGGACGGCCTTTCAGATTCGGTTTGCCCAGAACAAAAGGCTTCCAGCATCGGTCTTTGGAGGCCATAAGCAGCCCCCCCCCCCATCAACCAGGGCCCTCTGAATCTGACCCCCCAGCCACTCCTTTCCTCAATGGGAGCCTGTGTTCTTGTTCGAAACACAGGCTCCCATTGAAGTCAATAGGAATCTGACCGAACCATATCCAGATGCATACGGATGCATCAAACTCGTTTGGTCTGACTCTCCTGATCTGAGTCATGCAGAAAACATTCCAGTACCGATTCAGTTGGAATGGTTTCCAAACGTCATCGGAATTGGGCCCTTAAGTGTTTTCCTCCAAAAAATACATCATAGTCAGTTTTTGATATTTTCTGAATTCTTAAATGTATAAAAGCTAGCATTAGGTTAGACACCATGACTTCTTCAATAATTAGTAGCTTTAATTTCTTTAATACACTTCCCCCGTCATGACATCCATTTTAAGCATGGGCGGAAAATCCGTTTCGCTCGCGGATTTTGCGGATTTTCGGTAAATTCGCAATCCGCGAGATTCGCGAATCTCCCGCAAAATCCGCGAGCAGCGGATTTTGCTCGCACTGTTCGCGTGAGTTCGCGGCTTCCCAGTACAACTTCGCACCCCGCGCATAAGTGCAAAATTGCAGAAATACGATCTTAGCAAAACTGAAACTACTTACCAGGTTCAAAAGTTCAGGCTCATCATTAGTAGCCATTTCCTGTAGTGCTTCCTGAGGGGCCCCTCCAGAGTTCAGTTGCCAGTTGCAACTATTATGTGACCCTGCTCTAAACCTCAGAATAGTTACACATATGCCACAAAGGTCCTGAATTACAGCTAAGGGAGACAAGCAGGAGCCAGGCTGGAAGTTCAAATCCATTAATCAGCCCCTAATTCATTATTGTCAGTTGGGGCAGGGCAGGTGTTGTAACTAATTTTGCAACAATGAAAGCACTTAGCAAGTGCAAAAGATCACTAATCAGGAAGCACTAAGGAAGCAGGTGCCAGCTAAAAAAATATTCTGTGACACATTAATCAGCCCCAAATTAATTCAGGTCACTTGAGGCAGGGAAGGTGTGCTTGCGTTGCCACAATAATGTACACTGACTGGACAACCAGAGGGTGCTGTGATGAAACAGAGGGTGGCATGGGTGGGCCAGAGGGTGGCATGAGTAGTCAGAGAGTGGCAGTGGTGACAGAGAGTGGCAGTGATGAAGAAGAGTGTCCCAAACAGGCTGGACACGTAGAAACAACAAGTTCGCGAAACTTGCGACCCGACAGGTAAGTTCGCAATTTGCGAAATTGTACAAAACCCTCGCGAACTGGCAGAAACCCGCGCAAACACAAAAAAAAAAAATCCGCACATTTGCGAGAATTCGCGGATTTTACGGATTGCGAGTTCGCAAATCCGCAATTTCGCGAACGCAAGATTCGCAAAATTCGCTCATGCTTAATCCATTTGTTGTATTGTAATTTGTTGTCATGTTTGGTTTTTTAACTTTATTTACCATTTTCAAAATTAGAACAGAAGATGTTGCAGCTCCATTACAATGGCATTATGACATTGCAGTGCATGACACAGACATTTTCCGGCCTCACAACATGTATCTTCATGCTGATCTAATCAGCCTGAACAGTCAGCTGTTCAATTACTTGAGCTCTAAACCTGCTAATCGCATACACAAATTACCTTGTTGCTACAGTGCACTGCAAACCACATTATGAAAAGAAAAACATATAGCTAAAGAAAATATCAAATTTCCACGTCTGGTATACAATTTCTTTCTGATCAGCCAATGCCTGCAGGCACAATTCTGCACTCCAGCTATGTGGTGGGCTGTGATCGTGTCGCTGCTGTGTAGTGTTTAAAAGGTCCCCACATTTTCTGAGGGCTGGATGTACTGGGAAGAGTGGAGGCATACAAGTCGTAAGTGGTGTTGCAATATTCAAGACTGCCCAGCCATTCCTTGTGCGTCGGAGTAGTTGTCCGTCCCCATTTGAGTGATAGTTCTCTTTTGGCCAGTAGAAACCCCAAGGTGTGAATTTCCGGACTGGCTTAGGGATGTTAGTCACATAACCCAACAATGCTACCTCTGGAGTAGTTCCAATGTCTAAGCCTATAATTTCCCCGAGGGTATGATTAATTTCAGCCCAATTTTGCAACAAGTCCAGGTGAGGTGCGTGTGGGGATTTACATTTTAAACAACAATGGTTTCTGTCAGGATCTATTTTATGTGTCATCACAGGAGTTACATATATTCTGCGCAGGAATTTGAAGTGGATTAGTTTATGGCGGCTATTTAAGGAGACCTCCTTGATTTGCAGACAGCATGCAGCCCATTGGTCATCAGTAATAGGGTGGCCCAGGTCTGACTCCTAATTAGCCCTTATTTTAGCATCTCGAATTGGGATTATATCCACACTAGCCCGGTAGAGCTTGGAAACCAGATCCTCAGCATTGGTACTATCGAGAACTATTGAAAGCTGGGTGAAAGGACCAAGTTTGATGGGAAAGCCAGGGATCTTAGCCCTCAGAGTAGATCGAAGGCGAGTAAGCACAAATTTGTCCATGAAGGAAGCCTCATTTAACCTATCTTTGTCTGAAAGAGAAATACTTGCCTCTCAATGTAGAAATCCCCAATAGTGGTCATGTCGTACAGAGAGAGAGTGTGCTGGACTATCCTTTCTCCAGTAATAGGAATACAGCATTTATTTGCAAGAGGTATGCTCAGGGAGTATAGAGTATAGAACTGGTGACCCCTGTACTCTGACCAGATTCTGCCCGGCCCAGCTGGTAGTGGAGACTGTCTGAATGTCTGTAGGGTAATGTGGGTAACCCAGGGGTAATACCATGTTCAAAGTGTCTGGCAGGAACAGATCTGCCTCAGGACGCAAATAAGGAATCCTGGTGTCAGGGTGAAACCAGGTGCACTGAGTGATCAGGTAGTATAGTTAAAAGTTGGGGACTCCAAAGCCTCTTCTGTGGTACGGGAGTTTAATTACCTCCCAGCAGACCCTAGGCCATTTACCTCCCCAAGTCAGTCAAATAAGATGGGTGTATATTGATTTGAAGAATCGATTTGTTAGTGGGATAGGGATATTGTTAAAAAGATACAAGAATTTGGGTAGGGAAATCATTTTAATCAGTGCAACTCGCCCAGCAGTCGAGAGTGGAAATCTTAACCACCTGTCTACTCGCTGTTCCAATGTGTATACTGCTGTGCCTTAGTTCCACAGTACAATTTCTGTGGTATTCAAGTGTATATTTATCCCCAGATACTTTAGTCCGAACAACAGGCTAGTGGGTACTCGCATTTCCATCTTCCTGTACCTGCGCTGAGAAAAAATATTACAGACTTGTGGCAATTTATACCAAGGCTGGAAAAGCTGCCAAACCTGATGATCTCTCTAGTTAGTGGTTCCAAATTGCTTTGGGGGTCTCTGACGTATGAGATAAGATTGTCTGCATACAGTGATACCAATAGAGGTCCAGTGTTGAATTGGAGCCCCTTCTGTAAATGACGCTCCTGGAAATGCCTAATGAGTGGGTCCATACCTAATGTAAATAGGAGTGGCGACAGGGGCATCCCTGTCTGGTGCCTCTGGATATTGTAAAGGAGCGGGACAGCGTGCCATTTAATCGCAGTCTGGCAGTGGGGGCCAAGTATAGTAGTGCAGTGAGATTTACGAACCCAAAGGGCATGTCCAGCCTACGCATAACTGCCCAAAAGAATGGCCACTCCATGGAGTCGAAGGCCCTCTATGCGTCAAGCAGAACTGCTGCTGCCGGAGTCGCCGGATCAATTAGGTGTAGGACTGCAAAGAGAGTTCACAGATTTAGAGAGGTAGATCTGTGGGGCACAAACCACGACTTGGCTCAGGATATTATTTTGTGTAGTAGTTGGGCAAGCCGGATGGTGATCATTTTTGCCAATATTTTACAATCTAAGTTTAATAGTGACAAAGGTCTATACGACCCACACAGCAGGGGATCCTTGCCAGGCTTAGGTAATAAAACAATCACTGCTTCTCTGAGAGTGGGAGGCAACTGATTCCATTCTAAGGGTCCATGGTAAACTTGTAGGAGCTTTGGGGCTAATATATCCTTGTATCTTTTATAAAGGTCACCTGTAAAATCATCGAGGCCAGGAGCCGGAGAGCCGTTCAATGCACCAATCGCACTAATTATTTCGTCTGTGGAAAATGGCTCAGCAAGGAAGTCCTGCATACATTTTTCCATCTCGGCAAAATAATCATCTTGATCAGAGAAATTGTGCACAAGTTTGGAAGTATACAATTATTCATAATATGCTAGGAATGCATCCCGTATGCCCAATGTATCTGTTACGATATGCCTAGAGTCAGCCCCGAGTTCTGTGATGTAAGATTTGGAATATGAAGGTCTCAACAATTGTGCTAATCTGCGCCCTGGCCTCTGGCCTTCACCATACCTACGCGCTACTGCATATTTGCTCAGGAAATGGGTTTCCCTATCTGCAGCCTCTCGAAATTCCACCAATAATGCCGGACAACATTTTATTCCCTCAGCAGCGTCTGGTGAGAGAAGCATAGAGGTATCCAACGAGGTCATCTGCTGTTCGGTATTAGCTAGAGTTTTTCTCAGATCTTTTAACACCCCAGCATGTTTTGATATGGTAATAACACTCATATAGGCCTTAAAGCCCTCCCAAAGCATAGGCCATGTATCCCCTACCCCTTAATCTCCATTGACGCTCATGACCCTCTGGTCTGAGAATACAGAGTCTAAGCAAGACCATTTTGATACGTCCTGAGACCTACTCCGACCTGCCAAGTATCACTCATCGAGCATTAGACTAATGCATTTCAGTGTGGTGCTCCGCATCACCGCACCGAAATGCATTGTCACGCATAATTCATAGCGCCTCAGCTGGAACACATGCTGTTTTATTAAGCGCTCAGCTGCCAAATTAAACTGTGGAGTCACTGGGCAGCTAGCAGCGCTCCATGGCGTGTGTGTGCTGCTCTGGCAGGCTTGGGCCACTCCCATCGCTGCTTAATGCCACAATGTATCATTAGTTGAAAGCTCGCCTCGGAGATGATTTGCAGCGTGGTTATCTGATGATGTCAGGTTGAGGTAGTGCCCAATGGCAACTACCGAGACATGACACACCCAGTCAGGTTATGTAACACCGATGTAGGCTCCGCTGGGACGTGAAGTCACACCCTGTTTCCAGAGTTCACTTGTGGGAGGTAGTACACGGAGGCGCTGGCCTTCTTTGCGGGAAATACGAATACATCATGATCACAGCTTGCATACAGCGCTGCCTCCGGCCTCCCCTGCTGCATGCCTCAGCTGTCTCAGCAGTTGCAGTAAATTTGGCCTTCGGCCACGCTAATTAAATTGTCATGGAAGGGTGTCCTGCTGCAGGTTGGTATGTCACAGAGATCGACCTGATCATGTCTTGTGAAGGCCCAATGCAGTAAAAATGTGGTCTCGCGCCCGCCTGTAAAAGACCAGTGCTCTGAGACTCGGACAGACTTAGCTGTCAAACCTGGCAAGAGGGTTGTCTCCGCATAACACCCCTCTAAAACCGTACTTAAATGTGAATAGGAAAAATAACGTTTGAATAAGCCATAGTACGGATATCCTGAAGTCCTCACTTTAAAACTCTTAGATGCGTTGGTAAATATTTCTTCGGAAATACATATTCCTGAAAAACCACCGCCGTATGCAGATCTTTTTTAAATGTCGCTTGTTGGAATTAAGTAGGAGATAGGTGGGAAAACAAATGCAGTTGTTTCAATAACTTAAAAATAGCATTTTGTTGATACCCAATTTTCATTAGAGAATCAACTCAAAATGGAGTACCACATTTTTCTCTAGCAGACAGTATTCAACATAGCACGCTCAAAGATGGCGGACAGATTGCATTAGAGCGCTGCTTTTCATTTCTAAGCGTCGCTATCCATTATAGTCCGTCTTTCACGTAAATGTATCATTTGATAGACAAGCATTTAAATACCGGAGTAATGGCGCCAGGCTTGTTTTCAGTTCCACATTGACGGGAACCGCAAAATGTGTGCGAGCATTTGATATAGTTCAGGTGAGCACCATACATACGGCTTGTCACTTTCTAACAAAAAGCTTGAATATACAGTCCACTTTAACTAGTTCCTACTCGCATTTATATTTTCTGACGGCGTCTAGGATTTAACTTTACCGGACCAAAATGCTATGGCCGGTCACTGTTTCATGAATGGTTCAACAAATCGAATAATTGTAAATTAAATCATAGGTAAGCATATTGCCAATAATAGACAGCATGTCTTATTCACTAACTGAATTATTCACTGGGTATATCTAAGATCAACATGTGACTTTTGTAAGCCATGTTTTAACAATGTAGTGCTGCACATTGAACATTTTATCTCAGCAGGACATTATCTAAACATGTTCTTCGATGATTTATTGTAAACAAAGATCACCAACCGTTATATTCCAAAGAATGGTTGTGAATATTTTGGACCATGTTGTGTCAGAGAAATAACATCCCTTTGATATTTTCATGATTTAAATATTTTGCAGGTTCCTTTACAAAGAGAATCGATTGTCGCTTTGATGTAACTGCAAATGTTCACCTCAAGGTGTCGACGACACAGAAGCACCATTTCTTGTTCTTGATCAAGTTCATTTCAATGCATTGTGCGATGAGACTTGACTCACTAGAGATTGTTTCAGCAGCACTATAGACATTTGATATAAGAACATAGTGATAACGCCCATTTGATTGTTAAACCTATTTAATCAACCCAAATACTTTCGGGACAGATTAACATCAAATAAATACCAGACCTATTTTTCCATTAGATATTACTTCAAGTGGACTGCGTACGCGCTCAATCATCTTGATTCCTCTAAAAGAAATTACATAAGTAAGCAACATCAGTTTTAATATTTTCTCCTAATATTTTCTCTGCTTAATTAGAACCTTGATTAGAGGTATTTCCCTAAAATAATTGCTTTGCTTTCACATGGTGATTTGGGTCCCTCTTCTACCCACAGCTTGGGGTTGGGATGCAACTCCTTTTTTGGTTTGGGGGCATATATTAAATGGCCTCACTTCTGTTTTTTCACACAGGTGCGTCTTTTACTTTCTTTTAAAATATTGATTAATTCTGTTGACAATGTTGAAATATTCATGTAGATTGTATATACAGGGATATTATTTGGTTTTACAATCAACCCCACGTCCTGAAGAAGGTCTGACGGTATCATCGTAAAACACAGACAGAAATGTCGACTGCAACATCGATTTCTTCACACTCTTATTGAATTTACGGAACCATTTTCTGTTGTGTCAGATCGTTTTCCCTTGCCAATGGGCCCCCACAGGGATTCTCAGCATGGCCACGGAAAGGCATTAAAAGAAGCCTATCATAATATGGCTGGGGGTGTCTGATAGACACCGCCACCATATTAATCCTTTTCCGCCCTGGCCGCAAGGCGACCGGGGAGGAAAAGCGGCGGACGGTCTTTCCGTCCGCCGTGGTCCCCCCGCCATACTAATATGTCGGGGGAATTTAGGTGTGGATGGCAGGCGGATTGCCCCCGCCAGGCCGGCGGTTGCTACCGTGAGCCTGGCGGGGGCAATCTGCCCGCCATCCTAATAGGCCCCATAGTTAGGTTGATTCTAATTGTATTTTCCCTGGTTCTTATTTGTTTATATATTAAATATATGTTTTAAAAAAGAAATCTGCCTTGTGTGATACAATTCATGGTTTTAAGACATTAACCAACTACAGAGAGTCCAGAACGCAGCGGCTAGGCTGATTTGCAATATTCCCTACCGTCATTCCATTTCACCCCACTTGATCAAACTTCACTGGCTCCCAATAAGACTGCGCATTCAATTTAAAGCCTTAACACTGGCCTTTAGAGCTCTCAATGATCGAGGCCCTACCTACCTACGTCGCAGAATGAGGTTTTCACAAGCACCACGTAACCACAGATCAAACCATCTCCACCTCATGTTCTGCCCCCATTTTCGTCTTGCACGCACAGGAGGACAGGCCCTTGCAGTAGCCACATCCAAACTATGGAATCAGCTACCCACAGAGTTAAGATTTCTGACGTCAGAACCTCTTTTCCGGAAAAAACTAAAGACCTGGCTTTTTACCCAAATCTAATACAAATTCCTCCTTTCACTCTCCCCTGACCCCTCTGAGATAATGTCATCAGGGCCAGGACACCTCCATCGGAGGTAGCTGTGCGCTCTACAAAATACTAAATAAATAAATAAGATGTCTGTTTGTAAAAATCACTTTTCTCCTCTTTCAATGTTTGATTGTTTATTAGTTCGTCACTAACCAAGGTTGAACAGCAATAAATCTTTTGAGATAATATCTTCGAAATACGTTTGCAAATAAAATCCCTTGTAGGTAACTTTTTACTTATTTCAGTCATTACTTAAATTGTGGCCTCAAGTTCATAAAAAAACAAACTTCATAACTTATTGTCTTTAAAATGTACAATATTAGTGACACCTTTTTATAACCGATAAAGAAAGGTAAATTTTCTTTTTTCTTCTTTTTTCTGTTGATTTTTCTTTTTTCTTTTTTTTTACTCTCCTTTTCTTTTTTCTTAAGACTCTAGGTTTTAATTGATTCTACTTTCCTTATAAGAATACCAACTGTTCTGTTTATGATTTGACACACACTGGGATTGAATTGACCAGATACCCATTTTTGGATGATGTTTCTACATCTTAATATGGCTGTTACATTTTAATCCTACATTTGTTTTCAATCCTCTTTGTGATTAATTTTGCTCAGAATATTAGGATTCTATTCAACAGCTGTCCAGTAAGATGTTTCTCAATTCTTCCTAAGTTATGTTACCCATCCCTATGCATCCGATTTGCAATGTCTGATTACGAAAAGATAATAATCGGGCACTTTTTTGATTTACTTTTCAAAGATGGGTGCCTCATTTTTTAAGTTTCAAGAGCCCACATGATGCCACAAGCCTTGGAACTCTATATATACTTCCAGTGTCAATTTCAAATAAGCAAGTGTTTTTGATACAGAACGCAGACTACAAATGCATCAAGAGGAATCAACAAGTACATTGATTAAAACTACTAAATTTATCGTACAGTCGCTAAGTCAAGCAAGTATCCTATTCTAATGCTGCTAGTATTCTTTTCCTTAGTGCAAGTGTTGAATCGCTACTAATTTCACGGTGACAATTCCCTCAAGACTGTGGTAAGTTATTCTCCACTGGTTAGAGTAAGGCTAATTTCTCCTTCATATTTTAACACAATTTTGTTGTTCAAATTAAAGTATCTAACAGTTGGCCTTATAATTGTATCGTTATTGCTACATTCACCACTTTGTGTATGGAGTTTTCCTACCCACAAAAAAATATATATAGATTATCCTACAGTGGCACGATTATGACAATTATTCTATGATACTAAGGTCCCCATTACGATGGTGGGCAAACTTCAGTCAGTCTTTTTTGATAATCATGAGGCCAAGAAAAGGAATTTCTTGTTCAGAACTATTGGCCGTGAATTTTAAGAAGGGGTTGACACTATTGATCCAGGTGAGAAAGGCGGGAATTTCATTTACATTACCCTTCCAAAACATCAGGATGTTATCTATATAGCGTCGCCACAGTTGGACATAATAGGGGTTGGAGTCCATGAGCACGTGCCTCGCCTCAAAGTCTGTGACATGTAGAGACATGCCAGACTAGGGGCAAAGGTACTGCCCATGAACGTCCCCCAGATCTGGTGGAAAAGAAGATCTTCAAACTGGAAGAAGTTCTCATTCAGTGTGAGGTGTGCACATTCCATGACGAAGTTGATGGGGGTAGATGAGGACCATGAGTCATTGTGAAGTATATCCTCTACAACCTCAAGGGTGTTCTGTTGAGGGATGTTGGTGTAGAGGGCCTCTATGTCTAGTGTTAGAAGTATGTCTGGTTGGGTGCCCTCTTGGTTGGTTTCCTCAATTAGTTTTAGGACATCTCTTGTGTCTTGTAGGAATGTGGGTGTGTTTTTGAAGAAATGATCACAAAATTTAGACAGGGGTTCCAAGACTGACTGTATGCCTGGGACGATTGGTCTCCCAGGGGGTTCAGTGACCCTTTTATTGATTTTGGGCAAAGGGTAAAAATAGGCCAATCTTGGATTGACGTTAGTCAGAAATTCAGCCTTGTGTTTGGTGATCCACCCTTGGTTGGGTGCCGCTGCTATCATAGAGTTGATGCGTTTTAGTAGGCGAGGGGTGGGGTCCTCCATCAGGAGAATGTAGTAGTTGTTGTACTTGAGCTGGCGTAGACATTCTGTTCGCTAGTCAGAGGTGGCCATGATTACATTACAATTGCGCCACCCTTATCAACCTGTTCACACAAAGAACAGGGTCAAGACTGATTTGCATATGGCTGGGTCCAAACTGGGGTCGTGTGGTGAGCAATAGAATGATGGATTTAACCCAGATTCTTGTGCATGGGGGTGAATGTTTGCATTAACCAGCATTCCGGCCATCAATTGTTTTTTTTTGCAAACTTCATTAGTCGCAACATCCCTGCAATGGTGCACAGAGGGGTTGTGCTAGCAGTCACGTTGTCATCACGAATTTCGTGCACAATTAAATGTTTTCATTTTTGACACATAATTTGTGTCTCTAATGCCTCCATTTCTCAACCATGTGGTCAGAGTATTTCCACCCTGACCCCTTATGTGGGCTTTCACACACATTTTCAGCCCTGAGAATCCTTCCCGATAGATAAAATTGTGGCTGCAATTTTCTATTCAGGTTGCATCCAGCCAAGCGGAGCATTCCCATTGGTGAGTGCATTTGCAATTCATTGCGAAACCTTCGCAAAATATCCACAGTCAGAGATATCACTATACTTTTAAACTTATATTTCTCAAAAAACGACAGAACAGATTTTCACCAATTAAGCAAAAGACACTTCCTTGAACCCACATCTACCTCCCAGCCAAATTTGGTGTAAGTCCGTTAGGCAGTTCGGGCTGTAGAGGTGGATAAAGTTTCCTATGGGAAAAAAACATTACAAATGCAACCTTATTTTGCACCCCAAATTCTCAGTCCCCACTGCATGGATCACCCCCAAAGTTTCCCAATCAATAGTACCCACCTTGAACATTTTTGGCAAACTTTCATGTAGATTGGCCAAATGACACCAAATTGCATATGGAAATTATGTCCTAACTATAACTACCTACTGGCGACCAATAAATATATCTTGGTTGTTGCAGTGAAGAGTAGTGAGTTGTGTATTTTTTGTGCCACGAGGTAATAGTCTTTGACTGAAAGCGCTATGAATAAGTAAGTCATTAGAATGTATTTTTTAGTGATACCATAGCGCATGTAATGCAAATATTTTTATATAACTGTCCCTTCAACACCTCCTTAAGGGTTCTAAGGGCTGTGTACATACAATTATGATTAAAAACACTCACTTCACAACTCATTTGTTTACTTTTTATACTACCTATCACAAAGCTTGGAGTGATTTGTACAATTAAAGTCAGAACCGGCTCCCAAACACCCTTTACACTTGCAGGTTAACTCATAGTGCTCATTTGGATTTCAGTCAGTTAAGCAGGTACCTTGGCACAAAGTCTTTTCATAGCACAGTAGACACAATTAATGACACTTCAGCTGAAGCATTTTAACTATCTGAATTACTCGTCCCAGGGTGAGTCTCTTTTTAAAAAAATGAAGAGTATACATTTTGGATTCAGGCACAAGTGAGGCTAGGGAATGTGCACCCCCCCTCCTCACAGGAATCCATGCCCCCTCCTTGGGGTCATGTCCCACTTATTAAAGACCTATATGTTACCTCCAGTAAGTCCCACACAGTGGGATTGCTGAGAGATTTTAAGAGGCCACGCCCCCTTTCTCCACCACTCTGCAAATTAACTTCCTGGTGCATTACTGGTTGGGGGATGAAGGCCCCTTGGATGCTGAGAGTCTTTGCGGGGCAAGAACCCCTCCTGTTACCGCCAGTAGACTCAGATTTCACTCCATAGAAATTCAGCAGTTATAGTTATCTGAGCTTACTATAACTTACACCACCGCAATGCACTGCTTATGACCTCACATATTACATCACTCATGACATGGTCAGTGACATCACTGATGACATCTCAAATGACATCACTGATAATATCATTCATAGAACCACTCACATACCCACTCACACACCATAAAACCTTGCATACACCCACTCACACACCCACGCAACCACTCACATACCCATTCACAGACCCATACCTGTGCTCATATATCCACTCACTCCTCCATAGAGCTCCCACACACCCATTCACTCACACAGCCACTCATACAGCCATTCACTCACCCATACAGCCACTCATATAACCAGTCAGTCACACATTTGGCCAGTCACATAGCCACACACTCATATAGCTACTCAAACACCCACTTATTTACATAGCCACTCATATACTCACTCACTCACCCATACAGCCTCTGAACACAGCCACTCCCTCACCCATACAAGCACTCACATGCTTATTCATACACCCACATAACCACTTACATACCCATGCATACATCCATACAAGCACTCACACATCTGCTGACTCAGCCATACAGCTATTCACATAGACACTCACTCTCCAACACAGCTATTCACACACTAACTCAATTAACCAAACACCCACGCAAACAGCCACTCACTCACTCACTCTTACAGCCACTTATATACCCAGTCACTCACTCATTTAGTCATGCATACATCCACTTGCTCACCCATATAGTCACTACAAACCCGCTTACCCACCCATAGAGCCACTCACACCACAACTCACTCACCCATACAGCCACTCACACACTCAGAAAGATACATACAGTCACACAGCCACTCACATAATATATGTTAAAATAAGTATCAGTCAGTAGTACTGCACCTACTAATTTAACTTTTGTAGTATATATGTTTAACACCCAAAAACTCTTAAAAACACTTACATCCATTTGACATGTCATCAGTGATGTCACTTACCGCGTAATGACCATGTCATGAGTGATGTATTATGTGAGTTCATAAGCAGTGAAATGTGGGGACTTAGGGCCCGATTCACAGAATGAACTTAAGACTCAATCCTAAACTTACTACTGTTTTGGTATTCACAGATTGCACTTACTACTTTTGGTATTCACTGAATGAACTTACTACTTTTGGCATTCACAGAATGCACTTACTACTTTTGGTATTCACAGAATGAACTTACTCATTTCGGTATTCACAGAAGTTAGGACTCCTAACTTTAGGACTCCTAAATGCCTTCTGTGAATACCGAAAGTCTTACAATTAGGATTTTTCTCAATTTAGTAGTAGTAAAGTTAGGACTATTAACTTTAGGACTCCTAAATGCCTTCTGTGAATACCGAAAGTCCTAAAATTACGATTTTTCACAATTTAGTAGTAGTAAAGTTAGGACTACTAACTTTAGGACTCCTAAATGCCTTCTGTGAATACCGAAAGTCTTAAAATTAGGATTTTTCTCAGTTTAGTAGTTGCAAAGTTAGGACTCCTAACTTTAGGACTCCTAAATGCCTTCTGTGAATACCGAAAGTCTTAAAATTAGGATTTTTCTCAATTTAGTAGTAGTAAAGTTAGGACTCCTAACTTTACTACTACTAAATTGAGAAAAATCCTAATTCCAGAATGGCAGCGACTCCAAGTCCGTGGCAGCAACCACAGCACCACACTCCCTCTGATCAGTCAGGAATATTTCCATATGCAAGGCCAGCGACACGTAGTCCCACTAACCTTCTTTAACACAGCCCAATCCCACATGTGTAACTGTGTCCTGTGTCCTGAATAGCAGTGACGCAAAGCCAATGTCAGCGACTAAAGCACCAGACTCCTTTTGATCACTGAGGCATATTTTGATATGAAAGGCCAGCGACACGTAGTCCCACTAACACTCTTTACCACAAGCCGATCCCACATGTGTAACTGTGTCCTGAGTCCTGAATAGCAGTTACCCCAAGTCAGTGGCAGATCCCACAGCACCACACTCCCTTCGATCAGTGATGCAAATTTCGATATGCAAGGCCGGCAATACGTTGTCCCACTAACCCTCTTTAACACAAGCCGATCCCACATGTGTAACTGTGTACTGAGTCCTGAACATCAGTGACCTGAACTTCATGACAGCAACCACAGCACCACACTCCCTTCAATTAGTGAGGAGTATTTGCATATGGAAGGCCAGCAACACGTGGTGCCACTGAACCTGCACTACGCAGGCCGGTGAGGACACCAACATATGCACGTGGCTCATCGCTATCTCTTCCCTACACTATGGTCAGCATGCCTCACAATTCAGATAGAGTCCTCATTCCATATGACGCAGTCCAGTAAGCAAGACACATTGCTCCCAGTGCGGCCCGTCCACACCAAGCATCATCACAGGCTCATACAGTCTCAATGCTTCTGGTGCCTCTAACCCTCTTTAACACAAGCCAATCCAACATCTGTAACTGTGTCCTGAGTCCTGAATGACAGTCAGTACAACTTCATGGCAGCGACCACAGTATCAGACTCCCTTCGGTCTTATTTGTTGTTCTTTTCTTTAAATTAATTTTTTATATGCAAATCTATGCATGACTAGGATTCTTTGTCCAACTGCACAGGAACACTTCTGGGGCCAAGAAGGGTTTTGGGGGTATGTTGGCAATGTAGGAAGAGGGTGCATTACCTGCTGATGGGGGGAGAGGCAGCATCAAAGCGTTATCTATCACAGAAAGAACTCCGATATGTTTTCACAAATGCCTTGGATAGATGCCAGCTGACGGAATTAATCACAAAATGATTTTTAAATACTTATGTCATTTGAGTTATGAGGAGTTCGCACCCAGGTTCGCAGAGGAACAGCTGCGGCCTGTGCGCTCGACTCACAGACGCAGTACTAAGAGCTCTCCGCGTCATTGTAGTTATCCCTGCCCTGTTCCGTCGTACGCCACGCCACCCCACTCCGATTACGTTCTGATGTTGGCCCCACTTGGCTACCTGTCGCACTCGCTGTTGGTATGCAGGTCAGTGCTCTAGTTCTCAACATCTCACGGTCTCTCTGAGAGGGCAGGTTTGCACACACACCATACCCATCCGGCACATGGGTCACAGGCCATGTGACCACGCAAATATAAAAGATTGACAACGTCACATCCTTTATTGCCGGTGCGACTAGATGGCAGACTCTCCACGGGTCGCAACTATAAACAGTCTTTGAAAAGTTGTGCAGAGGGTTAGTCGCACCCTAATCTATATAGCCGTCAAGGGCTACCATCCCCTTGGCAAGGACTTCACATGCACAGGGTTAGTGCCACCCGAATCTCATATGGCCATCAGGGGCCTACCACCACGTGGCACAGACTTGAGTTCCACAGGCTTAGCGGTACCAAAAGCTGATGTGGTCTCCGCCATTGATGACTCAAGACTCAGCGACATGTGCGAGATCTGCCAGGCCATGGAGAAGCTGATGTGGTCTCCGCCACTGATGACTCAGGACTCAGCGACATCTGTGCGATCTGCTTAGAAGCTGATGTGGTCTCCGCCATTCATGACTCAGAACACAGCGACATTTGTGCGGAGTTTTGACGGACACGTAGAGTGCCCATTGCTGCACACTCCGATGGCACCAGGTAATTATTTCCTCATGGATGCGCAGGGGCGGCAGTGTCTCTCTCTCTCTGTCTCTCTCGCTCCCTGTCTCGCTCTCTCTCTTTCTCACTTCCCTCTCTTCACTCTCATTCTTCCTTCTTTTCCTTCTATCTCTCTAACTCTCTCTTCCTTCTCCCTTTCTCACTTTTATGCTTTATTTTCCATAATCTGTCGTCCACATCCATGGTCCCCACAGGAGTGATCCGCCTTGTTGTTTTCTATTATTTTTGTTACATTTTGTTTATTAGTTCATCGTTCATATATATATGTTAATACAAAAATATTGTTTGAAAAAAAAAGTTTTCGGTTGTTTTCTTAACTGCTGTGTGACTTTCTTGTTCTCATTACTGTTATTCGATAGTGTCAACCATCTTGTTACCTTTTTGGACACTTATCCCGGGAATACTGGTGATGTCTGCAATTTGCACCAACTCCTGATTAGTGTGTTAGATTTATCTCAACTTCCATGAAAGTGCTCCTATTGAAATGCTGACTAGCCGTTCCCGTGTAAAAAGACACAAGGTGCACCTTTGTGATGTATTCTAAATACTAAAATCCTGGATTGAATTGCACTGAGGTAGTGGCTGCAAGAATACACACAAAATCAATGAAGAAATCTCATTGTATGTATATTGATTGGGAATAGTGCGTCAGGTGCTGGATCTTCAAGGGATACACTGCCCAGTTCGTATATTGTTCTGCACACAAAAAAATCCCATCACAACTTTCACACCAACTGAAATGCGAAACAAATTCCAGAGATAAGCCACATTAGCACCAGGGATTTTACACCTGCTTTCTGCAAGGGGAACAGGATGTTTCCGACATGTTCGTATGCAGGAAGTGCAGTAACTGTGTCTCTGTATTCTGGTGTGGCCTGCCACAAGGGTCACAGCAGACGATGTTGTAAAGTGGCATGCACCACCACCAAACGCCACTCTCATCTTGTAGTTGGAATGCCGCAGGACATGCCCGAATTGACATTAGAATGCTGTGCCGTACGACTGCACGGGATACAACAGCGCACCATAAAAAAGTGTGGGGCTCGTGGGAGGGACGAGCAGTTGTTTGGCAACGTAACACACAGTGAACTTGCCCATGTAACACGAGCTGGGCATCTCATCCATGGTGACCACGGATGCGAACATCCCACATCACCCACGACCAGCCTTTGTACACATCCTGTATGAATGTAGCGTGGTTTTTACTTCTATGCTCGTTTAGTAGTGCGATGTTGGCGGGTTGTGTGACTTGTGCTCCTTGTTGGTGTGTTTCATTTTGGCCATTGTTTGTCTATACTTGTGCTGTGCTTGATTGCGCATGTGTGCCATTGTGCCCATATCCACCGTCTCCCCACTCCCTGCTTCTTTCTCTTCCTGGTGCTGTTGTTTTTATAATTTTGTTCTTCCACACATCAATACATTTAAAGAACAAATTAGAATACTTCCTTGATTCTTTTACGTTTCAAAACATCTTCCTATTAGTTTCTTTTTAATTTTCCATATAAACAGTTATTTTCATATTGAACAACACATAGAAGTCAGCAGTCCAACATATTCTATGAACACACTTTCTACAACGTTCTACAACCCGTGTAGTTTAAAAGTTCATCAACTTTTAAACCTAACAATATTTGTTTGCAACATTTTCTTGAACATTTAACGGCACGTGCAGGTTAAAAGTTCACAATTCTTTAAAGTTCGAACAGTGCCTTCCAAATAGCAGGTGTGGTTGAGTTGAGACAATTTTATTGTATGATATGTACTCCACGTTCAAACTGTTTTTTGTTAATCGATCACAAAGATTCTTTTCCACAAACCGAATGTGCACCCTACTTCTAAAAAACAATGCTTTTCATCTCCCAATCACGTACCGTTTTGTATGGCAAAAAAAAGTAGTTCCCCATCTTTAAACATATCTCTTTTTTAACGAAGGAACTGCATGAGCTACAGACATCTTTCCATACCTTCCAGGCATACCTTCAAAATGCTAGTGTGGATCGTAGGACATAGCTATATTTTCTGAATGCAGGAGGTATGCAAAACAGAGACGTATTGACTTGTAGTGTAGTTCCTATTTTCCCAATAGGCTCTGCGCATTGGAATAACATAAACAGCAGTGTAGACATAGGACTGAGTTCATCGAGGTCTCTACTGACTATGTTAAACTTAATTTAGGTTTGCGCCAGCTAGCTCAGAGGTCACTGAAAACTTTCTTGAATGAAGAGGGATGGATAACCTTCCCTGGCTCAGACAAGAAGGGATTCAGTTTCCGACAACCGCATAAACATGACAACTTTGCTCCCTCAGAATAAGAGATTATCTCTAGAGTTGTGTGTAAACAATAGACAGATATTTCACTCAGTCAGCAGTGCATACTTAGTTTCACCAGAGTGCAGACAAATATAGAGACTGGTGTTTTCAATAAAAAGGTGTTATTTATTGAGCAGTCTTCTTTCTCATGCAATAGAAATGAATTGCCACAATTGCATTACTTAAAGTAAAGTCGAGTGCGTTCAGTAAAAGTAGTATTATGAAATAATACTGTAAAAGCAGTGATACGGTTTCTTAGCCATATGATACTTTAAAATGGATAAAATATATACATAAATAAATACATTGACTAAAAGGCTCAACTGGTGCTTCTAACTACGCCTACCCCGGTGTACCTGACCTAAGCCTAATACGTGGGAAGGGACAAGTAAGTAGCGAGGTTAAGTTAAGTTGGTTAAGATAATTTTGCCAAGAATCTGCATCAAGAATTCTCTTTAAGGATTTAGACAGCTCCGCACCTTGGTAATAGAATGTGGGAGGTCTGGTATCTCTTTCCTCAGGACTCGATATTCCAGCAACCCGCAAGGTTAGGCTGGAAACACCGGAGCTGGATTTTCTCGGCTGGAGAAAAAGACAGCGTCTTTCTCAGTACGTCAAACAGGAGGGGCGGCTTCCGTGGGCACTCACATCAGCTGGGCTCTCGGGCATGTAGATGGCCGCTCTGCTCCAAACCACCGTGTGTTTGCTTAAGGCAACTGTTGGTATTTTATACCTGAAAGGTGCCGGGTTTGATGTAAGATTGGACAAAAGACATCACCAAGAACTAACAGTTCTTGCAGGACTCCAGGAGTTCTTGTTCAAATCAAAACAAAAGCAGAGGGGGTTTTCCCGGGCTGCTGGAGGCTTGGTTTGTTTAAAGAACGCGTTGTGCTTTCTTGGAGTCGATGGGAGTAGCCGTGCTGTGCTTTGGATTGCATGGGCTATTACTGAATATGAATATGATTCATATGCCTTTGTCAGGACATTATTGATTATAACCTCACAAGGGCATAAATCGGGAATATCGAATTAGGGTCCTAGATAAGAACACGACAGACTTATATCTAGGTATACAAAATGTGGACATTAAATGGTTTGCACAGAGAGGATTGAAGTGGCACCAATTGTTGCCTTTGGTTAAAACCTCTTTGCATCTTCCACACCCTGACCTCATGATTATGCATTGTGGTGGAAATGACCTAGGCACATTGACTGGAGTAGGTTTGGAAATGCTTATGAAGGACACCTTTGGACAATTGAGGTTACTTTTGCCTCAAACTGTCTTTGTATATTCCAATATATGCCAAAAACAAAAGTGGAAATGGTCAAATCAATTTTGTCCTCAGATTGAAAAATCTAGAAAGAAAATCAACACAGCTGTGTCTGAATACCTAAGAGACCATAGAATGGGGTTGATCTACAACAACCTGCGTTTTGATATGGCTGATATCTACAGAGGTGATGGAGTACACTTCACACATCAGGGAAATCGAGTTTTTCTGCATAACTTGAAGCTGTGCATCCACACTTATATGTAGTTCCAACTAACAAACACAAGGGCTCTTTTTAGAGCCACCCTATAACTGACAACTTAGGCCCGCTATTTTAGGGCCATGTAACGTCAACTCCCGGACCCTCGCCAAAATGTATTCTCCACACAGCTGAGGCGTAGCAGGCAGACCATTCGACTTTGCAGCACAGAGCTCTCGCTTTGATCCCCAGCTCTAGCGACAATTCAGGATAGCACCATGTAACTCAGGGCAATAACTCACGTAATTTCCACGCTCGCCGCCACCGCCTGCAAAACCGTACGAGTGAGTAGTTTGCACTTTACAAATACCGTATTGATTGGAAACAGCACAATTGATCTTCAAACTCCCTCTGTAGCACCCCTCAATCGCCTTACAGACATCACACTGTTTAAAACAAGAGTTCCTCCTAGTACGTATGTATTGCATGCAGACACGTGGGCCGCAGCGGCCAGAAAATATGAGTTCAGAACACGGAGCTCAAGATTTAATCCCTGCTCCGGCAGCACCTCAGCTCACCACCATGTGACTCTGGGCAATAGCTCACATAATTTCCAGGCCGGCCTCAAGGGCATTTAAACCCATTCGGGTGAGTAGTTTGCGCCTTACAAATACTGTATTCATTTACCTTCCCACTCCCTATATAACACCACCTAAGCACCATATACAAGTTGGAAAGGTGTGGCACAGCACCCAGAGCACATGACTTCGCAGCATAGAACACACAGTTCGGGCTAACTGTCTCATCCCCGAGTCCAGCAGCAGCTCAATTTAGCAGCATAACACTGTAGGCAATACCTCAGTTGATTTCCGTACCCTGCACTTTCAGACCAATAGAGGTCAGTAGTTCAGCGTCTTTATCCCCGAGTCCGGCAGCACTCAGCTTATGCCACCAGCCCCATCAGACCCATAGTAGTGAGCAGTTTGCACTTTACAAATATCGAATTGATTTGATACGTGCAAATTTACCTTTAAACTCCCTGTATAACGCCCTCTAAACACCATACACAACTTACAATGTTCAAAACAAAAGTTGCTCCGAGTAGGTATAACTACATGCTGACACTACTTGGACAGATGTGACACAACGACCAGAGCACATGAGTTCACAGCATATTACACACAGTTTGGACTCACGCTTTCATCCCCGAGTCCGGCAGCAGCTCAGCTTAGCAGCATGAGACTCTAGACAATACCTCACATATTTTCCATACCCCAGGACATTCAGACCAGGACGGTCAATACTTCGTTCTAGTAGGTTTAAACACATGCTGCCAGTACTTCCACAGATGCTTTCATCCTGAGTTCGACAGCACCTCAGCTTAGCAACATGAGACTCTAGACAATACCTCACATATTTTCCGTTCCCCAGGACTTTCAGACCAGTACGGGTCAGTACTTCGTCCTAGTAGGTATAAACACATGTTGGCAAAACTTCCACAGCTGTAGTGCAGCGGCCAGGGCACATGACTTCACAGCATAGCACCCACAGTTTGGGCTCACGCTTTAATACCCAAGTCTCGCAGCAGCTCACCTTATCAGCATCAGACTCTACGCAATGCCTCACTAAATTTCCGTAGCCCAGCTACTTCGCTTTGCACCTACTCAATAGCACACCCTAAACACCCCACAGAGGTTACAGTGCTCCTACCCTCCTCTTTCCTACTTTTTCTGCCCTTTTTTCCCCTTACTCACTTCAATGAAATCACAAAATGTGGCCAACACTTCCTAGTTGCAACTGCTCGCACCGCTCGCAGCCAATAAGCAGCAAGCTTGTGCTCGTAACGCCTCAGCCAATCAGATGGCAGAATTCCCAAAAATCGATATCTGTAAACTTCGATATTTCTTAAAAACTACTGAACGGATTTACACCAAATAAACCAAAGCGTACTTTCTAGACCAAGACCCTTCTCCCTGCCAAATTTGGGGTAATTCTGTGCACCCGTTCGACCTGCAGCCTTGTCTAAAGTTTCCTACGGAAATGAACATAGAGAAAACATTTTTTGGGACCCCCCTTTTTTCTCGGCTCCCCCTTGACAAATCACCCCCAAACGTTCAACATAGGAGTTGATATGAACAAAAAATGTGTTTGGAAAATTTCATGAAGATTCATCAAACGACGCCAAAGTTATAGGAAAAGCAAAAATGCTCTTCCTATGGAAACTTGGTCCTAACTATATATATTACCTACTGGCGGACGCCAGTAGGTAGTTATAGTTAGGATTTTTTTCAATGCAAAATCTCAACATTCTATTGGCAATAAAGTCAAAAAGATTTTATTTGTAATGGTACTCTACCGAGGACCACAAATATAGAATACGTTAAAAATAAACTTTACATATGGTTAATACATCAAAAATTAGAATAAATCTAACATAGATTTAAAAAATTTGAACAAATTATAGCATACAAATTCATTCGGGGGATTTTTAACCGTTGTTAAGAATTCTTTTTCCTTAGATAACCTGCAGGATCTGTAGATAGATGTAATATACTGAGCACGAGCTTCTACCACTTTAGAGTTGGGGCAAACAAATATTAGGTGCTCAACAGTCTGCTCACCCCCTAGACATAACGAGCATAAGTTAGAGTGATCTCCGGGTAACCATTTTGATTTATAAACTTGTACGGGTAAAATCCCGGCTCGATACATAAAGATTACCCTCCTTGCACTGTGTGAAAGACAAAAAGAGATATATGGCTGAATACGTTTGTACTCTATGGTTGTAGTAAATGGCTTGAGTGTTTTTAACCTGCAGCTATGAGCCAAGTCCAAGTCGTAACTTACCCTAGGTGTAAAACATTTGAGAAAGAGTTTTAGTTGTGACAAGGACCAAGCTTGCAGGATTTCGATAGAAATTTCAGCCATTTGGAACGCCACAGACATATTCTCAGAAAAAGTTTGTTTAACATTATCTGTGCCGAAAGTCTCTTTTTGTAGTAGAAATCTTAGAGTTCCCTCCGTGGCATGGAGCAGCTGGTAGGCCCATCTAATTATGTTTGCCATGGCAGTGGCAAAGGCGCTGGTAATTCCGAATTCCAACCTCAGGACCTGAACTGGAGTAGCTTTTGGGACCCTCATTATTTTCTTCAGGATTTTTCCCTCCTGGCGGTCCATAAAGCCCCATTGTTGGATTGGGATATGTTCTGTAGCATAAGACAGAACTGCTGGTATTTTTGCCCTGTATGTTTTTATTAATGGGGAAAAATGCCTGCTCCCCGTGGCGTTGTATAATCTCGTTAGTGCTCCTGCATGCAAGTCGGATTTCTTCATTAACTTTTCGATGTGCTTTGTATTTGATAGGTTCTTTGAAAGAATCCTTCCGAGGTAGATATATTCTTTCTCCTCATCGACCTTTTCCTCTCCAAGCTTCCAATTGTATTTGACACTTTTCTTCCTCCCCGAAAAGGCCACGACTTTGGTTTTCCTCACATTCGGGATTAAGAAATTGTCATTTGAGTACTTGAACAGGATGTCCAGGGATTTTTGTAAACCATATGGTGTAAGGTCGAATAGGACTATATCGTCCGCATAAAGGAGCAGGTGAACTCTTTGTTGATTAATTTTTGGGGGCAGGCTAGAGCCCTTTTGCAATTGGTTTGGTAAGTCATGAAGATATAGCGAAAACAACATTGGAGCTAATAGACAGCCTTGTTTAAGGCCGTTTTCGGTGGCTATTATTTTCGTTAGTCCTTTTTGGCCCCCCATTTGAACACGACACCATGTAGTTGTGTGGAGACTTATTATTGCCTGTAACAGGTGATCGTTGATTCCTAGACCCCGCAGTTTTTTCCACAGTGTGGGCCGATCCACTCGGTCAAATGCCGTCGAATAATCTATAAAAGCCATGTAGACCGTCTGTTTTCTTCGTGTGACGTATTTGTCCAAAAGAAACTGGATGATTGCAATATTGTCCGTCACAGAGTGTTTGGGTCTGAACCCTGCCTGGAACATGGGTATCAAACCCGTCGAGAAAGCCCAGTTTTTTAATTGCAGTAGTACCTCTGCTGCGAATATTTTCCCAGTTGCGTCCATTAGAGCAATTTGACGGTAGTTGCCTGCTACCGTTTTGCACCCTTTTTTGTGGATAGGAATGATAGTGCTCCCTTGCCATGATTTAGGAACCTGGCCAGTGATGAAAATATAATTAAAAAGTGGGGTAAGAAAAAGGCTCCACTCCCTAGAATTTGTTTGTATAGCCTTTATAGGGATTTGGTCAGGTCCAAAGGCTCCCGAGCTTCTTGCCCTCCGAATGTGGGTTTCGACCGTTATTGTCGTAGTTTTTGGGATTGATTTCTCAGTGACTTTTACTTTTACCTTATCTGGGCAGTGTGTTTGTAGTTTGCCCAGGTTTTTTTTGTACAGCTCTGTCAAGTAAATTTCCCACTCTTTTGGAGGAACAGGTACTGCTTGTAATTTCTTTTTTGTCCCGGATAACTTGGCTATTATAGACCAGTAGGTTCTTTGGTTTGGTTCCTTAGCAGCGATTTGTAGATCTACCCAGTTACGATCTTCAAGGAATTTCCTCTCACGTGTTTTTTCTCTCCTAAGTTGGTTTTTCAGTTTGTTGATTTCTTTCTTTTTAGTGGGAGAGAAGTGTGAGTATTGGGCACGTATCAATTTATTTATGGTTTTCTTTGTCATTGAGTTCCCTATTTTATTATTAGTTTTCCTTTTTCGGTTTATATCTGTGCTTTGCAGATTCCTCTCAATTACTACCTCCTTGAGTTCAATGAGCATGGACTCGAAGTTTTCTAAAGGGTCGTCTGAGAATAAATTCCTTAGAAACTGTTGATGTTCAACCAAGTTTGTCATTTTACTCAGTGAGGAAGGATTCCAGAAAATACGTCTCTGCTCGCTGCTTACCAGAGTGTCCTTTCTGTCGAGGGTCATCAAGCCTTCTTCTGCAGACGGAACCAACCAGCTGGTTGCAAGTAGCATGACGGCATGATCACTTTCAAGAGTAAAATTGGAGCTCAAATGGAGCATTGTTTCATGCTGGTCTTTACCACAAATAATATAATCTAAAATAGATGGTCTCCCATTTCCCTGTCTTGTGTACATTGCTGGTATGTCGCCTTCCACATTCCCGTTAAGGATTATTCCGTTTATGGAGAGCAGTACTGTTAACAATGTTTTCCCTCTTTTATTAGATCGAATATCGTTAGGGAATTGAGGGATTACATATTCCATGCTTTCTTCTTCCAGGATTTTTCCCCATTTTTTTAGTTCTGTGTTGGAAATTTTCCCGTTGAAGTCTCCCATAATTATATAAGGTGAGGGTGCATGGGCTTCGATTACTTGTGTGATAATTTGCAGAATCTCGTCAAATAGGCTGTCATTGTTTTTTCCTGGTGGGGCATATATGTTAAAAAGCAGAGTAGGTTTAGTTGTGATCTGATCGAAGGCTTTCATTGATAATTTCAAACATTGCACATTCTCACTTTTAGTTTCTACTATCTCTTGTGCCCACAAGTGATCCTCTCTTATTAGCAGAGCCAGTCCCCCTTTGGCATGGCCCCGATTTGAGGCTTTAGCACAAATACTATACGTATAGAACCCTTTTTGAGAAATGGGCTCTTTTGCCCAGGTTTCTTGTAAGGACAGTATATCCGGCTGGTTTCTGAGGACTTCTTTCATTTTTTTCGTTGTTCTACCAGCGATGTTCCACGATATAATCTTAAGACCTTGGCTAAACAGGGTGTTTTAGATGGTAGGAACCTTTGTCATAGTTTAGTATCCCTGGGAGCCAGGTCCATGAGTTCTCCATTTTATTTTCTGCACTTTTATCCTTTGATTCAATGTGCCACACTTCCCTTTCCCCTTTTTTTATTCGAATTTTCAATATCTCTTCTCCCTGTTCCATGTCTCTGTTTTTTATGGCCTCTGTATATCTTAAAGTCCCCGAGGTTCTGTATCCCTCCTTCGATTGCAGGTTTGAGAAAAGGGTCATGTTATTATTGAACGTTGAAAGTTTTTTGTTTCCTTTAGGCTCAGCCTTTTCTATAACATCATAACCAAATCGGTATATTATCTCTTTCTCCCTCAGGATTAAACTTGGTATCACTGGAGACCAAAACGAGACTATTGCGATTTTATTTTGACCTCGTGATGGAAATGATACTAGGTCAATATCTCTGCTTGTCATAGTTTGTAAAGGTATAATGTTCTGTAAAAGATGTAGAATCCTGCTTCTATTAAGAGGGATATTGTCAGTAGGAAATAATTCTACAAATTGCATTATCTTCGATTGTGTCGCATTCCTGTGTTCATTTTCCTTTTCAGAAAAAATGTTTCTTGCAATTTCATCTATTGTTGTAGGAGCTGAGTTTACAGGGAGATATTCCTCCGCCTTTGGGTTCAGGGTTTTCTTTCTATCTGTGGTTGTTCCTTTGGGGAGTGCTTCTATATTGTTCCTACTCGGAGTATTTTTCTCGTCGTGCTTCTCTTGTGATTCTTTTTGTGGCATTGTGAATTTTTGAAATTTCAATTTACGTGCATGCTTTTTATGAATCCTTCTCATAGGTTTTTTCTTCCTTTTATGCTTTTCCTTAGGCGTAACATCCTTAGTTGAGTTTGGTGTCGTTTCTCCTGGGGATATTTCAGGTTTGATCTCAATATTAAATGCCTCATCTACGTTTTCAAAGTCGTTGTCGGGTCTTTCCATACCCGTTTTTTTGTTGAAAATCGGGAAATGTTTTTCTTTCTTTGGAGGATTTTCTCTAAACAGATGTTTCAATGAAAATATAGTGGAATCATTAAGATTTTCCTTTTTTTCCTTTTTTCTGGTTAATTTGAAGTCATCATCTGTCTGAGTAGATGAGTGACAGATGGTTTGTTTATTATCATTTACTTGTCGCCCGTTGTTATCCTCAGATTTTCCTTCTATGTTTTTAGAGGACTCCTTTTTTCTTTTTTCTTCAACTAAAAATTTCAAGATACCAATTTGTACATCCAGAGTTTGGTCAGAGTTCTCGAGGATGTTACCTAGGAAGGAGAGAACTGATTCGAGGATTTCTTGCAATGTGAAAAAAGCCTTAGATAAGGGAATAGAAGATTTTTCAGGGATATTGCTTTCTATTAGAAAGGGGTCTAAAAAGGAATCTTGATCGTTGATAGAAAGTTTTTTTGAATCTGTATTTGTTAACTTTATCTCTAAACTGTTTTCTCCTATTTTTTGATTCGGAATACATGAATCTTTTAGTGCTTTTGGACTCCCGTTGTCCTCTATCAAGAAAATGCCAGAGATCACACTTTTTTGTTCTAATGTGTTATTTAAAATACTCAGGTCTTCTGTTTTGTGGGCACCCTCATGGTTTTTTATTGGCGTTGATGATTTCACCGTGATAGAATTGGTATTTTCGGGTTGTTGTTTTGTTATTATGACTGGAGACTTTTTGTTAAACACAGTGTCACTGATATTATGAGACAGGTGGGGGGATGCCGATAGACAAGATCGGTCTCCCAAGGTTCCAGGTATTATAATTTCCATGGAAGATTTTGCTTTTTCTGGTTTCTTTTTTGCCGATAGTGACGAGAAGTATTCACTGATTGCTGGGGTAAGGCTGGTGCGGCCAGCTTTAATCCCTTTATCAGTGGATTTTCTAACGGCATCCTCCGTCCCCATTCGTTTCATAAAAATTGTTCGTGAGCGCAGTTTCTTTAGACCCATTTGTGAAGAAGCAACCCCAGGTATCGCAACACGGGGCGTAAGAGAAGATTGATACCTTTCTTTGTTGTTTTAGGTCACTACGATGATCACTTTTTGTTTGTGTTAGAGGATGTAGATGTTAGAGGGGTGACCCGTCCCGTCCTCAGTCGTCCCCGGACGGCCACAGACGGTCCCGCCCTTGTCCCGGGCTTCTCCCGGCGCCCTCCCGCGCGCTCCCGCGCAGCGGGATGATCACTTAGTTTTTGTAGCTGGGAGAGTGAGGAGTGTGGGCGGAGCCGGCAGGGAGAGCAGCCCAGGTGGTGACGGGCGCGCGGGGGCTCCTGGTCCTTGGAGTCCCCGCTGGAGTGCTCGCAGCCCTGCCGGTCAAGGAAAACGCCCAAAACTTGAGCTGGCTGGAGAGATAGTCACAAGGCTGTCAAACCGCGCAGCGGGACCCGCGAAGCGGGTCCGGCCAGTCGTTGCGGTGACAGTAAGAAACCCAGCAGCAGCTTCAGGCAGGGAGCCGATTTCAATCACACAATCCAAGAGGTAAGGCTTTAGAGGAATCCACTGGACCGATGTCCGTTCACCCGTTTAAAGCAGAAGTGTGGGCGGAGCCGGCAGGGAGAGCAGCCCAGGTGGTGACGGGCGCGCGGGGGCTCCTGGTCCTTGGAGTCCCCGCTGGAGTGCTCGCAGCCCTGCCGGTCAAGGAAAACGCCCAAAACTTGAGCTGGCTGGAGAGATAGTCACAAGGCTGTCAAACCGCGCAGCGGGACCCGCGAAGCGGGTCCGGCCAGTCGTTGCGGTGACAGTAAGAAACCCAGCAGCAGCTTCAGGCAGGGAGCCGATTTCAATCACACAATCCAAGAGGTAAGGCTTTAGAGGAATCCACTGGACCGATGTCCGTTCACCCGTTTAAAGCAGAAGTGTGGGCGGAGCCGGCAGGGAGAGCAGCCCAGGTGGTGACGGGCGCGCGGGGGCTCCTGGTCCTTGGAGTCCCCGCTGGAGTGCTCGCAGCCCTGCCGGTCAAGGAAAACGCCCAAAACTTGAGCTGGCTGGAGAGATAGTCACAAGGCTGTCAAACCGCGCAGCGGGACCCGCGAAGCGGGTCCGGCCAGTCGTTGCGGTGACAGTAAGAAACCCAGCAGCAGCTTCAGGCAGGGAGCCGATTTCAATCACACAATCCAAGAGGTAAGGCTTTAGAGGAATCCACTGGACCGATGTCCGTTCACCCGTTTAAAGCAGAAGTGTGGGCGGAGCCGGCAGGGAGAGCAGCCCAGGTGGTGACGGGCGCGCGGGGGCTCCTGGTCCTTGGAGTCCCCGCTGGAGTGCTCGCAGCCCTGCCGGTCAAGGAAAACGCCCAAAACTTGAGCTGGCTGGAGAGATAGTCACAAGGCTGTCAAACCGCGCAGCGGGACCCGCGAAGCGGGTCCGGCCAGTCGTTGCGGTGACAGTAAGAAACCCAGCAGCAGCTTCAGGCAGGGAGCCGATTTCAATCACACAATCCAAGAGGTAAGGCTTTAGAGGAATCCACTGGACCGATGTCCGTTCACCCGTTTAAAGCAGAAGTGTGGGCGGAGCCGGCAGGGAGAGCAGCCCAGGTGGTGACGGGCGCGCGGGGGCTCCTGGTCCTTGGAGTCCCCGCTGGAGTGCTCGCAGCCCTGCCGGTCAAGGAAAACGCCCAAAACTTGAGCTGGCTGGAGAGATAGTCACAAGGCTGTCAAACCGCGCAGCGGGACCCGCGAAGCGGGTCCGGCCAGTCGTTGCGGTGACAGTAAGAAACCCAGCAGCAGCTTCAGGCAGGGAGCCGATTTCAATCACACAATCCAAGAGGTAAGGCTTTAGAGGAATCCACTGGACCGATGTCCGTTCACCCGTTTAAAGCAGAAGTGTGGGCGGAGCCGGCAGGGAGAGCAGCCCAGGTGGTGACGGGCGCGCGGGGGCTCCTGGTCCTTGGAGTCCCCGCTGGAGTGCTCGCAGCCCTGCCGGTCAAGGAAAACGCCCAAAACTTGAGCTGGCTGGAGAGATAGTCACAAGGCTGTCAAACCGCGCAGCGGGACCCGCGAAGCGGGTCCGGCCAGTCGTTGCGGTGACAGTAAGAAACCCAGCAGCAGCTTCAGGCAGGGAGCCGATTTCAATCACACAATCCAAGAGGTAAGGCTTTAGAGGAATCCACTGGACCGATGTCCGTTCACCCGTTTAAAGCAGAAGTGTGGGCGGAGCCGGCAGGGAGAGCAGCCCAGGTGGTGACGGGCGCGCGGGGGCTCCTGGTCCTTGGAGTCCCCGCTGGAGTGCTCGCAGCCCTGCCGGTCAAGGAAAACGCCCAAAACTTGAGCTGGCTGGAGAGATAGTCACAAGGCTGTCAAACCGCGCAGCGGGACCCGCGAAGCGGGTCCGGCCAGTCGTTGCGGTGACAGTAAGAAACCCAGCAGCAGCTTCAGGCAGGGAGCCGATTTCAATCACACAATCCAAGAGGTAAGGCTTTAGAGGAATAACTTTGGTGCCGGTTGAGGAATCTGCCTGCAAATTTCCTCAAATTTGCCTCGCGGCGGTCCGGACCGTCCCTGAAAGTTTTGGGGGGATTCGTTAAGCGGGGGCCGAGATAAAAAGGGGGTCCCAAAATGTGTTTTCCCCATGTTAATTTCCATAGGGCGGTCGACCTCACTTTTAGCCCGAACGGCTGAATGGATTTCCACCAAACTTGGCAAAATTGTAGGGACTGGTAGCCCTATGTGCCTTTGCTATGTCTCAAGATATGTGCTCCAGTGGTTTTTGAGTAATTTAGGTTCAAAAAAATATATATATCTATGGGCGCGCCCCGGTACGCGCACCAGGGAGCGCAGCGGGCGTGCTACGTGACTTGCGCGCGGAAAGCTGATTGGCTCTCGGGTGTCTGTAAACAATCAAAACAGTCCGGAGCGGCCGCCATCTTGTGTCTCGGTAAGATCGAGACACAAGAGGTGGCAAAAACAAAGGGGGAAATGACCATAAGGGGGCAGAGTAGACCCCCCCTGACCCCCTAGGTTTGATGTGGGGGCTATAAAAGGGCCCGCGCGAAATTTTAATTTTTTTCTCGATTTGCGCTGGGGGAGCGCCCGAGACACGCACCGGGGAGCGGACCGGGGAGCGTAGCATGGGGAAAACCCCGTTTATTCACTGCGTCATCTCTACGACCCTTTCTTGCGTCAATACGCCCCTTTTTTGCATACATTACACCTGACGTAGGTATAATGTGGTGCAGGGGTTTACAAAGTGACGCATCTACCTAGATGCGTCACTTTGTAAATATAACTCAATAAGGTGCATGTTTTACGCTGCTGATGCATCACAAAAAGTGGCATACCGGTGGCGTAAAAGTGACGCATGGCCTTATAAATGAGGCCTTCAGTCTTCTACTCATGCGTCATATTAAATATATGACGTATTAAGTCGCAAGTACTTACAGATACGTCAGTATTTCAGACGTATCTGTAAGCGCAAAAGTGATGCATTGCTGGAGTGTGTCACAAAAATGATGCAACTCCAGCAATGCATCCTTTCACATGGGGCCAGGCCCCATGTGAAAGGGCTTGCATCAGTCTTACGCCTGCTGTGAAACAGGCGTAAGATTTGGACGCAACAGCGTCATAAAAGTGACGCAGTGATATCTCATAGATTTCACTGCGTCACCTCTACGACCCTTTCTTGCGTCAATACGTCCCTTTTGCATACATTACACCTGACGTAGGTATAATGTGGTGCAGGGGCTTACAAAGTGACGCATCTACCTAGATGCGTCACTTTGCAAATATGACTGAATAAGGTGAATTTTTTACAGCACTGGTGCGTCACAAAAAGTGACGCACTGGTGGCGTTAAAGTGACGCATTGCCTCAGAAATGAGGCCTTCAGTCTTCTAGTCATACGTCATTTTAAATATATGACGTATTATGTCGGAAGTACTTACAGATACGTCAGTATTTCAGACGTATCTGTAAGCGCAAAAGTGATGCATTGCTGGAGTGTGTCACAAAAATGATGCAACTTCAGCTATGCATCCTTTCACATGGGGCCAGGCCCCATGGGAAAGGGCCTGCATCAGTCTTACGCCTGCTGTGATAAAGGCGCAAGATTTGGACGCAACAGCGTCATAAAAGTGACGCAGTGATATCTCATAGATTTCACTGTGTCACCTCTACGACCCTTTCTTGCGTCAATACGTCCCTTTTGCATACATTACACCTGCCGTAGGTATAATGTGGCGCAGTGGCTTACAAAGTGATGCATCTACCTAAATGCGTCACTTTGTAAATATGACTGAATAAGGTGCATTTTTTACAGCACTGGTGCGTCACAAAAAGTGACGCACTGGTGGCGTTAAAGTGACGCATGGCCTCATAAATGAGGCCTTCAGTCTTCTAGTCATGCGTCATATTAAATATATGACGTATTATGTCGGAAGTACTTACAGATACGTCAGTATTTCAGACGTATCTGTAAGCGCAAAAGTGATGCATTGCTGGAGTGTGTCACAAAAATGATGCAACTCCAGCTATGCATCCTTTCACATGGGGCCAGGCCCCATGTTAAAGGGCCTGCATCAGTCTTACGCCTGCTGTGATACAGGCGTAAGATTTGGACGCAACAGCGTCATAAAAGTGACGCAGTGATATCTCATAGATTTCACTGCGTCACCTCTACGACCCTTTCTTGCGTCAATACGTCGCTTTTGCATACCTTACACCTGACGTAGGTATAATGTGGCGCAGGGGTTTACAAAGTGACGCATCTACCTAAATGCGTCACTTTGTAAATATGACTGAATAAGGTGCATTTTTTACAGCACTGGTGCGTCACAAAAAGTGATGCAACGGTGGCGTTAAAGTGAGGCATGGCCTCATAAATGAGGCCTTCAGTCTTCTAGTCATGCGTCATAATAAATATATGACGTATTATGTCGGAAGTACTTACAGATACGTCAGTATTTCAGACGTATCTGTAAGCGCAAAAGGGATGCATTGCTGGAGTGTGTCACAAAAATGATGCAACTCCAGCAATGCATCTTTTCTTACCCTTCCACACCCCCGTTCCTTTTCAACATTTTCTTTGAATATTCACATTCCCCATGTTCACTCTCCTTCTCCTTACTTTCCTTCCCAACACTCACCTTCTTTCAGTCCCCCTACTTCACTTCCTTTCTCCTCTCATACCTTTCTGTTCTTTCTTACTCATTTTCCTTTCTATTATCAATGCACTCCACTTCACTTGCTCTTTTTCATTTTTTTAAGAATATAGCTCTTTGATGAGAATTGGAGGTAGTTCTGAAAAGAACTTTTTTTTTCTTCTTTTTTCTTTTTTTAAAACAAAAACAAAAACAGGGAATGGAAACTGCTCAACAGGAGCAAAAAACCCCCCAAAAAATAGGGTTGGGAACGGCAGAGATGGTTCTCCAATGCTCGGTCCATGAGCAGAACACTTTGCTCCCCAAAGGTAAGTAGCTGATCACAGTATCTGCATTTCAGGACGCCTTTGTTAAATGCAGGCTGAATGTTTGGAACCAGCTCTTGCGATCGCCCCCTCACTGAAGTAGTTGCTCCTCCGGTTGATGTAGAGGCCCCATCACTGGGAACCTCTTGTGCCAGAGCCCTGACACTTTCCCGGGCAAAATTCTGGGGGTGCCTCCTCTCCACATGGCGAAGCATTGTGGAGTTCCCAAAAGAATATTTCTTAGTGGGGTCACCCCGTGACAGGACTGTGTGGCAGACCCTGCACTCCACTTTAGGAGCATTGACCTTCTTCTGGTCATCATGTATGGAAAAACATTTCCAGATGAAATGCTCTTTGACCTTCGGCTGAGGAGGCTCTTCATCAATGAATTCAGAGTCATCTTCACTGCTGGATGGTCTGGCAGCCATCATTATCCAAGATATCTTACAAAGACCCGAGAGCAAAAAGGCAGGTCTTTCAGTCACAAAAGTGAAAGAAGAAGTGAAGGAAATGGGTGGGGATTTCATTCTTTGTAAAAAAAACTGTTAGCAATCAATAAAAAGTGTTATTTTAATGTCACATGACTTGATGCGCTGATGCTGCGCGCACCGGTGCGCTTCCGGGGGCGCATAAGCAGCGCGAACGTAGGCACTTCCGGGGGCGCATACGCGGCGCAAACGTAGCTTCCGGGGGCGCTTACGTGGGGCACCTAAGTGACGTTTTGATAGTTTCACGGAAATACAAAATTATTTTCATTTCCTTATTCAAAAAAACTGCTTTTATATGTATAGTACTAAATGTCTTGCGTTATTATTTACGTTTCATTCATATTTTTTTACACGAACGCAAGTAGCGCTCTGGGTGCGCTTTCCAGAGAGATTACCGGTGCGCGCACCCAGAGCGCCGAAGGAAAAAATGAAAAAAAATAAATAAATAAAAATAATATTATACAAAAAAATAATACTAATTAATACTCACACAAAACAGCAAATTAAAAAAAATCGTATGTTACAAACTCGATATAGAAAGGAATTAGCATTTAAAAAAACCTAGTAAATTCACTGAAAAAACCATAGGTTTCAGCCACGTTATAGTTAGGATTTAGCATTTAAAAAACCCAGTAAATTCACTGAAAAAATCATAGGTTTCACACCAGTTATAGTAAGGAATTAGCATTTTAAAAACCTATGAAATTCAATGAAAAAACCATAGGTTTCACACCAGTTCTAGTTAGGAATTAGCATTTAAAAAACCTATTAAATTCACTGAAAAAACCATACGTTTCACACCAGTTATAGTTAGCTGGAAATTTTACTAACATAAAACCATTGAAATTCCCACGTTATAGTTAGTTGGATTCACTATAACATGCGCGCCTGCAATGCACTGCTGATGACGTCACATATTACATCACTTATGACATGGTCAGTGACATCACTCACAGAGAATTCGCAAATATGCCCAAAACTACTACCAGAATGGGCTTCTTAACTGAAGTTAAAGAAAGGGTTAAGAAAAGCTGACCATTGAGAAGTACAAAAACAAAAGTAAAATATGAAAGGGACATTTTGATTTACTAACTGTGACAGAATCACTGAGAGCAACGATTAAAAGTTTGCCATTAATTGTTGCTTTGCATGAGAGTGGTGTAACATTCTTATGCTTAATTTTCACATTGTCCCTGAGAGTACAATCTGAAGTCAAAAAAATATATTCTGACCAACCAACCCATTTAACAGTTATGTAAATTGGAGTGTAGTTTAACAATTTATTGAAAAGGTATGTGTGTACATGAAGTTCATGAAAGAGTGAATGATATTTATAAAAGTATTGTGAGCAAATGAATTTGTGAGTGGGCGTCAAAGTGTTTTTGTGGGATTATGAATGGGTGTATGAGTATCTCTGTAGGTGTATGTGAGTGTCTGTGAGGGTCTGAGAGTAGGTGTGTGAATAGTCCATTAATAATGTGTTTAGAACCCTGTCAAGACTTAAAATTCCGTTTTTCTACATATAAGTGTCCCCTAATGTAGGCCATAGGTAGATTTACAGCAATGTATACACTGACCCAGTCAGACACACACTAATGCATATAGTAGCACACCCAGGTACACATTGATGCTTACACTACCTCACTAAAGCACACACCCATGCGTACAATATCACACCCAGGCACACACTGATGCATACAGTAACACTTCCAGGGACACATTTATGCATACACTGACACACCCAGGCACACCAGTATGCATAAAATAACACACCCTGGTACACTCTGATGCATACAGTAAAATAGCCACACATATACTAATGCATACACTGACACCCCCAGGCATGCACTTAATCACACACTAACACACCTAGTCCTGAATTGACCCATACAATAAGACACCCAGGCACACACTGATGCATACAATGATACACCCAGGCACATACTCATGCATAGACTAACACACTATTCAGACACTCAAGCATACAACGACACACCCAGGCACACACTGATGGATACACTGACACACACCCAGGTACATTCAGATACATATAGTAACAGAGCTACACATACACTAAATGCATACACTAAAATACTCAGGCATACATTGATCCATACACTGACACACCCAGGCAGGCAGTGATCCATATGCTGACACACACACATACATATTCTGATGTATAGAGTAGCACACCAAGGCAGACGCTGATATATACACAGACACACCCAAACAGACAGCGATAGCTACACTGAGATATCCTGGTACACACTCTTGCATACAGTAATACACTCAGGCACACACTAATGCATACAATGACACACACTGATGAATAAACTGACATGCTCAGGCACACATTTATGCATACACTAACACACCCAGGTACATTCTGATACACATATAGAGACACAGCTGCAAATACCCTAATGCATCCATTAAGATACCCAGGCAAACACTGATTTTGGATTTTTATCGTATTTGGTCTTGGTCAAAACAAGACCAAATACGATAAAAATCCAAAATACAGTATTTTAGAAATAGTTAATTTGCAAGATGTCTTTAAATTGTAAAAATACGTTGAAAACACAGTTCGTTCGAGTCTGTAGCTTGGTCCGAGCCTACAGCGATGCTGAAAACAACAGAGTCTCACAGATCCAGCTGACCGCGTCGGTACAGGCCAGCAACAGCGGGACGGACTCGTTGACAGTACCTTTCTTAGTGCGACTCACACGGAGGTGCGAGTCGGTCTTGGCATCTGTCGCATTTGCGATGCAAAGTGTAATCGTGCACGATGCAGTGTCCCTCGATGCGGTGCGAGCAGTAGCTCAGTGACTTTCGTTCAGATGGCGTCGGTGAGACCAATGCTTGCGGTGAAGGGAGAGACGGTGCTCGATGTGGTGCTGGCTGGTTGCGGTGCTGGTGACATTGTGGTTATGATGCGAAGTGGAAGCGGTGCAGGGCGCGGTGTCCTCTTGATGCAGTGTGGTGAAGTCTTTGCAGTCCCTGAGATTTCTTAACAGGAGGCCAGCTCTGTTTCAAGCCTTTGGAGATACTCAGGACAAGTAGAGGAAGTTCAGTCCAGTCCTTTCACTGCCCAAGGCAGGAGTAGCAGCTGCGGGCCAACCCAACAAAGCAACAATACAGCAAAGGGGCAGTACTCCTCCTGGCAGCTCTTCCAGCTCTTCTTCTTGGCAGGTTCCTTGATTCCAGCGAGTTCTAAAGTCTTGGGGTCTGGACCCCAATATTTATACCAGCAATTCCTTTGTCCTCTGAAGGCAGGGGGGCCTGGACTTAGTTCAAACCAGTTTCGGGTGCATTCTGCCAGTGTGCACCTTCTTCCTTTGTCAGTGTGGGCCAGGGTCCTCAGACGCACCACATGAGGTGGAAACTGTATTGTGGAAGGCAAGCACAGCTCTATTCCGACTCAGGTGCTACTTCTCCCACCCATCTATGTGTAGATGTGCCTATTCAGCCCTGTGCTGACTCACCCTGTCTCCTGGAGTCTCCCACAGCCCCTGTCACTCACAAACCAGACAGACAATGCACAAGCTAGCAGAGGCAGGCTGGATGGTTAGGTCAGAAAATACCCACTTTCTAAAAGTGGTATTTTCAAACACAGAGTGTTAAAACCAACTTCACTAAAAGATGCATTTTATCATTCTGAGTTCAGGCATCTAAACTCAAATGTATATCATGTTCCTTGAGTCAGTTAGGATTAAAGGATGTTATAATCAAATTGCCCACTCTGGCCTATGGGGATCAGGTAGCCTTTCAATAGTGAAAAACGAAATAGGCTGTGATTCACTATCAGGACATGCCACACACACAAGGGCATGTCCTACCTTTCGCATACAATGCACCCTACCCATGGGGTTACCTTGGGCCTACCCTAGGGGTGCGCATTTGCCAAGTCAAACTGGCAGCCCCAGGCTGTGCACAGGCTCTGCAATGGCGGGCCAGAGTTACACTTTACGGGATGTTTGCATCGGTGGCACAATCCAGTGCTGCAGACCACCAACAGCATTTGATTTATAGGCCCTGGCCCTCGCATTGCACTTTACTAGAGACTGACACATAATTACATAGGCCAATCATGGAAACACCAATCCATAACACATTTTATACAGGATCACTTGCACTTTACCACTGGACAGCAGTGAGGAAAGTGCACAGAATCATTACACCAGCAAAAACAGCGTCAAAACCGGGAGGTCAGAAAACAAAAAGTCAGGTGAAGCACACCAGAAGATGCCAAGTCTAACAATGTTATATTAGTAAACTACTGACCACAAACATTAAGTACAATATGTATATAGATATTTTTTACACTTTCTGAAAATCACACCCATTTCGCCGAATAACCATGGTTCCGGAATACATGTATTAAAACGTTTCACAACAAATTGGCAAATATTTTAAAAATGTAAAAAACTAACTTTCTAGGCACATCTGTTTTTTTTACCAAGATAGAGTATTTTAGTAAAATGGAACTGAGTCTAACTTATTGGGCTTGGTGATGGCAAAGTAAGTGTGTTTTATGCAAAACAATTCCACATTAAAACATTATTCCAAATGGTAGGATCAGTCAGGTACATGCATCATTGTTGCCGTTTGCGATTCCTTAATTGCGAAAAATAAGGAATCGCAATTATGGAATCGCAAACGGCAATGCATCAAAAAATCGCAATTTTATTAGCGATTCCTTATGTTTCCTTAATTGCGATTCACAATTTGCGAATCCCAATTAAGGAATCCCATCCTATTGTTTCCTATGGGCCAAAAGGCCCATAGGAATGAATGGGAAGACAATCTCAATTTGCGATTCGCAATTAGCCAATCGCAAATTGAGATTGCGATTTCAAGGGTGCAGGGGCGTCCAAAGGACACCCTGTTGCACCCCTGAAATCAATCTATGCACATATGTTGTGTACACACATGCCCTAAGGGCATGTGTGTGCACAAGATGACAGTTACAAAAATGCACAAAATGGCATTTTTTACATAATTCGCAAAAAAAAGTCATGTATTCCATTTAAGGAATCGCAAATTGCGATTCCTTAAATGCAATCGCATTTTCTGAAATCGCAAAAAATAGCGATTTCTTGTAGTTTTGGATTGATGCATCCCAAATAGTGATTTGGGAATCGCAAACGGACGATTTTTGCGATTCGCACCGTTTGCGATTCCTAAATCACTTGATGCATGTGGCTGAATGTGAATACATCATTCATCTATCACTATGCAAATTGTAGTGACCACGACAGAGAATAACTGGTTCACCCTAATATTTTTATAGGTATATAAATACTGAAAAACACCAAATCAGCCGTTTGGCCCTGTCCTATCAACCTTAGTAGCAAGGAAACCTCTACCCACTTTTTCCAAGGATGATATACAGCTAAATAAATGGCTGCTCAGCACATTTTCTTTAGTTTTGTTTTGATGTGCATTTGATGGCAAAGAATATGATGACATCTCCACCAAACAAAGATGCACTTAGTTTATGTAGAAGAGATGATGTACCCTTGTTTGAAGGCGAAACACCTCTTGTACTCTTGCTCTATTCTCTATTGGAAGATTCATGTTATCACATGTTTCAGGATAAAGATGTATGAAGATCAGCTACATTGCTGATATGCACACCAGGTCACTGGAGAGACATTTCATCATGGCCCATTACACAGCTATACTGTAGAATATGCACTACACATTTAACCAACCGAATAGCAATTACTAATTAACCTGTTAAAAACACCCCTATTGATGCACATTTTATGCAAAACTGTAGACTCTTCTTGAATAAAGGCGCAGGTAAGCTTTTATCCTCCTCCAATCACTCACAGACCTACTGATAAGCCATCTCATACACTGAGACAACCACATATACATGCATTCTCCCACTGTGACATTCACTTACAGATCCACACAGCTACTCATAAATTCCCTCAGCTGCCCATACAACCACTTAGACACTCACTCTCAAACATTACAGGTTATAGTTAGTAACTAAAATCTCAAAAATCACTTAAAAACTAAAATGTGTTAGGGATGTTCTATATTAGAAACAGAATTTTTAAAAACGTAGAATTTCACTGAAAAAAACAAAGGTTACAGGGACTGTATAGTCAGGAAATAGAATTAAAAAAAACATATCTGAGGTTGTGATAATCCTGATGTGGGTACCTCACCTGGGTGATGGTGTGAAGCGACTCCCATGGTGTCCTTCTCTGGTAGAGGTTGCAGCTCAGGTCACAGTTCTTGATGCTCCCTATGACCACCTCTGGCATACAGGCCACTCTAGTACATGGGTTCCTACCTGATCGGCACAGAGAAGTTCTTTGCAGAAGCCCCTCTTGACATATGGGGTCGTGGCACTCTACCCCACAAGGTTAAGGATCTTACCACATGGTAGTATTTTGACAGCAGCCCCTTCTGGAATACGGAGTCTCTGGCTTTGCAATATGCAGGGCTCTGACCCGGATTGCGGCAGCGTAGCACCAGGCTCAATTCATGGCGGCACTCATCTGTCATTTAGGTATTGTCAACTTTGTCCTGCAAATGGGCCATCACGTGAGTAATGCGACAACCATCTCCTCACCTCGCAAAGGAAGTCCCCTCAACTGTATTCTCCACTGGACCTCACTCCCTCCAACACTCACCTCTTCTTCACAGGGCAAACTGGTCTTGGCAAGTAGGCAGGTGCTGGTGCTCCAGGTTCCAGGCAGTTGGTCTTGGATTCCGTAGGTAATGTCCCCTCTTTCAGCTGGGAGGCTAGCAGGCCTAAGCCCCCAGTCCTTGTTACAGGCAGACTTCTTATGTATTTCTCCTACTGAAATAGCCTGTCTGATTGCTTGAAAGATGACAATTTTAGGGGTCTCAAACTCCACTGTTTAAGGTCCATTTCCAAACACCAAATGTGATTTAGAGTCTTGGAAGTCTTATGTTGGAGGTCTGCGTCTTTTGAAGTATTCACTCCACTGCTCTTTCTTTCTCTGACGAACTGTCTGTCACAGAAGGAGTGACTCCAAATCTGATAGCCCCAACACAGGCCATGGGAGTGACTAGAACTCACCTGGATGTCAGTCACATAGATATGTGTAATAAAGGTTAGCCTAGGGCCCTTGCCTTACTCTTTATGAATCACTTATCAGCCCCATCTCTTTTCTACGTTGTGCCCAGACCCTTCATTGTGACCTCTTGCTAAATCAAATAGCATCCTGGGAAGTGTACCTGGGGAAGCCTGGATCTCCCCTCTAAAGTGTGTGCTCCAGCCAGCTTAGACAAATGCAGCAATACACAAATCTGCCTGGGGATTTTTCTACCTACTCTCCGGACTCACCATGCAAGCCTGGGTCTCCCAAAATGGAACCCAGAGCCCTCCATCTGTTTTTTAAACATCCATGGGCACACATATCCGCAGGGCATGTATACCACCTACACACACATACACCACTGTATCCTCTAAGCACAGTACCATTCATAGGCACACATACATCCAGCACATACACTTAACATGCACACACTCTACAACACACCATCCTTCATGTGCTGGACCACTCATAGGTACTTAGGCACATATACATCAATCACATGCATTTACCATGAACGCACTGCACAACACTACATCCTCAATATATAGTACCATTCATGGGCACACATACACCTAGTACATTCACTCACCACGCACATAGTGCTCAGTGCTGCATTATCCCTGCATTGTAACTTTCCAAGGCACACGTACACCCAGCGCAGATATGACACTCATGTGCAGAACTTCACAACAAACCAATGTAGGCCAAGGGTGAGTTAAGCACAAAACTGCAGCCATTTTAAAATGAGTGGGCCTGTAGGCCTCTCTTCAGTGACAAATGTTAAAAAGAGCAAAAACAAGGTGATGATGGATGGAGAGCTGAAACTTTTCAGACACTCACCCCCATCACAGATCTAGGTTGAATCCATCATCGTTCCTTAGCTCACTTTGCCACCTCAGTTCAGACCCAGCTATATATAACGTGGCTTGGCAGACTGGGCTGGACTGTTCCTATGAGGCACAGGATCAAGACTGATTTGCATATAGCTGGATCTGAACTGAGGTGGCGAAGTGAGCTAAAGAACGATGATGGATTCAACCCAGATCTGTGACTGGGGGAGTGTCTGATAATTATCAGCGCTCCGTCCATCATCTCCTAGTGTTTGCTTTGTTTGCCCTATATTGGCAGGGTATGCCCAAAAGTGGGTCTTATGCTCACTTTGCCGCTGGATTCAAGCTAGCCTGTCTGATGAAGGGTGTTACCCCGAAATCGGATCCAGGATGCTTGTTCCAGTTCAGGGAAGACCTGGGTTGGCATTTAGGGTTGAACGGTTCCCATGAGGCACAGGGTCAAGACTGATTTGCATATAGCTGGGTCTGAACTGAGGGGGTGAAGTGAGTTAAAGAACGATGATCGATTCAACCCAGATCTGTGACTGTAATGAGTGTCTGAAAAGTTTCAGTGCTCTGTCCACCATTTCCTTATGTTTGCCCTAAGTTGGCAGGGTATGCCAAGACATGGGCCCCTTGCTCACTTTGACACTGAATTCAAGTGAACCTGGCTGATGAGGGGTGTTACCACAAAACCGGTCCCAGGAGGCTTGTTTACGGCTCAGGGAAGACCTGGCTTGGCAGTCAGGCTGGACTGTTCCCATGAGGCACAGTGTCAAGACTGATTTGCATATAGCTGTGTCTGAACTGAGGTGGTGAAGTGAGCTAAAGAACGATGATAGAATCAACCCAGACCTGTTGCTGGGGATGAGTGTCTGAAAAGTTTCAGAGCTCGTTCCATCATCTCCTTGTGTTTGCAAAGTTTAAAAAGAACCTGTTCACTCCTACTGACACTATACATTCACACTTGTGCTGCTTCTTAACTCCTGGTGAAGTTCAATGACTAACTAGGGTTTAGGCCAATTTAACAAAACCAAGGCGAGGCCACCACAACATCAAAAGAACAAACAGTAGTGCTGACTCTGTTTAAACAATACAATAATTTTAAATCCGAGCATACAACTTAATTATCGATCACAATATTTAACATGTGTGATTGCAATTGAAATCATTGTGTTGTTTAAAAAGAGTCAGCACTGGTGTTCCACCAAATGATGTAGAAGGGAGCAACTGTCAATGTTTTTTGCAATAAATCTAATCATTGACAATTGCACAATGTAGCAGGGAAACCCATCATTCTTTTGCTGACCATTCCAACTCAGATGAGACCCACCCATGTGGTAATCCGTCTTGACCCTGTTCAATGAGAACAGTTCAGCCTGAACTGCCAAGCCAGGTCCTATCTGACCTGAAACACAAGAATCCCAAGACCAGTTTCTTCCTGATTGGGGCACTTCAGTCAGGTGTTGCTTGGTTACAGTGGCACAATAAGCATACACTTGGCCACTTAGTGCGTTACACCAAACACACAAAAAGGTGATGGGAGGATGCTTGTACTAAGCAATGGTAATCGCTTGGGGTAGCATTCCAACCCATCACTCTTTTTCCCACTATGCCACCTTAAATTGGACCAGCCATTTGCAAAATAGTATTGTCCCTGCTCCAATAGGAACAGCCCAGTTGAATCTGCCAAGGCAGATCCTCTCTGAACCAGAATGCCAGCAACCCAAAACCAGTTTCTCACTGATTGGGGCTACTCAGTTGGGAATAGCATGGTTGTTTTCAGTGACACAGTGGGTATATCCTTAACCATTGGCAATCACTTGGGGTTTATTTCCAAAGCATTGTTCTTTTGCCCACCATTCTATGTTAGATGAAGACCAAGCTATATACAAATCAGTCTTGAACCTGCTCCAATAAGGAACAGTCCTGCCCGAACTGTACTGCCAGATCCTCTCGGTGGGTGTAAGGAGAACCAGGGCCCTGGTGCTTGACATAGGTGGGGTGTGGAGAGATGCAGATGGGTTTGCTCTGGGCACATATGGTGCACCAGCAGCACCCCTGGTGCATGTCTGCACTGCAGCCTCCAATAAGTGAAGAAAATTTGTGGTGGGAATCCAGTGATGTAATTCCTGTTCAGATGGATGATAGGGAAACCCCCTCTAGAAAATAATTAGTGATTACTACTAACCCAGTGAAAAGAAAAATACCAAGCTACACCAACCTCCTTCTACAGTATTTCATCTTGTTTCACAGTAAAAATGAATCACAGGAATCCTTGCTTCTAGGGTATTTTGCAGCGGCAGGGCTATAATACGATTGTGTGGTGCTCCTCAGTCCCACTCAAAAGCTGTTTAATTGAAATGAGGCAACTTCCTTTAAAACCATCTTTGGCTGATTCTGAGGCAAGGTCCTCTCCTCTTGGGATTGGAAACAGATTGGTCAGAAACAGACCACCGTCAAACAGACCTTTTCTTACTCATATAAGGACCCTGTTTGCTAGTCATATTCCAATGTTAAAGCCCTTTCCAGTTCTATGTGATGCTGTCTACTGTTCCTGTCCACTCATACATTAAAAAATAGCTCGTAGCCAATAGTGTTTCATCAATTCTTCCCTGCCTTGCAACCAGCACACCAAGTCTATTATTCTCTCCCTTGAAAGGCATTTCACACCTCATCAAAGAGCTGAACACCACCACTGAAAAAGTGAGAGCCTGGTCAAAACTGAATTAATTACTATCCAAGCTTTGAGAATGACAAAGCATGGCAAAGCGGGCCAATGTTATCAAAATGACCATGTTCCCTAAGATTCTATATAAATTCCGGGCGATTCTCTTTAAAATAGAGGAAAAACATATTAAGGAAATTGAAGCCATTTTCATGAATTTCCTGTGGCAATATGGAAAGATCAGAAGATCCAGTAAATACATGTCCTTGCCACAGGAAAGGGGAGGCCTGGGATTGCCAAACCTTAGGTATTACCACTGGTCTTGTCTCCTTACGCAGATGGCTATATTATTTGATCCGGTGGGTACCCCTAACAGACAAGGCGCTATCTCTGCTATCTTTCAGCTGGCACTTGGCAGGGAGGCAATCGGGGTATTATTAAGGAGAACAGAAAGAAGGTACTACAAAAAATCAAGATGCAAACTATTGGAAGGTACATGGGGGTCTGGGTGACAGTATAGAAGCTCTGGGAATTCCTCGATACAATCACCATACTCCACTCTGGAATTCTGGTCTCTTCCCTAATCTGTGTGATGACGGGTTCTGGAGATATTGGGAGCGACAGGGTATTGTGACATTGGGGCAAATAATGGTAAGGGACGAGTGTAGATCTCTGGAAGATCTGAAGCAGCGGTACTCTCTGCAGGGAAGCCAAGATTACAAGTATGTTCAGCTGGTTAATACAATCAAATCAAGGAGGCCTTGTATTACTCTTGATAAGAGGTCTGCCCCTTTGGACTATTTGAAGGGGGGAGGTCGTAGAATCAAGGGAGAATAAAGGCTATTCATGGAGGGATCTCCCGATGATATGGTTATAACCGAGGCAGGTTGGGCCTCTAAATTGAATGATCCGGATATCGACCTGGACAGAGCCCTCTTAATGGATAAAAGATTTCTATGCTCTTCTAATTAAAGAGCGCAGCATTTTAAAACATTATTTAACTTATACTACACTCCCTCCAAGTTATATGATTGGGGAAAGAGGGCGGATAACAACTGTCCCAGATGCTCTAAAGGACCTGCTGATATCATCCACATGTTTTATCAGTGCGAGAAACTTGAACCAATTAAAACGGAGATCGAGCCATTCTTGGAGGGGCTGCTAGACGTTAAAATGGATCTATCCCCAACATTGATGATTGTAGGATGTGATAGTAAACTGAACTTAAATATTGAGATTGAAGCTTTAGTCTTTATCTCAACAGCTGTACTTCGCATATTAATCTCAGTCGCTTGGAAAGATACTGAGGCCCCAACCTTTCAAATGTGATTATGTAGGCTGTTTGGAATGCATAATGTTGAAGCGGCACTCTATGTACTCAAGGGTAAAAAAACAAGAGAAATGGGGCTGAAGATCTGGGCACCTGTAGTCGCTTGGAGGGCCACTAGACTATATTGGGTATATACAGTGGCCAGTAATGCCTCAGGATATATGATATTGCTTATGACTATTGTTCTATCTCAATCTTTATGTACAGACATATCCTGTCATATTATCTCTCCTGATATCTTATGTACCATGTTTTATGGCTCAATGTATTTGGTTTATTAATTAACCAATACAAAAGGACTGTCAATGGTCTGTACAACTAATGGGGGCAAAGAAAAATGTGACAGACTCTGTCTACCTATAAAGTGTGTGCAACAAAAAGGAAATGAATCCCATCAGCCCACCCATATGGCAGAGCTTCATCATCTGGGATAGAACCAAAGATGGTCCGGTTAAGGAGCCACACACCTGTAGGAATTATGTGCTTCTCCAAACCTAAGGAACCACCAGTGATGGATCATACCAAAAGTCAAATCAGTTTGGAATGGTGTGGGATGTTAAATTGCAGTGAGAAAAAAAATTGCAAAAAGAGTCAAAAAGTGAGATGTAAAATTGGCTACCATGATTTAAGGAAAACTTTATAAGGGAAAATCATGGTGTCAAGATTAAAATGAGTGTGAGACAGTTTGACACAATAAATGTCTATTAAGGATGGTATTTGGTCAACATGTTTCAGCCATTGTAGGAAAGTGTACCCGGCTTTCATCAGGACCTCGTAAACACTACTGCAATTAAGCTTGACCTAAGCTTAGTGAAAAAAGCAAATATTAACTCAAACTAATGATACAAAACATCCTACCGTACATTGGATTTTCCAGACGAGGGATGTCTGTTTCATAAGGTATTTAGGATTCTTTCCTAAAAAGGAAGATACACAACAAGGGACAACAAATAGGTAGAACACAGACACACATTTCTATTATTTTTGTGCCATATGTTTCTTTATGCCAATAGGTCATTCTCCAAAATGAAAGAGAAATGTTTTTTCATTTATTTTTACTCACCCAAAAATAGCTTGGGAGAAAGCCTCACCTCTTCCTGGCCACTGCTCAGGGTTGGAGGCCCCGCTCTAATTCGTGAAATAGAATAGTGGGTGTCTGGTTAGATCACATCCATACTAATGATTCACTAGCACAAAGTGCTAAAAACCTAGGCATTGTTTCTGAGTACATGACAGACAGCAACTGCAAGGGATGCCGTGAGAGTGATACACAGTTAATAACAAATCTCTGATTCTAACAATATTTCAATGTAAGAGCAGTGAAAAAAGCTCTTCAAGGCTGGCTGATAGCGAACCTAGTTCATTTAGTAACAATAATGCATAAGGAGCTCATCAAACTCCGCTTTGTAATTGTAATCCAACAGCCTATATGCTGATATCCAGAGCGCTCTCCTAAGAATGAAAATAGAGAAACGCTTCGCTGTGTAAAGCTGGAAAATAAGCGCTCTCCTAAGTATGAAGTAGGAAACCGCTTTGCTTTAGAGAGCTGCATAAGCTTGGCTGGCATCGCTTCCTCACCTGTCCGTCTGTGCCCCTGGACTGATCCTGAGCCGCGGGGGAGGTACCGACTGGATAGGGGAGGAAGTTAATATATGTTACATGGGCCAATAGGGATGCTCCATAGCTGTAGGACCAGAGTGGAAACTGTATTATCAACCAATAGAATCGTTTTTACTTGACTGGAACAGGGAGGAAGTTAATAAGTATTACATGGGCCAATGAGGATGCTCCATAGCTGTAGGACCAGAGTGGAAACTGCAGTATCAGCCAATGGAATTGTTTTTACTAGAACAGGAAGTGGCTGCTTCTCAAAGGAAGTGTGCCACAGTGCTTGGACCAGCCCACAAACAGGGTATCTATAGGACCGTAGTGGAAACTGCAGTATTAGCCAATTGTAAAATATTTATAAGTAGTTTCGTAGGAAGACCTGCACACACTAAAAGGGATCACCCATGTTGGTGGGTAAAAACCCAAGTCCTCTATTAAGAACGTGTTCCTCAAGGTCACTGAGGGTCCAAGAGCTAATATTTATAAGGGGTTTGTCTGTCCTTTGGTCTTTAAATAATTTTCCCCTTAGACCCTTCACCAACCTTGTTTTTTGATGTTGATTATCAATTAACCAGCCAATGGTACTCATTTCTATGTTATCAGATTTAAATTAATGGGATCTGGCAAATTGATTTTGCACTTTTCTATTTTTTAACATTGCTGGAAGAGCGTATTTATAATGAATTTGTATTATTGAATGATTTGTATAGTGTCTTTTACATTGTGTTCATGAACTCTCAATAAAAATAGAAAAAAAAGAGAGAATGACAAAGCATGTTCAAACCTCTTTACATCTTACATATTAAAAATCAACATTTACCTCTTAATTATCTTCTTGACAAATATTTACAATGGTGTGCCAATGACTTCTGTAGCCATTACCCAATGTATGGAATTATGACTTTTATTCATAATTAAGTATGTCGGAATGACTACTCGGAAGATATAGATCCGCATCTCCGAGCACAAAAGTACGATTCGCCGTAAAAAACAGGACACCAAGTTGACGAATCATTTCATAGAGAAACAACACGATCCTACTGCTTTTGTGTGGACTGTCCTTGAACAGCCCTACATTCCTCCGCATGTAACCGATCATACCAACTTCCTCATGCGTAAAGAACAGAAATGGGTCTTCAAGCTAGGCACAAACCGAGGCAGACTTAATGATGAGATTCCTTGGTCCACTCTCTAATTTTGTCATCTCAGCCACTAGCATGAGTTTTGAGTGACAGCACGAATTGACATTGGCAGGTCTATGAATGACTACTATATTCCTGATTATATCCATGTATTCTATGGTTCTTCTTTTAAAACAACCAGTGACACTGATTTTAATCAGTTTTTCATAGACCAAACACATTCCTGAGTACATCCATGTCCCTTATGAAAATGCGTCATTTAAAACATTCAGTGACACGAATTTAATCGGTTTTCATAGACCAAACACATAACATGCTTAATAGTCCGCTCATACTACATATTGCTGGTGAATTACATCAAGAGACGTCTCTATGATCACTGTTGTTTCTTCTCTAAGAGAAGACTCTATTCACTGTCTCACTTGCTTTAGTCAACATAAACAAGTTTGTGTCCCATGGCAACCGATCACGGTTTGACCAATGAACAATGCCATTATAAACACAAAGCCCGTCCATGTGACCCTCTGCCAACCTATCAGAGCCCGGGTTATGTCCTTTTCAAATCACATCCATCCCGAGCCCTTTGATTGGTCCGCCAAGATCACCTGACCGGGCATGGACCTATCGGCGTCAGGCTTTTAACCGAAGCCTCCGCTGAACTTCGTTGCCTCCCCATCGGTTCAGAGGAAGGCGGCGAAGTACAGACGGAGAGGTAAGCAATTCGAGTAACCTGTGCTTTTCCTTGCTGTAATTACTTGGCACTTCTCTTTCCAATCGGATGCTGAGTATTTTACTCGCTATTGCATTTCGCTGTGAAAACTATCTTCACAGCAGACCTGGCTCATTCTATCCAATACCGAGCTGCTGCTTTATGGCGATATCCCTCAGCAGTTCCCTTTACTATCGGATGCCGAGGATTTCACTCGCTACTACATGCCGTTGCAAAAACCATTTACCGCATTCAACCATTACCGGGTTGCTGCACTATTCTAACAGTACCCTGAGCAAAGACATGTGCTGCGCTGTATCGGACTTAAAATATTTTCAATACATTGATTCCGAGCAGCATGAGGTACACATGCCGATTCTGACTATCCTAATTAGACAACCTCCTTTTTAACAATAATCAATGTGTATCTGCCCTGCTCTCCTATAGTGGTGCCGGTGCGTACTCGTTTTCAGACAAACTAAGGAGGCGATGACATTGCTTGTTCCTTGCTTCCTCCCAATAGAGCGGTACTTCCCTCGTATCCTGAGCCGTTGCCAGGCGAGGTGCAGCCTCCTACTTCGACTTTAATGGTAAGACGAAGTACATACTCTCCCATGTAAGAATTTACAGTATCTTCATGTGGCTAACCTAAGAAACCAATATGTTTTTGAGAACAATATTACTTGTGGTTATGAATGTACTAAACACATGTTAACCGTATTTAAACTAATGTGGTCATTCTTTTGATGTTTGTGTCTTTCTCCACCAGTGACATACATCTACTGCGAAACAAGACGATACCTAGGGATCCAGGTGATCTTTTTTCATGTTGCAGATTGTTATATGTAGTCACATTTTCTTTAGTACACATTTCACTATTTATTTTTGCAGTAGCTTTAACTTAGGTCCTGATGAAGGCAATGGACTCTGTAGTCCCTAGATTTGCAGAAACATGTTGACCCCCACTACATCTGGGTAAATATTTGTTTAATTTACCTTTACTGCTTTTAATATTGGAGGAGCGAGCAAAGCACAGAATAAAGGTATTTTCTCCTGCTCCCTCACCCAATTTTAGTTTCACTTACCACTATTCTTTCACTTGCACTGCATATCAGTCACCCTCTCTTTTTTCCAGCCAACGAATGGCCTGTGACACTCCAACCATATAGGGCAGCACTAGGCTCATCAGAGGTTTTTACATCTTACCTCTATTAAGAACCATTGCTGCACCTAATACATGGCAAACAGGAATCCCAAATGATGAAGGGCAGTTCCGAGTGGTGACTGATGGGTACCCTGGTAGGGATCCCAAGGTGCCTACTGTTAGACCTGACATCATTGGCTTGAGTCTCTCCTCCATTTTTTCTGTCTGCCTCCACTGTTTTACGATGTTTTGCTGGTATAATGCTTTGGGCGCTGTGCCACTGCTGATCAGTGCCACAGCGCAAGTGCTCCCTATGTTAAATTGATGTATCGATTGTATTCGATGTTTGGCTTATTTGGTTTACTGTCAGTCCCTAGTCTAGTGCACCAGGAGTGCCGGGGCTTGTAAATACAAATGCCGCTCGTGGGCTTGCAGCACGTGTTGTGCCACCCACAAGAGCGGCCTCGTAAAAGAATGTCTACGGGTCGGTCATTGCGAGACCCACATGCAGTCTGGTACTGTCACGCTGACTGCGCAAGTATACCTACTTGCCAGTCCCTCAAACCTTCCCTTAACTTCGTGTTAGTCACCCCTATGGTAGGCCCACGGGCAGGGTGCGTTGTAAGTATAAGGTAGGACACGCCTGACCAAGTTGGCATGTCCTGATAGTGAACAACAGCCATCTTCGTTCTTCACTATTGCGAGGTAGCCTGCTCTCCATTAGTTAGAATGGGCCGCCGGGATTATTAACGCGATGATCCTAGCTGGCTCGGGGAGTATGGTGCAATGTCGAGTTTGGTATCCCTGGACTCGGGGTTTAATTACGCATCCGTTGGTGTGGATGGTTTTTGGACTCTGGGTTTGAAAATAGCACTTTTAGAAAGTGTCTATTTTCTTGTCTAACCATTTCTGGTTTCTGCTGGTCTTGCGTGTGTGTGACAGGAGCTGGGTGGCTCCAGAGGTCTGGATGAGTCAGTGTGGGATGAGTGGGACATTTGCGTTGAGAGTAGGGGGAGAGTAGTTGCTGATAGCCTGCCCTGCCTGATACAATGCTGGCTCCACCTCCTGCCAAGCGACTGATGGCTCTGTGCCTGCCGTGGACGATCCTAGCCCCACCTCCTGCCAGGAGGCCGATAGCTCTGCTCCTGCCCGTGACAATGCTGGCTCCACCTCCTGCTGGGCGGCTGAGGACCCAGCCCTGCTGAGTGAATAAGCCAGGTGCTTCGACCTGGCTCCACCCACAACAGACCCAGGATGTTGGGAAATTCCCCTGCACGGACAAAGGGATCAAAGCCGAAAAGGGGTATAAGAGTAGGACCCCTGAACTAAGAAATCAGATCACTTCTGACAAGGAACCCTGTAACCAAGGACAAGAGGCCTGCTGATCTAAGGACTTGCCTACCCCTTCTGCCAGTGTGCTGTTTGCTGGGGGGAATCCTGCAGTGCTTCTTTATTTTTGCCAAGGAACCAGGAGAGAGGAACTGTGTGTGTACTCTCACGCTTGCTAAGAAACTCTCCAAGGACTGGAAGAGTGCCAGTCTCCTGCTGAAGTCACAGGGCTAAAGGACTTCATCTGCTTAAAGTGCTATTTGCTGGAACCTGTGAATCCAGCACCTCTGAAAGAACCAGCAATCTCGACGCCGGCGGACATCGCCGAATCCAGCTCGACATAGTGAGTAACGGCTCCAGTGTCCCGCTTCCTCGACGCCGTCCGCCGGGCCCGATCGACCCCAGCAGCAACGCCAGTGAGTAGTGAGTTCGGCTCCAGCTCCAAGGGACCTCGTGTCTGCACCGCTGCTGATCGCATCGCCCTCGTGCCCTCTCGACGCCGTGAGCGCTGCTCACTCTTTGCAACATCATCATTGACATCGACGACTACCGAGGCCTGATCGACACCGAAGACGCGACGCCGGATTGCTCGACGCCGCTGATCATCGTGTGCTTCATTTTCCAAGGTACTGTGTTGTTGGGGGTCCGTGTGACTCCGGACTCGACGTAGCGCTCCTCGCGGTCGATGCCGAATCTTTGGATTGACTTTGCCTCGACGTCGTGTAGCTCCCGTGTGGGTTACCTTGTTGCTAAGAACTGTGTTGCCAAGAAGAAGAGTTGCTTTGATACGAAAAGACTTTGTGCTAAAAGAAGAAACTACCTTTGAACTATTTTCCCCTTCCAAAAGTATTTATTAAGATTGTGTATATTTTTGGCGTTATTTGGTCTTGTGCTAAGCCTTATATAAAAATCCTTATTTTTATAATACAACTGTGTCGTGTCCATTTGTAGTGTATTCACTTTATTACTGTATGTGGTCATAAATGCTTAACGCACAGCCTCTGAGATAAGCCTGTTCTGCTCTGCCAAGCTACCAAGGGGGTGAGCAGGGGTTATCAAAGGGTGTGATCCCCTTGCCCTGACTAGAAAAGGTGTGTCCCTATTTGTCAGAAGTGTATACCTCTGCCAACTAGAGACAGCCGGTTCTAACACCTACCAATTCTTTCATTTGTTGATATGGAAATGCACTAATACTTCTCTAGTTGTATGTACCACATTTTTTTTGTTTAGACCCGGTGACATTGGTTGTGTTTTACACATCCCTGTGTGCCATGTCTACAACCCACTGCCCTAGCATAGATCAGTCACCCCTCTAGCTGGGTGCAATATATCAGTGGTGAGGGTACAGGTGCATGAGCCCTTTACTCCTACAGTGTCTAGGCCCATTCTTAGGCGTTGTAAGTTCAGGGCTGCCATTAAGAGTATATGTTGATGGGACTTTGTCATTACGAACTCCATAGCACCATAATGGCTACTCTGAAAACTGCGATGTTTGGTATCAAACTTTCAGCACATTAAACCCACACTGATGCCAGTGTGGGACTTAATGAAAAATGCACACAGAGGGCATCTTAGAGGTGCTCCCTGAAAACTAACCTACCACTAGTGTCCAGGCTGAGTGGCTGCTTTCACTATTTAATACACAACTGTACAAACATGGTTGAGGCTGCAACCTGATTTATGCAAATCTGATCTGATTCTCCATTTTAACAATATTACTGCATTAAATTATATTCTTGGAACTAGTCTTGTTATCATTTAATGTGTATTATAAATAAATCATCTCTTTAAATGTATCCCTTTATTGATTTCCGTCGAGACATTGTTATATGTTACCACATTTTCTCAGGTCTCCACTGGGACTACATGTGCCTCCTGTAGTTGTTAACAAGTCAAGCATGCCAGCACATCCTGCCCCATATAAGTAAACAATCCAAGGAGACTACACCAAAACTTTTCCTTGCTGTATGTAAATGTATGTAAATGTATAGGCATTTATATAGCGCACTACTTACCCATAGGGTCCCAAGGCGCTTCGACCGCTGCGAAACCCTTCCTGGCTTCCCTGAGAGATGGTCCCTTAATGGGTATCTCCAGGGTGAGACCAGGCATCCCCGGCGGTCTGGTGGGGCCGTTAGTGAAGATGAGGCAAGCTAATGCCCAGAGTTGCCGAGTGTGATCGCTGATCAGAGTGGGCACCGAGGCGAGAGAATTATCGAGTCCGCTGACCCTGGTCCAGAAACCTGCCGCGCCGGGAATCGAACCCTGGTCCCGGGCCGTCCTCTGCTCTCGGGTCTGCCGCCTCAGACTTATATTTATGTAACGGTTGCCTATCTGCCTAAAGAAAAAAATCAGGGCATATTTTGACATAACCCAGATTTGATAAAATGTGTGGGATGGACTGTAGCAAATAATTGGAAAGATGGGGTTACATGGTGCGAAATACCAAACCTCTTTATATGAGTGTTCCTCATTTTAGTGTGGGCGATAATGCCAGCCAGAATCTCTGATTCCAGCCTATATCCCTGCATCGAAAACCAATGATTATGACATTCCGGGCAGAAAGTGGCAGCAGGAGGGCTGGGACATAGAGCAATGTGGGGTCAGAGGAAGGGATTCAGGGCAGGTATGTTTTGGGGGAGAATGTCTGCTCCCCGTCTGCTGATGCAGGGTTCAGTGGGAGCTGAGCTGAACTGCTGTCACAGCCCCTGAAGCATTAAAGAGGGTGTTGTGTCCCTGGAGTTTGCAGACTTGATAGTTCTAGGCTTAGAGACTCTTGGAATTGGAGGCGATGGAATTTCCTCCAAAGTTATTGAACTTTGCTTTCTGGATCTTTGAAATGTAAGAAACCGGCAGTATCTCTCATTAGAATTAGATTGTGTTGCAATATACGATAAAAATATGAGTGGGTGTCTAAAATGGAACATGTATGAATAAACATCAGGCTTCAAACTGAAAGCAACATCGAGCTATAGAAAAACAAACTTTTACATAACATATGTGTAGTAATAAATGCTTTAAGCACAATGTCAATTTAATGCCATTTTCATTTTTAGGTTTAGGTTTCGACAGTGCTGCTGTTAAACACACCTATTGCTTACAATATCATCGAGTGGGCTTTGAGTGCACCACTTTCAACCACTGGATTTTCAGAGGCTTGAGACTTTGTCAGCACCGCCGTGGTTCAGCCGAATGGTGAATTCATCTCTCACCTTATGCTGTTGGGTATTGGGTGTATCCTTTCAAATGTAATCACTTGTTGTCACTGAACTTCTTGGGGTCTATGTTTTAACTATAGATCCTCTGTCCCCTGCTGCTGGGTCTATGTATCACCCTCTAATGTGCTATTGTTGCAAAATCCGTAGCAAAACCGTTGCAAAATCCGTAGGTTTCTCACGACTGAGGCTCTCATACTTGTCATTATGGCTCTGGTCACCTCCCATATTGACTACGCTAACTCTCTCTATGTTGGGATTCCTGCCTACCATCTTCATCAGCTTCAGCTGGTACAGAACCAGGCGGTGAGACTGGTCTTTCAAGAGCCCAAATATCTACATGTCTCACCTCTGTTGAGGTAATCGCACTGGCTTCCAGTAGCCTCCCGTTGCATTTTTAAGCTGGGCTGTACTGTCTTTAAGGCCCTTCTTGCTCTTGCTCCGGCTTTCACTTCCTCCAGCCTTAAGCGTCACATTCCCTCAAGAAACCTTCGTTCCACTACTCAGAACCTCCTGACTATCCCCAGGTATAATTAAACAACAAGGGGTGGTGATGGACAGAGTTTCTGAATTAAGCAGAATACTCTCACCCAGTCAAGAGATCAGGGCTAGATCCAACACCGTTTTTTAGCTCACTGCACCATCCCAGCTTAGAACCTGGCTGTATGCAAATTAGTCTGTTCCTGTCCCAGTGCATGATGGGAACAGGGCAAACCGAACTACAAAGCCAATTCTTTCACTGGGAAGGAAACAAGCTTCCGGGGACCGGTTTCTGGCATTACAGCCGTCTTCGGCCCGGCTTGCTTGAATCCTGATGGTGCAATGATCAAGGGACTCAAATCTGAGTATACCCTTCCACGCTTATGGTGGACAAAATAATTAAACAACAAGGGGTGGTGATGGACAGAGTTTCTGAATTAAGCAGAATACTCTCACCCAGTCAAGAGATCAGGGCTAGATCCAACACCATTTTTTAGCTCACTGCACCATCCCAGCTTAGAACCTGGCAGTATGCAAATTAGTCTGTTCCTGTCCCAGTGCATGATGGGAACAGGGCAAACCAAACTACAAAGCCAATTCTTTCACTGGGAAGGAAACAAGCTTCCGGGGACCGGTTTCTGGCATTACAGCCGTCTTCGGCCCGGCTTGCTTGAATCCTGATGGTGCAATGAGCAAGGGACTCACATCTGAGTATACCCTTCCACGCTTATGGTGGACAAAATAATTAAACAACAAGGGGTGGTGATGGACAGAGTTTCTGAATTAAGCAGAATACTCTCACCCAGTCAAGAGATCAGGGCTAGATCCAACACCGTTTTTTAGCTCACTGCACCATCCCAGCTTAGAACCTGGCTGTATGCAAATTAGTCTGTTCCTGTCCCAGTGCATGATGGGAACAGGGCAAACCAAACTACAAAGCCAATTCTTTCACTGGGAAGGAAACAAGCTTCCGGGGACCGGTTTCTGGCATTACAGCCGTCTTCGGCCCGGCTTGCTTGAATCCTGATGGTGCAATGAGCAAGGGACTCACATCTGAGTATACCCTTCCACGCTTATGGTGGACAAAATAATTAAACAACAAGGGGTGGTGATGGACAGAGTTTCTGAATTAAGCAGAATACTCTCACCCAGTCAAGAGATCAGGGCTAGATCCAACACCGTTTTTTAGCTCACTGCACCATCCCAGCTTAGAACCTGGCTGTATGCAAATTAGTCTGTTCCTGTCCCAGTGCATGATGGGAACAGGGCAAACCAAACTACAAAGCCAATTCTTTCACTGGGAAGGAAACAAGCTTCCGGGGACCGGTTCCTGGCATTACAGCCGTCTTCGGCCCGGCTTGCTTGAATCCTGATGGTGCAATGAGCAAGGGACTCACATCTGAGTATACCCTTCCACGCTTATGGTGGACAAAATAATTAAACAACAAGGGGTGGTGATGGACAGAGTTTCTGAATTAAGCAGAATACTCTCACCCAGTCAAGAGATCAGGGCTAGATCCAACACCGTTTTTTAGCTCACTGCACCATCCCAGCTTAGAACCTGGCTGTATGCAAATTAGTCTGTTCCTGTCCCAGTGCATGATGGGAACAGGGCAAACCAAACTACAAAGCTAATTCTTTCACTGGGAAGGAAACAAGCTTCCGGGGACCGGTTTCTGGCATTACAGCCTGATTGCATATAGCCAGGTTCTGAGCTGGGATGGGGCAGTGAGATAAATAACGGTGATGGATCAAGCCCTGATTTTTGGACTGGGTAAGAGTGGTCTGCTTAATTCAGACACTCTGTTCATCACCACCCCCTTTTCTGAATCATTTTTGGCCACTATAGGTGTGGCAGGGTATACTCAGACATGAGTCCCTTTCTCACTGCTCCATCAGGATTCAAGCAAGCCGGGCCGAAGACGGCTGAAATGCCAGAAACCGGTCCCCGGTAGCTTGTCTCCTTTCTGGTGAAGAATTGGCTTGGTAGTTTAGTCTGCCCTGTTCCCATGATGCACTGGGCCAGGGACAGACTGATTTGCATATAGCCAGGTTCTGAGCTGGGATGGGGCAGTGAGATAAATAACGGTGATGGATCAAGCCCTGATCTTTGGACTGGGTAAGAGTGGTCTGCTTAATTCAGACACTCTGTTCATCACCACCCCCTTTTCTGAATCATTATCCCCAGGTATAAACGTAAAAAGCATGGTGGCTCGTGCTTTTCGTTTCTTGCCCCTGCACTATGGAACTCCCTTCCTATTTCTCTCCGACTCTGCCCCAACTATTCTTGCTTTCGCAAACTTATTAAAACTCACCTTTTTCAATTAGCTTTTGAGTAATCATACCGCCTGCCCCCTGTTATTGTTTATGAGCGCCATGAAACCATTTGGTGACCGTGCGCGGTAAAAGTAATTTTAACATAACATAACATAACATAACATCGTTGTATGCATTAGCACTTGAAATCCAGCCATATAGGCTCTGCAATGCTTCTTTAAATGACTGGCATTCTCTACAAGTTAAGCTCTGACTTTGAATTGAAATGCCACAGGTGCACTGCTCTGCTGGACGTTTGAGACAGAGTGGTAACTAATATTTGTACCATTGTGGGAGTGAAAATGCATGCACATTTCCTCAAACCCAGACATATGTGCTTTTCTCTTAGCTTTCTAGAGTAGTGGTTTCCAAACTTTGAAGAACCATAACCCACTCTTTAGAACAACAACTTTTGCAACACACCTACGTTAATGGATATGAGGTAGGACAATTTTTAAATGTTTCTAAAGGATGTATGACAATACAACGCATGCTTTTACCACGCATGCTTTTACAACGCAAGTATTACAACGAAAACCTTTACAACGCATAGCGCTTTGGGGTGCTGGATAGTGAATAGTTTAATTTACTATTCCAACTCCAGTCCCCGTGGACACTAGGGAAGGTGTTGGATAGTAAATTGATTCTATTCCCTATCCTAGAGCCCCCCCCAGCGCAATGCGTTGTAATGGTTTGCGTTGTAATAGTTGCGTCGTAAAGGCACTGCGTGGTAAAAGTTGCGTTGTAAAGGATGTTCCCCGTAACTAAAGCATCTTGTTTTAGTACATTGTCATTTTCAGACAGCTCATTTTCCATTGAAATAGCCAAAACCTTTGCACAGACATACAGTTTTACTTTTGCAACAATATAGCACATAAATAAAATTCTGTCGATACTCGGTTTCGGTAATATTTATCGTTTGTGCATCACCAAGTAAGTGTTTTGATACTATTAAAATCTCTGTTTCCATTACACTTCAGAATTACAAAAAAGGTGCTTAATTTTTGCTTTCCTACCTGCTGGATGCACATATTTCATTTACAGGTATTTACATTTTGTTATGTGTTGCAAAAATAACATTGCTCATTGTACATAGTTCACTTTAAAAACTCCTCTCACTTTGCAGTCAGCGGAAAAAAAAATCACGGGTTAAAAGAATAAAGCAGCCCGCCACTTGACCTCTGTCTTTGAATTACCAACAAATGTGACAAGTTAAACACAAAAGTTAAGGGCATCTTTAATTCTTGCTCTGGTTTTCAAGACCCATCAACAATTCGCTCGTGAGCCCACCAGTGTAACGTGGCTCACAGTTTGTGAAACACTTTTCTAGAGTCAATAGGGCATGTTGGACTATGGTAGATAATGCACCCCTCTGCTAGTTCCTACCTAAAGGGCATTGTCCAAGAATCTGCAATGAGTTATTGTTGTATTGTGCATCCATTAAATGCCAAATGACATATGACATAACTACAGAGAATTTGAGGAGACAGGGTTGCGATGCAGATGTCAACCCGAAGGAGGATAAGAGTTTAAGTTTGAGAACTTGAACCGAGATGCATATACGTTTATTTTCTGGACCACTTCATGCTTTTGTTATGTGCATGACTATGGGACATAATGTTACATGTATAATTGCCATGTGTGGCAGCTGATTTATAAGCGCAATTAGAAACAAGGGTAGACAAAACCAATAGGTCTGGCTTTAAAAGAATGTGGCATGGTAATGTGGAAGATTATAATGAAATATCATGGGAATTAGTATATAATTGTATGGAAGCAAAGAAAAGCAGAATAATATTGTGTACGTCAAAAGGTAGGTGACAATTGCACAGTCAAGCTTGACCTAAAGTTCATGTAGTAATGACTGCCCTTTCCCATTTGTGCTGCTTGCTGCCAGAGAAAAACAACATAAATGATCTAGTTATATAAGTCCCTGTAATAGCACTACAGTGCATTTGCGTAACCCTGCAGGTTCAAGCTCAAGCAGCTGCATAAATAATCAAAATTATCACAGCTGTTTGGAGGACAAGCACATTTTAGTGGAAGCACACACCTTCTTCCCAATCAAAACACATACTCCTGGCTCCCAACTTGTGGGTGGAGCTAAAACTTCGCTAGTAATTCTCACCTAGTTGCCTGGTGATAACTGCATTGTCAAGCCAGACCATACAAAAGTGTAGTCACTATGTGCATATTCAAAGCGATAACTTGTGTTCCCACAAAAAGATACATTTTACAAAGCATGCCTATGACAACTTAACATTGGTGTGGTCTTAGATTTTTTATATAAGGAAAGATAAGTTTTACAATTTTGGAGGACGTGAGGCAAAACATATAATGCAGCGGTCCCCAACAAGTCGATCACGAGCTACAGATAGCTCACCGACACCCCATGAGTAGCTCACACCAGCATCTCAATTGTGTAGACCTTTACTCTTTTTAATATTTTTAGACCTTTTTTTAATAGCTGTTGCCTGCCCTCTCCCAAACCAGCCGCTTAGATTGGCCTAACTGAGCTTAGCTGGGGCAGGGTGGTCTTAAGAGGATGATGTTGTTCCTTATCTCGCTCTCTGTACCTGCTACATTTCGGCGATGTGTACCGGTTTAGAGCAGCAGGTGTGCTGGAGAGGACCATTAGGTCCCAGAAAGACTAGTAGCATGCAAGTGGTACAAGCAGTATTGAACTGCTACTGGGACCTGCAGCCTCTGCCATTCGCAGCCTGGCACTAAATATTTGACCTGCGCTTGGAGCAGCAGATCGATCAGTAAGCCCTGGACTAGCCTGATAATTAGTAGCTGCATAATCATAGTGAGCTCCTGCCCTGGGCTAATACCTGCATAGGCCAGGTGCCTCAGGGAAAGTAAGCAGATTTTGCTCCAGAGCATATTAAAGGTTTTATTAAATTTTCTTTTACACAGTGTGAAACTCTCTTATTTTAATGATTACATTTATTAATGGAAATAAAGCAGCGTTTCAGATTATTTTTTATATTAAAAATAGCAGCTTCTTTTTGAGCTAGCTGCTGCTGCTAGCTCGCAAACTAGAGCCAGGTACTTTCTCCTAATGAGGGAAATGTAAAATGAAGTTCCTGGTCCATGTTTGTGACCAGGGACAATTTGTACTTAATTTGTACTTAAAAACAGAGATGTTGGTTAAAACGCTGAGATTTTGGGAGTAATGTAAAATGAAGTGTTAGCTTTATGCCACACAAATCATTATGCTTAACACTTAATTTTATATTTATCCAATTAAACAAATATTAGTGTATGTATGTATTGATTATGTTGTAAATGTGACTTACATTAACAAGAGAGAGCTGAATCAAGGATTAGGATAAGTTCTATGACGCCTGTGCATGAGCATTCATTATCATTAAAAATAAATGTTCATAGTGAAACTAGAGTTCCACCATAGATCCACCCAAGTACAAATGAAAACGTGTGGAACAGAGAGAGAGCACCTCATGGTAAAAACACCAAGGGGACCGCTGGTTTCTATATTGATGTTGATTTCATGGGTTTGAGATTTTGTTAATAACACACACACATTTCTTTTCTTTCCTCTCTGACATAAAGTAACCGATGATGATAAGTAGACCTGCTGACGAGAACCAGGTGTTGTTACCGTGAGGTGATCTCTCTCTGTTCCACACTTTTTCATTTGTAATTGGGTGGATCTATGATGGTATAGTATTTTAATTAAGATCCACCACAACACAGCGACTTAGATAAGTGTGTGAGGGAGTTATAAGAGTTTTAGGTGACCCCTCTAGTGTTGGATACGCAGATTTTGGTGTAACCTTTGATGATCAGGCCTATTGTTGGTTTGTAATACGTTGTGTGGGGGGCAGCCTGACCATTTTATCCCCCTGTAGCTCCTAGTGTGTGGTTGATTTTAGTAGTCTGCCAGCAGCCTTAGCTGGTCACTACAGAGGTCAGGAGCACACAGGGGCATATTATCAAGGGGGTTTATCTCCGCTTTTTTGGCTTTAAAAGTCAAGAAAGCAGAGATAAAATTATCTCCCTATTACCTAGCTGTCGCTAACACCAGTTAGCGACAGCTAGTAGGAGATAGCGACCATCTTTGGCCCCACTTTGCATGTCAGTGATATTTATCTTTAATGACATGCAAAGTGGGCGTGCCAAGATATTAGCGACTGGAAACAGTCGCTAACATCGCTATCGCCTATTACCAACTTTTGGAGATATTCCCGCTAAGCGCGAATATCTCTAAAAGCTAACACCTGCCCTGAGCAGTTCTTAGCTATGTTATCCAATGGGAGGTGGATAACATGGCTAAGAGCATTAGCTCGGTAATGCATGAATATCGCTGACTTTTCAGCGATATTCATGCATTGCGGCCGATTTTTATCGCATTTGCGATAAACCTTGGTGATACCAAGGTTTATCTGCGATAACAATCGCCGCAGTTCAGCGGTAAGTTTTTGTCTCTAACCAAGCAATAGCAATAATTATCGTTATTGCTTGGTAATATGCCCCACAGTTTGTTGAAGACTGGGGATTGATTGATTCCAGGTTTCATGTTGTACAGTTCTCCCACTGGCTATTTATTGCCTTCTCCCTAGAGATGTCTTTGCCACCATTAGTGCTTCATTGGGTGAGTTCTGACAATGATTATTACTGTAACAGCTATAAATTGAAAGGGTCTTGAAGCCTGGTGACCACACAAATTCAAAGTCATTTCTTTCAGTATTTCTAGGGAACTCTAAGGGCCTCATTTATGAGAAATGACGCATCGCTGCGTGAAAGGAGCGCTGCGTCACTTCTCAGTGCGCACTCCTTCGACATTCCTGATGCGTCTTATTTAATGTATGACGCATCATGTCACAAGGAGTTACAGATACGTCAGTATTTCTGACGTATCTGTAAGCGCAAAAGTGACACATTGCTGGAGTGTGTCACAAAAGTGACGCAACTCCAGCAATGCGTCCTTTCACATGGGACAAGCCCCATGTGAAAGGGCCTGCATCAGTCTTACGCCTGCTGTGAGGCAGGCGCAAGATTTTGAAGCAACGGTGTCCTAAAAGTGACTCAGTGAAATCTCATAGATTTCACTCTGTCACTTTTACGACCCTTCCTTGCGTCAATACGCCCCCCTTGCATACATTATACCTGGTGCAGGTATAACGTGGCGCAGGAGTTTACAAAGTGACGCATCTACCTAGATGCGTCACTTTGTAAATATGGAGCAACAAGGCGCATTTTTTCACGCCACTGGTGCGTCACAAAAAGTGACGCACCTGCGGCGTAAAAGTGATGCACAGCCTCATAAATGAGGCCCCAAGTATTTTGTTCAAAGCAGAGTATGACCTCAAAAGAAATTAGGCTTTAGGTCAATGAAGCTGGCCTTGGGGGTCTTTCAGAAAAATATGCAATTAGCTTGGCCTTTAGTACCTCACGACGATTAAAAGTATCTCTCTCAACATACAATTTTGGAGACCCCTGATCTAAGTTATGAAGTACTCTGAACTAATTAATCAAATGTGTGTGTTTAATCAATGCAGCTGCAGAATCTTTTGCTTGTGGAGCAATGTTCCAATCCTTAATATGAACTAATTGCATATTATTAGAAACTCTATTGGAAATTTCCCCTCAGTGCCTTTTAGCGAGTTTAAGATAATTCATGTTGTTTTTATTATTACTTGTAAGCCGTTACCTACATTAAACTGTAATAAGAAATGTATTATCAAGAGTCCATGAGTGGCCCATACCTAATAATATAAGAAAATAGTTACTGTTCCGACATTTGTAAAAGAAAAAAAGGTTTTAAATTTTAACAGCTGCTCTGTACAGTCAGAACCATGGATAACACTTCTCGAAAACCGCAGGGACAGTAGACATAACCTCAGGAAACCTCGGATCCTGGTAACATCTCATGGTTGAGTGCAGCCCCTCCCGGAGACAACATGAAGTCTATATTTTCTGCTGAAGGTCTATGTCAAAGTCAAAAAGTACTTTATTCGGCTAAAAAGGTATAACCATAAAAGCAACAGCAATCATATTTCATTTACATTGCACAGTATTACATCAATGTAGGAGGATATTAAAAACAATACATAGTGTTTACACTATTACAGTTCATTCAAGCGAAGCGACTTCCTGAATTTAAAAACCAGTTTAAAATACTCAATTAATGAAGCCACAGTAAAAACATTGTCCATTTTTTGCAGTACTAAATATGCTAGGCGACATCTGTTCACATTCATTTCCTTTAAAATGGGGACAATCAGTTTTCTACGAGGCAGCGTATAGAATTTACAAAAAAATAGAACATGTATATTCGATTGCATAGATATTTCATCACAGGGACATAAAGGGAGTTCTTTGGACCATGTATTCATTACAGGGAAAGTAAATAATCTAAAAACAATGTTAGCTCTAAAACGTGTTAAAAGTAGTCTATCAAAATTACACATATATAAACTTAAGTATGGCTGTAATTTGTCGCTTATTAAAATTAATTGATGAGAAGTGACAGTATTTTTATTCGATTCATCAAGCTGTCTTCTATTTCTGAGGAATTCCATACATAGTGTCTTCAGGTCTTTTCTAGAAATATTTGCCATGGAAAGCGGATCATTGTAATAGAGTGAACGGTCTATTTCATTAAGGAACGTTTTGATGTAATTTAGCCATTCAACAACATTTGCTCTCCCCATTTTTAAGACATCCTGTATTATGGCTCGATTTAATACACATTCGTTCACTGTCCATACTCTGTGCCATAGTAAGATGGGTTGTACTCTAATTGTGTCCATTATATAGGGGATCCCCAACTCATCATTGCATATAGAGTTCGCTGAACTCTCTGGAAGTGATAGGATGTTCTTTAAAAATTTATTTTCGACTATCTGAAGTGACTTTATATTGGTATAACCCCAGAGGCCAGCTCCATACAGTGCCACAGATACACACGTCGCATTGTACACAGTTAAAATTTCCCTGATTGGTTTCATTCCCAATTTACGTGTAAAACTTTTTAATGCCATGATTGTCTTAGAGAACAAGAGCGTTCGTACCTTCACCGCACTTGACCAAGTACCAGTTTCGTGAAACAAAATTCCAAGATATGAGATAGAAGGTCTATGGAAAGGGCAAAGAATGGAAAAGAAAGAGAGAAAGAAAGAAAGGAGGAAGAAAGAAAGAAAGAAAGAAAGAAAGAAAGAAAGAAAGAAAGAAAGAAAGAAAGAAAGAAAGAAAGAAAGAAAGAAAGAAAGAAAGAAATAAGAAAACATTTCAGTTATGTCTTCAGGATGCCTCAGAACACGAGAAGCAAGGCCAGTGCCACTGGACCAACATGGCAAGGTAGGGGAAGCAGGTTCTCACTGACGTATAATTATAGCTTGCTTTTCCAGTAGGAATATGATAGTATTTGGCCTTCTCTGGTTTATAAATTAGTACTAAGCTTACTTCCCTTCTGAGCCATTTATAAAGTGATATTTTCCAATAGTCTAGTGTGAGATAGTCCACCTTTGCATGTTTCGTTTTGACCGTTGGTTCCCTAGACTCCTGATGGAAGACAATACAGCTTTATTTTCTTTGATAATTTTTTAAAGAAGTTTTCTTGAACCAATTAGAAAAAAATATATTGCTTACTCACTGGTCATGTGGTGCTTTCTGGCGGTTGCCTACTCAGCACTTTACTGAAAGGTTTCAAAATAGGGAATAGCACTATGGAGAAAGAGCATATTACTTTATTTAATTGTGTCAAGTAACTAACATAGCTGATAGGTAATGTAAATCTCACATCCAAGACTGCCCTTATTACTGATTTGGTTCACACGATGCAGTACCAGATGATAGCGACACTTCTGCAAAGCAGAAACACACATTATGATAAACATAACAGTGCACCCAAAATGTAAACACAAAAAGTCCAATATAATTAATTAGGTTTCGTCTTTCTTCTTTATTGTTTTCCTAAGGTTTTCTTCTATAGCATAATAATAATTACAGCCACAGCCAATGAGTTTCGTTCTATTGGACGTCTTCAGGGAATATAGATTTTGAAGGAATGTGTGTCTTCTGTATTTCCATGAAAACCATCAATTGTGTTATGTGGTCTCAACATATTCACATCTCTGTTTCGACTTTATTTTCCCAGGCTACATAGTCCACAATTGTCAATCCTACAACAGTATTAGACTGGAAAAATATTATCCCATGTATGGAATGAGCAAAACGCTTTGTGCCAGTTATAATGTCAGCCACAGATTCTGGTGTCAATGTGCAAATATCCAATTCCCTTGTTCAGCCTTTTGAGTTCTCTGGAGTTGAGTTAAGTGCTATTTTAAAATGGGAATTGATGCAGATGAATGTGGAGCATGACCCCATGATGAAGCATACCACCTTGGTGGGTGAGAGTCAGTGCATCCTGTAGAGAACACCCCTCAACCCTGACATGTGGTGTCTCAAGACTGAAATCATCCTTTGAGCACGTTTTCGGGAAAGTCACTCATTTTCAATTTAGATGCTAATATCCACATTTTCTTTGACCCAGAAGTAACTATGAAACCATGAAAAAAGTGAATATACAGATCAGCAGTAGATCACAGGGCGAGGTGAACTAGACAAGAGAGAGAAAAACAGACACATAAGATATCTGCACCGCATCTGATCTTCCTGCCAGTTCAAAACCCGTATTATGGAGGAATGTATATCTACAAAGATGGAATACTTTTTTAGATCATTGTCAACATGATTATGATTCACTATTTCTATTATGTCACATGATATTCCTTGCAATAATCTCTTCACTCTAGGTTGCTGGCTAACCCAGGGCGTAGTTCGCAAAGTAGCGATACGCGTGGCTACGGAAAGTGCACTTCGCACTATGCGAGCTTTGCGTAGCGCTATGTGAACTGCGTAGTGCACTGTTCGCGATGATTGCATAGTGCTGGATGCTTGTAAGCACTGTGCAATCATTGAAAACGGCATCTAGCACAGTGCGAGCTGTCGTTTACTGCTGCTCTAGTAGATTTGTACTCGAGCTGCAGCTTTCTCAACGCGGACTGGTAGTTTTTCATCGCGAGTGGTCACAGGCATACGCGACCACTCGCAATGAGACACCTGACCTCCCCGCGTTGAGAATCTCGCCAGGAAGTTTATTTTCCACGCTCGCGAACGCCAACTTGATGTTGCTGATCGCGAATGAGGAAAAAGTCTTGCCGGGGTGTCTTTTTGCTCGCTCGCGGTCGCCAACTTGATGTTGAGGACTGCGAGCAAGCAAAAAATTACCGCTAAGCGTATTCGCACTATGCTACATGCAATTCGCGTAGTGCAAAGTAGCGCAACCTTCGCAAACTACACGAGCGTAGTGTAGTTGTCCGCCCAGGGTTATTGCTGACAACGTTCTTAGCGGTGAAAGAAAAAAATTATCTTTATAAACACTGACTAGAATAACCTGGACTATATGTGTGCTAGTTTCTATCGGTACACTTAGCAGTTTCGAGGGTAAATGTGTGATTTGAACATTCCTAAAGTCACATAATACATTATCTAAAACATGATGCATGTATATTTTGTAGAAAACTGAACGTATTGATGGAGCACTCAAACAGTAATAAAAGTGAAAATACAATGCAAGAAAAATACCACACCAATTTAGTAACATTAAGAAAGCCACGTAATTTTATACACGGTTATCCTCACATCATGCGACATTCAGCGAACACTACGGCTCTCATTTATTACTTTGTGGCTCCCCTTCACACTGCTCTCATCGTGCAGTGGTAATTTGCATTCCCAGATAGCTCTCAGACAGGCATTCTCCTGTCTTCATATAGTTTGACTTACACTATGATTTACTTCATTTTCCCAGGCTGTGACCTGTAAATCCTCATGATAACCGCACAGGACACACATCCTGTCCTTGAGAACACCACCCCCCCATTGTGGGTTTTACCTAAATGGACAATTTCTGACCCGCTATCAGATTCTGTTTGCTAAAAAAGAGACCTACCTACTGCTGTTGGCACAGGTACATTCTGCTTCACATCTCCTCCCCCTTTCTATAACGCCATTGGTACTGCTCAGGCTCATATTGTTTCAGTTTTGTTCAAAGTAACTCACTCCTCACAGTCATGCTGTGCTCTCCTTTTCCTGAAGGAAAATTCACAAGGTCAGTAGGTATTATACTCTTGACAGGGAATATGGAATTTTCCTACACCAGCATGCATGATTATTGAGCACATACCATACCCCACTGCTACTATGTAAGGACGTCTGGATAGACACCACTCCATAGCCACTAAGTGCATGATTCCTCCTCATTAAAGATTATGATTTCAGTTCCACATACTCCAATAAATCTGAATGTTTTAAAGATCAAATGAACGTAAGGACCTAAAATGAACGAATATTCATGTTTTTTCAAAACAATCTTCCTATTTTTCCCCCCCAACTTCTTTACCTCAACATGGGTTAATAATTTCATGATACCATTGAGTTATGTCTTAGGCAAATTATATATTGTCCTGATGATGATCCCACACTGTTTAGGGATCAAAACACCATCCACCCACACTCTGACCCATTTGATTTTGTAAAAACATTTTTGTTTGGGTGCAGAAGTGTTTTTCTGTTGAAATAAGTGACCCTGATTTTCTGTATGTTTACTGGGCATTTTTTTTTTCTTGCCTGTATGTTTAATATTTTGTCTGTTTAACACTTGTTTTGGTTCTACCCCAGCGGTGGTAAACTCCCTACTTCATGTTTTTTTTAAAAAAAGACATTTTATAAAAGATCTCTTGTTTATTGTCATTGTAACAAATATTGGGAACTATCATGTTTCCTTAAACATTGTATGCACATTTATTGACTAGGCTCCTGGTAATTCTTAGGTTACCCTTGTGGTTTTGCAAACCTATCCTGTCTGCATACACTTGCTTGACGTAAATCTCATATTATGATTAATGCTTGCGAACTTAATATTTATTATGTAAAGTTAAATATTTTTCCCATGCCTAATAAACTAACCTTCATATTTTTTTATGTGTTTAGTGATTAACACTTACAGATCTGTTACATTTAATGTTAATTTGAGTAGTCATGTACTTATGTATTGATATGCTGGCAGATGTAAAGTGGAATCCACATATGGTTAGAAATGTATGCTTCCATTGCGCACATGGATGACAGCTTTGGACTAGGTGAACATCTAGCTAGCCCAAGATGTATTACCTTGAGGATTGCCACCAACTCAATGAATATGATGAGCTCATCATTAGGTGCTTGTTAGACCTGTCAGCCTTAGGGTGGTGTTCCCTCCAACTCTTTGCCCTCCTCCCCCACTTGTTCTGACCTTGTTTAGCTGGTATTAGGACTCTGCACACTTTACCACTGCTAACCAGTGCCAAAGTGCGTGTGCTCTCTCATCTACACTTGGTAATATTGGCTTATACTCAATTGACATATTTAATTTACTTGTAAGTCCAGAGCAAAGGGACACTATCTGTGCTGGGGGCATGAAATGCAAATGCAACTAGTGGGTCTGAAGCACTAATTGTGCCACCCACTTAAGTAGCCCTTTAACCACGTCTGCGTGTGTTTTAAACTGCCATTCCATTCCAACCTGGCAAAATGAACCTTTTGCCAGGCCCAACCCTTCCTTTTCAATACATATAAGTCACCCTAAGAAAGGCCCTGGAATGCCCAGAGTGCAATGTATTTAAGAATTTAAGAAGTATGACATGCACATATACGTTTTACATGTCCTGGTAGTGAATACTCTTAATTGTAATTGTATTTATATAGAGCTTTCTGCCCCTGACTAGGTGTTAATGAGCTTTCTGGCGAGTAGCACACTACTCTGGTACCGAAAGATTAGAGGTGGATTAATATAGTGAAAATATGAGTTCATGTGAGTGGTGGACATGTGAGGCTGTTATTTGGTTTGTATAGGGTAATGAAGGGATAGAAGAGGGAAGAGTCTAGAGAGTATTATTTTGGAGTTCATAGTAGTAAAATGAGGTTTGGGATGAGTAAAAAGGAGAGACGGAGGAGGGAAGATTCTCTAGAAAGGGATTAAGGAGATTATAGCAGTAAAAAAAAGGTTTGGGATGAGTCAAGGTAGGGATACATGAGGGAAAAACTTAGAATGGGTAGTTTGGGAAATCATAGTAGGAAAATGAGGTTTGCAGTGAGCCAGGAGGTATAGAAAAGGAAAGGCTCTAGAAACGGTTATTTGGGAGATGATAGTAGTAGAGTGAGGTTTGTGATGAGTCAGAGTGGAGGTAGAGGATATATTGAGAGAGGTATAGGGTGAGAAAGAGTAGTGTATTGGGGAGAGTAAAACATTTTTTTCTTTCTTTGCATATGGGCACGTCTTGTGTATAAGCAAAAAAAGAGCAGGGCGCAAGTGCCAGTAACATCAGAATCAGTTAGATGTGGGCATACATCAGACACACACACAAACACAACCACACGTCTGGACTGCAACATGCAGAAAAATAAAACAAAGCTGCAGCATTAGCATCAAATACATCTATTAGCATAGACTGCAAGGAAGATGCTGAAAGCTGCAACAACTGCACCACAGTCTCAGACAAACAGCACAACATACAATGACTGGCAAAAATAACAACGTGGAGTAAGAGACACCCCAAAAAAATATTCAGGGGTAGGTGTTGCATTGGGCCTTCTTTGAGTAGAACAACATTTATACTTTTTAACTGAAGGCTGTAGTAAGAGCTATATTTATAAATACAGTAAAGCTAGTACAGGTCATAGGGGGAGCTGGCATGAGGACCGGTTGGCTGCAGCCTACACATTTATGGCTGTAGGCAGTATATTAACCACTGAACTATTTCCCCAGGATTCGAGTCGGCGGACGGTAGATTGCACATACTACTCTGCATTAGGTGTCTCACCCCCTGCTAATATCTCACTCATATTTTACTTGTAGCAGACAAGGCTTCTGTATTTTCCCTCTACTTGCTTTCTATTTTCATTACTTTCGCTTTTCTCTCTTCTTCTGCCCATCATTTCAGGTTGCTTTTCTCATTCATTCCCTTATACTGTGATATATTTTTTTCCACCCATTTACCATTGTCCACTATGTTCCACATTAATTCTTTATTACACCCAACTCTGCATGTTTTTTCTGCTCTGTTATTTCTCTGCATGCTTCTTTTCTCCCCATCTTTTTACGCAGTTCTTTTCCTTATTTTTTTTCCATGTTTGTCCTTCTAATGTCTCTTTAGAATTGCTTGCTCTATCACTTTTATCCTCCATCCTTGTTCCTATTTCAGCCCCCCCAAACATTTTTATTTCCTTTTATCCCCACTTTACTTTCTGCCTTTTGTGCATTGGGCACAGATGCTAGTGAAGTGAAGAGGGCATCCGATTGACCTTCACAAATGAAGCAATTGATTGCGAGCTTGTGGCGAATGGGCACCCTTTACAAATTCAATAAAGATTTTTGGTAGCAAGTGCCTGCTGATTAGACTTCCTAAAGCTCTGCCATTTTTAGGTCGAGCTTGAGCAGTACTTGTGCTGCTCTGCAAAGGCATGCTGTAGTCACTCTATGGGCTTTTCAGTACACCCAGTGCTTCTGGTTAGTTGGTAAAATTCCTTTACTGTAGTTTCTCAATAGTGTCCATCTTTCCCACCTTTGGGTGCTTGGTTCCCTCCCAGCGCACATCACAGATTGATTCTGTTGGTTGGCTATCTCTGGCCATCTGTTGGCTCCTCATGCACAGCCCCTCCCTCCCATCATTGCTGTCCTCACTTAATCTCCCCACACCCTCACCTCTTATCAACAATGCAAAAAATAGGGAACTTTTGTTCAAACATTATAAATACACTTGTTGCTTAGACAACAATTTTAAGTTCTCTTTTTGAGAAAAAAAGCAGATTTTTTTGCTTTGTTTTTCTATTTCTCCAAACATTTTATGCAACCATTTATTTAGCCCATCTCTGTCATTGTGTGTGTAAAGATAGCTCTGAGCGTCATTTGGAAATTATTTTTAATACCCGTTTCCCGTACTTTTGGAGGGTATCACATTAGGTGAGTTTTAACTGAGTGGGTAAGTTGCTTATTTTTTGCTTGTTTTATTCACAACCAGCACTTTTGTTTGTGGGTGTGTGGCACAAGCTTTTTGGCAGTATGGCTCCCCACCACTTCATTTGTTTTGTAAATGACCTTATCTCCCCATGCCGTCCCCCAGCACCTCTGCACACTGCTGCTTCTCCAATGGCCCTGCAAATCTTATCTTTATTTTAATGCTCATTAAGACATTGCAGGGACCCTTTCTTTCAGTTTCCCATTGATACAGAATTGGCTCCAAAGTCAATAATGTGCATGCATTACATTCTGTTGTTCTTTTTTATGTACTGTTGACAAGCTTTCATAAAATTTTAAAGACACACAGTACTGCGGCTTTTAACCCCTTGGACGCTCATGACGAGCTCAGCTCGTCATGATGTACACCTCCATACACTCATGACGAGCTGAGCTCGTCATGAACAATGGGAATCAAGAAAAGTCAGCATCCTGGAGGATTACCTTTAGCATTCAAGGTGTTAATAAATTGGCCCCTTGTTTTTTGATAGTGATGGAGTTGTTACTGGAATTTTTCACTACTGCAAGGCTTATCTCTCCCACAGTTTAACATTGGAGTTGCCTCATTACATTTTTTACGTGTAATTTCCAAATGGGAGAGATAACTAGATCATATTTGATGTCTTTGGAATCCTAATTTAAAATCCTAACTTGTGATGAAGTTGAATTTTAAATTACAAGTCTTAAAATGCAACTTTTAGAAAGTTGGCATTTTCGTGCCTTAGCCATTTGGTGCCTACAGTCGGTCTCTAGTCACATGACTGGGTGTAGTTGGCAGTTGGGCTTTGTATATTCATCTGAGACAGTCACACACAATGGAAGCTTAGGTATGACTGCATGCGCCATCACTGGCAGGATGGGAGGGAGGAGCTGGACGCAGCCTCAATTACATCTTAATAGGCTGTGTCCTACCACCACAGAAACGGCCTAAAGACCGCGCATTGTCACTTCAGCCAGCTAGAATCCAGGGCAAGGGGGGTAGAGAATTCCTTGCACTTCAAAGCCACTGTCTAGAAGTTTCTCCCACCTTCCAGAACTAGGGCACCAGGGTACCAAACATCAACCTCAAACATTACTACTTCTGCGTACTTCTGGTCCTGTGGATATTTTGCCATGAAGGACTGCTTCCTGCTGCAAAGGACTGTCACTGTACTAGACTGTAGTCTGCTGGAGTACCGCTTTGCTATGCTGACCTGCTTCCTTCACCCTCTTATCTGGGCCAGAAGGACTGGACCTGCATCACTTCAACCCATAATCCAGAGCAACTTCAAGAGCTAGTTGGCTGGCCTCCTGATCTGAAGCCTCAGAGACATACCATGCTTCCAACAACCATGCATCTGAACTTGGACTCTGCCATCTGTGAGTTCTCCCTGCCCAGTGTTGCCACCCAGGTTGTGGCCCCTTGGAAGTGGGCCTAAAGTGCAATAGAGGTCTCTGTGGAGCAGACGCACTTCCTCTGCTGTGCGGCACAACCACGAGCAGAACGAACGGATCACTCCTGCTGCGTGGATTGTAACACTCACAAAGACTTGCACTGCTGCCATGGCCCAAATCGCCTTCAGAACCACAAACGCATGTGCATCCTTGGTACAGGCCCTCGCATTTCTCATCAATGGCAGCCTCGAAGACAGAATCCGCATTGCAGCCTTGCAGTATTTCGGAACCGACACATTGCCCCCACTGTGCGCCATATCCCGAAACTGGCTTAGCCTTGCACACCCCTCTGATGGGACCCTCAATGTCGACACAATAGGACCTCACACTGCAGCCTCACCACATCTCAGAACTGACGCATCACCTCGGCTGCGTGGTGCACCTTCGACACAGATCTATACAACAGTCTGCATGCCAGAATTTAAGGTACTTTCTTCAGTTGGCCTAAATGAGTTCCTGTAGCCGGCCTGCACTCCATCATGGTCGGCCTGAACTTATGACTTTGTCCCGGTCCTACGTAGCCAGATTTCCACAGTTGGCGCCTTTTGAAGCTATATTCTCTGAAAACCTTAACATTCCATATCTCTAGTACTACTAATGGGATTTTTGTCATTTTTGTCTTGTTTTATTTATGAAAATCATTCTAATTTTCTAACTCTATTGTGGCTCTGTTTGTGGTGAGTGTTCAATGTGTTACTGTTTGAGGTGTTGCACACATACTTTACACATTGCCTCTAAGTTAAGCCTGACTTCTCTGTGCCAAGCTACCAGGGGTGTTGAGCACACGTTAATTTGGGGTATGCTTGTGCCTAACCCTGACAAGGAATTTGGCTGCTGCTTGACCGGGGTTCACACTCCAGTCAACCACTGACCCAATTTCAAACAGTGCTAATATGTTACCCTGAAGTACCATCATCTCATCTTGTTTGCACATTACCGGGCATATTCTCAAGAATGTGTGATAACCATCACAAAATTAGCTTAACGCAACTCTTCACATTGCAGTCTATCATGACAAAATAACACTGTGTTAACATTGTATTCCCAACCCGGGGGCACCATGTGATAGTAGCAGGATAACGAGCCAAACAAAATCAAACTGCGTAGCACTATGGCTGCACCCAGACCGAGTGCAGAGGACAACCCGAACCCCACTAGCCCCACGGAAGACTAGCCGGGGAACCTGTGTTTGGGGAAGGGCAAAGAGAAGAGGAAGAGTAAGACGAGTTTCAGTCCGCAGGAAGACCGGATCATTGGCACGGAGGTGATAGAACACTAGCAACAACTGTTCGTCACCACCACTGCATCATTGGCAACACAAACGGAAATATGACAGTCCATCATGAACAACGTGAATGCAGTTGGAGTGTTGAGGAGGTCAATGGAGGAGGTCAAGAGGCACTGGCATGATGTGCAAAGCCAAACCAAACAGAAACTCGCTGCCAACAGGAAGCAGGAAAGGCAACTGGCGGTGGGAGTCCCACACCACAGGAGATGCTGGATGTGCTGGAGGAAATGGTGGCCACAGTCATCAGTGTGGAGACAGTGCAAGGAGTTGGGAGCACAGACACAGCTCGACATGACCTGACCCAACAGCAACAGGGTGAGTAACTACCAGGGACTGGGGCACAGAGGGAGATGGGCACAATGGCACACATGCACAATCATGTGTAGCACACTGAACACTCACAATGATTGTGGAACATGTCCCTGATACCCTTGGCACACTGCAGCACACATAGAAACACCAAGTAGATCCCCATCCACAATGTGCACAAAGGGGCCCCCCCTCCCTATCACCAATCCCACAACCTACCCAGGCACATGTGCTGAATCCAGAAAAGCAGCGGCTCTGTGAGCCACACTGACAATGCAAGTGACACTGCATGACCGATAGCATGACTGCAGTCAAAATACATGACATGGTGCACGACACGACATTGAGGTGGCTGAGTGTGTACCACATCCATAAAGTAGCAGGTCACACTCTGACATGTCCATGTGCACCTACAAAACATGATGTCAAAACACAACTGCAGACAAACAATGCACAAGAGTACAAAATCTGTCCAAGAGTACAAATGGAAAGGGGCGACCACTCGGTCCCCCCGAACGTATGGTGGAGTACCCCGATCTCCCCGGGAAACCATTTTGGGTGGGAGGTGTGTCCCGGCTGGTATGCCCGAAGCGGCGTAGCTGGGGCGCGCCTTTTCCCGCCCAAGAAGGGGTTGTCCTAGACACCAACACCGCCAGCCACGCCCGGGGGGCGGATTGGAGGAGGGTCTACGCCCGCCCGACGAAGGATAAAAGGAGCGACAAGCCAAGGAAGCATCCTCTTGTTCCTGTGCTCTGAAGCTGCACCCCCGCGTTGCACGTGAGCTCGAGACGGAACGAAGAGCCAATTTTGAAATTTGTAATTTCTCTTTTTTCTCTTCTAGCGCTGCAAGTCTTGTCCAGGACCTTCCTTATACGTGAGGAGAATGCCGGGCAAAAGGGTCGCGAAGAAAGTTAGCACCGACCAAATGCTCCGTATGCTGATGAAAGACATGGCGGAGATGAAGAGGAAAATGGCGGCCAGGGATGGTACAGGACGACCAAAAAGAACCATCCCAGGGGCGGCCCCTGCCGGGAGAAGAAAGAGGGCCAGGAACGGGGCAAATGAAGACGAGGTCCCAGTTCCGGAGGCTCCCCCGGCGAGCCCTCCCAGACCGGTGGAGGCTCCCATGCCGGTTCCCGTCGAGGGGCAGCCGATCCCTGTGGTGGTTACCCCAGTGAACGAGGGGGACATGCCCCCGGAGTTGGCCACCCAGCTGGCGGCATGGTTGGGTAGTAACAGCGTGGGTTCCGTTGCTCCAGGAGACACGGCCGAGGAGGCCAAGCAATTAATGAGGCAGTTGCGGCAATCACGGGAGGCCGCAAAACCACCTTGTCCTTTTGTTTCCCCGCAGGCGCCCGTGGGTCAACCAGGATCAGGCGTTGGTACGGCGGGGTCGACAGTTACAGCGGCAGCTTCAGGTAAGCCATTGCCGATGGTTGGGGAGGGATCGGTACCTTCAAGGAGGTAGAAAATTGTGCAGCATATCCCGAAGGAGGTAAAGGAGAGGATATGGGCAGATAAATATGTAAACATATTTTCCTTGTTGACCGATCACTACGAAATCGAGCATGTAAAAAACCAGAAAGAGTTTCTGCATCCAAGTGTGTGGCGAGCCAGGATGGCTGGTTTTAGAGTCGATGAATCGATAGGCAATTGGGGCAGAGCGTTCGGAATGTTCACTGCAATTATGGGGGAACGTAGGCCCGATTTGTTGGGGGAATTGGCTGTGTATCAGACACGTATCATGGATTTTTATGAAACTAATGGAGGAAATCAATGGTTTGCCTATGATAATATATTTCGTAAATCCAAGGAACATGATTCATCCCTGACATGGGATTGTTTTGACTCCATTTCATGGCAAAATATGGAAATGGGGAAGTCACCAGCGTTGGGGGGTGAGATGGCCGGATATTCCCGCCATTCGTCAGGGACGCCCTTTAGAGCAAGTTCCAGCATTGACCGGGACTCAAGGACTAGCGGCAGCACAGGGAAAAAAGGGGTCTGCTGGAGCTTTAACAGGGGCAAATGTACTAGGCCTCAGGGTTCTTGTAAATTCAGGCACGAATGTTCGGGGTGTGGCCAGCCCTCCCATCCGGAGAATACGTGCAGAGCCAAGACTAGTGATACGGGGAGTAGGGGTAGCGCCAAACAGGTCTGAAATAGTCCAGGGGGCGCCGCTACCGACCCCGGTTGATATCATGGCAATGATCCCTTGGCTAAACGAATACCCAGATCATATCTCCGCTGGGGTGTTGCGAGATGGTTTCTCATATGGTTTCCGCATCCCGGCGGGGGATTTTCAGGGTGAAGCACAATGTAAGAATCAACTATCGGTGCAGCAGAATGCGGCGGTGGTGCAAGCAAAGATTGGTAAAGAGGTGGCCCGAGGTCGGGTTGCTGGACCATATGATAACCCGCCAGTTGCTAATTTTGTTTGTTCACCCCTCGGTGTAGTCCCCAAAAAAGATCCGGGGGAATTCAGGTTGATACATAATTTATCAGCTCCAAGGGGTCTTTCGGTGAACGATGCGATTGACCCGGGAGTTTGTTCGGTGCGGTACGCATCTTTCGATGAGGCCGTCGCCATTTTGAATCGCCTAGGGCCCGGAGCGCTGATGGCTAAATCAGATATCGAGTCAGCGTTCCGGTTGCTCCGGGTACACCCAGACGATCAGCGTCTCCTTGGTTTCATGTTTCAGGGTCGCTATTACATGGATAAATGTATGCCAATGGGTTGCTCCATCTCTTGTGCTTATTTTGAAGGATTCAGTTGTTTTTTGCAATGGGCATTCACAAGAATAACAGGGTTTACTCATGTGATGCATTATCTTGATGATTTTCTGTTCCTGGGGGCAGCTGGGGACATAGAGTGTGCACGAGCTTTGAATGAATTTTGTGATCTCATGAGGCGCTTTGGCGTGCCATTGGCACCCGGTAAGACAGTGGGGCCGTCTACTTCGCTCGAGTTTCTTGGAATAGAGCTCGATTCCGAACAGGGGTGCTTCCGCTTGCCCAAGGAAAAGGTGGCGAAATTCGAGGCATCGCTTAAAGCATGTATTAGCGCGACCAAAGTGAGATTACATCAGTTACAGCAGGTCGTGGGTCAACTGAATTTTGCCCTGAGAGTGATCCCAATGGCGCGCCCATTTTCCCGCTCGATTGCGCAGGCCATGGTTGGCCTTAAGGAAGGCCACCACCGCACAAGGCTCTCGGCTGAGGTCCGGCAGGACATGCTCATATGGTTGGCATTTCTGGCGGATTTCAACGGTCAGGTCGTGTGGAGCAAACCCGGGGTCTCCTCGGAGGAGTTGGGGTTGTGGACAGACTCAGCAGGGAGTGTTGGATTTGGCGCCATTTTTGGTAATCACTGGTCGGCACAAACCTGGCCGGCATGGTGGCACGAGAATGGGCTCACAGGTAACATAGGATTTCTTGAGCTTTTCCCTATTCTGGTGGCCTTGAAAACATGGCCCGAGGGATTTCGTGACCGCGCTGTGGTGTTCTGCTCTGATAATATGACCGTTGTTGAGTGTATCAATAGTCAGGCTGCCCGCTGCAGATGGATCTTGAGATTGCTGAAGGAAATTGTTTTACTGTGTATGAGGCTAAACGTCCACTTTAGGGCAAAACATGTGCCAGGGGTGCAAAATCAGGCAGCTGATGCGCTTTCTCGTTCCCGTATGCAGGCCTTCTGGGGTTTCCTACCCTCAGCGGACCCGGTGGCGGCACCTTTTCCCGAAGCTCTCTGGTCTCTCGGTGCCCCGGACGACAAGACCTCGTGGGAGAGAGTCTAGCTCCCAGAACAAGGAAGGCATACGAAGGGGCGTTCCGTTCTTATTGGTCCTTTTTGGGTTCTGCTGGGGGGGAGTTATGGGGCCAAGAGGAGTATGTCCTGAAGTTTCTGTTATCCTTACGTCAGGCAGGCAAATCAGTAGCCACGGCACAGAGGCACCGGGCCGCTATTTCTTTCATGGCACGAGCTCATGGTCTCCAGGACCCCACAGCGTCTTTTGTGGTTCAGAAGGCGCTGCGAGGGTGGCAACGCCTCGAGGGTCGCAGAGTGGACGACAGGCACCCGATAGGTCTGGAAAGGTTGGCCCTGTTGATGTCAGTACTCCCTGCAACATGTTCATCTCAATATGAGACAGTACTGTTTAGAGCCGCTTTTTCATTAGCATTTCATGGGGCTATGAGGGTAAGCGAGCTGGTAGCAAGAAATAAGCAGGATACGGGGGGGACTGTGCCGAGAGCACATCCGCATTACAGGGGAAACAATGGTAGTCTCGTTTACCAGGTCCAAGACCGATCAAGGAGCAAACGGCGATTGTGTAGTAGTCCGCCGGATTCCCGGATCGCCCATGTGCCCGGTAGCCTGCGTTGAGGAATATTTGGCGCAGAGGGCGGCAGCATGGGGGGGAAGCCTACTGAGGCACGCCGATGCCACCCCGCTGACGAGGTTTCAGTTCCAACGGGTGCTGGCGATGGCAATTACAGCCGCAGGGTTAAACCCGTGTGAGTTTGGGACCCATTCCTTCAGGATAGGGGCTGCGACTGAGGCCACAGCCAGGGGTCTGAGTGTTGATAAAGTGAAACAGTTGGGGCGTTGGTCCTCGAATTGTTATAAACGGTACGTGCGGTTGCACATGTTGTGAAGCTAATATCATGAACTCACGCTTCTTGTTTTTGTTTGGTTTTACAGTTTCGCATGCTTACGAGGCGGGGCAGACTGTGCAGTCGACCCGACACCTGGGAACCAGCGGTCAAAGGACACCGGCTGTGGACAGAGTGGTGTGGGTCGTGGGCCACTCATACGTGAGGCGTGCCGCAGACGTATTCAAAGCAGGTGACATGATTCACATGGCTGGGGAATACGGGTACAGGGTGACCTTCTATGGAAGGGGCGGGCTCTGTATTGACCAGTTTCAGGTTTTTATGGAGGGTTTGTTAGGGCGGACGAGGTCACCGCCATCTATACTCATAGTGCATCTTGGGGGCAATGATTTGGTGACCATTGGTCGGCGAGTGCTTCTCGAGGTAATACTATCCACTGTAAGTTGGTTGGCAAAGAGGGTCCCTGGGTGCACAATTGCATGGTCCCACATGATCCCACGGAAGGTGTGGCGGGGGGCTAATTCTGTGTCTGCTTTAAATCATTCTGTGAAGAAAGTAAATAACAAACTTGGTAGATTGTTTCGTACGAATACATTGCATTCTATTCCGCATGGGTGTATCAGGGGGGATCAGATGTATTTGGAGGACGGGGTTCATTTGTCCCGGGTGGGGAATGATTTACTCATAGGAGACTTCATAGCTTGGTTGAAGAATTTGTAGCCATGACCTTTAAGTAGGAGTTTTGTGGGGGGTCCGGATAGCCGGTCAACTCTCCGGGCCTGTGGCGGTAAGGTCATGATCGGTGAGCAGTAATTGGAAGATCCCTAGAGGTTTGGGCGTCACCCATTACGGATGGGAGCGCCCGGGGGGAGGCGGCCATTGGCCCCTCAAACGGGAGGCGGTCCCATCTAAGGATGGGACGCCAAAAGGGAAGGCGGCCATAGGCCCCTTCACTGGGTAGGAGGGGATATGGACCCCTCCTCGGAATTTCCCGGGCCCGGACATCTGCGACGGCAGGTGTGGTAAGTTGTGTGGGGTGGGAGGGGGGTCTACGCTACCTTCTAGACACCTCACACGAGTCCTCGGACGACCACTAAGATGGCGTCGAGTTAACAGGGAGCCCCCGCTAAGGCAAGGGAAATTGGAAGTTGGCACAGAGGTACAGTCCTCTGTGCGCCCGCCCCTCACAAGTGAGGGGGGAATTGGTATGGGGGATCTGACACCAGTTACGACCTTGCCGTTGGCCCGTAACGTTAGGATGTACAATTTCAATGTTCAGAAATGCATTTGCAGGATGTTTAGTATCGGCTAGGAGAACCTTTGTATTAGAGATGTGTTAAGGTCAGCCAAGAACATCGTACTGTATAAATGAAATTGTACATGATATGAAACTGTTATTTTAATGTTTTAATTTTGTTTCATATTTTAATAAATACGGCCGGGAAGGGTAACTCCCTCCCGCCTTCCAAAAGCTCAGAACCGTTTCCGTCTTCCCATCCTTGGGGATTTGTGTTGAGAGGGGGTGGCGGGTATCTCAGCCATATGACCCAAGTTGCAAACATCCCAGCACTGGAAAAGCACACAAGTCAAAGGCACACCGCCTCAAAGGGATTAGGGGCTGCTAAATCAGAGCTGCAGGAGCAACTCACCAACAATGCAGCACACACATATAGCAATAACAGCACATTAACATTGACGACAATGTGGTACAAAGTGCAACACTTACACCACAGTCCAAAGGACACAACTAGTGCCCCTTGTGCGTAGAAACTGGCAAATCACATCTGAAATTGCATGACACTGTGAGATGGTAATGTATGAGTACAACCTCACATCCATCATGTAGTTGAAATGTCCACTGTTTTCCATCAAATAGCCAGCTTCACCAGAACAGTCACAATGTACATTGTCATGCAATCTGTATGTAAACAACTACAATGCGTCAACATACATGGGACACACTTTAAACCTGCATCTCCCCTTCACATTGCAGAGGGATAATCACCACCTCCTGCAGAGTGGAACACACACCTCTTCAGTGATGATGAAGAAGACACCGAGGTGACCCCACCACCTGCACAGATCACACAGCAGGAAGCACACACCACCACAGCTGTCTCCCAGGACCCCCACAACCAACACATGGAATTCCAACACCGTGTGTTAGGGTGCCAGGAGAAGATGGCTGATCAGCTGCGAGTGGGGTAAGACCTCATGGCAGCCAAAATCGAGGTCATACTTGGGTGTCTGAGTCCCATCAAGGACCGCTTACAGTCCCTAACAGACTAACAGACACCCACAGTCCGCACCATGCTCTCCAACAATTCTTGGCTAACATCGCTAGGGCCATTACTCGGATACAAGAACTGTCTAGTCAGACAGGATCCAGCGATGACTGCACAGAGTTGGCACAGATGAGGAGGACAATGGAGACAATGGAGCCAATGCAGGCTGGAAGTATGACTGCCACGGCTGAACACCAGCGAGATGTAGCTGGGATCTTCCATGCCTTGCAGATCCTCATTTTGCCATTGCTGCCACAAAGCCTATGCAAGATAACTGCTGCAGGAACTTCTACACACACCTCTGCCCCCTGATGCGTCATCGGCACACAATGATGCAACCCTATCACCTTTGCACCCTGTTGAGTCAGCGGCACAAAGTGATGCAGCCATAACACCACCACACACACCGGACACAGAAAACATCTAAGAAGAGTAAGATGTGGAGGGTAATGACTGTGTGAGGAAGGACGCAGTAGCATCCATCCTCGCCATATTGCTTGTCCCTGCCTGATTCAGCCCTATGTATCATGCCTTGGAATAACGCCTCCCAGTGGCCCGCAAAACTGTCTGCGACATTTACCTGGACCCCTACATGGACTGCCATATCAGCTCTGGTTACCAATTGCACAGCAATCTGGCTGCGAACTGAAATCTTCCTCTGCAGATTAACTTTTCATTCCCCCAAGGACTCTGGTTGGCCCACCACTGGGCAACCATGTAATGTGGTCTTGGCATGGCCATGTACTGCTCCAGCTTCGATACTCCCCAGAATGTGAATACAACATTCAAAATCACACAGATGTGTCATGTTTATGTTTATTCAAGTATAAAAGTATGGATGGATGTCGGGATTGCACAAAAAGGTACTCCCTGGTAAATGACATCATTGCACATGTTTGACCCCCGAGCACATGGCCAATTAGATGACTGTGAAGGTGAAAACTGCCTGTGGCCTCATTTCACATAAACAACAATCTTGCAACCCCCCAACGTAGCCCCAAGTCCATGTATTAAATAGGGCTGTGTGTAGAAATGTCAAAATCTGTAGCAGGCCTTATGTGGTGTCCCTCATCACATGTGACAACAGAACTTCTCTTTGCATACCTACTCACACACTCTGTGTGGACACAGTCTGTTTTGATGGATAACATTGATCTAGATGGCAAAAAGTTGGACACCATACTCACATTGCTGAAGGCACGTAAGAGCACAGGCCTGCCAGCAACTATTCCAACCACAATGTCTGGCTCACAGAGGTGGAGATGTCAATAGGGATACACCACCATTGTTCAAGCGTCAGTCAGTCCCTCCCTGTGTACGGACAATGCTCATTGAGACACACGATTTGTCATTCTAATCAACACTCATCACAGTTGTACAACAGTGGAGTTGCGTAGACTTTATTGCATTGTACATGTCAGTACGGGCAAGGCAAGGGCCACAGCATTCAGGCCAATGCTTAAGAAGCTTACAGGCAGCATAGGAACATGTCGAGGTGAAGAAATGGGGAGGCAAAAATGAACACAAATCATTACAGATGGCAACGCGCTCAGCCCACCTTGCCTTGCTGGACGAGTCATGTGATGTTTGGCGACTGCTCATTGCCCCGTGTCAGGGGACAGGACTCACAGCCCATGGGACCTGCATAGTGCTGTACGACCAGACTGCGCCAACTGTGTACTCTGCTGACAGTGAGCAGGTGAAAGGATCCTACAAGGTCACATGTTGTACTACATTGCCATGTGTGTAGTCTCCCCTCAGCAGTATGTGCGAATTGGGAACATTGGCAAACGACGCTGTGCAGCTCTGCCCATGGGACTGCATCACAATGCACAGGTGTGTGTACACACGCGTAGGTCCACGCACATGCATTCTGAGTCCAGGAGGTGGCAAAAATGTCCACTTTTGTGGTGGGATATGTGACCACTCTTCCAAGATGCAAAAAGGTGTGGGGACCTGTGCTGTGGGTGGCAATCAGTTGTAGCTACAAGCACGTAATTACTCATCCATGAATGCAAGCACAGCTTCATGTGCACTCTGTTTCAAGAGTACGTTGTTGTCGAGTTCAAGGAACACGAGGGAGAGCCAATACATTAACTGGTCCGGGCAGCTGTGCTCCGTCCACACTGTTTCACCAATCCGCAACACAGCCCAATAGGGGAATGCCTGGATGTGGTCACTGCACACGAGGAGTTGTGCAATCTCCCATGCATAACTGCCTGCACATACCCCAAAGAACAAGGATTCCCATGCACAGGTTTTCCGGTTACACTCCTGTTCGTGGGCCAACAGGAGGTGCACAGACAAGTCATAATCCAGTTCAGCTACTGGTGTGTTGGATAGGCAGACCTCCATGGGCCACTCTAATGTGATTGATCGACAGTGGAACCAGGGCTGGACGCAGGTGACGTATGCAAGATGGAAACTCAGACGGTAACTGATGTGCAACACTGCCAGTGGCAGTGATCCAAAAGGATGCAACATTCATGCACGGTACAGTTCCACGTGACAGGGGTTTTGCATGGACCCAAGATTGCCGGCCATTGCGCTTGTTGGTCTCCTAGCACTGGTACTCGTCTGACCGGTGCAGTTATGTGGATGAAATGCCGCAGCTCGAATCAATGAGTCGTATTGGTGTGCAACGTTTGGACATATGGGTTATTTTATGTGTCAAGGGCATCCCATGCAGGTGTACCTCAAGCAGGGACAACTGCGTGTGGGGTGTGGACAAGTTGGCCTTTCATTAGCACAGTTTGTGGAGTGGGAGTCGTCAAGATCTGGTATGGTATCTCTCGCAGGGGGTGCCAGCCGCATTCAAGACCAAGGTCGGAGGTTAAGATATCTTTCCGTCTTGTGTATTGAGACAAAGGAGGTTTCATACCTAATGTTAGTCTGATTACTGCTTGCATTTTTGAAATGTGATGTTGCCTTTGTGTTGCATTTGATTCCAGGCCTTGGACTTAGTGTGCACCAATAGTGATTTAACAGGCATCAGCTGGCATGTAAGAGCCAAGAGCCCGATTGGCCTTGCACTCCTATCTCTCTCTTTCTCTCTCCCTCTCTCTTTCCCTCTGTGTCTCTGTCGCTATCTCTCTCTCTCTCTCTCTTCTCTCTCTCTTTCTTGCTCTCTCTCTGTCCTTTGATGAGGGCATGACACACCTTCTTATCCGAAATTTTGTCTTGCAGGCTGTGATTTACAGATTGTCCTGAGAAGATCTACCATAACTTTTCAAAATAGTTGTTTTGTGTTTATTTTAAATAAAACAAATGATTTGGAAATTCTAAGATGAATGTATGATTCTCCTTTTTCTGACCACACATGTATATTAGATGTTGTAATTATGCGACATCAGGCTAATCGTTTTGTTCACGAGTTCGTAACGTTGAGGTGACATATCTCTGTCTAGGGGTTGGGGGTGCTGGGAGTGGGCCTCTGTGGGGAAGGTGGGGTGGGGGGTACTGGGGGTGGAGGGGGTGGGTGTTGTTGCGCTCTTGGGGCTCCAGAATGCATGGTCAGTAGCTCCATGGCATCTGTTGTTCTTCAGGTGTGGCTCTGGACTGGGCTCTCTTTTCTGGTGCAGGTTGTCTTCTGACTTTACACCAGGTCAGAGCAGGTGTTAATTTCCTGCGGCTAACGCGTCTTATCGCCTGTTTTGGCTGCTAGTGGTTGAGAATGTTGCTGAGTAGTGTTGTCGCTGCTTTTTGCACGGGAACGCCTATTCTGCATCTCATTAGCGATAGTTGCCAGGCTCATCTGTGGCGATGTTTTTTGCGGCTGCAATTGCAGGTAAACTGGTGATAGGGCGATATATTTTTCATAACTTTGGCTGGGATAAAGTGCCGACAACTCCTTGAGAATATGCCCCAACTTTTTTAATGGTAGTTAAAATCCTTAGATTATTCTTGGAGGGATCTATTGATTTATTGATGAATGTATTCTGCTTCACATTACACAAATGAATACGGTTTATTTTGACCATGGTTGATCAGCATTGGTAATATGTGGTTGCACAATAACATATATCAGCATGAACTAGTTTCCTTCCATATAAACATTCAGGCAGGACAAAAGTAGACTGCAGTTTGCAGAACTCGACACAATCAAGGGAAAGGCAGTATGCTGTGACAAGGCACAATGATGTGATAACATGGCTAATTACAGCCCTGTAGTTTTGTCAGAATGTTTTTTTAAATTGCTAGTTCCAGGGAATTTATAACCAATATCAAACTACTTGTTATTATGACATAATTCTGGAAAAGGATGGGAATGGGGTCTCTAAACCTTGTTATACTGGTATGCATGTTTGTGCTGAGGTTGCTATGTAAAGAGAACATCGTTAGACATGCTTGATTCTTGTGTAATGATACATTGGTGACACCGATCTTTCCTGTCTTCACAATGCACCAGCAGATCTAAGTAGTGAACGATTAAGAAGGAACGTTGAAGTTGCCTCTGATGGTTGAGCAAGATGGATCTGTCTCTGAAAGATAGTCCCTTTGAGACTGAGGCAGGGCTGACATGGATGCCAGGAAGAGTTAGGAGCAGACCTCCAAGGATGAGAAAATAGAGCTCAATCAGCCTATTGGAGTCTTGGAAAGACAGTAACATTTATTTGCCAGGCCACAATCCGTCCTACCCCATATCTTCATTGCAGGACTGCTGCCAATGTGAAAACACTGAGGTGAAAGTTTGCAAGTCGTGTGACCTCTTCTCAGTTATGAATCCTGACTGTTGTCGATAGAAGGCACTTATGAATGCCTTGCAGGAAGGTCTTGTCAACAACAATAACGCTGTGGAGTTTGCAGTAGCTCTCATTGCAGGCAATAGTGTGTTGCTTCCCGAGGCTTACAACATGTGGAGATCTTCTAGGGTGCAATGATGGTTCATCACACTGTCCAATACTTCCCCCTTCACTTCATGTGAATCCGATTAAAGAAGTTCCTGTCCCTTTTCAGAGATTTCAGAACCATTGTAAACAAGAAGCAGCGCACTGGAGGAAGTGATGGCAAATATAATACAAAGGACTATAGATAGCTAGGAAAGGGTTCCCCCTACGTGGAGCAGAAAGAAGAGAGTGGCATCACATTCACAATTTTGTACCATTTTATTTCACACTTCAATTATCTCTTTTGGTCGTTTTTATCATTTTTAAAAATTACTTTCTTTCGTTTTTATATGCTTACCTTTTCCTAATTATGGTTAGTGGTTACACGTATATGTTTACCTAATTTTAAGTTAATGCATATTTAGGTACCCCATGGTCCACTTTTGCCACCCACAGCTGTGACATCTTGATATTTATTGATGTATGTATTCCTTGTTTCCACCCTTCCACGTATTCTCCTATTAATTTTTTTTGCCGGTGTGTCCATCTTTATCTCAGCAGTTATCGGCCCTCTCCATTAAACCGCCCCTCTGAACATTAAGCACTATAGTTTATATGGACATGGGAAACAAATGCGCCGACATAATATGAGCAATTAACAAGACACCTCCATATGCATGAGGTAATATGTTTGAGATCCCAGGGGCATATTATCAAGCGGGTTTATCTCCGCTTTTTTGGCGTTAAAAGTCAAGAAAGCAGAGATAAAATTATCTCCGTATTACCTAGCTGTCGCTAACACCAGTTAGCGACAGCTAGTAGGAGAAAAGCGACCATCTTGGGCCCCACTTTGCATGTCAGTGATATTTATCACTAATGACATGCAAAGTGGGCGTGCCAAGATGTTAGCGACTGGAAACAGTCGCTAACATCGCTATCTCCTATTACCAACTTTTGGAGATATTCGCGCTAAGCGCGAATATCTCCAAAAGCTAACACCTGCCCTGAGCAGTTCTTAGCCATGTTATCCAATGGGAGGTGGATAACATGGCTAAGAGTATTAGCTCGGTAATGCATGAATATCGCTGACTTTTCAGCAATATTCATGCATTGCGGACGATTTTTATCGCATTTGCGATAAACCTTGGTAATACCAAGGTTTATCTGCGATAAAAATCGCCGCAGCTCAGCGGTAAATTTTTGTCTCTAACCAAGCAATAGCAATAATTATCGCTATTGCTTGGTAATATGCCCACCAATGTTTTACCACCATCCCACTGCGATGCGTGACTTTCTTTTATGGATCATAGATAATAGATAAATATAATTTAGGTTGTATTGATACTGTTGCCAAGATTTACTAAAGTTTAGCATAGACGTTTGTGTAAAGTCAAGTGATGCTATGTGACTTGATCTGATACAAACAGTAGCACCAATCAACTTTTTGAAACAAATACCTGATAATCTTTGCAAGGATATTATGAGGTGGTAACAGAACAAGACCTCTCTCAGCATCCCATTTAAAGCCAAATCTAATAAAATTGTGAAAAGCAGTTGTTAGACCTGGCACCTTGGTGTGGGTCTCCCTTCCATTTTTTGCTGTTGCCTCATGTATTTTTGCTGGTGTTAGATGCTTTGGGCACTGTGCCACTGCTGTCCAGTGTCACAGTGAAGTGCTCCCTATTGTAAATTGATGTATGGATTAGTGATTCCATGATTGGCTGGTTTGGTTTACCTGTCAGACCCTAGTGCAGTGCACCAGGAGTGCCCAGGGCTTGTAAACCAAATGCTGCTGGTGGGCTTGCAGAAAAAATACACAAAATGCCCACTCTCCACTCTTTTTCCAATACTTTTTTTCAGAACAAAACCAAAAGAGTTCATTTTAGTTTGTCTGGGTACCTTTATTTATACCCCTACGATTTTTCAATACTTTTTATGAACTCTTTTTTTATCAAATTTGTGAATGAAAAAGACACATATATATATTCAATACTATTTACAACACATATACATATTACATGACATAACTATTAATGGAAAAATAAATGAGACATAAACATCCTACATACACAACAAGCAATACATCTTAATGTGTTTGTACTTCAATGAATTAATATACAACAATCAGTATTCAAAAGAATAGCTTTCAGACAAAGTCAGAGAAGGAGACTATTTCACCAAAAGGTGACCAAATTTGTAGCCAGCCAACGCTGGTTTACTCAATCACTGAGAGTTTTCGCTCCTTAGATTTTGCCGACGCGTTTCGAATCCAAGTAATCAAGTTCTTGGATTCTCATCAGGGCTCTGTCATTTATCTGCAATAGGTGTAAACAACAATAAAATGTTGTTTATTGATTGATTTCACCCTCTCTTATCCCCAAACAAACTCCGCACACTGAGAGATTCCGTATATCTACCTGCGTTATTTGGGATAACTGAGTAATCTTTGCAATCAAATCTGTCCAATAGCTGCTTGGTTGTATCAATTGTTCCTACAGACAAAAACGTATTATTCTAAACAGGCAAGATCTTATCCCACTTGCAGGCAGGGTTTAGAACTTCAATCAGCACGGTCGACCAGGTGCTGCATTTTGCCATGCTGTACTGGAAGACCGTGCTGATTGGACGTGGAAGTTTATATGCCGCTTTTATAGATCTAAGAGCGGCATTTGACCTGGTTCCTCGCTCTACTTTATGGAGAGTCCTTAGTGGCATGGGGTTGCCAGGGCCTCTCTTATCGTTGGTAAAAAGACTCCATGAGCAAAAATATGCACAGATCAGGTGGGGGAGTCCTAGGAATGTTGCGCCGCAGTTCCCAGTGGAAACTGGAGTACGTCAGGGCTGCGTCCTGGCACCAACTCTATTTTCCTTATATATTAATGATGTGGCAAAAATTTTAATTGACTCCAATATTGATGCACCGATCCTTGCTGGAGCAAAAGTCCCTATTTTCATGTTTGCCGACAATTGCCTTTTAGTCTCAAAAACTCCTAGCGGGCTTCAAAATGGCTTGAAGCTTTTTGAAGACTTTTGTACCGCTCGGGGTTTAGAAGTAAACGTGCAGAAATTAAAGTTTATGACTTTTAATGCTTCTACATCTTTTAAGGGTACTGTGAACATGAATCAGCGTCCTCTGGAAAGGGTCCAAGCCTTTACTTATCTGGGTGTATGTATTGACCGCAATTTGTCTTGGAAACAACAAATTGAACTGGCCACCCTAAGACATAGGCAGTTAACTGGAGCCTTGTGCCTTGAACATCAGAAGTCCCTTACTAAGCCAATATCTCCGGTACTGGCAGTCTATAATGGTAAAGCAGTTAGCTCCGCCCTGTACGGGGTTGAAATGTAGGGATGTGAAAGTCTCAGGGGGATGTCAATCTCTGAAAATTCCTTTTTAAGGAACTTAATAAAATTACCCCAGAGTACCCCTATGAAACCCCTATTTTATGATCTAGGGAAATCCCCAATAGCGCTCATAGCATCCTTTCGTCCAGTCTTATACTAGAGGAGGATCTGGACCAACCCGGAACTTGAGATCTTTGCAAGGGGCCTGCTTGATATTATTCGTAGTGACATCTTTCATAAGATCAAGTGGTTAGAGCATATTCGGGGCCTCTTGACTAACATGGGTTTGCGGGATCTGTGGGGGAATCCTACAAACTCAAGGTTCCCGCCTAAGAAGATTCTAAAGATCTTGTATTGGCAGTTTGTGGTTTCTGGTTCCTACAGATCTATTGACCCTGGGTCTTTGACCGGAATGTTTTTGGATTTTAAGGATGTGACAAAACTGGAAGCCTTTTGGGACGTTATCTTAAAACCCCTTGACCGTAAATTATATTTTCAACTGAGGATTGGGAGCCTACCGGTAGGGGCATTCACTAGTAGATGGTTTCTTGGGGCTAAGGCTGTTTATCCATCTTGTTCAGCTCGCCCGGAAACTATAGGACACCTGCTATTTGAATGTCCAGTGTACATGGAGCCCCGGAGAATGTGGCTTCGCCCAATGTGCAGGCTAATGGGTACCGACCGGGGGTCGGTGGCAGTTCGCATTATCCGTTCCTGTACTGATATGACAGTTTGTATAGCCGTGGCAAAATTCTTGGGCTGGGCCTGGGTTATCAGAAGTAGAATGTTCAAAGATTAATATATAATCACTGTACCGAAATCACATTTTTAATCATGTGTATACCTATTTAATTCCATAGTTGTAATGGATTTAACTGTATATTGACTTTATGGGTTTTACATGTAAATATGTACAATTCTTAAACTTTACTTATATGTCTAAACTTCTATACGTACTGTTTGCTTTTATGACAATCGTCGAATAAAGCTTGTTTGACTTGACTTGACTTGTTAATTTTAGTTTGTCTGGGTACCTTTATTTATACCCCTACGATTTTTCAATTCTTTTTATGAACTCTTTTTTATCAAATTTGTGAAAGAAAAAGACACATATATATATTCAATACTATTTATGACATATATGCATATTACATGACATAACTATTAATGGAAAAATAAATGAGACATAAACATCCTACATACACAGCAAACAATACATCTTAATGTTTTTGTACTTCAATGAATTAATATACAAAAATCAGTATTCAAAAGAATAGCTTTCAGACAAAGTCAGATAATGGGGACTATTTCACCAAAAGGTGACCAAATTTGTACCCAGCCAACGCTGGTTTACTCAATCAATGAGAGTTTTCGCTCCTTAGATTTTGCCGACGCGTTTCGAATCCAAGTAATCAAATTCTTGGATTCTCATCAGGGCTCTGTCATTTATCTGCAATAGGTGTAAACAACAATACAATTTTGTTTATTGATTGATTTCACCCTCTCTTATCCCCAAACAAACTCCCCACACTGAGAGATTCCGCATATCTACCTGCGTGATTTGGGATAACTGAGTAATCTTTGCAATCAAATCCGTCCAATAGCTGCTTGGTTGTATCAATTGTTCCTACAGACAAAACATTATTATTCTAAACAGGCTGGACATTATTTTAACATTGTTAAACTGGTCAAGGTGTCCTCTCGGACTGACAGGGATGGTCGTACCTTATTTCAACGTAGAGTATTACAATGTATTCAAGGCAGGTTGTATCATTCCTCATATGCTCTATCTTAATTTCTTTTTCCTTTATCTCATCATCTCATGCCTTGGGCTCACTGTGAAAAGATAGGGTCAGTATTTAGTCTACATCGCAGGACATGACTACTGAGTGCCCCCCCGAGAAAGCGGCAAGTACTTATTTATCGCGGTGAACTCGCTGATCGTGTTGTTGGACCGCTTCTCTTCTGGGACCCACTATGCCCTCCGGTCACGTTTTTTAGCCGATTCCTGATGCATAAACATACTCACATTAGAGATTTCTACGAGCATGATTTTCAAATCATTACTGGGGGAAGGGAAACATTACCTCTTTCTCCCGCCACCAGCCGTCACTATCCCGATTGTATCCACTGTAGCGGCCATCTTGGACTCTTCCATTATGTATTTCAATGTGGCCAATGGAATCCTGGTACTTGTGGTTCCTCTGCCTAGCCTGATTCCCATTGGATACTCCCCTCCATCTCTCAAGGCTCAAATTAGTCGATATTAGCTCTCTATGTGTATGCCTAATTAACATATTCAGCCCATGTCAGTTCTTTATTATACTCATCATGCCTAACAAAAACATTTTTTATTAAGAAAAAACGAGCTTGTGGTTAACGAGAAAACTCACTGTATTTTCATAACCTAGAGATTTCTGATAAATTGTTAAGGCCCGTTTGTGTACTGTTAAATTTTAGAATCAAATACGCCTCTTTCTGCAGCAGTACTCTATCGACATCTGCCGGACGTTTAGTTTGATTCATACAGAAAAGGATTGACCATTTAAACTCATTCTCGCCATGCCCTTTTTCCTCAAAGTGTTCTACCATGGGGGCCGTCATGACTTTCTTTTTTAGCCTAGATCTATGTTGGGTAATTCTGGTATTAGCTTGCTGATTTGTTTTGCCAATGTAGATTTTATTACATGGACATTTAATTACGTAAACAACATTTCTTGTTTTGCAGTTTGTAAAAATTGGATGTTTCCATTTCACTCCATCGTGGACAAACTCACTTCCTTGGATGGCGTTAGGGCAAGCAACACAATTGCCACATTTGTGGTGTCCTTTCACTGGCTTCATGTTCCAGTGTGATCGTAGGGTATTTTTAGGTTTTGGTAACAAAATATCTGCTCGCACAATTTGTTGTCTTATACTTTGGTTCTTCTTATATGCAAAGATGGGGGCGTAGGAACGGACATTCAAGACCCTCTAGTAAGTGCCAGTTTTTGAGAACCATCTGTCTCATTTTATGGGTGTCTGGCCCAAAAGTGGTAACACAGACCAGTCTGTCCAGTTCTTGCTTTTCTTTAACCTGGAGTAGACATTCCCGGGGAGTGAATCGAGCCCTTTTAAATGAATGTTTTAAAAGTTTTTTAGGGTACCCTCTCTGCACCATTTCCCCGCAAAACTTCTCTGCATGATGTTCATACTCAGTTATTTCAGTGCAATTTCTCCTTATGCGTAGCAGTTGCCCATAAGGCAAATTTGCCTTGAGACTCCTAGGGTGTGCACTTTTGTGATGTAAAATAGTGTTTTTATCTGTTTTTTTCTTAAACAGGGATGCTTTGAGTTCTCCTTCTACGCATGTAACTTCTAGGTCCAGAAATGTCATCTTTGTTTGGCTATATTCAATAGAAAATATTATGTCCTGGTGTCTAGCATTCAGCTATTCATGGAATACTAATAACTTCGCCTGGCTCCCCTGCCACAGGAGCCAGACGTTGTCAATATAGCGGAACGATTGGCTAATTCGTTCTTTAAAAGGGTTATTGTTTTCCACAAATCTTTTTTCGTATTTGGCCAAATACAGGACCGCCATCGCCTTGCAGCACTGGTTGTGCCACCCAGAGAAGCAGCCTGTAAAAGTATGTCTAAGGCTTGCCATTGCAGAGCCTGTGTGCAGTCTGGTACTGCCATGCTGACTGGGCAAGCGCACCCATTTGCCAGTCTCTGAACCTTCCCTTTTCTTCATATCAGACACCCCTATGGTAGGCCCAAGGGCAGGGTGTATTGTACGTATAAGGTAGGACAAGCCCCGATGTGTATGGCTTGTCCTAATAGTGAATTACAGCCATTTTTGTTTTTTACTATTGCAAGGCTACCTATTCCCCAAAAGCCAGAGTAGGCAGTTTGATTATCACATCTTATAAACCTGACTGACTCAGGGAACTACGTAGAAATTTGAGTTTAGTATACCTGAACTCAGAATGATAAAACCAACTTCACTAAAAGATGTATTTTAACATTCTGTGTCTGAAAATACCACTTTTAGAAACTAAGTATTTTCTTGTCTAACTATCCAAGCCTGTCTCTGCTAGGTTGTGTATTCCTTGTCAGGAGTTTGAGTGAGAGGGGCTGGGGGATTCCAGAGACCGGATCAGTCCGCCCAGTGCTGAATAGAGAGATCTGCATCTAGATGGGAGAGAGGAGTTGCACCTGAGACCTGAATAGGGCTGTGTCTTCCCTCCACAATTCTGGCTCCACCTCCAGTGATGCGTTTGATGTTTCTGCCCTGCACTGTGAAAGGAAAGGAGTCATGTAAACAGAGTGCTCCAGGACTGACCATGACTGGTTTGGACTAGGCAAAGGCCTCTCTGCCTTCAGAGAACAAGAGAAACTGTGTATAAAAGAGGGGACCCAAACCCCAGAACTTTGGATCACTTTTAGACAACAAGAAGAAACCTTTGCTGAGGAATGTAACCAGCGAGACTGAGGAGAGACTATCCCTAAGCTGAAGTGATGCTTGGGGGATTGGCCTGCAGTGGTGGCCTGACTACCAAAGAAAGGAGAGAGGAACTTTGTGTACTGTGATCAACTTGTAAGGATCTCGAAGGGTTTGCGAGAAGAGCTTGCCTCCAGCTGAAGTCTCAGGGACAACAGACTTCAACCACCAGCTCCCCAAGAGTTCTTTGGAAGTGCCTGCAGCTGTTTTGTGCCTTCTGAGACTGCATGTCACAAGGAGCTGGAAACATGACACAAGAAGAAGAAGCGTGTCGCAGTCGCAGCAGCTGCCATTGCATCACTGATCAAGGGTGTCGCCGCTGTTGCTGACGTATTGCACCGCATCACAAGAAACATCTCGCAACATCGAAGAAGCATGTCGCCGCCTCAGCCGCTGCTGTCGCATCACTAAACAAGGGTGTTGCTGCTGTAGCTATCGCATCGCAGAAGCACCTTGCATCCATGGAGAAGCGTGCCGCAGCCGCTTGTTGTTGCATCACTGAACAAGGGTGTCCCCAATGCAGGTGTCGCATCGAGCCGAAGTGTCTTGCATCGAAGTGTTGTAGCCAAAGCCACTTTCGTCGCATCACTGAACAAGGATGTCGCCGCTGTAGCTGTCACATCGGGTCAAGACATCTCGCAACATCGGAGGAGCTTGTTGCATCAAAAAGAAGATGCCAACTTTGTTTCTTTGCACCAGATCTTCAATGCATCACCGTCTTTGCATATAAGAAACAACCACATCACCATCCCTGCAGCACTTTCATTGTAGAAGCGCTACGCATCTTAAGGTACATTGACTCAAAGTGTCGCATTCATAGACCTAAACAGAGCTAAGCTAATTCTACCATTTTAAGTACAGTATTGTGGATTTTTTGTTGTTTATGGTCTTGTGTTAAATCTATATAAATGAATACTTATTTTTAATATACAACTTGTGTGGTGTCCATCTGTAGTGTTGTCACTGGGTTACAGTATGTGTTCACAAGTGCTTTACACACTGCCTCTGAAATAAGCATGTCTGCTCGTGCCAAGCTACCAAGGGCTGTGAGTAGGGGTAATTTTAGGAATGTACCCCCTTACCCTGACTAGACGCAAGGGTCCCTATTTGTCAAAGGTACCTACCTCTGCCAACTAGAGACCCCCAAATCTAACAGCAGTATAACCTTGATATATATGGAATCCTAAACTAAATAAAACAGACGTTAATAATTGGTGAGAGGATTATCAGATGATATTCCCTTAAGTACAGTTTGGTAAATTCGGTGAAATTACACATATTATGTGATGTAAACATGGCAGTTGCCTGCACCTAGAGAGTTTGCTAGATTAGTTCATGGTGGCTCCAACACAGAACTCATGCAAGACACTGCTCACTCGCTTTTCTACTGCGGTGCAACACAACATTCTATTTAGTGTCATGGGAAATGCAAGTGTAGCTGACCATATCATCGACGCCTGACAGTACATAGGGCACAGTACAATTTTTCTAATTTACGCAATGCTACACTTTGGGTATTCACCACGTGCTGCACAATATATTAGTATAAGTAGCCGTTATTCTAACATGTTAAATAGCAGTATTAGTGGTGGTCGTTTGACAGTCACTGCTGGTGACCAAAATAGTTCAGTCCAATTGTTTTACTTTTCCTTACTTTTATGGATTTGTTATGGATATAAATCTTTAATTTACACAGGAGTATTGTTCTGTGCATTTGGCATTACGTCTTTTCTTGAAATGTTCAAGCATAATTGCATGTCATGCCTATAACGATAAATAGTTTGCAAGAAAGTGGATTATTAGCCGGGGTGGTTATGATACCTCACCAAGCAATAATCTAACTATCCTGTATCAGGTCCAGTTAGGCTATTTGAAATTAAAATGTAGCTCTCTACGAGGTAGTCGTGGCACAGAACAGTCAGGCTTAACTCTAAGACAAACAAGTGTTAAGCATTTATCTGTACCAAAAGAGTCAATAAATCAAGAACACAGCACAAACATACTACACCAATGCAGAAAAATAGCATACATCTTAATATACAAGTAGACTCCAATATAAGAAAATCAGATCAGGGGAATCGGAGATATGATTTTTATAACTTTTAAAGTTTTCTAGTACCAAAAAGTGTGTGTTATCTGGTTGTGCTATACCGGGTCAAAGTCAGAAGTTAATGGTGGTGTGTTGGAGCCCAGTTCTGGTACAAGGACCAGGTTTGGCCCAGTGAAAAGTTTAACCTTCTGACTTATGGCTTGATTTAGATCTTGGGGAGGGGAATACTCAGTGACAAACGGTATCCTGTCTGCCATATTATGATCCCATTATATCTAATGTGACAGAGTATTCTATCCTCCACGATCTATATAGGGCCCTTAGTCTCTGCAGTGGAAGTTGAAAATCCTCAGTGGGGCAAGGCTACTGGCTCTGTCCAAAATGGGTGTAGGAAGCCGGATAGCCATAGATAAAGTCCTGGTAAGCCATTGACTTTTGGCTGGAAAGCTCTGAGCAGGAGAAATAAAAATTGTGTCCAAGGAAAGTCCACAGCCGGCCTGACATTTTTGGTGCCTTTGCCTGGTAAAGATTTTTACCTTCAGACTTAGTCTTTTTTTTAGAGATCGGATTCCTCCAGTGAGAAAAGTCTCCAAGTGATAGCTAAAAACTGCCCCACAAAGTTGGATAGCACCTTTGTGATATCCTGTTGAAACAGACTTGGTGCTGTGGAATGCTCCAAGCATGAGGACCATGAATCTTTCGCCCACTGGCAACGGACCTTCAGCGGATTAACTTGACAGGTTGGTCCTGGTCGTATGTTGGTTCTCCAGGCAACAATCCTTGATAAAGTTTCTAACTCCCAGTTGTTAGAGTACAACATGTGGAGGAGTACACACTTACATTTATTTAAGAGTCCCAGGACCTTAAGGACACCACTGGGGTGGAGGACTCACTCAATGGGAAGCCACCAGCAGGGCTCAGAGCAAGTCCAGTTTGAACTGGTCAGCTGGGCTCTTCAGAGAGGTATGCTGCTTTTTGTGACTCTGTATCTGAACAAAAGGATGGCCAACTGGGGGGCGTGGCTTGGCATCATGGCCACCTAGACGCGTCTTAGCCGAGCTCCATGCAACAGCCTAATGTAAGTAAGAATCCTGCATAACCTTACCCCTATAACGAGCCCAGGCTGTTTTCTGATCTACTACAGACTCCCACACATCTACAAGCTGAGGTCGCAGAGGAGAGAACAATGTTGTAGATACCGGAGTTGCGGTATCATCCGTACTATGTAGCAGCACCATTTTGTGCTGCGGGGAGCTGAGATGCAGGCTTGGAGAGGAGGTTTGAGTGCCAGAGTGAAGAGAGCGTACCAGGGCTCTGCGGCGGTGATCCTGAGCCCAGGTGTAGGCAAAAGCAGAGGCTGTGACACCAGCGGGCCGCCATGACGCAGCGGTGGAGCCCTACACGGAGGAACAGGAGTTGTTGGGTGAGGTGCCGTTTCGAGGGCCAATGCCTGATGCAGAGTGACATGGACCCGGCGGGCACAGACGGTGGGAGCCCCTGCCTTACATACCCAGATGATGGTGTGCCCCCACTCGATTCCCCAGGGTGAGGAGTGATACTACCCAGGAATAGGGCACAACTGGCCCATAGGTGAATCCCCTGAGCGGAGGTCGTGGTGACGAGGGGACAGATGCTGGTGCCTGAATCCACCAGCCCTCAAGAACCGGATTCCCAAGCACAGCAGAAGATACCAGTGCGGTGCACTGGGAGCAATTCAGATTCTCCTGGCAATAACCTGTAGTGGACTGCCCGACTGCGCTAAGGAACTGCAGGTATCATGCAGCTTTCAAGTTGAATTTCTCTACTCTGGCAAGACTCAGGGGGCAAAATAAACCTCTGATAGCGGAGGTGAGTTGCACCTAACACAAGAAGAGACCCCTAAGAGGGATTGAAGATCTGCACAGTATGGTAAAGGGAAGCCAGCATGACTGCGGGAACCCAACAACGGATGCAGCATGCGGAACTGTGTGGTGCAGACTAGAGGACTGATGAATCCTGTGAGATCCCAGGGCAATGACTAGCTGCAGTGCTATGGTGACTGAGAGGAGGGCAGCCTGAATCTTGTGATGTCCAGATGTGTCTGGTATAGGAGAGCCTGTACAGAGAAAGAGAAGATTCAGGGTCCTACCCCTATGGCTTGGAAGCTGGAAGAAAGTGAAGGACTGGGCTATTCTAAGGCCCAGCGGTGCCAGGGGACAACACCTGAAACCTTTGTGGGTTACCTGTTCCGGCGTACAAATTACAGAGACACGGGACACTTCCTTCGGCGTCAAAGATCGAAGTTTATTTACTGCAGGGAACACAGAAGTCACAAGAAGTACAACGCATGTAGGTTCTAGGAGACTGCTTCAAATTGCAACTGTGGATCGCTCCTTTTATACAGTTTTTCGTCATAGCACAACATGGCGAACAAAAGGTTACAACTCAGTTCCCACAGTAAATTCCAAAACGGCTGCTTTCATGTATTCAGGATCCCGGAACATAATTACAGTAGCATCTCCGGTTCCCAACTGTAAAAGCACATTATCCCAACATTAAGTACATTCCATTCCGGCTGTAAACGAGTTTGAGAGAAGACAGAAACAGGTGGAAGGAAGACAAAGATGGACAGCAGATTGGTGTAGAGGGGCGATATCGGAAACATGATTGCAGGATCAAAGGAATCGTGCCTAATGAATGCACGGCTGAAACAATAGACCGGCACGGCAAGATGAGCCTCGAGCGAGGCCATCTGCCTTTGCAGTGTCATCCCCCTCGTCATAAAGGCACCCTCAAAGGAACACGTGTCTTCCGCAAGAGCTTGGGAATCCCAGGGTCACGAAGCGGACAGTGTCCGTTCGCTGGCTACTTGAGGGCAAGAGACAAAATGGATGCCGTATCTAAAATGGAACCCGTGGGTTCAGATGAAGAAACCCACGAATAAGACGAACGGTTCAGGCCAGTGTAGCGAAAACGCGTACACCCACTAAACTCGTCATTTGCGGTTCATAGATACCAAACTCGTCCATATTCGAACGAGTCAAGAACACCACTTATAATTGTCACGGAACCTCAGACGCTCCTTTTGCCCTCATGTAGGCAAGCACTAGTCGATATCAGAATTGATCTCGATATTCATCAGATCATTCAGATGTTGCTGCAACATCATTCTATCCATCAATGCTTCCTTGGTGACAGATGGCCGTCTTATACACATCGTAGCACAGAGGCCACATAAGGCAGGACCACACTGTACGCAAAGACAACACGTGAACAGAAATGCTACAACAACCCCAATGATCATCAGAATCTTCCAACCCCACGTCGACATCAAGCCCCAAAACCATCCTAGTAGCGTCCAATCACCTACGTCCACGTGTATGGACTCAGAGATCTTATGCAACTTCGAGATGGCTTGATAGACAGTTGGAGCGTTATCAGGGATGAAAATACAGCAACTCGAATGGATCACCTTACATACACCACCTCTATCTGCAAGAACAACGTCTAAAACCATACGGTTTTGTAACGTCATAAGCCTGTCCGCCTGAAGCTCTGCTGTCAGATTACCAAGAGCACTTGCAGTGATATTAGCAGTCGATTCTACCACATGAGTCAACTGTCTCAGGTTCCTACTATTGATCATAGGTCCCCAAAACAGCAGGAAACCCTTAAAGAAGTCTCCTGCTTCTTGACCGGCAGTGTCTTCTTCGCTAATAACGCCTCTCACAACTCTAGTCTTGTGATAGTCCGACCCAACCGTGAAGGTCGGCGGCAACAGATTCGCAATATAACAGGTGCCTGAGAAGTAACGAGGCAACCATGTATATGCGCGGTCGTAACATACAAAGTATGTACCCTTGGCAGTCAAAAGAACAGGGGAAGAGAGTGTTGGTAAAACATACGTTTCAGTGCAAGCACTCCTCCCAAGCTGAGCTCGTGGACTTCGGCCAAGACCTTTCAAACAGAAATTACCAAGATGGGGTACGATCCAGATCGGAGACGAGCTTTTAAGCTGTCTATCACCCACTGACACGCTATACTCAGCCTCACTCAGATCCCTGTATGCTCGCACCTCTTCCTCTGGGATAAGCGATGCGTCAAAGATATCTCTATCTAAATCAGCAATCGCCCTTGCCAAAGGCTTGTGGTACGGGCCAGGACCATGATCTGCAGTGGGTGGCTCTCGATGGGGGTAGGAATCTAGTGCGCTACGAAACATAGTTTGGAATGCTCGAGCTGACCCCTGGGAACTATAAGGAAGGACCAAATACGGAATTCCCCGATCCATGGTATGTGGCATTAAACCACACACCCAACAGTTAGTAGTGTTCATCACCAACTGATGTTGATGAAGAAGCTGAACAAAGGAGTTATTCATGAATTCTGTACGTCTAATCTGTTCGTGTTGAGGCAGAGGATGAAAAGAATATGGAGAAATAGTGGGGGTAGATTTTGGTGCAGAAGAAGAAGTAGGTAAAGCAGAAGGCGATAACGACTGTAGTCCAAAATTCACTCCACCCACTAGTAACATGGAAACAGTTAAGAACAGCAGGAACACCTGAAACAGAAAGCATTTTGTTCGTACAACCCTATGTAACGTCGATCTCTGAACTAACATCTTCTCCACTTCCGACAACTTTGAGAATTCCAACCTCTAAAAACCATCCGCAACGTTCTTGACGCACTTCGTTCTGAGTAGCGATTAGCAATTCCCAGGAGTTCCTAGGAATCGACAAAAGTACCGACCTAGTGTCAGGAACCTGCTAAACAGAAGGAAGTACCCGCACGGCCCTACGGTCAACCCGGATGTGAGGTTCTTTAATCAAACATTTAATTGTAATACAAAATCTCCTAGCTGTGGAAAAACAAACGTGGAAAAGAACTCAAAAATTAATAGAGGCTACAAGTATTCATAATGTTCAAAGTGACAATAAGGAGTAACGTGAACTTCAAAAAGGGAAAAAGGGGCAAAGAGGTATTTTATTAGTCTTTGTTATGAGAACGAAGAAAATATCTGCTTCTTCCAGGACGAGTCTGCTCCTCGAATAATTGTTCAGATTGCGGAACAGAGTCCTGTCGATCAGATAATAGTTCAAGTCTTGAGTTTTCCAAAGGCAAAGGATCAACAGATGTGTCAGACTGCAATGAAGTATCTCCTACAAGTTGAGCGTCACTGAACGGCGCAAATTTAATCGGTGTCTCGGTCTCCGTTGCTGCAAATCCTGTCCTCACCCACGAATCTGCACGTAAAGGTATAGGCACCTTTTTGGTGTGGGTGGCGTGCACCCAGTTTTTCTGACCTTCCAGACGAACTGCAGTTCTCGTGGCGAGGAGGACCTGGAAAGGGCCCACGTATCTCGCCTCCAAATTGCGCTTCCTGGCGAAATTTCGGGTGACAACCCAGTCACCCGGTTGGAGCCGATGTCCAGGACCCTCTGTCTGTGCCGGCAGTGCTTCAAAGACCTGTTGATGAATTAACCTCAGTTTAGCAGTCAGATCATGAAGATAATCAATTAACATTGGGTACTCAAGACTATCGAAGGCCCTAGGCCTCGGTACCCCCCAAATGTTCGCAGGACGGCCGAACACAATCTCATATGGGCTAAGCCCTACTCGAGAGTGTACAGTCGCCCTGGCCGACAAGAGAGCCAGAGCAAGGCATCAGGCCATGATAAACCAGTCGTAGCTTGAATCTTAGCAAGTTTCAGTTTCAGAGTGCCATTTTACCCTTCAACTAAACCTGCTGACTGGGGATGGTTGGCGCTGTGGAATTTTTGTCAAATTCCAAGGCCCTTACACACACTCTGCATCACACTCCCCACAAACTCACTTCCGTTATCTGACCATACAATCCGTGGCATTCCATACTGAGGAAAGTATTCCTTCAGTAGGACTTTCGCTTTGGACAAAGCAGTATTATCCTTAAGAGGATAAGCCTCAATCCATCTGGAGAATGCGCAAACCACAACTAAAACGTACTTCAGGTTATTGCATCTCTCCATATGGATGAAGTCCAGTTGGATAACTTCAAAGGGACATGTAGGAGGAGCAAAATGGCCAGGTGGGGTAGGAGTGCCGTTGCCAGGATTGTACATCATACATACCATACAATTCTTAACCACTCTCTCAGCACATTTAGCAATACCATCATTCTTCCATACAGGGGACAGCAACTTGCAGATACCTTTTGCGCTAATATGTGACAAGCCGTGAGCCATAGTCACAACGGCTAACACATATGCATCCGGCAACATCCATCTCTGACTTTCCGACAAATCAATCCAACATCCGTGCGCATCTAACTTTCCCGTGCTTTCTTTCCACTTAGTCTTTTCAGTTTCGGTGGCCTCATTCTGAATCGTTTTCACACTCTCAACAGTGTCCTCACACATACCAGTCTCTGCAGGCCACCTCACTGAACTCGTAACATACATTCGGGTTGCAAGGTTTCTAGCTGTCTCCTTAGCAATCTCATCCGCAAATGCGTTACCACGACCAACATCATCCGTCACTTTTCGGTGCGCGCTGCATTTAATAATTGCCACCTGCTTAGGGAATGTAAGTGCGTCTAAAAGATCGTTCACGAGCTGTCCGTGTTGGATCTTTGTGCCATGCGATGTCATAAAGCCTCTCTCTCGCCACAATCGACCAAAGCTATGTGCAACGCCAAAAGCATATTGGCTATCGGTAAACACATTCACTCGTTTTCCCTTCGACAAAACACACGCTCTCATCAACGCAATCAACTCTGCCGCCTGCGCGGAATTCTGATTCAATCTCGCAGTTTCTACAACCGTACTCAACGTCACCACAGCATACGCAGTCGTCACATCGCCATTCGGCAACTTAAAGCACGAACCATCAACATACAAAGTACCATCGGGATCTGCCAATGGAGTGTTTTTTAGGTCAACACGACCCTTCGTTTCTTCCTCAGTTCGCAAATAACAATCATGTGGTGGTACATCATCTGATTCCATATGCGTTGGCAACAACGTCGCCGGGTTTAATAAATTGCAGCGCTTTATTTGTATATGACTTGCCAAAAGTGTCAACTCATAACTGGACAACCTTGCACTCGTCAAGTGTTGGGTTTTTGTACGATTCAAGAGAGTGTCAACTGCATGTGGAACCATCACAGTAAGCATATTATCCATGACCAATCCTGCAGATTGTCGGATGGACACCGCCGCCGCCTCTGTCGCTCTTAGACAACTCGGCAATGCTCTAGCTACTGGGTCCAAGGTCGCGGAAAAATATGCACATGGACGCTGTTTACCACCAAATTGCTGCGTCAAAACACTCAACGCACAACCCTCTCTCTCGTGAACGTATAGTGTAAACGGCTTGCTGTAGTCAGGAGTACCTAACACAGGAGCCGAACACAACGCATCACGCAATTCAGAAAAACTTTTCTGACACTCTTCAGTCCATGGCAAAGGAGTTGGAACATCCTTGCATGTGAGGGCTACCAATGGTTTCGCTAGCAATGAAAAATTTGGAATCCATTGCCTGCAGTATGACGTGATACCTAGAAAGGCACGCACATCTCTCTGAGTTGTTGGCACAGTCATTCGAGCAATCGCTGCAATTCTCTCTGGGGTCAAGCTTCTTCCCTCCTTTGACAATAAGTGACCTAGATAGGTTACTTCTTGACAACAATATTGCAGTTTAGAAGGTGACACCTCATGATGTAAGTCACAGAGATGCTGTAACAGCGACACCGTAGCAGTTTTGCAGATCCCTCTTGTGTCAGCAGCCACCAGCAAGTCATCAACATACTGGATCAAGGCCGCACCGGCCGGTAACACGAACGCATCAAGTTGACTCTTCAGGGCTTGACTGTATATCGATGGACTCTCACAATAGCCCTGAGGAGCGCGTTTAAACCTAAAGCTGCGACCTCCTAATGAGAAGCCGAATAGATCTCTGCTTTCCTCAGCAATCGGAATGCTAAAGAAAGCATTCTTCAGATCGATCACTGAGAACCAAGAAGCGGAGGCTGGAATCAGAGTCAGTAAGGCCGTAATGTCAGGCACCACAGGAAATTGAGGAATCACAATTTTATTCACCTCACGTAAATCAATAACAAAACGATAAACAGGAGGCTTGGATGGATCAGTGCGTTTCAAGATAGGTAACACAGGACTATTACACACGTTTCCCCGAGTTTCCTCGATAACATCTTTCTCGATCAAATCATAGATGATCGCTAACAACGCTCGTTCTCCATCAAGGGAGATACGATACTGGGGAATACGTGGCAATCGCACATTCGATTTCAGTTGAACAACATAAGGAGAGATGTCAAGCAGGCCCACGTCATTGGGACCCGTTGCCCACAAAGATGCAGGAAGAGAACTCAATTCCGGTGGGAGCCTATCAGATGACAAATACATAGGAGAGATCACTCTCTGACCTAAATTAAACTCCACTCCCGCAGGAGAAAAGTACAAAGTCGCATATAACCGTTTCAGCAAATCCAGGCCCAAAAGATTTTCACCACAACCAGTAGACAAAATCAAGGGAGCTTTCAGCTCACGAGGCCCAATTGTAATGGGCAAAGGGCTAGATACCGGATTGCTAACGGGGGCGCCAGAGAATCCAACGGATACATTCGTTAAGCCAGACAAAGGTGCGCCAGGGAGTTTCGAATGCATGATGGAACTTTTCGCTGCACCAGTGTCCAACAGAAAAGGCTCAACTACGCCTGATGTGGCAACAGCGACGTAAGGCCCTCTCTGATCAACCGGAACTGATACTACTCCCTCTCTTTGTCTATGGCTGTCCTAGTAGTTACCGTCATCAATATCATGCTCGATGTAATAATCATCCACATGATACTGTGCAGATCTACCTGATGAAGATCCACGCTGATCAAAGCAATTATTGGAATCAGACGAATTATTAGAACGCTCATTTTGATTTTGAGTAACACCACGACCTCTACCTCGCGAAGCCTGTTGAGGACCACTACGACTTCCATTAGCTGAACCACCACTATTTCGGTCGCGCAAAACCGGACAATCAAACTTCAAATGACCCTCACCTCTACAGTACACACATTGATTATATCCGAGCATAGATCTGGGCGTGGAAGAGTCATTTCTCGACTGTGACCTAGCAGATTGTGATTGCGGTCTATTCCGCTGCTGAGAATCATTTTGATTTGAGCGCGGAGGATACGCTTGCTGTAACAGAACTTTCGTTTTGAGATCCTTTGTTTTCTTATCCGCACGATCATTTTCCTCCTTCTCCCTATTTTCGTAATATTGAGCCGTAGCTAATATCTGGGCAGAGGTAGAAACAGCCCACGAACTCTCTGAATTTTTCAATTTGTAGCTGAGGTCAGGCAACAAATTTGATACAAATTTATCTACGAACAACCTCTGACCTCCCTCGGTGCTCGTATCCTGACCACTGTGATCGATGAATGCCTCCTCAAATCTCGTAAAGAAATCGGAGACACTCTTGTCCTTCTTTTGCTTACACGCAGACAATTTATCCCAATTGACTTTCATTGCTGGCATAAGTGTCCTCATTAGTGTAATAATTCTCTGAGGCAAAGCCGCAATTAACTGCTCAGGCTTAGCCCCACCCACCTGCAATGCATCAGCCGCTGTAAGTGCAGCCCAATCACCACCTAACTCAGCTGCGTGATCTTCTTGACGTATTTTCGCCCAAACCGGTTGAGGTACTACGTTGCCGAACAACATGTTGATGTCGGCAAGATTCATGATAGTAGCATCTACTAATTGGGACAACTCTTTATAGTATCCTGCAAGATTTTTGCGGGGGTCAGGCAAGGATTGTTTCACCTGCAAGACTTCCGATCGCTTCCATGGGAGGTGTATCCAAACTCTCTGGAAGTGCGGCTAGATCGGAGGGGCAGCACCAGGGTTACCTGGCATATACACTGGGGGAACTTCTCTCATGGGATACTGGCCAGGAGTTGCCATCCACTCCTCGGTGTCGTCCTTAAACAGTGCTCGAGGTAGTACAGTAGGCCAAAAAGATAGAAGATGTTCTACAGCACGTCGAACATTACTACCCACAATCATACCACTCGAAAACTGATGTTGAAGTTCAGTCACATCGGGCGGCACATTGTCTACCTCATCATTATCCATTACGTCTCGTAAACATTTACACATTTCCTCAAACACAAATCTCTGTGTGGGCTCATTAAATTGGGAGAACGTCTCAAAAATTATGCGCGGGGTATGTTTAGTGGGATACCTAATCCAATGACGCACCATTTTTATTAACGTATCACGTTCCCTACCATCAGGAATTTGACTTCGTCTTTGAGGGACATCAGAAACATCGTACCCAAGAATCGGTCCAAAAGGAGAGTAAAGATTAGCAACAGCATTAGGTATGCGACTACGAATAGACGGAGAAGAGGAGAGAAGTACAGGAGCAACAACATGGGGACCAAATACAGGAGCAGCAGGAGCAGTAGGAGTAGCCAAAAGAGCAGAAGTAGCGGGAACAGCAGACTGAGAAGGTATAGGCAGTGGAGCAGTGGGAACAGGAGCAGGTAAGGGAATAGGAACGACTTGGGGAACAAGAGGATTCGGAAGAACAGGACCAGCAACAGGCTGAGGAGCAGCTGCCGGAACGACAGGTTGAGGAACAGGAGGAACCACAGGGGCTGTAGTATCCTGTGCGTATGGAGGTGGCGACTTCAGTAGGTAGGACAACAAAGGGTCCTCTACTGCTTCCTCTCCCTTGTTATCAGTACTCGACGGTAAAACGGGATAACACTTATCCACCGCCATACGTTGTAGTCTATTAAAAACTTCCTTTTCCTTCTCTTCTTTGTCTCGCTGAAACTGCTCTGCATTTCTCATCGTCGTAACGATACCTTCCCACTTATTTCTTTTAAGTTGTTTGATTTCTTTCTGCTTGGCCTCTTTACGCCATAACCGAAAGGAATCAAACATGGCCGGCCTAGCTTTCCTTTTGAACAATTTTGCTTCTAGATTATCCAAAATTGCTGTTTCGAAACTACCATGAGGTGGCCAACTAAGGACACCGTCATCTTTAGTATAGCGGACCCAATAATCATTATATGCGATAGGGCCCACTTCATGTCGACTATATAACTCATAGACCGGAGTTTCAACTGGAGGTATCGGACATGAGTCCTCCAATCGGGAATCCGCACCACAACTTCTAAAGCAACTAAACAAAGTACTACAGCCAGGCATCGTGCACACTAGCAGAGTTTCACAAACTTCAAGGGTTATTGGATTACGATGTCCTCGCAAAAATGCAAAACCCTCGGTTTTTGGCAATTGCAATCGTCAAATAAAAACCCAACAACTAAGAACCAAATACTAAGAACCACAAATGCAATGGAACCATGCAAACAACCAAGCAACAACAACAACCAAGGACTCTGGGAGCGACCCACAAATACTTAACTGAAAGAACAATGGCGTCACCAGGAAGGCCCGTCAATCGTCTCGCTATACCAAGGACTACGCCAGGCGCCAAAACAGGTCGACAGTCAGGGCATCAGTCCGTCGCAGCCGTCAGGAGGCGGGGATCTTCGCGGGAAAAGTCTTCGGGCCACTCGTTTCGACAACAGGATCGATGAAGCGGGGTGCACCTTCCCTCGGAGATTTCACACGAAGTTCCTCACGATCGTCGGGCTTTGGACCGGTACCGCTGATGTCGCCCTACGTTGGGCGCCAACTGAAGGACTGGGCTATTCTAAGGCCCAGCGGTGCCAGGGGACAACACCTGAAACCTTCGTGGGTTACCTGTTCCGGCGTACAAATTACAGAGACACGGGACACTTCCTTCGGCGTCAAAGATCGAAGTTTATTTACTGCAGGGAACACAGAAGTCACAAGAAGTACAACGCATGTAGGTTCTAGGAGACTGCTTCAAATTGCAACTGTGGATCGCTCCTTTTATACAGTTTTTCGTCATAGCACAACATGGCGAGCAAAAGGTTACAACTCAGTTCCCACAGTAAATTCCAAAACGGCTGCTTTCATGTATTCAGGATCCCGGAACATAATTACAGTAGCATCGCCGGTTCCCAACTGTAAAAGTACATTATCCCAACATTAAGTACATTCCATTCCGGCTGTAAACAAGTTTGAGAGAAGACAGAAACAGGTGGAAGGAAGACAAAGATTGACAGCAGATTGGTGTAGAGGGGCGATATCGGAAACATGATTGCAGGATCAAAGGAATCGTGCCTAATGAATGCACGGCTGAAACAATAGACCGGCACGGCAAGATGAGCCTCGAGCGAGGCCATCTGCCTTTGCAGTGTCATCCCCCTCGTCATAAAGGCACCCTCAAAGGAAACACGTGTCTTCAGCAAGAGCTTGGGAATCCCAGGGTCACGAAGCGGACAGTGTCCGTTCGCTGGCTACTTGAGGGCAAGAGACAAAATGGATGCCGTATCTAAAATGGAACCCGTGGGTTCAGATGAAGAAACCCACGAATAAGACGAACGGTTCAGGCCAGTGTAGCGAAAACGCATACACCCACTAAACTCGTCATTTGCGGTTCATATATACCAAACTCGTCCATATTCGAACGAGTCAAGAACACCACTTATAATTGTCACGGAACCTCAAAAGGGTTTGAAGATGTCCCACGGGGGAACGTTATACAGGTGTTCGCGGACGGCCTGATTGGACCCACCACCTTGGACGACGGCAATGTGGTGAGGTGGCTAGGAGGCTCTCACTCCGGAAACGAGGATAGTAGAACTGTTCGCTTATCACTGGTGTCCTGCCTACACATGTTAAGGAGAGAAGTACTTCATGTGCAAGACCTTTTGTGGAGTACGAATTAGTGGGAGGAGTTTTAGACTGGCTACACTTCCCACGGAGAGGGACCATAAAAACAAACAAACTGCAACTCGCGGAACAGTATGGGGAAGATAAAACTGACATTGCAATCCAAAACGATATCAAATTATGCTCAACTCATATCTCATGGTCCAGAGAACAGAGGTGTGGATCTTATAATGGAAAAAGGAACAATTGCAGAAGCTGCCAAGGATGCACCAACACTGATGGATGTTATCTGGGTGGTCCAATCCACCAGGGAGGATATGATCAAGAAGATCGATGCTGTGGCCATAGATGTTAACTTACTAAGATGCGATCTCAGGAAAGCCTCTGGCAGAGTGATGACCACTGAGAAAGACATGGAGGCCCTCAAGAAAGAAATAAAGAACCTAAGCGAGACAGTGGTGGAGTTGAAGTGACAGATGATCAAGCTCAATGACCGGGCAGAGGATTCAGAAGGTCGCTCCAGAAGAGGGAATCTAAAATTTGTAGTATTTCCCAAGAAAGCAGAAGGGCCGGATTTGAGTCTGTTCTTTGAAGACTGGATCACTTGAGAAATGGCTCCCAAACACTTGTCGAAGTTCTTTAGTGTGGAGCAGGAACACAGAGTGCTGGCTGCCCCCACTAGACCTGCAGCACCTCCTTGTGCCATAATTGACAAATTATTCAACTTCTGGGATAGGGATCTTTTGCTTCAACTTTCCCGCAGTGGCAAACAATATCTCTTTGAGGGACATTCCATAGCAAAATTTCCGAACTACACCCAAAGAGCCCAAGAACAGCGGAAAACCTTCATCAAGTTGAAAAGGAGTCTGAGAGACTTTAACTTAAAATACAGCCTCATGTTCCCGGTGAAACTCAAGGTGGAGAGTGAGGGGTGAGCGTTGTTCTTTTTCTCGGCAGGGGAAGCGAGTGGTTGGCTGGATGCCAGAGCCCCAGATGGGACACGTCTGGTTCCTTCTACGAGTACTATTGGGACATCATCTTTGCTGTCCTCCTCGATGGGCCGGAGACAACCTACATGTCAGAAACCACAAACAAGAACAACAAGCCTGGGTCATATCACAGTCAGATATGACGGCACGTTGCAGGCCTCTGACTCGGAGGTGGTTCCAGATTTGGCAGACACAACTCCTGACATTGAACGAGGGGCCGACAGACCCGGCAGTGGCCACAAATGAACTCCATGCACTGAACATTACCTGCTGTAATGTAGATATAAGTTCTGTTTGTATTACAGATAGGATGGCAATCTGACATATCTGATCAAAAATGCTACATAATGGTCCATGGGTGGCCTCTATTTTCTTGATTGAGGGAGCGGTACCCCTGACTGCTCCAATTAGATTCTTCTCTGTGGCCTATCCTTCATTTCTATTAGATATAGAATGGGGGTCTGATGTTGCATTTTACCTGCTGAGAGCACAGGCGGCTGCAGGAGCAGCGAAGCCCCCACTGGAGACCAGGACCGTCGGGGAAGCTTGAGAGAAATCTGACACCCCGGCGTCACACAGCATTTAGGAGACGCAATTATTAACATATTAGATAACGAAGGCTTGGGTTGATGCCTTAATCAGAACATGCTGATCTTGAAACATCTAAGGGAGGGTGGTGGAGGGAGGTTCGGGTGGCATGTATTGCTTGGTGTGGAGAACAAGAGATGCAAATACCAATTTATACTACTGCCCACAGGTGGGGGGGTAAGGGTTAATTCATTTCTTATAAGATGGTTCTTTTATGAGGGAACCAATCGAGTAACACAGGATTACACTTGGATACACAGGCTGGGGAACAAACAAGATGGGCGCACTGACCTCAGGTGAACATATGGTAGGTGTTTAATGTCCTATTGTCATGACAGTGCAAACTTTGAAGGTCCTTAACTGGAATCTTCGTGGGTTGGCAGGCCTAGATAAGTGTCGAAAGATACACGCCTTCCTAAAGAGATATAGGATAGCAATAGCGGGATTGCAAGAAACACATATATAGGGGAACACAATATTGAGCCTACGGAAGAGATGGAGGGGGCATATGTACGCCACTTCATATTCTGGTTTTGCACGAGGGACACTTATATGAGTGGTATCAGGGGTCCCATTCCAACACCTTCACCATGTCCTAGACCCTGAAGGACAATATGTTACCTTGTTTGGGAGGTGGGAAGGGAGGGAAATATGTATTATCAATGTCTATGCCCCTAATTTTGACTGCCCCGATTTCTTCTCAACAATCTTAAAGGTGGCTACCCTGTACTTAGGGGCTTAGGTCCTTCTTTTTGGGGGATTTTATATGTATATTTGACGGAGATTTGGATAGGGAACCCTCTAGAGATCCTACCAAACTTTGCATGTTGAGATCCCTCACAGGTAACCTCACGGTATGTGTTAGAAATAATACTTGTAGGTATAACACTTAGCACATAAACATATACTGACTGGCACCAAAATAGTAAATGCAGCACACAACCAGTAATCACTGGTAAAGAGTAAATACCTTCTACGCAACCCTAAACACTGTAGGAAAAATCACGCAGGGAACTAGGACCTTATCATCAGGACCTATAGAAGGAAAACCATCACCTAAGCAGGTCACTTTTAGCAAAGGGAAGGAACCCTAAACAATCCTCTAAACAGGTCACTTTTAGCAAAGGGGATAAAACATAAAATACCTAAGCAGGTCACTTTTAGCAAAGGTAATGGGACATAAACAATCCTCTAAGCAGGTCACTCTTAGCAAAGGGGATAAAACATAAAATACCTAAGCAGGTCACTTTTAGCAAAGGTAATGGGACATAAACAATCCTCTAATCAGGTCACTCTTAGCAAAGGGGATAAAACATAAAATACCTAAGCAGGTCACTTTTAGCAAAGGTAAAGGGACATCAACAATCCTCTAAGAAGTTCACTTTTAGCAAAGGGGACAAAACATAAACATATTGCACATGAGGCATTAAAACACATTCAGAGGTGCAGGTAGAACATTTGAGCAGGAATCACATACACAAGTAAATTACAATGCGCAGGGTGCACATGGCACCACACTAGAACTGTCCCTCAGGTCAACTGGCCTCGCAAGGGCTGGAATGCCCTGAGTCTCAATGTCAGGCAGGCTGCGCAGGCAGCCAAGAACACAATACCTAAACGTAGCAACTTGTCCACTAAGTGCTGGACAGTTGTAAATCAAGATGAACAACGTTGGAGCCTCGTGGGCTCAAGAACACAGGTGAGGGAACACAGCGTGGGAGCCATGGGTCTCTGACCAACTAACTGCCTGTGTCCCCCAAGAGCCTCTCTCAGGGCTCACACAGCAAATAGGCACTTTAGAGCTTTAGCGCTCTTAAAACAATGAAAATGGCCCCAGAGGCTCTCTCAGGGCTCTAAATCAATATGTGGGTTGGAGCCTCGCTGGGCTCTAGAACAAATGGCGCCGTGAGCCTTCTTGGCTCGAAGAACAATGAGGCCGGGTCTGAGCCTCGCAGGCTCTCAAAACAAATATGGGCGATCTGAGCCTCTCGGGGGCTCAGGAAACAGAAATGCCTGGAGCCTCTCGGGCTCGAAGAAATGCCCCCAGGAGCCTTGGGGCTCCAAGCACCAAAAATGCGGATCGTTGGGGTCCCTCACGGGGGACTCAGAGCAAAGGCAGGCGCCCCAAGAGCCTCTCTCAGGGCGCGAACACCGCGGGGGCCTCGCTCGGCCAGGCCCGCACACGGAAGGGGAGGGGCGGGCACCGGCAATGTGCTCCGATGCCCTCCTCCCTTCCCTCCACTCACCGGGTCTCGCTGTGCAGCGGCGGCGGGTCTCCTCTTGGCAGCGCGGGGCTCTCCTCGCGCTGCGGCGCCTGAGGGCGGGACTTCCGGGTGACCCCTTCTACTTCCGGGTCGTCGCTGGCAGCGCGGCATCCCGGCGGCTCTCTTCACACTCCTGGGCTACGGGGGTGAAACCACGGGACAATGCCGGGTGGGCACCGGCTTTAATTATCCATAAAGTGCTTCCCAAAGCGCTAGCACAGAAATACACGGTTTCGCTGGCAATGCCGGGTGGGCACCGACTTTACAGGAAAATAAAGCGCTTTAGGCGCTGTAAGGAAAATAAAGCGCTATCAAGCGCCGAGGGCCCACATAAAGCGCTTCCCAGCGCTGGGCAGGAAATCTCAGCACTCCCCAGCGCTAGCAGGGAAAGGAAAGCGCTCCCAGCGCTAAAGGGCAGATCAAAGGTCCAGCAAAGTCCTTAGGCAGGCAGGGGGGCAAGGCTGGGCCCAGAGCCAGCACACTGGGTCGCCAGGCAGGGAGTCAGTCCAAGTGGCGGTCCTCCTGGCCCCAGCAACAGCAGCAGCCCCCTCTGGCAGGATCCTGGAAGAGAACAGAACCAACTGTATGGGGACACAGCCCCTTCTTATACTGTAAATTCCTTTGTCTGTAGGTGCAGGGTGGGGGGAAACCAGTCGCAGCTGGTTTTGAAGTACCCTTGATAGCTCAACCGCCCATTTCATTTACTGGCAGGGCTAGGGTCATCAGTCGCACTACAGGGGGTGGAGCCAGCATTGTGTGGGGAAAATCCAGCCCCATCAGGGACCAGGTGCACTCCTCCCAAGCCATCAACATGCTAATCTCACACTCACCACCGGGCAGACCCATCCAGCCTTCCTGGAGCCAGGCTCAATAGCCAGCTCCAGCCAATCACACAGCAGGCATATTTTACATTAATATGCCAAGTCCTAAAAGTGGCATTTCTACACATGACACACTCATGCCACATACACCATTGTGAAGCATTCATTCTTACGAGCTCGCACATACCAAATTCGAGTCTGCACTCCCCACGCATCAGGAACTACCAGGGACACAGACATTCCCCATGCATCCCTATGGGAGAGCAGGCCAGCCTAACTACATGCACGCACTTTACTCTGGGACACAGGGAAAAAGTGCGCACAGACCAGAAAATCATCCACACATATCACAGATTAAAATCAAAAAGATTAGGGGTGAACCTGCCAGAAGGGCCAAGTCCAACAGTATGCAACTTCGGTATGATTTGAGAGTGCGTAATCCCACAAAAAGGGAGTTCTCTCCCCAGCAGTTCATTCCTTCTCCCGCATTGACCATTGTTGTCTTTCTGCCGGCCTGTCTGCTGCCATGCAGGCCATTTCCTATTTATGTGATATCTCTCTGACCATGTGCCATTACTGTTGATGCTATCCAGTGGACTGGGACTTCCACCTATTCCGCTATGGCGGCTACGAGCTGAGACCCTTACGGACCCCCCATATGTGCAAATCATGCCTGAGGCACTTAGTCGTTACTTTGGGGATAACTGGGGATCCACAGCTGCTAGATCCACAGGGTAGGAAGCAATGAAGGTCGTTATTAGGGGGGTTTGCATGAGGACTACCAATGGAGTCCCGCAGCAACTCAGTGCTGATATTGACACTTTAGAAAAACGTCTACAGACCGTAGAGCATGTACTATATAAGACTCCTGCTGACATGACAGAGTGGTTGGAACTCCATGGTGACCTCCGTGAGGCTTGGTCATGATTAGAGAAACACAATTATACTACTTACAGGCAACAATTGTATATGGAGGGGGACAGATTAGGAGTACTCTTGTGGTAAATATTTAATTACCGTCCTAATTTCTATGCAGGTAAGTACTTAAAATAAAATAACTCAATCGGAAAGAAAGACGCAGAGTCCGTGGTGTTAGAGTTCTTAGGGGTTTTATTCCTTAAAAAGGAATGGTTCTTGAACCGGATATCGGATTCCTGACACCACTGGGGTTCAGGAAGGGATAGAGCATACTTTATTGACAATACATAACTTTTATACTTAATGCACATAATGAAAACCAATGCAGAAGGCGTAACAGCTGAGAGAAACAAGATAAGAACACACACGTGTTAGCAATACGTAATCAGAAGGCGTGAACTAGAGCGTGTACAGAGGTGTGTGCTAGAAACGTCATATGAAAGTGTCACAAGTGGGTGGGTACATGGCAGAATCTTGCAATGTCAGCAGAAATCTGAGGTCTGGATGCGCGCGCAGCTGCATGACGTGCGATTGACGTAAAGCTGGAGGGTGCAGGGGACTTGACATTTACACTAGAGGAAAGAGACAGAAGTCTGGCATGTCAGATCAACTCGTTCCTATATCATATCTGATATCTGATGTTTGGGAACCATATTATCTAGAAGGAAAGGTCTCTTGGGCAGAGGCTATCCTATACTGACTATGAATGCGTGCATATATGCCTACGTGTCTGTGTGTAAAGCGAGGGGGCCATGGGCCTACCATGGTAACGGGAGCTATGAATTACTTGCATGGAGACAGAGAGGCCGGGCCCTTTGCTCTGCAGCGGGGATTGTTTATCTATTCTACTGGACTGGAATGTGTTTTCGGGAAGCTGAGCTTGGCTATACTGATAGCATGAAGGTAAAATACTGTCTTTGGCAGGCAGGCAGGCCGAGCCAGGCTCCGCTCGCCTCGCAGGGAGTAGGACAGAGTTCACGGGGGAGGGCATCCCACGTTGCAGTTTTAGGAGGCAGAGATGACTTTGAAAAGAGGCTCGGTGACAGAAAACAGGGCCTAACTCGCACAGAGCCAGGAATACGTGAAAGTGCACCATACAAAGACGGTGGCAAGGCATATTTAGGAACGGAATATCCGACCCATTCAGGGTGGATCTGAAAGAGGACATGTTAACGTTGGACGCAAATGTATTTGCGTCTTTATAGCTGGCACAGGAGGGAAGTTACATGCACTTTAAGCTCGTACATGGAGACGGTGGGGTACACGTTAGGGAACATTTCTTGACCATAAAATTTATATTTCCTCATTCCCTCCTTGTTCCCTACGGACCCTTCATGATATATCAATCTTCATTAATCCATTTATCTGTGTAGTGAGCATCATCTGCTCATCCTTTTTCACACGAGTTTTATAACTTTGACTTGAATGGGGAGTGCAGGATGTGGTGCACAAGCCGCAAATCGCTGGCCCACATTGTAAATCCATATACTTCGTTTTCTAGATCAGTCCCTGTCCTTTTGGGAAGTCCCTCTTTGTCAGGATAACACATTTTATGCAGAACTGTGTTCAGGTTTCCCCATACCCAGTTACCCTGATAAACTACGGAATTTGAATCTAAAGAATTAATCAAACTAAACCAGGCTCCACATGAACCATTGTGTGTGAACGGGTACGGGAAGAGGGGCAGAACTCCCCTGTATTTCTGGTAAGGAGGGAGTCGGCCACATATCCAACAATTAGTAGCGTTGCTGGTCTGATGAGAGTGATGTAACATACTAATGAATGTATTGTTGCGCAGCGCAAGTCGGTAAGACAACTCGTGAGGGGGTAATTCACTAAAAGAATGTTCAGCAGTATTATTAGAATGTGCACGTGTAGCAATAGGAAAATAGATATGCAAAATTATACTTGTGACAATAATAGTAAGACTTAAAGAAAACATAATCCATAAGGTAACAATACAGTAACTTTTGAGAGATTTGCAATATCGTTGCTTCTTGATCTGTTTCTCTCTATCTCTCTCTCTATTGGGGTCTAGGGGATAAATGTCAGAAACTATTTAACCGATTCACCTAGGGGAGGACTTAAACAATTAAACTCTCTGACTTGCTAGACCGCAATTTTAATTTATACTCCTCTTGCGGAGTTTTCTCTATCATGGGGAGTTTAAAGTCACTAGAATCTGGGCAGTCCTTTGAGGGGGTGGAAGAGTCAGTCTCTGGCAATAGTTCATTACATTTTTTAATATGACTCGTATGGATCCACCCCTTGCGGCCCTCGACCTTGATTGCAGTCCTCGTGGTCAGAAGGACGAGCTTCGGCTCCTGCCAACGGGGCTCCAGCGGACTCCTCCTGTCGAAATTACGTATCAGGACAGTATCTCCGGGACGGACATCGTGTGGCTTCACGTCAGTGTTGTCGGGAAAAGCTGCGGCAACCTGTGAACGACATGATTGGAGTGCAGACATCAAGGAGGCAAGGTAATCTGTCAGCATATTACAGTCAACATCGGTTATTTTCTTAGGCATGGGCGTCCCCCACATATTTGGTGGCCGGCCAAAGACCACCTCATACGGGGATAGCCCTGATCTCGAATGTGGGACCATTCTCATATAGAATAGTGCAACTGGCAGGGCGACTATCCAGTCGACCCCTTTCTCTTTACATATTTTTGCAAGACGGGTTTTTAGTGTCTGGTTGTGCCTCTCTACAAGGCCAGCGGCCTCGGGATGTCGGACGCAATGGAATTTCCACTGATATCCTAGCAGGAGTGAAACCTGCTTCATGAGCTCGGATGAGAATGGCTGTCCGTTATCTGAGTACACGATACGAGGCAAGCCGTACCGTGGGAAGAATTCTCGAACCAGCTGCTTGGCAGTGGTCGGGGCAGTGTAATCTGGGACTGGATATGCTTCTGTCCAACGGGAAAGTGCACAAACAACTACGAGGACGTACTTGAATCCTCGACAACGTTCCATCTGGATATAATCCATCTGGAGGACTTCAAAAGGGTGATCGGGAGGATGAAATCCACCTTGCTCTACAGGGACGCTTTTACCTGGATTGAACTGATAACAGATCATGCAAGTACGCACTTTCTGTTTTGCTGCTGCTCGTAAATGTTTGTTGAACCAGAGATTCTGTAAACTGTCTAACATAGCTTTTTCTCCCAGGTGTGCTGGGCTATGTGCTGTATTTATTATGACTTGAACCATAGAGTCGGGGAGAAACCATGTAGATTTTCCCTTCGTCATCCATCCCTGATCTGTCTGGACCCCTCCTAGTTCAGTCCATTTCTTGATTTCGTCTGGAGTAGCATGTGTCTGAATATCGATTACATCTAGTGTGGGATCCCTAACTGTCATACAATGTGTCGGTACTATTGTCTTTGTCACATCAGTTGTCTGGGTGTGAGTTAATGCGGTATGTTTTGCTGTTTGGTCTGCCAGGTCGTTACCCTGGGAAATAGAGTCTGTAACTTTAGTATGTGCTTTACACTTCATGATGGATATGCCTGAAGGCAGATGTATTGCTTCTAACAGTGCTTGAATGAGGGGACCGTGTTGGATCTTGGCACCGTGAGAGGTCAAGAAACCTCGTTCTTGCCATAACATTCCGAAGTCGTGTACAACTCCGAAAGCATAACGTGAATCTGTGTATATGTTAACATTACTGTTCTTGGCTAGTATACAGGCTCGGGTCAGAGCGATAAGCTCTGCTGCTTGAGCGGACAGTATATCAATACGGTGTGTTTCTTTGACTTCAGTTTCGGTGGTCACTGCATATGCGGCCACTAGTTCTCCTGTGCTTGTTCTCATACATGAACCGTCCACGTAAAGTGTCCGGTCTGGGTTGGTCAGTGCAACATCTGTTAAGTCTCGTCGGGGCTTTGTTACTGCATTAATGATCTCTATACAATCATGCGGGGCTGACTCTGTCATAACCGAGGGTAACAATGTGGCAGGATTTAGAATGTTACAGCGTCTGATTTCTATGTGTGGCTGGAATAGTGTCAATTCATAACCTGTCAGTCGTGCTATAGTCAGGTGTTGAGTCTGTGTTCGGTTTAGAAGGACTTCTACAGAATGTGGAACTTGTACTGTTAACTGGTGTCCTAATACTATTGAATCGCTTTGTCTGATTGCTAAGGCTGTCGCTGCAACTGATTTTAAGCACGCAGGCAGAGCCTGGGCCACTGGATCCAATGTACTTGAAAAATAAGCGCAAGGCTTATGTGAACCTGCTTGATCTTGTGTGAGGACAGACAACGCTGTACCATCACGTTCTGTAACAAAAAGTGTAAAAGGTTTGCTGTAACATGGTGTCGCTAGAACTGGTGCTTGACATAAAGCTTTCTTTAATTCCTCAAAAGCCTGTGTATGTTCCTGAGTCCAAGGGAGGACAGTCGAAGTTGCTGCCTCCTGTGTTGTCAACTGTATCAGAGGTTTAGCTAGAAATGCATACTGAGGAATCCATTGTCTGCAGTACGAGGTGAGGCCTATAAAGGCCCGCACTTCCTTTTGTGTCTTTGGTTGTTGTAACTGTGCAATTAACTGAACTCGATCAGGTGTGAGCTGTCTTCCCCACTTGGACAGCAAGTGCCCAAGGTACACCACTTGCTGAACACAGAATTGCAGCTTCGAAGGAGACACCTTGTGTCCCTTGTCGGCCAGAAAATGTAAAACTGTCAGTGATGCTTGTTCACATTCGGGTTCACTTCGTGCGGTGATCAGCAGATCATCGACGTACTGGAGTAAGGCAGTGTTAACTGGCATTTGGATACAGTCAAGTTGTCTTTTTAGCGCTTGGCTATAGATGCTGGGGCTTTCTGTGAATCCTTGAGGTGCGCGTGAAAATTTGAAGCTTCGGCCATTTAAACTGAAACCGAAGAGATATTGGCTCTCTGGATCAATGGGTACACTGAAGAAGGCGTTCTTGAGGTCAATTACAGTAAAGAACGTCGCTTCTGAATCAATAGCAGTCAATAAGGATGAGATGTCGGGAACCACAGGATACTGTGGTACAATGCATTCGTAAATCAATCACCAGCCGATATACTGGCGGTGCATTGGGATCAGTACGTTTAAGAATCGGAATGATAGGGGAATTACAGATATTGGAGTCGGTTTCTACGACCACTCCTTGGGCAATGAGCTCTTCAATGATTTCCAGTAAAGCCACTACAGCATCAGGTGGTAACTTGTATTGTCTGATTCGGGGTAAAACAACTCCTTGTTTGAGTGTAACACGGTATGGTGTAATGTGCATACAACCTACATCGGTTGGGCCTTGTGCCCACAGGTGTTTCGGTACATTTTTCAATCTGACATCAAACTCCCGTAATACATAGGGACCCTTAAAGTCACGTAGAAAAAGTCTAACTCCTTCCGGAGAACAACATATCACTGCTCCTAGAGCCTTCAGTGTCTTGATACCTAACAAGTTTTCTGGACATGATTTTGTGAGTAACAGGTCTGTAACACGTGATAATGGACCTACTGCTAGGGGGACAGGTTCTGATACTTCATTTACAATTGGCTGTCCTGAAAAACCAAGGGAAACATTCTGTGAGCCTGAGAGGGGTGCCCCTGGAACTTCGTCGTGACTGATCGTGGTGCGACTTGCCCCTGTGTCAATTAGAAACTTTCTGTCTTTTCCTAATACTTGACTATGCACATAAGGACCCTCTTGATCTACAGGAATCTCAATAAGAGGCAAGCCAACCTCCCTCTCTAGGCTATTTCATGTGTATCGCTGATAATCGGGATAATCAGATTGGGCATACTGGTACATCTGCTGCGAAACCTGCTGGGTCGCGGCAATGGGCTGTGGCTGTGATACCGCTATGGTCTGCGCTGTATGTGGGGAAGCATGCATAGGCTGTATATTCTGTGAAGTCTGTTGCTGGACCTGGTCTTGTCTAGGCTGACGTGGTCTTTCTTTAGTTTTTCCTGTTGATATATTATGTTTCAGGACTGGACATTCGTTTACGTAGTGACCTGGTTGTTTGCAATAGTTGCATGTCCCTTTTACAGGAGCTGCTGAATTACTTGTCTGGGTCACACCCTTTTTCTGACCGTCGGCTGAAACCGACTGGGCCACTAACATTTTCATTTTCGTGTCTTTCATAGGTCTCTGTTCGTGATCTTGTTCTTCTCTAATTCTGTTCTGATGATATTGTAACATTTGTACCATCTGGGATGGCGTATTTGCTTGCCATGTACTTTCGACTTTATATACACGGTTCTTAACTTGTGTCAGGGAATTCTCGACTAATTTTGTTACAAAAAGGTGCGGGTATGACTCGCTACCTGGTTTCAGGCCACTATTAATAATGAAACATTTCTCGAATCTTGAATAGAAGTCACTAGTATCTTCATCGTGTTTCTGTTTACAAGCTGAGATTGCGTTCCAATCTTCCTTTTTAGTTGTCAGTAATCTTGGCAGAACCTGTACTATTAAACCTGGTAATGCTTTAGCTTTGTCCCCAAGGCCTAGCCCTGGAGTACGACCTTTCTCCTCGTCTTCTATTTCCGTCCATATAATCTTTTTGTCTCCCACCTCCCATTCTTTTTCCTTTAGTTTCTCGTAAATACCCGTGGGCAGCAGTACTTTTAACAATTTCATAATATCCGTATACGTGTAATCTCCCATGAGTAACATGTCCTTAAGTTCTCGGTGAAAACCTGCAGGGTCTTTATCGTGACAGGGCACTAGTTTCTTCATTTCTAACAATTCCAACTTTGTTAAAGGTGTGTACACAAACACACGTCGTAGGGTATTATCAGCATTCATAACTGGGTGTACTTCTCGTAAAGGATTCTGCCTGTCAAAATGAAACATTTTCCTTTCTGGGGGCGGAGCTGGAACATATTGTGGGCCTAAGAAAGCGTTATATCTGTGCCGTTGTTCTAGAATTATTTGAATTAACCTGGTACTTAGGCCTCTCCATCTATTCATAAGTAGTGCTTCTAATGTATCAGGTAAAGGACCTGGATCAGACTGTTGATGTCTGTATAACGTGATGAGATGCTGAATCATGTATATACCAGCTAATTTCTGCTCGTCTGGGGAAAGGTTCAAAAATGTCTGTGCTACTGTATCATCATTATATGTACTAGGATTGTCAGCCCATAGTACTGCTGACCGGGCTAGTTCTTGTTCATCCATAGAATTGAGTACATGGTACCCCATTCGTTCTTGAAGAATTTTATCGGTAACCTGAAACAGATATTCAGGAGAACTCGTTTTTGAGATGCCAGAGAGAAAAACTCTCTTGCTTTCTGGACGAATGCCTTTCTTAAGGTAATTTCCCTTACCTACATATGCTATTATTTCTTTAGCAGAGTCTTGTTCCTCTGGTTCGTCCTCCTCGGAGGAGTTATTCCTGTCGCTATCTCCATCCTTTTCTTGTTCCTTTCTTTCGTGTATTTCTATTACTTCTTTCCTGATTCTTTTATACATACTTGCTATACAACTCTGTTTATCGTGTTTTCCATCGGCTATATTCTGACCCCACTTGTTTAGTGCGTCCATCTCGTCCTTGTCTACTCCAGGCCTGTCTCGTTCTCTTATTAAACAATTTATGAAGAAGCGTAATATACAACCTTGAGTGTCAACTTTCTGGTGAGCCAGGGCCTCTTTAATACTTTCAGGATCTTCCCCAGTCTGGATAAAATGATATATTCTATCTAGGTGTTCAGTCATTCCTGGGAATAACACTAGGTAACACTAGGTCTGGAGCTAGACCACCTGGACTAGCTCCATTGTGGTCGCTCCCCCACGCTCCCAGCCACGATCTCCAGGCTGATTGCTGCACTCCTCCTGCTCCGCTTGCTGCTTCTGACGACTGCCTGCCCCAGCTGCTGCTCCTAACACCCTCTGCCTACCTGGGTGATCGCGCTCCGACGCAGCCTGCACTCCCTGAGCGCCTCGAGGGAACATAGCGCCTGGTATCGTTTTTACAACGCAAGGCATCTCCCTGCATATTGCGCTGCTTTAAAAGTGTTTTTATTTACTTTACACGCTCTGATTGCAATCCCTGTTTGGTTTCCGCCCGTCCATTTTAGGTTTGGTCACTCGTGGACCGTGTCTCCTCCCCGCTCCCCGCCTCCCAGCAGCCCCTCCCACCCACAAGCAAAGCAGCCCGACCCTGCCCACACCCCTCTGTGACCACCTGGACTAGCTCCATTGTGGTCGCTCCCCCACGCTCCCAGCCAGGATCTCCAGGCTGATTGCTGCACTCCTCCTGCTCCGCTTGCTGCTTCTGACGACTGCCTGCACCAGCTGCTGCTCCTAACACCCTCTGCCTACCTGGGTGATCGCGCTCCGACGCAGCCTGCACTCCCTGAGCGCCTCGAGGGAACATAGCGCCTGGTATCGTTTTTACAACGCAAGGCATCTCCCTGCATATTGCGCTGCTTTAAAAGTGTTTTTATTTACTTTACACGCTCTGATTGCAATCCCTGTTTGGTTTCCGCCCGTCCATTTTAGGTTTGGTCACTCGTGGACCGTGTCTCCTCCCCGCTCCCCGCCTCCCAGCAGCCCCTCCCACCCACAAGCAAAGCAGCCCGACCCTGCCCACACCCCTCTGTGACCACCTGGACTAGCTCCATTGTGGTCGCTCCCCCACGCTCCCAGCCACGATCTCCAGGCTGATTGCTGCACTCCTCCTGCTCCGCTTGCTGCTTCTGACGACTGCCTGCCCCAGCTGCTGCTCCTAACACCCTCTGCCTACCTGGGTGATCGCGCTCCGACGCAGCCTGCACTCCCTGAGCGCCTCGAGGGAACATAGCGCCTGGTATCGTTTTTACAACGCAAGGCATCTCCCTGCATATTGCGCTGCTTTGAAAGTGTTTTTATTTACTTTACACGCTCTGATTGCAATCCCTGTTTGGTTTCCACGGGTCCATTTTAGGTTTGGTCACTCGTGGACCGTGTCTCCTTCCCGCTCCCCGCCTCCCAGCAGCCCCTCCCACGCTCCGCCCCCTCCACTATCTATATATGAGAGAGGATTTCACGCGCAGCGTCCACGCGCAGCGTCCGCGCCAAACCCGCGCCGAAGGTGCGCCAAAGGTAAGCCCGTCTACGCCCGTCCGCGCCTGGACCGCGCCCAGCGCCAGACCCCCTGGCCCTCGCATTGCCCAGCCCTCCCGCATTACCTACGATGCCACCACCCTCCAAGCCCTTAACCCCGGCCGCTCCCCCAACTGCGTCCAAGCCGCTCCTGGACACACCCATGGACCTTTCTCATGCTACTCCTGCAAATTCATCGGCACCGACAACAACTCCGCTACGACCACACCACAGATTCCCCACCCCAACCACCTACAATGCATCTTGCTCAACACCCGATCGGTCCACAGGCACGCCATTGACCTATGGAATCTACTAGACACCATCTCTCCGGACGTCGCCTTCCTTACAGAAACATGGATGAACGCCTCCTCCGCCCCAGACATCACCATCGCCATCCCAGAAGATTATATGATCATACGCAAGGACCGCACCGGCCACACAGGAGGAGGAGTCGCTATCGTCCATAAGAAATCCATCCACATCTCAACCAGCTCTGACGTCAATCTCACCAACTCTGAACACTTTCACTTCCAGATCCACATCAACCCCAAGACCACACTCAGAGGCACCCTCCTTTACAGGCCACCAGGACCCACCGCACAATTTAGTGAGGACATCACGGACTTCATCACTCCACACGCGCTCCCCTCCAAAGATTACATCCTTCTGGGAGACCTCAATTTTCACCTTGAAAAGAACAACGACCGCAACTCCACCACCCTTTTGGACAACCTCGCCAACCTCGGACTTAAACAACTGATCACTACCCCCACCCACATCGCAGGTCACACCCTCGATCCTATCTTCACCTCCAGCAATCATGTCTCCTTCAGCCACACTACGGCTCTCCTCTGGACTGACCACAGCTGCGTTCACTTTACCTACAACAAGCCCAAACCCAACAACCACCCCCTACCAACTCTGCAAAGAAACTGGAACAAAATCACCATCGACCAGATCTCCTCATCGCTTCTTCTAAACCCTCCAGCCCACTCCTCAAACCCCGACCAAGCCGCCACCAACCTCACCCTCTGGTTATCCAACAGCGCCGACATCCTAGCACCACTGAAAAAACGACAAAGCAAACTTGGCAGCAAGAAGGCCTCATGGTTCAACGATGATCTTAAGAAATCCAAGAAACTCTGCCGCTCCCTTGAGAAGGCCTGGAAAAAAGACCCAACCACCAGCACCAAGGACGCCTTCAAAAACGCCACCCGCATACACCACCAACTGATCCGAAAGGCCAAGAAAACCGCCTTCAAAGACCGACTCGATAACAACGCCCACAACAGCAAGGAACTTTTCAACATCGTCAAGGAATTTATCCAAAGCACTCTACGAAATCGGACCAGAATGCCTCAACACACGACTGTCCTTCTACACCCCCTCCCGCCAGCTACGATCATCCAACCAAGCCCTTGCCACTGTACCTCGCATCAACAAAACCACCATGGGAGGTAGATCCTTCTCCTACCTGGCAGCTAAAACCTGGAACTCACTTCCCACTTACATTCGCCTTACCCAGAACCACCTGGCATTCAGAAAGCAACTTAAAACGTGGATATTCGACAAATAATTCCCCACCCCCCCTCAAGCGCCTTGAGACCCTCTGGGTATGTAGTGCGCTATACAAATTCTCTGACTTGACTTGACTTGACTAAATAATCTGTAACTTTTCGTAAGCGTAGAGATGCTAACAACATCCTATCGTCTTTACCGGGTACTGGATCGTATCTGCAAATTGGAAGGGGTTCTTTAAGCATGTCGTAACTTGGTGTTCGGGGTGTACGTTGCTTTAATATGTCCCTAAGGTTTAACCTATGTGTTTGTGGCGGGGTCTGGTGACCTCCTGTCGCACCTCCTGAGGCGGAGGCTTGAGCATGACTTGTCTGTGGAGTCTGTGTAAGTAATTGAACTGGTGTTTTACCAGGATCAGGCCCAAACGGATTCAGTGTATTCATCTTAGGTGTAGGAAGTGGTGGAGGAACAGGTGGAACAGGATTTCGAACAGGTAAACTCTGTTGCGGTACAGGCTGGGCATTGTCTTGGAGTAGGTTGCCACCACCGTTACCGTCAGTAGGCGGTACGTTAGTACGTGAATTGGTGTAAGCGGGAGCTACATCGTCTAGATAGGAGGCAAGGAATATGTCTTTGGTGGTCCTGTGACTTACTTTAGTCGGAACCAATGGTGGCGGCAGATCTTTCGGTATTTCTGGAGTGGCCTTAGGCGAACCCTCGGCCACTAAATACATGCCATTGGCAAGAGTGTTTCGCATGCGGTCTACTTGTTCTGCTTTTACTCGGATACCTTCAATAACTAATTCGTTTTCTCGGACCTCATCTGACTCTTCTCTATGTTTTTCTGCTTTTCGGAGTGCTTTTTCTGTACGCTTATGCGATTCTTTACGCCACAATTCTATGGCATCTTTCTGGGATTGTCTGGCTTTCTTTTTCCATAGCGCTTCCTCTACTCTCATGATGCACTCGGCATCCCATGTTCCTGTAGCAGGCCACCTGTGTCTCTCTTCTAGGTGCTTGGTATAATCGGCCCATAAATCTAGATACAGTATGGCATCTAAGCCATGCTTATGGTACATAAAATTTCCAGGAGTGTCCCTAGGGGGGACAGGAATTTCTTCCTCTAGTATCCCTTTCCTAGTTCCTATCTGTCTTAGTTTATTGAAAAACGGCATCTTGTTACGTGGTACTGGTCACTCGATACGTGTTACTTACTCTGAACACAGCTAGTTACACAAAAACACAGTAATGTACATCAAACAGTCACTCATACCACAACATTTATCACATGAAACATTTTGAACACATATGAACTACCCTTGAATTCCAGAAAACGAGAACAAAAATCAAAACCTTGAATACTTGATGTACTGCTAAACAGCACAGATACACTGTCTAAGAACAGTGCAAGAACTTAAATGCCTGATGTACTGCTAAACAGCACAGATACACTGTCTAAAACAGTGCAGACCGTGTTTGTGTACCCAAACCCGTCTTTACCGGATACATAATAATGCACCCGTCTAGATGCGTCCCCAGCAACGGTACTCACCGGGAAGCACGGAACAGAAGGCCTCGGAAAACTCGACTGGACTGGACCGGACTGGACTCGACTTGACTCGATACGTGAATACTTCGGAACTGGTGGGCCTCTTGACACCTCGGACCTTGCTTCTTTTGGCTAGGCTCTGGTTGGGATCCTCCGCACTCCTCACCGCCTCGTCTGGGTGCTGATCGCAGTCTCCGTCACCTCCGTAGGTCTGAGGGAGATACAGGAAATCCTGCGGGTACGCGTAGTTGTCCGTCTTGACTGTGGCAGGGGGCCAAGGCTGCAACGCACCAACCGGCGCGTGGGGTGGGGGAGGGGTCCCTATTCGGGCACCAAATTAATGTGGTAAATATTTAATTACTGTCCTAATTTCTATGCAGGTAAGTACTTAAAATAAAATAACTCAATCGGAAAGAAAGACGCAGAGTCCGTGGTGTTAGAGTTCTTAGGGGTTTTATTCCTTAAAAAGGAATGGTTCTTGAACCGGATATCGGATTCCTGACACCACTGGGGTTCAGGAAGGGATAGAGCATACTTTATTGACAATACGTAACTTTTATACTTAATGCACATAATGAAAACCAATGCAGAAGGCGTAACAGCTGAGAGAAACAAGATAAGAACACACACGTGTTAGCAATATGTAATCAGAAGGCGTGAACTAGAGCGTGTACAGAGGTGTGTGCTAGAAACGTCATATGAAAGTGTCACAAGTGGGTGAGTACATGGCAGAATCTTGCAATGTCAGCAGAAATCTGAGGTCTGGATGCGCGCGCAGCTGCATGACGTGCGATTGACGTAAAGCTGGAGGGTGCAGGGGACTTGACATTTACACTAGAGGAAAGAGACAGAAGTCTGGCATGTCAGATCAACTCGTTCCTATATCATATCTGATATCTGATGTTTGGGAACCATATTATCTAGAAGGAAAGGTCTCTTGGGCAGAGGCTATCCTATACTGACTATGAATGCGTGCATATATGCCTACGTGTCTGTGTGTAAAGCGAGGGGGCCATGGGCCTACCATGGTAACGGGAGCTATGAATTACTTGCATGGAGACAGAGAGGCCGGGCCCTTTGCTCTGCAGCCGGGGATTGTTTATCTATTCTACTGGACTGGAATGTGTTTTCGGGAAGCTGAGCTTGGCTATACTGATAGCATGAAGGTAAAATACTGTCTTTGGCAGGCAGGCAGGCCGAGCCAGGCTCCGCTCGCCTCGCAGGGAGTAGGACAGAGTTCACGGGGGAGGGCATCCCACGTTGCAGTGAGATGACTTTGAAAAGAGGCTCGGTGACAGAAAACAGGGCCTAACTCGCATAGAGCCAGGAATACGTGAAAGTGCACCATACAAAGACGGTGGCAAGGCATATTTAGGAACGGAATATCCGACCCATTCAGGGTGGATCTGAAAGAGGACATGTTAACGTTGGACGCAAATGTATTTGCGTCTTTATAGCTGGCACAGGAGGGAAGTTACATGCACTTTAAGCTCGTACATGGAGACGGTGGGGTACACGTTAGGGAACATTTCTTGACCATAAAATTTATATTTCCTCACTCTTGGCACAACTCATCCGCACAGAGACGGTACAGACCCCGGAGTTGAAGCTTTGCGATAATATGGGAAACAAGGTATATACCCAGGATGCGATCATACAGGAATTTGCTACTCATTTACATCAGACATGCTCGACTGTGACATGGACTCTGCTGCAGACATTGCAGGATTTTTGGGGGGACATAACATTTCCCATCCTTGAGGATGAAGATGCTGAAGCTCTAGAGGTGTCACTCACTAGGGGGGAAATATTAGCAGCGTTCGAAAAATTTAACCAGAAAAATGCCCAGGGAGTGACGGTCTCCCCGCTGAATTTTATGAAAAGTTCGCCCCATAGCTGGTAGATCATTTGTTGGTGGTGTATAGCGAGGCTCTAGATAAGCGGATCCTTCCTGCCACCATGATGGAAGCGCTAGTGACCAAGATTCTGAAACCAGATAGGGATCCCATCTCCCCAGGCTCCTACAGGCCCATCTCTCTGCTGAACATTGATGAGGAAATTATGAGTGGTGTGTTAGCGGCGCAGCTCTTACCATACATGACCCGATTGGTCCACACAGACCAGGCTAGGTTTGTCACCGGATGCAATACAAAGCATAACCTGCGCAGACTTGGACATGTCTGTCACGCGCCGCACCTGCGGGTGGAGGGCTGGGCTCTGTGTCTTCTGGATATCCAACAAGCCTTTTGACTCTCCAAACTAAGTCCGGGGCACTCGTTTAGGGAAATGTTAAGGACTGTCAATCAATCACCTTGGCTGGTTTTCCTATGAGGTTACTGTCTGAAGAAAATCTCTAACACATCACAAAAAAAGCATCCACTGGTGATGACCTTTATTTTTATTTATGCTCGCAATACGATTGTGATTGATTAACAGTCCTAAACATTTCCCTAAACGTGTGCCCAGGACTTGGTTTGAATTTTACAGTGTGGGCCCGTGCCCTCATGTTTCAGGGGTGTTTGGGTTTCCCCAGACCTGGTAGCTCCGTATCTATTCTGTACAATTTTACCTCACCGCTAACTGTTAAGAGCGCCATTCTTCCCGTTCACTTAAAACCCCACGCAGAATTGACAGCTTTTGACTCTGTTGAATGGGATTATATGTGGATGGTGCTTGGACGGATGGGAATGGGAGCTAGATATTTGAGATGGTGAAAAATGTTATATAATAATTCAACGGTCCGGATCGGGCTTCGCAATCAGGTATCAGATAGCTACAGGTTTGCCCCCTGTCACCGCTCCTTTTCGCGCTTGCGATGGAGCCCTTGGTGACCTCCCTTAGATGGAGGATGGCACACCGGGGGATTAGGCTGGGGGCGACAGTTCATATGGTGTCAATGTATGCTGATGATAGCTTGGATAGGAGCTAAATGGCTTTGGCAAATTGTCAGGAATTTGCCTTAACCTAGGGAAGTCTAAGCTTTTCCCAATGGGGAGCCTGGTGGGCAAGGAGGAGAGTGAGTTACCCATGGTGGTATGCCCTGGATTAGAGACTCGATATGCTATTTTGGGGTTAAGCTGTCGCACACACAGGAGACCTACCTGGAATGCAATATGGGGAAATGTGTGGAAGGTATCCGTAAATCGTTCGAATTCTGGAAAGATTTACCCCTGTCCCTGATGGGGAAAGTAGCCTTAACTAAAATGGTGATTCTCCCACGTTGCTTATACACTATGCAGAACTCCCTCTACCGTATACCATAGATGTACTTCCGTAAGCTGGATCACCTATTGGTGGATTTTTTATCAGGGTCCAAAAGGAAAAGGATGAAACTGGATACACTACTAAGGAGATGGGAACAGGGAGGATTGGAGGTTCCTAGTTTGGGCTTTTATTATATGGCAACACAGCTGCAACACGCCGCCCAGTGGCTAGATGAGATTGACAACTGGGAGAGGCGGTTGTTGGAGGGTACTCACGGGGGGACCCCTCTCCCAGATCTTCTTATGATGAGATCCCAAGTATCAGAGAATCTCGCTGTATTATCAGGTATGTGGCCGTAATTTGGGAACTCGCATTTAGAACTGCGGTGAAAAGAGCATCCTATGCCCCAGAGGCCCTGCTATGGGCGGTGGTGACGTTTAAACAAATAAGTCAAACCATGTCCATTCTCAGATGGACAGAGGGGGTCTGCTGCACGATGAGGGATTTATATTTGGGACAAAAGTTCATCACCAGAGAGAAAGTGGAATCAATGTTCGATCTTGACTGGGGGCAATATCTTCAGTATGCCAAGATTTCAGCGGTCGCATGAGAGGTGTGGCTGACGTTCCCGGAGGAGCCACCCACTACCACCACACTTCAGAGTCTTGTGACCTCAGTAGGGGGTCGTAGACTGGTATCACACATTTATAGGGCACTGAGGGGGGAAGTGAATATGCACCTGCACCCTATTCAAGCTAAGTGGGATGCAGTGCTGGGAGATCCCCTGACGGACTAAGAATGGCAAAAGGTGCATGAAGGGGTTAAAAGCATAAGTTTAAATACCAGATTTAAACTTACACAATTTAATATAGTACACCAAACCTGCCTGACACCAAGTGTACTCCATAAAACATACCTAGATCACCCTCCTGGATGTCCCAGGTGCGGGCACGGTGACACCCAGTTTTTACATATGATATGAAATGGTCCAGAGCTGGGTCTCTTCCGGGGATCAATACTGGAGAATCTACATCGAGTGATGGGTGGACGCAACACAAATCTTTTAAAGAGGTGTTATTAGGATTACTTCCTAGACCTAAAGGGAAAAAGCTTACATGTAGATTCCTCCAGTTGAGATTGGTTTTGGCTAAGAAAAGGGTTGTGATTAGTTGGTTGAGTCCGAAGCCTGCCATATTGGAGAAGTGGACTGGGGATTCGCGGGAATGGGCGATGGCAGAGATAATTCGGATGAGACAGTTTCAAAGGGATGATAAAATAGAAGAAGATGCAATGGACTGATATGTCATGATCACTGAGGTCCACATGGGGAAAGGCCTTACCTCACAAGTAACAGAAGAACAAAATAATGGAGATGACAATCCTGATGAGGTAGCAAGTCCACAGGCCTCTCATACCCTGAGCGCATTGTAGAAGTGTCTGCACACACTCATCATCTGGCCTGATTTACAAGTAGCAGGAAATAGTCTTTCCTTATGTGACTCGGGGGGGGAGGGGCAAGTTAAAGTTATGGTGTTATGTTTTTCTTGACAGGACTTATGTCCCAGTACAATACTGTATATATCAATACAAAATGTTGAAGATGTGCATGTTTTTCTTGACAGGATGTTATTATATCCTTTAGGGGCTACCTCTTATATATATTTGTTTATGAAATGTAACGCTGGCCCAAAGTATTGTACTATGTTTGAATGGCTATAAATCAATAAAAACATATTTTAAAAAAAGAGGCTAGCCAACTACCACTCTTCTGTCCTGGGTGCAAGTGAGAGCTGGTCCAGCCCTTGGGGCTTCTCTCCACAGGTAAACAGTAGGCTCAGCCCTTTGTCTGAGTTTCAGTCCTTTAGTTCAGTAGGTACGGTAGTTCTTCTGTTGTCCACAGGTCAAGCAGTGTTCTGAGCAAGCAGTGTCCTGAGTAAGGTAGCCAGGAGTGCCACTTTTATATGTAGTATTAACTTGTTGGCGGGAGTGGCTCACTAACCAATAGGAGTAACATTTTCAAAGGCAAACCAGTCCCATCTTACATCACTTCCTGGGCATTTGGTACTATAAAAATCCCACAATGCATCTCTCCTCCCAAATATAAGATATCAGAACCTTTCCTCCCCGAGTCAGAACGACGGGCACACCCCTCAGGAGTCTCCAGTATAATGAGCAACTTCCCCTGTGAAACTGTTTCTGAGAAGGGCTCTCCCCTCACTTTGATTGGTGCCACTCTGACTACTTCGACAACGTGAATTACATTTGCCTGTGACAGAGGCTAGCCGCTTTGAAGCTCCAACAGTTGGTGATAAATGTCTCCATAGTCCATCCTGTTAGGAGGAGGTTGTACCTCCTCCCAGCCAAGGTCCTTTATTTCCCTTTACCAAGAGAAATTCACACTTCCTAGCACATTGCCAGGTGACAACTGGGGATTATCTCAGAAAGAGCTAAAGGGGCCTTCAGGCTGGAAAATCCCAACTTTCTAAAAGTAATTTAAATCTGACTGCACCATCAGATTGGATTTTAATTTCCTAATAATTTAAGTCCTTGGATCTTGAGACTAGCCATTCCCAGTCTGAAGTTATTCATTATGAGGTGGTATAAAGTAACTATGGGCGAAATGTGCGAATTTGCGGTCCGCGAATTCGTGCGAAATCAAATTCACGATCCGCATAACCCACGTATTTGTGCGAATTTGTGGATTTTTTTGCGTGTTCGCGGGGTTTTTTGCGTATTCGCGGGCCACTTGCAGCGCACCGACCGCAAAGTTACCCATGCGGTCGTACATGGACGCGGCCATCTTGTGCATGTTGCGTATTTCCGTTTCCGGGTGCTATTGGCAAGCTTGCGTTGTGTGCGGCGCGCTATTATGGGTTCGCTTGTGTTTTTGCGTGCTCGCGGAAGAAATATCGCACAAACTTACCCATGCGGTCCTCAATGGGCGCGGCCATCTTGTTTTTCATTCATTGGTATGGTTCTGGGCATGCTTTTCCTATCCTCCCCTAATCTCTGCAATCCTTTGTTTCTTTGAACTTTTTTTTTAATCTTTTTTACTCATTTTCTATCCCTCTATTTTTTTACACCTATATGTTGTGTTTTTTTTTACTTTTCGTTACTTTTAAAGCTACTTTTTAAAACTCTTTACTTTTCTTTACTTTCTCCCTATTCTTTCCTATTTTTTTTTCTTCATCTGTCCAGTACCCTGCCAAAGGGAGCCAGGAAGAGTAAGGGGAAGGGTCCCGCACCCCGCACCCGGCTCCCATGCGGGCGTTTGAGGGGGGTGCAAGTGGTGGCCAGGGAGATTTTCAACGCAGTGTAGGTGGCCGCCCTTATATTTTTTGTTCCGCGCCACCTCCCTAAGACCGTGGCAGCAGGGGGCAGGCCCGGTCAAGGGTATGGCCTCCGGGAGCATCACCAACGGTGGGATACGGTGTGCCGGGCCATGCAGAGGGAGTCGGGGGTCCGGCGCACCTACGACCAAGCAACACACCTGTAGGCCGACGTCCTCGACCGGGAGTAGGACCTGCTCCACCTGCTAGGTGTGGAGATCCCTGGCCTTGGTGAGTAGCTATTTAATAACTACTTTGTATTCTTCTGCTCTGTGTTATATTGCTAATGTATGTTTTTCCCGAAGAGCAAGAATGCTGCCTATTCAATCACATTGCAGGTAAAATATTGTTTAAATAGCTTCTGTGATTACAGGTGCGCGCCTCCTCAGTGGTGTTGCTACTATGCTTACTTGTTTGCAACTTTGTGCTCATTTGGCCTGAATATGTGTGAGTGTAGTACTTAACAGAACTGCGTAATGCTAGAGAGACTAGAGACTCAAGTCTAGTCCTTCCTTTGTACTCCTGCTGCCACTAAGAAGAAGAAATAGTGATGGATTGATAGGTTCAGTATATTATGACTTGTTATTGGTGGTAGGAATTTTTTAGTGCTTTAGTGCTCTGCAATCATGATGACAGGCTGTGTCTGTCACGTCGTGTGCTGCTGATTGCTGGCAGTAATAGTAGAACCTTTTTGTTATTGCTTTAGTTAGTGATTTACATAACTTTCCAAGTAGACGGACTGCGAATCCAGCAATACTGTACTAGTATCCTCCTAGTTGACCAGATCAGATACGTCAATACATGTAGTGCAATTGTTTCTAATTTGTTTCCCCAAGGTAATTTTAGATTGTGGTCAAAGAAATCAAATATTTCCAAAAATCAATCATCCATGTTTGTGTTTATTTCATGGTCATCAGCACCTCCCAGGGGCAAGGCAGCAACATCCCAGACTCCGGCGGAACAGATTGGGCAGGAACGGTCCTCTGCAGGCTCTTCTGCTGACCCCAGTAAGTTGTTCTGTTGTTAATATAATTATACTTCCCTACCTTTTACAGCTCCTTTTCATTCCAAACTGTTTCCTAATTCTATTTTTTACAAAATAGTCTTTGATCTTCTTGTAGACTGTTTCCACTTTCTTATCCTGCCTCTCTACCATCACTCTCTGTGCTACTACTATTTACTATTATTTATGAGTCGGTCTGTGTAGGTAGCTAAGCTTGCCCAGTCGGCAAACGGTGTTAAACAAAACTCTGATCCAGCAATAGCTCTAGAGGCACTCAGTGCAGTCCTTTGGGTTGCCCTTGCTGGCTATTCCAGTCTTCTTAATGTTAGTGCTTCGACAATTTCCAACAACAAAATGTCTATGTCAACCAAGAATAAGCTAGTAGTTGCTATTTGATTTGATAGTAGCACATACCATACCGCTAGTGTTTTAGGGACTATTCTGCACATACAGAAGTATGGACAAGAGAAATAGGACATTGTTGATGATAGGTGCAGTTCGACTTTCCACATACCTCAGTCAGAAGTGACTGTGCAGGACTCGGGAGCCCTCACCTTGTTGGAACTTCAAGTCCTCCTGGTGGTGATGAGGAGTAGTTGGTTCTGACTGTAATTATAAAAATGTTGCACGTTAAAGAGCAAGCATTCATCAGTTGTGCCAAAAGAGTTGCATGTTATGGCTAAGCATATAAGTTAACATCCTCCCTGACTTCTTTTCAGTCCCAATAATTAAAAATTGTTTAACATTTTCTCTTCCATTACGAGACGAAGTAGGGGGTGGTGTATGGCATCTAAAAATATCACATGTTTTTTCTAGGCGTCACAACATCGGATGCAGCACTTGCCACCACCAGTGCCGGGGCCAGCAGCACAGAGGAGTCCACTCAAGCAGCGGATGCGGCGGTGCCACCAGGAGGAGCTGAGGGGGATGGCTCAGTAGCGGCGGACGGTGGTAAATTATTATTATACTCCTTACTTATTGACATTTTAGAGTAGGCTCGCAAAGGAGTGTATGATGTACTGTACAGTAAACAGTACACTACTACAAGTACACTGTACTGTTAAGAACAATTCATGATTTGGAACTACATTTTTTCAGCCAATCACGGAAAAGACAGTCACCTTTGACTTAGCAATAGCATTAGCAGTGGTAGTTCTCGAGTAAGAAATGGCCCCCTCTATTTGACTTCAAATCAGTGGGGAAACTTTTATCGTGAAGCCAAGTCATATCAGATGAACTTGAGGGATTTGATGAACGAAAAGAGAAAGAACTTAGGGTCAATGGAAGGACGAGCGAGTCGTAACATTTATGACTAAAGAATGATACGTGTTTTTGAATGCAGGCAGAGGTGGCTGATAGGAAGGAATCAGATGCATGGCTGCTTGAAGCAAGGATGGTTGGAGGAGAAAGAAAAAATGACTGCCTGTGTGGGTCAATCAGAAAATTCATGTGTGGTGTGCATTGCAATATATCATTTTGGTGAAACTGAAATGCAAGTCAAGATAAAAAGGGTGCTATTTGGTTGTTGAGAAAAAGTAAAGTTGTTACAGTTGAGACATTAAGAAGAATGATAGACGTTTACTTTGGAAGCCTGGATGGAATCTTCTTCCTCATACATAGCAGAGGTGTAAGTAGAGCAGACGCTCAGTGCATGAAGAGTGTTACTTTGTTTGAACAGCAAGTCCGTGCCAGAGTAGCAAAGCAGAGGAAATCCAAATGCTACAAGTTGTGATTGTTCAGAAACTCTCCCTTGCCCAAAGTAACAGTTCAGTAGTTTACTTTGCAAGCACAGCATATATTGTGTATGTATTGTATAGTTGACAATTATATCAAGTCAAATCCCTTCCTCCGGCAATTATGGTTACCACACTCACTCCCTTTCTTCATAATTTTCTTTCTGCTGTGTTAATCATGGGTGGACTATCGCTGTTGTTCACTCAATCTATCACAACAAAGCACCTAAAGTCATCCATCATATAAGCAAAGAGATCATGTGATCGGCTGGATACATGATCAGAAATGAATAATCTTCTTTTTCCTTTTGTAGTACTGAAGGCCCAGGGGGGCAGTGCCAAATATAAATTACATTGAGCAGTAGCCCTTGATGTAACCGAGTATGGCTAGTGCTACCCCTATACAAAAGTAAGAGCTTCCCTATCCCCACCTGCATGTACTGCTTAAAGTAATCCATGCAAGTCTGCGTCATCATGGCTTGTGTCTCTTTTTCTTGGGTGCAAGATGACTGAGCTGGCATTAAGCCGGCTACAAGTTAACATACAAGTAATTTATTTCGCAAAAGTAGAGATAAAAAGAAGAATACTGGTGTACTCTCTGACTCTCTGACTATGTATTGAGTCCATAGTGCTGCCTGGTAGTAGAATTCCTGAAACTCTCACTGTTACAGGCCTACAAAGGCGGCAGAAAGATACATGCCAAATTGTTATACTGTGCTTGCAAATTGCTAGTGTTACTGTGAGACAACTTTCTGTTGAATTATTTTGTCTTATTGTTAAAGAGTATTGGTTACATAATTTTTCTTTTTTTCTTCATATAGATGCTCCCAAAAAGCTCACCAGCCAGCTGTGGGCTCAGGAACAGGAGGAGGGGGCGTCAGCAACCTCCTCCAGCACTGCCCCCGTGTCCACCAGCAAGCAGCCTCCAGCACGGCGCTGTGCTCGGACAGCCACCCGCTGCCGCTCCGCTGCAAGAACACCAGCAGCTGCCCCCCCCCAGAGCCTGGAAGGCACGCATGCGCCGCCTAAGCCTAAGAGTGGACTACCTGGAGCGCAAGGTGGACGACCTTGAAAAACAGCTCTGGGGCCTCCGCAAGGAGCGGCGTGACCGCCTGTCCAGACACCGCCGGAAGTGACTGTGTCCCTTGCCCCGTTTTTAAAGACTGTTGGGGGGTTGGGAATCGGGAGTTGGGGATTATTTGGGACTACTGGACTATTTGAAATGGACAATTGTTTGGGGTAGGGAGGGGTGGGACTAGTTTATTTTTGTTAGGGGAAATATATCATTATTCATTTTACATACTTCAACATAGTGTACGCGTTGATCCTATTTTGTGGGGTGGTGGGCGGGGGTTACAGCACATTTGGTTTCCTCAAACTTACCAGCATGAATTAACTAAAACGTCCAAAAGTGTTCAAAAGTGCCACTAACAGAATTAGTGAATTCAATTAGCCTACTAGTACTTTACTAGTACTACTATCAGTCTCTCCTCCGACACCTAGTCCATTATTCTACCTCCCCAAAATGCTTATCTTACCTGTGATTCGTGTTTGAGAATAGAGGTAGGCACAGCGCTGGCTGCATGGCAAATGGTGATTACGCCATCCCGGACCGAAATTCCATTGTTGTGGTGTTAGCAGGAGTGGTACCACACTAGCAGTAGCAGCATGTGAAAAACAAAGTAAAAAAATGAGAGATTGAGTGGCCTGAGAGGAGGAACAGTAGCCAAACAATGCTGAAGATAAGTAAGGGGAAAAAAGAATTGCATGGATGATTATGGCTACAACAAGAACAGTTTGTATGCAAACAGCAAGTTTTGTTTCTATCAATTTTGTCTACATGTCACAATATTCATTTAATTAGTTGATTGGTTTCCTTGTTTTTTTTGGCTTAGTTATTAAGCTCACTACTGTTCGCTTATCAAAAAATAGTTCAATTTATTCCCTACGAGTAGTGAATGCATTAGGAGTAGGGGTCCCCTTTTTCCAAATTGTGTTACTCATGGACCTTCCATGAGGGGTTGGTATTAATTTAAGTTATTTGTGTTTAAATAGGAGCAGTTGAATGTTATATGTAATTGATACTTTATAAATACTGTATTTTGATCAGCACTTATAAGTATTAGGTTAAGCTGTTTCCACACTCCTTTGTTTCCTTTATCCTAATTTTTCCCTTCTCTTTTGTTTCCCTTCTCTTTTCTAACTCTTCACGAATTTTTCTTCCCAAACTTAGTTTATCAATTTGTTGTCCCAAATAATTTCTCCCAGCCTGGAAATCATTATGGCCAATATGAAATCTTTTGGTTTTTCAGAAGAAGATTTTGTACCTATGGTAGGCGCAGCAATACATTTTGATAACATTAATACATCTAATGCCAGCCACAATGAAGAATTACAAAAACTACTAGATCTAAAGAAGAAAGGCAAGATTTATTGAGCTACATGGCAAATATATCCTTCATTATCTGAAGGCCGGAGTTATTTCGCAAGGTCTTCAAATTAAAAATATCCCGGGTCTTTTTATGAAAGTAAAACAATTTGTAGAAAAATGGTCCCTAATTGCAAACATGATGATGCTGATAGTTGAGACAGCTAAAACAGTACTATTAGAATTACTACAGAAAATACAAGATTTAGAAAGTAAAATCAAATCACTAGATATCATACCAGATATCAAAAAGAGACTGGAAGAGGTAGAAACAGAATTAAATTCCTATACTGACTACCTCTCAAAACGAAAACTAGACAAATTTCAAAAAGATCGGAAATATTATAACAAAGAAAAAGTATATCCTTACTTATCAGATGGATTCTATTCATATATGGACCCTAATTCATCAGATACTCAAAATGGACCAAATGGAATGAGGAGTAGAAAAGTAACTACTTTTTCTAACTCGTCTGACTCAGACAGCGTTGGTAGTTCCTCTCCATATCAAAACCAGGGATATCAATTCATCCAAAGATCTAGATCCTCTTTTTTAGGACAGCGCCCACAGAGTAGGGGCAATTGGCGACCTCGCTATCGACCACAATACAGAGCCAGATATCAACCTCGCCAATCCTACCAACATAGGGGACAATACCAACCCCAACACTAACCACAATACCAACCTCACTATCAGGAACATCAACGCCAATACCAGGAACATCAACCAATGAATCCAAACAGATATCTAGAAACTCGCAATGTACGCTACTGGAGAGAATGACAACTATCCCCATATTTAATCTAAGTAGCCAGGCACCTGACCAAGGAGTATATTCACTTCTATCCAAGGGACTTAGCTATGTACCACACTCTGGCCTAAATACATTTGAACTGTTCAGCGATATGGTGACTATCAATAGAAAAATTCGACTTATGGATTTCTTCTCTAATACTGAACCTAATACAAGGGAACCAACAAATCAGGTTTAGCACCTAAGTCAATTTTCACCCCCACTCTAGAACAAGTGACCCCAGAAATCCATATTTTGAACAAATAGTCATGAAAAAACTCATAGCAACTACTAAATACATACCTAACACTCCTTACAACCTCACAGTGGAAGAGTACAGAGCGCTTAATCACTGAAGGAATCCACTTCTATCACTGTGAAGGGTTGTGACAAAGGAGGAGGTATTGCTATTCTTGACACTTCTAAGTGCACAGCAAAAATAGAAAATATGTTCAATGACAATATTTTCTATAATACAATACCAAAAGATCCTACCGCCAAAATCAAACAAAAGATACAGAGACTGACATCTAAAGCTTTGAATAATGGTGACATATGCCAAAAAGAATATGACTACTTGAATGTAAAAACACCTAGAATGGCTTGCTTGTACGGAACATCGAAGGTCCACAAGAATGAAGTGGACCCACCTTTCCGCCCTATTGTTAATACCATAGGAAGCATTACCGAACCTCTGTCAAAATACCTAGATGCCATCTTGCAACCATACATATCCAAAATACCAGGTTATGTTAAAGACACCGTTCACATTATCAATTTGTTAGAAGGCACAGCATTCAATGAAAAAAGACAATGGCTGGTGACGCTAGATGTGGAGAGTTTATACTCTAACATCCCAATTGATGGTGCCATTATGGCAACAGAATGGTTTATCAACACATACGAAGTTGATTGCAATGTGACTTTCATCTTAGACTGCCTCAAGATTGTTCTAGAGGAGAATGTCTTTGAATTCTGAGGGAATCTATACAAACAAACCAAAGGAGTCAGTATGGGGGCATCTTGCGCCCCTACCATTGCAAATATTTACATGGCACTATTCGAAAATATTCATATTTTCAATGAAATAGCTCCCTTTTTTGAAACAATCCAACACTGGTCGAGATATATCGATGACGTGATATTCATATGGCACGACAATGAGGACAATCTTAATGAGTTTACAGCATGGCTCAATGCCTGTGACAGCAATCTCAGATTTACATCCCATACCAGTAACACCGAAATGGAATTTCTGGACCTAACCATCAAGGATGACCAAGGCCAACTTTTCGTGGATCTATTTGTAAAGCCTACTGCCCATAACACCTTGCTCCACTATAAAAGCTTCCATCCTGCATCCCAAAAAAATAGCATCCCTTTTAGTCAATTTCTAAGACTACGGCGCAACTGCACCAAACTACAAAATTACGATGAACGCTCTATAGTCATGGAAAAGAAATTTGAAGATCGTGGCTACCCGCACAGGCTTGTCCGGGAATCATTTAAAAGAGCACGGTTTTTTGATCGTCAATCCATCTTACAAGAAAAGGGCACGAAACAAAATGATCATTTAGTGTTCATCACCAGACACTCTCTACTGAATGACAAGATACGACAAATTATCTATTCTAACTGGCATCTTCTGAATGGTAATAAGTCCAAGGAAGATCTTATACCAAAACCGGTTTTTGCCTATAAAAGGAATAAAAACATAAAAGACTTAGTTGTACGATCAGGACTGCCAGAGAAAACAAAATTCGTACAATGAAGTATAACCAGTGAAAACCCAGTTACAGGCAACTTCAAATGCGGTAACTGCAAGATTTGTCCCCAAGCTATTGAAGGGAAAGACCTTACATTCAACAATATAACAATTTCATGTAAAACAATGACAAATTGTAAAACCCAAAACGTAGTATATCTATTACTATGTCCTTGTCAGAAAGGATATGTAGGTGAAACTTCCAGAGCTATTAACAAAAGAATAACAGAACACAAATCTGCAGTTTGCACCAAGAAAATTAATGCCCCCTGGTAGCGCATTTCTTGGAATATGGCATTCACCTGAGAATATAAGGCGGTATATTCTTGAAAATGTGCAACCTAGGTTAGGACTATGCCCCGATAAGATTAGAAAAAAGAGAGAGGTGTACTGGATTTTTTCCCTAGACACAGCAACCACGGGACTCAATTTTGAGATTCCATGGAAGCAAGCAATAATCTAAAGAATACCATTCATTGTAATGACTGACAGCTTAGGAGCAATTATGTATACCATCACCTATATTTCGCCTCATAAACCTGTCCAGTTTATAACAAGCTTATGACCAATTGACAACACTTAGGGCCTCATTTATGAAAGCCTTGCGCCACCGGTGCATCAGTTTTTTCAATGTTAAAAGTGACGCACCGGCAGCGCAAGTCCTTCATAAATAAGGCCCAAAATGTATAGTCAATTTCGTTCAATTACTTTGCATAGGTTAAACGTAGTCAACAATCATGCGTTATACTCCACTAGAAGGTAAAATATAATTTATGCCAAATAGGTTTTACTACCAAATGAAATCATTCAAAACCTATAATCTCATAATATAGAATGAAATATCATGGTCTTAAATATTGTGCGACTTTCATGATGCCTCTGCTTATTTTTAAACACCGGATTCATCTTAAATAAAATTATTTTTTAATATATAAGGTCTGTTTATCATGGATATCACGTAAAGTTTTAATTATGCACCACCCTTTATCTGTTTATAGGATGTAATTATTCCCAATGCGTCCTGTAATCTATGGCTCAACTCCATAATTGTAGTTCGACAGTGGAACTACTCATGTGTGCCTATTGGCCCATATAGCTATAATACGCAGCATCACTATGGACGTAATCACCACGTGCCCGATACGTTGCCTTGTTCGTGTAGTTCCGCATTTGAACTACTCGCGTGTGCGATTGGCCCATGGGGTTAAACTGCGACGTAACACCTTGGCTGTAATCACCCCTTGCCTGATATGATGCCCCCTTCCCATCTGACACACCGGGTCTAATTTAAAATCAGTGGGGATATATAAGGAACAAGGTAACCAGGTATCCGTTCCTTTGGTTCATCCAGAACCCCAATTACATCACGGCACCCGATGCCGATAAGGTATGTAGCGCGACTCAGTCTAGCAAGTAGAGTATTAAAAGCTAAATATAAGCCAGGTCTCAACAATACTTACACCCTTTTCCCGGTCTTTTTTCCCCCCGCACTCTCTTTAATCCTTAAGGTTTGCCAGCGTCCCGAGTCTTTTAACTAACAAGAAATGAAATAAACCATCTACAGAACCCCAACTACATTATGGCGCCTTATGCCGATAAGGTATGTAGCGCGACCCAGTCTAGCGAGTATAGTATTAAATTTGAATGTAAGCCAGGTCTCAACATAACTTACACTTTACTCCCCGGTTTTTTTCCCCCCCGCAATTTCCTTAACACTCAAGGTCTGTCAACGCTTCGGGCCCTGTAAAAAAACAAGAAACGAAATAGGCTATCTGCATTTACTACAGGTAAAGAATGCTCTTTTCTTTTACCCGGATTGAGTTAATATCAATGTGACCTGTAGCTAGTCTAAATGGAACAAACAAAAAATACTGCCTTTTCAATACTAACAACAGATATATCCATTTCTACAGAGACCACGAATATATTGTATCGGGCATTACAGCCGTCTCACGTTCTATCGGACTGTCAATGTAATCCCTTATAAACTTCGTTTTGAGTAACAGCTACCTAACAATAAGGTAATTAGCCAGGAACATTGATAATGTCATTACTCTGTCAGGCTTTCTTTTCCCTATTCGTAACGACTACATACATTCTTTTCGTTTATTGTAGTGTCAACCATCTACTGTTTTAACCCCAATACCTCTGCAAGCCTTTCAAGAAGTGTATCAATAAGAAAAAGAAGTACAATAATGAGGTACATATAGTAAGACCTACAATAATATGTCTTTTTTATAATAATCCAATTCGCAATAAGGACATTGTCCCACAATAGCTATTTTTAACTTCTACCGATCCTTTTCTTTAGGTTAGAGAAATATCTTAACAAAGGAAAGAATGTAATACAATTGGTGCACTTACACTGAATAAATAGGCTGTTATAAAAAACTGCTCAATAATATGAGAGAATCAGGTAATCGTGTTTAGTTATATAATGCTAACTTTATAATCGAGAATCGAAATATCATACTGGTATAGGGATTATCTTAATAAATTGCTATCTGTGACGCGGGGGACCCCGACGAGGGCCCCCCTGGTATGCCTAGTAATGTGTCTACTTTTTCTCCCCAGAATACCGAGGCGTGGAATACCCCCGACGTCGTCCGGAGACGACCGGCAGCGGTGCACCTACGGGACTACCCCTTTAAGGGGGCGGAGACGGACTGGCGCCACACCCCTCCTGACGACGTAAAGCCCATTCCCGAGTCCAGCCAGGTGTGCGAGACACCCGGAGGTGGAGTTGGAGGTTGGTGGAGCGAGTGGAGAGACAGCGGAGCAGAGTGGACGGAGGAGGAAGAGGACGACGAGCGGAGGACGGAGGAAGATCAAGAGTGGAGGCCGGAGGAAGGACGAGAGCTGAGGACGGAGGAAGATCGGAGGTCGGAGGAAGGACGAGAGCGGAGGACGGAGGAAGATCGGAGGTCGGAGGGCGAGGAGAGCAGAGAGAGAACAGGAAGGTGGAGCCGGACGGAATCGGAGACGAGTCAGAGCTTCAGGTCGATTCCAACCAGGAAGCCGGCGGCGGACCTGAGGTGGACTACCGCGGGAAGCCAGGGGGCTCTGCGGGACGCGCTTCGCCCAGCCACACTAACACGGAAGTGTGGCTCACCCAGGTACGGTCCGACAACACAGCGTGGGGAGGTGGTAGACGAGGGAAGCCCGCCTAAAAGCAAGCACCCCTGCACACCCTTGGGGGTTTCTCAAGGGTTCACGTCCCACAGTCAGAGTGTGAAGTTGCACGTGTGATTCCCCTCACTCCCCTCCCTGAGAGACGTTAAACCCAGCATCATTACTGAGACGGACATTTTTTCTTTCTTTTCCTTTATTTGGGATACCGGCGCCTAAAGACCAGCAGGACGGCCGGGAAAAGGCCTACGACACCCAGAAGACCTTGGGACTGGCGAGGAACAGGAGGACGGGCCAGGACGGAGGAGGCGGACTCACCCCTACCCTATTACAGAGTGCCTGTTCGTAAACGACGCTTGTACAAAGCAATAAAACCTTCACTATCCAGTACCCCAGTGTGTGCGAATCTTTTCGAGAGCCCCGTAGTGGAGTCACAACCCCGGTCCGAAGTCTCACAAGTGGTGGAGAATGCGGGCATTGTAACAGAGAGCAACATCGAGGACACAACGATGGATGCGATCCTGCAAGCCCTCGTGAAGGGCCAAGAACAACTGGCATGGGCCGTAGAACAACAGCTTGCCGCAGCCCAATTGGACCGGGATACCTTCCGAAGTTCAGTAGTACAACAATTAGAAGGGATGAGGGTTACGGGAGACCCCGCCACGGTCACCGTACGTGAAATCAGGGCTACCCCCACCCCGGCGGGCATTTCCTTGCAAAAATATGTCCCGGGGGAGGACCCAGACGCTTTTCTAACAAATTTTGAAAGGGTGGCCCTTGCTTGTGGATGGACTGTGGACAAATGGCCGTTTTTCCTGGCACCATTGTTGAGTGGAGAGGCCCAGGCGGCCTATCAGGTAGCAAACAACAATGGTACTACCCCGTACGCCCAAATCAAAACTGTGATTTTGGACCACCTCGGCTTAGATTCTGAAGCCTATAGGGTTCGATTCCGCAAGGAGAGGGGACAAGCGGGAGACAACCCCAAAACCTTATTCTTTAGATTAAAAACCGCGGCGGACAAGTGGCTCACCCCATCCACGAGCACCAAAGAGCAAATCATGGATAGAATTTACCTTGAACAGTATTTGGAAGCCCTTCCCTATGGGACACAGCGGTGGCTACGCCAGCACTCTAATCTGAACACGGCTCAGGCCATGGAGATGGCAACCACCTACGCCCGGGCCCAACCTCGTCTACATAGTGCAGAACCGGAGAAGCCAAGCAAAGGACCGACAAGACCTGAGCGACGACTGAGGGCAACCCCGGGACCCCTCCCTCCTCCACCCCGACCCCCGGCTGGCGATCACCCACCTTTTCGGGGCCCACAATGTTTCGATTGTGGCCAGTGGCGCCACATAGCCCGTTTGTGCCCCGTGAAAAGAGCGCACGAAGAGCCAATGGACGTTAATTATCTTCCGAAGTCGGTGTTGTACTCGGCTGAACTAGGAGGCTCCTTCCATGTGAGTGTTACTGTAAATGGGGTGATGGTCAGGGCCCTCCTTGATTCTGGCTGTAAGCAATCGGTCATACAAGGGATATATGTGACTCCAAACCAGTTAGTACCAGACAACAGTGTGTACATTAAATGCGTACATGGGGACGTGAAGGAGTATCCAGTGGCTAACATTCCCCTAGGCCTAGAGGGTATGGAAAAGATGGTAGTGAAAGTGGGAGTAATGGATACCCTGCCCGAACCGTTGATCCTGGGCACCGATAATCCGAACTTCCTGAACCTCTTCAAAGGCCAGTTGGGCCGAGACAATGAACAGGGAGATGCAGTACCCAACTTGCTATCCACAGGTCCCTGGGAAGGAGATAGGTCCTTCCGCTTCGCCCAGGCCAATGACGAGACACTCATCAATGCTTGGGAACAGGCACATGTTAATTTAACCAACCCTAACCTCTCCTACCCCCGCTTTTTGATAAAAGAGGATCTTTTGTATAGAGTACCCTCTAAGGAGGACCCGATGCAACTGTTGGTACCGGCCTGTTTTCGAGACCAAATAATGTACTATGCCCATACCCACCTACTGGCGGGACATATTGGAAGTGAGAAAACGACCCAGAATGTCCTCCGGAACTTCTACTGGCCGGGTATCTACAGCGACATAAAAAAACATTGTCAAACCTGTGACCTCTGTCAACGGAAGAATGCCCAACGTCCGGCGGCGGTGCCCTTACAACCTCTGCCAGTCATCGGGACCCCATTCGAGAGAGTGGGGATGGACCTGATAGGCCCCTTAACCACCACAAAAAAGGGGTTTAGATATGCCCTCGTTGTCGTGGACTACGCCACTAGATTCCCTGAGGCATTTCCTCTAAAGTCCCCCACCTCCAGGAACATTGCTGACAAATTTCTCGAGTTGTTTTCTCGAGTGGGGTTCCCTAAAGAAATCCTCACGGACCAGGGGACCCCATTCATGTCCAAGGTTATGCAGGAGGTGTGCCAAATGTTGGGTTTACACCAGATCAAGACGTCAGTGTACCACCCTCAAACGGATGGGTTGGTTGAACGTTACAACAGGACCTTAAAAACGGTCCTGAAGAAAATGGTGGAGGTAAACCACTCCGACTGGGACTCCTTGTTGCCCTTAGCCCTGTATGTGATTAGGGGCCAGCGACAAAGCAGCCTTGGGTGTTCCTCTTTTGAGATGCTCTATGGGAGACAACCCCGGAGCTTGCTGGATATGACAAAGGATATGTGGGAAAAGGAACAAGGCGGTGAAACCAGAAGTCTTCTCGAATACAGCTCGAATTTGAGGAACAAATTAGGAAAGATCAGGGAACTCGCGTTTACCCACTTGGAGAACAGCCAGAAACACCAACAGACCCATTATAATAGGGGAAAAAAATGGAGGTCGCTAAAAGTAGGTGACTGGGCCCTGGTGTTGCTGCCATCGATAGCCAAAAAGTTCAGCAAAGAGTGGCAAGGCCCCTATGAGGTCATTGAGACGATAGGTAAAACGACCTATCGTCTCCGTCTCACCACCCGAAAGACCCAGATTTTTCACATAAATCTGTTAAAAAAATGGCTTGGAACACCTCCGCTGACAGCTAATCTGGTCCTGAATCCCACCAATTCTCTCAGCTCCACGATAGAGGACTTGGTTATCAGCGAGGAATTGTTTGAGGGTGAGCAGGAGGGGCTCCGTCAGGTACTGAGGAAACACGCATCCATCTTCTCTGACCTTCCGGGAAAAACCACCTTGGCTGAGCACAGAATTGAGACGCCACCTGGTACCGTGGTCAAGCAACGACCGTATAGAATTCCAGAGGCTAAACGGGAGGCCATAGCGAAAGAGGTGGCAGAAATGCTCAGGTTAGGGGTGATACGGCCTTCCCGGAGTGAGTGGTCGTCACCTATAGTTATGGTGCCTAAACCCGATGGCAGCAGCCGTTTTTGTATGGACTTCCGGGCATTAAACGAAGTATCGGCTTGTGATTCCTACCCCATACCCCGGATCGATGAGCTCATCGAGAAACTCGGGGAGGCAAAATATATCAGTACTCTGGACCTGACGAAGGGGTACTGGCAGGTGCCCCTGCGCGAAGAAGACAGGAGAAAAACAGCCTTTTCCACCTCAGAGGGGCTGTTCGAATTTACGGTTTTGCCCTTCGGTCTACATGGGGCTCCCGCCACGTTCCAGAGACTCATGAACACGGTATTGCGGGGGCATCATCAATATTGCTCCGCTTACCTTGATGATATCATCATTTTTAGTCCCTCCTGGGAGTCTCACTTGCAACATCTGGATACCGTGTTCCGGTTGCTCGAGTCAGCGGGTCTACATGTCAATTCCAAGAAGTCCAGGATCGGGTACCATAAAGTCAAATATTTGGGGTACCTTCTAGGTCATGGCGTCATTGAACCTCAGGTGGAAAAAGTGCGAGCTATCGCGGAAACCCCGTTTCCAAAGACTCTAAAAGACATGCGTGCCTTTTTGGGTTTGGTAGGGTATTACCGGCGTTTTATACCCTCCTTTTCTGAGGTCGCGGCGCCCCTGTCCGATACCCTCAGGAAAACCAGGGCCCGCCCGGACTTCCACAACCCGACGCCGGCCATGTGGACTGCCTTTCAGACCCTTAAAAAGGCCATCACCACCAGGCCGGTTCTGACTTCACCCGACTTTAATAAGCCTTTTGTGTTGCACACAGATGCCTCTGACTTTGGTATCGGGGCGGTGTTGTCCCAAGACTTCGGGGAGGGGGGTCTCCGCCCCATTCTCTATATCAGTCGGAAGCTGTTTCCGAGGGAGGTTAGGTACCCGACTATTGAGAAGGAGTGCCTGGCCATCAGGTGGGCGGTGGACAAGTTACGCTACTACCTTGAGGGGCGGTCTTTCCTGCTGTACACGGACCATGCCCCTCTAATATGGATGGCGCGGAACATTTCAAACAACCCCCGCGTCATGCGGTGGTTTCTGGCCTTGCAACCCTTTCGGTTTCAGGTCCGGCACCAGAAGGGGGCCGAGAACGTCCATGCGGACTTTCTTTCTCGGTACCCTCTCCCCGATCGGGAGATTCCTAGGGGGGGGATGTGTGACGCGGGGGACCCCGACGAGGGCCCCCCTGGTATGCCTAGTAATGTGTCTACTTTTTCTCCCCAGAATACCGAGGCGTGGAATACCCCCGACGTCGTCCGGAGACGACCGGCAGCGGTGCACCTACGGGACTACCCCTTTAAGGGGGCGGAGACGGACTGGCGCCACACCCCTCCTGACGACGTAAAGCCCATTCCCGAGTCCAGCCAGGTGTGCGAGACACCCGGAGGTGGAGTTGGAGGTTGGTGGAGCGAGTGGAGAGACAGCGGAGCAGAGTGGACGGAGGAGGAAGAGGACGACGAGCGGAGGACGGAGGAAGATCAATAGTGGAGGTCGGAGGAAGGACGAGAGCTGAGGACGGAGGAAGATCGGAGGTCGGAGGAAGGACGAGAGCGGAGGACGGAGGAAGATCGGAGGTCGGAGGGCGAGGAGAGCAGAGAGAGAACAGGAAGGTGGAGCCGGACGGAATCGGAGACGAGTCAGAGCTTCAGGTCGATTCCAACCAGGAAGCCGGCGGCGGACCTGAGGTGGACTACCGCGGGAAGCCAGGGGGCTCTGCGGGACGCGCTTCGCCCAGCCACACTAACACGGAAGTGTGGCTCACCCAGGTACGGTCCGACAACACAGCGTGGGGAGGTGGTAGACGAGGGAAGCCCGCCTAAAAGCAAGCACCCCTGCACACCCTTGGGGGTTTCTCAAGGGTTCACGTCCCACAGTCAGAGTGTGAAGTTGCACGTGTGATTCCCCTCACTCCCCTCCCTGAGAGACGTTAAACCCAGCATCATTACTGAGACGGACATTTTTTCTTTCTTTTCCTTTATTTGGGATACCGGCGCCTAAAGACCAGCAGGACGGCCGGGAAAAGGCCTACGACACCCAGAAGACCTTGGGACTGGCGAGGAACAGGAGGACGGGCCAGGACGGAGGAGGCGGACTCACCCCTACCCTATTACAGAGTGCCTGTTCGTAAACGACGCTTGTACAAAGCAATAAAACCTTCACTATCCAGTACCCCAGTGTGTGCGAATCTTTTCGAGAGCCCCGTAGTGGAGTCACAACCCCGGTCCGAAGTCTCACACTATCTCTTATCGTTTTTGGCTATTACCACATCCTTCTACTATAGCCTATTACATAATGTGTATTTTTCAATCAATAAGGTATTGATAACGCTGCCCCCCAGCTGAATACATTTTCCCTGAATAAAGCCACGAAATATGCCCAAATAGTGGGCCACCAAACTATTACATAAGTAACCATAGATAAAGTTATTTCTAACCACCTTTTTATGCCAACTTTCAAAGGCCTTGACTTACCAAACATAGGTGAATAAAACTATAACTATATCTAGTTATTTCATTGGAGTACTACTAGCGTACCAACCTTGTGTTTTTTCTTTCACAATCCTTTCTTCTTGACATTTCTCTTTCCTTCTACAAAGTTTTAACACAATATGCCTCTTTCTGTCTCTTAGCGCTATTAGGATCCCAAGATATTTGGTGTAATAAAAGAAGTAAACAAAAGGATGTAACTGATTCAAATCAAATATATGTTTAGAGCATCCATGTATCATATATCAGATCATCCTATGCAATCAAAGCAAAACGTGTTTTGAATATATAGCTGCTCTGTTTTGTATCACATGTAAACATCAAATGAACATCCAATAAGGCAATTTCTGTTTAGTGTGTTTTAATATGAATTAGACCTAGGCCCAAGGTTCCTATAATGTATTCATAACAACTGTATGATATCATCTGACTACTAGTTTATGTGACATGGTTTTTATATGTTTTTCAGTGTTGTGTTTTATGTCCTATTGCAAATGACGGACTCCTGAAGAAGGCAATAGCCGAAACGTGCGTAGAGTCTCCATCCACCGCTTTGCTTACTCCACTAGCCCAACCTAACAACATAGTCATTTGTGTCGTTTTTTTTCGCCTTTTTCCTTGTTTTTCAGTATGTTTTCACAATCTTCTTGAATCATAAAATGTATGTCATTGACCTTTTAATTGAATATATGTATTTTTATAAGCGAAACTTTCTACAAAAATGAAGAAAATAATTTAAATAAACTAAAAAAACTATTTTGTATACAAACAGCAAGTTTTGTTTCTATCAATTTTTTCTATATGTCACAATATTCATTTAATTAGTTGATTGGTTTCCTTGGGTTTTTTGGCTTAATTATTAAGCTCACTACTGTTCGCTTTTCAAAAAATAGCTCAATTTATTCCCTACGAGTAGTGAATGCATTAGGAGTAGGGGTCCCCTTTTTTCCAAATTTACAACAAGAACAGTGAAACAGCAGCGTAACAACAAGTCTTCTTGACATATAGGAGGATGATGTTGACAATGGATCCAATCGATGGTGGGCATGAAATTCATAATTTATTTTAAAATACTCATTGTTGTTTTTTTCATCAGAATTACAATATCCTAGAATTCATCTAGCTGCCTTAAAATTGACTTGAGGAGGTTGCTTGCACCTTTTCCACCCCAGCTGTTGTGTAGAATTATTGTTGTAATTTACTTATACCCCAATAAAAACCACACAGCCTGGGGGAAGAGGGTTAGGGTTTGAAACTTGGATGGGAATTGGGTATGTGGGGAAAGTTTTGTGGAGAGAGGAAAAAAAACACAGCACGGACAAACAACAAATGAAGATAAACAAATCTTTGGAAGGAAGTGCATGCGCTACTGCATGCATGAAGTTGTTTTCTAAATGGATAGGTTACTGAAAAGTAAGTAGTACTTTCTACAATGTACTAACTATGAAGAAACAGTATGACAGTACAGGGCTGCAATAATTACGCAATTTTACTTGCCTATCTGCCCTCAGAGAGAATAACCACTTAGTACATTAAATTAGTTTAAAAAATAGCAAAGACAAAAGTATATTATGGCTGGAGGGATGAATTGAAGCAGAGAGCAAACACTCATAGAAGTTCAGAGCAATAACATTACTTAAAAGATAAGCAGAAATGAAGATGGATACTGTAACTGTATGTTGTTGTAGTTGTCCTGTTGAATTTGGGAAGTTGCATGCATCCAGCCATTCCTCTTTTTCACGGTACTCCTCCATTCCATCTGACGCTCCGTCGATCAATGTTGGGGACCAGAAAACGCCTTATCCACTGCCTGCCTGGCGAATGCTGAATTGCGAGTCGCTAATTGTAAGCCTGAGCTCATTCTTTTTGCCATTGCACAGGGTAAATACCGGCCTGTAATTGTTGATGGAAAAACAGGAAGTGATATTAAAACACCACGGAAAAAAATATATAAGGTACGCTGTGTAGTGCAAAAATAACACTTTCAGTTTCAGGGTCGACAGTATTACAATACATACAAGCATCATTTCGAAAGTGCGTACTCTGAGTCTCCTTTTCAAAGATAAATAAGTGTGGGCGAAATTTGTGGATCTTTCCCCTCAAGCTAGGTGTACAGTATAAACTGCAATTTTAGAACTAAATTAGACCTTCCTAGCAGTGCTCCCAAACCCCTTAACCCACCCCAAAACATCTAGAACCTCCCAAGCAGCCCCCCAAAAACATGCATAATACTGTTAGGCCTAACTTTCAACTGTGCGAAAACGCTCTCTGCAACTAGGGCTATGCCCAAACCCTCCTTTTCCACCATGGATTCTCTCCACACCACTTGCATCCTATATTAGACCTTCACAGCAATGCCCCCAAACCTCTCAATCCACCCGCAAAAAAAGTAGAACACCCCTAAACAGGCCAAAACCAAAAATGGAAAATGTCACACTTAGAAATTTTGAGGCCTACCTCAAAATCACTCCAAACGCGCTTTGCAGCTAGGCCCTAACTCCCCTTTTCCACCAGGGATTATCTTCAAACCACTTGCAATCAAAATTAGAGTATCCCAGCAGTGCTCCCAGAACCCCCAGACCACCCCCAAAAACCTAGAACCCCCCCAAACAGCCCCCCAAAAACACACAAGTGAGCTAAAAAGGAAAAACATTTTCACCATGGATTTTCTCCAAACCACATGCATCCGATAATAGACCTTCCCAGCAATGCCCCCAGACCTCTCAACCCACCCGCAAAAAAGTAGAACACCCCCAAACAGTCCAAAAGCAAAAATGTAAAATGGCACACTTAGAAAATGTGGGGCCTACCTCAAAATCACTCCAAATGCGCTCTGCAGCTAGGCCCTAACTTCCCTTTTCCACCATGGATCATCTTCAAACCACTTGCAATTAAAATGAGACTATCCCAGCAGTGCTCCCTGAACCCCCGGACCACCCCCAAAAACCTAGAACCCCCCAAACAGCCCCCCAAAAACACCCAAGTGAGTTAAAAAGGAAAAAAAATGTCATCATGGATTTTCTCCAAACCACTTGCATCTGATATTAGACCTTCCCAGCAATGCCCCCAGACCTCTCAACCCACCCACAAAAAAAGTAGAACAACCCCAAACAGGCCAAAAGCAAAAATGTAAAATGTCACACTTAGAAAATTTGAGGCCTACCTCAAAATCACTCCAAACGCGCTCTGCAGCTAGTCCCTAACTCCCCTTTTCCACCATGGATTTTCTTCAAACCACTTGTAATCAAAATTAGACTATCCCAGCAGTGCTCCCAGACCCCCCAGACGACCCCCAAAAACCTAGAACCCCCCCAAACAGCCCCTCAAAAACATGCAATACTGCTAGGCCTCAGTTTAAATTGTGCCAAAACACTGTCTGCAGCTATGCCCAAACCACCCTTTTCCCCTATGGATTTTCTTCAAACCACTTGCAATCAAAATTAGACTTTCCCAGCAGTGCTCCAAGACCCTCCGACCCACCCCAACAAATCTAGAACACCACCAAACAGCCCCCCAAAAACATGCAATACTGGTATATCCAAAACATGGCAAATTGCGCTGTTCACTAAAAATTGCTGTTTTCAGATTTCTACTACTTCGATCCTCTTGAAACTTACCTGGACTCTTGTTCCAGTGATTCCGAAGAATCTCAGCAAGGCAGAACAAAATCGAACCACTGCGCTCTTTGTAGAAGAAGAAGAAGAAGAAGGTGTACGACTAGTTTTCACTTTTCACCCAAACGCATACGCCCGCAAAACACCAAAAAAGCCAAAATTCAACCAATTCTGGGCCAAAGAACGCTAAACCCCCCTAAAACCTTGCCAAAATCATTATGAACGAGCCTGCATTGGGCCCTGAGCCCTAGACTCAGCGTGAAACCTACCAACTTAAACCCAAAAACCCTAGTAAATCGCACTGAACCCTAAACCCTAGATATGCTTTGTCTGTTTGTGTCAAAGAGCCTAGGTATGCTACATCAGGATGCTTCACTCAGTGGTGCCTGCCTTGATCGTCTGCATGGCCCTCCGGCAAGCGCTTGTGAGTGGGCAAGACAAATAATTTAGAGCCAGGTTGATGATCAGTGGCCATGGAGGCCTTTTCCTATACCAATACAGCAATGGGTTCTGATTAACAAAGACCTCTGTTGGGTCATCCATATAGGCCTGCGCCAGAGACTCAAGGTTCTCCACGGTTGCTCCACTTTGCGTACCATCTGTAGCCTTTGCAGCACTGGAACGAGCAAACCCTTGATGAGTTAGCCAATCTGCTTCCGACAATATTATGGCTGGGCCTGGTGCAGGTGAGGATGATGATACGGTTGCTGGTGTCGTTAACGGCTGTGAGGGAAAGTGACTCCCTTCGGCCACAGATTCAGAAGTGGAACTTGATGCCGGATGTCCTGCTGATTCAGTTGTACTTCTGCCGGCTCCTTGAATTTTCTGCCGCTCTTTTTTGAACCGAGTGGCTGACACAGCTAGCCAATGTTTGTACTTTGAAACATCTACTTCATCAAAAGGAATTAATTCTTTGCTGGCCACTGCCTTTTTGTACCGTGGATCCCGAATAGTGTCACGAATGTAATGTTGTTCTGTATGTATGTTTTTAAGCCTTTCATTGGCAACTAGGCGGCTTAATAACCACTCCGCCAACTGATATGCGTCTTGCTTTTCAGCATCATCTCGGAACGTTGAAGACACCGCCGTCAGTTGGTGCTCTAGCATGACCAACAATGGGATAGCTTTGCCCAAAGAACAGTCCTCTCTGCTGACTTCACACGTGAAGACCTCAAAAGGACTTAGCATGTCTGTCAAGCTTGCAACTAGCTTCCATTCGTCCAACTCTAGCCTCATGTCTTTCATAGTAGAACCAACTTTCTAGACATAATCATTTATTACCCCCCACTGCTCAGACAGACGCTCAAGCATGTAAAAGGTTGAGTTCCAATGTGTTGCCACCTCCTTGATGAGTCCTTTGACTGGCAGTCTTCGTTCATGTTGGATGCTCCTCAGCTCTTTCCGGGCCTTAAAAGAATGGCTGAAATGTGTGAAGATTCTTCGGCAGGTGGTCAGTAACTTGCTGACTGTGTTTTCTTTTTTCAAGAAATATTGCACCACGATGTTAATAATGTGCGCCAAACACGGCACTCTGAAATAGTCACCTTGCTGCATGGCCTTAACCATATTACTGCCATTATCCGTGGAAACATAACCAACAATGTGATTTCTTGGACACAGCAATTCATATACCATCCTATTAAACCCCTCCAAAAGGTTAGGTGCAGTATAAGTTTTCTCCATGGCAAACGTGACTAGCTTGAAAAATTGTGGCACTGTCAACACCTGCAGATAACTTGTCTCTAACCCCTGCAAAAGAGACCCAGTGTGCAGTGATGCACAAGTAATCAAGGGCTTGGCAACTGGTCCACAAGTCTGTTGTCAGGTGGATAGTGTGAACACCACTCTTATGCAAAGCTGCCCCAATCACCTCCAGCACATCTTGATGTAGTGCTGGAACCGCAACTCTGGCAAAATAGGACCGGCTAGGAACCTTCCATGTAGGGCAGACTGTTGCCACAAATTCTAGAAAACCCACCCCTTCCACGAAAGAAAAAGGGAGAAGGTCCAGAGCTAACATTTTAGCCAGCTTTGCGTTATAAAGACGTGCCATTGGGTGGTTGCGTTCCAATGGCACCTCCGACCAAAACATTCTGCTAATGGTGGGCTGGACCGTTTTACGTGATGATTATGATGACTTCTTCAAACCAGTTAGGCTCAGTGATGTACTTTTTCGCATTGGTGTCTCTCCCAGACTCTTAGGGGCAGATTTATGATAACTGGCGCATCCCCGGGGATGCGCCAGTTATTTTGCGCTGCTGCTCCGCCACCCATGGTGCGCCGCATATACAATGCGGCGCACCATGGGGCAAAAACGGCACAGATACGTGACGCATCTGTGCCGTAAAGGTGACGCATTGCTGGAGTTGCGTCGCAAGCGCGACACAGCTCCAGCAAGGCTCGGGGGTGCCCCATCTTTACAATGCTGCGTCAAGACCTACGCCTGCTTCATGCAGGCGCAGGGTTTTGAAGCAGCATTGGCCTGAAAGTGACTGAGTGAAATCTTATAGATTTCACTCAGCCACTTTTGCGATGCGCACCTGCCCCATAACGCCCACCCTGCGCCGGAACGCCCACAAGTGGCGCAGGGCTTTACAACGTGACGCATCTGCCTAGATGCGTCACGTTGTAAATGGGTCATAGGGATGCGCCACGTTTACGCCGCAGTTGCGTGACGCAAACGTGGCGCATTCCCGACATAAATCTGCCCCTTAGTGTGCTTCATACATGTTGCAGGGGTAGAGGGTGTGGGCGCTACCACTGCAGTGCTGCTGCCAGGGGTACTGGGTGTACCAGAAAAAATGTCTGTCGCTTCTTCACTTCCCCCCTGCACGATCAGCCCCTCGTCATCATCAGATGCAATATCAATGGATACATTTGGATTTGTTTTTCTTTTGGCTTCCTTGATCTCACTGGATAGTGCGGTGTTTTTTGAGATGACCTCTCTGGCATCCGGTACCATAGTTGGTACCACGCTTACCCCGACTAACTAATGTTTTACAAATCAAACAAACGACCATGTTTTCTGCATTTTGGCTAACACTAAAGAAGTCTCAAACTGGGGACTAGAGATGTCTGCTGGTGGTGGATGTGCTACTTTGAGTTTCAATGCCAGATGAAGTGGAGAATGGGCATGGCTGAATTTGTTTCTGTTGTTCACTTACAGCACCACTACTTGAGCTAATGGAGGTCGAGCTGGATGGAGGTCCCTGCCGGCCCTTCTGCCTAAAAAATATGGAAGCGGTAGGTCGTGTTGGTGTTGTAGTTAACTGCGTTGGTGGCGGTACCAGTGCCATGCCACCCACATCCCGCTCAACAGCCATTCGGGATAGGGTGAAAATGTCTGTCTACTGCATGCCCACTGAGAATGGAGTGACGACTGTGATGACTGGGTCATCGTCAGACTGTTCATCAGAAGCAAAAGACACCACTTCTTGTTCATCGTCATCACACATAAGTGGAAGCCTTGCGGGAACCTTCCTTTTAGGCTTAGCTACCTTTGTCGGCTCATGGCGTGCCTCACTCTCAGAGTGCATTGGTGGGTTCAAATCAAGATCAAGGTCATCAGAATGAAGGCGGCTTGAAGAAGAACTTGTAGTAGTAGTAGTAGCCCTCCTTGACCTTTTTCTTGCTGGGGATCTGGAAGACAATGGATCATCATCAGGAGGAGTGGCTTCCTCGGATGATACCTCCGCTTGAATATCAATTTCCTGATGTGCCCCTACTTCTGGAGGAACAAGCGTTGCAGGCAGTTGTGCCGCTCCATGAACCTCTACTTGCGCCTCTCCTTGCGCCTCTCGTAGGTGGTGCCACTTGCTTCTACTGCTCCTTCTTACTGGCAGTGGCACTGGCAACTTTTTTCGCGGAGGCGCTACGGCACCTTTCTCTGGGCCCATCTTCTTCAGATGTCAGAACAACAGGCCGCATTTGCACGAGTTGCAAAGTTGTTTTGTCTATTGCCACACGTGACGTCACGTGACGTTGTGCTGCACACACCGCTGCAGGACTTCTTCCTGGCACTGGTGGTTCTCTTGAGCACCTAAAAGCAATGGAAGCCAGAGGAACATCAGTTAAACATCCCAAAAAGTCAAAAAACACACAAAAACCACCACAATCCAATGCCATCCATGCCCTCAATCATGATTAAATTCAAGACACCCCACAGAAAGACTTGGTCCATGATCCACTCACTACCCCTGGGCCTAACGGATGAAAGCAAGGCAAACTGGGTGCAGGCTTGAGCACACTGCCAGGCTTCAAAATGGCCCCTTGACCCCCAGCCACATGGCCAGGCCCTGCCTGGACCAGGCCTCAAAATGCCCCCCACCCACATGGCGAGGCCCCAACAACACCCCAAAAAGTAAAAAAAAAACTACACAAAAATCACCACAATCCAATGCCATCCATGCCCTCAATGATGTTTAAATTCAAGACAACTCACAGAAAGACTTGGTCAATGCACCACTCACTACCCCGGGCCTACTGGCTAGTGTGGCTTTTACACGCACCTCAACATTAAAAAAAAATCCACATATAACAGTGAGTTATTCAATTCCATGACATAAATGATATTTAAGTTCAACAAAACTCATAGAAACAGTTGTATCATGCACCCACGACTAACCCTGGGCCCACTGCATACTGTGGCTAACCACAATATATATTTTTTAAAGTTGTGACAAAGTTTAACAATTGTAGTTGCAGCGACTGCAATGCCCCACGCAAACAACACCAGCTTACTTGTAAAATCTCAAATCCAAAAGTAATCCAAAAGTGATCCAAACAAAAAATCCTCAAATACAAATATCCAGCAGCAGCCACAAAAAGTAATCCTTCCAGCTCCAGATCCAAATGAAAAGTGACCAGGACATGGACAAAGCACTGGGAGGAGCCTGCAGGACCGGAACAGGAAGTTGGAGACTCTGGGGCACTTCATTCCTCCCGCCCCCCCCCAAAATGGACTCCTTGCACCAAAAAGTGCAGCCAAATGTCAATCTGAGGAGTTATTCTGATCAAAATCATCATTTTTAGGTATATGCAGTGGATTTCTTGTGCAGAATTGCAATTTTTGCAATTTCGGGAAAGCGAGCTGTTCAAAATCTCCCGCCGGAAGTCAGCTGCGCGCCGCATCTACGTGTTCAGCATTGTTTACTCCTGCGATGCGTGATCGCGGGCCCTTATGACGTACTCGCGTTGTCAAACTCTCGCTGTGCCAGATGGCGGGCCGCGATGATGTAATCGCGGTCGAAAAACTCTCGCGCGATCACGCAGCAAGATCCAAAATGGCGCAGCACATGCAAACCGGGAGGAAAAACAACTCGCCAAACTCAGAATCACGGTAAGTCAACGCAGCGCGCGCAATATTGTATTTTTCAAGCGCGACCAAGCAAAAAAATCCGCAGCTTGCGAATTTGCAGATTTTTGGACAAATTCGTGCGATATGTGGACAACGAATTTGCCAAAAATCCGCAAATTTCACAAACGAAACAGATTTTACGCCCATGCTTAGTATAATGTAACTCAGTGCTTTTCTATGGGAGAGCTAGCCTTGCCACAGTGAAAATGACTGGAGATTTTTCACTGCCAGGGCATATAAAATCTAAGTATATAAGACCAACTTTTAAGAATACAATGCACACTTCCCAATGGGCATTTAGGGCATACTTTTTGGGGACTTATAGGTATTAAAATGAAGGTTCAGGCCTGGCAAGTTTTATTTTGCCAGGTCAAATTGACAGTTTTAAAATGACCATGCTAGGCTTCGGTGGCAGGCTTAGAGCCATGTTTTCACTATATCATTGTAGTGGTGGCACTATCAGTGCTGCTGTCCACTAGTAAAAGTTAACTTACAGGCTCTGGGTACTCGGACTACCATATACTAGTGACTTACAGGTAAGTCAAATATGTCAATCAAGTATCAGCCAATTGCACAAACACTTTAGGGGTCAGAGCAAATACACTGGGCACTGAATGTCAGTGTCCCACTGCTCAGAGTCGCTAACTAAGCATTAAAGCTAGCAAAAAGTGGGGGCAAGAAAACAGGGTGATCGTGTAAAATGGGTATTTCCTCATGTAGAGGATTTGCAATTTTTCCCTTTCAGGAGTGACTCATAACAAAAAAGATGTAGAATCGCAGATGACAGGTGCAGGTATAATAATCCACATTTGTAAAGCGCAAACAATCACCCCTAAGGGTCTCTAGGCGCTGGGGGCCGTCGGGAAGATTAAGCAAGCTATTGCCCAGAGTCACATGGGGCTGAGCTAATCTGACACTGGCGCCAGGGATTGAAGCATGATCACCAGATTCCAGCATCAGTCACACCTCTCCTAGATATGAGGAGTAGGTCATGAGGATAGCCATGGGGAGGAGTGGATACCACTAGAAAGAGTCAGGGAATGTGGGCTATATTTTACACTTACTCCGTTTCCGAGCATGCGAGGACAACCTACTTTGTTAAAAAACATCCATGAAGGAGGTACCAAAATCAAAATGTGCTGGACTTGAACACTGGATGTTTGGGATACAATTACAACAAATGAAGCCCAACATCTTGTGAGCATGTTATTTACTCTCATTAGTGCTACACAGGTTCTGTACAGGCAGAAATGGGATTTTCTTTTTAGAGATCTGAATTCAAAGTATTTTAGTTGATGTTGAATTCACATCTCCAGATTACAAGGTCATCAGACTACATTTACCTTTAGAATGATGAAACATGGAATGGGGTAGATATCTTACAACTCCCAAATGGCTAGGCAAAGACAATGTTGAATATAGTGCTAGTCATTTTGGCCAAGCATTTTCAAGATCCTGACATTCCTATCCTGCCTCTCTTTCAAATGAAATTAATATATCCAAATGCCAAGTGTAGTAAGTTGTTTGCGCATGTTTACATGTGCTTAAGGGTCACCAGAGGCAGTCAGTATAATACAAATACATTGTGGTATAGTAATATTAGTAATGTTTGAATAGCCAATACTCATAGCAAATTGGGTCAATGTTAATGTGTTTTGCTCATGAGAAATGAATCAACATTTCAAAGTTGTGATGCATTAGTGAAAATGTGAGGGATGTAAAAAAAACACTGCTACTAGATAACTAGTGACACTCAAAAATAACTTGGTAGATAAATATTATATAAAGATGGGTACAGCTTATAAGGTGGTTTAAAACATAGGTGAACACTAATAAGTAAGAGACATGTTTCTCCACACAAGATATTGTGATTATTTTTATATTACATGTGCATTTTGACACCAGAATGTGCCAGTAACAGGAAAATTTAGTGAATACTTTTAATACGTTATGCCAGCCATGTGGTAATGTCATAGAGTTATATCCTGCACGTGCCACTTGGAGATGTCTTCCCCTCTCCCACTGGTGTGATATCACTCCGGAGCACTGAACCTGTCAGCTTGCCATGATGGCTACCTCAGCTAGCTTAAATTGAAAAAGAGTTCCCCTATGGGGAATATATAATGAGTTTAGTCTGCCTTGTTAGAAATTGAGGTTAATTGTTGGCAGAGGTATGCACCCTGTTCAAGTAGGGACCACAATACCAGCCAGCGTAATTCAGATATGCACCATAAATTAACATGTACTCACCCTCTGGTAGCTTGGCACAGAGCCGACAGGCTTAACTTAAGTGGCAATGTGTAAAGTATTTGTGCACACTATAATTACAGTAACACAGTGAAACCACAACAAGACTCCACATCAGTTTAGAAAAATAGACAATATCTATCTGATTAAAAAAAGACTAAAATGCCAAAAACCAATAAGTAGAAGTCGAGATATGATTTTTTAAAAATGAAATCCCAAAACAGTGTATGGACATCAATAGCGCTGAAAGGTTACTTGAAGACACAATATACCAAGGTAAATCCAAAGTTCAGGCTGACGGCGATGTAGGGCAGGCCAGCTTTGGGACTCAGACAGGTCCGCTGAATATGTGCCTGGGCTGGAGCAAGTACCGATTTTGAGAGCATGATGAGTCGTCATCGAACTGCGTAAAGGGGTTCCCTTGTCATGATCGAGTTCTGTTGAACTGCAGGTGCTGTGTCATCATTGAGTGGCTTTGGCGGTATGATCACTGTCATCATTGAACCACGCAGACCATTGTCATTGAGCGGCATCAGCAGTAGGATCACTGTCATCATTGAGCTTTGTCAACAGTACAAAAGCTGTCATCGATGAGTCACTGCGTTGTCATCGAAGGGCTGATCCTGCAAGATCGTATATGCATCAATGTAGAAAAGCTGCCAAAAACCCATTTCTGAGGCCCTAGACTGGAGTTGGCACCTCAGGCAAGGAAGGACTCACAGTTGTCACAGTCCAGCAGCTTGAGCAGGGTTGAAGGAAGTCTTTGATGGCCAAGAGACTTCAAGAACAGGAGGTAAGTCAGCAAGCCCTTGCAGAACCTGGGTGCAAGGATGTAGAGAATGGGTCCAGTCCTTCACACTCCCAGGCAAGAACCGGGAGGCAACAGGCAAACACAGCAAAGCAAGTAGCAAAGTGGCAGTCCCTCCTGTAGCGCATCAATTTGCGGACAGCAGGCCAACACAGCAATGCAGTTAGCAAATTGGCAGCCCCTCCTACAGCACAGCAGCTCTTCTACCTGGCAGACTGTCCTTGGTTCCAGCAAGTTCTGATTTGATGTTGTCATGGGTCCAGTACTCATACCCAAATGTGCCTATAGAGGGGGTGGAGCCATATAAAAGTTCTTTGAGGAGTGCAAAGTCTCAGGCTTCCCTTCCCTGGCTCCAGACTCACTACAGGGGGTTATGCAGCTTTTTGTGTGGGGACAGACACAGACCTAATCAGGTGCAAGTGTCAGCTCCTCCCTCCCAATCTACCTCAGACAGACCCATCAGCCTGGTGATGGGCCATCAGGATGCTAATGTCAAATCCCTTCTCCGTTTGTGTGACTTTCTAGAGGGAATGCACAAAATCCAGCTGTCACCCAGCCCAGACTTGTATTCAGAGACAGGTAGAGGCACAGAATGGATAAAGTAAGAAAATGCCAACTTTTTGAAAGTCGATTTTCAGACTTACAAGTTAAAATCAGACTTCACCATAGTTGTGAGTTTAAATTGTGAGTCCAGAGACACCAAACTCCAAATCTACATCTTTTCCCAATTGAAAATTATACTTTAAAGATGCTTTAAGGCAACCCCAATGTTAACCTATGGGAGAAATAGGCCTTGCAGTAAGGAAACACAAATGTAGTAGTTTTTCACTACCAGGACAAGTAAAACTCAAAGGTACATGTTCTACCTTTTAACCACATCGATGCTAGTGTTATTTTCCTCCTGTGCTGACCTCTTGGTTTTCCCATTGTTCATGACGACCTCAGCTCGTCATGAGTGTATGGAGGTGTACACCATGACGAGCTGAGCTCGTCATGAGCGTCCAAGGAGTTAAATACACTGCACCCTTCACATAGGGCTGTAGAGGGCCTACCTTAGGGGTGATTTATATATATTAAAAGGGAGGTGTTTAGACTTGGCAAGTAGGTTAACCTGCCAGGTCGAAACTAAGTGTGGGCGAAAAATCCGTTTCGCGGGCGAATTTGCTGATTATTGACGATTTCGCGATCCGCGAATCGCGCGCGAATTTACCCCATAATAATTACAAATTCGCAAGCTAATTATTATTGTGCTTGGTCGCGCTTGAAAAATACAATATCGCGCGCTTGGCGCTGTCTTACCGTGATTCTGAGTCCGCCGAGTTGTTTTTCTTCAGGTTTTACGCGTGCTGCGCCATTTTTGACCTTGCTGCGTGATCGCGCCAGAGTTTTTCGAACGCAATTACGTTATCGTGGCGTGCCATCTTGCACGGCTAGAGTTTGACAACGCGGGTATGTCATAAAAGCCGGCGACGGCGCGCAGCTGACTTCCGGCGGGAAATTTGAACAGCTTGCGTTCCCGAAATTGCAAAAATTGCCATTCTGCACAAGCGTCCACCGCAGGAAGCATAAACCTTGTGAAAATGATGATTTTGATCAGAATAACTCCTCAGATTGACATTTGACTGCACTTTTTGGTGCAGGAGTCAATTTTTTGGGGTGGGGTGGGGTAGGAGGAAGGAAGTGCCTCGGAGTCTCCAACTTCCTGTTCCGATCCAGCAGGCTCCTCCCAGTGCTTTGTGCATGTACTGGTCACATTTCATTTGGCTGTTGAGCTGGAAGGATTACTTTCTGTGACTGCTGCTGGAGTTGTATTTGAGGACTTTTTGGACTTTGGAGTTTGGATCACTTTTGGACTTGAGATTTTACAAGTAAGTTGGTGTTGTTTGTTTGAGGCATTGCAGTTGAGGCAACTACAATTCTAAAACTTTTTTCACAACTTTAACTAAATATATATTGTGGTGGGTAGCCACAGTATCCAGTAGGCCCAGGGTTAGTCATGGGTGCATGATACAACTGTTTCTGTGATTTATTTTTAACTTAATTCTCGTTTATGTCATGGAATTTTAGCTCACTGTTATATGTTGATTTTTTTAATTTTGGGGTGCCTGTAAAGCCTCACTAGGGAGTAGGCCCAGGTGGAGTGAGTGGTGCATGGGCCTAGTCTTTCTGTGGGGTGTCTTGAATTTAAACATCATTGAGGGCATGGATGGCATGGGATTGTGGTGATTTTTGAGTGTTTTTTTACTTTTTGGGGTGGTGTTGGGGCCTGGCCATGTGGGTGGGGGCCATTTTGAGGCCTGGGACAGGCAGGGCCTGGCCATGTGGTGGGGGTCAAGGGGCCATTTTTAAGCCAGGAAGTGCACTCAGGCCTGCATCCACTTTGCCTTGCTTTCAACCATTATGCCTAAAGGGTACTCAGTGGTGCATGGGCCTAGTCTTTCTGTGGGGTGTCTTGAATTTAAACATCATTGAGGGCATTTATGGCATGGGATTGTGGTGATTTTTGAGTGTTTTTTTACTTTTTGGGGTGGTGTTGGGGCCTGGCCATGTGGCTGGGGGGCATTTTGAGGCCTGGTACAGGCAGGGCCTGGCCCTGTGGTGGGGGTCAAGGGGCCATTTTTAACCCAGGAAGTGCACTCAGGCCTGCATCCACTTTGCCTTGCTTTCAACCATTATGCCCAAAGGGTACTCAGTGGTGCATGGGCCTAGTCTTTCTGTGAGGTGTCTTGAATTTAAACATCATTGAGGGCATGGATGGCAAGGGATTGTGGTGATTTTTGAGTGTTTTTTTTTACTTTTTGGGGTGGTGTTGGGGCCTGGCCATGTGGGTGGGGGCCATCTTGAGGCCTGGTACAGGCAGGGCCTGGCCATGTGGTGGGGGTCAAGAGGCCATTTTTAAGCCAGGCAGTGTGCTCATGCCTGCACCCAGTTTGCCTTGCTTTCAACCATTATACCCAGGGGTACTCAGTGGTGCATGGGCCTAGTCTTTCTGTGGGGTGTCTTGAATTTAAACATCAATGAGGGCAAGGATGGCATGGGATTGTAATGATTCTTGAGTGTGTTTCGACTTTTTGGGGTGTATTGGGGCCTGGCCATGTGGGTGGGGTCCATTTTGAGGCCTGGTACAGGCAGGGCTTGGCCATGTGGTGGGGGTCAAGGGGCCATTTTTAAGCCAGGAAGTGCACTCAGGCCTGCATCCACTTTGCCTTGCTTTCAACCATTATGCCTAAAGGGTACTCAGTGGTGCATGGGTCTAGTCTTTCTGTGGGGTGTCTTGAATTTAAACATCATTGAGGGCATTTATGGCATGGGATTGTGGTGATTTTTGAGTGTTTTTTTACTTTTTGGGGTGGCGTTGGGGCCTGGCCATGTGGGTGGGGGCCAATTTGAGGCCTGGTACAGGTAGGGCTTGGCCATGTGGTGGGGGTCAAGGGGCCATTTTTAAGCCAGGCAGTGTGCTCAGACCTGCACCCACTGTGCCTTGGTTTCAACCATTATGCCCAGGGGTACTCAGTGGTGCATGGGCCTAGTCTTTCTCTGGGGTGTCTTGAATTTAAACATCATTGAGGGCATGGATGGCATGGGATTGTGGTGATTTTTGAGTGTTTTTCGACTTTTTGGGGTGGTGTTGGGGCCTGGCCATGTGGGTGGGGGCCATTATGAGGCCTGGTAGAGGCAGGGCCTGCCCATGTGGTGGGGGTCAAGGGGCAATTTTTAAGCCAGGCAGTGTACTCAGGCCTGAACCCAGTTTGCCTTGATTTCAAACATTATGCCCAGGGGTACTCTGTGGTGCATGGGCCTAGTCTTTCTCTGGGGTGTCTTGATTTTAAACATCATTGAGGGCATGGATGGCATGGGATTGTGGTTATTTGTGAGTGTTTTTCGACTTTTTGGGGTGGTGTTGGGGCCTGGCCATGTGGGTGGGGGCCATTTTGAGGCCTGGTACAGGCAGGGCCTGGCCATGTGGTGGGGGCCATTTTGAAGCCAGGCAGTGTGCTCAGGCCTGCACCCACTTTGCCTTGCTTTCAAACATTATGCCCGGGGGGGTACTCAGTGGTGCATGGGCCTAGTCTTTCTCTGGGGTATCTTGAATTTAAACATCTTTGAGGGCATGGATGGCATGGGATTGTGGTGATTTGTGAGTGTTTTTCAACTTTTTGGGGTGGTGTTGGGGCCTGGCCATGTGGGTGGGGGCCATTTTGAGGCCTGGTACAGGCAGGGCCTGGACATGTGGTGGGGGCCATTTTGAAGCCAGGCAGTGTGCTCAGGCCTGCACCCACTTTGCCTTACTTTCAACCATTATGCCCAGGGGTACTCAGTGGTGCATGGGACTAGTCTTTCTCTGGGGTATCTTGAATTTAAACATCATTGAGGGCATGGATGGCAGGGGATTCTGGTGTTTTTTGAGTATTTTTTGACTTTTTGGGGTGGTGTTGGGGCCTGGCCATGTGGGTGGGGGCCCAGGGGTACTCAGTGGTGCATGGGCCTAGTCTTTCTCTGGGGTGTCTTGAATTTAAACATCATTGAGGGCATGGATGGCATAGGATTGTGGTGATTTTTGAGTGTTTTTTGACTTTTTGGGGTGGTGTTGGGGCCTGGGCATGTGGGTGGGGGCCATTTTGAGGCCTGGTACAGGCAGGGCCTGGCCATGTGGTGGGGGTTAAGGGGCCATTTTTAAGCCAGGCAGTGTGCTCAGGCCTGCACCCACTTTGCCTTGATTTCAACCATTATGCCCAAGGGGTACTCAGTGGTGCATGGGCCTAGTGTTTTGTGGTGATTTGTGAGTGTTTTTCGACTTTTTGGGGTGTATATCTGATGTTTCTCTGGCTTCCATTGCTTTTAGGTGCACAAGAGATCCACCAGTGCCAGGAAGAAGTCCTGCAGCGGTGTGTGTAGCACAAAGTCACGTGACGTCACGTGTGGCTACAGACAAGACAACTCTGCAACCTGTGCAACTGCGGCCTGCTCTTCTGACATCTCAAGCAGATGGCACAAAGAAAGTTGGCTATAGCGCCACAACGAAAAAAGTTGATAGTGCCACTTCCAGTAAGAAGGAGCAGAAGAAGCAATTGGCTCCACCTACCAAGAAGACTGGTGTGCCCACCGAAACCTTTTTGGGGGAAAAAAACTACGCCTGTAGCAGCAGCGGTGTCCGCCGTGGACCAAGCTAGAAGCAGCACCTCCGCTTCATTGGGCTCAGTGCCACCACGCCAAGTTAGGTCCAAGACCACTATGAGTGCTGCTGCGGCAGCCACTTTGGTTGTTGAATCACCATCGACCAGTGATATTGGCTCATCAAAAGAAAGTACCATCCAATCAACGCCGGGTGTAACTCAGCTGACGAGTGTTCAACTACCACAGCCACAAACACAGGTGCAAGTAGTCCAAGCGCAAGTACATGGGCAAGGACAGGCGCAAGTACTGCCGCAAGGAGAGGTGCAAGTAGAGGCGCAAGTACAGCCGCAAGGAGAGCGGCAAGGAGAGGCGCATGGACAGGTGCATGGAGAGGTGCGACTAGAGGTTCATGGAGCGGCAAAACTGCCTATAATGCTTGTTCCTCCAGAAGTAGGGGCACATCAGGAATTTGTTATTCAAGAGGAGGTATCACCTGAGGAAGCCACTCCTCCTGATGATGATTCATTGTCTTCCAGATCCCCAGCAAGAAAAAGGTCAAGGAGGGCTACTACTACTACTACAAGATCTTCTTCAAGCCCCCTTCCTTCTGATGACCTTGATCCTGATTGGAACCCACAAATGTAGTCTGAGAGTGAGGCATGCCATGATGAGTCGACAAAGGTAGCTAAGCCTAAAAGGAAGGCTCCCGCAAAGCTTCGACTTATGGCTGATGACGACGAACAAGAAGTGGTGTCTTCTGCTGCTGATGAACAGTCTGACGATGACCCAATCATCACAGTCGTCACTCCAGCCCCAGCAGGCATGCAGCAGACAGACATTTTCACCCTAGCCCGAATGGCTGCTGAGCGGGATATGGGCGGCATGGCACTGGTATCACCACTGTCAACTACAACACCAACACGACCTACAGCTCCCATCTTTTTTAGTCAGAAGGGCTCCATCCAGCTCGACCTCAAGTAGTCGTGCTGTAAGTGAACAACAGAAACGAATTCAGCCACGCCCATCCTCCACTTCATCTGGCATTGAAAGTCAAAGTAGCACCTCCACCTTCAGCAGACATCACCAGTCCCCAGTTTGGGGCTTCTTTACTGTTAGCGCAAAGGCGGAAAACATGGTTGTTTGTTCGATTTGTAAAGTATCCGTTAGTCAGGGTAAGCTTGGTACCATCTATGGTACCGGAGGCCAGAGAGGTCATCTCAAGCAACACCACACTATCATTTGGGAAGCATACATGAGGAAGATCGAGGAAGGCAAAAGAAAAACAAATCCAAATGTAACTTGATATTGCATCTGACGATGACGAGAATCTGATCGTGCAGGGGGGAAGTGAAGAAGCGACAGACAGTTTTTCTGGTACACCCAGTTCTGCTGGCAGCAGCACTGCAGTGGTATCGCCCTCTACCCCTGCAACATCTATGAGGCACACAAACAGTATTGTAGAGACACCAATGCGAAAAACTACATCAATGGGCCTAACTTCTTTGAAGACGTCATCATCATCATCATCGCGTAAAATGATCCAGCCCACCATTCGCCGATTGTTCTGGTCGGAGGCGCCATTTGAACGCAACCACCTAACGGTACGTCTGTATAACGCATAGCTGGCTAAAATGCTTGCGCTGGACCTTCTCACTTTTTCTTTCGTGGAAGGGGTGGGTTTTTTAGAATTAGTGGCAACAGTCTGCCCTAAATGGAAGGTTCCTAGCCGGTCCTATTTTGCCAGAGTTGCGGTTCTAGCACTACATCAAGATGTGCTTGAGGTGATTGGGGCAGCTTTGCAGAAGAGTGCTGTTCACACTATCCACTTGACAACAGACATGTGGACCAGTTGCCAAGCCCTTGATTACATGTGCATCACTGCACACTGGGTCTCTTTTGCAGGGTCTATTGCAGGGGTTAGAGACAAGTCAAGTGCAGTTGTTGACCTGGACACAGTTTTTCAAGCTACTCGGAAACATGCAACATTAGACATGTTTGCCATGGAGAAAACTCATACTGCAAAAAACATTTTTGATGACTTTAACAGTAGGGTCTCTGAATGGATGCAACCAAGAAATCGCATAGGTGGTTATGTTTCCACGGATAATGGCAGTAATATAGTTAAGGCCATGCAGGACGGTGAATATTTCAGAGTGCCCTGTTTGGCGCACTGTATAAACCTGGTTGTTCAAGATTTCTTGAAAACTGAAAACCAAGTCAAGAAGTTACTGTCTACCTGCCGAAGAATCTGCACACATTTCAGCCATTCTTTTAAGGCCCGAAGCAGCTGAGGAGCATTCAACTTGAGCGTAAAGTGCCAGACAAAGGACTCATCCAGGGTGTGGCAACACGTTGGAACTCAACCTTTTACATGCTTGAGCGTCTGTTTGAGCAGTGCATGGTAATCAATGACTATATCTTTACAGTAGGTTCTATTGACCTGAGGCTAGAGTTGGAGGAATGGCAGCTAGTTAAAAGCCTGACAGACATGCTTCGTCCTTTTGAGGTCTTCACGCGTGAAGTCAGCAGGGAGGACTGTTCTTTGAGCAAAGCTATCCCATTGTTGCGCATGCTAGAGCACCAACTGAAGGCAGTGTCTTCAACGTTGAGAGATGATGGTGGAAAGCAAGCTGCATAACAGTTGGCGGAGAACTTATTAAGCCGCCTAGTTGCCAATGAAAGGCTTCAAAAGAAACATACAGAACAACATTACATTCGTGCCACTATTCTGGATCCACGGCACAAAAAGGCAGTGGCCATCAAAGCATTCATTCCTTTTGATGAGACATTGGAGAGCTGGGTCAGCCAGTCGATTCAAAATAGATCAGCAGAAAATTCAAGGAGCCGTCAGAAGTCCAACTGAATCAGCAGGCGATCCAGCGTTAAGTTCCACTTTTGAATCTGTGGGCGAAGGAAGTAACTTTCCCTCACAGCCATTAACGACACCAGCAGCAACCCTATCATCATCCTCACCTGCACCAGGCCAAGACATAATATTGTCGGAAGCGGATTGACTAACTCATCAAGAGTTTGTTCGTCCCAGTGCTGAGAAGGCCACAGATGGTACGCAAAGTGGAGCAACCATGGAGAACCTTGAGTTGATGATGCAGGCCTATCTGGATGACCAAACACAGGTCTTTGTTACTACGAACCCATTGCTGTATTGGTGCAGGAAAATGGCTCTATGGCCAATGATCACCGACCTGGCTCTAAATTATTTGTCTTGCCCACTCACAAGTGTCTTCTGAACATGTTTTCAGTGCTGCTGGTGCCATTGTAACTTCAAAAAGGTCCCGCCTCTTGGCCAAAAATGTGGAGAGGTTAACACTGATCAAGATGAATCAGCACGTGATACCACCAGATTACAAAGTACGTGAATGCATGCAAGAAGATGAGGACACCGACTTAGGTGACGGAAGTTCTTTTCTGTTACCTGACCTACTCCCCCTCTCAATTCATGGAGTTGGAGGACGAGCTCCACTTCCCTGACACCGAGCCCGAGCCCTGAAAATGACTTCCTTTTTTTGTGCTTATTCACTTTTATTCCTGTGTGTCTTTCTTTGTTTGTCAACTTTTACCACAACAAAACTCTAATCACCTAATCACAACAAGTCCATCAGCAGCACTGTCTTCACAAGTTCACAACTCAATCATGCTTCTTTATACTCCTCCTCCAGACTCCCCCTATCCATTTCCCTCAAGGCAGATGGATGGATTACGACGAGTCCCCTCAAGTGGGACTGAAATTACTGACTGACTACATGCTTGCTGATTGCTGACAGAGTTACTTTTGATATTGACAGGAGAGGCCACCCTGTGGGCCCTCACTTTCCGAAGAAGATGCGGACAAAAAGTAGAACAGGTAATGAATAATTGAGAAGATGGCATGCAGTGGACAGCAATGGCTGTCTGGCTCTGATGAAACCAATTGCTCTTTGTTTTTTGTACATGAAATGATGATTCATATGTCTTGTCTTAGTTATTATTTAATCTTTCACACAGTTATTGTAACTCATGTCAACAACTCTGTTTTTTACCTTGTTTAATTAAAATTGTACTGCAAATTCAGGGGCCACTATATTGTATTTCACAAAATATGCAAAATGTCCTTGGAGCTGACTCACTTGCCAATATACCATGATGATTGATTAAATAATATATCTTTTTTCTTTACAGTCACTCACTGGGATGGATGGATCATCAGCGTCGATTTACGGAAGAACTATGGCCAATGCATGAGTGGCAAACAAGTAAACCAGTCTACAACAACTACTACAGCAGGACTACATGTCTGTCTATTCGTGGTGTGTATTGGTCGAGGGTGAGGCAGTGTACTGTTGTTGTTATGCCAGGCAGAGTCCACTCCAGACAGCAGTTAATGTAAAATTGGGGCTATGTGGCTTGCTGCGTACAGTTAGATATGCTTTGTCTGTCTGACAAAGAGCCTAGGTATGCTACATCAGGTTGCTTCACTCAGTGGTGCCTGCCTTGACCATCTGCGTGGCACTGCCTCAAACTTGGGCCAAACATCTGTTATGTTTGCAAAATGTGCTGTTTTTTGGTATTTCGCAAATCTCGCGAAAGTACCGAAAAATCGCAAATTCTTGAGCGGAACGGATTTTTGGCCCATGCTTGTGGCAGGGCCATGCAGACGGTCAAGGCAGGCACCACTGAGTGAAGCATCCTCCAGATGTAGCATACCTAGGCTCTTTAACATAGACAGACAAAGCATATCTACGCATTTAGGGTTCAGTGCGTTTTACTAGGGTTTTTGGGTTTAAGTTGGTATGGTTCACGCTGATTCTTGGGCTAGGGCCTGATGCAGGCTCGTTCATAATGATGTTGGCAATGTTTTAGGGGAGTTTGGTGTTCTTTGGTCACGAATTGGCAGAAGTTTGGCCTTTTCGGGTGTTTTGCGGGCACGTGTGTTTGGGTGAAAACTAAGTGAAAACTAGTCGTAGACCTTCTTCTTCTTCTTCTTCTTCAAAGAGTGCATTGGTTCGATTTTGTTCTGCCTTGCTGAGATTCTTGTGAATCGCTGGAACAAGTGACTGTCCAGGTGAGTTTCAAGAGGATCAAAGTAGTGGAAGTGCTGAAAACAGCAATGTTTTGTGAACAGCGCAATTTGCCATGTTTTGAATATACCAGTATTGCATTTGGGGGGCTGTTTAGGAGTGTTCTAGATTTGTGGGGGAGGGTGTGGGGGACTGGGGGTCTGGGACCACTGCTGGGATAGCATAATTTTTATTGAAAGTGATCTGAAGAATATCCATGGTGGGAAAGAGGAGTTAGGGCCTAGCTGCAGAGCACGTTTGGACCGATGTTTACTGGTTGGCTGAAAACTTTCTAAGTATGAGTTATTGCATTTTTGCTTTTTGCCTGTTTAGGGGTGTTCTGTTTTTTTGGGGGTAGCTGCAGGGGTCTGGGGGCATAGCGCGGAAGGTCTAATATCAGAATCAAGTGTTTTGGCCCAAATCTATGGTGAAAAAGTTTTTGCATTTTTGCTCACTTGCCTGTGTTTGGGGTGCTGTTTGGGGGCTTCCTGGTTTTTATGGGTGGGTTTTGGGGTCTGGGAGCACTGCTGGCACAGTCTAATGTTGATTGCATTTGTTTTTTTTCAGGAAATCCATGGTGTAAAGGGGAGTTAGGGCCTAGCTGCACAGTGTATTTGGACTGAATTGAAGGTAGGCCCATTTTTGCTTTATGCCTGTTTGGGGGTGTTCTGCTTCTTGCGGGTAACTGCAGGGGTCTGGGGGCATAGCTCGGAAGGTCTAATATCGGAATCAAGTGTTTTGGACAAAATCCATGGTGAAAAAGTTTTTGCGTTTTTACTCACTTGCCTGTCTTTGAGGTGCTGTTTGGGGGTCTTTCAGGTTTTTGTGGGTGAGTTTGGGGGTCTGGGAGCACTGCTGGTACAGTCTAATGTTGATTGCATTTGTTTTTCAGGAAATCCATGGTGGAAAAGGGGAGTTAGGGCCTAGCTGCACAGCGCATTTGGACTGAATTCCAGGTAGGCCCGAAATTTGCTTAGCTGCACAGCGCATTTGGACTGAATTCCAGGTAGGCCCGAAATTTGCTAAGTCTCACTTTTTGTATTTTTGCTTTTTGCCTGTTTGGGGGTGTTAAACTTGTTTCTGCCTGGGTTGACGGGTCTGGGGGCATTGCTGTGAAGGTCTAATACCGGATAAAAGTGGTTTGGAGAAAATCGGAGGTGAAAAGGTTTTTCCATTTTCAGGCATTTCGCTCACTTTAGCATTTTTGCGGGGCTGTTTGGGTGGGTTCTTGGTGTTTGTGGGTGGGTTTTGGGGTCTTGGAGCAACGCTGGGTATGGATACTTTTGATTGCAAGAGGTTTGAAGAAAATCCATGGTGGCAAAGGGGAGTTAGGGCCTAGTTGAAGAAAGCGTTTGACACTATTTTAAACTTCGAGTTAGCAGTATTGCATGTGTTTGGGGGTGTTCCAGATTTTGGCAACTGGGTTCTGGGGTCTATTCTTGCAGCACTTGTCGAAAAATGTCTAATTTTGGTTGCAATTGGTTTGAAAAAAATCCATTGTGGGAAAGGAGGGATTTGGGCCTACTTTATTTTCAAAGTACGTTTTGTCACCATTTTCCACTAGGCCACAGACAGGTAGCAGTATTGCACGTTTTTTGTCGTCTGATTGGTTGTATTCTACATTTTAGTGTCTGTGTTTAACGGTCTGGGAGCACTGCTGGGAAGGTCTAATTGTGTTCTAAAATCGTAGTTTACACTACACCTAACTTGAGGGGAAAGATCCGCAAAATTTGCCCATACTTACTAATCCTTCAAAAGGAGACTCAGAGTACGCCCTTTCGAAACTATTGTACTGTCGATTCTGAAACTGAAAGTGTGAATTTTTGCACTACATAGCGTACGTACCTTATATTTTTTTCTCAGTTGTGTTTTAATATCTTCCTGTTTTTGCATCAACATTTACAGGGCGGCTTTTACCCTGTGCAATGGAAAAAAGGATGAAGTCAGGCTTCACATTAGCGACCCGCAATTCAGCATCCGCCAGGCAGGCAGTGGACAGGGTGTCTTCTGGTCACCAACATTGATCGACAGAGCGTCAGATGGAATGGAGGAATACCGCAAATAAGAGGAATGGCTTGATGCATGCAACTTCCCAAATTCAACAGGACAAGTACAACAACATACAGTAACAGTATCCATTCATTTCTACTTATCTTTTAAGTAATGTTATTGCTGTGAACTTCAATGAGTGTGACTCTGCATTTCTTTGCTCTCTTCTTCTAAATTCATCTCTCCAGCCATTGTATAGTTTTACTTTGCTATTTTTCAAACTAATTTAATGAACGAAGTGTTTCTCTGAGTGCTGAGATGGGCAAAAACGCATAATGACTGCAGCCCTGTACTGTCGCATTCTTTCATTTATTATAAAGTACTACTTAGTTTAAGTAACCTAACCATCCATTGAGCAATCAACTTCATGCCTGCAGAAGTGCATGCACTTCCTTTATGTCCCTTAAAATATTTATGTATATCTTAGTATCCAAAGATTTGTTTATCTTCATTTGTTGTTTCTCCATGCTGTGTTTTTTTTCCTCTCTCAACAAACCTTTCCCAAAAAAACCCAAAAACACATGGCTTGGTAGATCGGACTGGACTGTTCCCATGAGGCACAGGGTCAGAGCTGATTTGCATATAGCCAGTGTTTAACCCAGGGTGGTGTTAAGTGTAAAAAAACGATGGATTTAGGCCCAGATCCTTGTACTGGGGTAAATGTATGACATTGTTCTACATTCTGTCCATCCACTGTGTTTTTTGCATTTTTCACCCCGAGTGTGCTGGGTATACTCAGATGTGAGTCCCAGGCTCTCCACACCACTGAAGTCAAGCTATCCAGGCTGATGAAGGCTGATAGCCAGAAACCGGTCCTTGGATGCTTGATTCCGGTCTGGGAAAGACATGGCTTGGTAGTTCGGACTGGACTGTTCCCATGAGGCACAGGGTCAGAGCTGATTTGCATACAGACAGTTGAGGTTCCGTGAGGAATCGTAATGACGTTTTGGGCATGTTCGAATATGGACGAGTTTGGTATCTACGAACCGCAAATGACGAGTTCAGTAGGTGTACGCGTTTTCGCTACACTACTTGGAAGGGTTCGTCTTATTAGTGGGTTTTTCCATCTGAACCTTCGGGTTCCATTTTAGATACGGCATCCATTTTGTTTCTTGCCCTCACGTAGCCGGCGAACGGACAAATGTTCGCTTCATGACCCTGGGTTTCCCAAGCTCTTGCGGAAGATGCATATTCCTTTGAATGTGCTTTTATGACTAGGGGGGTGACACGGCAAAGGCAGATGGCTCCGCTTGAGGCTCATCTTGCCGTGCCGGTCTATTGTTTCAGCCTTGCATGCGTTAGGCTCGAATCCTTTGATCCTGTGATCACGCTTCCGATATTGCCCCCTACACTCTTTTCAATCTGTTGTCAGTCTTTGTCTTCCTTGCACCTGTTTCTGTCTCTTCTTTTAGTCATTTACAGCTAGAATGGAATGTGCCTAATGGTGGGATAACGTGCTTTTACAGTTGGGAACCGGCAATGTTACTGTAATTATGTTCTGGGCTTCTGAAAACATGAATGCAGTCCTTTTGAAGTTTACTGTGGGAACTGAGTTGTAACCTTTTGTTCGCCATGTTGTGCAATGACGAAAATGTGTATAAAAGGAGCGATCCACTTTTTGCAATTCGAAGCAGACTCTCAGAACCTACACTCTGTTGTACTTCTAGCGATTTCTGAATCCCTGCAGTAAATAAACGCTGATCTTTGACGCCGAAGGAAGTGTCCCGTGTCTCTGTGATTTGTACGCCGGAACAGGTAACCCACGAAGGTTTCAGGTGTTGTTCCCTGGCACCGCTGGGCCTTAAATTAGCCCAGTCCTTCAGTTGGCGCCCAACTTTGGGCGACATCAGCGGTACCGGTCCAAAGCCTGTCGATCGCGAGGAACTTCGTGTGAAATCTCCGAGGGAAGGTGCACCCCGCTTCATCGATCCTGCTGTCGAAATAAGTGGTCCGAAGATTTTTCCCGCGAAGATTCCCGCCTCCTGACGGCTGCGACGGACTGATGCCCTGACTGTCGACCTGTTTTGGCGCCTGGCGTAGTCCTTTGTACGGCGAGAAGATTGACGGGCCTTCCTGGTGACGCCATTGTCCTTTCAGTTAAGTATTTGTGGGTCGCTCCCAATCCTTAGTTTAATTCTTTGGTCACTTTTTGTGACATTTGCTTCGTATTCTGATACTTGGTTGTTGTTGTCGAAACTTGGTTGTTTGCATGGTTCCATTGCATTTGTGGTTCTTAGTCGATGATTCTTAGTTGTTGGGTTTTTCTTTGACAATTGCAATTGCCAAAAACCGAGGGTCTCGTATTTTTGCGAGGATATCATAATTCGATAACCCTTGAAGTTTGTAAACTCGGTTATTGTGCACGATGCCTGGCCGTAGTATTTTGTTTGGTTTCCTTAAATGTTGCAACACGGATTCCCGGTTGGAGGACTCATGTCCGATACCTCCAGTTGGAACTCCGATTTATGAGCTCTATAGTCGACATGGAGTGGACCCTATTGTACATAATGAATGTTGGATCCATTATACGAAAAACTATGGTGTCCTTAGTTGGCCACCCCATGGTAGTTTTGCAACTGAGATTTTAGATAATCTCGAAGCAAAATTGTTTAAAAAGAAAGCTAGGCCAGCAATGTTTGATTCCTTCCGGTTATGGCGCAAAGAGGCCAGACAGAAAGAAATCAAACAGATTAAGAAAAGTAAGAAAGACGGTATCATTACGATGATGCAAAGTGCAGAACAGTATCAGCAAGACAAAGAAGAGAAGGAAACAGAAGTTACTACCAGATTGCATCGTATGGCGGTGGATAAATGTTATCCGGTTTTACCGTCAAGTTCTGAAAAGAAGGGAGAAGAATTGAAAGAGGATCCTTTTTTATCCTATTTATTAAAATCACCACGTCCTTATGTACAGGGTACTGCAGCCCCTGTAGTTCCTCCTGTTCCTCCGCCTGTTGTTCCGCCTCTGCTGGTCAGCCTGTCGTTGGTCCTGGTCTTCCGAATCCCCTTGTTCCTCAAGTGGGCCCAGCTCCTTTAACTTCCCTTCTTCCTACTGCTCCTCTACCTTCTCAGTCTATTGTTACTACTACTCCTGCTATCTTGGCTACTCCTACTGCTCCTGCGTTTTCTCCTAATAGCGTTGCTCCTGTTCTTTTTTCTTCTACCCCTTCTGCTCGTAATCGTATACCTAATTCTGTGGCTACTCTCTATTCTCCACTTTTCGGATCGTTTTTCGAATCCGATGTCTCTGAAATCTCTCAGAGGCGAAGTCAAATGCCTGGTGGTAGGGAGAGTGAGACGTTAGTCACTATGGCGCGTAGGTGGATTAGACATCCTGCTAAGTACACTCCGCGCATAGTTTTCGATACATTTTCTCAGTTTAATGAGCCCACACAAAGATTCGTGTTTGAGGAGATGTGCAAATCCTTGAGAGAAGAGTGGGATAATGATGACCTAGATAACGTACCGCCCGATTTGACTGAACTCCAGTGTCAGTTCTCGAACGGTATGATTGTAGGTGGTGATGTACGACGTGCATTAGAGCGTTTGTTAGCCTTTCGATCCACAGTGCCTTCTCGAGTGTCGTTTGACGACGACTCCGATGATTCGAAAGCACAATCTGGTCAGTATCCCATGCGAGAAGTTCCCCCAGTGTGGATGCCAGGTAATGCTGCTGCTAACCCTCCAATTTTGCCACACTTCCAGAGAGTTTGGATACACCTCCCATGGAAGCGATCAGAAGTTTTGCAGGTGAAACAATCTTTGCCTGACCCCCGGAAGAATCCAGCAGGTTATTAAAAGGAGCTATCCCAACTCGTGGATGCTTATATTATGAACCTTGCTGATATTGATATGTTGTTTGGTAACGTAGTACCGCAACCGATTTGGGCAAAAATTTGTCAGGAGAATCATGCAGCTGAGTTAGGTGGTGATTGGGCTGCTCTTGTAGCGGCTGATGGGCGGCAAGTTGGTGGGGCTAAGCCTGAACAGTTAATTACGGATTTGCCCCAAAGAATTATTACGCTCATGAAAACGCTTATGCCAGCGATGAGGGTGAACTGGGATAAATTGTCTGCTTGCAAACAAAAGAAAGATGAGAGTGTCTCCGATTTCTTTACTAGATTTGAGGAGGCATTTATCGATCATAGTGGTCAGGATATGAGCACTGAGGGAGGTCAGCGACTGTTTGTCGATAAATTTGTGTTAAATCTGTTGCCTGAGCTATGTAACAAATTAAAAAATTCTGAAAGTGCATGGGCTGTTTCAACCACAGCGCAAATATTAGCGACGGCTCAATATTATGAAAATAGAGAAAAAGAAGAGAATGATCGTGCAGATAAGAAAACGAAGGAGCTGAAAACTAAGGTTTTATTGCAGCAAGCGTATCCTCCACGCTCGAATCAAAATGACTCGCAACAGCAATATCGACCGCAAGCGCAGTCTTCTAGGATGCAGTCGCGCTCTGACTCTTCTGCATCCAGATCTATGCTCGGGTATAATCAGTGTGCATATTGTAGAGGTGAGGGCCATTTAAAGTTCAATTGCCCTGTTTTACGTGACCGAACGGATGGTGTCGCGGTTTGAGGAGGTCGTGGTGGCCATCAGCAGGCATCTCGAGGTAGAGGTCGTGGCACCTCTCGAAATCAAAATGAGCGTTCTGTTCCTTCATCGGATACGGACAATTCTTTTGATCAGCGAAATACATCGTCTGGTAGATCTGCACAGTATCATGTGGATGACTATTATGTCGAGCATGAGATTGGTGTAGACAACAATTACTAGGACAGCCATAGACAAAGAGAGGGAGTCGTATCAGTTCCGGTTGATCAGAGAGGGCCTTACGTCGCAGTTGCCACATCGGGCGTAGTTGAGCCTTTTCTGTTGGACACTGGTGCAGCAAAAAGTTCCATCATGCATTCGAAACTCCCTGGCGCACCTTTGTCTGGCTTAACGAATGTTTCCGTTGGATTCTCTGGCGCCCCGGTTAGCAATCCAGTTTCTAGCCCTTTGTCCCTTATGATCGGGCCACGTGAGCTAGAGGTTCCTTTGATTTTAACTACTGGTTGTGGTGAGAATCTTTTGGGTCTGGATTTGTTGAAGTGGTTATATGCGACTCTGTATTGCTCTCCTATGGGAGTGGAGCTTACATTAGGTCAGAGAGTGATCTCTCCTATGTACTTGTCAACTGATAAGCTCCCACCGGAATTGAGTTCCCTTCCTGAGTCTTTATGGGCAACTGGTCCCAATGATGTGGGCCTATTGGACATACCACCTTATGTAGTCCAATTGAAATCAAATGTGAGATTACCACGTATTCCCCAGTATCGTATCTCTCTTGATGGTGAGCAAGCATTATTAGCGATCATTTATGATTTAATCGACAAGGATGTGATCGAAGAAACTCGGGGATATGTGTGTAATAGTCCGGTGTTACCCATTCTGAAACGAACTGACCCATCTAAGCCTCCTGTGTACCGTTTTGTCATTGATTTGAGAGAAGTAAATAACATTGTGATTCCACAGTTTCCAGTGGTGCCTGACATTACAGCTTTGTTGACCCTGATTCCAGCCTCTGCTTCCTGGTTTTCGGTGATCGACCTGAAGAATGCTTTCTTTAGCACTCCGATTGCTGAGGAAAGCAGAGATCTATTCGGCTTCTCATTAGGTGGTCGCAGCTTCAGGTTTAAACGCGCACCTCAGGGCTACTGTGAGAGTCCATCGATCTACAGTCAAGCCCTTGAGAGTCAACTTGATACGTTTGTGTTACCTGCTGGTGCGGCCCTGATTCAGTACGTTGATGATCTGTTAGTGGCTGCTGATACTGAGCAAATTTGCAAAGCTGCTACAGTATCGCTGTTAGAGCATCTATGTGACTTACATCACAAGGTGTCACCTTCTAAGCTGCAGTATTGTTGTCAAGAAGTAACCTATTTAGGTCACTTATTGTCAAAGGAGGGAAGAAGGTTGACCCCAGAAAGAATTGCAGCAATTGCTCTAATGACTGTGCCGACAACTCAGAGAGATGTACGTGCCTTTCTAGGTATTACGTCATACTTCAGGCAATGGATTCCAAACTTTTCATTGTTAGCGAAGCCATTGTTAGCTCTCACGTGCAAGGATGTTCCGACTCCTTTGCCATGGACCGAAGAATGTCAGAAAAGTTTTTCTGAACTGCGTGATGCGTTGTGTTCGGCTCCTGTGTTAGGTACTCCTGATTACAGTAAGCCGTTTACACTATACGTTCACGAGAGAGAAGGTTGTGCATTGAGTGTTTTGACGCAACAATTTGGCGGCAAACAGCGTCCATGTGCATATTTTTCCTCGACCTTAGACCCAGTAGCTAGAGCATTGCCGAGTTGTCTAAGGGCGACAGCGGCGGCTGCGGTGTCCATTCGACCGTCCGCAGGTCTGGTCATGGATAATATGCTTACAGTGATGGTTCCGCATGCAGTTGACACTCTCTTGAATCGAACGAAAACTCAACACTTGACGAGCGCAAGGTTGTCCGGTTATGAGTTGACACTTTTGGCAAGTCATTTACAGATAAAACGTTGTAATGTGCTGAATCCAGCGACATTGTTGCCGATTCATATGGAATCAGATGATGTAGTACCACATGATTGTTATTTAAGAACTGAAGAAGAAACGAAGGGTCGTATTGACCTGAAAAACACTCCATTGGTAGATCCCGATGGTACTTTGTATGTTGATGGTTCATGCTTCAAGTTGCCGAATGGCGATGTGACGACTGCGTATGCTGTAGTGACGTTGAGTACGGTTGTGGAAACTGCGAGATTGAGTCAGAATTCAGCGCAAGCGGCAGAGTTGATTGCGTTAACGAGAGCGTGTGTTTTGTCTAAAGGAAAGCGAGTGAATGTGTTTACCGACAGTCAGTATGCATTTGGCGTAGCGCATAGCTTTGGTCGATTGTGGAGAGAAAGAGGATTCATGACGTCGCATGGCACGAAGATCCAACACGGACAGCTCGTGAACGATCTTTTGGATGCACTTACATTGCCTAAGCAGGTGGCAATCATTAAATGCAGTGCGCATAGAAAGGTTACGGATGATGTTGGTCGTGGTAACGCGTTTGCGGATCAGATTGCTAAGGAAACGGCTAAGAATCTGACAACTCAAATGTATGTTACGAGTTCAGTGAGGTGGCCGACGGAGACTGGTATGTGTGAGGACATAGTTGAGAGTGTGAAAGCGATTCAGAATGAGGCCACCAAAACTGAAAAGACTAAGTGGAAAGAAAGTACGGGGAAGTTAGACGTGAATGGATGTTGGGTTGATCTGTGGGAATATCAGAGATGGATGTTACCGGCTGCGTATGTGCTTGCCTTTGTTACTATGGCCCATGGCATGTCACATATTAGCGCGAAAGGTATATGTAAGTTGTTGTTTCCTGTATGGAAGAACGATGGGATTGCTAAGTGTGCTGAGAGAGTGCTCAAGAACTGTATGGTATGTTTGATGTATAATCCTGGCAAGGGCACCCCCACTCCACCTGGTCATTTTGCTCCTCCTACATGTCCCTTTGAAGTTATCCAGTTGGACTTCATCCATATGGAGAGATGCAATAACCTGAAATATGTCTTGGTTGTGGTTTGTGCGTTTTCCAGATGGATCGAGGCCTACCCTCTTAAGGATAATACTGCCCTGTCCACAGCAAAAGTTCTACTCAAGGAATATTTTCCCAGGTATGGCATGCCACGGATTGTATGGTCTGATAATGGAAGTGAGTTTGTGGGAAGTGTGATGAAGAGTGTGTGTAAGGGCCTGGGAATCCGTCAGAAATTTCATAGTGCTAACCATCCCCAGTAGGCGGGTTTAGTGGAAGGGTACAATGGTACTCTGAAACTGAAACTTGCCAAAATCCAAGCAATGACTGGTTTATCATGGCCTGATGCACTGCCTCTAGCTCTCTTATCGACCAGGGCGACTGTGCACTCTCGAGTAGGGCTTAGCCCATATGAGATTGTGTTCGGCCGTCCTGCAAACATTTGGGGGATACCGAGGCCTAAAGAGTTTGACAGTCTTGAATATCCAATGTTGATTGACTATCTTTATGATCTGACTGCTAAATTGAGTTTGATTCATCAACAGGTTTTTGAAGCTCTACCGGCACAAATAGAGGGTCCTGGACATCGGCTCCAACCTGGTGACTGGGTGGTAACCCGCAACTTTGGGAGAAAACGTAATCTTGAGCCAAGGTTTGTGGGACCCTACCAAGTCTTGTTGGCAACGAGGACTGCAGCTCGGCTGGACGGCAGGAAGCATTGGGTGCATGCCACCCATACGAAAAAAGTTCCGCTTCCATTGCCAGCAGATAACTGGATAAAGAGAGGTTTTGCCCCAACGGAGACCGATGCCCTTCCACGCTACGTGCCATTCAGTGATGCTCAACCTGTAGAGAACGATTCAGTTCAGTCAGATACACTTGTTGAATCGTCTGGAACTGTACCTTCATCTTCAGCATTGGAGAATTCAAGTTCTGAACTGTCATCTGAACAATCGAACATTGTTTTGCCATCTGAACCGTTGTTTGAAGAGCAAACTCGACCTGGAAAAAGTCGATATTTTCTTCGATCGCGTGACATGGACAAATAAAATCCCCTTTTGTTTTTGAATATACATTACCCCCTCACAGTTGCTACGAACATTGTGAACATTTGCATTTTTTTTTATTGATTTTGAGTTTTTTAATTCTTGTTTTATACATCATGTGTGTTCCTCTTTTGTGCAGCTAGGAGACTTATAATAAACTGAATGTTCAATTGATTAAAACCTACCATCCGGGTTGGCCGTAGGGCCGTGCGGGTACCTACTTCTGTTTAGCAGGTTTCTGACATTAGGTCGGTTACTTTTGTCGATTCCTGGGAACTCCTGGGAATTGATAATCGCTACTCAGAACTAGGTGCGTCAAGAACGTTACGGACGGTCTTTAGATGATGGAGTTCTCTAAGCTGTCGGAAATAGAGAGGATGTCGGCGCAAAGATCCAAATTGCATAAGATTTTGCGAACAAAATATTTTTTGTTTCAGGTTTTCATGTTATTCCTAACTGTTTCTATGCTAATGGTGGGTGGAGTGTATTTTGGAATTCAGTCACTATTGCCTTCCACTTCACCTACTTCTCCTTCTCATGATTGGAATTCTGTTCTCGTTCCCACTATTTCTCCACATTCCTTTCATCTTCTGCCCCAACATGAACAGGTTAGACGTGCGGAATTTATGAACAATTCCTTTGTCCAACTTCTGCATCAATATCAGTTGGTTATGAACACTACCAACTGTTGGGTGTGTGGGTTAATGCCACATACCATGGATAACAGTATTCCGCATCTGGTTCTTCCCTACAGCTCCCAGGGATCAGCTCGAGCATTCCAAACTATGTTCCGTAGTGCACTAGATTCCTACCCTCGTCGAGAGCCACGCTCAACAGACCTTGGTCCTGGACCGTACCACAAGTCTTTGGCGATAGCGATTGCTGATCTAGATAGAGATATTTTTGATGCATCGCTTATTCCAGAGGAAGAGGTGCGAGCCTACAAGGATCTGAGTGAGGTTGAGTATAGTATGTCAGTGGGTGATAGACAGCTTAAGAGCTCGTCTCCAATCTGGATCGTACCCCACCTTGGTCATTTCTGCCTACAAGGTCTTGGTCGAAATCCGAGAGCTCAGCTTGGGAGTGCTTGTACTGAGACGTACATTTTACCGATGCTCTCTTCCCCTGTCTTCCTGACTGCCAAGGGTACCTATTTTGTATGTTATGATCGCGCTTATACGTGGTTGCCCCGTGACTTCTCGGGCACATGTTATATCGCGAATCTTTTGCCACCGACTTTTACAGTTGCCTCAGACTATCACAAGACTAGAGTTGTGAGAGGCGTTATTAGCAAAGAGGACACTGCCGGTCAAGAAGCAGGAGACTTCTTTAAGGGTCTCCTGCCGTTTTGGGGGCCTATGGTTAATAGTAGGAACCTGAGACAGTTGACTCGTGTGGTAGAATCGACTGCTAACATAACTGCAAGTGCTCTTGGTAACCTGGCAGCAGAACATCAAGCGGATAGACTTATGACGTTGCAGAACCGTATGGTTCTAGACGTTGTACTTGCAGATAGAGGTGGTGTGTGCAAGGTGATCCATTCGAGCTGCTGTATTTTCATACCTGATAACACTCCAACTGTTTATCAAGCCATCTCGAAGTTGCATAAAATCTCCGAGTCCATACACGTGGACGAAGGTGACTGGACGCTTCTAGGATGGTTTGGGGTCTAATGTCGACTTGGGGTTGGAAGATTCTGATGATTGTAGGGGTTGTTGTGACGTTTCTGTTCACGTGTTGTCTTTGTGTACAGTGTGGTCCAGCCTTATGTGGCCTCTGTGCTACAACGTGTATAAGAAGGCCATCTGTTACCAGAGAGACATTGATGGATAGAATAATGTTCCAGCAACAACTGAATGATCTGACGAATATCGAAATTGATTCTGATATCGACTAGTGCTTGCCTACATGAGGGCAAAAGGAGCGTCTGAGGTTCCGTGAGGAATCGTAATGACGTTTTGGGCATGTTCGAATATGGACGAGTTTGGTATCTACGAACTGCAAATGACGAGTTCAGTAGGTGTACGCTTTTTCGCTACACTACTTGGAAGGGTTCGTCTTATTCGTGGGTTTTTCCATCTGAACCTTCGGGTTCCATTTTAGATACGGCATCCATTTTGTTTCTTGCCCTCACGTAGCCGGCGAACGGACAAATGTTCGCTTCATGACCCTGGGTTTCCCAAGCTCTTGCGGAAGATGCATATTCCTTTGAATGTGCTTTTATGACTAGGGAGATGACACGGCAAAGGCAGATGGCTCCTCTTGAGGCTCATCTTGCCGTGCTGGTCTATTGTTTCAGCCTTGCATGCGTTAGGCTCGAATCCTTTGATCCTGTGATCACGCTTCCGATATTGCCCCCTACACTCTTTTCAATCTGTTGTCAGTCTTTGTCTTCCTTGCACCTGTTTCTGTCTCTTCTTTTAGCTCGTTTACAGCTAGAATGGAATGTGCCTAATGGTGGGATAACGTGCTTTTACTGTTGGGAACCGGCAATGTTACTGTAATTATGTTCCGGGCGTCTGAAAACATGAATGCAGTCCTTTTGAAGTTTACTGTGGGAACTGAGTTGTAACCTTTTGTTCGCCATGTTGTGCAATGATGAAAATGTGTATAAAAGGAGCGATCCACTTTTTACAATTCGAAGCAGACTCTCAGAACCTACACTCTGTTGTACTTCTAGCGATTTCTGTATCCCTGCAGTAAATAAACACTGATCTTTGACGCCGAAGGAAGTGTCCCGTGTCTCTGTGATTTGTACGCCGGAACAGGTAACCCACAAAGGTTTCAGGTGTTGTTCCCTGGCACCGCTGGGCCTTAAATTAGCCCAGTCCTTCACAGTGTCTAACCCAGGGTGGTGTGGAGTGCAAAAAAACGATGGATTTAGGCCCAGATCCTTGTACTGGGGTGAATGTATGACATTGTTCTACATTCTGTCCATCAACTATGTTTTTTTTGTATTTTTTACCCCGAGTGTGCTGGGTATACTCAGACGTGAGTCCCAGGCTCTCCACACCACTGGAGTCAAGCTATCCAGGCTGATGAAGGCTGAAAGCCAAAAACCAGTCCTTGGATGCTTGATTCCGGTCTGGGAAAAACATGGCTTGGTAGTTTGGACTGGACTGTTCCCATGAGGCACAGGGTCAGAGCTGATTTGCATATAGCCAGTGTCTAACCCAGGGTGGTGTGGAGTGCAAGAAAACGATGGATTTAGGCCCAGATCCTTGTACTGGGGTGAATGTATGACATTGTTCTACATTCTTCATTAAAAAATGGCTCATAACTAGAACTATGCATCCATTTTCCAGAAAAAGCTTTACAAAAAATACTTCTATTTATTTGTCTTTTCCATTTACTCTTAGCTTTTAAAACTTTGATTGCCTTATTCAGTGTATTTATTCTATTAATTACTAAAACAAATAACTTCTTTTTTGTCTCAAACACGTGTTTAACAATATCCTCAATATATATTTTGTTCTTATAAAAAGCTGATTTCCTTTTAGAAATGTTTTCCTTTTTTAATAAATTCAAAACGACTCTATTATAAAACATGCGCTTCCTGATTTCCGCAAACTGATTAGTACGTCTATTACTATAAACATTTTGTTCACCGCAGAGTTGGGAAACATTTTTCTTTTTTCTCTGATTTCTCCTTGTAGATACTGACAACTGTTTTTCCTTTCCCACATTGTCCCAAAAAATTATCCTTTGAGATAATTTCTTTATAAAATCCTTGCTTGTCTTACCAGGAGCACTCTTGTTTTTGTCCGTCCTTTGTTGATTACGTAATTCTTCTAATTCTTTTCTCTTGGAATGGTATGTCTGTTTATAATGTTTTCTTTTTTCATTTTCGGTCGGCATGTTGATTTTTCTTTCTGTACAAAATTACAATCTGTTGTGAAAAAAGAAAAAAAATGTTATAGGCCTCTACTAACATATAACATAGAAATTATAACCACTAAATAATGTAAACACTGGTTCACTTTAGAAGTACAATTATGGCATAGCAACAGTCTCTGAACAAAGTAGGAAATCATGTAGTGAGTGCTGTTTCTGACTTTATGACAGTGCATTGCTGTGTCAACATCATAGACGTATTTGCTGACAATAGTATTTCAGGGTTAAGAACAGTACAGTGGTTTTCAGGCGGTGTAGGGGTCATAGTGTAATTAATGTTTCCGACCCTAATCTCTAACACACTTCATCAAAACATTTATTCTCATTTTCATTATACACATGAACGATCAATACTACAAGGAGACTGACTCGAAAAATGTTTTATCATAAATTATAAATTTATTCATTAAACATTTTGTATTCCAAAAAAACTTGCAACATGACTTCATCTGATATTTCATTTTCATCATAAACCAAATTTTCATCTTCCAATTCAAAATCTTCTACCACTTCAAGAAAAGCACTGTCCAAAGTCTCATCCATGAAATCTTCATTTCCAGTATCATTTTCCTCTGGAAAATGTCCATCTTTCACTTCCTCTAATAAATCACTTGAGATGTCAAAATTCAAAGCAACGTTTTCTTGATGCTCTTCCATTGCACCAATAAGATTATGTTGCTGATCCTTCCCAAAAAATATAAAGACTTAATTATATCTTTTTCATGAATAGATAACTAAAAACTACGTTTACCAATTTTATAAGAACATGCATTACCATTCTTTTAAACACATTAACTACACAAATTAATCTACCACCTTCCTCTTTTTTGAAAACAGACTCACACTGTCATCCTCCTAGACACATAACACTATACCTTGCAATTTATTTAAATAATTACTGCAGTCAAAGGGGGTCTTACTGTCAGTTCTGTTTAAGGGTTTTCTGGACTGTGAAACTGTTGAAAAACGTTATAATTTATTTCTGGGGATAGATTTTCTGAGTTTAGCACAATAAACTGGTATTCAAACTGTGTACAGACTGAAGGTGGGACTCACAATGTACAAATGAAAATTCACTAAAAAGATTACTACTTGCCACAGAGACAGTTACTTTTGCCTTTCAACAGCACACTCAGCATCTAAATTGCACAGCATGTACAAAATTTCATGCTAAGCATGAGCAACCATATCATACTAGACCTCTGCAAATGCATATAAAAGGGTGCAGACAGAGGGTACAGGCACAGATATAGAGAGATGGTGCCGATGAAAAAATAAAATAACGCAGGTAGACAGTAAACTGTTACAGTCAGAGAATAGATGATACACTGCTGCAAGTAAAATAACAGATGGAGCAGTTACAAAAAAAGAAGGTGCAGACACACAGTGAGATGATATGAGCAGAGAGACACATAGTACAGGCAGAGACAGACATGGTAGATTGCATGTAACATGCTGGTCATGTGTTTAAGATCACACTGTAAGTCAAGTTTGATTTTAAAATAAACTGGGTGAATAATGTGCTTAGTTGATGTGTTTTAAAATCATGTTTGGAAGACAATTACGCTTCAGGATATGTACTGTTAGAGAATCTTAGGCAGCATGTCTGTTAGGCCTCTTTGTTGCCAAAAAGGCTCTATGCTGTGCAATAAAGTTCCAGGGTGTGCTGTTGAAATGAAAAAGGAATGTTAATTCTTGCTTACATGTATATGGTCTGCTTTTTGCCAGTAGAGAAGGTGAGATGGTATGAGCACAGACACAGATAGTGCAAGCAGACTCAGACATGGTACACACAGATGATAAAATGGCACAACAGAGAAAAAATGCTAGAAACAGACACTGAAATATTACATCCAGAGTCTATATTAAGCTCACAGAGGCGCAGATAGAGAAGACAGAGAGAAAACAGTACAACCAGAGAGTGCGAAACAACAGACAGAGAGGGAAAAGATTTATCATGGTAGGACTGCATAACACACAACAACAGCCATATCATAATAGGCCTCTGCAAATACACAAGACCGGGTGCAGATAGATGGTACAGCCAGAGTTAGAGAGATAATGCAGATTTAGCAAGAAATAATGCACGCAAACAGTAAACTGTTACAGGCAGAGGATAGATGAAGCAGGACTGCAAAGAAAAGACCAGACGGAGCAGTCCCATAAAAAGATGGTGCAGAGAGACAGTAAAATAGTATGACAACATACATAAATAGTGCAAGCAGATACAAACATGGTACACATAAAATATAAAATGGTACAACACAGAAGAAATAGTGGAAACATTGAGAGAAATTTCTCTTAATATTTTAATCCTCACAAACATAGATCCCCTTTACAAATTAGCAACTCACCTTTATAAATGGTTTTGAAGGTTCAAAACACTCTCAATTACACTCCAGATTCTTGGATTTGAGCAGCAAACACTAAAAAAACACAAAAAGACTCTAATTTTATTACCATGTTACACACATATTTATTACACAGCATAGAGCCTTTTTGGCAACTAAGAGGCCTAACAGACATGCTGCCTAAGATTCTCTAGCAGTACATATCCTAAAGCCAGATTCATTTAAAATCAAGCTTGACTCACAGTGTGATCTTAGACACATGACCAGGATGCTACATGCAATCTTTATGATATGTACTGCTAGAGAATCTTAGGCAGCATGTCTGTTAGGCCTCTTAGTTGCCAAATGGAATCACCATGGATCTTTTGGCAACTAAGAGGCCTAACAGACATGCAGCCTAAAATTCTCTAGCAGTACATATCATAAAGCCTAACTGACTTCAGGAAATGATTTTTAAACACATCAACTGAGCAAATTATTCCCCCTGATTGATTTGAAATCAAGCTTGATTCACAGTGTGATCTTAGATACATGACCAGGATGTTACATGCAATCTTTATGATATGTACTGTTAGAGATTCTTAGGCAGCATGTCTGTTAGGACTTTTAGTTGCCAAAAGGAATCACCATGAATCTTTTGGCAACTAAGAGGCCTAATAGACATGCTGCCTAGGATTTTCCTGTAGTACATATCATAAAGCCTAACTGACTTCAAGAAATGATGTTTTAACACATCAAGTAAGCAAATTATTCACCCAGATTCATTTCAAATCAAGCTTGACTCACAGTGTGATCTTAGACACAGGACCAGGATGTTACATGCAATCTTTATAATATGTACTGCTAGAGAATCTTAGGCAGCATGTCTGTTAGGCCTCTTAGTTGCCAAAAGGAATCACCATGGATAAGATTCTCAGGCAGTACATATCAAAAAGCCTACCTGACTTCAAAAAACGATTTTTAAACACATCAAGTAAGCAAATTATTCACCCAAATTCATTTGAAATCAAGCTTGACTCACAGTGTGTTCTTAGACACATGACCAGGATGTTACATGCAATCTTTATGATATGTACTGCTAGAGAATATTAGGCAGCATGTCTGTTAAGCCTCTTAGTTGCCAAAAGGAATCACCATGAATCTGTTGGCAACTAAGAGGCCTAACAGACATGCTGCCTATGATTCTCTAGCAGTACATATCATAAAGCCTAACTGACTTCAGGAAATGATTTTTAAACACATCAAGTAAGCAAATTATTCACCCAGATTCATTTAAAATCAAGCTTGACTCACAGTGTGATCTTGGACACATTACCAGGATGTAACATGCAATCTTTATGGTATGCACTGCTGGAGAATCTTAGGCAGCATGTCTGGTAGGCCTTTTAGTTGCCAAAAGGAATCACCATGGATCTTTTGGCAAGTAGGAGACCTCACAGACATGCTGCCTAAGATTCTCTAGCAGTACATATCATAAAGCCTAACTGACTTCAAGAAATGATTTTTAAACACATCAAATGAGCAAATTATTCACCCAGATTCATTTGAAATCAAGCTTCACTCACAGTGTGATCTTAGACACATGACCAGGATGTTACATGCAATCTTTATGATATGTACTGCTAGAGAATCTTAAGCAGGATGTCTGTTAGGCCTCTTAGTTGCCAAAAGGAATCACCATGGATATTTTGACAACTAAGATCCCTAACAAACATGCTGCCTAAGATTCTCCAGCAGTACATATCATAAAGCCTAACTGACTTCAAGAAATGATTTTTAAACACATCAAGTAAGCACATTTTTCACCCAAATTCATTGAAATTTAAGCTTGACTCACAGTGTGATCTTAGACACATGACCAGGATGTTACTTGCACTCTTTATGATATGTACTGCTAGAGAATCTTAGGCAGCATGTCTGTTAGGCCTCTTAGTTGCCAAAAGGAATCACAATGGATCTTTTGGCAACTAAGAGGCCTAACAGACATGCTGCCTTAGATTCTCTAGGAGTACATATCATAAAGCCTAACTGACTTCAAGAAATGATTTTTAAACACATCAAATGAGCGAATTATTCACCCAGATTCATTTAAAATCAAGCTTGACTCACAGTGTGATCTTAGACACATGACCAGGATGTTAAATGCAATCTTTATGATATGTACTGCTAGAGAATCTTAGGCAGCATTTCTGTTAGGCCTCTTAGTTGCCAAAAGGAATCACCATGAATCTTTTGGCAACTAAGAGGCCTAACTGACATGCTACCTAAAATTCTCTAGCAGTACATATCATAAAGCCTAACTGACTTCAAGAAATAATTTTTAAACACATCAACTGAGCAAATTATTCACCCAGATTCATTTGAATTACAGCTTGACTCACAGTGTGATCTTAGACACATGACCAGGATGTTACATGCAATCTTTATGATATGTGCTGCTAGAGAATCTTAGGCAGCATGTCTGTTAGGCCTCTTAGTTGCCAAAAGGAATCACCATGGATCTTTTGGCAACTAAGAGGCCTAACAGACATGCTGCCTAAGATTCTCTAGCAGTACATATTAAAAAGCCTAACTGACTTCAAGAAATGATTTTTAAACACATCAAGTAAGCAAATTATTCACCCAAATTCATTTAAAATTAGGCTTGACTCACAGTGTGATCTTAGACACATGACCAGGATGTTACATGCAATCTTTATGATATATACTGCTAGAGAATCTTATGCAGCATGTCTGTTAGGCCTCCTAGTTGCCAAAAGGAATCACAATGGATCTTTTGGCAACTAAGAGGCCTAACAGACATGCTGCCTAAGATTCTCTAGCAGTACATATCATAAAGCCTAACTGACTTCAAGAAATGATTTTTAAACACATCAAGTAAGCACATTTTTCACCCAAATTCATTTAAAATTAAGCTTGACTCACAGTGTAATCTTAGACACATGACCAGGATGTTACATGCAATCTTTATGATATGTACTGCTAGAGAATATTAGGCAGGATGTCTGTTAGGCCTCTTAGTTGCCGAAAGGAATCACCATGGATCTTTAGGCAACTAAGAGGCCTAACATACATGCTGCCTAAGATTCTCTAGCAGTACATATCATAAAGCCTAACTGACTTCAAGATATGATTTTTTAACACATCAAGTAAGCAAATTATTCACCAGATTCATTTAAAATCAAGCTTGACTCACATTGTGATCTTAGACACATGACCAGGATGTTACATGCCATCTTTATGATATGTACTGCTAGAGAATATTAGGCAGCATGTCTGATAGGCCTCTTAGTTGCCAAAAGGAATCACCACGGATCTTTTGGCAACTAAGAGGCCTATCAGACATGCTGCCTAAGATTCTCTAGCAGTACGTATCATAAAGCCTAACTCACTTCAAAAAATGATTTTTAAACACATCAACTAAGCAAATTATTCACCCAGATTCATTTGAAATCAAGCTTGACTCGCAGTGTGATCTCAGACACATGACCAGGATGTTACATGCAATCTTTATGATATGTACTGCTAGAGAATCTTAGGCAGCATGTCTGTTAGGCCTCTTAGTTGCCAAAAGGTATCACCATGGATCTTTTGGCAACTAAGAAGCCTAACAGACATGCTGCCTAAGATTCTCAAGCAGTACATATCATAAAGCCTAACTAACTTCAGGAAATGATTTTTTAACACATCAAGTAAGCAAATTATTAACCCAGATTAATTTAAAATCAAGCTTGTCTCACGGTGTGATCTTAGACACATGACCAGGATGTTACATGCAATCTACCATGTCTGTCTCTGCCTACACTATGTGTGTCTCTGCTCATACCATCTCACTGTCTCTACTGGCAAAAAATAGACCATATATATGTAAGCAAGAAATAACATTCCTTTTTCATTTCAACAGCACACCCTGGATCTTTTGACCAACTGAGAGACCTAACAGACATGCTGCCTAAGATGCATTAGCAGTACATATCATAAAGCCTAACTAACTTCAAGAAATGATTTTTCAACACATCAAGTAAGCACATTATTCACCCAGATTCATTTAAAAACAAGCTTGACTCACAGTGTGATCTTAGACACATGACCACGATGTTACATGTAATCTACCATGTCTGTCTCTGCCTGCACTATGTGTGTCTCTGCTCATACCCTCTCTCCATCTCTGCAGCATCTTTACAGATTACAGGAAAACCCTTGCAAATCAGTGAAATAATTACTGTCTGCTCTAAAAATATTTTATATACCATTTATTCAGTATACCAAAAATGTTTGCAAAACTACAAAGTGACAGTTGAAGGAAAGAAAGTGAGGATGGAGAATAAGGAAAAAGAACTGACAGTGAATAAAAAGTAGTAACAGTGAGGGATTACATATCAGGATGAGTGAAGAGCACTGAGGATAATGAAACATAATAAGAGAAATTTAAAAGTAGTAAGTGAGAGCAAACGTTTTTTAATAAAGAGTGAGGAAACGAAAAGGAAGAGTAGTAGAAAGAAAAGAAAACAGTGCCAGAGAGAAAATGAGAACAGTCAGAGACTGTGAGGGAGTGAAACAGTTATAGTGACTAAAGCATAATTTAAGGTGAAACACAGTGAAAAAGAATTAGAGACTCACCTTTAACAATGCTTTATTAGATGTAGAACAGTGGCAGTCACACACCAGATTTTCTTATGCAGAATCTCTGAATAATGCTTCTGTCACTGCAGCCTCAGAATAATGGCAGATTTCCTCTCAATACCCATAATCGTCTATATAACCGATCATATTTCTTCCCACACAAATTGAAAATCAAACTATCATTTCAGTTGGTTGTACCTTTCAGTATTTTCAAGGTCACATAAAGTTCACCCTTCACCCTCTGCCTTCTCTGGCTGTTACCATGGTAACACCTCATTCTGCACCTGGCTGAAGACACAGGTTGAAAGTTCATATCTCAATGTTGCAAATCAAACCAGCAAGGCTGATTGACCTCCAAACACACCTGTTTATCCACTGCTTTGTTAGTTTTCATGATATTTTCACAACCAATAGCATTTTTCGTTTAAAAAAAAACATTAACATGCAACCTAGTCTTCAATCTTGAATTGTATGAATCAACCAATCATTTCTAGTTTTTCAAGTGCACCAAACCTCATCCACTTTTTCTTCAAAATTCTCAGCTTCTAACTGCCATTTCAATTCCAGACCCATCTGAGTACTACTGGGTATGCCTTGAAAATGATGAAAGTTTGGCTTATAGGAGACAGCTATATTTACTGGAGTGAAAGATATACAGCAAACAGAGGTATTTCCAACCTTGATTTACCAAATGTGGACATTATGTGGATTGGCCAGAGAGGATTGAGATGTCAGCAATTGATACCATTGGTGAAAACCTTTATGCATCTCCCACAACCTGACCTCATAATTGTGCACTGTGGTGGAAATGATCTAGGCACATTGACTGGGGTAGGTCTGGAAATTCTTTTAAAGGACACCTTTGGGCATTTGATGTCACTTTTTCTTCAAACTGCCTTTGTGTATTTCAATATATGCCAAAGACAGAAATGGAATTGGTCCAATCAATATTGTCCACAGATTGAGAAAGCAAGGAAACCTGTAAATACATCTTTTTCTGCTTTCCTCAGAGACTATGGCATGGGTTCTATATACCACAACATCTTGCATTACAACATGCAAGACATCAATAGGAGAGATGATGTTCATTTCACGGATGAGGGGAATAGAATCTTCCTCTGTAACATGAGACTCTGCATCGGTACTTACTTGTAGGTACAAAAAACACCCAATTAACACAACAGCTCTTTTTAGAGCCAACTAACATGTAAACACTCAAACTTGTAATTTAACTCAATTTTTTTTATCTTTTTTTGTCGCCATGCGCGACCGGGTGCGCGCACCCCGCAACTTTTTTGCAAAAAAAAAAATGTTTCTTTTTGGCTTTGGGGGTCCTTAATGGACCCCCTGAGAAAACCTATGTGGTCAGGGAGTCTCCACCCTGCCTCCTTTCCACGCTCTCTGCTGTAGTTTTTCACACTCTTGTAAATAGCGGTGCGAGACTGGGTGCCCGCACCCCGCAACTTTTTTGCAAAAAAAATGTTTCTTTTTGGCTTTGGGGGTCCTTAATGGACCCCCTGAGAAAACCTAGGGGGTCAGGGAGTCTCCACCCTGCCCCCTTTCCACACTCTCCGCTATAGTTTTTCACACTCTTGTAAATAGCAGTGCGCGACCGGGTGCGCGAACCCCGCAACTTTTTTGCAAAAAAAATGTTTTTATTTTTGGCTTTGGGGGTCCTTAATGGATCCCCTGAGAAAACCTAAAGGGTCAGGGAGTATCCACCCTGCCCCCTTTCCACGCTCTCCACTATCATTTTTCACAGTCTTGTAAAACGTGGTGCGCGCAAGGTGCCCGCACCTCGCGATTTTTGTAAAAAAAAAATTTGGGGGGGGGCCTTGGGGGTCCTCAATGAACCCCCTGAGAAAACCTAGGGGGTCAGGGAGTCTCTACCTTGTCCCCTTTCCATGTTCTGCCCCTTTGTTCTCTACAACATGTTGACTCGCACTGACAAAATGGCGGTCAAAACTTCCTGAATTCCTCCGAATCAATTGTTGACAGACGTCAAACAGCAATTCAGAATTCCACTCGCGCACAGGCGTGCGCGCACCCGTGCGTGCTTATAGATATATATTTGATTTCAACTTTAATTTTCTCAGCAACTACTAGACGGATTTACACCATTGAAAGAAAAGCGTAATCTGCGAGCCGGGCTCTACGTTTTTGCCAAATTTCTAATAAATTCGGACTGTAGCCGTGTCTAAACGTCCTATGGAAAATAACATGGGGAAAACACGTTTTGGGACCCCCCTTTTATCTCAGCCCCCACTTGGCGAATCCCCCCAAAACTTTCAGGGAAGGAGCGGAGCGCAGCGGAGTGAGACATCTTCTTTGAGAAATTTCGCAAAGATTCGTCCACCGGCGCCAAAGTTATTCCAAATAGAATGTTGCCGATTTCCTATTTAAACTAGGTCCTAACTATAACTACCTACTGGCGACCGCCAGTAGGTAATATATATATATTTTTTTCTGCAGCGGAAAATGAAAAAATGTGAAAATGCAAAGAACATTCTGTGCATTAAAAAAGAACTATCCTTTTACATCGTTACTTACCTTATGTTTTCTGCTGCATTTTGGGAAACATAGGCTGAAGTAGTCACGTGAGCAAAGACCACCCCTTTAAAACAAGATGCACGTAAGCACTTTGTGAACTGCCTCTTTCCAGTGATCAAGGCGCATGCCGAAACATGTAGGGGCTACGGGAGGCATTGAGCTGTTTTCCCTGAATAAAAAGACTGCAGCTCCGGAATTGGGTCTCAGCTTGTTTCTTTTGTGATTGGCGGACCCCTCCGTGTCCGCGATTTTCTGAGGCCGCCCTGAAGGGTTGAAGACTCCTGGAAACGGGGACTTGTGTTGTTGTTCAAATGAAGGAGTACGACCCACGCACTGCTGCTTTTCCAACTATGGTGTTACTAATGGAGTGAAAATAAAGCAGCAGCGATGGAAGGGCTTAGGGTAGGATGAGCTCCTACGCTGAACGTTCCGGGCCCAGGTCTTTTGACAGGGAGGTCATTCATAATTGCAAACTGTGAGTAACATTACGAGCAACGGGGCAGCATTCCATCTGGATTTATGAAACATTTTTTCTGCAGCGGAAAATGAAAAAATGTGAAAATGCAAAGGACATTCTGTGCATTAAAAAAGAACTATCCTTTTACAACGTTACTTACCTTATGTTTTCTGTTGCATTTTGGGAAACATAGGCTGAAGTAGTCACGTGAGCAAAGACCACCCCTTTAAAACAAGAAGCACGTAAGCACTTTGTGAACTGCCTCTTTCCCGTGATCAAGGTGCATGCCGAAACATGTAGGGGCTACGGGAGGCATTGTGCTGTTTTCCCTGAATAAAAAGACTGCAGCTCCGGAATTGGGCCTCAGCTTTGTTTCTTTTGTGATTGGCGGACCCATCCATGTCCGCGATTTTCTGAGGCCGCCCTGAAGGGTTGAAGACTCCTGAAAACGGGGACTTGTGTTGGTGTTTAAATGAAGGAGTACGACCCACGCACTGCTGCTTTTCCAACTATGGTGTTACTAATGGATTGAAAATAAAGCGGCAGCGATGGAAGGGCTTTGGGTAGGATGAGCTCCTACGCCGAACGTTCCGGGCCCAGGTCTTTTGACAGGGAGGTCATGTATTGTAATGTAATGTAATGTAATGGACATTTCTACCGCGCTACTTCCACTCCAAGGAGTATCTTGGCGCATTACACAACTCAGATGGAGAGTTGGAAAGGAAAAAGATGTCCTAATCTCTTCACACACACTACACCAGGGTCCGGCACACGGCATCAGGCAGAGAGAAGATCCAGGTTTTCAATGCCTTCCTGAAGGAGGCTTCTTGAGAAAAAGACCGCAGGGAGAGGGGGAGTTTATTCCAGGCCTTAGTTCCCAAAACGAAGATGGATTTGCCACCTTTAGTGGTCAGATTGAAATGGGGTGTAGAGAGTAGGTTCTGGTTTGTGGATCTCAAGCAACGCGCTGGGTGGTATCTTTTGAACCCCTTCTGAAGGTAGGTTGGTCCACGTTGGTGAAAAGCCCTGAAAGTGATTAGGAGAAGTTTGAATAAAATTCTCTTCCCAATTGGCAGCCAATGCAAAATATTCAGGGCTGTTGAGACTGACGATCTACGGGGCAGACGCAGTACAAGACGGGCTGCCGCATTTTGGACCATCTGCAATTTGTGGAGAACGATCTTATTTGCTCCAGCATAGAGTCCATTGCAATAGTCCAGCCTAGAGTTAATTAAGGCCACTGCAACTGTTTTCCTGGCCGAGAGGGGCAGAAGGTCAAAGAACTTCCTGAGTGCTTTAATAATTTGGAAGCACATGCCTGCTACTGCTATAGCCTGGGGTTTAAAGGATAATTTGTTATCAAATTTTATACCCAGGTTCCCGGCGGATACAATTGTATTAGGTGGCACTTCAGCATCTGATGGCCAGCATGCTATAGGGGAAAAAGGGTTGTTTGTCCCTACAGGTAGAATTTCCGTTTTACCGGCGTTGCACTTTAAATGGTTGTTGTTCATCCATTTAAAAGTTGCTGCAAGACAGTCCCTAAGGTCTTCCTCGGCACCTGGCCGTTCTTTGTCCAGCACCAAAATCAGTTGGGTGTCGTCAGCGTATGAAATAGAACTGATCCTAAATGACTCGATCAAGTTCATCAGGGGTGTCATATATAGATTAAATAGGGCAGGGCTCAAACTGGAGCCCTGTGGCACCCCTGAGCTGACGTTTTTAGCCTCAGATTGATATGGGCCTAGCACTGTTATTTGGCGTCTGTCAGTGAGGAAATTCCTACACCAGGCCAACACCTGTCCTCCTACCCCTGCGGCAGCCAACCGGTCCAATAAGATGTTGTGGGACACGGTATCAAAGGCTGCCGACAGGTCAAGTAGGATCAGGACAGCCTGTTTTCCTTGGTCCATTGCTGCTCTTAAAGTTTCAGCAGTATATAACAGAGCTGATTCAGTAGAGTGTTCTGACCGAAATCCTGACTGATTGGGATGGAGAACGTTATTCTTCTCCAAAAAGTTAGTCAGTTGACTATTGACAAACTTTTCAGTCAGCTTAGATAGGAAGGGCAACAAGGAAATAGGGCGTAGGTTAGAGAGGGTGGTGGGATCGGCAAGGGCCTTTTTTTGGAGTGGCTTAACAGCTGCCAATTTCCAGTCATTGGGGATATTTGCTGTTGCTAGAGAGGAATTGATGATTTTGTTGATGATAGGATTGACCATCTCTATTAAGTAATGCAACACCGGAGGGGGACAGGGGTCGAAGGGGGAACCCGATTTGCTGGCCAAAATAGCTTTGGCAGTTTCTTCTAGAGACACTGGGATAAACTCATCAAGACGGAAGGGGGAAGTTGTCTTCACTATCTCTTGATCATCCATTGTCGTAGTGTTTTCCAAAGGAAACGTCTTGGTAATAGTCAGGATTTTGTTGTCGAAGTAATCAGATATCGCATTACAGAGTTCTTGGGATGGAGGGATCTCTTGCGATAGGGCTGAAGGATTCATAAAATTCTTAACAATCCCAAAGATTGCTTTTTGTTCTTGACCTGCTAAGGAAATGGCTTGTAGATAGTGAGATTTTTTTGCTAGTTTTATTTCTGCGTGGTACTTCCGTCTTGCTGCAATGTAGACGTGACGAGCAGCGGTGTCGTAGTTACGGCGCCACCTTCGTTCTAGTGTCTTTACTTCACCTAGTTCAGACTTAAGAGCTGGTGAGAACCAGGGGGCATTTTTCTTATTTCTAGGTTTAGAGTTCTCCTTATTAGATGGTTTAAGCAACATGCCCACGTCAGCAATCCAATCACAAAGGATCTGATAGTCTGAAGAGGTGCAGTCTTCAGTCTTCAGAGAGGTGCAGTCAACAGGGACAGGAAGCCTATCTTTAAGATTTTCGGCAATATCAGCTCTCGTGGCTAACGATTTCCAGTCCGGGTGGATTTCGTGTGGGATTTATCCTTACAATTTGAGGAGTTTATTGTGGGTTTCCGGGTCCCAGCTATAGAAAAGGGAATAAAAAAGTGATCTGTCCAAACCTGAGGACAAGGGGATTTAGTTGTCAACGTGGGGAGATTAGAACAGATACAGTCCAGTAGATGTCCTGCCTGGTGAGTGGGTTCACAATTCACAAGCGTAAGGCCCAACACTTCAAGTGTGTCCAAGAAACAACTAACTCCAGGATCATTTAGAGTTTCGAGGTGCAGGTTAAGATCACCTAACACCGTAAAGTTAGAGGACCTGAGAGCTAGATCACTGAGCACGTCACCGACAGAGTCCAGAAATTTAGAAGAAGGGCCGGGAGGACGATAGATAAGAGCTCAAGAGAATACAAGGGAATCATGGATTGCTAAAGAGAAAGCCAGTGCTTCTGAATCTTTTATGTCAGTCAATTCTTCTATAGAGCATTTAAAAGTATTTCGATAAATGATTGCCAGTCCCCCTCCTCGTTGATCACGTCTGTCCAGACGTTGGATGTGGAAGTCAGTAGGTAGTGCTATAGCTAAGGAGGGGTTGCACCACGGCTTCAACCAAGTTTCTGTGATGAAAAGACAGTCCAGTTGAGATTCAGTAATTAGATCATAGACGTTCAGTCATTCATAACTGCAAACTGTGAGTAACATTACGAGCAACGTGGCAGCATTCCATCTGGATTTATGAAACATTTTTTCTGCAGCGGAAAATGAAAAAAATTGAAAATGCAAAGGACATTCTGTGCATTGAAAAAGAGCTATCCTTTTACATTGTTACTTACCTTATGTTTTCTGCTGCATTTTGGGAAACATAGGCTGAAGTAGTCACGTGAGAAAAGACTACCCCTTTAAAACAAGATGCACGTAAGCACTTTGTGAACTGCCTCTTTCCCGTGATCAAGGCGCATGCTGAAACATGTTTGGGCTACGGGAGGCATTGTGCTGTTTTCCCTGAATAAAAAGACTGCAGCTCCGGAATTGGGCCTCAGCTTTGTTTCTTTTGTTTCATATATGTCTAGGTACATACATGTGGAGTTAGGTATAAAAAGATTAGGCCCAGATTTAGAAAGGTTTTGCATTGGCTTTGCATTACTTTTCTAACACAGACCCAACGGAAAATCTTTTTGGGTATTAACAAGCGAATGCAAATTGGTATTTGCATTAGTTTGCAAGATACAGTAATGCAAACCAGAGCGAATCGCTGCTTTGTGTTACTCTGCATCAAGTGCCCGTTCATGGATGGATGGTACATGGGTGTTCCCGTGTGACCACCCTTGGCTTTTGATGCAAAATCATATCTGCTAATAGTAAACAGGGTTTTGTGCCAAAATGTAATGCCACTTGAAACCGGTGTTGAAAGCATTATTTGCTTTTTCCTTTTTCCTGACTTTGTATGCATTCTGCACTGTACAGCACACATCCAAACTAGGATTTTTTTTAATTAAGACGAAGCATTGTATTATGTACTAGAGGGGCTCACTTCCAGTGTAAAATCTATGCTAGATTCACACAAACACCTTTGAACTATTGCAAAAAGGTGTGTGCGTGGCGCTAGACAGCAAAATTCTATGTTAGGTTGCAGGGAGGAGAGTGCCATATCTTTATAGATCCGGCGCTCTCCCGCTGTCCGCTTGTGACACAACGCAGGGGTCACCTTGTTGCTGCTCCTTTTGCCAGTTCTGAGTGGGGGAAACTACGTCTCCCAGGAACCCACGCTCTCCCTGGAAGGAGGAGTGCACTAGCCGCTAGCGCAATTAAGCACCTCACTACACATGCATCGCGGGTCACCTTATTGCTACTCCTTTTGCCGGTCCTGAGTGGGGGAAAGTACGTCTCCCAGGAACCCGAGCTCTCCCTGGAGGGAGGAGCGCACCAGCTCATTTAAGTGCCTCACTACACCCGCGGTGCGGGTCACTTTGTTGCTGCTCCTTTTGCCGGTCCTGAGTGGGGGAAACTACGTCTCCCAGGAACCCTTCCTCTCCCTGGAGGGAGGAGTGCACCAGCCGCCAGAGCATTTAAGCTCCTCATTAAACCCGTGGCACGGGAAGTGTGCGGCGAAGCCCAGGCCAAGGGTTGGCCCGTCCTTGCCCGTCATTGCCCGAAGGAGGCCGGGCTGGGCCACCCCCCTTACTTTTGCGGGTTCAGAAGCAGTGGCCATCCTCATTTGGAAAAGGTACTGTCAATGTTGGTAGCTTTCATCCGGCGGGACTAAACGTGGACCAATTTAGACTTCAAGTTGGATTTACACCTTGTTTCAGAACACCTCTTTGTGTATTAGTGCCCTGCTATTGTTGAGTAATGTCCCTACTTTTGGTAACATCCCTGCCGACTAACAGCAGTCACAATGGAGGAAAGGAAAGGGATTGAAGTAGGGCTGGGAGGCTCTAGTAAGAAACAATCCAAAAAACGATCCCAGGCAGCAGTACAAGAGACCGAGAGCGTAGATGGCAAAGGGGGGACTGGAGAGGAAATTCTTGTCACTGATTGTGAAGTTCTGCTGACTTCACATGCTCTAAGCTCCAATGTCTTGCTCATTAAATTTATACAGACTAAACCTCCTATTTCCAATATTTCAAGCGGGTTAGCCGATACTGGGTATGGGATTATTCCCAAAATATTTAAGCAAGCTGCTAGGAATAACAAACTGCCCCCATTCGTAGCTAAGACTAATAAAGCTGCCTCTAGTATTCGAAACTTATCAATTACCTTTTACCCCAGGGAAATTGGAATATTAGAAGAAATGTCTTTGAATAATCGTTTTGCCCCCCTCAGTGATGATCCATCTATAGCCTAAATGTATACTAATGTGGATAATTCACAGCTAGAGAGCAACGATCTAAACTTAAAAACTACACAGGGAGCAGGGCAACGCAGTAGTGGTAGCATACCATCAAATCTTGAGCTTATGAAGAAAATAGGAGTTTTAAAGTGTAGTATTGAGGCACTCACCATGCTAGTCTCGAAACTTTGTCAAAAATTAGATGAGAGTAAAGGTTCACAGTTATCAGTAGTCCCCCCCAGCAACTGCTGTATCTACCCAGGCTGGTTTAATAATGAGGACCAATACCTCCTATGAAAAACAAACTAACCGAAATACGTTGCACCTAGAAGTAGATAACCAACGGTTAAATGGAAGCAGAGTAACTCTTAGGGCTCCTTTGGGCAAATATGGGCTGGTGGGTATACAGGGCAGGAGACATGCAGGTCTGGCACTGGACTGGGCAAGCAATGGCCAACTGACAAGGCCAGACACCCAGGCTTACAATAGCGTACCTCCATATTACAAATCACTACAGGCATTACATCTAACCTTGGGTGTAGTTCGCGAAGTAGCGCTACGCGAAGCTATGTGAAGTGCACTTTGCACTAAGCGAGCTATGAGTAGCACTATGCGAACTGAGTAGTGAGCTGTTTGCGATGATTGCACAGTGCGGGATGCTTGTCTGCATTGTGCAATTATTGAAAACAGCATATTGCACAGTTCGAGCAGTCTTTTGCTGCCGCTCGAGTAGATTTTTACTCGAGCGGCAGTTTCTCAATGTGGACTGGTAGTCTCTCATCGTGAGCATACGCAACCACTCGCAATGAGTAACCTGACCTCCCCGCATTGAGAATCTCACTGGGAGGTTTATTTTCCACACTCGCGATCAGCAACTTGATGTTGCTGATCGCGAATGAGGAAAAAGTATCACTTGGATGCAATTTTGCTTGATCGCGTTCACCAATTTGACGTTGAGGACCGCGAGCAAGCAAAAAATGACCACTGCACTACGCTACGATATGCGTGTTTGCACTGTGCTATTTGCAATTTGCATAGTGCGAAGTAGCGCAAACTTCGCAAACTACGGGAGCGTAGCGTAGTGCTTTGCCCAGGGTTACTTACATCATCTGGCAAACACCCCATCAGTAATACCAATCTTCATGACTAATGTTCCCAAAATAGATCCCACCTGCCTTAGAAATGAGAATGGGGAATTCCTTAAAAACAAAGCCATACATTGGCTGAGACATAACAGGGGGTGTAGATCAATAATTAGAGAGGACATTATATATGCCAAAAGGTGTATCCAGGATCAGAGTCCAGTTGATGCAATCGAGTTGACCTTAGCCACAAACCACCTTGTGCATGCCCTTGAAGCTAGATCCTCCCTATCGACTTTTACGAGAATTAGGTTGAGATTGACTGTTCCCCTGGCACTTAGGCAAGATAGTAACTTGCAACAGGAATGTATGGATACCACACCGCATCACTCTTGCTGAATAACTGACTGTCCACAGTACTACTCAACAACCATCCAACTATCCAGTGCAGACTGTATGATTCCTATTGATTCCCTGCACTTACAACTACAATATTCACCAGATTGGCCAGGAGTCCATGCATTGCTCACCAGAGATGACCCAAGATCCTGACTTCATATTGGCCCTGAGTGTAAGTCCTGAGGTCAATAATTAGTTACAATGATTGACAGCGGAGATGTGCCTATCTTGAACGCACCATCTTTCCCTCAGGCCCTGCCCCAAGAAGGTAGTGGTGAAATGACGAAAATCTTGTCCAGGAACCTGGCGGGTATAAGTAGGAAGCTCAATTACCTACACTGTTTGGAACTTGTCACCCGGCAAGAAATATGCTTGTTCTGGGAAACTTGGTGCCAGACCCCCCCTTATATACTAGGGTTCAAGACCTTTTTTAAGACGGCAATACTGCCTAAACAAGGCCGTCTTGACCCCCAACCTATTCTCCCTCTACATAAACCAAATTGCCGATCTCCTGTGCTCTACTGAGGCTGGTGCCCCCTTCCTGACAAACCAGAAAATAGCTACATTGTTGTTTGCAGATTAAACCCTCCTGGTATCTAAAACCCTATGGGCATTTGAAAGCTCCTGAACCAATTTAAGGCCTTTTGCGACATGAGGGGCTTGGTCATCAACACTACGAAAACCAAATTGATGACGATGAACCCTTGTAAATCTTTTAAAAGAAACTTGGTTTTAGATAATGTCCCATTAGAGAGGGTCAGCTCTTTCGAGTACTTGGGCATTAAACTGTCTGATAAAATGTTCTGGAAGAACCACTTAGACAAAGTGTCCCTGAAATTCTCACAGCTAACCAGGGCTTTGTGGCGGGAGCTTTGTCTTTCATATACCAAGCCTGTCACCCCAGCCCTCAAACTATATAGCTCCAAGGCAGTTAGTAGTGTGCTTTATGAGGCAGAACTCTGGGGATCAGTGGACGCAAACTTGCTATCGACAGTTGAAAATAAGTTTCTTAGGAGTCTGGTATCACTCCCCCAAAGCACCCCCCTCCTCCCCTTGAAATTGGACTTGGGTATTAGATCAATTAATAGCCAAGTGAGACTGCAGGCTTTGCTTTTCTGGTACAGACTGGTCTCCACTCCCGATCTGGCCCTTTATGCCGCTGCTTTTAATGAAGTTTTAGCATTGGTTAAAAATAAAAAAAATTGGGTGGATCAAACAGGTCAACAATATCCGGGCAGCTATTGGTCTCCCAAATGAGCTTGTGGGTTCCCCGCCCTCATACTCTAAAAACCAAATTAAATCCCTATATTGGATATGGGTTGAACAGAATATTTACCTGAAAACACACCAAGGTAGTCTAACTGATGCTCTGTAGATATTAAATCTGGAAAATGGCTTGAGCGTTTTTTTGACATCATCAAAGAGCCGGTAGACAGGAAACTGTATACTCAGTTTAGATATGGGTGTCTACCCATTATTGATCACACTAATTCCTGGTTGGCTGATAACATCCAATGTAAAGGCTGTCCAGCTTGCCCAAAAGCGCATGAATCCATAGGCCATGTTTTCTTTTCATGTCCCGCGTACACCAGACCAAGAAGGACTTGGCTGGCACCAGCATGTAGACAGTTGGGGACCTACAGCTTTAACGAAGCTCTTCATATTATGAAATCAGACACAAGACCACTCTTTGTATGTGCAGTCGCTAAATTTCTCGGCCAGTTCTGAGCAACAAGGCGTAGCCTTGTGACTGCATCCCCGAGTGGCACAGTCCAAACAAATTAGAGTTCTAGGAATTGAGAGTCCCCTAATTTTAAAGATATTACTGCTAAATCTGGTTTTCATGTATTTTTTATGTGTTTATTATTTTGATTTTATAGTATAATGCGGTAAAGGGCTCTTAAAAGACTGGTTTATAGTAGAAGGGTTGTACATTGTATCAACTCGACAATTGACACTTAATAATGCACTAGCACTTTAGTTTTATACCACAATAGTTTTTGACTAAGTTGTCAAATAGTGAAATTTTGTCCCCTGCCAATTTCCGTTTCTGTTTATATATCGTAATATGAATTATTTGATCCTTTAGGATTGATGTAAGGAACATTCCCATTATTTTATTCCGAATACCATTGACAAGGATGTATGTGTTTGTATCTTTTATGGTATTATAAACCAAAATAAAGATTTTATGAATGAACAACGCAGTACAGCAACTTTGGTTGCTGCGTTGGGTTGTGTGACCGTTTTCGCAAATCTGGGACTAGACTTACCTACCTCCTGTCAATATTTTTCTTGCTAATATTTTCTCTTCCATATGTAATGCCCTCAATATTCTGACTTGATACTTAGTATGCCCACCAAAAATGTCAAACAAGACAGACAGATCCAGGAGAATGAGCAAGGGGAACTTCCTCTGGTCTGGTGCCTCCAAATGCTATCCAAGAGTGATACCAGCAGCATTTCAGTAATGTGTTGGGTCCAAAACTCTGAAGTGTGATTACCCATCAAATCATGATGTTCCAGGAACTGTGGGAGCTGGGCGGTGACAGTCCATGATACTAGAAAGGAAACGAAAGTGTGCCATTGGTCTTTAGCTCTGGAAGTTTTCGATTTCAAGAGAGACATTTTTGTGAGGGTGTTAAGAACAGAGGGCCATATTACTAAGGTGAAGTATCACCGCTTTTTCGGCGAATTGTGCAGAGAAAGCGGCGATACTTCTAGCGCCATATTAACAAGGGCATACTAACGCCTGCCTCAAGCCCACTTTGCATGTCAGCGAGAAACATTGCTAATGACATGCAAGGTGGGCGTTCCCACGTCCAACCACATGTAAAATGTGGTTGGAGGTGGTAACACCCTATTACCAAGGCAGGCGTTGGGAGAAAGAGACCTGCGATTATCTCGTTTATCATAGGTCTCCCAACACCTGCTCTGATCAGGTGTTAGGCATTGATAACATGGGGGTGTGGATCATAAAGCTGAATCCACCCCCCCATATTATCAAGGCACACATTAGCGCACGACAACAATGCTTGTTTTCACGCGCTAATGTTCCCAATCGCCAGCTATCGCCCGAATTAATATCGCCTACGTGTTGCGCGTTGATAATGACGCGCTAACACAGCGATAGGGAAATGTACGATGTGCGTTTTTTAACGCACATCTTGGTAATATGGCCCAGAATTTTTAAGCCAGCATGGAGCACAGCTTTTTGACGAATTACTGAATTTGTAACATCACGCTCAATTGCGGCTACTATATATCTAAGAGCCACTGAAGGAATCAATTATATATAAAATTAATAAAAAATTGAGACTGTTTTTTCTTCATTATCTGTGCAATCAATAACATGAACGGAAGGCGTCAACTGGCACTTTAAATCTGCCACTCGTGCTTCAAAACTCAGTAGCCCCCCTACATATGTCAGTCGGAAAAACTTTGAATGCCCTGAATTGTTTAATGAAAAACTGGTTAAATCAATCAGCAGTATCAAATGACGCGGAAGGAAAAATGTTCAAACTGTTGTTCTGGAGTATTTTAATAGGCCTGTAATCTTCTATGCTTGATTTGCTGTATTTAGTCTCAGGACATTGACACAGGCGTTTATGTTTCTCCAAGGACTGACTAAAACACGGAGGGGAGCGAATTCTAATACAGGTTTAAGTAGGGCAACACGATTAACAACACCTCATAGAGTGCAGTGAAATATGGTTAATCAGTCCTCTGACTGACCCGTACCGTGTTATTCAGTTACTAGTTATAGCTTATGTTCCACATTTTTAGAAAGCAAACATTTGTTTTGGTGGTCTTCGACGAAGAAACCTCAAGCTTTGTTTCTCTCGTTATTAGTCCCAATAAAAAGATGGAAAATTAACTATCTAATGAAATAGTGAGACCATTCGGTGGGATCCGAATAAGATGTCATGTGTTGGACATCGCGAATGAAAATTAAATCTAAGCAGTTTCCTTTGACGTGCGAGGTGGAGTCTATGCATGATAAAAGCTGTGCATCAATAGTGAATCTGAATAGCTTAGAGTGCTGGTGCTCTGGGTAGTACATCCAAACATGATCTAAAGATTTTCAAAATCAAGAAACTGGGATAAAAACTAGGGGTGGGCGTAGTAGCGCTACGCAAAGTGCATTTCACGTGCTGCGCATTGCACTACACGAACTGCGTGGTAGCATGTTCGCACTGTGCAAGATGTCGTTTTCATTGATTGCACAGTGTGGAGAAGCATCCCGCACTGTGTAATCATTAAAAACGGCATCTTGCACAGTGCGAGCTGTACTTTTCTGCCGCTCGAGTAGATTTCTACTCGAGCTGCAGCTTTCTCAACGCGGACTGGTAGTTTCTCATCGCGAGGGGTCGCGAGCATGCGCGACCACACGCAATGAGAAACCTGACCTCCCTGCGTTGAGAATCTCGCCGGGAGGTTTATTTTCCATGCTCGCGATCGCGAACAAGGAAAAAGTCTCGCGAGGATATCATTTTGCTTGCTCGCGTTCGGCAACTTGACATTGAGGACCGCGAGCAAGCAAAAAATGACCGCTGCACTATGCTACGCTACGCTACGCATGTTTGCACTGTGCTACGTGCAGTTTGCGTATTGTGAAGTTGGGCAAACTTCGCAATCTACGCGAGCGTAGCGTATTGCTTTGCCCAGAGTTAATAAAAACTGGTAATAAAAGACGGTAGTCCATAGGTGGTTTATCTACAATAAGAATATGAAGGCCAATCCATACTTTTTGTCCAGTATGATCAGAATTCTTAATTGTTTAACCCTCTGGAACTAACTGGATATTGATAGGCATGGAGACATCTTGTAGCCAAGCTTCTGTGAAGAGGAAGCGCTCAATGTTATGGGGTCACAGTGTGCCATGCATGAGTGCGGCATTAGCTGTAGCCGGACTTGCATTATTGAATACACAAATTAGTCTATTAGAATAACTATAATACTCAAACTCCTGGGGTGAATAAATGAAGTCAATACTATCAACGTGTCTTCGGAGGCACAGCGCCAGGAGGTGTACAAGCAAGCATTTTTAGAAGGGACCCCCTCTAAATTCGACAAGTGGTGGTCTCTACTTGATGGGATTTGAATGAAAATGTACAGACTGCAGAAAACAGCAACCTCACAAAGAGGTGTCCAGCGCTTGCTGAAGCTTCGCAAGGCTGGGACTAAACTAAAACTAGTAAAACCTTATACTTGTCTATCCAGTAGAATATAATGAACTTCTCCATGAATAGCCAACCCTCCCCCATAGCAGGTTCTTGGAAACATTTTAGACATAAACGTATTGTACATGTCTCGATAATTACGAGTAAAACAATACTTAGTCAGGGCATATCATGTACATTAAGGGTTCACTGGCATTGCTGTTAGGACTTTCTTTGACATATGTCAATGAGGAAACTGAAAAAATATACATCTGTTCCTTTTCAAAGGAAAGAGTCTAGCAATGCATAGAATTTCAAAAATCCTGATTTCTCCATGACAGTCAATCAGAACATGCAAGTATTCTTAGACATTTGTAATAAAAAGACCTATGGTTTAATGGAGACTAAATACTTGTAAAGATGCTACTCGTAAATCACTTTGTGGATAGCAAACAATCATAAACTACATGAAAGCATAAGTTTACCTATGTGAATCAAGAACTATTATCCTCTCTTATAAAGAGGTTTCTGGATGTATAAACAAAATATGGACAAATTTATGCAGACTTTGCAGTAGTGCACTTGAACTTTTTACTTTTTTCTTAAAAGGGAAAATATTTTTCTGCATGGTGAGGCACCATTCCCTAGACATATATCACGTGGTCATTTTTCATCACTCCCCCCTGAAAACAGATGTACCCCTTCCATTGACAGGTAGATCTCTTAACATATCAAGCATGGCAATGTGCTATGTGCTATGGTAAAGTTTGGGAATACCCACAAACTCGCAGGTTTGTAGGGGCTCACCTACTTGCAAAGCATACCAGCCCTGGAACTTTCACTCCCCATGCCTGTGAACATATTAGTTCTCACATAACATTACACCATAATAAGGGAACATGGCAGCCGCTAGATAAACGACTGCGGTCACGCTCCCTCAGGCTTTCTGCTGGGGGTCTTTGATGTTGGAGCCCTGATTGAAAAGTGTTTATTCCCCTCTTTCGCCTACAGTGATGCCCTGCGAGCTTTCTTTTTTTCCCTCTCCTGGCTCCGGTGGACGCGCGCTTCTGGACCCCTGCCGCAGCCCGCCTGGAGGTGGAGAGCAGCGGCACAGGAGTGGAGACGCCAGGGTGCAGCTCGCTTCCTGCTCCGGATCACCGGAGGCAGGGACAGTACAAGCGCTGGCTACTGCGTTGGCTTTGGGGGAAGTATTGAGCAGCAGGCGGACTCCAGGAGGCAAGAGGTTGGCTCTGAGGTCGGTTTCCAGGTAGGGCATTGGAACTCTGTCTCTTCAAAGGAAGCAAGCACTATTGGGCTAAGTGGAGGTAAGAAGGAGCGTACATTACTCCCAGATAGCCTTACTAATAGTTATAGCTGTAGCACCTATCTATCTTTATGTAAAAGGTTACTTGGCATGCATCATAAGTGCGCCCGTGGGGGGAGAGGTGCCCCATTACTGTATGGAGACAGGCAAAGTGGTAAAACTGACAAAAGCGGACTCCTCACCACCCCAAATTAGCAGATATACTCTACGGGCTAGAGTGGCCCACTCCTCCCTTAACACAGATAATATTCAGTCTATCTTGACCCCCAGAGTTTCCCCTCCTGTATCAGAAGTTAAAGCATCAGTTAGGCAACGGAAGCAGAAAAGGGATACAACGGACTGTGGCCTTGCTACTTAAGGGAGAGAGGTTGGCAAGGGTAAGGAAAGAGGCAGGAGGAATAAAATATTGCCCCTAAAGGTCAAAATCACCCCATCATTGAAAACAAATTACAAAGTTATGTCTAGCGCAACATTGATTAGCGGCGCACCCACAAAGAGTGTGAAGGGTGCAGACCAAGTTACCCCCCAGGGGAGTCCACATAGTTCACAGCGCCTTGTAGATGTGGATGTAAGCAAAACCCCGATCAGCGGAGTGAAGCCTCAGAGGATAGGTATTTCATCCAGCCGAGTAATCTAGAAAGGCCGCCCTCCCCGAGTATGCAAGCTGAGAGCTCGAGCAGACTAGCCATCCATTCTCAGTGAGCCTCTCTAATAGGTAACTCTGTTTTGGGAATTGAAGATAGTACGGAAGACAGTACGGAAAACAGCTGAAGACTACAAGTGACATTATTACACCGCATAATGCTGTCTTGGATTCTACAACTCACTCATTGGCTGTTTTACTACTATCCATGAAAGAGGAGATGGCTAGTAGGTTTACGGTTTCAGAAACAAACCAGGCTGAGATGGCTAGCAAGTTTTTGGTTTCAGAAGCCAACCAGGCGGCTATCCAACTGCCGTGCGAGGTGCTGACCCAGAAATTGGAAGAAGTCCCTGCGAGGACGGATGCAATAGAGTCTCTGAGATCCCTAAACTTAAGGAAGCTATATACGCTAAAATTAATGGCCCAAAACAAAGAACTTAAATTCGATCTTGAGCGCCTGGAAAATCATTCCAGGAAAAACAATCTGAGGCTCTTAAATATCCTGGAAGCCCTTGAATGTTCAGATATAAAGGGGTACATGATTTCTCTGATAATGAGAACAGTTTTAAAACATTTGCCTAGTATAGATCTCTCACATGAGATCCAAAGAGTACACAACTACCCTTAATTTTTTGTCATACTCTGTTAAGGAGTTAATTCTAACCTCTACCCTCAAGGAAGGTATTATTACATCTACATCAACATCCATGAGACAAACCCAATTCCCCTTCACCATAAGAACGGATGTCTTACATATCACCGCAACAAGACAGTGGGAGCTGGGGTAGAGGCTCGAGGATCTAAAAAGTTTGGGGGCAAAAGCTCAGTTGAGGTTTCCTGCTTCAATACGTGTGATGTGGGATAACCTGATTCATCTGTTCCACATGACGGAGGAGACAGACGCATTCATAGCCAAAATCAAAACAGAGGTGAATGGGAGAGAGGGAGAACATTAAAGTTATGTGGGGGCTTTCTGACATCAAGGTTCCCCTGATTTAATTAAATGCATTCAAATATTTTTTAGGAAGCCGGAGGGAGTGGTGATCAAATAGGATTAGCCTATTGGAAGGGAGGGTTCCTCATGGGAGAAGGGGTCACAGGGTAGGAGGAGTGGGGTTGGGAGGGCAGGGAGCACAGGGTGGGGAGCAGTGGATGGAATGAAAAAATATACCTAGTCTCACCTGAAGCTTAGTAAGTATTGGTTTAGTCAACACCAAGGGGCTGTAAGCTGACGGCAGGAATACCCATAAAAGACAGTAAAGTTAATGTTATCTCTTGGAATATAAACCGGCTAAGATGTCCACGTAGGCAAAGGCTGATACTGAGGTATTTAGAGCTCTCTCCAGCTCAGGGCTGCCTTATACAAGAGACCCATTTGAGTTTCGTAGAATGTTGTTTAATATTTTCTAGAATTCCCTGGATAAAATATTTTTGTTCTTCACAACAAACGATTAATAGCAGGGGGGTAGCAATCCTGATAAAGCAAGCGGCTTCCTTTTCTATTAAATCAGTGCAGATGGATCATACAGGGAGGTGGATAGTTACACAATTGGATTTTGGAGGGACAGAACTAGTCTGTGCCTCCTTCTATGGTCCAAATGTTGACGATCCAACCTATATTTGTTAGTTGCAATCAAAATTCATCATGGCAACTCCACTTATGGTAATAGGAGGCGATTTTAATGTCCTCCTTGACCCTTTAATAGACAGGTCAAATCAGAGCCACTTTATAAGGGCTCCCCCGATCTGCCAAACAATGAAAAATCTATTGCATGACTTAGACCTGGTGGATATCTGGAGGGCAAAGAGGGGTGATCTCCAAGGGTTCACGTTTTATAGCAAAACATATCGTCACTCATCCAGGATAGACTATATTCTATCAAACAGGCATGTCCTGGACAGTTTGACGGGGGTCTCAGTACTGCCAAGTCACCTCTCGGAGCACGCCCCAATATAATTTTCTTATCTTAGGATGAGTAAAATGCTACAAACTAGATGGACACTCAATAGAGCAAAGCTGTTAGACCCCGAAATTATACAGGCTACTAAATCATCTGACCTAGAATTCTTTGGTCTCAATATTAACTCTACGACTATGGATTTTGTTTGGGACGCCTTTAAGGCCACCTTGAGGGGCAGACTGCATGGTCTTATCTGCTCTAAGAGTTGGGCTGAAGCCCGAGAGTTAAGTAATATGGAAGGGAGAATCCTGCAATTAGAAACAGAAAGGAATCGACTCAGCCAGGTGAGCCAGGGGAGCCCAGGAAGGTTGGCTAAAGTCCAGGGAGACCTAGAGGGGGCCAAGCAGGAGTGTAGGGGAACATTGGACCAGAAATGCAGGGCACAATGCCTTATTATGAACATGCAAAAACATGTTGAGTATGGGGAGCAGGCCTAGGCTTTACTGGCTTGGAAAGCAAGAACAGATTGCTCAAAGAATAATAATAATGAGCTTATAATAAATAACAATGGGGAAAATTTAAGTAGAGTAGAGGACATGCAGACCTGTCTTCTCTCCCTTTTCTAGGATCTCTAATGAGAGAACCTAGCCCCCTCCCTAGATCAAATACAAATGTGGCTAAGGGGTAAATCTTTGCCAGCATTAACCGAAGCAAGTCGTAATCTCCTTGATGCCCCTATAACTTTAAAAGAGATTAAAAATCAAATAAAAGAATCTAAAAACAGCAAAGCATCAGGAACAGATGCACTGCCAAATGAAGTTTATAAACTCTTATTGGAAGAACTTATACCGGTACTGGGCACCCTTTTTAACTCAGTATATAGCTCAGCAGGCCAGATCCCCACATCCTGGAAGGAAGCAACCATAGTACTAATACTTTAACCTGGTAAGGACCCATTAATAACTGACTCCTATCTTCTGATCTCACTGCTGAACGCCGATTATAAAATCTTTATGGGTATTTTAGCAGGGAGACTGGCTAAATTAGTCCCCAATCTGGTCAATATGGACCAGTAGGGCTTTGTAGCCGGGAGATACATACAGGAGCAGACACAGCTGCTGATAGGTAATATCGACTTGGCCGTAGTAAGATCAGATCCCTTGGCAGCATTTGACATGGTCTGCTGGGTGTATCTCTGGAAGGTACTTGTGACTATGGGTTTCAGCCCCATTTTTATTCAGTCCCTGAGAAAATGCTATAAGGGAGCATCTGCAAAGATTCTGTTAAATGGCATGCTATCCCCTAGCTTTAATATCCAGAGGGGAACAAGACAGCAGTGTCCTATTTCACCCCTGCTATTCAACATCTATATAGAGCCGCTGGCCATCAGACTAGACAATTTATTTTATCCCTTTAAATCCCAGAACTATCTATGTAAGTTAGCCCTATATACAGACGACTTAATATTATACACTAGCAAACCCTAGAGCGACCATCCCGAGGGTCGAAGCTCTCCTGGAAGAATTTGGCTCCTTCTCAGGCTAGTTAGCTAACTCCTCCAAAACGGAGGTGATGTGTTGGAACTTCGAACAATGGAAGGCCCCCATTAATAAAAAGATAAAATACTTGGGTATTTATATAGTAAAAGAATTAGACAAAGTTCCCCAGATAAATCTGAGTAAAATCTCTAAAGCAATTGATCGTCTCTTTAATAGATGGAGGAATCTTCCCTTGACAATCGACAGGAAGGTCAACCTAGTGAAGATGGTTATCCTCCTTAAATGGACTTGCCTGTTCAACGCAGTTCCCTTGGTCTTTCCCAGCTCATGTATTTCTAAGATTCAAAGTAAAACCGGGATCTTTATTTGGGGAGATAAGGGAGTAAGGCTATCCTGGAAGAAGTTGAGGCGTAGGCTCACTAAAGGAGGGCTGGCTCTTCTGGACATTAGATGGTATTCTGTTGCATTCCAATTTAAAGGTCTTCAGATGCTACTTTCTAAAACAGTGGATTCATTGTGGGGAAGACTGTTGGGCGAAATGGCTATAATGGAGGGCGGAGGAGGTGGAGGAGGCTTTTAATACAAGTTTGGGGCACCAAGGTACTTAAACCAAGTGCGTCTGAAGGCCCTCAGGGCCGCCCTGGAAACATGGTATAAAGTGAGAAGCAGGTGGAGAATTGGTTATTATTCAGAATTTGCACCTATATGGAATTCCCCTTGGACATGAGATTGCCTCCAATATAGTCTGGCTGTACCTATTAAGAGAGCAGGCAACATAACCATCTGGTCCGACTTGGTAGACGCAGAAGGAATTCAGCCTTGGGATTTACTAAGAGTCAAGATAGGCCCCTGGTTCTCCAAGTTCAAGTATGTACAACCTAAATCTTGGTATAAAGCAGGAAAGGGGGAAATAACTGGAGACTGGGACACAGAGATTCTTTTCCAATTGGACAGCCAATCAATCAATCAATCAATCAAAGACATTTATAGAGCGCACTACTTACCCGGAGGGTCTCAAGGCGCTTGGGGGGGGGGGGGGGTGCTGCTACTGCTCAAACAGCCAGGTCTTGAGCTTCTTCCTGAAGGAGAGGTGGTCTTGGGTCAGGCGTAGGTCGGTCGGGAGGGAGTTCCAGGTCTTGGCGGCCAGGTAGGAGAAGGACCTTCCTCCTGTTGTCGTTCTTCGGATGCGGGGGACGGCGGCGAGGGCATGACTGGCTGATCGGAGGTGGCGTTTGGGAGCGTAGAAGTTGATGCGGTTGTTGAGGTAGCTCGGGCCTTGATCATGTAGGGCTTACATTTCTATTTGGTATAAGAAGTCTCTAGATGCAGAAGATTTGGATATTCCACCAAAATCCTCGGTCTGGAATCAATCCCTCTTTGAGTCCAACATTGGAGATTTACTTGAGCCCTCTGAAATTATGATAAACATTTATTAAAGCAGCCAGTCTAAGGAAAAATCTTTTTTTTGTCACCAATTGACTCTACTACACACCAGCTAAGATAGCCAAGTTTTCCCCGCAACCCACCCCAAAATGTCCTAGGTGTAATACACTCAATGCTAATGACATCCATATCATTTACGAGTGTCCCATATTAAGAGCCTTCTGGAAGGGGGTGGGGGATACTCTCCATGGCATCTTTAAAGTAAACATTGAGGTCAATCTATCTTGGTATTCTTTAGAAACAATGGCATATCCACTCCGAACCTTTCACAGATTCATAGTGGGTTGCTTCTATACATGATGCTACTTGCCAGGAGAGAAATATGTTTGAAGTGGAAAGATCTCCATATTCTATGGCTCGCCTAGACCATGACGGAAGTGAGGCTAGCTCTACAAACATCTGGCAGCCCCTTTCAAGCTGGGGCCGAGATTTCAGACTTTTATAATCTTTGTTGGCTCCTCCTAAGGTCCTATGATTACACCTAGCCCTCATAAAATCGGGGCCGGTCTGGTCAACCTGAGCTAGTGCAGTAAGCCATAGGGCGCCCAGTTGCGGATGGATGGCTTTTTTAAGATCTGCAGAAGCTTACAGGTGAGATGAGGACAAAAAAAACATTACACCATAATGATGCAATATTACTTTACAAGCGTACTCTGCCATTTTCAGGCTTGAAATTGTGATTTTATACGCCCAAAAAAAGATATCTCCATACCTACATCAAACAGAGGTGTGCATGTACATATATTAAAGACCCCATTAGTGTTCGTCTTGTGTTCTTTATTACTTTCTGGCTCACCACAACACCCTTCCAAAAACATAGTTCTTGAGTTTTTATATCCTACTTCTGCAAAATTGATTTTTAATGATTTCTACACATCTTAGCAGGACAGATCTATGATTCATAACTTTTTTAAGTTTGGAATGCAAGGCATCCCTAGATATACAGTGACTTGAACCTCCAATTGAACAGTTATTGCTTACTCGCAAGAGTTGTTTCAATGCTCTGTAGTCTCCAGTCATCTTGGCATTGGGAAAAATACAGAAATGAAGCTACAGTGATCAAAACCATGGATATTTTCTAGTACTATGTGTAGGAATTTAGATTCTTATTTGGGGAACTGACTCCCCACCTCAAGGATTAATCACTACTCTTATCAGGGTGAATCCTCTAAGTAACTAAATAAACCTGATCTCAACCGAAATAGAAAAAATAGAGCATAAAAATTACAACAAAATTACAAAACTCCAATAAGGGAAACAGGAGATATACATTTGAAAAGTTTTAAGTAGAAATAACGTTAAAGCACAATAGGTGCCAATGATAGTCTATGGTCATGGTAGACTGGGACGTAGGCACTATTTAAGGCTGATTATGATGCGGCATGGCTCGGATACGACTACCAGGTTTGGACAGGTCAAATATTTTATCTTTTGCTTTAGTATCTTGAGTCCCAATCAACCACATAAGTACACCTATAAAGCCCACCAGGACCGGGAGGCATTTAGAGACACACTGGGTGTCCGACAGAGGCCAACTGCAAGATCTAGCCTGGGTCTAGTACTGGTCAGTGGATACTTTCAGGAAAAGGTCTTATGCAGCTTGTTATCCCCCTGTAGCTACAAAGGAGGGGAGGTCAGCCAACTGATCATTGGCGTCCACCTATTTGCCGAGGTACAAGATTGAGAAGGTCTAGTCCTTCTGGGCTCCTCTCAGGTCTAGTTTTCTTCTGACTTTCCACATGGTTAGAAAGTGTCTTGTACTGGGTGATTGGAGGTGCCACATTTATGCCTAGCACCAGCTAGTGGGTTAAAATAACTCCTGGGCACTCCCTTATAAATGGGCTGCAACCCTATCCACATTTTCAATAGTTCCTGTTTGCCCTACTGTTATGGCATTTTTAAGATGGATTAAGTCTTCTGCCACATAAAGCTTGAGGTTTGGGTGTGTGAGACTGTGTGTATTTTGGACTCTCATATGGAAATCAACAGTGTCCGCCCACATCAAATTTTAAAATCCAGTTTGAAGCAGGTACTGTACTCACAACAAACCCAGAGACACAAGTATGGCCGGACAAAAGCAGGGTCCTACAGAAACCAGGCAGGTGATGTACAAGAAGTATTTTTTGACCCTTTTCTCTCCCTTTCAAGCATGCCCCCAAGCATTACATGTGGCTCCACAGACCTATCAAGCAGGATTTGACAGTGTGCTGCCACAGGATGCCCACCACAGCTCAGCTCTGAATATTCTGTGGGTCTCATATGAGTCATCTCTCCCTATTCACGTAGGCCTATTATTTGCTACTAGGTGGTTATTCACACTTTTTTCACTCATATTCAAGGCTCTGCATATGCTGGAAGAAGCTTTTGCTAATTAGTCTTCTAACAAATCAGGCAGGTAGAGGGTAACTTTTTAAAATGAAATTTTGCTTTGTATTCATTAAGAATCCATCTTCACCATTGAATTGGATTTGTAATACCTATAAATAATGATTTAAACATTTTTTTAGCTGGCCGCATTGCAGAGATATTGTTTTAGTATTTTAGTCTGTACTGTGTTTTTCTACATCGGACAGTACAAATAGCATTTAGGACCTTATCACTGTAAGGACATGGTAACATTAATTTTCTAGATGTTCAACTTTTAATTACCATTCACCCTACATTGGGGGCTACAAGACTTGCACAGGATTAATTTACTAATATTTAAAAGGACGTTTTTTAACTGTCAAAATTGGTTACTTTAACAAGTAGATCTATAGGTTTTACACTGTATGATAAATAGGGTGGACCTGGAGCTATGTTTGTACTGCCACCATTGTGGATGGCACAATATGTGCCGCAGTCCAGAAGTGACATTTAACTGGCAGGCTCTGGATGCTTTTTCTACTTCATACACTAGGAGCCTACAGCCAAGTTGAATGTGCTTACTAGGAATAAGCCCCTTTAACCATGTTTAACATGAGAGCACAGTCACTTTACTATTGGTTAGCAGGGTTACAATTCCAATTGTTCTAAAGCAAGCACATATTTAGGGCTCAGCTAAAGCAAAACATTTGGGGTGACCCTGCAGAAAAAGCAGACTTTCTACACTACATATACTGAGTAGGTTTGCTCCTGATTGGTTAGTTATGAGAACTCTGCTAAAATATTGTGTCTGTATGAAATAAAAAGAGACTTTTTATACCCCTTTGATACATATAAATAGCAGTGATAAAAGGCAAGAATGGGTTAGAACTAGGGACATCACATTAGACGGAACAATCTTCATGGTTTGTTACCTGTTTAAAAATATATCGACTCAATCCTGTACAAACATGTAGCAAAGCATACCGTTTCATGGCAACTCTGTGCTATCTTCTGCAAATCTGCAATATGATATGAATATTCATACTTGAGTGAGGGCATGTGAGTTTTATGGATGTATGCATGTGTGTGTATTTCTCTTTGTTTGTAGACCTTGGGTAGTAGATGCTCTGCCACTGCCTGAGCATTTTGAGTCTGTTATGCAGTGTTTTAATACACATGCATTATAATCTGGATACTGGTGATATGTGAATAAATTTAGTGTGTGCATCTCTAGGTAAGGAGCATCTTTGAGTATATCAGTAGATGAGTATGTGTGCAGATGTGTGGGTATTGCAGAATATGTGTGTATGGGTAAGAAAGTGGTTTCTTAGTTGGGGTGTATTGAAGTCCACTCCAAGTAATGAAGCCACTGTCTTGATAAAGGTTTCAGTAATTTAAATCTGAGCACAACCAGCCAACTATGGTACAGAGCAGGCATATTTAATTTAGAGAAATGTCTAAAGGATTTAGAGGTACCAAAACAGTTAAAAAAAAAATACCACATTTTAAAAATCTCATTCTATAAGATATGAAGATTTGATTAAACTAGTGTCAAGGTGAACTATGCTCCAATGCAGGTTAACTGGTCATAACAGACCAGGACATAGGCGTGATTTCAGGCTGACCATGACGGAGCAGAGGCCGAATATGTCCACCAGTTCAAACAGGATGGAAGACTTACCTTGCGGCTTAGCATAAAATATAAAATCCAAAATCCTTCAGTGGGACAAGGCATCGGGCAGCAAATTCTTCAGCTGAGAAAGATTGCCGCCTGTGTCTGACAAGGCCGGATACCTTTTTTCAAGAACCCACTGAACTGTATTTGCTGCTGTGGAGAAGCTCTGAGTGGGTGAAAGTTCTTCTGTACTGCAAAATCAAGCTTTGGCTGAATTTGGTTAGCAAGTTTGTTCGGTCCTCTGGTGGTCTTGATATCCAAATAATGTAAAAAATCCCAGGTTTCTAGGTGATAGGAGAAGTCTAGTTAGAAACAGCCAAGGGTGCCAGGATCTCAGGAATAGCACCAAGTGGTCAAGACTCACTCCAGCAGGAATGCATGGCTAAAACCAGACAAGATGGCAGATACACAGTGTTCCTGGTCCACCACAGTTATCCTAGCATTGTATCTCTGCCAAGAATTGCCATTATCAACTTAGAATATCTGTATATGCCAGCTACCTGTTTGTGAACCCATCGGTGACTTTAGAGGAGGAGAAAGTGATGTGCTGTGTGTGGCTGGCAAATGGAGGACGCTTGGGCTAGAATTGTTGGGCTAGAGGTCATGAGGCGGGTCACGGGCTGCTTTTTAGAAACTGAGGAAGATCAAGAGCTGTGGGATTGAGGCAGCAGGCAACCACTTCAGAGGAGTGTGATGTCCTGTGCTGTGCAAGTGTGAGCTGCTGCCCATGAGATCTATCGCAGTGGCTGAAGACAGGCTATAGAGAGGCCTCTGTTTTCTGGGTGGTGGAGGAAGGGGAACAGCCATGACAATGCGGGGATTACCCTGCACAGCCATTACAACGCAGGGATTACAACGAAAGTCGTTACAACGACTTTCACTGGAGGGCGCTGTTGGATAGGGAATAGTTTAATTTTCTTTCCAACACCTTCCCTACTGTCAACGTGGGCTTGAGTTGGAACGCATGTTAATACCACGCGTTGTCATGACATACAACAGTGGAGGAATGTGGCATGGAGGCTTTCCCTTTTCCTGATGGTTGCAGCCCTCTGGATTCTGGCTCACCTGCTCCCACCATGACTGCTGTCAAAGAGGAAAACTGCTGCATCTGGGTGGACCGCAAGGTGCTCTGCCACAGAGGACAGGATTAATAGGCACCTCTGCTTCAATACTGAGGGTCCTAGCTGGACTGGGCCTTGGGATCAAGAGGTTCCTGTTGATATTTTAGGCAGGTGGGGTTTACCCCCTTGCATTTGAAGACTGAGGCTATAAGGGCACATTAGCCACATGGAGTGAAAGATGGGTGTGGGCTGGACGGCGGGCCCCTGGCTCACTGCTCATGTGATTGCTCACGGTGGTCCAAAGCCACGAAAGTACATTGCAACATTAACTAAGCGTAACAACTGTGCTGGGGTGGATTGGGCTCCCTGGTCCAAGGTGTAACAACCACTATGGGCAAAATAGGGAAAACAAAATGTCTGCAATGGGGGTGCAAAGCTTTCAGGCACACATGGAGATGTGGGAGATGTGACCTCTGCTGAGTGGGTGGAGGGTGAACCTGTGAACCTGTGACTATGGATAATTTTGCAGGCCATACAACACTCCAGATGGCCCTGGAGCAGAAAATAGATACAGTTGCCATTGATGTAGGCCTGCTGTGTATTGCTCTCAAGAAATTTACATATGGGGTGGAGAAAAGGGAATGTATACTAGCCACTCTGAGACCAATGGTGGCAACACTGCAATTCAAGGTCAATAAAATTTGAAGAGACATACACATTCTGCAGAAAAAGGCAGATAATCCAGAAGGGAGACCCCGCTGAGTCAAGATCTGGGCTATAGCCTACCAGGAAGCACCATAAAACTTTTTACAAAGGACTGGCTGATCCATACGGTGCTTACAAACACTCAGTCCAGGATTTTCACTGTGGAACAGGCGGATAGAGTTACGGCCAGACATCCCCTACCAGGTGCCTCACCAAGATCCATAGGCTACTGAATTACAGAAATCCTGCAAAGGGTGTGTGCCCACGACGCATGGGACCTGACCAGCCAGAAAGTGCAATTTTCCCGGACTATGCTGCCACAGTGCAGAGATATTGTCAGGGCTTGTTTATGGCCAAACAGGTGCTAAGAACCTTGGATATAACCTACGGCTCATTTAACCATGCAAAGTTGAGAGTCACATCCAACAATAAGTCACATTTGTGACCAGGCCTGATGAGGTATGGACATGACTAGAGGAGGAGGAGCATGATGTCTCTCGGCTCCGTACTACGGCAACAGGGCCTATACGAGGGCTTGGGCCTAACACAGCACACTGGAGCACCAACGAAGACGCACACTGTAGTGTAAAGAGAATCTCTGGTCGTGGATATGCGTTTGAGGAGGGGGACGGGCACCCCATCTAGATCAAGTGATGCGGAGGGAGTCACTGAGACAGATGACCGGGACTCGTCAAGTCAGCATATGCCTTGATTTGACTTTATTGTGGGCCCATGTGGACTGAACTGCCAGATCCACTTGTCACAACTTGTTCTTTATTAGGGCACTCATGTGCAAAATTGGAATTTGTGATAGTGGAGGCAAGCTTCATAGCAAGCGTTGCCAAGTTCATCCCCTTAACAAAATGCCACTTCGCATGCAGACCTAAGTTAAGGTTCAGTTGCTGTTGTTTGTATGTTGTTTGTTTAACTGTCAAATGGTCGAAGCACCTTTGGCTTGGACTATGGTACAGAGTCACACCCGCAAGCAAAAAATGTTTGTTTTATGCACTTCCTGACATGCACACCAAGACCACAACTCCCAACATGACCCACCCCCTTGGTACTACAAATAGTGGACAGCAATCATGGCATTAGTTCTCCTCTGAGGTTACTATATAATGACCCACAAATATAACGTTATCACGTGGAACGTGAGGAGGCTGGGCTCCCCAGCAAAATGTCATAGTGTATGCGCCATCATGAAGTGCCATCATGCTCATATAGCCCACTTGCAGAAAACGCATTTGATAATGGCGGAGCTTCATAAACTTGAGAAGGTTGGGAGAGGCCAAATTTATGGGACAACGTACTCAGCGTATGCAAGAGTCATGCTGATATGGGAGGCACCAAGGGTACCTTTCCTCAAACAGCGGACTCTGAATAACACTGAGGGCAGATTATGCAGTTGGAGAAGACACTACATGGGACTGATCTCTTTTTAGCTAGAAACAATACAAACATGTCTGGGTTACAGTCTGCGCATTTCCATCAAAGTGACAAGTGCATCAAATAATTCCATAAGCTGCTCTAAGGAAAAAGGGGAAACGGCCACACTTGTTTCCAAATATTCATGCGGAAACTAGTTCACAGGGAAATAGTTCAAAGATAGGTCTTAATCCTGAGCAAGCAATTGTCGTTAGTAGCAGAAAAAGTTCATAAGACAATATTTGTCCAAATCCAAATCTTCTACTTTATTTCCAAGAAGTCATCACTTCCAATTGATACGGGTGATTAACAGATGGTTCATGACATTACATAGATGTAGCCAACACGTATTTCATCTTGGGGGTATCCCCCAATGACTTCCTCAGGCCATATAGTTAATGGAGCATCTTTCAATCCTCATTAGGTTGCATTATGATAATATTTAAAAGTAATCTGTATATATTATTATTCAGGATAACAGGTACTTCTAAAGACATGTATCTTATCAGCGGAGAGTGCTCCATATATAGTGACCGCCTTTCAGCAATTGGAAGTGATAACTTCTTGGAAATAAAGAAGAAGATTTGGATTTGGACAAATATTGTCTTATTAACTTTGTCTGCAACTAATGAAATTCGCTTGCTCAGGATTAAGACTTATCTTTGTACTATTGTTAGCTAGCGTTTATGTGCCTAATACTGGCCAATTGCAGTACCTAAAATCTTATCCTCTCATTTTATCAGAACCATAAGTATGCATATGATTTGGGAAAGCGATTACAACCTAGTGCTTGACTGCATCCTGGACCAATCATTACCACCCCTCCAGTCTCCCCAAGTATATCACAGGCCCGATATTTTAGACAATGGTCCACAAGCTGAGAACTAGCAGACCTATGGCATTAAATATACCCTTCGACCTGAGAATACTCCTATTACTCCACTGTCCACGTCCTTCACACGTGCCTTGATAGGATACTGGGTTCCACCGCTCTTGCACACTGCACATATAACACTGAATACTTCCTTGCAACACTATTGTTCAGATGGAAATGATGGTTATACCCATGTTACAACCACAACCAGATGCACTGCTAGACCCTCATTCTGAAAAAAGACAGGAGAGGCGATTGATACTTATTTTAAGGAGAATGAGGGTACTGCCTCCTGCCCTATATAGAGTGGGATGTCTTCAAAATTTTCATTAAAGGGATGTGCATCAAGACCTCTTATAGGGTAAAGACTTGCAGAATAAGAGCTAAATCACACACTCTATTGACGCAATTAAATCCTTGATAAAACAATTTGTGTAGTCAAAGTTCAAGTGAGTAAAGTTTATCTTTTACAAAATTCTGTGCATAGCATGAACAATTTCACCATGGAGGCTCCAAACAAATGTTATATCCGCAGGACTTCTCAAAGCTGCAAAATCATGTAAAAACAATTTAGCATGTACAGCTGTTGGTTTTTCTTGCATCGCACCTGGTGATCATGCTGACTTGCCTCCATGTGTACCATGGAGGAAATCATAACCATAAAACCTACATAGTCCCAAAATATAGAAATTGAAAGAAATTATACCCAGAGGAGGGGGAGGGGTACCAGTGATTTAAAAATGTGATGCCCAATGTTACTAAAATTAACACATGCCTTGTATTGTCAGAAAACCCATACTTCCTGAAGAATAAAGTGAAAAAGCGATGAAAGCACATTATGTAACACTCAAAATATGATGAGGAAAACAGTTGTGATAGTATCTATAAAGATTTATCCTAATACCACACATCGTGGACCAAGAACATAGGTATGTCGGTTGTCAATCATGAGTCCTTTGTAACAGAAAAGAGGGGTGATTGTATGCCAACCAATCATTACATCAGTGAAAATGTGTCTATGACCAACCCGATCCATAAGTTACTGCAAGTGAAATAAAACATGTAAAATTGAACCTCCAGTCAAAGCAATCCATAAGGGTTAAATAGAGCTTGTCTGCGCATTAAGCCTTGCAGTCGTAAAGCCCAGGTAATTGTTATGCTTTATCAGACCAACCAACACTAACGTAAGTAAACAACGTGCATGCTAGAAAATATGTTAGAAGGGCTAGTGCAATATAAAGGATGCAAACCATAATTTACCCATCAAGAAAAACCTATGAAATTTAAGTAGTACGCCACGATGATACCGTTACTAATGTAAGTCAACCACAATAATGCAGATGGCACGGCGTATGGGACCAGTCACTGTCTCACATATTTGGTAATAAAATACACAATTTACAGCATCTTAATTATGGTTTCATGCTTGATGAGTGAAACTGTGTGCGCTTGTATTCTGCAAAAAGTTAAACGTAAAATGCTGTGGGAGCTGATATGACGAAAATCAATATCCGCAGTGAACAACAGTTATAAAGAACTATGACATGCAATTAAGGGCGATGAAAAAATATGTGTCCATAAGCACAATTATCACTGTGTAAGCTTGAAAAATGAATAGGTTTAAAACATGGTCAATACAACATTGGAGCCTGTGCTGTATAAGCCCATCATGCACCATATTGTAACGATTAAATCAAGAAATCTTTTAAAAGCCAAGAGCAGAAGACCATGACATGGAAAGTCATGAGGTATGCAGAAGTTGTGTATACATCGTAGGCCCCACCACCAATTTGCAAATTAGTGACCACATTAGCATAATACATATTTGTCAAAATCAGAACATGTCTACATTAGAACCAAAAACTCTCACTGACAGAAGGGGTTGCTAAATACAGAAATCCATTATATTGTTCATGCGGTGATAACATGCCCTATCCCAGCCTCATTTTGCTTGATCCCATTCCTCCATTCCTAGTCACACAGGCTGTAACATCAAGACGATCTATATTACAAAAAGACATGTAACTCCGTGTCTATGTTTACACCCAATTCCACTGCCCTGAGTTTAATGATCTATTTTCTCTTCAGTTGCCTGAGTTACAAGGCCCACGGGCATGTGGCCAGACATATCCTTGCTGTAAAAACCAATGTTGACACTTTCATTACCTTTGTGTACAGTATTAAAGTATGCAGCTACTGGATAATGAGCAGTAGTGTTTCTTATGACCCTCAAATGATCTTGTGTGCACTCCTTCAGTGGCCTAAGTCCAGCCAACATAAATCTGGTTACAAATGCACCGGATGTAATACACCACATACTTGGTGTTGCAATTCATGAATTTATAAACCACATATGCTTTTTTGTCCAATGCAAAACAGCAAATGTTGCATGTACCACATTTATTAAAGCCTTTCCGTGGAAATGGCAAACTAGATACTCGGGTGCGGTGTAGATGGGGCATAGTGTTTGGCTGAGGGGGATGCCCCTACCATCTGTTAGTGTGGGCTTGTCTTTAATTACATTTTTCAAAGTGTGATCCTGGGTGAGTAAGTGCCAGTGCTTAGCCAAAAATTCTGAAAATGTCTGACCTCAGTACAGTTTAAGGAGTAATGAAAGTAAGACTTCTTTGTGTAGTACTTTTTGATTTTTTTCCAGTAGTCCCTGTCAGAGTTTCCTGTTTGATATTGACCAATTTCAGTAGTCAGGTGGCAAGCATATCTCTATCAAACCCCCTCGTAATACATATTATTTTGATATTCTCTGGTTCTGAGCTTAACGAATCTGCTCAACTACAGATTTGTTTAGTTTTTATTATTTCACCAAAGGCAATTGCATGTATCTGTTAGGGTGGATGTGCACTGGTGGCATGGAGTACCAAATTACTTGATGTTGGTTTCCTATACAAGTGTGTCTGTAGTCGTTGACCATTTGTCCATATGGTCACATCCAAGAAAAGCATTGCTTGTGCACTGTATTCACATGTGAATGAAATATTGAAGACATGTTGTAGTTTTGAATAAATCTGCTGAGAGCATCTATATCTCCTGACCAAAACATGATCACAACATACAACGTAACACGTGTATTTGTAAAGCGCACTTATCACCCATGGGTCTCGAGGCGCTGAATAACAGATGTTTATTGATCACATCATCTATACAGCTTTCCCAGTATAATATTTGTCCCAAGAATTCACTGGGACCATCCTTCCAAATATGCATTTTCACAAAAAGGCACATTTAAATATCAGCAAAACATGGTGGAAAATGGGTTCATATGGGCACACACTGAACCTGGTGGTACCACTTGCCATTTGGTGCTTAAATATTGTTTTCCAGAACCTCAGTTCTAAGATCTAATAGCATTTCTGTGTGTTCAAAAATGTTTGCCAATCGTGTATCCAAAAGTGGCTGTACAGACCGATGCTGTGTTCCATGGAAATACAAGTATATAGTCCACACACATCCAATGTCACCCAAAAATGGCTCTCTGTCCACTCAAAGTCAGAAATCTTCCTCAATAAATCCTGTGTGTCCTTTATAAAGGAAGGTACATTTTGGGCAAATGGTTGGAGATATATTTCAATATACTCAGAAAATCTTTCCTTGGGAGAACCTATGCCTGAGAGGGGGAAGGAATACCTATGGATCTAGATATACCATACTGATTGAGAAATTAAAGGTTGTCACCATAGCAAATGAGTCGCTGGGATACATTGCATCCTCCTGTATGGGCACTGGTTGCCCCTTTCTCCATGTCTGTCACAAAACGTATAGTTATCCCCTGCTTACTTTATTTTATGGCTCTACCCCTGATCTTACCACATGTACTCTTCTGGTAACTGAGATACTTATTATAAGAACACATATGGGAGACACAGCATAGATGCCTTTGATTAGTCAAGGCCATGCACCCCCTGGGTGATGGAGGAATGGGAATTCCGAACACAGACGTCAATTATATAGCTGCCCAACTAGTATGGATGAAAAAATGGTTGGTGCTAGACACTGATCTGGATCGTCGGGACCTAGACCACATATCACAGGAAGGGAATCTTTTGCAATCACTTTATGACCAGAACAAGCAGAGAAAACTTACTCTGGAGCAGTTAGGGTCATTTAATACTGCTGGGACAAATATACCAAGAGATTATGATGGGACTCCCCATATGTCCCCTACCCTCCATTTGGGTAGTACCCGGGTGACATGGTGAGCACAACAAAGATGGATTTAACCCAGATCTCATGACTGGGGATGAATTTTTGATTTTTTTCTGTATTCTGTCCATCATCTATGTGTCTTTTTCTTTCTCACCCTAAGTGCAGAAGGTATGCTGAAGTGTTGGTCCTAGGCTTACTGTGCCTCTGAATTAAAACTAGCCAAGCTGATGAGGGGTGATACCCTGACTCAGGTCCAGGATGCTTCTTTCTGGTTCAGGGAGTACCTAGCTTGGTAGTTCAGCCTAGGCTGCTCCCTAGAGAAGCTGGGTCAAGACTGATTTGCAGATGGCTGGGTCTGAACCGGGGTAGCATGGTGAGTATAAGAATGATGAATTTAACACAGATCTATTAACTTGGGGGAGAATGTTTGATTTGCTCTGCATTCAGTCCTTCATCTATGTATCTTTTGCTTTCTTGTGCTAAGTGCACCAGGAATTCCTAGACGTGTACCCCGGTCTCACTGTGCCATTGGATTCAAGCTAGACTGGCTGATGAGGAGTGATACTCCCAAACTGGTTCCAGGATGCTTCTTTATGCTGCAGGGAGGACAGGCATGGCAGTTTGGGCTGGACTGTTCCCATGAGGTGCAGGGTCAAGACTGATTTGCATATGGCTGGGTCTAAATTGGGTTGGCATGGTGAGCAAAAGAATGAGGGATTTAACCAGATCTCTTGACTGGAGGTGAATGTTTTATTTGTTATGCATTACGTCCATCATCTGTTTGTCTTTTGCTTTATCACCCTAAGTACGCGGTGCATACTAAGAGTAGGTCCCATGCTCACTGTATCACTGGATCCATGCTAGCGTGGCTGATGAGGATTACGATCCCAAAACCGGTCCCAGGATACTTGTTTCTGGTCTAGGGATGACCTGGCTAGCAGTTCAGGATGGACTGGTCCCATGAGGAGCAGGGTAAAGACTGATTAACATATGGCTAAGTCTTAACTAGGCTGACATGGTGAGCAACAGAACAATGGGTTTAACCCAGATCTCTTGACTGGGGGTGAATGTCTGATTTGTTCCAAATTCCAGCTATCATCTGTGTGTCATTTGCTTTCTCACCCTAAGTGCGCCAAGTATGCCCAGGTGTGGGTCCCAGGCTCACTGTGCCACTGGATTCAAGCTAGCCTGGCTGATGAGGGGTGATAAACATAACCAGTCCCAGGGTGCTTGTGTCTGGTCCAGGGAGGACCTGCTTTGACAGTCTAGGCTGGATTGTTCCCATGAGGAGCAGGGTCGATACTGATTTCCAAACGGCTGGATCTAAACGTGTGTGGCATGGTGAGTAAAAGAAGAACGGATTCAAAGCAGATCTCTTGACTGGGGATGAATGTTTGATTTGTTCTGCAAACATCCAGTCTCTGTGTGACTTTTGCTTTTTTGCCCAAAGTGCACCGCGCATGCCCAGACTTGGGTCCTGGGATTACTGTGCCACTGGATTCAAGCTAGCCTGGCCGATGAGGGTCGATACCTCGAAACCAGTCCCATGATGCTTTTTCTGGACCAGGGAGGTCCTGGCTTGACAGTTTGGGCTGGACTGTTCCCATGAGGAGTAAGGTCAAGTCTCATTTGCATATGGCTGGGTCTAAACTGGGGAGGCATGGTGAGGAAAAGAATGATAGATTTAACCCAGATCTATTCACTGCAGGTGAATATTTGATTTTTTCTACATTCTGTCCATCATCTGTGGGTCTTTTGCTTTCTTGCTCTAAGTATACCTGGTATGACCAGAAGTGGGTCCCGGGCTCACTGTGCCACTGGATTCAAGCTAGCCTGGCTGATAAGGGGTGATACCTCAAACCCGGACCCAGGGTGCTTGTTTCTGGTCCAGGGAGTACTTGACTAGGTAGTTAGGGCTGGACTGTTCCCATGAGGAGCACGGCCAAGACTGATTTGCAAATGGCTGGGTCTAAACTGGGCTGGCAAGGTGAGCAAAAGAATGATTGATTTAACCAGATTTCTTGACTGGGTGTTAATGTTTGATTTGTTCCACATGCTGTCCATCATCTCTGTGTGTTTTGCTAGTGGGCCAGCAGCACTCAATGTGTCCCCCATGAAGTAGGACTTTGCAACATATTTCAGACCTGCCATTGGAGATCGTAGTCAAATTTTAAACTGCTATTTTGACCTGGTAATAAACCTTTTGCCAGGCCTAAACCTTCATTTTTAAAACATATAAGTCCCATAGGGCAGAGTGCATTCTATTTAAAAAGTAGGACATGTGGGTTTAAGTTTTACGTGTGCTGGTAGTGAGAAACTCCTAAATGTGTTCTTCACCACTATCTCTTCTGTTGCATAATATTGGGTTACTTTATTACATTTTGTGAGTGATAACTTCTGATTGGAAGCTTTTAGAAATATGATTTTTAAACTCAAATGAATTATTATTTAAAATTCTATTTATTGGTAAAGTCGGATTTTAAGTCACATTCTGAAAATGTCACTTTTTGAAAGTTGGCATTTTCTTAATCTAACCATTTTGTGCCTGCTGCCAGTGTCATGCATCATTTTACTGTGAAGGTAGAGTTCAGCGGAGCAAGGCAGAAGATGGTGTTTGAGGACGAGGTCTGATCTTCGGGGAGCTGCTGGATGGAGTCGCAGTGAAGATGACTACCTTTGTTCTTGGTAATTTCTTTTGAAGCAGAAAATCTCCAGTGCGTTGAAGGGGCAGGCTATAGCCAACAAAGTATCCTTGAGACTGGATACGTTTGCCGGGAGGTCTTGCTGAATAGGATTTGCTGCTGCAGAGAAGAATGCATTGGGAGGAGGTTTTCTTAGTTAGCATGAGGGGAGGTGCAGAAGTTAGCTTAGTGTCAATGAAACAGTGCAAAAAGACTATGTGCTACCAATAGTTTCAAGTATAGGCAGTGGGTCACCATCAATAGGCAGCAGATGGAGGCTCTGAGAGGAACTGGATCTGGTATCACAATTATCATGTGTCATATGGTGTCCTCAGAGCAGGTAATCCCTAATGTGCTCATCCAGATTGTTGTAGCAAACAACTGTGAGTGTCACTATATTGGACTCTGGTACCTTTTTAGTGGTGTGGGTCTCAGTTCCTTGAGGGTAGCTGTGAGTCCGGCAATGCCTGTGGGTGTTCTGTTTTTCTGCTTTGTAATGACCTAGAGTGCACCATCTGGAAGTAAGTGGTGCTCAGGACACACCTGGACATGTTTGGGTTGCCTGAATGAGATGTACCCGGTCAGGCACAAGGCCCAAGAGGGTAGGCAAGGGGGCCAAGATCCTTAAGAAATGGCCCAGGTATCTGTCAAAAAAAGAAAGGACAAAGAGCATGGGAAACCTGCTCCTGAAACTCCCATAATCCAGGAAAAAAAACTGAGCCTGAGCGCAACGCCCTGCTCCCTACAGGGTATAGCATGACAGGCCAGGTGGATCTATCTGAGCTGGCTGGTTGGCAAACTGAGGGAGGCCCATCCAAGGAGAAATTCTGCAAAACTCAGAGGGAGTGCCCTACTCTAAAGAGCCTGTGGCAGCAAGCTAAGGCCCATGCAACTGGTGACACCTCCAGGGATCACCTCATTTATTGGGAGCATGACATTCCATATAGTGAGGTTAAGGTGCCTCGGCCAAGGGGCAGCCCATGTGTTGGAGGTCCCCAGTGCTACAGGGCCTCCTTCAGAGTCTGACCTATGGTGTACGCTTGGTGGAACATCTCGGCAAGACAGGATGTTTGCCCTGCTTGTCACCCACATTTACTGGCTTAGGATGAGTGTGATCTCAGGTGCATTCTGCAGGTCCACCTACCATGCTAGTGGGAGGTTAGGGGAAGCAAAAGGTTCCCATGTTTCCCTTACTTTTTTTGGCATCAACATTTTTTGGTGCCTGGATCCCAAGATTGCCATTAGCAACAGGTTCATCCTGGTCTTGGTAGACTCTGCCATTAGGTACCTGGAGGCCATCTAGCTGAAGAATGTGGCTGCACCTGCAGTGGCTAGGGTCCAGATGGGGACTTCCCCAGAAAATAGGTGTCTGACAGGGGCACCAACTTAATGTCAGCCTACTGAAATCAATGTGGGATGAGTGTGGAGTAAGTGACACATTCCCCATGCCCTATCAGCCCCAGACCAAATGAATGTGGAAAGATTCAACAAGACCTTTGAAGACATGGTATTGGACTCAAAAGAGCCCTTGAGGCAGTAGAGGGATGTTTTTTGTCATGACTGATTTTTGTTTACAGGGAATTGCCACAGAAAGCAGTGGGGTTCAGTCCTTTTGAGCTCCTGTATGGTCACTCTGCAAGAGGATCTGTGAGCTGGTGATGGATGGTTGGTAGGAACCTTCCAAGAAACCCCCCCAGGATGTAGTCAGCTACTTGTTGGCTCTCAGAACTCAGATAAATACATCTGTAAGAAGGCTACTGTGAACCTGGAAGCCATAAAGGAGGCTATGAAGCTTTGGCATGGTCAGAAAACCACTCTGGTTGAGTTTCAGAGAGGTCAAAAAGTGTGGGTAATAAAGTCAGTGGAGCTCAGGGCCCTATATGTCTGGTGATCTGGACCTAATGAGGTGAAGGGGGTAACCAACCTGGCGGACCTCAAGACACCCTGAAGTTTGTATGTCAATTGCCTCAAACCCCACCATATGGGGTCAGAGGTTACAGTGCTCCTTGTGACAGATGATGATGTGGAAGATCAGTGTGAACCTCTACCCACCCTCCTAAATGAGAAGATGCAGGATGGTTTAGTGGTAGGTGACATCATGTCCCCTACCCTGACCCCATGACAGCAGAGGGACTAACACAGGGTTACCTGATTACATTTGATAAGTGCTAAATTTAGATTAGGAGCAGATAGAGTGGTGTTTGCACTCAAATTAATTACAATTTAAATTACCCTTTAATCGTGAAGTCGAATTTTAAGTCACAGTTCTGAAATTGACACCTTTAGAAAGTTGTCATTTTCTTGTCTGAACCATTTGTTCCATCTGCCAGGGTCCTTGGTCATATGACTGTGACTGGCCCTGCTGTGTTCCTTCCAGAGAGTGGCATAAAGGGTGCTTAGGTGTGGACAGTATGGACCATCCTGAATGTTCATGTTGGCTAGGGAGGTGATGCGCCCAGCCCCACTTACACTTCAAAGGGCTTTGCCTCCTGCACACACAAAGTAACCTGACACCAAGCCTGCTCTGCCTTTTTGTCACACAATACATATTGGAGTCTTTACGGGGGAAGGGAAGAAACATTCCCAAACCAGATGCAGGGTAGGACCGGTAGTCTACCCACAAAAAGGCTGGCAACAGATATAAATATTGAACAACCAGGGCCACTCTTCAGAACACTCCTGGGCCTGTAAAAGTTCCAGCTGCCAGATGAGTGCCCTGCTGCTTGAATGCCTACCTTGCTGTATGAGTAGACAGACTGGACCTATTGGCCTTCATCACATGCTAACCAGAGTGACTCCAATGGTCAGTTGGCTGGCATCCTGTGTGAGATAAAGGGACACAACAACTGCCCAGCTGACCTGCTGCAACTCTACCAGCTTGGTCCTACAACTGGCCCTGCCAGCCTCTCAGGTCCAATACCCTTAGCTATCATCAGAGTGGACTCCACCTGAAATAAAGTACAAAATCCTGTGGATTGGGCTCCCCAAGACCCAGAACGGGCAGGTGTAAGCCAAGACTCTGCGGCCTGAGATGACTGCCAATAAGAAGTACCGGTAAGACTAGCAATTTGCACCAAAGGCTGTCCGAGCCAAATTAAAATGCAGTCCTGCACTTTGTGCTACAGAAATGGCAACCCACAATGACTTCCAATGTGAAGCATAAGCAATGACATCCCATGACGGTCTACAGGTTCTTCATCTAAGTGACGGCTATCTGCAATGCCCGCACTACTCTTCATGCTATAGCGCCGAACGTGTACAACACTCAGCCGCCTTCTCCAATGCAAACGGAACACTTCATGCCAGACTTAGAAGGCAACTTTTCAGCCGGACTTCTCTGGTTCCTGTGTATGACCCCTCTCTCCATTGCAGTTTGTCTGAAATTGTGACTTTTCTCCTCTTGAGCACAACCAGATGACAATGAGTGGTGCTTTGTGCTTTTATGTGATATTTTCACTAAAAACCTTAAAATTGCATATCCCCGGTTCTACTGATTGGAGCTTTGTCGTTCTTGTATCATTTTGTTTATTAAAATTTTCTCTGGTTTTCTAATTTGGTTTAGGATTTTCCTTGTGTTGTGTTTCTACTTCATTACTGTTTGTGTGCAGATCATGAAGAACATCCACCCTGGAGCCCCATCGTACCACTGCCCCCACCACATCTTCAACTGAGCCAGTACCTCCATCGCCCCCGAACTCTGCTGCACCATCAACTGCTTCATCGAGTCTGCAGCCACCCTGACAACTGAAAACACGCGGAGATCAACCCCCTGCAGGACAAACCCGATGGACCTAAAGAATTACAGACCCACTCTTTGCTCCCCTTCCCAGCCAAAGTCCTTGAGAAGTCCATCAATGCCCAACTCACTAAATTCATTGAAACAAACCACATCATGGACACCTCCCAATCAGGCTTCATTAGCAACTACAGCACAGAGATGTGCACACCGTACCGCAGCAGACGATATCTGCGATCTCCTCGACCGAGGAAAAACCGTAACCTTCATCCTCCTCAACCGCTTTGCCGCTTTCGACTTTGTATCCCACCCGACCCTCTGCACAAGATTCCACAGTACCAGCATCCGCTGCCAAGTCTTAGAGTGGATCCTCTCTTTCCTCACCAGTCAAACCCAGAGATTCAGCCTCCCACCATTCTCCTCAGAACCTACAGAGATCAGCTGCGGACTCCCTCAGGGCTGCTCCCTGGCCCCTACCCTCTTCAACATCTACATAGCCCTGCTATTAGCCATCATCAGAAACAACAGACTAAGCATTGTCTCCTATGCCAATGACACCCAGCTGATTCTCTCCCTCACCGACGAACCTGCAGCCACAAAGAGCAACTTCACAGAGGGATGAAGGCAGTCACCACTTGGATGCAGGCCAAACTCAACTCTGACAAAACTAAAGTCTTCATCCTGGGAATCAACGCATCTGCCTGGGACAACACCTGTTGGCCCAAAGTGCTCAGAGCCCCCCCCACACCTACGATCAGCCATGTAACCTCAGCATCATCCTTGACTCCTCGCTCTCAATGAACCAATAAATCAACGCCATCTCATCCCCTTGCTTCCACGCACTGCACCTTCTTCAAAAGATCTTTAAGTGGATCCCCATCGAGTCAAGAAGAATAGTCAGCCAGGCGCATATCAGCGTCAAACTCATTTACAGCAACACACTTTATGTCACCACCACACAGAAGCTCTAAAAGAAATTGCAAAGAATCCAAAACCCCACCGCAAGACTTATCCTGGACATATCTAGCTGCAGCCACATCTCCAGTTACCTGAAAGATCTCCACTGACCCCGATCAACAAACGAAACACCTTTCAAGCTCCTCATGCACATCTACACGACCCGACACAACATCAGACCTGGATTCCTCAACCACTGCCTCTTCTTTTACATTCCTACCAGACAACACCTCCCCTCCAACTAGGCCCTAGTCACAAGCCCATGGTTCCACAAGACCATGGCCAGAGGAAGATCCTTCTCCTACCTCTCTGTGAACACCTGGACCTCTCTTCCACTAACTCTCAGGCAATCACCCTTACTGCCTCAATTAAGGAAGAATATCAAGACCTAGGGCCCGATGTAGGTAGGCCGTTACCGATCGGTAACGGCCGAAAATACCGATTTTGGGCCCTTACCGATCGGTATACTGCCATCGAGATGTAGGGCAAAGAAAAAAGTCAAAATCGGACCGAAAACCGAATCGGAATGAGTACCGAATGGATAATAATCCGATACGTACATACCGAAAATCGGATATGTAACGAATCGGTAACACACCGAATCGGATGCAAATCCCGAATCGGTCCATGTACCGAATCGGTAGTGACACCGAATCGGAAAATATCCGATTCGGTCCATGTACCGATTTGGTAATGACACCGAATCGGAAAATATCCGATTCGGTCCATGTACCGATTCGGTAGTGACACCGAATCGGAAATAAGCCGATTCGGTCCATGTACCGATTCGGTAGTGACACCGAATCGGAAATAAGCCGATTCGGTCCATGTACCGATTCGGTAGAGACACCGATTCGGACATAAGCCGATTCGGAGAACCTACCGAATCGGTAGAACCACCGATCGGGAAAGTCCCCGATTCGGACAGATGGCGAGATGTAGGGAAGCACAGAAACACCGATTTCGGCTCAAAATCGGTAGTATTCACTCGGTATTTACCATGGATTACAATCAGGTGGTAACCAACTCCAACCCATAAAAACAGCCCCAAAATGCATTGCAACTTGCAGGATGGCAGCTTTTTATGTCATTGCGAGGCGGCTACGGCTACAGCAGGAAGGACAGAGGGAATGGCAAAGAGAAGAACAGGTCTACAGACAGAGGATAACCCTGTTCATGCTCAGAGAGGCAGAGATCCTACAGAGATACAGGCTGGACTCTGAAACCATTCTTGAGCTCATCAGGGACCTCAAACCATTGTTGGACCACCCCACCCCAAGGGCACACGCCATCCCAGCACACGTCCAGGTGCTATGCAGCCTACACCTGCTTGCGTCTGGCAGCTATCAAAGTGGAGTTGCAGTGGTAGGAGGGGTGACCCAGAGCAGCCTGTCAAGGTTCTTCCACACATTCTTTGACGCCATGATACACAGGATGGACCAATACATCTCTTTCCCTGCAACCCACGCAGAACTGCTCCAAACTAAAGCTGACTTCTACCAGATGGCACAATTTCCCCAAATCATTGGCTGCATAGATGGCACGCACATTCCGATTTGCCCCCCAGCTGACACAGAATACATATACCGCAATCGGAAGTCTATGCACACCATCAACGTGCAGGTGATCTGCAATGCGAAGTGCATCATCACAGACCTGGTAGCAAAATTCCCAGGGAGTACCCACGACTCCTACATTTTTCAACAGAGCGGCATCTATGCACGGCTGATGGCTGGCGAATTTGGTGAAGGATACCTCCTAGGTGAGACACATCATCAGACCCCCATAACACAAAGTAGCTAGGTGTAATACATGTATGCATGTGTGTAATGTTACCCCTTTTCCTTCCAGGCGACAGTGCATATGCCCTCCGCTCTTTCATACTCACCCCCTACCTCAACCCCTCCACACCCAGCCAAAGGAGGTATAACCGGGCCCACAAAAGCACAAGGAATGTCGTCGAACGGACCTTTGGCATCTGGAAAAGTAGATTCAGATGCCTGCACAAGAGTGGAGGTGCAAGGCAGTATACCCCCATCACCTGCTGCAAGATCATAGCTGTCTGTGCAATGTTACACAACCTTGCGGTGAAGAAGGGCACTGAGGTGGAGTTGTCTGACTACGAGGACCATGACGACGACGATGCTGTGCCACTAACACAGCCAGCTGGGGTGTGTACGCCAAGTGATGGCAGATACAGACGTGAGGAGATTACAGAAAACTATTTCTGAGTGAGTACAGATGCACAGACAGGTAAATGGTTGTGGGAAAAAGCAATTTTAATACTGTTGCAACACCGTTACTGCACTGATGTGCAACAAAATAAAATGTAGAAGGTAAGAAAACAAAAGTCTAAGGTCCGGGTTGCCTCACCCGCCCTGGCCAGTCTACTTCTTGGAGCGCTTGGCAGCCCCACTGGGGAGTCCCTCACCCCCCTCAGAATGTCCTGCGGCTTCTGCGGAGCGCCTGGTGCTCCTGCGCGGCTCTGACGCAGCGCTGGCCGGGCGGCTGCTGCTGTCCCCAGCATCCCCCAGGTCCAGGGCTGGATTGGCGGCAGTGTTTGAGATTATCATAGCCTCCATTGCTGTAGTGATGCGGGCCATTCCCCTTGTTATCTCGGCGATGTTTTGGGTTAAACTTGACTCCACATTGGCACCGCGCTGACAAAGTTGCGCCGTTGCAGCAGCAAGGCGGCTAATGGAGCGGTTTTGCACGCGGGCATCCCGCCTGCGCGACAGCTCATGCTCCTCAAGTCTGCCGCATAACTGGGTTATGGCTGTGGTCAGCCTGACAAGACCTGCAGCTACCTCTTTGTTAGTGTCTACAAACGCCTTGAAACCTTTCACCATCTCGCCCATCAGCAGGTTATGATGGCGGAGCTGACGCTGGCAGGCCATGATGGACTTCGCCTGCTGCCTTTGGATTTTCACCATACTCCCTTCAAGGCCCTGGAAGACACTGCCCTCCGGTGCTGGCGCTGCAGTGCTGGGAATGGCACGCCTCCGGGTGCTGGTGCTGCCGCCGCCCTGCTGTGTGGGCTGGGGTGCCACTGGTGTGGGTGTGGTGGTGGCCGGGGCCTGACCCCCTGCTCCCAGGATAGGGTTTACTGGAGCCACAGCCATAATCGTGGCAGGAGGTGGTGTAGGTGCAGGGTGGGCCCTTGTAGGAGAGTTCTCTGGGGAGAACAGCAAGGGGGGTGAGCCTGACATTTGTGGGGAGTGTAGTAAGTCATAGTCAATTGCCAGATCTCCATCACTACCCAGCCCAATGGTGTTGTCCTCCTCCTCCTCGGCAGCCTGACTCGTGCTAGGCCCTGCGACTGCACTGGTAGTTGGTGCTGGTGCCTCTGTTGCCTGTGGTCCTCCGCCTGATGGTGCCCCTAGGTATAAAGAAGCATTAATAAATTGTGTGCCAATGTATTGCAGTCAGTACAATTAAAGCATTGCACATGTCCTTACCATCTCCTTTGAATGTGTTCCACTGTTTCCTATTCTGTGATTCTGCTCTGCCATATTTTGCTACCTTCTGCTGACTACATATAGCATGATGCTTTACTCTTGTATGTTGTAACAGTACTGGGCTGGGGTTTGGCTGTGCATTCTGTCTAAAGGGGAGCTGTCTGGTAGGGTGTGTCATGTTGCGCATGCTTCTTACCTGTAGCTGTAGCTCTGGCTGAGCTGTCCAGGGTCCCGATTCCGATCACGCACTCCTGCTCGATGGTGCTGGACACCAGTTCCTCCAGGTCAGTGAGGGGTGGCGCCGGGTTCCTGCCTCCACCTGTCGCTCCAGCTTGCCTCTGGATATCAGCCATCTTTCGTTTGGTCAGGCTGCGGATATCGTAGAAGCGTTTTTTAAGCTCATCAAGGGACCTGGGGGTGACACCTACAGCGTTGACCTTTTCTGATATGTCACTCCAGAGCCTCCTCTTAGTGCTGTCAGGCACAGTGAGGGACAGCCTCCCGAATAGCTGCCTGTGCACCCTCACCACCTCCTCCACCAACACCTGCAGCTCTGTGCAACTGAACTTTGGCTTTCTCTTCTGGCCAGCCTTCTGGCTCTCAGTGGTGTTTGCCATCTTGCTCTCAACAGTTCTCTGCCTCCTGCTCCCACTGCTGCTCACTGTGAGTGTTCAGCTCAGGCAGGCTCTCCAGAAAGTTCTTAATTAGCTGCACCTGCCAGGGTTGCCACTCCCTGCTTGGGTGGGGGAGGGGGATCCACCTCATTGGCTGTATCGGATTTTACCGATTCGGATATTACCGAATCGGATTTTACCGATTCGGATTTTACCGATTCGGATTTTACCGATTCGGTTTGTTCAATGCATTCCTATGGGCTTTTTGGCCATGGGTGTGTTTTCAGACCTCCGATTCGGTAATTGCCGAATCGGATTTTACCGATTCGGCTATTTCCGATTCGGTGGTAGCCGATTCGGTACTTTCCGATTCGGTCCGTGCCGATTCGGTACGTAGCGATTCACAATACCGATGCCTACCGAATCGGTATTATTTCGCTGTTTTCTTCCTACATGTCGTTTTCCGATTTCAGAATACCGATTCGGCCCGCCTCGGTATTTTGAAATCGGAAAATCCCTTTTACCTACATCGGGCCCCTAGTTCCTTGACTGAACTGCAGAACCCGCCTAACGGGTGATTAGCCGCAGTCTATTAGACACCCTGATTGATTGATGGTATGCTGAATAGATACTTTAAAAGTTGCCATCTGGAATCCCCGTAAAACCCATTGCTGCACCGCCAGTCAAAGAATCTCCAACACTACTGCTGTTCTGGAACATTGAAGGCCTCAAGGGGAAAGCCATGAACTCCAATGGGGAGACATTATTGATGCTCATAATATAGCTATTATGCAGGAAACTTGGGCATTGGAGAAATGCTTTAGATAAGGGTATTCCAACCACAACTTTGAAGCCACCCCATCAAAAACTGGTGGCCCTTCCGGTGGCCTCATTGTATGGGTTAAGGACTCCTTGAATCAAACTGTAAAGACACTAGTCACCCATGGTAATGACATAGTGGTTCTTTCCTTGGGAGAACATAAAGGTAGTAAGCTTGACCTATACAATTTTCATAACTTTTCATCCCTTCGTAATAAGGATTCTCCCATGCTACTCCAACTTGCATGCCTTTTGGCCTCGAGAGATGTCTGCTGTTCGTTGATAATCATGGTTGACTTAAACCTCACCTTTGAGCCACTGGATGCCTATCATCTGTTTTTAGTCTGGAAGACGAGGCCCTAGGTTTTCCCCCGTTTGAGATCGAATCCCTTTCCTCCAGGCTAGTGGTAGCAATGCAACTCTTCACCCTAGCTTTGAACCATGGCATTTGCACATGCAATAAGAGGTTCCCATCAGATCTAAAGTGCGCTCACACATTCTCACAGTGTTCGAGTCACAGCAGACTCAATTATGTCCTTTTGGATCTAGAGGTATGGCACCAAGCAGTTGATTTTGTAATTCTACAGCAAGCAGACATTGACTACAGCACCCTGCTGCTTAAACTGGGTGGTCCCTTCTCTTGAAATTTTAAATCTCAGGGTCAGTAGTCAGAAACTAAAGTAAGTTTGAATAACAATAGGAAGTCAATAAAATGGTTTAAATTTTCCCTTGATATGACCACCCAAGCAGGCATTTGTAAAGCTTTTTATGAGATCCTCAAATGACCATCTAGTGCAAGGTTCACTATCACTAGACTACCATCCCACCCTGTTTAGTGCCTAAAGCTCCACTGCACTAAGACCCAAAAGGGAAAGAATATCTTGCCACCTGCGAAGTCTCCATCTTGGTACAACAAAGAGTGTCGCTAGGCAAAGCGCACCCTAATTAAGGCTGTCAAAAGGGGAGACAACAAGGGATCCCTGGTTGTCCGAATATACATAAACGTCCACCAGCACCAATCAAAACTGGATGGACTATAACTCGCAAGCTTTAGTTGAGGCGTGCATTTAAAATGATTTGCACACATTTTGGAATATTTTTTCTCATGGATGTCCTCACTCTATTAGTCCCCTAGAATTATTTATTAACAGTGGGTCAATTATTTCTCTAACATTTATGCCCTCACTAGCATAGGTTTGGATGCCTTGCATCCTGAGTCAGGGATCATGAATGCAGTCAGGAGACTTCTCTGTTGCAATTTTCTCTTTAAGAAACCTTTCTGGAAATTGTAGACATGCCCCCTGGGAAGGCTCCTGGACCATATAAAATCCCATGGGACCTTGTTCGATTTTAACTACTGGTGTCGGCTTCTTCCAAATGATATTTTGGCAGGTGGACAGATTGCGGAATCCTGGTAAAATGCTGAAAACATTCCGATCTACAAAAACAGAGATAGAGGACCCCCCAAACAACTACTGGCCCATTAGTCTTATAGATAAATCACAAAAGATATTCTGCTGTCAGATCTTGGTAAGATTACAAGTCTGATGGATGAGGCAGAAATGTTGACACCATTTCAGGTGGGCTTTAAATCTAGGGTTAGCACAGTTGGTCCACTCTTTCGATTTGACCTTATAACAGCTAAATACCTCAGGGAGCATAGTTACATAGCTTTTGTGGACCTCAGGACTGCCTTTGATCTGGTTCCACAGAAGCTTATTTGGTCCACTCTGCCTGATATGGGAATTGATCCATCCCTGCTGGAGATCCTCATCAGACTCCAGAGCAACATTACTGCGCAGGTGAGATAGGGACCGGGTGGAAACCTGACTGACCCTATCTCTGTGCAGCGTGGATTAAGGCAGGGGGGCGTTCTTGCGCCCTCTCTCTCCTTTCACTATACATCAATGATGTGGTTCCTTTTCTAGGTGGGTATACACAGCTCCCCCAAATTAGCTGGCTGTACCACTCCAGCATTTTTATATGCAGACAACACTTTTCTGCTCTGCCGCACTCCTTACAGGCTTTCAAGGACAAGGGAACCCAAAGGTATATAAGGGATCATGGGTAAGGATTGTTTTTCGAGAAACAAGTGGTCCCTAGGTCTAAGAATACATCTAACAATACACATAGAAATGAAATAAGTTCTATGTCATGATTTTTGTAAAGATAATTTTCTGAATATAAATTATAGATGCCACAAGTGAATAGCTCAAGGGATCTAGCGCGTGCGATTGTAGCGTTGCCGCCATACAGGATTGGCAAAGCGACAGCATGGATCCAACCCCATATGTGGAAAAACAGCGCAAGCGCGCGGCTGTACGGGTACTGTCGATGCGCTGCCGTAACTTGCCGAAGATGCTGATGGAGAAACAATGAAACTTTCATTGTTTCTCCATCATCTCCAGCCTGATGCTATTGATTGATAGGCCCAATGAGCTGGGGCGGCACTAGCTCCTTCTAAATATGTGCCTCTGTGCCTAAATAGCCCCCTTAAAAGTCAGCCTTCTGGCAGCCAGATGAGGGAAATCATTATGACCCTATTGCTCATTTACAGGGCCGGCTCAAGGGCAGTGCAAACTGTGGCACCGCCCCGGTTGCTGACTTCAGGGGGCACTATCTGTGCAAGTTTATTTAATTTTTAAAAGCATCTGCTCCCTCTCCCCCTGCCTCCAGGAATTTCCGGGCAACAATAAAAATGGCAAGATACCTCCTTTGATTAATGTTCTTCCTGGAGAGAGATCGGAGTTGTGTCTAGTGGAAGCTTTGACTCACTATAAAGTAGCACAGAGGATTAAAATCCTTTTGTTACTTGCAGTTTATAAGTTAAAATTCTAATATAAAACAGTGAATTATTAACTGTCATCAAAGAACTGCATGCACACTGCAAAGTATAGATTAGAGCTTAGATTGATGTTACAACAAGTGTTAATTTGGGAAAAATCAATTCTTATGAAAGAGATCCCCCAACCTTGATGTAACGTTTTAAATTCTGAATGTATGCTTCCCCTGAGTTTGCACTCTTAAACTATCCTGCCTACCACTATGATTGATGTGTGACTCTTCCACCTTGTAGTCCTCTGTATTGTGTAACATTTCCAATACACTGATTTGCACACCTATGATCGATTGTCTCTGTGTAGTGTGTGTGATGTAAAGTGCTCTGACACCCTATACAGTGTTACACAGTGGTACTTTATAACTAATAAATGGATCTGAGAGAGAATGGTTATGGAAACTTGAGAGTCACAGTTAAAGGGTGGCAGCGAGGGAATCCATGCAGGAGGTGGTCATTGGTGGGAACCAACACACACTGCTGCACCAGGCGCCACCAGCGCTACAGCCTGCCCTGTTTATTGCACCTCTTCACTAGGACTCTGCCAGAACTTCTGGACTAACACTGACTATGAACATTATCTCCAATTTGGTTCATTTTCCGTAAATGCAGACTTTGCGGCTACCCTTAAAAATCGGCAGGGTTTCGATCAGCTTGGATTGATACTCGCCAACCCAGCCCTAAGGTAAATGACTTTTCGGGGAATTCTCGCTAAATATCAAAAATGTGCAATCTCTACTAAATTCCTCTCATCAGTTTTGGTAAGGTCTTGCTGACTAAATGAATGAATTGCACCTGCGTCGCCTGTTTTTTGCTTTGTTCCAATAAAATAATGCTTCCCAAAGAGTTATCATATTTACGTAATTGTATTTGTCTGTGTGTGGTATGTGTGTAGGTGGGTGAAAAATGCAACATCATACCAAAGACGCTAGAATGAGCTTTTATCTCCGATATTTTATGAAGAATGAGATAATTTAAACTGAAAGCCCACTACCTGCTGGCATCCAATTAAAACGCCCATGCGGTGGTACAGATGCTATTCGACTCAGGTTTGAAAGATCAGCTCTTCTCCAGTTATTATGGTTCCGTGGACAAAAATCCTGTCTCCGCCATACAAATCACCTTCATTAAAGCCTGTTTCTTCTTGCAAAGCTTGAGGAAAGTCTGGCAAGCAAGACGCCGGATAAAGGTCAATTGCATAAAACTCGCAGAAAATTATACTGTGAAAACAGTGCCACTGATGGGAACAATAACACAATACAGTACACAGAGCCATCAAAACATTTATAAGGGTTCCTCTAACAAGACTTCCAGGGAGATTTTGCTTCTAATTCCATGACTATAAATTAATGAAACTGCTTGTCATGTGGTTCTCGTATCTTGTTTGCAAGTAAGCATTACGTTCACTGACATACCTGTATATACCCTTGAAGTGACGGAAAAAGATCGGGCATTACTTTTAAATTCAGCAAGAATGCGAGTGGTTTAGTTTCTTATTTCGATTCAATATAGCTTGATTTGTTTATCCTGTTTTAAATTATACAACATGAGTCTTGACCCTATGTTGGTCCACAACGGAAATTTTAACTGATTACTACGCTGGTGTCACAGTACTTTCTAACCGAGCAGTGACAATTAAATATTGGATGAACTACACAAGACTAGACTATACTTCAACAAACCTACCAAACAGTTTTGGTATGCAGTGCACCAAATGTTTGAGAAATAATTGAAAATTGCTTTTTGATGCTTAAATCCAAATCGTTTTAACTTATGCAAAATAAGTGTTGACTTATATAAAGGCTAAAGTAGATTCCTTGTCCAAAAAATCTGTGCCCATTTAAGGTTCGAATAGAGTTACAAAGTGACCACTTTTTGGGTAGTCACCCCAAGGTTTTAATTTTTTGGATACTTACCAGCTGGTGATCTTGAACTTGAACACATGGGGACTGTTGTCCAGTACCCGGTGCATGTACTCTGACCCATAAAACATGTCAAGATTAAACCTGACTGGCACATTTAACTTTCCCATTATGCTATAGTATTTGGGCTGAGACATACCTGTTTGGGACTCACTCAGACAAAGCCCTCAGATGGCTCATGCGAATGAGGGGCGAAAATCCCAAACTGTTGAGGTGGTCCATTTCCTTATAGTGAATGGACTTTACGGTGGAACACCATCCTCTAGCACTGGTTGGTGGTGGTAAAGTGCTCAACGCGCATGTGCTCTCTCCTCTAAACATGGCAATATTGTCTCATACTCAATAAGTACATTTGCTCCCTCCTCTAAACATGGGTATATTGCCTCATACCCAATTGGCATATTTATTTACTTATAAGACTCTAGTAAATTGCCCTACACGTGCCCAGGGCATATACTTTAAATGCCAATAGTAGGCTTGCAGTACGGATTGTGCCACCCACTTAAGTAGTCCTTAAAACATGGTTCAGTGCTACCATTGGAGAGATTGTATGTGCTGTTCTAAACTGCCATTTTCACCCTGGCAGAATAAACCTTTTGCTAGGCCCAAAGCTTCCTTTTTATTACATACTGTATATTCTGCCAGGAGGAAGGGCTGCTGTGCTGCTGAATGACTGCCACTCTGCTGAACTGCAGTCTGTTGGACTTCTGCTTTGCTATGTTGTTCTGCTACCTGCTGCCATCGGTCCAGGGTGACAAGGACTGTAATTGCATCTCTTGCATCTCCCAGAGTGGCTCAACGTCTGGTTGGCTGGCCTCCTGCTCTGAAGCCTCAGGGACATAAGAGGCTTCCAATCCCTGCACCTGGACTCTGCTATTTGTGAGTCTACCCTGCCAAGTGGTGCCATTCAATCATGGACTCTTTTTAGTGGGGCTTAAGGTGCTTGCCCATGGAACCAATGCATTTTCTCTGCTGAGCAATGTGGATTTCACCTGTCACAAAAGATTTGCATCGCTGCTGCAACCTGCATCTGGGGACTGACACATTGTGTTGGGAACTGTCACTGAATGATGAGGATGACGAAACTCTGCACTGCATTTTCACCGCTCATCAGAACTGATTCATTGACTCAGCTGCATATCAGATACCCACCATGGGACTCTAACTCACAAGCCTCCTCAACGCCCCAGTTCCTACAGTATCCTAGATATCAACGCAACAGGACTGAGCACTGCACCATTGCAGCGTCTCACAGACAATGCATCGCCTCAGCTGCACAATGCACAACCAGGATTTATGGCACTCTGTACAGCTGGCCTAACTGGGCCCCTGTATCCAGCCCGAGCTCCATCACGGTCGGTCTGAAATTGTGATTTTGTCTCATTTGAGCTTGACCAAATGTCCCCAATAGCACTTTATGCTTTTTGACGACACTATTTCTCAGTATATGCTTAAAAGAATCAATATTTCCAGTTCTACTCATTGGATTTCTGTTGTTTTGGTCTTGTTTTATTAATTAAAGTCAGATTCATGTTTCTAACCTTGTGTTGGATCCTTTTAGTGTGGTGTTTCCATTGTTTTACTGTTTGAAGTGTTGCACAAATACTTTACACATTGCCTCTAAGTTAAGCCTGACTGCTCTGTGCCAAAGTACTAGAGGATGAGCGCAGGTTAATTTAGGGATTGCCTGCTCCTTACCCTGACTAGGTTAGGTTAGAGGCTGTTGCTTGACCAGGGCTCACATTCCAGTCAACCAGTGACCCGATTTCTAACATTGACCATCATATGCTAGTCCCAGATGGTGCACAGTAGTGAATCACCATGAGCAAGCAAGCCAGGCCCTAACTCTAGTAGTGCCAAGAAAAATGTAGTGCAGTTACACAGATGATGGACATGTGCAGAGACTGCAAATACCTGGAAATCTAACAAGACTGAGCCTTTGCATGGCAGCAAACACCAGATATTGCAGGGGTGAATGGCAGGAGCAAGAAGCTGGTTACCATGTATTAAAAGGCACTGTTTTAGGGCTACAAGGCCACACATATAGCGCTGAGTAAGGGAATATAATAATTCAGAGTACAGAGTTCAATTCTTCATGGTCCTCATACCACAGTCAACAGCGGCAGCGGATAATCCATCCAAAATTGCTGTGTAGCAGCCCTGACTCATACTTGGGGCCTTCTCCTCACTTGAGTCCACCTACTAGTTCCGATGAGCACCATCCACAGGTATCCAACCCATCTGGCCCTTGGTGTCTAATGGGTGTCATTGGCCCTAAAAGACTGCCTGTTACCCTGCAGGGTAATTAAAAGAGCCTCAAGTCGAATCCCCTCTGTTAGAGGATATTATGAAGTGGTCATTTTGATTTGTTTCTTTCTTCGCCCCTGTCCCTTGTTACTGTACCCTTTGTTAAGTAAAAATATGCCTGCAAGATAGGAGCACATGAATGACATGCCCAATGTTATGATGCTGACATTGAGTGAGTGCTAGTTTTTCCTCCAACAACACTAAGCATAGCTAGTGCTTTTCAATGATAAACCCGAGCAGAGCAAAACTCATGCTCATGACATATAGCCAGTTAAAAGCCATACAATGACCAGCATTATAGAAGACCAAGTATAGTGATATAAATGTAATATGACCTTTTGAAAGAGAGTTCATTCATGAAATCAAAAACCCAATTACACCATTTTATGTATTATTGAACCATAAGGCAAATCATATTTTGGGGACCTTATGATAATGTGATGTATGACAATTAGAATTTTCTTTAAAACAATTGCATACCTTAGACATTGGTTGTGCTTGCTTTCACTATAAGCATATTTAATTACCACTGAAAATGAACTGAGTCTGAAATCTTAGGGACTCATTGCCACAAATCAATGGAACCACTTACTGTGTTGAATAACGACAAGTAACGCATTGTGCGAAAGTGCATTATTAGTTGGGGTGGATGGTAGTCCAACCCCCATCAGTAATAATGTCACTATTCTTCTTAGGTTTAGTAAAGGTTTCAATTATTTAGTCCTGACCTCAGCCCCTGGTAGCTATAGCACAGAGCAGACAGGCTTCACTTAAGAAAATATGTGAAGCATTTAGAAGTACCAAAACAGTTTAAAAGTAGAAAGCACAACATAATAATTCAATTTATGAAAATAGAAAATAGTTTAATGAACGAAATGACACTAAAATGATAAATATCCATATAAGGGGAACCTAAGTTATGGATTTTTAAACTTTTAATTAAAAGTAGCTCCAAAAAGCACAATGCCCTAGCTGTGGGATACTTGTGGTGCTAGGCCAAAAAAGGGAACATTTTCAGGTGAGCGAGTTGTAGCTCGGCTCAGATACAGGGACCATTTTCATTTTGGTGGAAAGTTTACTTGCTTAAAGTCTACAGCCTTTGGGGAAGACAGGCAATGGGCTTGGGCTGAGAGAAGATGTTTGATCTGTGTAATCTGATGTCCAAATGAAGACTCTATGAAACCATCGATTTATGACAGAAAAGCTTTGACAGAAGAAATTAAACTTTTTGCCCCTCTGTAGTTCTTTGGCAGCATCGAAGAGGGCTGCGGGATGAAATATAAGGCCCTCCTAGTGATGACAGATTCCGTGTCTAATGGAAAACATAGATGGAGCTGTGATAAAAGTTAGGCTCTCTGGCAATGCACTCTCGGTGGATAAGCTGGCAGGTTGCTCCCCCTCTCTTGATGGTTTTCAAGGCAAACAGTATGTAGAAGATTTGTAAGTTCCCAGTTTTACAGTTAGGCAGGAGGAGTACACTCTGACACTAGCGAAGGATGCCAGAGCCTCTGCAACAGCACTTAGAGCTCAGGATTCACTCCAACAGGGCAGGTCTGATTGAAACTAGTCAGCTGGTCCCGGAGAGTGGGCTTCTTTCAGCTTTAGATTCACTGTAGCTTAACAGGAGGTTAGCCAACTGAACCTTGGAACCACTTCTATTTCCTAGGTACAAGGGAGCAGGTCCCACCCTTAGGGTTCTCCACGTAGGTCACAATAGCAGGCATAGAGCTTCTTTTGTCTTCTACAAGTCCAGTAGTGTTCTAAAAAAGGTTCTCAGGAGTGTCACATTAATGCCTATCACTAGGCTGTGAGTGAAGGATACTCCTGGCCCTCCCTAACAAATAGGGCAACCATCCCCAGGGGTTACCCTACCTATGTTGACAGCAGTTCTTGTCTGCCGTACCACAAAAAAATCCCAGAATGCCCCCCTCTACCTAATTAATTGGATTTGTAATAAATATTCTAAGTAGTCCAAGAATGAGCTTTTCATCCCATTCTGAGGTGGGCATAACTTTAATGATGCATCCCAATGATTTCCAATGCAGCAGCTACCCCTGCTACAGTGAACAGCTTTTAGAGACTTGTCACAGTAAAGACATTTTTAACATTCAACTTTTACATGTCCTAAGTATCATACACCCTGCCTTATTGACATTTAAGGTCTACTTTGGAGTGACCTATCACTATTTAAAAAAAGGAATAAGGCATGTCAAAGGGGTTATTTCGACGCCACATTTGCAGTCTAGGGACATGTAACTTACAAGCCCAGGGTACATTTTGTGCCATATACTAGGGACTTACAGGTAAGTTAAACATGAACATTTAGAGCATAGCCAATTTCAACATGTTTTGTGAGTCAGAACACATTTACTGAAGCCTATTTAGCACAGTCCCTGTGGACAGAGTAAACAAAACAGCATAATCAGCCAAATAAATGGGACAGATCATGCAAAAAGAGGCATGTTCTAAGACCCATCACTAGAGGAAAAATGCTACAATTGTGATTGAAAAGTATGTGCCACACATTTGGAGAGAATGGCAATTCACGTCTTCCAATTATTATTTAATGGGCTAGAGGAGATGTTTTTTACCTTTAATATAATCCTCCAAAAAAAACAGCTACTCTTAAGATCAGTCCATGGCAGTGAAAAAGGCGGTCCCAGTCAGAGCGGTAGCCTTTCTAGAAAAACAATTACTAGAAGATTGACAACTAGGTTTCCTCCCATGAGGGATTGCTAATACGGTGCCCGCAAACATCAAGGATCAAGTGTTCCTGTAAAAGGAGATGTTCAAGCATCATTAGCAACAGTTTTAGGCCTATCTGCCATTTTCAAAACAACAGACAGTATGATATTATTTGAACAATGTGGTGAGTGTTGCAAAAGCTATTACTAAATGTGTTGGACTTGGCCCTTTATGCAGGGTCATCCCTGAACTTTTTGCCTTCCTCCTGTATTTTTTCTGACCTGTCGTTGACTGTTTAATGACACAGGGCAATTTACACTTCTGATCAGTGCTAAAGTTCATATGCTCTCTATGTTAATTTAATGTATGGATTAGTGACTCCATGATTGGCTTGTTTGGTTTATTTTTCAGACCCTAGTACAGAGCACTGCGGGTGCCCAGGCTTGTAAATCAAATTCTGCTGGTGGGCTTGCAGCAATTGTTATGCCACCCACAGAAGCAGCATGTAAAGTGTGTCTCAGGTCTGCCATTGCAGAACGTGTGTGAAGTCTGCAACTGCCACATTGACTGGCAAGTGCACCCACTTGCCAGCCCCTAAACCTTCCCTTATCTGCATATTAGTCACCCCTATGGGAGGCCCAAGGGCAGGGTGCATTGTAAATAAAGGGTAGGACATGTCCTGATGTGTGTGGCAAGTCCAAAAAGTGAATTACAGCCATATTCTTTTTTCTCTTTTGCATGGCTACCTGTTCCCCATAGGCCAGAACGGGCAGTTTGATTATAATATCTTACTATCCTAACTGACTACGGTAACTATGTAGAAATTCGAGTTTAGTAAGCCTGAACTCAGAATGATAAAATACATCTTTTAGTGAAGTTGGTTTTAACATTCTGTGTTTCGAAATATCACTTTTAGAAAGTAGGTATTTGCTTGCCTAACTATCCAAGCCGGCCTCTGCTAGGTTGTGTATTCCTAGTCTGGAGTTTGAGTGACAGGGGCTGGGGGATTCCAGGTGACAGGCTGAGTCAGCACAGTCCTGTATAGATCCATCTGCATGTAGAGTGGTGGGTGGAGAGCACCTGGCACCTGAAAAGGGCTGTGCTTGCCTTCCACAATGCTGGCTCAACCCTCCTGTGGTGTGTCTGATCTCCCTGTCCCACACTGTCAAAGGAAAGAATGCATCCTGTAAACAAAGTGCTCCAGGACTGACCAGAACTGGTCTGGACTAGGTACAGACACTCTCTGCCTTTAGAGAACCAAGAAAATAGTAGTATAAGTATTGGGGCCCAGACCCCAGGACTTTAGATCACTTCTTGGTAATAAAAGAAGAACCTTTGCTGAGGAGAGGAACCAGAGAGAAACTGAAGGAGGAGACTATCCCTAAGTTGAGTGCTGTTTGGGGAATTGGCCTGCAGTGGTTGCCTGACTGCAAAAGAAAGGAGAAAGGACTTTGTGCAACTTTCATCATCTTGTAGAAGTTCTCCAAGGGCTTGGAAATTGCGCTTGCCTCCTGCTGAAGCCTGAGGGATAACAGACTTTACCAACCAGCTCCCCTGAGTTCCCTTGCTGGGAATTTGAAGTGCCTGATGTTGTGCTGGGCCTCCTGAGAGACTGCGTGTCGCTGGGAGCTGGAAGTGGGACTCACGGAGAAGAAGCGCTCACTGGGAGCTGGAAGCGTGACTCACGGAGAAGAAACGCGTCCCGACCGCAGCTGCTGTCACCGCATCACTGAGTAAGGGTGTCGCCGCTGCCGCTGTTGCCATTGCATCACCGAGAGTTCCACGCATCACCGGAGAAGAGTGTCACAGTCTCAGCAGATGCCATTGCATCACGGGAGAAGCTTGTTGCAGGGCCTGTTGCGGCTCAGAAGATTCACAGAGTCGCCGCACGGCCATTGGGTGTGCATGCATCGCTCCTTTGTTGTCAAGAAGAATACGCCATTATTGTTGCATTGCACCGGATCATCATCACATCGTGGCGCTGCAGGTCGCATTGCCTCAGAAGCCCAGTAAGAAACCGATGCATCACCTCCCCACGCGGAGAAGAACTGAGTCAGCACCTCCCCTCCGGTAAGGATCCAATGCATCCCCGTCCCCTAAGCAGCAGTAGGGAACCAACGCATCACCTCCCCCGGAGTAAGGAACCGACGTATCCCTGTTCTTGCGTGAAAGGAAGGGACGCATCACCTTCCCTGCACCTCTTTTGTTTCTATAGCGTTACACATCCAAAGGTACATTGAACATAAAGTGTTGCATTTACCATCTAAAGAGAACCATGCTATTTCTACCATTCTAAAGTACAGTATTGTGGATTTTTGTCGTTTGTGGTCTTGTGTTAGGTCTATATAAAAATACTTATTTTTGATATACAACCTGTGTGGTTTCCATCTGTAGTGTTGTCACTTGGTAACTGTGGGGCATATTACCAAGCAATAGCGATAATTATCGCTATTGCTTGGTTAGAGACAAAAATTTACCGCAGCGCTGCGGCGATTTTTACTGCAAATAAACCTTGGTATTACCAAGGTTTAACGCAAATGCGGTAAAAATGGCCGCAAAGCATGAATATCGCTGAAAAGTCAGCGATATTCATGCATTACCGAGCTAATGCTCTTAGCCATGTTATCCACCTCCCATTGGATAACATGGCTAAGAACTGCTCAGGGCAGGTGTTAGCTTTTGGAGATATTCCCGCTTAGCGCGAATATCTCCAAAAGTTGGTAATAGGAGATAGCGATGTTAGCGACTGTTTTCAGTCTCTAACATCTTGGCACGCCCACTTTGCATCTCATTAGTGATAAATATCACTGACATGCAAAGTGGGGCCCAAGATGGTCGCTATCTCCTACTAGCTGTCGCTAACTGGTGTTAGCGGCAGCTAGGTAATAGGGAGATAATTTTATCTCCGCTTTCTTGGCTTTTAAAGCCAAAAAAGCAGAGATAAACCCCCTTGATAATATGCCCCTGTATGTTTTCACAAATCTTTACACACTGCCACTGAGATAAACCTGTCTGCATGTGCCAAGCTACCAAGGGGGTGAGCAGGGGTTATTTTAGTAGCCCCTTACTCTGACTAGACGCAAGGGTCCCTATTTGGTCAAAGGTACCTGCCTCTGCCAACTAGAGAACGCCAAATCTGACAAAATGTAAGTGACTACTACTCTTTGATAAAAGAGATCACAAGTTTATCTGAAATCCTGCAAATCTCAGGTAATGATTGTTAGTTAAGACGTTGCGTTGTTGCATATAATTCTTTAGTTTTTGTCAGACGATTTAGAAAAACCTTTGCAAAAGCAATAATTGGTTATTTCATTAAGAAGTGTAATTTCCTTCACTTTGACATCTTACAATATGTAATTTTGTGATGAGAGAGGATCAACTTTTCAGTAGTATCTGTATACTGTATATATCTACTTGCAGTGGTATAAAAACCCATTTTTAATAGGGAACCATGAAACATTGGAAATATTTGATTGTTGCCAGTGAAATACTAATTTATTCATGACAATGACATTTCAAGCCTCTCTGCAGAGCTTTAACATTATCAGGGCTACTGCGATTGTATGGCATAAAGGACCAAATTATCTGGCAAGGTTGCACTAAAAATATAAATTATGAGGCACATTTTCTATCAATATTACTATCGATTTGAAAAAATATTTTGGGTAAATCTGCAAATTTTGCTCATTGTGTGGCAAAATATATGGCAAATACACTTAATCCATAACTATGTGGTAAACATTGCAGCCACAGAATCACCTAAAACACCACTGACCCTCGCCATTGCCCATTTTTTATATCAACAATTTCTTCAAGAAAGTTAAACAATGCATAAATATTCTGATTCCAATCAGAGACCATTGTTAGCTACACTTTGAACAAAACTCAGCTTGATGCTAATCTTTACAATCATGTAAAAAAATGCATAAAGGAGACCATGTATAATATGATCCTATAGGGCAATTTCAGGGTTCTTGTGACATTACAACTTGGCCTGTATCAATGTGGAGGGAAGAAGGAATTTGTGATCCTACCAATTTCCTTTGGTTATCTATACTTATCAGGGGAGGGGGGAAGGATCACTTGTCCTGCATAACTCTGGGTATGCTGTGACTGTTCCGAATCGTCCCAATATTAACCCTCATGCACGTGCTGGTAAAGGTGTGGTATAAAGCGGTATATCTTTTTGTCCGCCGTCCCTCGCACGTGAGTGCATAATCATTGGGTTGTTTTTTGTCATGCAACCTCCATCCAGGAGGCATTACCCATTGTTAAACACAGTAGTGATTAGTGATTGTGAAAAAGTGATGGCTAAAATTGTCTCTCTTAATCAGAAAAATTATTTATTCAACCCAATGATTATGCACTCACGTGCGAGGGACGGCGGACAAAAAGATATACCGCTTTATACCACACCTTTACCAGCACGTGCATGAGGGTTAATATTGGGACGATTCGGAACAGTCACAGCATACCCAGAGTTATGCAGGACAAGTGATCCTTCCCCCCTCCCCTGATAAGTATTACAACTTGGCCTTCATGTCCACCAATGCAGTACCAGTGTGAGGAAGCGGGTGCCCTTTTTCAAGATTTATTGCGGCTGTTGGAAATCAGAACAGTTGTGTGTGAGTTTCACTGGCATCGTTATCACTGACTCCAGTCGCTGGTCTCTTTACATACATATATATATATATATATATATATATATATATATATATATATATATATATATATATATATATATATATATATATATATGTTTTTTTCTGTGTATACATATATATATATATATATATTACCTACTGGCGATAGCCAGTAGGTATATATAGTTAGGATTTTTTTCCTATGGGATTTCTGAAAATTCTATGTCGAATAACTTTGGCGTTTGTGGACGGAATTGGCTGAAATTTTCAGGAAAATGGCACATTTTGTTTCTGAGCAGCCCCTGAAAATTTGGGGGCGTTTCGTCAAGCTGGGGCTGAGAAAAAAGGGGGGTCCCAAAACGTGTTTTTAACATTGAGTTTTCCATAGGGCGGTTGGACTCACTTTTAGCTCGAACGGCTGAATGGATTTCCACAAAACTTGGCAAAATTGTAGGGACTGGTAGCCCGATGTGCCTTTGCTATGTCTCAAGATATATGCTCTAGTGGTTTTTACGAAAATTAACTTTGAAAAATATATATTGGGCTCCATTGGGCTATATATATGTTGGAGCCCAAATGTAGCCCAATGTAGCCCAATGTAGCCCAATGTAGCCCAAAGATGGCCACCAGAGACAAAAAAAAACAAATGTAGCCCAAATAACAGCCAGATGTAGCCCAACTATAGCCCAGTGACAGAATGTCCCAGAGTGTTCTAAAGAACAACTAGAGCGCTAACAGTCTTACTTATGACAAAAGTATGGCACACCTGAAGTCATCTTGATTGGAATAAAGTGTTAACACTTAAAACATTTAATTTGCAAAGGAACAAAATGAGAGGTTTCATTTTGCCATAGAAATGTTATATATTACCTACTGGCGGTCGCCAGTAGGTATATATAGTTAGGATTTTTTTGAAAAGGGATTTCTGAAAATTCTATGTTGAATGACTTTGGCGTTGATGGATGGAATTGGCTGAAATTTTAAGGAAAATGGCACATTTTGTTTCTGAGCGTCCCCTGAAAGTTTGGGGGGGTTTCGTCAAGCAGGGGACGAGAAAAAAGGGGGGTCCAAAAACGTGTTTTTAACATTGAGTTTTCCATAGGGCGGTTGGACTCACTTTTAGCTCGAACGGCTGAATGGATTTCCACAAAACTTGACAAAATTGTAGAGACTGGTAGCCCGATGTGCCTTTGCTATGTTCAAGATATATGCTGCAGTGGTTTTTACGAAAATTAACTTTGAAAAATATATATTGGGCTACATTAGGCTATATATATGTTAGAGCCCAATTGTAGCCCAATGTAGCCCAATGTAGCTCAAAGATGGCCACCTGATACAAAAAAAAACAAATGTAGCCCAAATATCATCCAGATGTAGCCCAACTATAGCCCAGTGACAGAATGTCCCAGAGTGTTCTAAAGAACAACTAGAGCGCTAACAGTCTTACTTATGACAAAAGTATGGCACACCTGAAGTCATCTTGATTGGAATAAAGTGTTAACACTTGAAACATTTAATTTGCAAAGGAACAAAATGAGGGGGTTCATTTTGCCATAGAAATGTTATATATATATATATATATATTCACAGAAAAAACCATAGGTTATAGTGGATATATAGTTAGGAATTTGCATTTACAAAACCTTGAAAATTCAATGAAAAAACCATTGGTTTTAGGCCATATATAGTTAGGGATTTGCATTTACAAAACCTTATTTTACTCGCATAAAACCATTGAAATTCCATATATAGTTATAAGCGCTAACTATATATCGCGCACCCGCAATCCACTGCTGATGATGTCACATATTACATCATTCATGACATGGTTAGTGACATCACTGATGACATCACTGATGACATCTCAAATGACATCACTGATGACATCACTGATGACAACATCCAGTGACTGTATGTTTCTGTAAAGTTAAAATATCTCTTACATATTGAAGAATGAGTGGATATATAAGTGTCTGGATGAAGGATTTAGTAGGTGCATGACTGACTGTATGCGTGAGTGATTAAATGTGTCTCACTGAGTGCATGGGTTAGTGACTAAACTGTCTTAATTTGTGCATCATTATGTCTGTTGTTCTGTAAACTGTTGCATGTGTTGATAAGTAGCTATATGAGTAACTATATGGGTTATTGATTGGTTGCCCAAGTATTTGTATGGGATACTGAGTGTGTGTGTGGGTGGCTGGGAGGTGTGTGACTCTGTGCATAGATGTGTGAGCAGTTGATTCACTAGATGTATGGTTTCAAAAGTGCATGTGGAAACAGCTGTATGGGCGGTTGACTGTGTGCATGAGTGTATTGGTGAGTGAATGGATATCTCAGTGCTACATGTCAAAGTAAGTACATATGTAAAACACAGTACATGTGAGAGTTGACATATATAAATAACTGTGCATAAGAGCCAGTGAATGTGTGAGTGGCTGTATGGATCATTGTGAACTTGTATCAGGGATTGTATAATAGAGTAAATATGTGTTAGTATATGTTTGAATAAGTAAAGTTTGTATAACTGTATAGTTGAGGAAATGGAGGTGTGATTGATTCTTTGCATGACTGACTAGGTGTGTGAGTAACTCCATGGATGAGTGACAGTCTGTGAGTGTCTGTTTACACTGATTGTATCTAAGGTTATATTAGAGTCTGAAGAGGTTCATCGTATTATCACATGAATGATATCATCAGTGATGTTATCAGTCATGTCAAATGAGATGTTTTCAGTGATGTCATCAGTGATGTCATTTGAGATGTCATCAGTGATGTCATCAGTGATGTCACTAACCATGTCATGAATGATGTAATATGTGACATCATCAGCAGTGGATTGCGGGTGCGCGATATATAGTTAGCGCTTATAACTATATATGGAATTTCAATGGTTTTATGCGAGTAAAATAAGGTTTTGTAAATGCAAATCCCTAACTATATATGGCCTAAAACCAATGGTTTTTTCATTGAATATATATATATATATATATATATATATATATATATATATATATATATATATATGTATACACAGAAAAAAACATAGGTTTCAGGGGTGTTATAGTTAGCTGGACATTTCACTCATACAAAACCATTGAAATTCCTCCGTTATAGTTAGTTGTACGAAGTACAACTCGCGCACCCACAATCCACTGCTCATGATGTCACATATTACATCATTCATGACATGGTCAGTGACATCACTGATGACATCACTGATGACATCTCAAATGACATCACTACATAGGAGGAGCCCAATCTTCCTTCCATAGACTACTAAACAACCAAAAACATTATAAACCACACCTATTGTACGATTAGTTTCATTTTTGCGAGTTATGTCTGCGTCGCCAATCTGTGATGCAGGTTCCCTTTTCTAGCATCGGATTCTTGTTTTGCGTAAACAAACATATTCCGGAATTGTAATTTGTTTCATTATGGCATAGTAGATAGTTATAATTTGGGGCTATTTGTCAATATTTAAACATTTATATCTTGAAAAAAGAGTTTTTGCATGTTTTTCCCTTTTTTCTCTGTAATGTCAGCAGCATGTTTTCAAAAACAGATAGATTACAGCAAACATTTCTCCTTTTCTTGCTCCTTTCAGCTTATATATTATGACTTTCTATATTATAATATTGACACCGTACTTTGCCTCAGAGGTGTTGGTGACCCGTCGGCGCGAACCCTAAACATTTACAATCAACGTCACCACTTTCCAGTTGTTAGTGTGTTTTTCCCTAGGGATCATATACTGTTAATATATATATTATAATATTAACAGTTATGGTGATCTCAGTGGAATTCATGGCGCATCGGGGTCCGGTTTTGAGGATTCTTGCAGGTTGAGAAGCGGGTTGAGAGCGCTGAGGGCGATGTGCCAGGCGCGCTCCAATCCTCCTCCCGAGACCCATGGTGCTAGTAGCGCCCTATTTTAAAGTGCTGATACACCCCTGAATTTGGGGTTTTTTCAGAATGAGCATTTGCTCTTCTAATATTTAAGCACTTTTTTCACTTTTCTTTTTTCACTTTCACGTCCCCAGGTTAGGGTGGACTATTAGAGTGTCCATACCGCCGGGGTATAGTCCTGAAGAATGCCTTGGTGAATACATACCACTAGTACGGCAGAAACATGTTGACTGATTAATTTAACCACGTGGTATTTAGCTGAATTTAACCAAATCCTAACAACCTTGGCACTTAAATTCAGACACATATACCACCTACACGTGTCTTAGGGATCACTCATTAAAGTTTTTTTGATACCCTGTTAGGCACTCTTAATCTCTATTTTTCACAACACGTCCTCCCCACACGACCAGCTCCGCAGTCTTTCTGGCGTCGCAGCACACCGAAGAGACACTCGGTCTCTTCGGTGGGGCCCGATGATGAAGCATGACACTGACCAGGTCGGTGTGAGGGCCTTCCTACTCAATCAGAGTGACTGTGTTAAAACCCTCTTATCTTTTGCTCCATATTCCTGGCAGCCTTGTGACTGACCAGACCTCTCTTCTTTTGTTGTATGACCCCTTTTATATGTACAGCATCAGTTTCTGAAGTAAGTGTATTTGTATTTGCTAAATAAAAACTGTTTCAAACCTAGACTGAAACTTTTGCTGCGCAACCACACCTCCCCATCATAAAAGTAAACACCTCATTATAATTAAATAGTGCTCCTGGGAAGTATTCCAACCGCAAACTTGATAAAAAAAACACCACAAGACAGCCGTGATTTGTACACCACACGGCAATTATATAAATGGCCCTTAAAACATATAAAACACTTTTTACCTTCATAATCCCTGTCCACCACCTTGTGACCATTGTACAGAGGTAATAGTGTTCCTAACCTCCCCTCTACTACTATTCTTTTCCCATACTCCTTTGGAAGTGCGTCACAAACTTGTGCTCGAAACACTTTAGCCAATAAAATGTCCATGTTCCTCCGCAGAGGTAGAAGGAATGACTGCCAAAACCTTCATAGCCAATAGACATTAAGCTTCATAAGGTCTTGCTTGGAACACATTACCCAATGAAATGTCCCTAATACTCCGCGAAGAGGGAAGGAATCACTGACAACACTTCAACTTTCAACAGTTTACAGCTTGGAGCACGTCAGCAAATCAGATGGCCCTCCTACTCCACAGAGCGGAACTGAATGGCTGTTAACACTTCTACTTTCAATAGTTCGCAACCAACCAACATAAAGCTCAAGAACGTCCTCCTTACAACATGTAAGCCAACATGTAAGCCAATAAGATGTCCTTGCTACTCTCTGGAGCAGAAGTGAAAGCAGAAAACACTTCTACTTTCAATAGTTCGCATCCGATGAACATTAAGCTTGTTGTTGGAGTACCTTAGCCAATTAAACGTTAAATTTATTCCACGCACACACACAGAACACGCCGTTCTAAATATTAATACATTTCCTGTAACAAAGTGACTATATCTGTAACAAAAGTGAATACTGCCTAATAAATAAACATTTTTCTACATTATATTAAAGAAAAGCTGCAACAAACCGTATTGTTGTTTTCTCGATATAATTTCCTCAGCCTACTGTACCCCCTCCCAATATGAGTGAAGCCCCGGGACAGTGGGGGCCCCAGTGCACCCCTGCTATTATTTTTATTATATTTTCCACTGACTTCTTCTACGACTAAAGGTTCCTATTGAAAAAATTTAAAACTCCAGCACAGTAACTGTTTCGATTACCAACATTGTGTGGTGAACTTCTAACCTCTTTGCTAACTTAACTGTTCCATGAACTGTTACTATGGTAACAGGAAGTAAGCAGTTTGGGGGTAGGGTTGAAAAGTACTGGCTGTAAAGAAACCGTTATATTTACCCAGGATCCTTTACATAACAGAAATTCAAAGTCAAAACAAGCTTTATTAGGTTGGGACATAAAACCATAAAAACACAATATAGAACACATGACAGTTTAAAATTGATAAAAATATGTATACATGTTAAAAGGACCTACGATTACTAATTTCCATTATACATCGTACATTGCATCAGTTCTCTTAATGTAAACAGTAAACACGTAGCAGCTTTACATAGTTAGAGTTAAGAATAACACCAAGGCTTTGCAAAGTGCAGTTTAAAGTGCATAGATTATAACATAACTCCAGATGTAAACAATAGACTCATAGCAGCATAACATGGTTATAGTAACAAGTGATCGAATCACATGGGCTCAAATAGTACAAAATCTGAAGTGCAAGGTGCATGATCGAAAGAACTTCTTCAACATAATGGGGGGTAAAATTTGCGTTAGAACAGCATACTCTTTCTAGTCTTAATTGCACTGAGAATGATTGTGGCAGTATAAAAACAAATATCAAGTTCTTTGAGTGCAAAAAGTAGGATCATAGCAGCATTAATGGTATTAGTTTCATACTTCTTACACAAAGGTTTGAGATATGCAATCCTAAAAGTCAGAAAGAGGTCACATAAAAGCAAAAAGTGCAACATGCTCTGATTTGTAATCCCATCACAGGGACAAGGGGAAACGGGGTACTGATTCATCGTAGGGAACGCAACCAGACGATGCACAAGACCTAGCCTAAATCTTTTAAGTACATAACGATGGGAAGATCTTGTAATAAGTGAAATATAGGCTTGGAAACCCACCGTATCTATGTATAGATGGTAAAACTGGTAAGTGGTTTGTTCCCTTACTGTTTCCCTCCTACGTACATTCTTATGGGACAGGATGGTGTTCTTTAACTCCTGTTTTGACTTAGCTAAAGTTTCATTATGCATACCCAAAATAGATTGATCAAAAATGTCCCCATGAATTTTACTTAGATAACTAAGCCAAGGTATCTTCAAGTAATTTTCAAGGCGTAGACATTCATTTATAATGGACTTGGTAAAAATAGTCTCCTCTTTTAGCCATAACGATTTCCATAGCTGAAGCGGTCTCAAGGCTATTAAATCCCTCAGATAGTTAAGACCTACCTCGCAATGGATACGTTCAGAGGAGGCTGAAGCCAGGAGATATAAAAGATTCTTTAAAAAGGAGTTCTCTTCCACCTGTATATCATGACAAGATTCGTAACCCCAAAGCCCAGCCCCATAAAGTGCAACAGATGTACATCTCGCTTTATAAATCTCAATCATATCTTTAATACAGCGGTCCCCCAAATTGGTAGCTAATTTAAAAACACCGTATATGCTCTTCCTCAGTTTAGCCCGAACCTGGGATGTTTCATAATTCCATTTCCCATCTGAAGAAAAGGAAGTACCCAAATAACAGAAGTTATCAACTGTTTGTATTTTGTTACCCTCGATAAAGAAAGGTTTCTGGCATTTCATTTTCGGGCCGCATGCCATTGTAAAGGTTTTTGTTTTGTTTATCAGCAACTTCCTCTTATTAATAAAAGCTGCAAACCCATCTATTAACCTCTGGAGGCCTACAGGTGTTCTGGATAAAAGCTTGACATCGTCCGCGTAAAGCAGGACTGGCACCCTCCACTGGAGAGTCCGCCTGTATCATCTTAAGAGTAGCATCAACTTCATTAATAAACAAAGTAAAAAGTAATGGGGCTAGAACACAGCCTTGACGGATACCGTGTTTTACATTAAAATTAGGGGTACATTTGCACTTCTGGTCGTAACGAACTTTGGTTCATAGATATTCGTACAACCTGGCCAGGAAATAAATAATAGGTTTTGGGGCCCGAGATTAAGTAAAACAGACCATAAAACTCCATGATCTACCAAATCAAATGCACTTCTTAAATCCTCAAAACATAATAGTATATTTTCCAATTAAAAGTTCCAAATTAATACACTGTTCCAACATACCTAACCCTTTTCTAAAACCATATTGTACCAGTGCCATAATATTGTTATCCAAAACCCACTCTTCCAGTCTTAACAATAAGACTCTGCTCATAATTTTTACCGAGGAGTCGAGTAAAGAGATCAGACGGTAGTTTTTTGCTTCAGATATGTCACCTTTTTTGAAAATGGGAATATTAACAGATTCCCCCCATGAGGATGGACAATCCTCGGTTACAGCAGCATTAAAAACTCTAGTAAGTATGGGTCCCCACAATTCCGGTATGGCTTTGTATACATCAATGGGTACACCATCAGCCCCTGGTGCTTTCCCCTCTTTTGTATTTCCTATACCTATCAAGACTTCATCCAGGGTTGAATCTAGCGGGATAATAGGCCAATAGTGTTGGATATTTGAATCTACTGTGGATGTACTGCTAGGATTAAAAATACTGGAAAAATAGGCCACCCATTCCTCACAGATCACATAAGTTAAAAGTTCTGGGACCGATTCAATTTTAATTAATTTAGAATTCACTGCATCCCAGAAAAGCTTATTATTTGAGATTTCAGCAGCGAGTGCAAGGTTGTCCCACACCTCTTGTTGGCGCTCCATCTTTCTTCGTTTTAGATTAAGATTATATTCTACTCTGAAAGCGTGGACTGCTGTACTGTCCCTTGGTTTATTCGAGAGTGCTATTTTCAGACGTATCAGAGAGATAGTACAAGAGTGATCAAACCAGCCCCTGGCCTGTATTTGTTTCCTGGATGACATCACGGTCAATAATTTAGTGATGCATGCATTGATCTTAAGAAAATTAGACAGGATCTTATATGGTTCGGTCCCAACTAGTAAACTGTCGTCTATTTCATTGACACACGCCTGTACGATTTGTTTTGACATTTCACAAGAGTTGGCGCCTCTTCATTTTATTCTTGTACCATTGGGGCATAACAGAATGATGTTATTCATAACAGTACATGTTTCAACTGTCTCACGCTCCCATATATACATGCGCATTAAAATTGAATTATGGTCACTCATTGGCAAATCAGCAACCTGCGGGATAAAACATAGGTTTACAATGTTAGCAGAGACTATAACATGGTCAATACAACTATGTGCAAAACTTCCTGTAAACATTGGAATCTCCTGTCCACTCCTATCCTTAGCACATTGCAGAATATCCAAATCAAATTCTGTCAGTACTGCATTCAGGGTATTGCCATAGGTAGTATGAGGAAAGTGTAAATAATCATTACCCTCTTCATTTTGACACCCACACACTTTTGTCATCGACAAGGGGCAAATATTAACAATAAATTCACTGAGCCAAACAATATTCGAGTACATACTTTCCCTAATAGCCATTTTATCTAATTCCAGTTTCAATTCTAGAACTATGCTATGACGGGTAGAATTAAATATATTATTATAGAAATGTTATCAACAACACATCCTGGTCATCCCTATAATGCAACCAGAGTATCTGGTGATGCCCTATGTTGTGAATGATGCCCTATGTTGATACTTCCTTTAACTTTCACCGGTAGGTTATTTTTAATAAAATTAGCAGTCCCCCCTTTCCTCTTCCAGAGGAAGAAGATGTTGTGGGCAAATTATATGCAGTAAACCCGTCAAAATAAACATTTACAGTACTCCAGGTTTCCTGCAAACATACTATATCAAATCAACTGATAAACTCCTTCCATCCTAACTCGTCGGACTTTCTTGCAATTCCGGCTATATTCCAACTAATTATAGTATAGCCTTGATGTGATACAGATGGAGAGGTTCCTTGATGGATAGGGGCACTGATGGCATCTTCACCTATAACCTCTAAACTGTCATCTAATAAAACACTGGTAGATGTATTTGCAGTTGTTCTAAAACCCTTACTCATATCAAAATTATCCCTCTTTTGAGAGGCTTCATACTTCCCATGGGGCATGAGTACAATATTGTCATCTAAAGGACAGTTAGACATAGTGATTACATCAGTATCTTTATTGGGCCCACTTCCTAATGACGGACCTGTGTCCAAAAGCCTAGTAACTCCCACCCTTCTTTCGGGTGTACAAGCTGTATTCAGTCAATCATTACAATCCAAGGTACTGAGTAATTGAAATCTATTAGAAGTAGGCAAACCAGAGTATATCTGAGGATTGGATACTGTATTAGATCTACTCAAACTAGTATTCCTGCCCCCTAGCAATGGATAACTTAGATGTCTATAAAAATAACCAAGGGGATAAAGCGAGGCAATGTGTTCGGTATACGGACTTGTAGCTACTCTTTCAAGGGACTTTCGTGCCCATGGCAGGTTCTTAAAGTTAATATTAATACAGTCTTTCTTGAGGACCCTATCCAGTTCACCCTTCTAGCAAAAAGTATCTGGTCCGCATGACCCACTGGGAAATCACATTTTTGGTGCAACCAGTGCACCACCTTGTTTTTTAGGGTGTTATAGCTTTCTTTGTGTTCTGCTTCTAATGGTGGTACTGACAAAGTGATACAGATATTCACACAATTTAGTCACTATCCACTATATTTAGTGAGACACTATCAATTGGTCAAGTAAACCGTCAATAACACTGATACTAAATCCTCCATCCCAATATTTATTTTTATATATCCACTCATTCTTCAATGCAAATTGCTATATATATAATGCATATTTAAATAACGAAGCAAACTACATTCACTGGATGATGTCATCACTGATGTCATCAGTGATGTCAATTGAGATGTCATCAGTGATGTCACTGACCATGTCATGAATGATGTAATATGTGACTTCATCAGCAGTGGATTGCGGGTGCGCGAAATATAGTTAGTACAACTAACTACATAGGAGCAAATTCAATGGTTTTGTATGAGTGAAATGTCCAGCTAACTATAACACCCCTAAAACTTATAGTTTTTGAGTGAATTTTAAAGGTTTTTTAAATGCTAATTCCTAACTATGTAAGGCTTGAAACCAATGTTTTTTTAAGTGAATTTGCAAGGTTTTTTAAATGCTAATTCCTAACTATATAAGGCCCGAAACCTATGGTTTTTTCAGTGAATTTCAAAGGTTTTTTTAATACTAATTCCTAACTATATAAGACCTGAAAGCCCACCAGGAATCTCCAGTATGCGCCAGGGGACTGCATTGCAGAGAGGTGTAATGAAGCCACGCCCCTTTTTACACCTCTCTGCAACGCAGCCCCCGGGCGTGTTTGCAGAGGGAGAACTAATTCCCCTTGCGTACTGGGGGTCCCTGGGGGCCAACTAGCCCACCTTGAACCTCCAGTATGCGCCAGGAGGCTGCATTGCAGAGAGGTGTAATGAGGCCACACCCTTTTTTACACCTCTCTGCAACGCAGCCCACATGCATGTTTAAAGAGGGGAAACTAATTCCCCTTGCATATTGGGGACCCCAGGGGTCCAACTAGCCCACCTGGAACCTCCAGTATGCGCCAGTGGGCAGCATTGCACAGAGGTTAAATGAGGCTATGCCCCTTGTTACACCTCTCTGCTACGCAGCCCCCTGGCGCATTTGCAGAGGGGGAACTAATCCCCTTACATACTGGGGGTCCCTGGGGGCCAACTAGCCCACCAGGAGCCTCCAGTATGCGCCAGGGGACTGCATTGCAGAAAAGTGTAATGAGGCGACACCCTTTTTTACACCTCACTGCAACGCAGCCCCGTGCATGTTTGAAGAGGGGGAACTAATTCCCCTTGCATAATGGGGGTCCCTGGGGGCCAACTAGCCCACCAGGAGCCTCCAGTATGCGCCAGGGGGCTGTGTTGCTTTGCCCCGGAGGGCGGCAGTCCCTGGGGCAGTGTGGTGGGGATTGGGCACCCCCCCACACTTCTTTATAACTATGCCCCCGCAATTTGGTCCCCCTGGGGGGTAATTTAAAAAAAAAACATACCGGGTTTAAAAAAAAAAATTGGCCTTGGGGGTCTTTGTGGGACCACCTTAACAGGCCTAGGGGGTCAGGGTGTTTCTACCCTGCCCCCTTTTTGTGTTCTACACATTTGTTTTTCTGCTTTCTTGTGCCTCAGTCTAATGAGCACAAGATGGCTGCCAACACTTCCTGGTTTGGAGTGTTGACAGCCAATAAGCATGCAGCTTTCTTGGAAAGGTACGCGCACCGTCCGTGTACCGTACGCATACGTACGCGAACCCGTGCGTGCACGATACGCGCACGCCGCGATTTTTCAATTTTTATTTATTTTTTGCCTTGGGGGGTCCTAGTAGGACCCCCTGAGCAGGCCTGGGGACTCTGGGTGCTTCTACCCTACCCCCTTTTTGAGTTCTAGACGTTTGTTTTTCTGCTTTCTTCTGCCTCAGTCTACTGAGGCACAAGATGGCTGCCAACAATTTCTGTTTTGAAGTGTTGACAGACATTGGCAGCCAATCAGCATGCAGCTTGCGCACGCGAAGGTCCGGGCACGTCCGTACACGTATATAGAAATATATATATATTTTAGTTAGCTGGACATTTTACTCATACAAAACCATTGAACTTCCACAGTTATAGTTAGTTGTACTCACTATAACCTGCGCGCCCGCAATCCACTGCTGATGATGTCACATATTACATCATTCATGACATGGTCAGTGACATCACTGATGACATCACTGTTGACATCATCCAGTGAATGTGGTTTGCTTTGATATTTAAATATGTATTATAAATACACTACTTTGCATTGAAGAATGAGTGGATATATAAATATAAATGTGTGGATGGTGGATTTAGTAACAGTGTCATTGATTGTTTCCTTGACTAATTTGTAGAGTCTAACTATATATAATGTGTAGTTACTAAACTGTGTGAAAGTCTTTATTGCTTTGTCTTAATTGCTATGTTAAAGACTATATTTGTTATTGGTTTCCTAACTGAGTATTTATATGGGTAAATGAATGTCTATGTGGTTTGGTGGGGGGGGGGTGTGATTGCCAAAAAATGTGTGAATAGTTCATTCAGTAGGTATATGAGGTTAAGACTACATGTTATAACAGTTGTTTCAGTGAGTGTATATGTTAATGGTTGTGGTGGTGATGAAATATTTCTCTCAATGGTACATCTCCATTAAACTTGAAAAAAAGGCAGTGAATGTGACAGTTATATCTAATTAAGTGTGCCTAAGACTAAGTTATTGTATGAGTCACTATATGGATAACGGTATACTTGTAATAGTGATTTTATAACACACTAATTGTGAGTTACTATCTATGTAAATAGATGAAGTGGTGTTTGTATAAGTGTGTAGGTGAGTAAATGTAAGTATAATCAATTGTTTGCATAAGTCAGAAGGATGTCTTTATAAGTGAATACAATGTGTGCTGGTGTGTAATGTTGAAATAGGCGTATAAGTATATTTGATAGTGTTCTGTTGATTATTCACTGCATATAACACTGAATCTATAGGTAAGTGATTAGATGTGTGTATAGTTCTATGAATAACTGAGTGGGTGTTTAGAAATTTCTATTGGTTTGTCAATGGTTTCAAATATGGCACTTTCTATTTTACAGTGAGTGATGAAAGATTATACTAGTGTGTAATGAGGTGTATTTGATTGTCACATGGATTATGTCATCAGTGATATCATCAGTGATGTCATTTGAGATGTCATCAGTGATGCCATCAGTGATGTCACTGACCATGTCATGAATGATGCACGTTTTGTGACGTTCCGGTGGCGCAGAAGACTGAGTGATATTTATCAGGCAGGACTAAGCCACTTTTTGTGGCGTAATCCTGCCTGATAAATATCAGTCCCTTTAACGCAGTGTCCTGCATTAAAGGGGTGTGCAATGTGTGTTGCTGGGGGCGTTCCCAGCAGCATCAATGGACTTGAGCAATTTATAGCATCCTCAAAGTCAGTCTTTCAAAAATTCCAAAGAATAGGACATGATAATCTAAATCCAAATGTTTCTCAAGAAAAGTCATAAACCGTGTCCGTGGGTCATATCTGCCCAAACGCTGATATTCTGAACGATTAAAAATGCCTTTTCTTGAGAAACATTTGGATTTGGATTATCATGTCCTATACTTTGGAATTTTTGAAAGACTGACTTTGAGAATGCTATAAATTACTCAAGTCTGCCCGAATTGTGTGGGGAAAATTGATACCTAGTCACTTTGAATAAGAATGTACTTACGTCTCGTCTAACATTTGGAAGAAATATCTAGTTATATGACAACAGGATACCAACATAACTTGAAGGAAATAAGAACGCCCTGAAGAAGTTTTGTTGTACAGAACGAAACGCGTCGGCTGGCTATGGTACATAAACTCAAGGAAAATAAAAGCATTTGAATATACATCAGGATTCAGCGCTTCAATAAGGACTCAAAGTGATATGATTTGTTCGACTTGTTGTGCAAGTGGTGCTGTGTCAAACTTTGGAATATTCTCCACTACTCTCTACTACTCACTCTCTACTATGCCACTACTCTCTAATACTCACTCTCTACTACTCATTCTCTACTACTCTAGTACTCTCTACTACTCTCTCTCTACTACTCATTCCCTACTACTCACTATCTACTACTCTCTACTACTCACTCTCTACTACTCTCTACTCTCTACTACTTACTCTCTACTACTCTCTCTCTACTACTCACTCTTTACTACTCACTCTCTACTACTCACTCTCTACTTCTCACTCTCTACTACTCTCTTCTACTCACTCTCTACTACTCTCTCTCTACTATTCTCTATTACTCACTCTCTACTACTCTCTACTACTCACTCTCTACTACTCTCTCTCTACTACTCTCTACTACTCACGCTCTACTACTCACTCTACTACTCTCTCTACTACTCTCTACTACTCACGCTACTACTCACTCTCTACTATTCTCTCTCTCTGCAACTCACTCTCTACTACTCACTCTCTACTGCTCTCTACTACTCACTCTCTACTACTCACTCTCTGCTACTCTCTACTACTCACTCTTTACTACTCTCTACTACTCACTCTCTACTGCTCTCTACTACTCACTCTACTACTTACTCTCTACTACTTTCTACTACTCATTCTCTACTACTCACTCTCTACTACTCTCTACTACTCACTCTACTACTCTCTACTACTCACTCTCTGCTACTCTCTCTACTGCTCTCTACTACTCTCTACTACTCACTCTCTACTCTCTATTACTCACTCTCTACTCTCTACCTCTCTACCTCTCTCTACTAGTCTCTACCTCTCTACCTCTACCTCTCTACCTCTCTCTACACGCACACATATACACATATATGCATATATATGCATATGCATTTATATATATGTATGTGTATATATATATATATATATTCACTGAAAAACCATAGGTTTCACACCAGTTATAGTTAGGAATTAGCATTTAAAAAACCTATGAAATTCACTGAAAAAAACATAGTGTCACACCAGTTATAGTTAGGAATTAGCATTTAAAAAACCTTTGAAAATCAAAGGTGGCCAACTTTGGGCTACATTGGGCTACATTGGGCTACATTTGGGCTACATTTGGGCTCTAACATATATATAGCCCAATGTAGCACAATATATATTTTTTTCAAAGTTAATTTTCGTAAAAACCACTTGAGAATAGGGCTACCAGTCCCTACAATTTTTCCCAATTTATTTATTTATTTTAAAAAAAATTTTTTTGCTTTGGAGCGCTCCCGGTGCGCGCCCCGGGGAGCGCCCCGAAAAGCGTACTTTTATAAAGCGCCCCGGGGCGCGCTCCGGGGAGCGTCCCGTAAGCGCCAATATCGCGAACGAAAACATGATCGTGACGTATCGCGTAGCCGCGTCCACGTGATACGCACGGCGTAAGCGCACCCGGAAGCACTCGAGCAAATACGATCGCGCAACGTAAACATCCGACGCGCTTACGCGACGCGACCCGGGGCGCGTAGCGTAAGCGCGTCGGGTCATGTGACCTGAAAATAACAATTTTTATTGGTTCATAACAGTTTTGGTTTCATAATGATGAAGCTCCTGGTCATGTGACCTGAAAATAACACTTTTCATTGGTTCAATAAATTTTTTTTCTCAAAAGGATGAAAGACCCCACCTTTTTTCCTTATTCTTACTTTGTCCTTTGACTTAGGAAGACCTGTTTGTAGCTCTCTCTACCTTTTTGCTCAATATAATGGCTTCAGTAGTAGCAGCAGCTGGTGCATCTGCACCACCACCACCACCACAACCACCACAAGGACCTCCTCAAGATATCATTGGTGGTCTTCAAGAAGAGGAAGAGGAGGAGGAGGAGGAGGGGAGTTCAAGATGGCTGGAAGAACACAATACCCCATACCAGCCAAGACCACACATTATTTGGGAGTTTTTTTCTCTCCCAGAGGGGAAGAAAAAAGTAAATGCAGCCAAGGTCAGTTGCAAAATCTGTGGCATGGAACTTTCCAGGGGAAATCCAAATAAAAAATATTTATTTGGGAACCACACAATGATACGCCACATGCAGCGCAAACATCCTATAAACTATTCTGCTGCACAGATGAGGGAACTGGCCAGTAACCGTCCCCAATCAACAAGAACCAGCTCAAAAAGGAAGCAACCCACTGCGTCTGCACCAGAGGAAAGTGAGACGATGCTGTGCATTCAGCCCCGATTTGCAGATTTCAGAATTATCTGTAAATATTGTGGGAAGACCATCTCCTACGGAGAACAGAGCGTAAAGCTCATCGTCCTTGCTGGGGACAACCATAAATGCCCCAATCAACCCTAATTTTTTCTTTTCTTTTTGTATTTTGCTCCAGTTGAGCCATTTTCAATTCCCTGTTTTTTCGTTTTTCCCCATGAAAAATACAAAAAAATCTAAAACTGTTCAGAAAATCCAAAAAAAGTACAAAATGTTCAAAAAACAATATAAAAAATATAAAACAACAAAAAGAAGAAAAAAACAGTTCTTTTTAGAACTACCTCCAATTTCTAAAAAAAGGCTACATTTTTTAAAAACTCTATCATTCATTTTTCCCCATGGTCCGCTCCCCGGTCCGCTCCCCGGTGCTCATACCGGGCACTCCCCCCGAAAAAAAAAAAAATGTTTTGCCCCGCGGGGCCCTTTTAAAGCCCCCATATCAAACCTAAGGGGTCAGGGGGGTCTACCCTGCCCCCTTATGGTCATTTCCCCCTTTGTTTTGGCCACCTCTTGTGTCTCGATACTACCGAGACACAAGATGGCGGCCGCTCCGGACTGTTTTGAATGTTTACAGACACCCACGAGCCAATCAGATTTCCATGTGCACCTCGCGTGTCGCGCCCGGGGCGCTCCCCGGAGCGCGTCCCGGGGCGCTGCCATAGATATATATATTTCTTGAACCTAAATTACTCAAAATCCATTGGAGCACATATCTTGAGACATAGCAAAGGCACATCGGGCTACCAGTCCCTACAATTTTGCCAAGTTTGGTGTAAATCCATTCAGCCGTTCGGGCTAAAAGTGAGGTCGACCGCCCTATGGAAATTAACATCGGGAAAAGGCGGTTTGGGACCCCCCTTTTATCTCAGGCCCCGCTTGACGAATCCCCCCCAAACTTTCAGGGATGGACCGGAGCTCAAAGAGGCAATTGTGAGGAAATATTCAGGCAGAGTCGTCAACCGGCGCCAAAGTTATTCCAAATAGAATTTTGAGATTTAACATTGAAAAAAATCCTAACTATAACTACCTACTGGCGACCGCCAGTAGGTAATATATATATATATATATATATATATATATATATATATATATATATATATATATATATATATTGTATTTCAAGATGCTCTGCAGCAAAGAAGCACTCCACAGCAGTAGGTATGCACGCATCCTTTATTTGCTTTCTGTTGAAGGTAGCATTTCATCCGTGATTTACAGCCTTTCACCGACACGTTTCAGAGCTGTCTGCTCTTTCTTCTGGGTGTGGTGGCTGATTGCGATCATTTCCGGCTTGCCTCACAGTCCTATTCACGTGTCCCTACTCCTGAGGCACAGCCGGGAGCGCTATTTTTAAACTTTTGTATACTTGTGATTTTAAAACTTGTGTATTATTATCTTGTGTCACGATCACCCTTCTCTCACCTGATCGATCCTCAGGGAGACCACGCTCGCTTCTCCTTTGCCCCACGCAGCAGAGCTAATTGCTGCAGAGGGAACGCCCTGTTCACCATCGCCAGCAGCCAGTGAGCCGGTCTTTGGCCACGCCCACTCGCTCCAGGTCACGCCCCCTTTGCCTTCATAAGCAGAGCGAATTCTGAGCTCTCATCAGACCCTACTCCTGAGGCACAGCCGGGAGCGCTATTTTTAAACTTTTGTATACTTGTGATTTTAAAACTTGTGTATTATTATCTTGTGAAACGATCACCCTTCTCTCACCTGATCGATCCTCAGGGAGACCACGCTCGCTTCTCCTTTGCCCCACGCAGCAGAGCTAATCGCTGTAGAGGGAACGCCTTGTTCACCATCGCCAGCAGCCAGTGAGCCGGTCTTTGGCCACTCCCACTCGCTCCAGGCCACGCCCCCTTTGCCTTCATAAGCAGAGCAAATTCTGAGCTCTCATCAGACCCTACTCCTGAGGCACAGCCGGGAGCGCTATTTTTAAACTTTTGTATACTTGTGATTTTAAAACTTGTGTATTATTATCTTGTGTCACGATCACCCTTCTCTCACCTGATCGATCCTCAGGGAGACCACACTCGCTTCTCCTTTGTCCCACGCAGCAGAGCTAATCGCTGCAGAGGGAACGCCCTGTTCACCATCGCCAGCAGCCAGTGAGCCGGTCTTTGGCCACGCCCACTCGCCCCAGGCCACGCCCCCTTTGCCTTCATAAGCAGAGCGAATTCTGAGCTCTCATCAGACCCTACTCCTGAGGCACAGCCGGGAGCGCTATTTTTAAACTTTTGTACCCAGACGGACCCAGGCCCAGCTACTCTGTCGGATGTCCCTCCTGACCGCGTGGTGTACTCAGGAGACATGCTCCGCGCACTCCAACCGGAAAAAACCCTGGCCTGTTACCACACGCACACCGAAGGCAAACCCTTCTCTAACTGTATGCGCTGCAATCCTATTCCCCAGAATCCAGCTAAACCCGGACTCAAGATAGGACTTCTCAACTGCCGCTCCCTTCCTAAACATGCGCTCAAAACAAACTTGCTAATTCTAGACCATGATTTCGATCTGCTGTTTCTCACGGAAACATGGCTATCGGACAGCTCTGACTCGGACATCGTCATGGCCCTCCCCCCAGGCTATCTTTGTCAAGCCTTACACAGGCCCAAAGGGAGGGGAGGGGGGTAGCCATAATCTACAGGGAACAACTTATCTGTAGAACCTCCAACGCCCACATCGAGGACTGTGAAAGTTGCCATTTTTCCATTCAAACCTCCCCAGCTCATTCTTTGTCAGGACTACTGATTTACCGCCCCCCAGGTGCTCCTGGAAAATTCCTCAATGCCATCATCGAATCGGTCTCACAATGAGCATCTTCTGCCTCTAACTTTCTTATCCTTGGCGACCTGAACCTGCATTTCACGGACCCGACGGACCGGATAGCTTCCGATCTTCTTCAGGACCTATCGTCACTTAATATCAGACTGGTCAACAATGAGCCTAGCCATGAGAAGGGACACTTACTGGATCCCATCCTCACTAATGTGGCTACCATCATCACCAGGCCACCCCTGACCCTTCCTTGGACGGATCATTTTCTTGTCCCTATCTCCTGGGAAGTACCCACTACGAACCCTCAAACTTTGAAAATCCAGGTCACCGATAGACGGTGGCACAAACTTGCACCTAGGGAATGGGCCACCGACCTCTCAAACTCCACCCCTGAGCTCTCCACCGATCCGGCCACAGCCGATAAACAGTTTAATGAGTGGATTACCTCGTCACTAGACAAACTCCTCCCTAAAACTGCCACTTCTAAACATCCTAAGAGAATATCCCCTTTCTCTGTGGTACACCCCAGAGCTGAAAGCCCTGCGCCAAGATTGCAAGAGAACAGAACGCTACTGGAGGAAGGATAAGTCGAAAGCAAATAAAGACGCCTACTCCACCGCGCTCTTAATCTACAAAACCACTATTCGTAAAACCAAGAGCGCATTCTTCCAGGATAGAATAGAAAAAGCGGTATGCTCCAGCAAAGAATCCTACGTCATCTTAAAAGAGCTCCTGAAGACCCCAGAACCTGGACCGAGACACCCCCCAGACCCTAAGGCCGATCAGGAAAAATGCCAACAACTGGCTACTTTCTTTCATGAAAAAATTCATAAAATCCTTGACTCAATCCCCCCTGCGATTCCGTGCGAGGAAAACGACCCCCCGCAAACCTTGACTCCCACTTGTCTCTCTTCTTGGGGTCAAGTTACGCCCGAAGAAGTGGGAAACACGGTTAACTCCATAAAAAGCGGATCTCCCATGGACGCCCAGCTTCGGATCCTCAAGGAGGTAGCTCCCACGATTGTTCCCCCCCTTACCCACCTGATCAACGCCTCCTTCCAACAGGGAGCCGTACCCCCGAGCTTGAAGGCCGCAGTAGTTAAAGCCTTACTAAAGAAACCTTCCCTCGATCCTGAAAATCTGGCTAACTATAGGCCTATTTCCCTACTTCCAGGAATCAGCAAGATTGCTGAAAAACTGGTTAATAAAAAACTCTCCCCGTTCCTGGAGGACAACAACAGGCTAAAAAGCTCCCAGATGGGCTTTCGACCAGGGCAGGGCACGGACATCGCCCTCCTGGCTGCGGTAGAGGAGGCCAGAGCACTCTTAGACGATGGGGGATCAGTGGCAGTGATCCTCCTCGACCTGAGTGCGGCCTTCGATACCGTCAACCACCACCTCCTTATCAAAAGGCTCAGGAGAGTCGGTGTGGAAGGCTCCGCCCTAACCTGGCTCTCATCCTTCCTGGCCCAACGGACCTATCAGATCTGGGAAAACAACACCTGCTCCTCCGAAACTCCCCTCCAATGTGGCGTGCCTCAGGGCTCCTCCCTGAGCCCCACATTATTTAATATCTATATGTCCCCATTGAAGGAGGTCATCACCCCGTTCGGAGTGAGCGTCGTCAGCTACGCTGACGACACACAACTAGTTGTGTCACTATCCCACCCCAAACAACAACCAGCAGATCTATTTAACTGCCTTACGCAGGTCCAACGCTGGATGAACAACTCAGCCTTAAAACTAAACGGGACGAAAACTGAGGTTCTGCTCCTTGGCCAGAAAGGACTCACACTCTCCCCGGACATCTGGCCAGTGTGTCTGGGTCCCCCCCCCCGGAGCCAAAAGAAGAAGTAAAAAGCTTGGGTCTGTGGCTCAACACCAATCTTTCGTTCAGCGTGCAAGCAAAGAAAGTAGCCGGGACTTGCTTCGGGCTCCTGAAATCGCTGAGGAAAATCCTGCCCCTCCTGCCCCCCAGCTCCCAAAAATTGCTAATACAAGGCCTAATTCTCTCAAGGCTTGATTACAGCAATGTAATCTACCTGGGCGCCCCCGAAGCGACGCTGAACAAGCTTCAGAGAATTCAGAACATCGCGGCCCGGATTCTCACAAATACCCCTGCCAGTGACTCGGCCAAACCTGCACTAAAACTCCTCCACTGGCTTCCAATAAGGGAGCGGGTCAAATTCAAGGCCCTATGCCTAGCCCACAAACTGCTGCAAAACCAAGGCCCCCCTGTTCTCAGGAAACTCATCAAACCCTACAAATCCTCAAGACCCCTACGCTCGGACACGGAAAACTTCATCATTACCCCCAGATTTAAGAAAGCTCGTGCAGGAGGAAGACGTTTCTCAGTCCACACCGCACGCCTCTGGAACTCACTCCCTCGCGACCTGAGACTCGAACCACATTATCTTCGCTTCAGGAAGCGGCTCAAAACCCACCTTTTTCCCCAATGAATCATGCTTGTCCGTAACTCCGATCTTCTGTTCCCCCCCCCCCCTTCCCCCTTGTCCCACTGACCTGAAGAGATAGGATCTTTTAGCGCTGGGATACCTCCGGGTGACTACGCGCTCTATAAAAATAAATAATAATAATAATAATAATAATAATTTAAGTGGTCTTGATTCGCTTGGTAGCGTCATGCAGTCTGGGACTTGTAGTTTAAGTGGTTGCCAGTGTTAACCCACAGTGGGTGCCGCAAACTTGCCATCATATTTAAAAGGGTCCACAATGATAAGTGATTTCATCGTGGCTTAAAGGCACTCTAGTGTGCCCCAGTCTGATCTGCTGCCTTCTTAGTGTGAAGAACTGCTGCGCACTTTCAGGGAAGAACCGGAGCTCAAAGAGGCCATTTTGAGGAAATTTTCAGGCAGATTCGTCAACCGGCGCCAAAGTTATTCCAAATAGAATTTTGAGATTTAACATTGAAAAAAATCCTAACTATAACTACCTACTGGCGACCGCCAGTAGGTAATACAGACATATATAAACATATATAATCTGCATATCTATATAAGTACAAATATAAATGCATGCATACATATACATATATGCATACATATGCATATTATTTACATGAAAGTTTGAAAAACACTAATAAAAGCAAAGCTAAAAAGCCACCTCATTACAAACAGAATGGCTTTAACTTAAACGAGGGCGAGATCTATTGCATTTTCAATGCTTCTTTACTTTGGTTCCATCAAGAAGGCTTTCAGATGTGTCACACATTTGCCATAAATTCTGAATGTTAGCACTCTAGTCTCTCATTAGATCACTGTAGTAAAGCTAATGCTCACCAGGGAAGTCTGCTGCTGGTATTCAAAGTGCATGTTTCAGTCTGCATGTCAGAATTTTTTTAATGAAATAGAAGAGGATTTGAGAAGTCACTCAAAATGTGCCCTAATTTTTATTTCTGAAGCACTGATCATACTTTCTATGGCAAAATGAACCCCCTCATTTTGTTCCCTTTTAAATTAAATGTTTTCAGACTTACCACTTCATTCCAATCAAGATGGCTTCTGGTGTGCCATACTTTTGTCATAAGTAAGCCTGTTAGCGCTCTAGTTGTTCTTTAGAACACTCTGGGATATTCTGTCATTGGGCTATACTTGGGCTACATCTGGGTGATATTTGGGTTCTTTTGTCTCTGGTGGCCATCTTGGGAGACTGCATGTCAGAATTTTTTAATGAAATAGAAGTGGATTTGAGTCACTCAAAATGTGCCCTAATTTTTCTTTCTTCAGCACTAATCATACTTTCTATGGCAAAATATACCCCCTCATTGTGTTCCTTTTTAAATTAAATGTTTTAGGAGTTACCACTTTAATCCAATCAAGATGGCTTCAGGTTAGCCATTCCTTTGTAATAAGAAGGACTGTTAGCGCTCTAGTTGTTCTTTAGAACACTCTAGGAGGCTGCAGTAGAACACAAAGGAATCAACTGACAGTCTCTGTCCTTGTTGGATGTACATGTTTTACTGAGAATGTCAGACTTCATTCTCACATGACTGAGAAAGATAATGTGAATTTACAGAAAATATGCTTTCAGTTTAGCTTATAGATCCCCTTCCAAACCACTGTGGGAAAAGCATGAGGTAATAGTTTTCTTTCAAACATGATTCATGATATCCCAGCAGAAGGCTTTTTCACATGGTAAAATCACCTTAGATCTGTCAGGAAGGCCTGCTGAATCCACAGGAGTCGACGCTTAGTCCAAACGCCCCTCTGCCTCAGAAGCCACCCGACACGGCAATGTCAAGGTAACCCCTAAAACAGAAGGGAAAGGGGAAGTGGATAAAATAACAAAAGAGAAGAGAGTCTGCCCTCGAGTGATGGAGTACACTCGTTGTATTGGTCTTCTGGGTCTTCTGGTATCACCTGCAAGGAAACCCTATTTAATTTCATGCAATTTGTTTAACATTCAGAGTCATATTTTACACTATCAAAACGCTTACCCTTGGACCACAGGCAATTGCTTCTCTCTCACTAATTTTCAACTGAAACCAGGTTTTCTATTGACCTGACAGAGTTGAGGTGTGCTCTGTAAACGTAGTCCATAAATGTAGTTTTCCGTAGTTCACAACATAAATTTATAATTCCAAAAAGACAAAAACCCCAGCTATGAGTAAACTATGAGGAAAGAAAAAACAGCTTCCGGCGTATAAGTTCAGTCACTTGCTAACGCCTTAAATTGAGGACGCAAGGCGCGTCAAAAATGATTCAATACAGTCTAGAATGAGGCTTGAAGATTCTTACTTCTTGTCCCTCGTTGCGCATGCGAATGTTGAATACCTTCGGATGAAGAAATTGAAGATTTCTCTGGAAAACTCGGAACTCCGGAACTTCACTCTGACTTCGTGAACGATTCCAGTTGAAGTGCGCAGTTCGTTATCAGAACGTGCGCCTCACCTGCAGCATCAGTTGTGAGCGAAGAAACACTAGACCGGCAACCTTGCACTCTGCCGCGTCCCGTCCCTTCCACCATGTGGGCGCTGCAATTTTGGAGTTCAATCAAACACCGCTTAAGGAAAATTACTGGAACCACATGACGTCTTTTCAAACGCGTATGTTTACATTGCCTCTGACCTCCAGACCTGATTTTAGAGGTTTTCCCGCTACGTTGACTAGTGGCTAGTGCAATGCTTTTTAATGAGGTGCTATCATGTACGCGTACCCCGCGATTTGTGGGACCCCCTGAGCAGGGCTAGGGGGTCAGGGTGCTTCTACTCTTCTCCCTTTGGGTGTTTTGCACCTTTGTTTTTCGGCTTTCCTGTGCCTCAGTCTACCGAGGCACAAGATGGCTGCCAACACTTTCTGGTTTGGAGTGTTGACAGACATTAGCAGCCAATCAGCATGCAGCTTGTGCTCGGAATGGTACAGAGTACAGTAAGCTTACAGTAAGCTTACAGTAAGCTGCTATAGATATATATATTTTTTCTTTTTTGATTTTCTCAGGAACTACTTGAGGAATTTACACCAATTAAAAAAAAAGGCACTTCTGCGTACCAGTCCCTACAATTTTGCCAAGTTTGGTGTAATTCCGTTCAGCGATTCGGGCTGTAGCCGTGTCTAAACGTCCTATGGAAATTACCATTGGGAAAACACGTTTTGGGACCCCCCTTTTTTGCACGCAAATTCCTCAATCAACGCCAAAGTTATTCCAAATAGAATGTTGCGGATTTCCTATGGAAACTAGGTCCTAACTATATATACCTAATGGCGACCGCCAGTAGGTAATATAGATAAATATATATATATATATATATATATATATATATATATATATATATATATATGTATATATATATATATATATATATATATATTATATATATATATATGAAAATGTTTCTACTTAAGAAAAAACGTGCGCTTGAGCAAGGGAGCAATGAAACAGTTTGGAGCACACAGGTGTCTAATGTTTTGCAGATTCAGGATGTTGACAGCCTAGCAAGTGCATTTGAATTGTGTGGAGAAGATGTGAGTAGCTTGGATGATTTGGAGGTATTGGACAGAATGGGATTGACACTAGGAGGACGTAGTGCAACAGGTCATAGGCCCAAATCTACTTTTAATCCCATTACTCCCCATGATAACCTAGAGACATTTCATGACGTTGTCAGTAAGGACCTTCTCTCTTTATGGGAGAAGAGCAAGAACAAACACGCTCACAAGCTCACATTTGAACAAAGAAAAGCTCTAAGCACTCTAAATGCTGACCCAGGCTGCGTAATTAAACCCTCAGACAAGGGGGGCAATGTTGTTTTGTGGGATGTCAATCTGTATAGACAGGAAGCCAGGAAACAGCTGGAACTATCAGGCAACTATAGAAGATCTAACAGGGAGGAGTATTTGACCAGTATTTCTACTTATCATGACAAACTTAGAAACTGGAGAGGTAAGAACCTACTAGCTGAATCAGATTTTAGATTCTTATGTGTACAGCATCCGGTCTCCCCATGTTTCTACATGTTGCCCAAAGTCCACAACCACCTGGGAGGCCCATTGTATCGGCAAGTCTCCTAGAAAGCACCTCTATTTTTCTGGACACTTTTCTTTTCCCGTATGTACTAAACCTTGCATCATTCTGTAGAGACAGCACAGATGTCATCACTAAGATTGAGGGCATCAGATGGGAGGACAGTTTCTGCATGGTTAGGATAGAAGTGGTCTCATTGTACATGTGTATTAAATACGTTGATGGTTTAAAAGCATGCAGACATTTTTTGAGAGACCGGTCTATCTTCTACCTAAAACAAACGGAAACGCTACTTGAAAATGCTGGAATTCTGCCTTATGAATAATTTCTTTCTGTTTGAGAACAACTGGTTCAAGCAAGAGGTGGGTACTGCTATGGGGAGTTGCTTTGCTCCCAGTTTTTCCTGCATGCTGATGGGATGGTGGGAAGAGCAAACCCTATGGTCAGAGGATAATGTTGATGTCACTCGCCACATAGTATTTTATACCAGATACATCGACGATATCTTTCTGATCTTGGATGGCACAAGATCTGATCTGAACAAATTCCTTCTGAACATCAATAAGAATGATGTGAATCTGAAATTCACTAACAAGGTAGATTACTCAGAAATAGATTTCTTAGATGTCACAGTTAAAATAGTAGAAGGGACTATTCAGACAAACTTGTATAGGAAACCCACCTCCGGTAACAGCATTTTACATGCCAAAAGTCACCACCCTAAGAGCCTTAAGGATAGTATTCCATATGGAGAATTTTTGAGAGCCAAACGCAACTGTAGCTCTAATGACAGTTATGAAAAAGAACAGACCACGATGACCCAGAGGTTTAAAGCCAGGGGATACTCGGACCAGGCACTGAGGGTAGCCAAAGAAAAAGCTAAAGCCAGGAAAAGGGAGACACTTTTGAGCAAAAAATAGTTATTCACCCCAATAACCTGGGATCCAACAATGTCAGGATGATAACAACGTATAGTGTGGAGGCAGGCAAGGTACGAGGAATCCTAAAAAAAATTGGCATATTGTTAAGAGTGACCCTACGATAGGGAAATTGATCAACAGGCAACCCCAGGTTACCTACAGAAAAGCACGCTCTTTAAAAGACATGCTAGTGAAGAGCTACTTTGAGGGTCCAGTCAAGAATAAGAATTGGCTAAAAGAACAGAAAGGTTTTTACAAGTGTGGCAAATGTAAGGCCTGTACTACTAGTAAGAATGTGAAATCCTATCCTCTCCCCACTGGTAAGAGCAAGAACATTGGGAAATTCATGAATTGTAACACTGACCATTGTGTATATGTGATTGCCAGTCCGTGTGCCAAGTTCTATATTGGGAGTACCATCTTCCCAATAAAGAAGCGAATTTTGGAACACATGAGGGTACTCAAGAATGTTGATATGTCTTATGCTACTGCACGCCACTGGTTACGTTTCCACAACAGTGATGTTAACCAATTTTCCTTTTTTGGCATTGACAAAGTTCCAGTGAATCCCAGAGGGGGTAACCGTCTCAAACAACTACGTGTCCTGTAATCACGGTACATCATCCATCTGGATTCAAGAAACCCTTTTGGTTTAAACGAGGATGAGGAACTATACATGCATATTGGCTGAGAACCTTATGTTAAGCCGGAAGATCTGCCTTAACACTGCACCTGTTCCTCAATTTTCCATCAGCCCCTTTGTCCATTGTTTGCCTGACTCCCCCTCCCCCAGCTTCTGTGTTTGCATTATCCTTCTCACAACCCCGCCCAGAGAGGGCTCTCTCTGGTGTAGGGTAGATTGTTGGAAGCTTCACATCCAAGCTTAGACCTAATGCCAAAGTTAACGTCAACCTCAGAACCACTTTTGGCCAACACGTGGGCGAGCATCCCATCACTACCGCCAGTAAAATAATTAACTCTTCCTGACTCCCTCACAGGCACGTCCTCACTTCACAATTTTATTTTCACAATCACACCAAACTGACTGTCAGGTGTTTGCCTGGCTAGGCGAACCACAGTCAGCACAGGGTTCACGTTTTTTATAACTCACAGTGCTGAAAGAGGCATTTTGGCAACCTTTTTCACCCTTAATTTCTTTCATTTTGACTATCTCTTTGGAGGGGCTCTTCCAAACACGGGAGCAGTCTGATATTTAAACTGTGGAGGACCCCCCGTTTAGGGGACACGTAGTTTCTCTTTAGACTACTAATGAGCTACCTATAATCAATATATGGATGAATTGGCCACATGGCTGAGACTCGAAACTCACCTTCCACCTCACCCTTGACCATCGAACTTTATGGTTCAACCAGAACAGGATGGAGATAATGTGGTAGTAACATATGGACTCTAGCAGGATTCTGGGAATCATAGGTCACTTGGCCTTCACCATTATGGTCATTGTATGTGTCATTAACATCACTGGTATCATTCTAATTGTGTTACCTTGAACAAATGAAAAATCAATATGACCTGCTTAAACAAAACCATGATAAATTAAAATGTACGTGATTTGTGTTCATGTATTTAATTCAATTATTGATTTACTTAAAAAATTCCTGATTCTAGCAATGTATTAAGTATGAGACCGTGTACTACCAAGTAGTTTTCATGAATTGTAGTCATTGGTAATTTTGTGGTCCTACCTCAGTTTTCACCACTACCCTTGAGCACTGCTTTATGTATAAAATGGTGATTGTGTCTATATGTGGCTGGCTATCGAAAAAGACCGTCTGGTCGAAACGCGTCGCCAATAAACGCAATTCCAACACGGACCCTGGTGTTTTTGTGGTTCCTCATATATATATATATATATATATTACAAAACACAAGTTGCCCTGTTTGGGAAGCCACACTCGGGAGGGTTAAAAACTGAAATGCTGCCCGTGGCGCTGTGACAGTCTGCTCCACGCCAACTCTTTCAGCTTGCCAGACGCGTTTTGGGCGTAACTGTCGCCCCTTCTCAATGGCTGCACTAATGGAAAGCAAGACTTCTGTTTACACACCTGCATTTATTCAAAGTTGGTAAGTCCTGGCCATGTGGGCTGTTGCAAGGCATCCTGGTTGATAAAGTGCCTGAATTTCTAAGGTTTTTAAATGCTAATTCCTAACTATAACATGTCTGAAACCTATGGTTATTTTCAGTGAATTTCAAAGGCTTTTTAAATGCTAATTCCTAACTATAACATGTCTGAAACCTATGTTTTTTTTCAGTGAACTTCAAAGGTTTTGTAAATGACAAATATTAAATGTATTCATTCTTATATATTTGTTTTTTATACTGATTTACTACATTTTTTAAACTATTTATTTTTAGCTATTTTATTTTTTAAATTACATTATAATTACATTATACATTACATTACAAAATATACTTTCTCAGAATGAATGACTTTAGTTTAAATACTTTGCAAAGAGGCAATAGACTTTTAAGTACAGTAGTTACAATTTTTGCAATGCAACATTGAGCTCAATGTGAATTCCTAGTTAAATGCAATTAGTTACTTTATGGATTACTTTTCTAACCACAGGACTGGATCCTAGTGATTTTTAAGAAATATTAGTGTATTTTAAGAGTTGACACTCAGAAGCTTTTCACATGGAATCACCAATGTTATCCTATGAAAGGAAATTCACTTAGCAGGTAAATAGTGTTATTGTTACATTATTTTACTCAGTGGTGGATCCTGGATCTGGCACTGGTGCATCTCCTATAAACATAAACAGTTGAAAGTATGTGTTTAAGTCATACAGGCGATTTTTAAGGAATATTTGCAGATTTTGATAATCGACACTTAAAAACGTTGCTGTGAAAACCAGACAATGGATTCCAGTGGAAGGAAATACAAGTTAATGGTAAGTACGGTTAGAATTACTTTTCAGGGTCAATGCTGGGCTAAAAGATGCAGCACCGGGTTCCTACTAGCCAACAAGCCCATAAGTAGCTCCAGTATACACCAGGAGGCTGCGTTGCAGAGAGGTGTTCAGAGGCCATACCCCTTTGTACATGGCGCTTACTGGAGGGACCTGGTGGGCTAGTTGGCCCCCGGGACCCTCAGGATTGACAAGGAATTAATTCCCCAACTTAAACTGCGCAACAGGGTGTGCTTGCACATATGTGAACTCAAGCCCCGCCACCTCCCTTCACCAGTTTGCAAACGCGCCCGTGGCACTTTTAGGTTGGGGGATTAACTCCCCTTGAATACTGAGGGTCCCTGGGGTGCAACTAAACCACCAGCTACCTCTAGTAAGCACCACAGAGCTGCATTGCAGAGAGGTGTAAAAGGGGCATTGCCACAGAACACCTCTGTGCAACGCAACCCCCTGGGGCCTCCTGGATGTTCCTGGTGGGCTAGTTGGCCCCCAGGGACCCCCAATATTCAAGGGAATTTGTTCCCCCTCTGCAAACACGCCAGGTGGTGCATTTGGAGAGTGCTGTAAGAAGGGGCGTGGCCTCTGGCGCAATGCCGGTATTTTCTTTTTAAGAAGTAGGGCTGTGTAGCCCCTCTTGTTTTTCTAATTCTTTGGCCCTGGGGACCCATACCCCAGGGCTTGCCCCCTAATTTATTTTTTTAAATCTCAAATTCGGGAAGGGGACCGCTTGGGCCCTCTACCGAGGCCATAATCGGCCCGGGGACCCCATCACCCAGGGCATGGCCAAAAATGTTGAAGGGGGCTGCGTGGCCCCCCTCCTCTGGCCATTTATGGCCCCACGGACCCCATCCCCCGAGGCCAGTTTTCTCTTTAAAAAAAAAAGAACATTTTATTTCTAATTTGGGAGGGGGCTGCCCGGCCCCCCTCCTGGTCCACTTTTAGCCCCGGGACCCCAATCCCTGGGGGCCTGGCCATTGTTTTTTTTTTTAAAGTTTGAGGGGGGCTTCTTGGCACCCCTCCTCAGGCCTATTATGGTCCCAGGGACTCCATCCCCCTGGGGCGGCCTGCCTCTATTTTTTTTTTATTATTTGAGGAGGGGGGCCGTGTGGCCCCCCTCCAGGGTCACTTCTAGCCCCGGGGACCCCCATCCCCGGGGCTGGCTCTCTCCGTTGGGGACTGTGGGGGGTCCCCACCCCCCCATGGTCCCAGCCGGCTCCCCGCCTCCTGCGGGAGCCAGCATTGCTTTTCCACATGGGAGCAGCTAACATGCTGCTCCCCATGTGGAAAAGCAATCTGCTTTGCTTCATTGAAGCGAGAGCTGGTTTCCCTGCTCTTGTGCTCTTGCTTCAATGAAGCAAAGCAGTTTGCAATAACAGGGAGGAAGCCGCGAGGCTCCCACCCTGTCATTGCACTCAGCAGTGTCCCAGGGGTGGGCTCCACTGGACACTGCAGGAGCTGGCCCTGCGGGGGTGGTGGTCCCCAGGGCCATGACAAGGTGTGTGGGGGAACAGTGTGCCCCCGCAATCTCAATTATGTCGAGCCACGGGGGTGGCTTTGCCCGGGTCTCAGGGGTCTTAGAGGCCCCCCAAAATATACTATTAAGCCCTGGGGGTTGTTGGTCCCCGAGGGCTGAGGGGGTCCGTGTGCCCCCCGCAGTAATACATGCTTTTTTCCGTGGGTGGTGGTGCCCGAGGTAGTGTGTGGGGGATTGCCTCCCCCCTCCACACTTTATTTTTATAAACATACCCCCGGGGATTTACTAATTCGCATCAAAGTGCGGAAGCCTGCACTTCATTTTTTTATCGGCAAGATTCGCGCACTCTACGTGGAATTTGCCAATTAAAAAAAATCAACATTTTTTTGGGGCCCTGGGGGTCCTCATGGGACCCCCTCAGCAATCCTAGGGGGTCAGGGTGCTTCTACCCTGCCCCCTTTTTGCGTTTTTCACGTTTTTAGCGTTTTTTTGTTAGGTTTCTTGTGCCTCGGTTCTACCGAGGCACAAGATGGCTGCCAAAACTTACTGATTTGGAGTGTTGACAGCCAATAAGAATACAGCTCATGCACAGCAGGGTGCGCTGAGGGTGCACGTATCCTCCGCGGCCATAGATATATATGTGATTTTACTTTCGAATTCTCAGGAACTACTGAACGGATTTACACTATTTAAGCAAAAGGCACGACTCTGAACTAAGGTCTACCTCTTTGCCAAATTTGGTGTAATCCCGTTCAGCAGTTCGGGCTGTAGCTGCGACTAAAGGTTCCTATGGGAAATTGGATGGGGAAAACACGTTTTGTGACCTCCCTTTTTCACGGCCCCTGCTTTTCGAATCACCCAGAGACTTTCAGGATAGGAACGGACCGGAGCGGGCCATACGTTTTGAACATTTCGCGAAGATTTGTCAACCCGCACCAAAGTTATTCCAAATAGAATGTTGCAGGTTTCCTATGGAAAATAGGTCCTAACCATAACTATCTACTGGCAACCGCAAGTAGGTAATATATATAAATATATATATATATATATATATATATATATATATATATATATATATATATATATATATATATTACCTACTGGCGGTCGCCAGTAGGCAGTTATATTTAGGATTTTTATCAATGTTAAATCTGAAAATTCTATTTGGAATAACTTTGGCGCCGGTTGAAGAATCTGCCTGAAAATTTCCTCAAAATGGCCTCGTCGAGCTCCGGTCCTTCCCTGAAAGTTTGGGGGGGGATGCGTCAAGCGGGGGCTGAGATAAAAGGGGGTCGCAAAACGCGTTTTCCCCATGGTAATTTCCGTAGGGCGGTCGACCTCACTTTTAGCCCGAACGGCTGAATGGATTTCCACCAAACTTGGCAAAATTGTAGGGACTGGTAGCCCGATGTGCCTTTGCTATGTCTCAAGATATGTGCTCCAGTGGATTTTGAGTAATTTAGGTTAAAAAAATATATATATCTATGGCAGCGTCCTATGGCGCGCTACGCGACTTGCGCATGGAAAGCTGATTGGCTCTCGGGTGTCTGTAAACATTCCAAACGGTCCGGAGCGACCGCCATCTTGTGTCTCGGTATGATCGAGACACAAGAGGTGGCCAAAACAAAGGGGGAAAAGACCATTAGGGGGCAGAGTAGATCCCCCTGACCCCCTAGGCTTCAGGTGGGGGCTATAAAAGGGCCCCGCGGGGCAAAAAAAAAAAAAATTCGATTTGCGCGGGGGGAGCGCCCGGTACGCGCACCGGGGAGCGCACCGGGGAGCGAACCGGGGAAAAAAGAGAATGGCAGAGTTTAAAAATGTAAGTCATTTTATATAAATGGGAGGTAGTTCTGAAAAGAACTGTTTTTTTTTCTTTTTGTTGTTTTTTTTTTTTTTTTCTGAACATTTTTTACTTTTTATGGCTTTTCTGAACAGTTTTATATTTTTGTATTTTCTTGGGGGAGCAACAAAAAACAGGGAATTGTAAATGGCTCAACTGGAGCAAAAAAAAATTGTGCAAAACATTAGGGTTTTTTCGGGCACTTATCGTTCTCCCCAGCACAGATGATAAGTTTAACACTTTGCTCACCATAGCAAATTAACTTACCACAATATCTGCACATGATTTTAAAATCGTTAAATTTGGGTTGTATGATAGGCATTGTCTCTGTTGCCTCTGAACCCGATGGAGTTGGTTCTTTTGATGTTGAGGGTCTAGATGATGATGGGGGTAGCTTACTGCAGAGGTCCCTTACCTCTGCAGCAGAATAGTTGATTGGGTGCCAACGGATCATGTGCCGAATCATGGTATGATTCCCGAAGGAATATTTTTTGTTAGGGTTCCCCCTGGACAGCTCTGCATCACAAATCAAACAAGTCACCTTTGCAGCGATGATTTTTTTGAAACCCCTTGGGATTTTGTAGAACTGCCATACAAAGTGCTCTTTTGGTTTCTTAGGGCTGATGAACTTTTTGCAGGAACTGCCTTGAGCGTTCCTCCTCTTCCTCCTCCTCCTCCTCTTCTTCTTGACAACCAATGTGATCTTCTGGTGGTCTTTTTGATGGTGGTGGTGGTGGTGGTGGGGCAGATGCTCCAGCTGCTGCTTCTACTGTAGCCATTTTTAAGAAGAATACAGTAGAGACAGATCTCCAAACAAGTCTTACTCAGTCAAAGGACAAAGTCAGAATAAAGAAAAAAGGAGGGGGCTTTCCTCATTTGGAAAAAAAAACTGTTCTTGACCAATGAGAAGTGTTATTTTCAAGTCACATGACCAGGGCTTTCATCATTTGGAAACCAAAAGTGTTTTGAACCAATGAAAAGTGTTATTTTCAAGTCACATGAGCAGGGCTTTCATCATTTGGAAACCAAAAGTGTTGTGAACCAATGAAAAGTGTTATTTTCAGGTCACATGACCCGACGCGCTTACGCTACGCGACCCGGGGCGTGCCCCAGGGCGCGTAGCGTAAGCACATCAAAACGTTTTGCGATCTTATGTGCATGCGTGCTTCCGAGTGCGCTTACGCTGTGCATCATATGACGCATCACGCGGTTACTCGATACATCACGATCATGTTTTCGTTCGCGATATTGGCGCTTACGGGACGCTCCCCGGGGCGCGCCCCGGGGCGCTTCAAACGAGTACGCTCTCCGGGGCGCTCACCGAGGCGCACTCCGGGAGCGCTCCTTGGAAGAAAAATAATAAAAAATACATAATTTTTTTTTAAAAATGGGAAAAATTGTAGGGACTGGTAACCCGATGTGCCTTTGCTATACTCAAGTGTTTTTTACGAAAAATAACTTAAAAAAATATATATATTGTGCTACATTGGGCTATATATATGTTGCAGCCCAAATGTAGCCCAAAGATGGCCACCAGAGACAAAAAAATACTAATGCTGCCCAAATATCAGCCATATGTAGCCCAACTATAGCCCAATGATAGAATGTACCAGAGTGTTCTCAAGAACAACTAGAGCGTTAACAGTCTTACTTATAAAGTTAGACTTATAGTTAGGAATTTTGCATTTAAAAAACCTATGAAATTCACTGAAAAAACCATAGGTTTCACACCAGTTATAGTTAGGAATTAGCATTTAAAAAAACTATCAAATTCACTGAAAAAACCATAGGTTTCACACCTGTTATAGTTAGCTGGAAATTTTAATGACATAAAACCATTGAAATTCCCACGTTATGGTTAGTTGGACTCACTATAACTTGCGCGTGTAATGCTCTGTTGATGACATCACATATTACATCACTCATGACATGGTCAGTGACATCACTCATGACATCACTGATGACACCATCCTTGTGACAGAGAGACTGACCTCCTTTCACTGTAAAGTAACCCTTGAAACAAATATTGAAAAATAAAAACTAAGGGGCATATTATCAAGCCTGTGCGCTAAAATTATCGCCGCTTTATCGGCCGAAAACGGCCGATAAAGCGGCGATAATGGGCTTGATAATATGCTCTATGGAATTCCAATCGAAGCACATGTTAGATGTGAAGACTGATGATGATGATTTTAGCGCACAGGCTTGATAATATGACCCTTACATTTTCCAAAAAAGTGGTGATACACATACCAGTTACAACAACCAATTCAGTAATACCACCATCTATATACACATCCACTCATTCACCAACAGTTCTACATAGTCACTCATACATATATTCACTCATCATATGTAGTGAAACACCAATACATCCTATTACACACCGACAGTCATCCAAAAGTTACTCACACACATAATGACACATGCAAATAAACTATTGAGCATCCATTAATTTGCAAATACAGCTATACACACACTACCACCTTACTTCTAAGGAAACTTACACATACTCACTCTCTTAAACAATTACTTATAGAAATACATACTTATTTAAACAGGAACTCTTACAATCGCACATATACTCACTTATAAACATCAATACTCACATATATCAGATTAAAACATATTTTGTTACTGATAAAGACACTAGTGAGGCAGTCATTCACTCACTAACACACACATATACACACTCATCCACCCATACAGTCCTGCACATATGCTGTCTTCAAAACACATACAAACAGTGAGTCAGTCACTCATGCATCAATGTTGTAAGTAATTCCCACACTAAACAATACAAACACTCATACTGATACTAATAAAACATCTAATAACCCATGTACATACACATGTACCTACTCACCAACCCATGCAGCTACTTATACACAAAGTGAAACACTAATACATATATTTAAAAATGTAAACATTACTCACTAATATTTATTTTTTCAGAAAGACACACATTCACTGGATGGTGTCATCAGTGATGTCATGAGTGATGTCACTGATCATGTCATGAGTGATGTAATATGTGATGTCATCAGCAGTGCATTACACACGCAAGTTATAGTGCGTCCAACTAACTATAACGTGGGAATTTCAATGGTTTTATGTCAGTAACATTTCCAGCTAACTATAACTGGTGTGAAACCTATGTTTTTTTCAGTGAATATATATATATTACCTACTGGCTGTCGCCAGTAGGTATATATAGTTCGGATTTTTTCCCTATGGGATTTTTGAAAATTCTATGTCTAATAACTTTGGCGTTTGTGGACGGAATCGGCTGAAATTTTCAGGAAAATGGCACATTTTGTTTCTGAGCAGCCCTTGAAATTTGGGGGTGTTTCGTCAAGGGGGGTCCGAGAAAAAAGGGGGGTCCCAAAACGCGTTTTTAACATTGAGTTTTCCATAGGGCGGTTGGCCTCACTTTTAGCTCGAACGGCTGAATGTATTTGCACGAAACTTGGCAAAATTGTAGGGACTGTTAGCCCGATGTGCCTTTGCTAGGTCTCAATATATGTGCTCCAGTGGATTTTGAGAAATTAACGTTCAAAACAAGCTATATATCTGTAACAGCGCTCCGGGCTGCGCTCCGGTCCGCTTACTTTTCGCGAAACGGAACTTTGCGATGCGAAGCTGATTGGCTTTCCGGTGTCTGTCAACATTCTAAACAGTCCGGAGCGGCCGCCATCTTATCTCTCGGTAGGATCGAGCGAGAAGAAGAGGTGAAAAACGAAGGGGGAATTTAATGAAAGGGGGCAAGGTATACCCCTCTTGACCCCCTAGGAATGATGTTGGGGTTATTAAAGGGTCCCGTGGGGAAAAAAAAAAAAAAATGATTTTTCACGGTAGAAGCGCTTCCCGGGCCGCAAACTGGGCCGCAAACTGGTAGCGAAACGGGAATTCGCCATTTTGTGTTTCGTTTTAATTAAATTACTAGGTATAAGGGAGTGCGGGAGACGTATCCTAATCCCTTATGTTTTCTGAGGGTGGCTGAGGAGGCTCATATATGTTGATATATGTCTTCCAGCGGCTGTGCGTGCGCCATCTTATCTCTCGGTAGGATCGAGAGAGAAGAAGAGGTGAAAAACGAAGGGGGAATTTAATGAAAGGGGGCAAGGTAGACCCCTCTTGACCCCCTAGGAATGATGTTGGGGTTATTAAAGGGTCCCGTGGGGAAAAAAAAAAATGATTTTTCACGGTAGAAGCGCTTCCCGGGCCGCAAACTGGGCCGCAAACTGGTAGCGAAACGGGAATTCGCCATTTTCTGTTTCGTTTTAATTAAATTACTAGGTATAAGGGGGTGCGGGAGACGTATCCTGATACCTTATGTTTTCTGAGGGTGGCTGAGGAGGCTCATATATGTTGATACATGTCTTCCAGCGGCTGTGCGTGAGCTTTTTTTTTTTTTTTTGCTGCGTGACGTCTGTTAACGTTCGATTCGATGGAAATCAGGAAGTGTTGACCGCCAATTTGTCAGTGCGATAAAATATTTTGTTATAAATGAATCCTTATTGATAAACATTGTCTGCGCCATCTTGCCTTTTTTCCAATGCCACAATTTTGTCGTGCACGGCAGCCATTTTAGATGCCTTGACCAGACCCACTCTCTGCACGCCGTCGATTCTCAGCACGGCTCCCCACCCTCGCAAGCATCTCCCCCACGCACTGGTCAATCCCGCTCTCTCTCTCATGCATGGGCCATAAACTTCCCCCCATCTGCGCTGCTCTTCCCTGAGAATCACACCCTGTGCCCGCCCGACACCTCCCTTTCACCCTATTCACTACCGCACCCTCTGACACTCCTCTTCCTCTGTGTCCGATTGTCCAGGCCGGTCCCAGGCTATCACCTAGCCCTGTGGATGTAGTTTATGGCCCCAGCTGTAGAGAATCCAGACATGCCTACCCTCCCGATTCAGGCGTGAGACTACCGATTTCAGTGCTAGTCTCCCGCCTCCCGATTCCTGCAAGCAAAAACCCGATTCCTCAGGGGTTTCAGCTGACAGGGCTTGGTATTGTGTTACGTGCTAATTCTTCCAGGAAACGTCAGAGGGCCGATGCAGGGGCTCTAGAAGGGGTGATAAACCATTTAAGCCTCATTAACAAGCGCATGGTCTTTTAAAGATCAGTGAAGTACTCGGGGCGGCGGTGTGTGTGTGCCCTCTTTCAGGAGCGGGCGGGGGGGGCACTGCCAGCAACTTGCCAGGCCAGGCAGTGTTCAACACTTGCATCACCCTTTCTCTGCCTGCTATTGCGCTCCATGCTTCGGAAAGGTAAGAAAAAGAACGTGCATTTGAGTTTGAAATGTCCGATCCTGTAGCAGTACACTTGCAAAGCCCACACATGACAATAACCCGATTCAAGGCCCCATTCACCCGATTTTTTAAAAATATATAGCACTCCAACAAAGTAGGATTATAAAACTTTATTAACTTATAAATATATCGAACGCAACAAAAACTGTAAATACATTTAAACATTTTTTGGCAAAAAGAAGCAACAATGGTCAGTAGCTGTCTTTTGTGCGAATAGTCCCAAGGCAGCACAACGTGCTGAGTTCTGGACGGCACCCAGGTGATGTTACCTGGGTGCCGCACTGGTTTTTGGTTTCCTACAATGCAGCTCAGAAAAACAGCATGGGGCGTCCCGGGTGGTGCGGGGGGAGGCCTCGTCAGTAGCGGTCTGTTGTGCAAATAGTCCCAAGGCAGCAGAACGCGCTGAGATGTGGATGGCAGCCAGGTGATGTCCAGTAACTTGCCGCACTGGTTTTGGTATCCTACAATGCTGCTCCGAAAAACGGCGTGGGGCGCCCCCGGGGGGGCGTGGGGGAGGCGGCGTGAACGGGCCTCCCCAGGTGGAGGCTCATCTGCTGTACTGGGGCGCCCCTTTACCGTTTCAGTTGCCAATCCGCCCGCTTTTGCTACACTGTGCCTCATCCTCCATTCAGCTGTTTATCGCCCGCTCTTGCGGCTACAGCGTCTCGCTCACCATGTAGTTGAGTTGCGCCCACTCTTGCGGTGCAGCGATAGGCGGCTGCCATAGGACTCTTAAAATGGCGGACGGCTCTTCGGATTTGGGCCTGGTCCACTAAAATGGCGCTGGGACACCTTGGAACTCGGACGCTTGCCTGCTAGGGCTTGGGCTCCATTCTCAAAAGCGTCCCCTCAGCCGTGAAGATTCTACAAAAGTCTTGGGGGCCCTCGACTCCCGCAGGCTTCCGGTGGGGAGCGGCTGCCATGATTGCTCGCGGAATGACCACGACGGAGCCACGAGATGGTGGTGCTCTCATGCTGACGTCAGCTTCAGTCTGAATCATCCAGAAACAAGGTGGGGCTTTCATCGTTTGGGAAAAAAAAATGTTCTAAACCAATGAAAAGTGTTATTTTTAGGTCATATGACCAAGGCTTCCATCATTAGGAAACCAAAAGTAAAATGAACCAATGAAAAGTTTTATAAACAAGTCACATGACCTGTTATGCGGCATAGGGCTACAAAAAGCGTAGAAAATCCGTTGGCACGTGAGGCGGCGTCAGTAGCGGACCGATGTGCGAATAGGCCAAAGGCAGCACAACGCGCTGAGATCCGGATGGCACCGAGTTGGTGTCCAGCAAGTTGCTGCACTGGTGTGGCTATCCTACAATGCTGCGCCGAAAGTCGGCGTGGGGCGCCCCGTTGGCCTGTAAGGTCGCGTCAGTCAGTGGGGGCTGTGCGTCTCCCCCAAGAAGGAGGCTCCTCGGCTGCAGTGGGGCGCCCCTTAGCGTTTCACTCGCCGTCCAACTGAGTTGCGTCCGCACTTGCGGCTACAGTAGGCCGAAGGCAGCACAACGCGCCGAGATCCGGATGGCACCGAGGTGGTGTCCAGCAAGTTGCTGCACTGGTGTGGCCATCCTACAATGCTGCGCCGAAAGACGGCGTGTCCAGCTGAGTTGCGGTCACTCTTGCGGTACAGTGACTCGAACGCGCCGAGATCCGGATGGCACCGAGGTGGTGTCCAGCAAATTGCCGCACTGGTGTGGCCATCCTACAATGCTGCGCCGAAAGTCGGCGTTGGCTTATGAGGTGATGTCAGTAGTGGACCGATGTGTGAATAGGTCGGAACCAGCACAAGGCGCCAAGATCCGGATGGCAAGTCCTGGATGTTGAGTGCCATAGTTGAGAGTTCTGAGCAGTGTTTGTAACACTGTCTGAAGCTTATTTGCACCTGCTGCAGCTTCATTATTGCCCTGGTGTGGCCAAAGATCGCCCATGACATAGGCGGCCGGCTCCCGAGGTCCGGCGGAACTTTTTTCCCTTTCTTTTCTGCATCTTGTCCCATAATCCGTTTGACCTGAAGACACGACCAGGTCCCTGAATGTGTGCAGGTGGACGTTATTGATTGAATCAAAATGGCGGCTTCACACAAAGCTGACTCAAGCGTTGCTGTTGATGCTATGCAGACAAAAATTGGTTTTCAGTTTGTACATTCTTCAGGATTTTTTTTTCCATCCAAGGCTGATTGAGAGTTTGTAGAACAATGGCTTCAGATTTTCAACATACTACTCTTCAACATTCTTCCTAAATGTAACAATGTGAGACTCACTAGGAGAACGGCTGTTTATCTTTCCTTTCAAAATGCTGCCAACAATATTTTATGAATGGAAGACACCATCTTGTAGCATAAAGGGCCGAAAGGGGTTCTGGTCTGGCCGATGGTTGGTGGAGACATTTTGACTATATCTTGCACCTGCCCGGCCTCGCCCAAAATGGCGCCGGTATAAATGGGACTCGTAACTCCTTGTTGTGTACTGGTTGAACAACCTTGATATCACGAGATATGAATGCAGTTTTGATACTCATGGCGGGCGGGGACGAGAATTGATTGAATATTTCGACATCCCTATTGATATTAAGTTCTGATGTGTTATTGATTACTGTACTATTGAAAGTTCGAATTAACGTCACCCATGGTACTTGCCCGCAAATGTATATCTAGATAATTTTTTTGTAAGTGGCCCTGTCGTATTTTAATTACAAAATGTACGTCCACCGATTCCGCAACTGTTAGACACCTTAGTTCTTGCAACCTAATGGCCCGCTCGTTACGTTCCTCTACAGTGTAAATGTCTCCTCATCATATACGATTTCAGTTTGCTCCGTGGCCGGCCCACGTGGTTATAGGCCCGTATTTGTATACTGACATTTTGACAATAAAGGTTTTTAAAACAAAACATGGTAGTAGTATTTACATTGGTAAAGTTTTTACTTTTAGTCACTGTTTTCGAATCAGTAAAAGGCAAGTGAAATAAAGCAGTCCAATTACATGACGGATAAAAGGTATAATACGTAGGAACGCAGTAAAGATAAATAGTCAAGGGCAGTTGTGTTTTCCACTCCTGCAACATAAAGTGATCGATAAGAATCTGATAATCAGGCGTATCGGCGACTAAGACAGCAGGCCGAGCCTCTTTTACTCAACGGCTCCGTCATGGGACGAAGAAACGCCCTTTTTCTCGAAAAAGGAATATATTTTACTTGCAGGACAGTTGTAAATTTTCCGGGAAAGTACATTAGCCTGGAACATTATAACATATATGTTTAAAAAAAAATAATGTTCGAAACCAATAAAAAGCGTAATTTTTAGGTCATATGACCAAGCTTTTCATCATTAAAATAACAAAAGTAAAATGAACCAATGAAAAGTTTTATTAACAAGTCACATGACCTGTTATGCTTACGTTACGCGCTGCGCGCCGCGCCCCGGATCACTTCCGGGTGCGCTAACGCGGCGTGTCATATAACGCATTACGCGACAACGTAGGTCAAGAATATAGTCAAAATGTCTCCACCAACCAGCGTTCGGAACCCAACCCCTTTCAGCAGTCCAAAAAGTTCTGTTAAATGACAATAGAGGGGACAGGCAACAAGAACCATCAGTCAAAGAGGGGAGGGCAAGTTCTTCTCTACCGGGTCATGTTGGGGCACTACCGGAACTGATCGAATTGGTAGTCTACAGTGTTTCTGGATGTTTCAGACTGAAGCTGGCGTCAGCATGAGAGCACCACCATCTCGTAGCTCCGTCGCGGCCATTCCACGAGCAATCATGGCAGCCGCTCCCCACCAGAAGCCTGCGGGAGTCGGGGCCCCCAAGACTTTTGTAGAATCTTCACGGCTGAGGGGACGCTTTCGAGAATGGGACTCAAGCCCTATCAGCGAAGCGTCCGAGTTCCAAGGTGTCCCAGGGCCATTTTAGTGGACCACGCCCAAATCTGAAGAGCCGGCCGCCATTTTGAGAGTCCTGTGGCAGTCGCCTATCGTTGCATCGCAAGAGTGGGAGCAACTCAACTACATGGTGAGCGAGACGCTGTAGTCGCAAGAGCGGGCGGTAAACAGCTGAATGGCGGAAGAGGCACAGTGTAGCAAAAGCTGGCGGAATGGCAACTAAAACGGTAAAGGGGCGCCCCACTACAGCGTGTCTTCAGGTCAAACGGATTGTGGGACAAGGTCCAGAATAGAAGAGTCATCAAAAGGCAAAAAGTTCCGCCGGACCCCGGGAGCCGGCCGCCTATGTCGGGGGCGATCTCAGGCTACACCAGTGCTATAAGACTTGGGTAGGGGGTCGGAGCCAAGCGTCTTTTCCGAGTCCGTGCCATCACACCGCCCCTCGGGGGCCTCCGTCAAGCGGTTTAGGGAGGTACCATATCACATTGTTTTCAAATGCAGTCAGGTCCACAAACGACCCTCACTTACTTTGAGAATAGTGAAGCTGCAGTAGGTGCAAATAAGCTTCAGACAGTGTTACAAGCGCTGCTCAGAACTCTGAACTATGGCACCCAACATCCAGAACTTATGCCATTTGAGAATGGCAGTGACATCGAAGCAACTCAGGGACCAAAACCATTAACGTACTTTCACGTATGAAAATCTTACTTGGGGAGGGGGTAGGAGCCAAGCGCCCCCTCCCAGTCCGCGCCAACTCACCGTATGTTTAAAATCTGAAGCCATCGTTCTACAAACTCAACCAACCTTGGATGGAAAAATCTAGAAGAATGTACAAACTGAAAACCAGTTTTGGTCTGCATAGCATCAGCAGCAACGCTTGCTATCAGAGTGCATGAGTTTCATGCTCGATCGATTGAGCTAGCCGGATCGGGCAACAAAAAGTATAAAATAGTTATGTAAATACTTATATAATAAAATGTTTTACCCTGTTACTTTGCTGGTGTGTTGTATATATTTATAATATTTGCATAGAGTTTATCGTTATTTTGGGCGGGGTGGGTGGCGGAGCCGAGCTGTCTTGCAGCCATCATGGTGTCGAGCTCAGTTCATCTCACTATTTTCGTATTTCTCATGAAGGGTTGTTCCTAATGTTTCTATTTTAGCAAGGTCAAAAAGAGATCCAATTAGTGGCCTACTGATTTTGCTTGATTCCTTTTGTTTTTTTAAACAATTTTTCACTATCTGCAAAAACTAAACAGAGTATTGCGACTCTGTGCTTGTTTGTAAATAGAGAATGAACCAAAGAGAACCAATTCCAAAACAATAAATGCTTGGATAACAATCAATCAAATGGAGAGGGAAGCAGGCACGACGGATTACAACGGGGGCAAAGGCCTGTGTTACCTACTCTTCACTATTTGCAAAGAGAGAATACTCCTAAAAGAAAAGAGGAGGGGGGGGCAGCGTTAAAAGGACATCAGCGTGCATAAACACGAAAATGTTTTTACCTACCACGTACTTGACATTTGACAGCTTTTGATATTTGCTATTAAAAAACCAATGAAATTCACTGAAAAAACCATAGGTTATAGACCATATTTAGTTAGGAATTAGCATTTACAAAACCTTGAAAATTCACTGAAAAAACCATAGGTTATAGACCATATATAGTTAGGAATTTGCATTTACAAAACCTTATTTTACTCACATAAAACCATTGAAATTCCATATATAGTTAGTTGCACTAACTATATATCGCGCACCCGCAATCCACTGCTGATGATGTCACATATTACATCATTCATGACATGGTCAGTGACATCACTGATGACATCACTGATGACAACACCCAGTGACTGTATGTTTCTGTAAAGTTAAAATATGTCTTACATATTGAAGAATGAGTGGATGTATAAGTGTCTGGATGAAGGATTTAGTAGGTGCATGACTGACTGTATGAGTGAGTAATTAAATGTGTCTCACTGAGTGCATGGGTAAGTGACTAAACTGTCTTAATTTGTGCATCATTATGTCTGTTGTTCTGTAAACTGCTGCATGTGTTAATCAGTAGCTATATGAGTAACTATATGGGTTATTGATTGATTGACGAAGTATTTGTATGGGAGACTGAGTGTGTGTGTGGCTGGCTGGGAGATGTGTGACTGTGCAAATCAATGTGTTCTTGTATCAATGATTGTATAAGAGAGTAAGTATGTGTTAGTATATGTTTGAAAATGTAAGGTACTCTATGTTTAACTGTATTGATTAGAAAATGGAAGTGTGATTGATTCTTTACAGGACTGACTAGGCGTGTGAGTAACTCCATGGATGAGTGGCAGAGTGTGAGTGTCTATATTGGTGTATGAGTTCATATGATAGTGTTGTAAAGATGAGTGATTGTATGTATGAATGATTGTATGAATGAGTGAATCTGTGTGTAGACTTAGGAATCAGTGAGTGCGTATGTAGTAACTAGTATTGGTGTGTCAATGGTTTAAAAATTATATTCTGTATTTTACACTGGATGTAACAGAGGTTATATTAAAGTGTGAGGAGATGCATTGTATTGTCACATGAATGATATCATCAGTGATGTCATCAGTGATGTCATTTGAGATGTCATCAGTGATGTCATTTGAGATGTCATCAGTGATGTCATCAGTGATGTCATTTGAGATGTCATCAGTGATGTCATCAGTGATGTCACTGACCATGTCATGAATGATGTAATATGTGACATCATCAGCAGTGGATTGCGGGTGCGCGATATATAGTTAGTGCAACTAACTATATATGGAATTTCAATGGTTTTATGTGAGTAAAATAAGGTTTTGTAAATGCAAATTCCTAACTATATATGGTCTATAACCTATGGTTTTTTCAGTGAATTTTCAAGGTTTTGTAAATGCTAATTCCTAACTATATATGGTCTATAACCTATGGTTTTCTCAGTGAATATATATATATATATTTCACCACCAAATGAAATTATACTCGCACTCCACCAGTATTTCGTTTTATGGCAGGTTTATTTTAACAGTGTACCATTACAGCACATTGCTATTAACCTTACGATCTTGATCACGGTTACAAACATTTGTCCCTCCTCAGTTTCAACCTTTTATACCAAATAGTCATGACAGCACTATTATGATGCATTATGATACTGGTAGTTACATATTGCAATGATGAAATTTTTTTCATATCAATTTCGCGGTATATACATGATTGCATTATAATCCTGGTACTGGTCTGTACAAATGTATTTGTCTGAGTTAATTTATACTTGCGCTTTGTTAAACATCACAGATTGTTTCATGTTTGATCTCTCAGTGAATTAAAACGGATAGACATTATTACATGCATCCATAGTATGATAGCATGTGAATACCCATTTTAGAAAGAACAGTGCATTCTTAAACATGATGTTGCGCGCATTGTAAGATATATAGGGACTTAGTGCCCAAGTTCTGAGACATGTATACATAGTACATTGTTGATCCACATTTGTCTTAGTATTGACCAGAACGTATCTAGGGTGGTAAAGATTACTCAAAGGTGCACATAAAGTTCTTCATCCCCGTTCAATCCACCAGGGCTTTTTGTTTTAAATCGAATGATACGTCTCGACTCCAATGGGCGTAAGGTCATCAGTCTATTTCCACCTCTCTCTTTTATCTGTACTGTTGCTAGTCCATGGTACGTCATATCCTTCCATGTCCTTTTTTCTTTTTCATGGGTTAGCATGTGTTTAGCCATGGCATAGCTTAAATCACGATTGTCAATTGCTCGGATATGTTCCAATATTCTTTTGTGTAGAGGACAGATGGTGCTTCCGATGTATCTTTTGCCAAAAAAACATTGTAATAGGTACACCACATGTGTTGTTTTGCAGGTGATAGTGCCTTCTACAGTGAAGCTTTTTCCTTTCGGGTCCTTTATTTTGGTTAAATTAGGTCCCACTTGACAGGCCTTACATTGGCTACATTTGGTGAAGCCATTCCGTCTTTCATCTAGCCAATTATTAGATTTTTTCTTCTTTTCTTCAAAGTGGATATTAACCAATTTGTCCAACAAAGACGGTGCTTTTCTGAATGTCATTTGTAGAAATTGGCCAAGTTCCTTGCCTATGTCCGGATCTTTTTGCAGAACATGCCAGTATTTTTGTAGTCTTTTTCGTATCTTGTGGCTCTCCTTAGTGTAAGTCAATATCATTCTGATTGGTTCCTTTGTGGTTGGTTCAGTTTCTAATTCTCTTTGTGGGATCAATGTTTCAATTCGATTCTTTTCTCTTGCTCTCTTTTCACCTCGTTCGATGTCACATTTTTTGTATCCCCTTTTGCTGAATCTGGCTGCAGTTTCTTTAAACTTCTTATCCATTTCACCTTGATTTGAACAATTCCTCTTCATCCTGATGAATTCACCATAAGGTATATTCTTTTTCAGTACTTCAGGATGAAAACTTTGTCCATGTAGTATGCTGTTCGTGGCTGTTGTTTTTTTGTGTACTGTTGTTTCTAGCTGGCCACTGTGGACATATACTCTTGTATCTAGGAAAACTACTTCACTTGTACTTATGCTGTATGTGAATTTCAATCCTATTTCGTTGTTGTTCAGGATTTCCAAATATTCCAGAAATTCATTGTGTGGTCCATTCCATATTAGGAATAGGTCGTCTATGAATCGCAGCCAGAGAATCACTCTGGCTGCACATCGGTCATTTCCTTCTCTCCAAGCAACCATTTTCTCCCACCAACCCATGACTAGGTTGGCATAGCTTGGAGAGCAGGCAACTCCCACAGACTTGAGTATAGTGTACCTTGTTGAAAAGAAAAACATTGTTTTTAAGGCACATCTCTACCATTTCAACAAGCATACCATAATGCTTCAATTGTTCTATAGGTTTTTGTTTTAGAAAGCATTTTACTGCTAACAGGCCAAGTTCATGATTTATCGACGTGTAAAGAGATACGACGTCTATGGTTACCAGGGTTATAGGGTCCCTATATATCTTACAATGTGAGCAACATCATGTTTAAGAATGCACTGTTCTTTCTAAACTGGGTATTCACATGCTATCATACTATGGATGCATGTAATAATGTCTATCCGTTTTAACTCACTGAGAGATCAAACATGAATCAATCTGTGATGTTTAACAAAGCACAAGTATAAATTAACTCAGACAAATACATTTGTACAGAACAGTACCAGGAATATAATGCAATCATGTATATACCGCCAAATTGATATGAAAAAAATGTAATCATTGCAATATGTAACTACCAGTACCATAATGCATCATAATAGTGCTGTCATGACTATCTGGTATAAAAGGTTGAAACTGAGGAGGGACAAATGTTTGTAACCGTGATCAAGATCGTAAGATTGAAACGCGTAAGTTAAAAGCAGTGTGCTGTAATGGTACACTGTTAAAATAAACCTGCCATAAAACGAAATCCTGGTCGAGTGCGAGTATAATTTCATTTGGTGGTGAAATAATTACAGGGAAAGCCCGTCCCTGAAACTCGCACCAGCTGTGAGAAGTGTGCCCTCGCTAACGGGATTACTTTGGTGGTTAATAAAAAAACAAAATATATATATATATATATATATATATATATATATATAGTAGGTAATATATATATATATATATAATATATATATATATATAATATATTTTTATATATATTCACTGAAAAACGATAGGTTTCACACCAGTTATAGTTAGCTGGAAATTTTACTGACAGAAAACCATTGAAATTCCCACGTTATAGTTAGTTGGACTCACTATAACTTGGGCGCCTGCAATGCACTGCTGATGACGTCACATATTACATCACTCATGACACGGTCAGTGACATCACTCATGACATCACTGATGACACCATCCAGTGAATGTGTGTCTTTCTGTAAAATAAATATGTTTTATATATGTATTTGTAAAGGTCGATGGAAGAATACATTTTTAAATAAGTGTCTAAATGGATGTTTTTCCAAAAAAAACATGGATTGGTTAACTGGCTTATTAAGTGTATCTTAGTGAATACGTATATTAGCGAGTAATTTTTAAATATATAAATATAAGTATCAGTGTTTCACTTTGTGTATAAGAGGCTGCATGGGTTGATAAGTAGCTACATGTGTGTGTGTATGGGTTATTAGATGTTTTTTTAGTATCAGTATGAGTGTCTGTAATGGTTTGGTGGGGTTATTACTTAGCACATAGAAGCATTAATGACTGACTCACTGTTTGTATGTGTTTTGAAGACAGCATATGTGTTGGATTGTCAGGGTGGATGAGTGTGTATAATTGTGTGTTAGTGAGTGAATGACTGTCTCACTAGTGTCTTTATTAGTAACTAAATATGTTTTATTCTAGTATATGTGAGTATTGATGTATATAAGTGAGGATGTGTGAGAGTGAGAGATTATAAGAGTTCCTGTTTAAATAAGTATGTGTGTCTATAAGTGATTGTTTAAGATATTAAGTATGTGTAAGTTTCCTTAGAAGTAAGGTGGTAGTGTGTGTATAGCTGTATATGCAAATAAATTGATTTTCAATAGTTTATTTGCATGTGTGATTATGTGTGTGAGTAACATTTGGATGACTGTCGGTGTGTAACAGGATGTATAGGTGTTTCACTACATATGATGAGTGAATATATTTATGAGTGGCTATATAGAACTGTTGGTGAATGATTGGATGTGTATATAGATTGTGGTATTACTGAATTGGTTGTTGTAACTGGTATGGGTATCTCTATTTTTTTGAAAATTTTAGTTTCTATTTTTGAATATGTGTTTCAAGGGTTACATAACACTGAAAGGAGGTCTGTCACTCTGTCACAAGGATGGTGTCATCAGTGATGTCATGAGTGATGTCACTGACCATGTCATGAGTGATGTAATATGTGACGTCATCAGCAGTGCATTGCAGGAGCGCAAGTTATAGTGAGTCCAACTAACTATATCGTGGGAATGTCAATGGTTTTATGTCAGTAAAATTTCCAGCTAACCCTAACTGGTGTGAAACCTATGTTTTTTTCAGTGAATTTAATAGGTTTTTTAAATGCTAATTCCTAACTATAACTGGTGTGAAACCTATGGTTTTTTCAGTGAATTTTTTTTATGTATATTGTTCATCGTTTGTTTTTTTTTTGCCCTGGAGCGCTCCCGGTGCGCGTCCCGGTGAGTGCACCGGAAAGCGCAGTCTTGCGGCGCGCCCCAGGGCGCCTACCAGTGAGCGTCCCGTTAGCGCTTTTTCCGTGAATGAAAACATCATCGTGACGTATTGCGAAGCCGCGTCCGCGTGATACGCACGGCGTAAACGCACCCGGAAGCACTCGAGCGCATACTATCGCGCAACGTAAGCATCCGACGCGCTTACGCGAGGCGCGCCCGGCGGCACGTAGCGTAAGCGCGTCGGGTCATGTGACCTAAAAATAACACTTTTTATTGGTGCAGGACAGTTTTGGTTTCCAAATGATGAAAGCCCTGGTCATGTGACCTGAAATTAACACTTTTCATTGGCTCAGGACAGTTTTTTTCCCGAATGATGAAAGCCCCCACCTTTTTTCCTCATTCTCACTTTGTACTTTGAGTGAAGAAGACCTGTTGAAAGACCTCTCTGCACTTTTTTTGACTGAAAAATGGCTTCAGTAGCAGCAGCAGCAGGAGCATCTCAGCCACCACCACCACCACCACCAGCAAGAAAACCACCACAACACCACACTGGTGCACTGGTGGAGATGAAGAAGAGGAAGAGGAGGAGGAGGAAGAGGAGGGGAGGAGGACATTCCTGCCAGAAGACAATACCCCATATAGGCCAAAGCCACACATTGTATGGGAGTTTTTTTCCATCCCAAATGGCCAAAAAAAGGTGAATGTGCCAAAGGTGACTTGCCTCATCTGTAACATGGAACTTTCAAGGGGGAACCCTAACAAAAAATACTTATTTGGCAATAACACCATGATTCGCCACATGCAGCGCAAGCATCCCAACTACTATGCTGCGGCAGAGGTGAGAGAACTGGCCAGTAACCCTCCCCAATCTTCACCCAGCACCTCCAAAAGAAAGCAACCCACTCCATCAGGACCAGAGACAAGAGAGATGGTCCCAAAAATTCAACCACAGTTTGGGAAATACAAGATCACTTGTATTTTTTGTGGGAAAACCATCACCTATGGTGAGCAAAGCATAATCAACCGTGCTGGTGACAACCACAAATGCCCAAAAATCCATAATTTTTTCCTGTTTTTTTTTTTTTGCTCCAGTTGAGCCGTTGTCAAATCCTTGGTTTTTGTTTCTCCCCAGAAAAATAACAGAAGAAATATAAAATAGTTCATAAAAGCCAAAAAAAGTACAAAATGTTCAAAAAAATATTTTAAAAAATGTAAAACAACAAAAAGAAGAAGAAAAAAAACTGTTCTTTTCAGAACTACCTCCAATTTATAAAAAAAGCCTTCATTTTTAAAAAACTCTGTCATTCTTTTTCCCCCCGTTACGCTCCCCGGTGCGTGTACCGGGCGCTCCCCCCGCGCAAATCGAAAAAAAAAAAAATATATTTTTGCCCCGGGGGGCCCTTTTATGGCCCCCACATCAAACCTAGGGGGTCAGGGGGGGTCTAGCCTTCCCCCTTATGGTCATTCCCCTTTTTGTTTTTGCCACCTCTTGTGTCTCGATCCTACTGAGACACAAGATGGCGGCCACTCCGGACTGTTTGGAATGTTTACAGACACCCGAGAGCCAATCAGCTTTCCGCACGTGAACTCGCGTAGCGCGCTGGTTCGCGCCCCGGTGCGCGTACCGGGACGCGCTTATAGATATATATATTTTTTGAACCTAAATTACTCAAAATCCACTGGAGCACATATCTTGAGACATAGCAAAGGCGCATCGGGCTACCAGTTCCTACAATTTTGCCAAGTTTTGTGGAAATCCATTCAGCCGTTCGGGCTAAAAGTGAGGTCGACCGCCCTATGGAAATTAACATTGGGAAAACACGTTTTGGGACCGCCCTTTTTTCTCGACCCCCGCTTGACGAATCCCCCCCCAAACTTTCAGGCAAGGATCGGAGCGCCGCGAGGCAAATTTGAGGTAATTTTCAGGCAGATTCCTCAACCGGTGCCAAAGTTATTCCCAATAGAATGTTGCGATTTCCCTATTGAAAATAATCCGAACTATAACTACCTACTTGGCGACCGCCGTACATGATATATATATCATGTGGTCAAGCCTCTGGCTAGAGGCGAAACGCGTCATGTGGAACTGCTTGGGTGTTATTCTGTTAAACTGATGGAATAAAACACTGTTTTTGCACAAAAAGTCGGTTCAGAGAGTCCAGTCGAAGCAGTAGAACTGGGATGCGGTAGCGTTGAGCGGTGAATCGAATATATATATATATATATATATATATTACCTACTGGCATACGCGCTGCCTGACAAGGGCTCGTGTGAGGTATGGCCGGAATAATGCGCCCAGGATCGCTGCGGTGGACAATGCAGTAAACGCCAACCAATTGGGGCCAAGAAAGTGAGTCTGTTGTCCCATACACTGTGTATACGGGACCTCGTGGACTGCAAGTTCCATCAGGCAGTGCACCTGGAAGGTGCAACGCTTTAATTGAACTCACCTGGAGGAGGAGGAGCCAAGAGCTTGCAGATAATGAGGCAATCTCTAAGGCCCTGGGAACTTTGTTTTACTTGTGGAGTTGGCACTGAGGACGGCCATTGGTGCCAGAAACACGCCTGCCACTATTTTTCACAGACTTCAGGAAGCGACTGCAATTTAGCCAATAAATTCCTTCATATGAGCCCGGAGCATGTGTCCCGCTGATTACTTTCGTGGTCAGCATTGGTGTTCTATGTGTAGCCGGGGATGGCTGTTACCGGCAGGGGCACGCCCTCTTGGTCTGGAGCTCTGCGTGATCAGCTGAACTGATGGTATGGTGTGAGAAACACAACGCGGCGCCCCCCCAAGCAAAGGTACTTGCCAGCTGGTGTGTGTCTACGCGAAGGGGAGAGAGGAGGCGGCATTGCGCTGCCTGACAAGGGCTCGTGTGAAGGTATGGCCGGAATAATGTGCCCAGGATCGCTGCGGTGGACAATGGAGTAAACGCCAAGCAATTGGTGGCACGAAAGTGAGTCTGTTGTCCCATACACTGTGTATACGGGACCTCGTGGACTGCAAGTTCCATCAGGCAGTGCGCCTGGGAGGTGCAACGCTTTAATTGAACTCACCTGGAGGAGGAGGAGCCAAGAGCTTGCAGATATTGAGGCAATCTCTAAGGCCCTGGGAACTTTGCTTTACTTGTGGAGTTGGCACTGAGGACAGCCATTGGTGCCAGAAACGCGTCTGCCACTATTCTTCACAGGCTTCAGGAAGCGACTGCAATTTTGCCAATAAATTCCTTCATATGAGCCCAGAGCATGTGTCCCGCTGAATACTTTCGTGGTCAGCATTGGTGTTCTATATATATATATATATATATATATATATATATATATATATTACCTACTGGCATACGCCAGTAGGTAGTTATAGTTAGGACCTACTTTCCATAGGAAATCCACAACATTCTATTTGGAATAACTTTGGCGTCGGTGGTCGAATCTTCACGATTTTCTCCAACAAAATGGCCTGCTTGGTTCCGCTCCTTTCCTGAAAGTTTGGGAGTGATTCATCAAGTGGGGGCCGAGAAAAAAGGGGGGTCCGAAAACATGTTTTTCCCATGCAATTTTCTATAGGGACCTTTAGCCAGGGCTACAGCCGAACGGCTGAACGGAATTACACGGAATTTGGCAGAGAGGTAGAGTTCTGTTCGCAGATTGTGCTTTTTGTTAAATGGGGTAAATCCGTTCAGTAGTACCTTAGAAAATTACAAGTAAAATCATAGGGATATCTAGAGACAGAGTACAGCACGCGTATGGAAATCCGTACAATTACGAGCACAAGCTGCATGCTGATTGGCTGTCCACTGTGCGTGAACACTCCAAACCAGGAAGTGTTGGCAGCCATCTTGTTCATCGCTAGAAGCGACTCAGAAGAAAACAGAAAAACAAAGTTGAGAAATAACGAAAGGGGGCATGGTAGAAACATCCTGACCCTCTAGGCTTGCTCAGGGGGTCGTACATGGATCAATTTTTATTTTTAAATACAAAATTGGGGGGTACACGTATGGTATACGTACGTGGTGGAAAAGGGAAATAAAAAATAGAGGTCCATTTTATTCAGTAAGTCGGGGGGGCAAATTTCGGGAGCAATTTTTTTCATAGTGGGGTGCTTGTAAGGTGCTCTGAGCACCAGGGAACGCCACCCCCCTGTTGTTTTATTTTGAAGTATGCACGGGTTTACGGTCCTCTTCCCCTCAGTGTCGGGGACCGTCACCCCGACGAGGCTTTTTTGTAAAAAGAAATGTTTTCAAAAAGTGTGTTTTCAGCTCTCCCTCTTTCTCTCCCCGTACACGTCGCGGGAACCGACACCTTCCTGGGGCAGTAATATGTAAAATGACCTTTCAGCCCCGGGTACCTGCGCTCCCCGGGGTTTTTTAATGTTGGGAGGGGGTCGCGCTGCCCCCCTCCTGGAACACTTGGTGGCCCAGGGGTCCACCATCTCCCAGGGTCCATTGTTGCAGTGTCTCGGGGTGCGTACTTACGGGACTCTGCTGTTTGGTATGGTAGGGCAGTACCGGCGCCGCTTTCACTTTACCACAGGAAACCTTTTTCCTATTTGAAAAAGAGAGCAAGTTAATCTGCTCTCTCTTTCAAGAAAGCAGATTGTTTTTCAAAAGAGAGAGCAGTATATAAGGTGATATCTCTGATAAAGCAATGCGGGCTCACGAAGGACGCGGGGAGCCGTCTGCGATCGTGTGGGCATTAGGGCTAAAAAAAAAAAAAAGAATTTTTTTAAGAACTAACTTTACTGGTCAAAATAAGAGCTATATTTCTATGATAGTGTGTAAAACTTTCAGTTTTTTGGGTGCACCAGTTGTACTCTCTACGCATGCTTAGCCTTGTTTCCAAGCCCACGTTTTTTTTTTCTTCAAGTTCGCCAAGCAAACCTCTCCTTATTTCAGGTACTAAATTTGCCGCTTTTTTTTCCCAGGCCGTGTGTGTCATCCGCTGCTATACTTTTGTAATATATTAATAAACATATTGTATCTATGTTTATTTGAAATGTAGTGTCAAGGCGCCAAACGTTGATTAGATAATCCGTCCACCGCCATTTTAGTAGTTTTTCTCCGTTACTTTAATTATACCTGTTACTTTCATTTTACTCTCCACTTATCTTTTCTAAGATCCATGAGATTTCCTGGCACAGACACCATGGTGTTTGTCCTTGGCCTCCGATCTTATGACTTGGTCACATGTATACCTAAAAACTGATTTGAAGGACATAAGCCAGAGCCATTACAACGCGTGTTCATCAAAACAAAGATATTATTAACATTATGCGTTTGTCATGCGTGGTAAAGGCATGCGTGGTAAAGCCATATGCATGCTAATGGCTTAGTGGTGATGATCACGCATGGTTATGACCACGTTGTAATGGCTGTTTACGCCCAGGGCATTGCAGGAACCGGGTCTGGGCGTGGTGGACTCCAGGGCACCAGACGGAGGGCACGCAGTCCCTCTGATACAATATAGAAATTTTTGTGGGGTGATTGTTTCCGTGGTTTGAGGGGCATCATTGAGGCCCACACTTAATTTTGTAGGGTGGTAGGTTTGCATGGGAAAATGTTGTAAGAGGTTTGTAAATGTTGTACACAGTGTTTCGTATTAGTTTGATTTCTTTACCATGTTGTAGTGTACCCAGAGAAAATATAAGTCAGTACTTTTCAATCTTACTCTTGAAAATCTTACTATAGCACTTCAACATTATAAATATTATTTTTATTGTGGACCGTCAACCCCCCACAAAAAAAAGAATTATGTCGTTTTTTTTAATTAACTTTTATTAAAAGAATAACTGTAAACGAAACTTAATGATAACTATATTATAAAGAACTAGTATAATAACTTTAAAAAAACAATATTATGAAGAAATTGTGAAGTGGACTCCAAAGGACGTTGGATTGGTAATCTGCAAACTAAAAAAGAAATGTAGAGTTTAGAATTATGTAGATGTGAGTAAATGAGATGAAGCATTACAAGTCAAGGTAACAGTACGATTTTACGTGTGCAGTGTACCTGGTACATTTTACTTCTGTTATAGTGCAGCGTTGAAGTGGTGTCTATATGAAAGTTCCTAATGCGTCACTGACAGAAAAGTGGCACAACAGGATTGTAAATACGCCGACTTATTTCTAATGCATTGTAATGAAGGCATTGTATATCTAGGCCTCTGAGCTTACTGTTGTATAAACAATGCGGCCAGTGGAGTTCTATAAGTTTAAAAGAGAAAGAGAAATGATGCCACAGAGAGTGAGAGAGAGAAAGAAAGAGAGAGAAAACAACATTAAAACTGTCTTGCAGAGTCTGGAGTTGAGATTTTTTTTGTGACGTACTGGGGTGCGACTGTGAGTGGGCTCAGGAAGCTATCTCATCCTAGGTGAAGCCCAGTTAGCCCAATGATTTTTTTGCGCCTGCTGCATACTATATATTGTCTCCTTTGACAGATAACTACTTGTTGTTTCAGAAACAAGCTTCTTTGCTCACCTTCTGCTATTGCCGTTGTCCGTGTTACATAATCCATCCTGAAGCTGTACATCTAAAAGATATTAAAAGAAAGATGTAATGATTGGTAATTCTTTCTATATTAATTTGGAGTTAGATAATATCACGCTTTTATAGACGTTGATTGTCAGATTTCTACGAACTGTTTGTATTGTGAATATATTCCGGACATTTCAGCGATTATAAAACGTAACTGCTATTGGGAAAAAAAAACATGTAAATTAATACATTTTGTAGGAGTGCGTTTGTCTAAATACTAAGTCGCATTTTTGTATGTAGTCAGCTACAACCCTTTTATTCCTTCCGATGCATACTCAAGCATCACTCCTCACCTTTTCGTGGAAAAGACACCTTCTGCATGATGTAGTCCTGATCTCCAACAAAGAAGTCTCATATATTTTGCTGATTCTTGATATATCTATGGCTAACGACATACTCGTGCTCCCATTATCATCATCGCAGGTTCTTCAGCCGCTCAGTGCTTCGGGCACCACTAACTCAGTGACCAAAGAGGCCACGCATGTAGTAGTGGGCCCCTTGTTCGGTGCCTTGGGAACAACTCTAAAAAGGCGTACAACACGTGCGCGCCGTCTTTTTTATACATAGGGTCACATGTGTAGTGACGGATATGCTGAATGGGTGTGGTGTGGGTGTATACCAGTCATGAGGGAGTGTGTGTGTCGATCTGACAACTAGACCTGCAACTAAGAAATCACTACAATGGAAATTCGGGCTTTATAGTGTTCTTGTGTTTTCCTGGTAGCATAAGAGTGGCTTTCTTTTTTGTATGTGATGTTACAATACAGTCCCCATGTATGTAGCCTATTTTGTGATGTATTTTATGGTATTATGCGTTTCAAAAACTAGTTGTGGTAGCGTGCTTTTAAATTAAACTGTGAAGTCTGTTTACGAGTTTGTTGAGTGTGGAAGTATTTTTTATTTTTATTTTCTATTCTATTATAATTGTGCTGACTTTTCTCCTTTATATAAACAACAATGGTTCTGTTGGGCAAGAAACGGTAATCATAGATGCTCAAAATCAGTAGCATAAAATTCCATAACACCCTCTACACAGACAATAATAAGAGCTGAGAAATAGACTAGCTCCCTATTGTCACTTATTTTACAGATGCATGTTTCTGTTTTTAAAAAGCCTGGGGCCTTATTTATGAAGGACTTGCGCCGCCGGTGCGTCACTTTTTCCCATGTTAAAAGTGACGCACCGGCGGCGCAAGTCCTTCATGAATAAGGCCCCTGATTTTTATTGGTTAAGAAAAACTGATAGAAAAGAACATTACATAAGATAAGCCGGTGTATTCTCAAGTCAAGCACACATGCTGTTTTAATTTGCAACAATGTATGATTAATTTTTCACCTGTGTGCTGAGTTAGATGTTTTCTGAAGTGTTTCTTTTGTAATTGGCAGATTGTGGAATGGGGGAAGGGTTGAAAGTTTTGTCAGTTGGAAAGGGTGCAAAAGTTCAAGCAATATAAAAATGTGTTTTGTTTTGATTTAATGTGGGAATAAATGTGATTTTTTATTTATTTGTAAATGTGTGTAGATTGAGTGTGTAGATTGACAGGAAAAGTTTTCTATTTGCTATAGGACTTCCTGTCCTCATAGGACTGCTTAGGGGAGTTTAGAATGATCTACAAGGTCAAAGGTTTGTATGGGCTTTGTTGAGACTTTGATGGCCGTGGGGACGACCACCTAACAGGGCTGGCTGCTGTAGTGTTATGGGATGCCTATCCCTGGGACACTGCTATTTGCTATGGTAGGGCGAGAGTTCTCTTTCAAGTAGGAAAGCAGATTGCTTTTCGTCTGAGAGAACAGCATGTAAACTGGTCTCTCTGACAACAAGCAATGTCGGCTCCTGAAGGACGCAGGGAGCCGTCTGGGACCGTGGGGGTTTTGGAACTCCCCCCACAGTCCTGAATGTTATATTTGAGCCCCGGGGGATGGGTTCCCCGGGGATTGACAAAAATTAGTGATAGATGCTACTTTTTATTTTTTTTACGGTATATTTAGTGTACGTGACCTGTGCGAATTCTGAAAGTCGTTTCACATAAGCATACGTAAGCAAGAAAAAATCAATAAAAAATATATATTTTTCAGATATCTATCAATTTTATGTTTTTATATGTTGGTTGCTTGTAATGAGAACTTTTCTCTGTATTGGTACTTAAAGGTAAGTGCTTATGCATAGTCTAAAATTGTTGAGGAGGAGTGTTTTATACAGTGCTAAACTTTTGACCTCTGTTGACAGTTGACTTTTGCATGATCTGTTGGTGGTAGGGTGGAAAGTTATGTCAGTTGGAAAGGTTTGCAATGTTAAAGCAATAGAAATGTGTGTTTGTTTTGAATTAATGTGTGAATGATGTTAATTGGTTGTTTATATGTATGTATGTGTAAAATGAGATGGAAAATGTTCCATTTTGTGGTTTTGATGGATACACTGAACTAGAGTGATTCTGTATAAGAATATCTACTGTGTGAGTGGTATTCTTCTTGATCTGGAAATCAATTTGAAAGGTGAGTTGATAAATTGTATGGGAATGTGTGTGGTGCATCTTTGTACACTAAGGAATTATGGGGCATATTATCAAGACAGGTGATAATATTTTCGCCGCTTTATCGGCAGAAAACTGCAGATAAAGCGGCGATAATGGGCTTGATAATATGCTCTATGGAATTCCAATCGAAGCCCATTTTAGATGTCCTTCACATCTAACATGGGCTTTGATTGGTATTCCATAGAGCATATTATCAAGGCCATTATCGCCTCTCTATCGGCAGTTTTCTGCAGATAAAGCGGCGATAATTTTATCGCCTGTCTAGATAATTTGCCCCTATATTCGTCCCTTGTTAAACGTTTTATAGTCATAAATGTGTTTTGCTATAATGCATGCTGTAATGTTTTTTTATTTAATATCACATTGTGTATCTGTGTTCATTAAGGAATTATGGGCGATACATTATCGCCGCTTTTATCGGCAGGAAACTGCTGCTAAAGCGGCGATAATGGGTTTGACAATATGCCCTTGTGAATTCTGATGGAAGCCCAGGTTATGGTGTTAACCTGGGTTTCAACGGGAATTCACAAGGGCATATTATGAAACCCATTTTCGCCGCTTAAGCAGTAGTTTCCTGACGATAAAAGCAGCGATAATGTGTCGCCCTTTCTTCATAATATGGCCCTATATTTGTCCCTTTTTCTATAATTTCTAGCCTTTCTTATTATACTTCCCTCTCTCTTTTCTTAGTGTTTTCTCCCTCTCTGTACTACAGGGTTTTTCTTATATTGTCCTTTGTGGTCATACTTGCCCTGTTTGTCTTTATATTTTCCTGTTTCTTGTCTGATTTCTTCTGTCTCCTCATTTTCTTCCCTTTCTTTTCATATTAATTTTTTTCTTGAAACTCCCGGTTCTGTCCTCTTTCTTGTTTCTTTCCCTCTGTATATAGTCAGAGTTGATTTACAAGCCTCTTGTGCATCTTTGTTGTTGTATTGTGTTAGGGGCATATTATCAAGGAGAGGTGTTAAAATTAGCATTGTTTTATCGGCAGAAAAAGGCTGATAAAACGGAGGTAAAGGGTGTGATAATACGCTCTTGTTAATTTCCATAGAAGCCCATGTTCTGATGTTAACATGGGCTTGTATGGGAATTAACAAAGGCGTATTATCATGCCCATTATCGCCATTTTATCGAATGGCGATAATTTTAACACCGCTCCTTGATAATATGCCCCTTCGTTTTTTTGATGTAATAGTGGCAGAAATAATTTGTTAAATTGTATATGTATTTGGAAAATGAGTCAGTGCTGTTCACTAAAATGTTGTAAGTATATATATGGAATATGTATATTTATTTAAACGTTTTTCAGAAGTAAATGGTAAAAAGCATGGTCTCATTTTTTGTGTCTAATATCACACTGTGCATGTGTATGTACATTAAGGAGTTATATTCACACGTTTTTAAACGTTTTACGGTAGTGAATGTGTTTTGGTAAAATGTATGATCTTATAATTTTTTGGGAAATATCACATTGTGCATGTGTGTATATTAAGGAATTATGGGCCATATTATCAAGCCTGGGCGATAAAATTATCGTCTCTTTATCGGCAGGAAACTGCCACTAAAGTGACAATAATGGACTTGATTATAGGCTCTATGGAATTCCAATTGAAGCCCATGTTAGATGTGAAGGACCTCTAACATGAGCTTCAATTGGAATTCCATAGAGCCTATTATCAAGCCCATTATCGCCACTTCAGCGGCAGTTTATTGCCGATAAACCGGTGATAATTTTATCGCCCAGGCTTAATAATATGGCCCCATATTCGAACATTTCTGCATATTTTCTACACTCTCTTGTTATACTCCCTCCTGTCTCGTCTTACTCCTTCCTCTATCATTATACTATCTTGTTTTTCTTATACTCTGCTCTCTTTTTATACTTTTTTCATACTTGCTCCTCTTTTTGCATCTTTGTATATTCTCTCTTGTCTATATATTCACCACTGTTGTCATAGTTCTTATTGTCTTCTCATAGTACTCCCTCTCTCCTTATACAGTCAGACTTCCTTTATGATTGTCTTTTGCCCACATTTCTGTGTCTGTGTCTTTTTACAGTCTTTCCTCTTTCTTCATATATACTCTTCTGTTCTTATCTTCTCTGTTTCTTGTTATTCTCGCTGTTCTTTGTAGATACTCTCTATTGTTTTCTCACACTTTTTTTTCTAATACTCTTCTCTCTGTACTCACATTTCTCCTCTCTTTTCCTATACTTTGCATTCTCTACTAATATTGCCGTCTTTTCTTTTTGTCATATTCGTCTCCTCATTTTCCCCCCCTGTTCTTATACTCCCTCCTATTTTCATATTCTCCTCTCTTTTCTCTTACTTGTGCATGTCTGCTTGAGGTATTGAGTTTTTCTTATAATTTTTTTTTGTCCTATACTCCTTCTCTGTGAGTTCATATTTTCTTCTTTTTCTTCATATTCCTTTTCTCTTTTCATTTTCTGTCGTCTCTGTTCATACTTTTTAAATCTCTTGATATTGTTTGCTCTCTTCTCTTACTCCTCGTTGACTCCCTGCACACACTCTGCAGCACTTTCCTCATATTCTTTGTGTTTTCATACTGATCTCTCTCTTTATATTTGTTTCTCTTGTCATACTTCTGCCTCTTTCCTCATACACTTTTCACTCTTCATAATATTCCATCTGTTTGTACTCCTTCCTTTCTCCTCAGACTGTATCCTCTGTTCTTGTACATCCCTTTTTTCTTATGCTCCACTTTTCCCTACATTCTTCGTGCTTTCTTCTGGTACTGTTCTGTCTATCCTTATACACGCTGTCCTTTGCTAGTATTTGTTTTTTTGTTTTTATAGTTTCGTGTCTTTTCACATATTCCTTCTTTTTTCTTTAGAGTCTTTCTCTGTCTTTTTATAGTGCTCCCTCTGTCTTCTTAGTTTCTCTTTTTCTTCTTATTATGTTTCTTCTCTCCTCATATTTCCATCTTTCGCTTCATTGTCTCCCTTACCTATTGATACTTTCCAGTTTATTCATACTTTCTTTATCCCGTTATATTGCAGTGTCTATTTATACTCCCCCTTTTTCGTTATATTTTCCCTTGTTTCATACTCTTCCTCTCTTGTTGTAAGTACTTTTATTTTCATAGTCTCACATTTCTTGTCATAATCGTCCCTCTGTTCTTATAAGTAATATTATAGAGTATTTCATATATTTATTTTTGTAATGTTATATATATTTTTTTAAATAGATTCTGTTTATCAATACTGAAAAAACAGTATCATGCCTACCAAATGTCAAAAGAAGAAACAACGAAAGAAAGGTGTTCATTTGAAGAGAAGTCATCCACAAGATTTACATGAAGAACCATGTGTTAAGAAAAAGAAAAACAGTCCTGGTAAGGGAAGGAACATGTTTCTGACGAAATTATTAAAGACTAACAGCCTCATTCATGAAGCTGAATTTGTCTCGCAAAGGGCCAGATTCTGAGAATCTGGCCCTTTGCGAGTGAGATTTTTGCATTTGGGATTTATCATCCCAAATGCAAAAATCGGTAATTGCGTTTTCGCAAATTTGCGATGGATTACATTTAAGGAATCTCTATTTGAGATTCCTTAAATGCAATTCATCATCCATTTAAAAATTGCGAAATCGCAATTTCGGGCCGCTGTTTACCGCGAGGTCAAACCTCGTGGTAAATAGCGATAACTCAGAAAAATGCTTTTAAAAGCATTTTTCCGAGTTGCATGTTGAAGACACACATGTCCTTTGGACATGTGTGTGCGCAACCCCTGTTCATATTAGCATTTAAGGGGTGCTACAGGGTGTCCTTTGGACACCCCTGGCACCCTTTCAATCGCTATCTTATTTGCGATTAGCTAATTGCTAATCGCAAATAAGGAATACTCCCCATTCATTCCTATGGGCCTTTTGGCCCATAGGAATGAATGGGGAGTTATTCCTTATTTGCGATTAGCAATATGCTAATCGCAAATAAGGAATTAGTAGGAATCGCATTTTTTTGCATATTCCTACATGAATCCCGTTTTGCGAGTCCTTAATAGCGATTCGCTATGAATCACTATTAGGAGCTCGCAAAACGGGAGTATAATGAATCAGGCTGTAAGAGTAGTGGGCTCAAAGTAAAGAATGGTATTAGTGTGTCTGCAACGAAAAAGAAAAAGAAGAATAAAGAGAACAATCATGGAAAGTCAACTGCAGAAAAATAGTGTATAGTAAATAGAGGAAACACCCATTTTATGGAAATTAGGAAAAAATGTTTTTTCATAGAGTTCTGTTAAATTGAATTAAAGAAATTAAGGGATGTAAAAAAAACAGTTTTTATAAGAAGAAAAAAGGTATAGAAAATGTGGTTGAGAAAGCTTTCGAATTGAAAGCAACATTGTTTATTTTAGTGATCAAAAGAATTCGATCACTAGATAAACCAATCCATTTAATGAAGGCCAAAAGTAAGTGGAGAAGAGTAATTAACAGAAGTAATTTTTGTGAGGTTTTTTGGGTGAATGGAAACATAGTTCAAGTTCTGAGCCTTTTTTAATGAAGAAAGTTATCTTCAGAGTAATGATTTATTGCATGCAGTTGACACTAGTGGTCATGCTTTTGAGGTTAGAAATGGTTGTCCTATTGGGAAAAAGAAAATTGTTCCTAGAAATGCAGAAGAGGTGTTAGCTGATGAAGTTTTAGGGAGACGACCTAAAGCTCCAGTGTACACTTGGAATTGTAGTAGTATGTGTAGTGTACTGCAAGAATTTATTGATTTTTTATGCAATTTCTTACGTAACTATACAAAGAAAAGTGTGAAACAAAAGATTAAGATGTTGAAAAGGACTAAACCCTTGCAGAGTAAGAGAAAATACTGGTCTGCAAGGTCATTCTCTGGCTTGTGTTTCTAAAAAAGTATGTCGAAGTGTTTTTCCCCATTTCAGGATGTTAGCAGTGCATCCTTTTGAAATGAGGAAATTAGTCAGAAGATTGTATTATGCAAAAACTCCAGCTCTACTGTTAAAAATGTTGAACAGTGCTCTTTTGCATGGATCTGTATCAAATGTAAAGAATGTTTGTGATGAGATTGAGGTTAGTTATTTTGTTCCTGAGGAAGAGAGTGCAGAAATTGAGATATTAATAGAAGGAAATGTAGAAGAGAATGTACAACATTTTAGTACAGATAATTTTGAGCAAGAAATTACAAAGTTTAAGGTGATTTCAGGTGACTGCCCAAATTATTGTTGTGTCTGTTGTCGACGAACTCATTATAAAAATAAGACCAGGAGTGTTGATTTGTATTTAAAGAGTGAAAATTAAAATAATAATGAGTGGAAGGATTTTGCAAATTACTTGTTGGTAGAGAATTGTTTTTATTTGGGTTCTGATCAGCATATTTGTAAATATTGTTATAACAAATTAGATGAGAACAAAATGCCTGCTAGAGCTGTGCATAATAATCTTGAGTTGGTAAATTTTCCTTCTGAACTGATGGATTTAAATACCTATGAGTCTATTCTTTTGCAATGTGTGCATCCATTTCAAGCTATTGTTCGTATGGAGCCTAAAACAGGAAAATTACCTTCTTCTGATTTACAGAGGTGACTAAAGGGAAGAGTTGCATATTTGCCTCTAGATTTAAAGAAAATTATTGAAACAATTGGTGTAGAAAATGTAGAGGATGAGCTTTTAGTTATTCTTGTTAATGGCGTTCTGACTAAGAGTAAGAAAATCTGGCAAGAAATAGTGGATGTTAAGAAAGTGAAAAAGGCAACGTTGTATCTGGTAAAAAATAATGAACATTACAGAAATGTGTATGTGAGAGAAGAAGAAATAACTGTAGAAGAAGATAGTGACTTGCCATCTGGACAAATTGAAAAAGTGGATGTGTCCAGAACTGAAGAAATCTACGAACATTACAGTGTTCATCCACTGCATTTTAAAGAAGTGATGGGGAATACTATAGAGGTATTCCAAATGAAAGAAGCAAAAGGAAATCCCATTAGTGTATGGGAAAAAAGCTTGGAAGCTCGTTGTTTCCCTCAATTGTTTCCCACAGTAAAAGGAGGATGATATGATGACCGACCTGTGCAGATTCCTGCATCTGAATACCGGACATCAAGATTGCAGAAGATCCAAGATTTCGATAACGTATTCCGTATTTGTTTCATCTTTTGTTTGAGAGTGATTTGTCTGGACGTTCTTATGCAGTAAACCATATATTGAAAACAGGTGTACATCTGCAAAATGTTTCGGCAAAGGAATTGATGGATAAAGTAGTGCAGAAAAACAATGTTTTGGAATCTCAGCTAATTATTCTCATGGTGTGTCAGCGTGGTACTAATGAGTACTGGTTCCGTCATCATGGAGAACTCAAATGTATGCTAAGGAACTTAGGAACTCCTACATGGTTCCTTACTCTAAGCTGTGCTGAATATGCTTGTGATGATTTAGTTCAATTTCTTCGAGAGGAAAATCGAAATCATAGATTTGAAGCTATGATGTCTTTTATCACCAATAAAAAAAATCCTCCTCTTGGAGATGTTTTGGACTTCTTTTGGAGAAAGGAGTATCAAGCAAGAAGTGCTCCTCACATACACATGCTAATAGGGATCAAAGATGCTCCCAAATTTGGTACAGACTCAGATGATACTGTGCTGTCTTTTATTGAAGAATATGCTACATGAGATATACCCAAAAGTACACAAGATAAGGACTTAAGACAACAAGTGTTATGATTCCAAAGCCATCGTTGTGGGAAATACTGTCGTCGAAAGTACAAATCTAAGGACAAATTCTACACCAAATGTCGTTTTGCATTTCCACGTCCAGTAATATCAAAAGGAAGAGTGAACAGTTTTATGTCATCTTTGTGACATACTATCACAAGAAAGTCTCCAAAAAATACCTACAACTTAAGAAGAAATGAAGAGTCAAAATACATAAATGACTATAACCCAGTCATTTTGTCCATGTGGAATGCTAACATGGATATTCAATATGTTGCAGACTATTCCATTGCTGTTGCTCGATATGTAACATCGCACATAACAAAATCAGAAAAGATGGAATTGAAGGAAATGTGGGCGGAGATTTCCCACGAGAAGAGTCTAAGTAAGAAATTATATACTTACAGTTTGAAGATGTTATCTCATCAAGAAATTGGAGCGAATGAATGTTCGGATCGCTTATCATCTGCAAGTCTATGCTCCAAATCAAGAAGAATCATTTGGGTGAGTCTAGGTCTTGCTGGAACACATAACCGAGTTCTTAAATCTGTACAAGAAATTAAATATTTAGCTGAAAAAGAGCCAGAAAGTACAGATATTGTGAAAACAAATATGTTGGATACATATTATGCAAATAGAAGTCATCATCTTGAGAACATTTGTCTCTTTGAAGTGCTGCAAAACTATGGGGCCGATTAGGAGGGCGGACGGACTGTGTCTGTCCGCTATCCTGTCGTGGCAAGGGACCATCTGCCATAATGGTGGAGGTCACGTGCGCTGAATTAGGATGCACCCGCCACAATGGCGGTTGCATCCCGCATGTTTAACATTGCTGCGGGCAGTGCTGAAAGCACCGCCTACCGCAATGCTAAAAATGCATGTTGTGCATTTCAAAGCACAACATGAAACGCCCCTGTGCACCCCCCCTTCACCGTGGGGGCCCGCAATGGCAAGGACCGTATGCCTTTCCGTGGCGGCATTGCTGCCATGGAAAGGCATTCCCCAAAGCCCATCCTAATATAGCTGATAGACACCGCCACCATATTAGACCTTTTCCGCCGCAAGGAAAAGCGGCGGATGGTCTTTCTGTCCGCCGCGGTCACCCCGCCATTGTAATATGGCAGGGGGGAAATAGGTGGCGGACAGGCACGGATGGAGGACGGATCGACACCGCCTGCATGGCGGTGGCGATCCATCCGCAATCCTAATCGGCCCCTATATTTTTAAACGGAATATTACAGAAAACATCAATAATGGTGTATATGCTGTGTTTGGTTTCAAAGGATGTCTGGTGAAACAAAGAAAAGGTCATTTGATTAATCACCGTAAACTGAGTTGCGAAACACCTGACAAAAGGGAATTTTACTATTTAGCTCTTTTGCAACTTTTCAAGCCATGGCGTTCAGAATTGGAATTACTTGGAGATTTCGAGAGCTATGAAGATTCTTTCAATGCAACTAAAGATACTATACAATGTGCTGTTTTTGCTATTTATGTGAAAATGTTGGAAGCTACAATTGCAGCTGAGATTGCCAGAGACAGTTCTCAAGAGAGTCAAACTTCTGCTCCGTTGAGTCAGGATCCACTAGGAGAACCAATTGTTCAAAATGAAACAGCAACTGCTATGGAAGAGGTGGAAACCGCAAATTATCAAGGTCAAGAAGAGGTTAAAAACTTAGAAAACAACTAATCTTGAGCAGAACGAAATATATGAGCAAGTGAGATAACAGATTGACCATGGATTACTTCATGAGAAGTACGTGAGTGGACAAGCTAGAACAGGCAAAAGTTTTTTAATTAAAGTAATCAGAAGTTTTCTACACAAAACAATGGAGTCACATTTGTCTTGTGTTGTCACTGCTCCAACTGGGTTAGTAGCCCACAATATTAAATTAATTACTTTACATTGTTTATTAATGCTACCAGTAGAGCATGAAAACAAATTAGAATACCACAAGCTATCTGGAGAAGGTTGTTGTGAAGTTTCGAGAGTTTTGAGGAAAATGAAACTTCTTATTATTGATGAGGTAAGCACGGTAAGAATGCAGCAAATTCTTAAAACAGAGTATGACCTATTATTTGGAGGAAAGCACGTGATAGTTTTTGGAGATCTTCTACAACTTACTCCTGTAAAAGGACAACCAGTGTTTAAAACACTGCTGCATGAAGATACTGGAAAATCTTTTGGGAGTATTGGAAATGTAAACATTTGGTCATATTTTGAGTTTAAGGAACTTATTTGAAATATGCGACAAGCAAATGATGTTGATTATGGAACTATTCTTCAAGATATAAGAATTGGAAAAATGACTGCACGTGGCAAACAAGCTTTACAGAGACGATTACTTTCCAATTTGTTTCCGAATGAAAATATTGTGCCAGAGAAAATCTACATGACAATTGCAGAAAATAAATCTGTAATCTGCTTAATGCCAACACTACGTGAATGTTCTAAATTCAATGAAGAAATGTTGAAGTTGGAAAATGAAGACATTTGAAAATTGGAAGCTATTGATAAAATAGAACATGAAGGAATCACTATTATTTTGAGTGAAAAGTTGAAGAGGAAATTGGATTCTTTAGAGAAATTGATAAGTAAAACTGCTGGTTTAGCAAAGAATTTGTATGCATGTGTAAACTGTAGGGTAATTTTACGACGTAATTTGAATGTGGAAAAAGGTTTAGTAAATGGAGCAATTGGTAAAGTTGCTGATTTCATTAATTACATAAATAGAGATGGTGTTGAATTTTTGAAAATCAAATCTGATCAAATTGAAGAAGTACAACAATTTAGTCGTTGTTCAGCTCGTTTTTTGCTTGTAAAAGATTTGTATGTTCACAGAAAATAGTTTCCTGTTTCTTTGGTGTATGCAGTGACCATTCATAAATCTCAAGGTTTAAGTGTAGATAGTGCTTTAGTGAATATTGCAAGTACTTTTTTAAAGAGGGTATGGCATATGTTGCTTTGTCTCGAGCCAGAACTTTATCTGGATTGTTCTTAATTGATTTTGATGAGACAAAGGTTAGTGCAGATGTAAATTGTGTGAAAGAGTATAATAGGTTAAGAAGAGAATATGCACCTAATTTAGGTAAATATCCAGTATTTGAAAAGCGTGTGGTAGGTAGAAAAAGAAGATTTGAGAATAACTGTAGTGAAAATGTAGAGAAAGAAAAAAAACAAATGAAGTTGCGCCTGCAAGCAAAAAGAAAAAGGACAGTGTTGGAGAGAATGTTGGTTAACGGATTGAAAATAGTTGTGTGTCAACTGTTATGCTAATGTAGTTGTTAATGTTGTTTTTGTTCTTGAAAGTTTGAAACAGCAAATTGTTGAAAATCGGGGCAAAAGATTCTGTTCATTGTTGTATTCTGTTTATGAGAAATGTAGTAGTGATAAAAGTAAAATACAAAGTGTTTCTGATATTCGAAATGTTTTGGACATATGTTCTGGTTCTAGTCAATTTACTGCAAATATTCAGCAAGATTGTCAGGAATTTTTAATGTTTATGCTTGCTGTACTGGAACATGAAGGTATAGATATTGAAAACCTTTTTGGCCTTTCTTATAAATGACAACATGACTGTGAAAATTGTTTGTTTACATTTAGCACTAACATAGACACTGAAAGATTCATATATTTGACTTTACCTGATTGTAAATCAGTGTCTTTAAACAATCTAATTAGAGGAGCAAGTCAAAACATGGAGTGTAGCCAATGTAAATCAGAAATGTCATCAACATTATTTATACAAAGATATGGACAGTATGTAATTTTAATGCTGCAACATTGTAGAGGTGATGGCAGAAAATTGGAAACTTTAATTAAAAATGTTGTAGTTGGTCAAGTTTCAATATCAGGAAGAACTTTTGTAGGTGTTGCAATTATTTTTCATGATGGACTTTCTACAACATCTGGACATTACACTGTTTATTTAAGGTGTCTGAAAGGTTGGATACATTGTAATGATAGTCAATTAGTTTTTAAGAAACGTTCGCCTAAAGAGTTACCTAATTCTTACCTAATATATTTAAAGCCAAAATTTTAAGATCAAAATTTGGCCTTTCTGGATTATTGCTGTTTAGGTAGATTAGTCTGGTGTTGTAGAGTATTTTGTAAGTGAGGGTGAGGAGCTTGAAGGTGATCGTCTTGTTGATACTGAGGCAGTGTAGCTGTATCAGGTGGTGGGTGATGTGTCCGCAGCAGGGGACATTGATGATCACACAGGTGGAGGTATTTTGGATTTATTGTAGTTATTGCAGGTGTTTGGCTGGAATTGCTGTGTAGAATGTGTTGTCACAGTGTAGTCTGCTGCTGATGAGGGCCTGTGTCACTGTTCTTCTTGTTTTGGTTAGGATCCACTTGTAAATTTTGCGGTGTATGTGGAGTGTGTTATAGCAGTACGAGGAGATGGGAGGAGTGGAGGATGAATCCTATGTTGTGGACATGGTTGGTAGGTGTTGGTACTGTCCACAGTGTAGTTAGGTAGGAGGAGTCGTCCAAGGCTGAGGGGGTGGGTCTGAGGATGAGTACCTTCATTTTGTTTGAGTTCATTTATAGAGAGCTGCTCTTTATGTAGTTGGTGACGTCCGTCATTGTGTCGTGGAGGTTGCTTTTGGTGGTATGTCGCTTTTTGGTGAGGAAGAGGATGAGCTGGGTGATGTTGGTGTAGCAAATATTGTTAAATTGTGATGGTGGGCTACTTATGTGAGGGTGGCCATGTAGATGTTGATTAGTATTGGGTTGAGGGACTAAGACTGGCGGACGGAGGAATTGATTTTGGTGTTTTTTAGATCAGAAGGCTGGGAGGCAGATGCTCAGGATTACTATTGGACAGTTTGCAAAGTAAGAATTTGGCGCATACTATTTGGCCGTGCGGAAAAGTATGTGAAAGCCATAACGAGTTTTTGTTGTGTATTTTGTCAGCATATATTTTTAAGTAACATTATTTACAGTGTATGGAAATCAATCATAATGCTTTGTTATTTTATGATTGTTTGAGATGTTTCATATTTACGTAAGAAATTGCTCTTAAAAAAACATTTAAGATATGTTTTATTTCTATTTCTTAGATTGTTATTGAGAATGTTGAATGTTTTTTTAAGATAATCTTATTGGCTGTTATGTGATGAGTAGTGTTGAAGTCACTGTTTCTAGTGAAATTCAATATATTCTGAGAACAGCAAAAAAGGCAAATGTAATAGTTTACAAATTATTTTCTATTGTAAATGATATTTTGTCACTGTATTTTTTTGTGTCTTCCACAGATGGTAATTTAATAATATATATTTTTTTAAATATTTATTATGCTGAAGGTAAGTTCAAAGAACTGTTCAAAATGGTCGATGGAATGTGGTTTAACTGAGCTGAAATAACAAAACAAGGATTGGAGAACATTAGTGTGTAAAGATGATTTGTATTTTTTAAAGACATTTCAAAAAATTATATAGTGAGTGTACCTGTCAAAACCCGTAATTAATCAGTGGATACGATAATGGCTTATCTAAACCCTAGGTGGCGCACGAGAGATGAAGAATCCACAAGGAAATAGACTTGAAGTGCTTTAGTGCAACAGAGGAATTCAAATATGGCCGTGTCGAGAAAAGACGCGTGGTGGTCTAGTCATTTACCACACACCTGTGTGGAATCCATGGTGAGGCGCGCGCTCCCTAACGAGTGCGCACTTCACCTACGACGTTCCGGAGCTCGGACCCGTTTTGAATTGCTTCAGAGATATTCCTGAAGAGAAAGCACAAAGGTTGCAGATAAACACTAAAAGATAGGCAAGTTCAAAAGACGAAGGAGTAGGCAATTAGTAGCGTTAGACTAAATTATAGATAAGGAATGGAGATAGAGTAGGATAGGTTATTAAATAATTGTTCTTTGTTATTTCCGTTATGTATGCATGTCAATGTTACAAAGATGGTTTGTATCTTTTATATAGATTAGAAAATCCTAAAAGATAAATATACTGAGTGTTCTAGTATTCTTTGCATTTCACTACAACACATGTAGTAGTTTGGACCAGGTAAGGTGAATAGAGATATTGTACTTTTTTCGCTTCTGTATTTTATAATAACAGCCTGTTTTTTTCAGATAGTGATAAGGAGTGACTGGTTTGGTAATATAAGAAATTTTAAAACTGTACGTTCATATAAATATTTATTATTATATAATGTTATATAGTTGAGAATGGTATTTATATAATATTTATTAAAGGGCAAATTAGTTGCTAAAGCTAGTTTTGTGTTCTGTATTAGGAAAAAATATAAAATAAAGTATTTATGTTTTTGTAGAAGGAGGTCAGCATAACACATTTACAATGGAAAATCCAGAAAGCAATATGGAAGACGATTTAGAAAATACTAACATTGTCGTAGAAGAGATCAACATAGCTTTTATGAGCAACGTTATTGAAGTGGAAGAAGTGAATGTTGACGATATCAGGTGTGATATTCTTGATGAAACCTTTGATGATGTTTTTGTGTAAGCATTAGATCCGATTGAGATTCATCTGTTGACTTTTGAAAATGATCCAGTGGGCGGCGCTACTATGGCTTATGCGTATATTATCATCGGGGACATAGGTGAGCGACGCCCAGCCCTCGGGTGAGACGTGAGCTTTCCTCATGAACAGTGCAAGCATTTCCATACTGTTGAGGCTGCTGATGTGGGTCGGAGTGGCCCCCGCACCGCCTCCCTCACCCAATCCTTATTGATAGCACAGAAGGGATCACCCCTTCTGTGTAGGGTACCCTTTTCCAAGGCTGGCCCCCAACAAGAGAGCCTATTGCAGTTCCGGGGCAGGCAGGTCACGCTTCTACACATTTAAACTAGAACAGGTGTTGATGAGTGCTTGAAGGATGTGAGTGATGAGCGCAGCAAGGAGGTACCCTTGAGTGCATTTAGCACTGCACAGATATCCGAGGTTGCTTGTTCCTCTGCGTGCACAAAAATCATTTATAGATGATAACTTTGACTCACTTGGGGAATCAGGTTTGAGTGCAATGTTTCAGAGCGAGGTGCCCAGGATACGAGCACCAGGGTGGCAAAGTAGCAGTGCTGCCTACCGGTGGTCACATGAACGTTTAAGTTTCTAATACCACAGGTAGTGCTTCTGAGTCATAAGGCACTGATCGCCTTGGGAGGGTGTGGTGGAGCGATGGGGACAGAAAACATTCTAGTTCTGACTTGGCAGGGCAGGTATGAATTAACATGAGAATACTAAGTTTAACAAGCATTTCACTCAGATTGGAGACCAGTAACTAGTTACAATCGATAGAATATTTTAGTAATTGTTGATAAATCGAAGCCCATTAGAATAGTTTGGACCGTGCAGGTGTTTGTGTTTTTAATGGGGGATGGGGAGGGGGGTGTGAGAGGGCAGTGTTATTATAGTCTAGATTAAAATAGTGGCATTTACCAGTCATATTCCTTCATGTTATTCCTGTTAAAAAATCTGTGTCATACATAATGGTTTCTACAATATCACTTTAAGTTGAACTCTTTCATAGAACAAACATTTGCAATGCAATAGGTCTCGCATTATTAAAGTTTGAGTTATTGATGTTGCATTATTTAGCAATGCCAATAGCTCAAACTTTAATAATGTGAGACCTATTGCATTGCAAATGCTTTTTTTAAGGATATAAGGTGTGTTGCAAGCATCGAAGCATGCAGATACGAGCGTGACATTTCTCTCACAGCTTGTGGCTGCCGCGCGTTGCTTTGGGAATGTTATGTTTTATATGTGAGAAGGTTGGGAAGTAGAAAATAACGGGAGTTCAGTCATTCTAGCTTTATACTTGCTGCATACAAGACATGTTCTGAGGATCAATCCACATCAAGAGTATTACAGACTCTGTCTTTTCATTCCTGCATACGGGACTTTCCTACAATTATTAAGTCTCTACTATCTTTCAGATGTGGAGCTTCAGGGTGCACTATGTCCCGGCACGTGCTGGGAGACACACCTGTTGAGCTGCGAAGATTCTCTTCAGTCTCACTCTCTCACTCTTTCTCTCTCTCTCTTCCTCTCTCCTTTGATGAACGCATGATGCACAATCTTATCTTGCATTTTATCTAACAGGCTGTGTTTCACAAATTGGCGTCCCCCCAACACCACCAGAGCTCAACGCGTGTATAACCTGCGATGATGCGTGGACATCCTGACAATGCCTGAGAAGGTTGCTTCGGCACGTGGTGGACCCTCTTTCACACACGCCGGTGGCACAAGTTGAGCAGAGGAATCTTCTTTCCGCAGCAGCGAGAAGTCACCTCTGTGCGGTAGAAGTGGATAGTGTGCAGCAGCCTGAGTGCACAGGAGGTGGCAAACACCTCTAGGTAGTGGGGGTGGATGGAGTACAGCAGTCTGGGTGTGCAGGAACGGGCAGTCAATTCTGAGCAGTAGGAGTGGATAGGGTGCAACAGTCTGGGTGCGCAGGAATGGACAATCACCTCCGGGCAGTGGGAGTGGATGGGGTGCAGCAGTCTGTGTGCGTAGGAATGGGCACTCACCTCCAAGCAGTGGGAATGGATGGTGTGCAGCAGTCTGGGTGTGCTGGAATGGGAAGTCACTGCTGGGCAGTGGGAGTAGATGGGGTACAGCACCCTGGGAGCAAAAGAGCGCACAGACACCTCCTTGCAGTGGAAGTTGATGGGGTGCAGCAGCCTGGGTGCACAGAAGCAAAACAGAGAATTACGCGTGCGCATTTGTGTGTACTCTGCAATTACTAATTATTTACTATATTTCAGATCACTAAACTTGAGGGTGCACTATGACTCGGTATATGGTTGGACACACACCGGTGGCAGAAAGGTGAGCTGCGAAGATTTTCTCCAGTGTCAACACTCAATCTCCATCTCTTCCTTTCTCTATCTCTATACACTTTCTCTCTCACTGACTCTTCCTCTCTCATTCTTAACTGATAAGGCCATATTATCAAGAACAATGACAGCACGTGCTCCAAGTTGTAAAACCAACTCTCTGTTGTGTTCAAAAGGGATCCATAAGGTGTACACTCTCCTACAATCAACACTCCACTTGAATTGTGAGCTCTGCTGCCTGAAGTGTTTGCTCACACAACAATGACAGCAGGTAAGCAGAGTGGCCTAGGTGCACAGGGCCTCCAATTGAGCGCAGTGCGTCGAGAGGGGTGGGGTGCATCACACTTACTGCACAGGTGTGCACAAACGATATTGCCATGCGTAATGATGTGATCTCTGACCTCATTCAGTCTCATCTCTGTCTCATTTTAAAGACCTGCACTGTACTGTAGGCCTGAGCCAGCAGGCAGCGCTGCCCTACAGACACCTCTTGAGCGCAATGCTGCGAGAGAGGTGGGATGCATCAGCCAGACTGCAAACGTGCAAATTGGCGATATTGAGATGTGATGTTTCACCTCAAGCAGTCGCATCTCTGTCTCATTTTAAAGACCAGCTGTACCATAAGGTAGGCCTGAGCCTACGGGCAGCGATGCACTACAGACACCTGTTGAGGGCGGCTCTGCAGGAGGGGTGGGGTGCATTACCCTGAGTGTGCAAAGCGGTGTTGCAGTCTGTAATGATGTGATCTCTGACCTCATTCACTCACATTGGTCTAATTTTAAGGACCTGCTGGGCCGTACTGTAGACGTGAGCCAGCGGGCAGCGCTGCCCTACTGTCACGTGGTGTTGGCTTTTAGGACACTGTAGTGACTTCCCTACTGAGTGTACATGCACACAGGCTCCCGCCACTGCATTACACACGAACATTATGCTTCTAGCATGCGCTCTGTTCCTTTCTATGTAAACCTTGCCATAACATATTATTATTTAACCTTGTGTAGTCTTATGCAATCCAACTCCTCTTTGAACCACGATTGCCACTAACAGTTGGTTGATCGTACTTCGAAAACGAAGAATGCACTCAACTCCTATTATCTATCAAGCTTGAAATAAACCTTCATTTACCTCCAAATGTTTCCGGCATTAAATTATTTCTCCCTTTACAGAAATTCCATTGATTGGCTCAAAATGGGCTGAGCGGGAGCTCTCCCCCCAATTATGCCCTGAGCATTTTAACACCTTCCATGGCAATATCAAGACGCCGTTCCATTTTAGAGACCTGGTCTACCATAGAAACGTACCGAAGACTCGGAGCATGCACCAACAGTGCGTGGGACACACCAGTGGTGGCAGGTGAGCAGTGAAGCTTCAGTCTGCAAGACCTACATTGAACACAGTGCAGGGGAAGGGGTTGGGGTGCAGCACCCTGGGTGCACAGGCGACTGCAAGCAATTTTCCTGTAACTAATAATGTAGGACTATATTATCAAAGAACAGAGATAACATTATCACCACTTTAGCGACAGGAAACTGCCGCTAAAACGAGAACAAGGGGTTGATAATATGCTCTTGTGAATTCCAATAGAGTCCCATGTTCACACCAAAACCGGAGAGCTTCTAAGGTTATTCGCAAGGGCACATTATGAACCCCTTATCGCCACTTTAGCTGCAGTTTTCTTCCGCTAAAGCGGCAATAATGTTATTGCCCTTCCTTCATAATATGGCCCATAATCTCTGGCTTCATGTATTTTATTTTAAGGACTTCTTAAACCACACTCTTTCTAACAGACCCCAGCATCCTAGACAAACGGGTGACGGAGGGTAAACACTAAGGGCTGAGTGCAATAGGCCCACGCTCTGTCTCCTCCTCCCTCTCTTTTTTTAACTTCCCCTCCCCTTCTCCCTTCCACCCACCCCACCTACCTTTCATTTTAACTATGGTCCTTTCATTCGAACTAGCTTTGTTTACCTCTTCCACAAAGCTAATATTCTTTTTTTATTTTTTATTTTAAACCTTTATTATCGTATGCACAGTACACAGCGTCTGCCTACAACCCAATCGGGCCAGCCGCTATGACAATCGACAATATTCCAGACCACATTGCGCTGCGGAAAAAGCCAGAAGTAACATCATTACGGTGCATTGGCATCAAACATCAGAGGAAGGATAACGTAGGTTTCATTTTATAATTTTGATGAAAATTGAAACTAACAACACAAACACTCACATGGTGGGAACAGTGTCTAGGGTACGGGAGGGGGGGAGGGGGGAGATCAAACTGAAAGAATAAAGGCATCCTTCTGGGGGGCGGGGAGACGGTGAAGAGGATTATTGAAAAGGCATAGTAGCCAGTCTATAGGAACCTCAATCACGGGGATGAGGGGATGGTAGCAGTAAAATCAAGTGGTGGGGTACAAATATCTCCACGGTATTCATTCCATTGTGACCAAATTCTACCCCATTTCCTGGGCCGGCCCCGAGCCTCATATACCGTTTTCTCCCGAAACATGCACCATTCCATGTTTTCTCTCCAAGCACCTATCCCAGGTGGTCTGTGGGAGCCCCAGAGTTGCGCTATATCTCTCTTGGCAACCATGTTGCCCAGAGTGATCCAGAAGGTCTGAGCAGCCGTACAATCCGTAGGCTCCCACACATTAAGCATGCAGCGCCTCGCCTCAGGGAGGAGGGGGACCCCGGTGACTCGCCCCATTACATCATGCACTCTGGACCAGAAAGCGGCGATCACCGGACAGTCCCATAGAATGTGAAGAAAGGTGCCATCCATACCACATCCACGCTTACACAGCCCATCAGTCGAAAACTCCATCCGAACCAGATGCGTACCAGTCATGTAAACTCGGTGGAGGATCTTTAACTGCACAAAGCGAAGGCGGGCCGGAATAGCCACCTCCCTGGGGGAGGAAATCGCCATTCGCCAGTCCTCATCATCCAGTTCGAGGCCATCCGCCGTCCAAGAGGCCGTAAGCCTCACCAAAAGATCAGCCCTAGTATTAATACGTTTTTCATAAATTAGAGAAATCATGCTGTCCGGCACATGGCCGTCCAGAATCCGATCCTCGAGCGGAGATGATTGGGGGATTTCCGTCCAGAGGGTGAAAAACAGGGAGCAAGGCGTGACGCACCTGAAGATAACGAAAATATTCCCTATCATCCAGTGGATACTCCACCTTCAGTGCCTCGAAGGACTTAATTGTGTCTCTGGCCCAAAGATCCTCCACCCTGCAATACCGATCATTTCCCATCTGTCAAATCATTTCGTTCGCCACAGGCCACCCAACCGCTCTGAGTCATATAACGGAGTCATTCGCGTCAATCTATCACTCCAACCTGTGGCCACAGTCACATCTTTCCATGCACGCACGGCGCATCTCGTAGGTCCAGTCAGAAGGCGACGTGGTGCCTTCGAATATAGGGCCCTATTAAAGTTGCCGGCCGGCAAAAGGAGTTTATCCATAGCGAAGGCGGGAGTGGGCCCCGGGGAGTACGTCACGTGGTTAATCGCGCTGAGCTGCGAGGCCCAGTAGTAAGGTCTGATGTCCGGAAGGGCTATGCCACCATCGTACCACAGGAGCGTGAGTTTAGATAGGGAGATGCGAGCTCGTCCGTCCCAAATTGACTGCCTCTGAAGACCTTCAACCTCGCGAAAATAACGGGAGGGAACGGGTTCAAAAAAATTCTGCAAGGCATACAAAAATCTGGGAAGGGACATCATTTTAAAAAGTGCTGCGTGTCCTAATGGGGACAGAGGCAAGCCACGCCACCTCTGCACATCCTGTTTGAGGAGACGAAGAGGAGCGTAGAGGTTACGATCATACTGCACAGAGGAATCCATGGAAATGAAAATCCCCAAATATTTGAACGCAGTCTCTGCCACCTGGATCGGGAATCTACGAGGTAGTGGAGGTAGCTCTCCCGCTATAACATACACACACGATTTGGTCCAGTTAATAACGAGCCCCGAGTTCTTCCCAAAAGAGGTAAGAACATCGAAGAGTATGTTGAGGGATTTCTGAGGTGAGATAAAATAGAGCAGAATATCGTCTGCGTACAGAGAGACGCGATCCTCCAGGTCCGGTTCCCACCGGATCCCCTTAATCGAGGGTTCCCATCGAAGCCACGCCGCAAGTGGTTCCAATGCCAAGGCAAAGAGAAGTGGAGAGAGCGGGCATCCCTGTCGGGTGCCACGCCCCAATGCGAACGGTCCAGAAACTCTACCGTTAACTACGACTTGGGCCAACGGTTGTTCATACAGAAGCCGCACCCACGCGATAAAGTTAGGGCCAAAACCAAACTTCGAAAGGGCCGCCCACAGATATGGCCACTCAATGGTATCGAAAGCCATCGTGGCATCCAGGAAGGCCACGACAGCGTGTTCAGTAAGGGTCCCAGCTCTCGCGAGAACGCTGTGGAGTCTACGGAGATTAAGCGCTGTATTCCGATGAGGGATGAAACCGGACTGATCCGGATGGATCAAGTCACAGATAACTGTCAGTAAGCGATTAGCAAGGACCTTAGCCAGGATCTTAGGCTCGGCGTTAAGCAACGAGATAGGGTGGTATGAGGTGCACCGATCACGAGGCTTGCCGTCCTTGTAAATGACTACTATAGTGGCCAAACGGTGTTCGGAAGGGAGGATACCCGCCTCAAAAGCATCAACAAACATAGTGTGCAGATGGGTCGCCATTTTGTCCGGACGCAGTTTGTATAGCTCGATAGGTAAACTGTTGGGCCCCATAGCTTTACCTGATCGCAAGGACCGAATGGCAGTGGCAATCTCATCCACCGTAATAGGCGCATCCAGAGCGGAGCTATCCTCCTCCGACACGCAGGGAAGCGCGATGTCACGCAAAAGCAAGCGAGAGTCAGCCTCATCTCGATCACTCACAGACCGGTATACTGTTTGAAAATGGTCCACAAAACATTCGTCAATCTCCCCCGGATCAGTCACACACACTCCTGTCTCACGGGTTATCACGGGCACCACCCGATTCATCGCTCAGATTTATCCAACCACGCCAACAACTTACTAGCCATATCGCCCACATCATAGAGGCTGCCCAGCTGATTCATACGCATCACTTTTGCAGCGTCAGTCACCAGGGCCCTATAGTCAGCCTGTTTCAGCGCTAAGGAATGCAAAATTGCAGGGGTATCATCACCACCCAAGCCACTTTCAAGCGAAGTAATTTCTGCCTCAAGAGTCAACACATTTTCTCTCCTGGCCTTTTTATTAGCAGCAATAAAGGACAATGTGGAACCCCGTATGACGGACTTGAAAGCCTCCCACAAGATAGTAGGGGAAGAAACGGATCCCTCATTCTCGTCAAAGTAACAGTCAATGGCCTTAACCAGGTCTAAACGAAGCTGAGGATTCCTAAAATGCCAGGGATGAAGAGGGGGGACCCTACCTCCAGAACAGCCTCCCACCGAAGTCTCAAGTAACAGGGGGGAATGGTCAGAGATACCCCTGGGAAGATGTTGCACCCCACACACCAAGGAGGTATTAGCAGTTAACATCAGAAAATAATCAATCCTCGAGAGGCTGCCGTGGGCACTAGAGTGGAAAGTGTACTGGGATTGTGTAGGGTGCAACATCCGCCAGACATCCACTAACCCAAAAATCTCAATCAACTCAGTGAGCCACAATTGGGACGAAGGCAAAACCCTGGGGGGCAGCCGGTCACATTCACCTGAAACCACCGAATTAAAGTCCCCACCCATTATAAGGACACCGTCCGGACGCCCTAGGAGGGTCCGAGATCAGCATATGTAGTAGCGTGGAGTCCCGGAGGAACATAAACAGCAACAAGTACAATCAGCATTCCCTCCCACCGCCCCGAAACAGCAGCATATCGGCCCGATCGTCAAGTGTGACTTCGTCTATCTCAAGGGGCAGGGAGGATTTTACCATTATGCCAACCCCCCGGGAACCGGAAGTGAAACCCGCATGTGCCACCAGTCGGTAACCTCGGCGATCCAGGGCTTTACAAGCGTTCCCCATCAAGTGGGTCTCCTGCAGCAAAACTACATCAGGGGAATGGCGTCTAATAAATTGAAGCACAATACCACGCTTAATCCTGTCTCCCAGACCATTAACGTTCCAAGACAGCACTTTCATATCACCTCCCCCCATTCCCGTAGAACCCCCGAACCACCCCCTCCCGGAACCCCAGAACTAAGGATACAAGCAAATGAAAAAATACCATGTGAGAAAACATATACAAAACACAAAGAACAATCAGAACCCTCCCACCCCCAACCAAGAACCCGTTACAACACCCCCCACCCTGCACCCCTGCTGACTTAGAAGCCACCCCAAACTGCAGTGTGCCTGTCGACCCTTCATCAAACTCTACACAAAGAACCCCTAAGGAGGAAGGGAGAGACAATCCTACCCCGCCCCACCCCTGGGCCTAACAGTGAAAGCATATAGACCATACTCTGTAGATAATATGACCCAGGATTGAACCTCAGGAACCAAAATGTCACTCCTGTGCCGATGCACCTCCGTCCGCGCCTCCGGGGCCTCCGCTCTCTGTATCCTCCTTGGGCAATGAGTCCAACCAATCGCTAACACTGTCTGGCTGATCAAAAAAGAAAGTACATTCTCTATACTCGATGCGAAGGCGAGCTGGGAACAACATTGCGTACTTAAGTCCCAAATCCCACAATCGACGTTTCACACCCAGGAATCCCAATCGTTGCCGTTGCACCTGAGGAGTGAAGTCGGGGTAGATGGAAATGGAGCTGTTCTCAAATTTCATGTCTACGAGAGGCCTGAAGGATGGCGTCCCGGTCCCATAAGTGGAATAGCCTGGCTAGCAATGATAGGCCTCGGGGGAGCCCCCGGCTTGGTCTGTCCACCCGGGAAGCGGTACGCGCGCTCGACCGCAAAGAACTTACTGAGGCCTGCGGGAGCAAGTTTGGTCACAATTAATTCTTCGACCAAGAGATCGATAGAAGCAGCACCACTGTCCTCCGGCACCCCGACGAGGCGAATGTTGTTCCGTCTGGCCCTGTTATCATACTCCTCCATGCGTCTGGCCAGTAGATCGTGTGATGATCGCAAATTACCGATCTCCGATTGTGCTTCCGCCATGTCGGTAACCAGACTGGTGGCTTTGAGGTCCAAGGCTTTGACGCTCTCATTAGTCTTAGCCAAGTCAGCTCTAATAAGGGTAACATCCACCGCCACTGTGTCAATCTTGGATACAATGGCCTCATACTGTTGTCCAATGTCCGTCTTGATCCCAGCAATGGCGGCCATGAGATCTTGAAGGGACACCTCCGATGTAGCTACTAGATCTGTCCTCGGGTCCTCAAGACTACGGCCGGCAGCATTGGGGGAGCCTTTTGGTTGAGTATAGCGGTCCATTACGTTGGATTGGACCGATCCCCCACGGGTAGTCACCTTCGTCCTGCGTTTCTCCGTCTCGGGTTTAGCCGCCATATTGGAATCAGCACCCCGGAGGGTCTTCCCGTACCTGGTGAAAATGGCAGCGGTCCGCTGGTCTCCAAAGCAGGACTTAGACGAAGAATCGCATCCTGCCGGCCCAGGGCTACAGTCAGAGGGCACAGCTCGCTAGACTACCGAAGCCAGGAATGCGGATCGCTTCCTAGGTAGTCAGCTCGGAGGCAGAGGGAAACCGAAAGCGAAAGTGACAACGTCACCGGTTGAGCAGATGCCAGGCGACCGTTGTTGTTGAGTTACATCTCGGCCATCCAGAGCAGCAGAGACCCCGGTCCCGTCCGGGGCTAGGCCAGAAAACGTGGGAAGACGTAGAGATGGTTCCCAGAGTCCGATCCCAGCCCTGAAAAGTGCAGCAGTATCAGCAAGAGTAGTACTTCAAAAGCCCATCAAAATAATCAGGATATCGAAAGGATAGATCGATGAGGGCGGCGCGGGTCCCGGGAGCTCTCTGCTCACGCGACCATCTTGGATGCCCGCGTAGCTCCTCCCTCAAAAGCTAATATTCTTATGTTTCATTTTTCTCTTGAAGTTTTCCTTCGCTGCTTCCACTGAAGTCCAACCCACGTTTTTCTTTATTATACTGTTCAATTAAAGTTACATTTCTATTTATTTCTGTTTAAATAAAGGTTACTTTTAAATAAATAACTGAGTGTATAGGTCTTCTTTTTCTGACAACACGTGTCTATTATTTATTGTGATAATCATCTGTTTATTGGAGATTTTAAGCACAACATTATTTAATATTAGAGTGCACCTACAAAACATAATCCAACTAACTGTTAGACAAATGAAGCCTGGGTAATTGTACAACTGCAAAAGTGCCAAAAGTGTATCACTTTATAACAGCAGAAGTACTGCCCGTGTGATTACAGAACAATTAAGGCAGTGCCTAAGATCACTGAGGCTTCAGGGACTGCTGAGTCCCACCCTGCATATTTAAATAAAGACCCGGAGTATGGCGATCCCCGGACTTAACTTGGCCTCGAACCCCCAGAACAATTGTAAACAATACCCGGGAAGGCTGAGAGGAGATGAGCTGGCTGGCCCTCCCCCCGCTAGCCGCCACCTACCTTACCTGGACTCGACCCTTGTGCTGTTCGTTCTGCGATTCCCTGTGTCCACAGCACGCACCGATCGGTGTTTCTCGTGAGTGGGATTGGAGGTCGCACTCTGATTGCTCCCGAGCATCCCGCTCAGATATCGGCAGAGGAGCCTTTCTGTGCTGGAAGCAGAGTCATCGGTTTGGTTGGACCCCAGCCAGACCGGAGTAACTGCAGCATCTGGTGTCTTTCAGTGTGCTCCCAAGGTAATGTTTATTTTAAATGCTTGCCGACAGTGACCCTTGGTCAGTTCAGCAGCTGTGATCACTGCCTGTCCTTGTGATGGTGGCACTCCCCTCCGTATGTGTGCTGAACATCCTGCATTTCGCACACTGGTCAGGGCAATCTGCTTCTAGCTCTTTTTGATATGTGCGTTCCAAGGCGGTTGTCTCCTTGCCGCTGACGGAAATTAAGGTGTCTCTTGACATCCCTGATCTCACTCTTGGCACTGCCTGACAAGTAAGTATGGGCGCAAAATCCATTCTGCTCCAGAATTTGCATATTTTCAGTAATTTTGCAATCCGTGCATCTCACGAAATTGCCGAAAAATCAGCCAATCTGCTCGTGGGCGGATTTTTTATTTTTTTGCACATGCCCGAGTTGAAGCTCAAGTTCAGTAACGCATTATAATCTGCCCAAACAACTAGTGAGCACGGTCGAGGCTAGGCAGGTGTGCTTCCTCCCTATATCTACCGTCTACAATTAGATGTAATCCTTGATGGAGGTCTTTGGATCCAAGAGTTTCTCGAGCCCAATCACTTTGTACTTCCTGTGACCAGGAGGCTGCTTCATTCTCATCTGCTGCTCTGATCGGTCTCTGACCCTTTATAAACAAGAGGCATGTGAACTCGAATTGAAGCCCAGCCCATTTGGCCCTGCCCCCCACACACTAGGGTAAGCAACGTCTTTGTGCCCTTTCCTCACTATGATGGACAGCTCACTCGAGGGACCTCGGTGCTTTTCGGCACGGTGGCAAAGTTACAGACACACGTGGTCACTGAAGACAACTCTTCTGGCCCTGTAAGCAGCTGCAGTGTAGGAAAAGCACTATACATTTACCCAACGAGCTAGCACTTACTGAATAGCCAGTATAAACAGAACTCTACCATTTATTTGTGCAAATCCGCAAGTTTACAGATTTTCCCGCAAACTTGTGGATTTTTTTGCCATTTCGCTAGATTTCGCGGACCTCAAATCTGCAAAATTTGCTCATACTTACTGACAAGCTGGCGGCAATTGAATGTATCAGGGAAGCCTTCCTCCCTACAACCTCACACTGTGATCTATATACACAAGAGTCTGGTAGGTTGGGCATGTCTACCACACGATGTCTGGACAACTCATTGAGGCTGCAGTCAGGGCCCCGACTCAGATTTCCCCCGCCTCTACAGCAGATAGGGTCAGTTTTCCACTGCCGAACTTCTCTTGATGACCTGTGAGACGTTGGTCCAGGTGGGACCGATTTCCAGCAGCCTTCGTTCCTCTTGGTCCTGCGCCTGCCTTCCCCAACCAGTCCTGCTCCTGGAGGTTGGCTTTTGCTCCTCAGATTTTTTGGGCGCTCATTTTCTGGTGATCTGGGAGTCTGCCATTTTGTGCAGAGGTTGTTGGGGACTGTGGCTCCAGGCACTCCACCTTGATTGCCTTGACCGGTTCCTCAATCACAACCTATCGCTGGTCCACACCTTTGGCCGACTGCCCGCCCATTGCCCTGGGATTGCCCCCACTTGGACGCTCTCTCCCCTCCAGACTTGATTGTCCACTTATGGGGCTCCCTTGTCTCACCCCCTCCTTATGGTCCTCCAACTTTGCTAAGATAACCCAACGCTGTGATCGAATTTGGCACTGGACTTAATGACTATGTAACTCCACCTGTGCTATTGTCCCTTTCACTCTTTTTGGGCATTCATATTGTACTGTTCCTCCACTGCCGGTCTGCCAGAATTGACATGCTTCCCAGCCCCTATTTTTCAACTCCCCTCACCCTTTCCCCCTTTTCCCCCATTCTCTATTGGGACGTGTTATTGTATGTATGACTAGGCTGCTGTATCTAATGTAACTTTGCAAAACTAGTATCGCTGAGACCTGAGCTACATGGCTGATGCCTGGCAGAGCTGCTAGACAGCTATAGAAGAGATTGGCCTAGGCTCACCCCCTCGACCATCACTTACCTAGCCGGACATTGGGCACAGTTCTTCTCGTTCTCCTTTCCTCCCCCTCACCTGTCTCCTTTCCCCCCCGACCTTTGCCCTCACCTATATTGGCCCTTAGTCACCATCCTGTTTATCTGTGAATTTTCCCTCGTAAATTGAGATCTAGCTATTTTGTCTGACGTCACCTACCCGGTCGGTCTTCAGACAGACTTCCTTTTGTCTCTCCTGTGGTCTCTTCCTGCATCCTCCCTCTAGTTATGTCTCTCCTTCTCTGAATGTATTGAGACTGAACTATTTTGTCTGATGCCCAGTGGAGCTACCTGGTTTAGCTAGAGGGGAGATGGGCCGTGGATTCCCTCCTTGGTCGTCACCTACCCAGTTGATCTTTAGACAGACTTCCTTTCGTCTCTCCTTGTTGGCTCTTCCCTTATCCTCCCTTTGTCACCTACCCTGCCCCCTCCACTACTTTTTTCTCTCCTTTCTCTCCTCTCCTAATTTGTATTGCCTATGTTTTGATGTATTGTTTAATTGTTGATCATTTTCTGTTACATTGTTGATTCTCATGTAAAGCGCTCTGATACCTTTGGGTCTAGCCAGCGTTATATAAAACACTTTAAATAAAAATAAATAAATAAGTGGCCCTCTCCTAGACTATAAAACGTCTCTGTGGCCTTCCACACCCAATTCACATGTGACATTAAGATCCCCAATCCTACAGAGACGCTGCAATACAATATTTGGATTGGCCACGGAACATTACCCACCGGAGGCCTCGTTTAAAAGAATGGGTGAGACCCCGCTTTTTTTCCTCTCCATTTTTACCATCCGCATCCCCTCTATTACAGCGATACAAGTTTTCCTCCTTTTGCTTTGAATAGTCAAACAAGTATTTGCTATCACAGGCAACTTTTACTTTGGTGCCTGCGCTTATTTTCTGTCCCAGTCCGACCCTAAATTCTGCATATAGTGTTGATTCCACTTTATGTCTTTTCAGTACTGAGTTGTATGACGGTAGGTGTAATACCCTGGCTGACTCTTTACCAGCTCTTCTAGCTTTTCAGAGGTGCTGGCTGTAGGAAAGCCGTCATATCCCCCCAGGGGCCTCTTGATGACAGAGGGGAAAGCAAACAGAGAGGATGGAGAGCTGTGTAGGAGCAAAAGGAGTACACAACTCTTCGAATTAACCTCAAGAGAGACTGCAAGCAGCAGGCACTGGTGTTCAAAAACCCATGCACAATTTGCCTGCTCAGTGCTGGTCAGTAGGCAATTCTTTATTGATCCCATTCACACACTGCTGTTTCACGTTTCGTGAAACGTTTCACAGTGTAGGCTTCACTAAATACTTCATCGCTATTTAATTGGGAGACAGGATTGTGGGCATCCCAAAACCCAGAGAAGTAGAGAGGGCCATCTTCACCCCCAACCCTGCCCCACTCCCTTTCTGAAAATGCTTTTATTTTTAAAATCGGTACAAAAGGGGGTGGTGATGGACGGAGCATCTGAATCAATCAAACACTCACACCCAGTCAAAAGATCTGGGTTTAATCCATCTTTAGCCCACTCTGCCACCCCAGTTTAGACATGGCTATATGCAAATCAGTCTGACCCTGTGCCTCATGGGAACAGTCCAGCCCGAACTGCCAAGCCATGTCTTCCCTGGACCGGAAACAAGCTTCTGAGGACCGGTTTCTGGCATTCCAGCCGTCTTCAGCCCGGCTTGCTTGAATCCAGTGACAAAGTGAGCAAGGGACTCACGTCTGAGCATACCCTGCCACACTTATGGCGGCCAAAAGCGGTACAAAAGGGGGTGGTGATGGACGGAGCATCTGAATCAATCAAACACTCACACCCAGTCAAAAGATCTGGTTTTAATTCATCACCGTTCTTTAGCCCACTCTGCCACCCCAGTTCAGACATGGCTATATGCAAATCAGTCTGACCCTGTGCCTCATGGGAACAGTCCAGCCCGAACTGCCAAGTCATGTCTTCCCTGGACCGGAGACAAGCTTCCGATGACCGGTTTCTGACATACCAGCCGTCTTCAGCCCGGCTTGCTTGAATCCAGTGGCAAAGTGAGTAAGGGACTCACGTCTGAGCATACCCTGCCTCACTTATGGCGGCCAAAAGCTGTACAAAAGGGGGTGGTGATGGACAGGGCATCTGAATCAATCAAACACTCACACCCAGTCAAAAGATCTGGGTTTAATTCATCACCGTTCTTTAGCCCACTCTGCCACCCCAGTTCAGACATGGCTATATGCAAATCAGTCTGACCCTGTGCCTCATGTGAACAGTCCAGCCCGAACTGCCAAGCCATGTCTTCCTTGGACCGGAAACAAGCATCCGAGGACCGGTTTCTGGCATTTTTCAAAATACCAAAAAATTAGCTCTACAGTTGGTGCCTGTTAAGAAAACAAAATCATACTTACTGAAATTTGGTTTAAAACAGAGGCCTGCTGCTGCGCTACTTGCTACTTGCTTGTTTAGTCGACTAAGCGCTGCAGCAGCGCAATAAGCTGGGGGAGTGAAATGTGGGGACACTGCTCTGCATTGGTCCCACTTGGGAGGCAACACTTGACGATTCAATGCAGTCAAGGAGGAACAGGTGGCTTAAAATCCATTGCTAAGCACCAGCACAAATTAAGCACTGCAGTTCAATGAGCCGACGACCCTGGCATGACATGCAGCTCCCGTATGGAAAAGCAATCAGGTTTGCATTTTGAAAGAGAGAGCAGGTTTCCCTGCTCTCTCTTTCAAAATCCAAACCACACTTTGCTATGACAGGGCAGGAGCCACGAGGCTCCCACCCTCCCATAGCAAACAGCAGTGTCCCGGGGTGGGCACAGAGAGACACTGCAGGAGCCGGCCCTTTGGGTGTGGCAGACCCCAGGGCCCTCGACAAGGAGTGGGCCGTGTGACCCCTCCATCTATGTACATGGTGGGAGGGGCTTGGGGGGCCTTTGAGCCCCCCCACCCATTTACTGGTGAAGTCCCGGGGAGTGGTGATCCCCGGGCTTGGGGGGCCTTTGAGTCCCCCCACCCATCTATTTTGTAGCCCCAGGGGGTGGGGTTCCCCGGGGCTAGAGGGGGCTGTGAACCCCCACACATATTTCATAAAAGCCCCAGGGTGTGGCGTTACCTGGGGTTGCGGGCCCCTCTGGAACACCCATTACATTAAATATTTTTGCACCCGGGATTTGGCCACCACGGGGGCTAATTATGAAAGAAGCGCGGATTTTGCCATTTAAAAAAAATAATAAAGTTTGCCCTTGTGGGACCCCCTAAGCAGGCCTAGGGGGTATGGGAGTTTCTACCCTGCCCACTTTTTACATTTTGCGAACTTGTTGCACTGATTTCTTGAGCCTCAGTTCTACGAGGCACAAAATGGCTGTCAACACTTCTTGGTTTGGAGTGTTGACAGCCAGTTGATAGCCAATTAGCATGCAGCTCGTGATCGGGAGGGTGCGCACAGGGTGCGTGGATCCACCGCGGCCATAGATATATAAGTGAAATTACGTTTGATTTTCTCAGCAACTACTGAACAGATTTACACCATTTAACAAAAAGGCGCGAGTCTGAACCAAGGACTACCTCTTTGCCAAATTTGGTGTAATTCCGTTCAGCAGTTCAAGCTATAGCTGCGACTAAAGGTTCCTATGGAAAATTGCATGGTGAAAACACATTTTGGGACCCCTCTTTTTTCTCGGCCCGCTTGATGAATCACCCCCAAACTTTTCCAGACAGGAGCGGACCAGAGCGCCCCACAAGTTTTGAAAAATGTTGCGAAGATTCATCAACCCGCGTTTTGGGACCCCCCCTTTTTTCTCGCCCCCCCCTTGACGGAGCGCACCATGAGTTTTGAAAATATTGCAAAGATTCGTCATCTGGCGCAAAAGTTATTGCAAATCGAATGTTGCAGATTTCCTATGGAAAATAGGTGCTGCCTATAACTACCTACTGGCGACCGCCAGTAGGTAATGTAAATATATATATATATATATATATATATATATTAATACCACACCAAACTTCACCATCCAAGAAGGCGCTGACTCCGTGTATCTTAGTTCAAGGGTGTTTATTTCATATCAACTTCTGCTCATATATATATTCATATATTCCGCTCAGTGGGGTTGTCCAAGTAGCGGGTAGCACCCAAACCTGCGTGCGCCTTCCCCAAGGCGTTAGTTGGTATGGGCAGTTGCGTGTTTGTAATAGGCCCGACGCGTTTCGGAAATTTATGTTCCTCATCAGGGGCCAGCAGTAAAGTGCACGACGTCTACCATCTCCCTGTATGAAAACACGCATTGTGCTTATGGGAGATGTAGTCCATATATCCTGGATGGATGCACTTACAAGTTACTGCTCGTTCCAAAGGCTCTAACATGAGCCCCCAAACATCACTCCTGTCCTCATCCATCGCGCAGCTCCACATACGAGACTCCTTGGATAGAGGGTCTCATGGCCCCCGTTTCTTCGGGGTGGTGCTACCCAGCGGCAGGACCGCCGCTAATGTATTCCGCTCAGTGGGGTTGTCCAAGTAGCGGGTGGCACCCGAGCCAGCGTGCGCCTTCCCCAAGGCGTTAGTTGGTATGGGCAGTTGCGTGTTTGTAATAGGCCCAACGCGTTTCGGAAATTTATTTTCCTAATCAGGGGCCACCAGTAAAGTGCACGACGTCTACCATCTCCCTGTATGAAAACACGCATTGTGCTTATGGGAGATGTAGTCCATATATCCTGGATGGATGCACTTACAAGTTACTGCTCGTTCCAAAGTCTCTAACATGAGCCCCCAAACATCACTCCTGTCCTCATCCATCGCGCAGCTCCACATACGAGACTCCTTGGATAGAGGGTCTCGTGGCCCCCGTTTCTTCGGGGTGGTGCTACCCAGCGGCAGGACCACCGCTAATGTATTCCGCTCAGTGGGGGTGTCCAAGTAGCGGGTAGCACCCGAGCCTGCGTGCGCCTTCCCCAAGGCGTTAGTTGGTATGGGCAGTTGCGTGTTTGTAATAGGCCCGACGCGTTTCGGAAATTTATTTTCCTCATCAGAGGCCAGCAGTAAAGTGCACGACGTCTACCATCTCCCTGTATGAAAACACGCATTGTGCTTATGGGAGATGTAGTCCATATATCCTGGATGGATGCACTTACAAGTTACTGCTCATTCCAAAGGCTCTAACATGAGCCCCCAAACATCACTCCTGTCCTCATCCATCGCGCAGCTCCTCATACGAGACTCCATGGATAGAGGGTCTCCTGGCCCACGTTTCTTCGGGGTGGTGCTACCCAGCGGCAGGACCGCCGCTAATGTATTCCGCTCAGTGGGGTTGTCCAAGTAGCGGGTAGCACCCGAGCCTGCGTGCGCCTTCCCCAAGGCGTTAGTTGGTATGGGCAGTTGCGAGTTTGTAATAGGCCCGACGCGTTTCGGAAATTTATTTTCCTCATCAGGGGCCAGCAGTAAAGTGCACGACGTCTACCATCTCCCTGTATGAAAACACGCATTGTGCTTATGGGAGATGTAGTCCATATATCCTGGATGGATGCACTTACAAGTTACTGCTCGTTCCAAAGGCTCTAACATGAGCCCCCAAACATCACTCCTGTCCTCATCCATCGCGCAGCTCCACATACGAGACTCCTTGGATAGAGGGTCTCGTGGCCCCCGTTTCTTCGGGGTGGCGCTACCCAGCGGCAGGACCGCCGCTAATGTATTCCGCTCAGTGGGGTTGTCCAAGTAGCGGGTAGCACCCAAGCCTGTGTGCGCCTTCCCCAAGGCGTTAGTTGGTATGGGCAGTTGCGTGTTTGTAATAGGCCCGACGCGTTTCGGAAATTTATTTTCCTCATCAGGGGCCAGCAGTAAAGTGCACAACGTCTACCATCTCCCTGTATGAAAACACGCATTGTGCTTATGGGAGATGTAGTCCATATATCCTGGATGGATGCACTTACAAGTTACTGCTCGTTCCAAAGGCTCTAACATGAGCCCCCAAACATCACTCCTGTCCTCATCCATCGCGCAGCTCCACATACGAGACTCCTTGGATAGAGGGTCTCGTGGCCCTCGTTTCTTCAGGGTGGTGCTACCCAGCGGCAGGACCGCCGCTAATGTATTCCGCTCAGTGGGGTTGTCCAAGTAGCGGGTAGTACCCGAGTCTGCGTGCGGCTTCCCCAAGGCGTAAGTTGGTAAGGGCAGTTGCTTGTTTGTAATAGGCCCGACACGTTTCGGAAATTTATTTTCCTCATCAGGGGCCAGCAGTAAAGTGCACGACGTCTACTGTATGAAAAAACGCATTGTGCTTATGGGAGATGTAGTCCATATATCCTGGATGGATGCACTTACAAGTTACTGCTCGTTCCAAAGGCTCTAACATGAGCCCCCAAACATCACTCCTGTCCTCATCCATCGCGCAGCTCCACATACGAGACTCCTTGGATAGAGGGTCTCGTGACCCCCGTTTCTTCGGGGTGGTGCTACCCAGCGGCAGGACCGCCGCTAATGTATTCCGCTCAGTGGGGTTGTCCAAGTAGCGGGTAGCACCCGAGCCTGCGTGCGCCTTCCCCAAGGCGTTAGTTGGTATGGGCAGTTGCGTGTTTGTAATAGTCCTGACGGGTTTCGGAAATTTATTTTCCTCCTCAGGGGCCAGCAGTAAAGTGCATGACGTCTACCATCTCCCTGTATGAAAACACGCATTGTGCTTATGGGAGATGTAGTCCATATATCCTGGATGGATGCACTTACAAGTTACTGCTCGTTCCAAAGGCTCTAACATGAGCCCCCAAACATCACTCCTGTCCTCATCCATCGCGCAGCTCCACATACGAGACTCCTTTGATAGAGGGTCTCGTGGCCCCCGTTTCTTCGGGGTGGTGCTACCCAGCGGCAGGACCGCCGCTAATGTATTCCGCTCAGTGGGGTTGTCCAAGTAGCGGGTAGCACCCGAGCCTGCGTGCACCTTCCCCAAGGCTTTAGTTGGTATGGGCAGTTGCATGTTTGTAATAGGCCCGACGCGTTTCGGAAATTTATTTTCCTCATCCGGGGCCAGCAGTAACGGAAAGGGGCAACCACTCAGTCCCCCCGAACGTATGGTTGGGTACCCCGATCCCCCCGGGAAACCATTTTGGGCGGGGGCGTGGCTCGGCTGGTATGCCCAAAGTGGCGTAGCCAGGGCGCGCCCTTTCCCGCCCAGGAGGGGTTGTCCTAGACACCCGCACGGAAGACCACACCCAGTAGGCGTACCGGAGGAGGGTCCCCGCCCTCCCGCAGACGGATAAAAGAGCGGGAATCCGAAGAAGCGTCCTCTTGTTCCTGTGCTCTGAAGGCTGCACCAACTCGTTGCTCGTGAGTCCTCGACGGAACAAGCGGCAATTTTGAGAACTTGTAATCTTGTTGTTTCTCTTTCAGTTATTTGGAGTACGAAGGACCTGGGACCTCGTTGATCGACTAGAGCGGAGTAAACAAAGCTATGGCCGGCAAAAAAGCAGGAAAGAGCTCCGAGTTGGAGAAGGTACTGCGCACCTTGTCGAATCGGATGGCGATCATGGACCGAAAATTCAGTAAAGTGGACTCGATCGGTCGAGGTTTGGCCGAAGTTAAAAAACAGTTAGCAGCTCAGAACAGCTCAGACCGTCCTAAGAAGGTAATGGGCCCGGCCTTGCCGGGAATCGTCCCTGAGGGTAGGGGGAAGCGTATTAAGAGGAGGGCGGTCTCCGGGGAGGATCCGGTTCCTGAGGTGCCCCCCAGTCGCCCCCATCACACCAGCAGACACCCCGGTACCAAACCCAGATATAGGTTTACCAATCCCGGTTGTAATTACCCCTGTTAATGATGAGGAGATGCCCCCGGAACTGGCCATCCAGTTAGCGGCCGTGTTACCTTGGCTCAAGAAGAAAGCGGGGGGGCAGGGGCCGCGGGGGACCCGGCCGAGGAGGCTAGACTAATAATCGAGCAGTTACGGCAGTCGAGAGAAGCCGGGATGGCGAGTGTTCCTCTTGTTCCCCCACAGGTGGCGCCAGGAGTACCTGCGGTTAGCCAGGAAAAAGCGGCAGACACGACGGTAGAACCCGGTAAGCACACATTGCCAATGGCAGGGGAAGGTTCGTTACCTTCAAGGCGCGAAAGGGTGGCCCAGCACATCCCTGCGGCCACAAAGGAATTGATATGGGGGGAAAAATATGTGAATATGTTTTCATTGTTGACTGACCATCGCGGGATGGAATATGCAAAATCCCAGAAAGATTTATGGCACCCCAGTGTATGGCGGGCCAAGATGGCGGAATTTAGGGTCGATGAGACCGTAGCGAATTGGGTGAAGGCCTTTTCGATATTTACGGCAGTCATGGGTGAACGAAGGCCGTAAGTGCTGACCGAGTTGTCCTGTTACCAGAATAGGATTATGGATTTTTATACTATGTATGAGGGGGACGAGTGGAAAGGATATGACATGAAATTCCGAAAAGCAAAAGAGTTTGATACATCTTTGACCTGGGACTGCCTCGACTCGGTGTCATGGCACAAGCAGCTCTTGCCTGGTGCAGCGGGTACGTCCTCGCCGGGTGGGAGCGGGTCGGGGTCAGTTCGCCAGAAGCCTGCGGTGCCCTTACGAGCAGGCGCCGGTGGGGAATTTCAGCCCAAGACCGGTGGAAATGGCGGCAAGCGGGGGGTTTGTTGGGGATTCAATAGAGGCAACTGTAGCAGGCCCCAGGGAACATGTAGGTTCAGGCATGCGTGTGCGGGCTGTGGGAACTCCTCACACCCGGAGAGTATCTGTAGATCTAAGAACAGCGGAACGGGAGGAAGAATGAGGTGATGCTTGGGAACAGATTGCCTACACCTGTCGATATCATGGCTCTGACCCCTTGGTTGAACAAATACCCTGATCATGTATCCGCCGGGGTGTTGAGGAATGGATTCCTATATGGCTTCAACATCCCGGCGGGGGATTTTCGGGGGGACTCCTTTTGTAAAAATCAGTTATCTGTCCAACAGAACCCAAGCATAGCAGCAAAGAAAATTTCCAAAGAAGTCAGCTTGGGGCGGGTGGCGGGGCCTTTTCATTGCCCGCCGGTGGCGGATTTCGTGTGTTCCCCGCTAGGGGTGGTTCCAAAGAAAGACCCAGGGGAGTTTAGACTGATCCATAACTTGTCTGCCCCAAGAGGTTCCTCGGTGAACGAAGCCATTGACCCGGATATTTGTTCGGTGCGGTACGCATCGTTCGACGATGCCGTTGCCATATTAAATCACCTAGGCCCCGGAGCGCTGATGGCGAAATGGGACATCGAATTGGCATTCAGGTTGCTCCCGGTACACCCGCGAGACCAGCGCTTGCTAGGTTTTGCGTTTCAAGGGAGTTATTACATGGATAAATGCATGCCTATGGGTTGCTCCATTTCTTGTGCATATTTTGAAATGTTCAGCTGTTTTTTAGAGTGGGCATTCACCGAGGCCACGGGGCATAGGCACGTTATGCACTATCTAGATGACTTCCTGTTCTTGGGAGCGGCCGGCAATGCGAAATGTGCGCAGGCGCTGCAGGACTTCTGCATCCTCATGCGGGAGTTCGGAGTCCCATTGGCACCAGGTAAGACGGTTGGATCATCTACTTCACTGGAGTTTCTGGGAATTGAGCTCGATTCTGTGGAAGGATGTTTCCATTTACCGAGGGAAAAGGTGGCCAAGTTTAGGGCTTTCTTGACGCAATGCCTGGGCAAGGAGAAAGTGACCCTGCACCAGTTACAACAAACAGTGGGTCAGCTTAACTTTGCCTTAAGGGTGATGCCAATGGCCCGCCCCTTCTCACGCTCCATTGCACAAGCTATGGTTGGCCTCAGGGAGGGACACCACCGTACGAGACTGTCGGCAGAGGTTCGCCAGGACATGCGCATTTGGTTGGCATTTCTGGCAGACTTCAACGGTCGAGTTGTGTGGAACAAACCACCAGCATCTTCGGATGAACTAGGTTTGTGGACCGACTCAGCTGGGAGCGTGGGATTTGGCGCCATCTTTGGTAACCGATGGTCGGCACAAGTATGGCCGACGTGGTGGCACTCCAGCGGTCTGACAGGTAACATTGGGTTCTTGGAGCTATTTCCCATTTGGATTGCTCTGATGGCCTGGCCAGACGACTTCAGGGACCGCTCTGTGGTGTTTTGGTCGGATAATATGACTGTGGTTGAGTGCATTAATCAGCAGGCAGCCCGCTGCAAGTGGATATTGAGACTGTTGAAAGAAATTGTTTTACGTTGCATGAAATTGAATGTACAGTTCAGTGCAAAACCTGTGCCAGGCGCACTGAATTTTGCAGCTGATGCACTCTCTCATTCACAAATGCAGGCTTTCAGGGGCCATCTACCCACAGCGGACCTAGTGGCGGCACCATTCCCCGAAGTGCTATGGCTAATCGGTGCCCCGGATTACAAGACCTCGTGGCAGCCAGCTTAGCTCCCAGGACAAGGAAGGCTTACGAAGGAGCGTTTCGTTCCTACTGCACATTTTTGGGTCCGACAGGGAGACTGAGCAGGGGGCAGGAGGAATCCTTCCTGGGGTTCCTGGTAGCGCTGCACAGAGAAGGCCGATCAGCGGCAACGGCCAATAGACATATGGCGGCCATTTCGTTCATGGCACAGCTGCACGGCATAAGTGACCCGACGGGTTCCTTTTTGGTTAGGAAGGCACTCCGCGGCTGGCAACGCCTCGAGGGTCGCAAACAGGATACGAGGCGCCCGATTGGCTTAGACAGATTGTCTCTGCTTTTAGCAAAGCTGGATGAGACGTGCTGCTCCCCTTTCAAAGCAGTTCTGTTCCGGGCAGCTTTCGCCATGGCATTCCATGGGGCTATGCGGGTAAGCGAGCTCGTAGCAAGGAACAAGAAGGATATGGAGGGAGGCTTTTGCAGGGATCACTTACAAATAAGGGGTGATTCGATGGTAATCTCGATAGCCAGGTCCAAGACAGACCAGGGAGCTATGGGAGATAGTGTTGTCGTGCAGCGCGCACGAGGGTCTCCCACTTGTCCGATAAAGTGTTTAGAGGAATACTTGGCACTGAGGACTGCTAGATGGGGGGGAGCCTGCTTAGGTACAATGATGGCACCCCACTGACGAGATTTCAGTTTCAGAGGGTGCTAGCACTGTCAATCGCTGCCGCAGGCATGGACCCGTGTGATTTTGGGACCCACTCATTTAGGATAGGGGCTGTTACTGAGGCTACGGCCCGGGGTCAGAGTGCGGAGGAAGTAAAACAGCTGGGCCGTTGGTCCTCGAATTGCTTCAAAAGGTATGTGCGATTGCACATGTTGTGAAGGTCAATTGACATGCACTCACGCTTCTTGTCTTTTGTTTGAATTACAGTTTCGCGAGCCTGTCACGCGGGGCGGAATTGGAAGTCGACCCAACATCAGGAGACCAGAGGTCGAGGATCACCGACTGGCGAGAGAGTGGTATGGGTCGTGGGCCACTCATATGTGAGGCGCGCCGGGGACGTATTCAAGGCAGGTGATGCGACTCGTGCATCTGGGGAATACGGGTACAGAGTGACCTTCCATGGGAAGGGCGGGCTCTGTTTTGACCAATTTCAATCGTTTTTTGAGGGTCTTTTGGGGCGGCAAAGGTCACCGCCATCTATAGTCATAGTACACCTGGGGGGCAATGACTTAGTGAAGCTGGGAAGACGAGTGTTATTAGAACACATCCTGTCGGCAGTTAGCTGGTTGGCTAAGAAACTCCCGGGGTGCACGATTGCCTGGTCCCACATGATCTCCAGGAAGATTTGGCGGGGGGGGTCTTTCAGTGTCAGCGTTGAATCACTCAGTGAAAAGGGTCAACAATAAAATTGGGAAATTGCTTCGCTCCGCGCAGTTGCATAGCATTCCTCACGGGTGTATTCGGGGTGATCACATGTATCTGAATGATGGGGTTCACTTGTCCAGGGAGGGGAATGATTTACTCATAGGAGATTTCATAGCATGGCTAAGGGGTGTGAGGAAGCATGACCTTTAGGAGGAGTGGGGGGGCCGGATAGTCGGTCAACTATCCGGCCTGTGGCGGTAAGGTCATGATCGGTGAGCAGTAATTTCAAGGTCCCTAGAGGGGGGCGCCACCCAGAATGGATGGGAGCGCCCGGGGGGAGGCGGCCATTGGCCCCTTCCACGGGGAGGCGGCACCCACTAAGGATGGGTCACCTAGGGGGAGGCGGCTAGATGCCCCTCCTACAAATTTCCCGGGGGCTGGATATCCGCGACGGCGGAAGAAAGTGTGGGGATGGGGGGGAGTCCACGCTGTCCTTCCTACAGATACCTCACACAGGAACTCGGACGACCTTTAAGATGGCGTCGAGTGAAAGGGGGCCCCACGACAAGGGAAGTTACAGTTGGCAATTAGGGTAAAGTCCTCTGCGCATGCGCCACTCACACCGTGAGGGCGGGATTTTGGTAGTAGGGATCTGACACCGGTTAAGACCTTGCCGTTGGCCCTTAATGCTAGGATGTACAATTTTAATTTAGAATGTATGTATTTTCAGGATGCTAGACTCGGCTAGGAAACCTTTGTATTAGAGATCTGTTAAGGTTAGCCAAAGAACATGTCTTCATCAAAATTTAATAAAAGTAAAATTGTACATAATTCATGAAACTTTTATTTAATGTTTTAAATTTTGTTTCATATTTTAATAAATACGGCCGGGGGGGTAACTCCCCCCCGCCTTCCAAAAGTTCAAACCTGTGTCTGTCTTCTCCCATTGGGAAGTGGTGTTGGGAGGGGGTGGTGGGCATCCCGGGCATATGGAAAGGGGCGGCCACTCGGTCCCCCCGAACGTATGGTTGGGTGCCCCGATCCCCCTGGGAAACCATTTTGGGCGGGGGCGTGGCTCGGCTGGTATGCCCAAAGTGGCGTAGCCGGGGCGCGCCCTTTCCCGCCCTCGAGGGGTTGTCCTAGACACCCGCACGGAAGACCACACCCAGTAGGCGTACCGGAGGAGGGTCCCCTCCCTCCCGCAGACGGATAAAAGAGCGGGAATCCGAAGAAGCGTCCTCTTGTTCCTGTGCTCTGAAGGCTGCACCAACTCGTTGCTCGTGAGCCCTCGACGGAACAAGCAGCAATTTTGACCCACCCACCAGCCCCTATGGCAATGTTTGTTTAAATAAAGTTTGATTAGAAAGAAGTGTATAGGCCTTTTTTCCTTTGTAGAGAAGTAAGGGAATGTTTCATATAATGATGTTGCTTCTGCTTTTAGGACAATTTTTTCCTTTATAGAAAGGTTAAGTTGATGACTCATCAAGGCTATGTCAGAATTTTCTTCCCTTAGTAGATAAAACAACTGTCGTATTTATTTTGGTCGGGCGGTAAGGTCATGATCGGTGAGCAGTAATTTCAAGGCCCCTAGAGGGGGGTGCCACCCAGAATGGATGGGAGCGCCTGGGGGGAGGCGGCCATTGGCCCCTTCCACGGGGAGGTGGCACCCACTAAGGATGGGTCGCCTAGGGGGAGGCGGCTAGATGCCCCTCCTACGAATTTCCCGGGGGCCGGATATCCGCGACGGCGGAAGAAAGTGTGGGGATGGGGGGAGTCCACGCTGTCCTTCCTACAGATACCTCACACGGGAACTCGGACGACCTTTAAGATGGCGTCGAGTGAAAGGGGGCCCCCACGACAAGGGAAGTTGCAGTTGGCAATAAGGGTAAAGTCCTCTGCGCATGCGCCACTCACACCGTGAGGGCGGGATTTTGGTAGTAGGGATCTGACACCGGTTAAGACCTTGCCGTTGGCCCTTAATGCTAGGATGTACAATTTTAATTTAGAATGTATGCATTTTCAGGATGCTAGACTCGGCTAGGAAACCTTTGTATTAGAGATCTGTTAAGGTTAGCCAAAGAACATGTCTTCATCAAAATGTAATAAAAGTAAAATTGTACATAATTCATGAAACTTTTATTTAATGTTTTAAATTTTGTTTCATATTTTAATAAATACGGCCGGGGGGGTAACTCCCCCCGCCTTCCAAAAGTTCAAACCTGTGTCTGTCTTCTCCCATTGGGAAGTGGTGTTGGGAGGGGGTGGCGGGCATCCTGGCCATAAGTGCACGACGTCTACCATCTCCCTGTATGAAAACACGCATTGTGCTTATGGGAGATGTAGTCCATATATCCTGGATGGATGCACTTACAAGTTACTGCTCGTTCCAAAGGCTCTAACATGATCCCCCAAACATCACTCCTGTCCTCATCCATCGCGCAGCTCCACATACGAGACTCCTTGGATAGAGGGTCTCGTGGCCCCCGTTTCTTCGGGGTGGTGCTACCCAGCGGCAGGACCGCCGCTAATGTATTCTGCTCAGTGGGGTTGTCCAAGTAGCGGGTAGCACCCGAGCCTGCGTGCGCCTTCCCCAAGGCGTTAGTTGGTATGGGCATAAGCACAATGCGTGTTTTCATACAGGGAGATGGTAGACATCGTGCACTTTACTGCTGGCCCCTGATGAGGAAAATAAATTTCCGAAACGCGTCGGGCCTATTACAAACACGCAACTGCCCATACCAACTAACGCCTTGGGGAAGGCGCACGCAGGCTCGGGTGCTACCCGCTACTTGGACAACCCCACTCAGCGGAATATATATATATATATATATATATATATATATATATATATATATATATATATATATATATATATATATATATATATATATATATATATATATATATATATATATATATATATATATATATATATATATTCACAGAAAAAACCATAGGTTATAGTGGATATATAGTTAGGAATTTGCATTTACAAAACCTTGAAAATTCAATGAAAAAACCATTGGTTTTAGGCCATATATAGTTAGGGATTTGCATTTACAAAACCTTATTTTACTCGCATAAAACCATTGAAATTCCATATATAGTTATAAGCGCTAACTATATATCGCGCACCCGCAATCCACTGCTGATGATGTCACATATTACATCATTCATGACATGGTTAGTGACATCACTGATGACATCACTGATGACATCTCAAATGACATCACTGATGACATCACTGATGACAACATCCAGTGACTGTATGTTTCTGTAAAGTTAAAATATCTCTTACATATTGAAGAATGAGTGGATATATAAGTGTCTGGATGAAGGATTTAGTAGGTGCATGACTGACTGTATGAGTGAGTGATTAAATGTGTCTCACTGAGTGCATGGGTTAGTGACTAAACTGTCTTAATTTGTGCATCATTATGTCTGTTGTTCTGTAAACTGTTGCATGTGTTGATAAGTAGCTATATGAGTAACTATATGGGTTATTGATTGGTTGCCCAAGTATTTGTATGGGATACTGAGTGTGTGTGTGGGTGGCTGGGAGGTGTGTGACTCTGTGCATAGATGTGTGAGCAGTTGATTCACTAGATGTATGGTTTCAAAAGTGCATGTGGAAACAGCTGTATGGGCGGTTGACTGTGTGCATGAGTGTATTGGTGAGTGAATGGATATCTCAGTGCTACATGTCAAAGTAAGTACATATGTAAAACACAGTACATGTGAGAGTTGACATATATAAATAACTGTGCATAAGAGCCAGTGAATGTGTGAGTGGCTGTATGGATCATTGTGAACTTGTATCAGGGATTGTATAATAGAGTAAATATGTGTTAGTATATGTTTGAATAAGTAAAGTTTGTATAACTGTATAGTTGAGGAAATGGAGGTGTGATTGATTCTTTGCATGACTGACTAGGTGTGTGAGTAACTCCATGGATGAGTGACAGTCTGTGAGTGTCTGTTTACACTGATTGTATCTAAGGTTATATTAGAGTCTGAAGAGGTTCATCGTATTATCACATGAATGATATCATCAGTGATGTTATCAGTCATGTCAAATGAGATGTTTTCAGTGATGTCATCAGTGATGTCATTTGAGATGTCATCAGTGATGTCATCAGTGATGTCACTAACCATGTCATGAATGATGTAATATGTGACATCATCAGCAGTGGATTGCGGGTGCGCGATATATAGTTAGCGCTTATAACTATATATGGAATTTCAATGGTTTTATGCGAGTAAAATAAGGTTTTGTAAATGCAAATCCCTAACTATATATGGCCTAAAACCAATGGTTTTTTCATTGAATTTTCAAGGTTTTGTAAATGCAAATTCCTAACTATATATCCACTATAACCTATGGTTTTTTCTGTGAATTTCATTGGTTTTTTAATAGCAAATATGAAAAGCTTTAAAATGTCAAGTACGTGATAGATAAAAACATTTTCGTATTTATGCACGCTGATGTGCTTTGAACGCTGCACCCCCCCTCCCCTCTTTTGTCTTAGTAGTACTCTCTCTTTGCAGATACTGAAGGGTAGTTAACGCAGGCCTTTACCCCCGTTGTAATCCGTCGTGCCTGCTTGTCTCTCCATTTGATTGATTGTTGTCCAAGCATTTACTGTTTTAGAATTGGTTCTCTTTGGATCATTCTCTATTTACAAACAAGCACAAAGTCGCAATACTCTGTTTAGTCTTTGCAGATAGTGAAAAATCGTGTAAAAAAATAAAAGTAATCGAGCAAAATCAGTAGGCCACTAATTGGATCTCTTTTTGACCTCTCTAAAATAGAAATATTAGGAACAACCCTTCATGAGAAATACGAAAATAGTGAGATGAACTGAGCTCCACACCATGAGGGCTGCAAGACAGCTCGGCTCCATCACCCATCCCGCACAAAATAACGACAAACCCTATGCAAATATTAAAAATATAGACAACACACCAGCAAAGAAACAGGGTAAAACATTTTATTAAAAAACTATTTACGTAACGTTGGTTTATAAGATGATGTCAGTAGTGGACCGATGTGTGAATAGGTCGAAAGCAGCACAAGGCTCCAAGATCCGGATGGCAACCTCCTGGATGTTGGGTGCCATAGTTCAGAGTTCTGAGTTTGAGCCTTTTTCAATGCCTGTGCTTTGTTGAATCAAAATGGCGGCTTGACACAAAGCTGACTCAAGCGTTGCTACTGATACTATGCAGACCAAAACTGGTTTTCAGTTTGTACATTTTTCTAGATTTTTCCATCCAAGTTGGGTTGACTTTGTAGAACGATGGCTTCAAATTTTCAACATACGGTGTGGTGGCGCTGACTGGGAGGGGGCGCTTCGCTCCTGCCCCCTCCCCAAGTAAGATTTTCATACGTGAAAGTACGTTAATGGTTTTGGTCCCTGAGTTGCTTCGATGTCACTGCCATTCTCAAATGGCATAAGTTCTGGATGTTGGGTGCCATAGTTAAGAGTTCTGAGCAGTGCTTGTAACACTGTCTGAAGCTTATTTCCACCTACTGCAGCTTCACTATTCTCAAAGTAAGTGAGTGTCGTTTGTGGACCTGACTGCATTAGAAAACAATGTGATATGTTACCTTCCTAAACAGCTTGACGGAGGCCCCTTAGGGGCGGTGTGATGGCCATGGACTCGGAGAAGACGCTTGGCTCCGACACCCTCCCCAAGTCTTATAGCACTGGTGTAGCCTGAGATCGCCCCCGACATAGGCGGCCGGCTCCCGGGGTCCGGCAGAACTTTTTGCCTTTTGATGACTCTTCAATTCTGAACCTTGTCCCACAATCCGTTTGACCTGAAGACACGCTGTAGTGGGGCGCCCCTTTACCGTTTCAGTTGCCATTCCGCCCGCTTTTGCTACACTGTGCCTCTTCCGCCATTCAGCTGTTTACCGCCCGCTCTTGCGACTACAGCGTCTCGCTCATCATGTAGTTGAGTTGCTCCCGCTCTTGCGGTGCAGCGATAGGCGGCTGCCACAGGACTCTCAAAATGGCGGCCGGCTCTTCGGTTTTGGGCCTAGTCCACTAAAATGGCCCTGGGACACCTTTGAACTCGGACGCTTCCCTGATAGGGCTTGGGTCCCATTCTCGAAAAGCGTCCCCTCAGCCGTGAAGATTCTACAAAAGTCTTGGGCGCCTCCGACTCCCGCAGGCTTCTGGTGGGGAGCGGCTGCCATGATTGCTCGTGGAATGGCCACGACGGAGCTACGAGATGGTAGTGGTCTCATGCTGACGCCAGCTTTAGTCTGAAACATCCAGAAACACTGTAGACTACCAATTCGATTAGTTCCGGTAGCGCCCCAACATGACCCGGAAGAGAAGAACTTGCCCTCCCCTCTTTGACTGATGGTTCTTGTTGCCTGTCCCCTCTGTTGTCATTTAACAGAACTTTTTGGACTGCTGAAAGGGGTTGTGTTCCAAACGCTGGTTGGTGGAGACATTTTGACTATATTCTTGACCTACGTTGTCGCGTAATGCGTTATATGACACGCCGCGTTGGCGCACCCGGAAGTGATCCGAGGCGCGGCTTCGATCACTTTATGTTGCAGACATGAAAAACACAACTGCCCTTGACCATTTATCTTTACTGCGTTCCTACATATTATACCTTTTATCCGTCATGTAATTGGACTGCTTTATTTCACTTGCCTTTTACTGATTCGAAAACAGTGACTAAAAGTAAAAACTTTACCAATGTAAATACTACTACCGTGTTTTGTTTTAAAAACCTTTATTGTGAAAATGTCAGTATACAAATACGGGCCTATAACCACGTGGGCCGGCCACGGAGCAAACTGAAATCGTATATGATGAGGAGACATTTACACTGTAGAAGAACGTAACGAGCGGGCCATTAGGTTGCAAGAACAAAGGTGTCTAACAGTTGCGGAATCGGTGGACGTACATTTTGTAATTAAAATACGACAGGGCCACTTACAATAACATTTTCTAGATATACATTTGCGGGCAAGGAGTTACGAGTCCCATTTATACCGGCGCCATTTTGGGCGAGGCCGGGCAGGTCCAAGATATAGTCAAAATGTCTCCACCAACCATCGGCCAGACCAGAACCCCTTTCAGCCCTTTATGCTACAAGATGGTGTCTTCCATTCAGAAAATATTGTTGGCAGCATTTTGAAAGGAAACAGAAACAGCTGTTCTCCTAGTGAGTTTCACATTGTTACATTTAGGAAGAATGTTGAAGAGTAGTATGTGGAAAATCTGAAGCCATTTTTCTACAAACTCTCAATCAGACTTGGATGGAAAAAAAAAACATGAAGAATGTACAAACTGAAAACCAATTTTTGTCTGTATAGCATCAACAGTAACGCTTGAGTCAGCTTTGTGTCAAGCCGCCATTTTCATTCAATCAATAGCGTCCCCCTACACACATTCAGGGACCTGGTCGTGTCTTCAGATGAAACGGATTGTAGGAAAAGAAGCAGAAAGGAAAAGGAAAAAAGTTCTGTCGGACCTCGGGAGCCGGCCGCCTATGTCATGTGCGACCTTTGGCCACACCAGGGCAATAGTGAAGCTGCAGCAGGTGCAAATAAGCTTCAGACAGTCTTGCAAGCACTGCTCAGAACTCTCAACTGAGGCACTCAACATCCAGGACTTGCCATTCGGATCTTGGCGCCTTGTGCTGGTTCCGACCTATTCACTACTGACGCCGCCTCACGTGCCAACGGATTTTCTACGCTTTTTGTAGCCCTATGCCGCATAACAGGTCATGTGACTTGTTTATAAAACTTTTCATTGGTTCATTTTACTTTTGGTTTCCTAAAGATGGAAGTCTTGGTCATATGACCTAAAAATAACACTTTTCATTGGTTTAGAACATTTTTTTTTCCCAAACGATGAAAGCCCCACCTTGTTTCTGGATCATTCAGACTGAAGCTGGCGTCAGCATGAGAGCACCACCATCTCGTGGCTCCGTCGTGGTCATTCCGCGAGCAATCATGGCAGCCGCTCCCCACCGGAAGCCTGCGGGAGTCGGGGGCCCCCAAGACTGTTGTAGAATCTTCACGGCTGAGGGGACGCTTTTCGAGAATGGAGCCCAAGCCCTAACAGGCAAGCGTCCGAGTTCCAAGGTGTCCCAGGGCCATTTCAGTGGACCAGGCCCAAAACCGAGGAGCCGTCCGCCATTTTAAGAGCCATGTGGCAGCCGCCTATCGCTGCACTGCAAGAGTGGGAGCAACTCAACAACATGGTGAGCGAGACGCTGTAGCCGCAAGAGCGGGCGCAACTCAGCTAGATGGCCGCCACCTGGGGAGGCCCGTTCACGCCGCCTCCCCCACGCCCCCCCCCCCCCGGGCCGCCGCACGCCAATTTTCGGAGCAGCATTGTAGGATACCAAAACCAGTCCGGCAGTTTACTGGACATCACCTGGGTGCCTGTCGTACATGTTGTGTCAGCCATGGGACACTGGACACAGTCCCATCAACATCTCAACGCGTTCTGCTGCCTTGGGACTATTCGCACAACAGACCGCTACTGACGAGGCCTCCCCCCGCACCACCCGGGACGCCCCACGCTGTTTTTCTGTGCTGCATTGTAGGATCCCAAAACCAGTGCGGCACCCAGGCGACATCACCTGGGTGCCGTCCAGAACTCTGCACGTTGTGCTGCCTTGGGACTATTCGCACAAAAGACAGCTTCTAACCATTGTTGCTTTTTGAGTTGAAAAATGTTTAAATGTTTTTAGTTTTTGTTCCGTTCATTATAGTTAAAAGTTAATAAAGTTTTATAATCTTACTTTGTTGGAGTGTTATCTATTTTTTTTAAAACGGGTGAATAGGGCCTTGAATCGGGTTATTGTCATGTGTGGGCTTTGGAAGTGTGCTGCTGCAGGATCGGACATTTCAAACTCAAATGCACGTTCTTTTTCTTACCTTTCCGAAGCATGGAGCGCAATAGCAGGCAGAGAAAGGGTGATGCACGTGTTGAACACTACCTGACCTGGCAAGTTGCTGGCAGTGCCCCCCCGCCCGCTCCTGAAAGAGGGCACACACACACCGCCGCCCCGAGTACTTCACAAATCTTTAAAAGACCATGCGCTTGTTCATGAGGCTTAAATGGTTTATCACCTCTTCTAGAACCCCTGCATCGACCCTCTGACGTTTCCTGGAAAAATTACCATGTAACACAATACCAAGCCCTGTCAGCTGAAACCCCCAAGGAATCGTGGGGCATATTATCAAGGGGGTTTATCTCCGCTTTTTTGGCTTTAAAAGCCATGAAAGCGGAGATAAAATTATCTCCCTATTACCAAGCTGTCGCTAACACCAGTTAGTGACAGCTAAAAGGAGATAGCGACCATCTTGGGCCCCGCTTTGCATGTCAGTGATACTTATCACTAATGACATGCAAAGTGGCGTGCCAAGATGTTAGCGACTGGAAACAGTCCCTAACATCGCTATCTCCTATTACCAACTTTTGGAGATATTCGCGCTAAGCGCGAATATCTCCAAAATCTAACACCTGCCCTGAGCAGTTCTTAGCCATGTTATCCAATGGGAGGTGGATAACATGGCTAAGAGCATTTGCTCGATAATACATGAATATCGCTGACTTTTCTGCGATAATAGCAAGGTTTATCTGCGATAAAAATCGCCGATGTGCGGCGAAAATTTTTGTCTCTAAACAAGTTAGAGACAAAAATTATCGCTAGTTGTTCGTAATATGCCCCCGGGTTTTTGCTTGCAGAAATCGGGAGGCGGGAGACTAGCACTGAAATCAGTAGTCACACGCCTGAATCGGGAGGGTTGGCATGTCTGAATTCTCTACAGCTGGGGCCATAAACTACATCCGCAGGGGTAGGTGATAGCCTGGGACCAGCCTGGCATCTAAAATGGCTGCCGTGCACGACAAAATTGTGGCATTGGAAAAAAGGCAAGATGGCGCAGCCGCTGGAAGAGATGTATCAACATATATCAGCCTCCTCAGCCACCCTCAGGAAACATAGGGGATTAGGATACGTCTCCCGCACCCCCTTATACCTAGTAATTTAATTAACGAAGCACAAAATGGCGAATTCCCGTTTCGCTACCAGTTTGCGGCCCGTGAAGCGCTTCTACCGTGAAAAATCATTTTTTTTTTTATTTTCCCCACGGGACCCTTTAATAACCCCAACAACATTCCTAGGGGGTCAAGAGGGTGATACCTTGCCCCCTTTCATTAAATTCCCCCTTCGTTTTTCACCTCTTCTTCTCTCTCGATCCTACCGAGAGACAAGATGGCGGCCGCTCCGGACTGTCACGCAGCAAAAAAAAAAAAGCTCACGCACAGCCGCTGGAAGAGATGTATCAACATATATCAGCCTCCTCAGCCACCCTCAGGAAACATAGGGGATTAGGATACGTCTCCCGCACCCCCTTATACCTAGTAATTTAATTAACGAAGCACAAAATGGCGAATTCCCGTTTCGCTACCAGTTTGCGGCCCAGTTCGCGGCCCGTGAAGCGCTTCTACCGTGAAAAATCATTTTTTTTTTCTTTTCCCCACGGGACCCTTTAATAACCCCAACAACATTCCTAGGGGGTCAAGAGGGGGATACCTTGCCCCCTTTCATTAAATTCCCCCTTCGTTTTTCACCTCTTCTTCTCTCTCGATCCTACCGAGAGACAAGATGGCGGCCGCTCCGGACTGTTTAGAATGTTGACAGACACCGGAGAGCCAATCAGCTTTCTGCGCGCAAAGTTCCGAAACGCGAAAAGTAAGCGGACCGGATCGCTGCCCGGAGCGCTGTTACAGATATATATCTTGATTTAAACGTTAATTTCTCAAAATCCACTGAAGCACATATATTGAGACCTAGCAAAGGCACATCGGGCTAACAGTCCCTACAATTTTGCCAAGTTTCGTGCAAATCCATTCAGCCGTTCGAGCTAAAAGTGAGTCCAACCGCCCTATGGAAAAAAATGAATGGGAAAAACGCGTTTTGGGACCCCCCTTTTTTCTCGGCCCCCCCTTGACGAAACCCCACCAAATTTTCAGGGGCTGCTCAGAAACAAAATGTGCCATTTTCCTGAAAATTTCAGCCGATTCCGTCCACAAACGCCAAAGTTATTAGACATAGAATTTTCAGAAATGCCATAGGGAATTAATCCTAACTATATATACCTACTGGCGATAGCCAGTAGGTAATATATATAGATATATATATATATATACAAACAACAAGTTCCCCCACCGTCCAGGCTCCAACGAAAACAAAGGGTACAGACTCCTCTTTTCGTGCCAAACTTCTGTTTATTTAATTTCACAGCTCCAGCATGCTATGACGTGTTTCGGTCACTTCCGTGAATTTGATCACATCATACATATATATATATATATATATATATATATATATATATATATATATATATATATATATATATATATATATATATATATATAGAGAGAGAGAGAGAGAGAAAGAGAGAGAGAGAGAGAGAGAGAGCAAGAGAGAGAGAGAGAGAGAGAGAGAGACACACACATTTGTAGATACATATATAGAGAGAAATATATTACCTACTGGCGGTCGCCAGTAGGTAGTTATAGTTAGGATTTTTTTCAATGTTAAATCTCAAAATTCTATTTGGAATAACTTTGGCGCCAGTTGACGAATCTGCCTGAAAATTTCCTCAAAATGGCCTTGCGGTGCCCCGGTCCTTCCCTGAAAGTTTGGGGGGGATTTGTCAAGCGGGGGCTGAGATAAAAGGGGGGTCCCAAAACGTGTTTTCCCCATTTTAATATACATCGGGCGGTCGACCTCACTTTTAGCCCGAACGGCTGAATGGATTTCCACCAAACTTAGCAAAATTATAGGGAATGGTAGCCCGATGTGCCTTTGCTACGTCTCAAAATATGTGCTCCAGTCGATTTTGAGTAATTTAGGTTAAAAAAAATATATATATCTATGGCAGCGCCCTGGTACGCGCACCGGGGAGCGCACCGGGCACACAAAGCGACTTGCGCACGGAAAGCTGATTGGCTCTCGGGTGTCGGTAAACATTCCAAACGGTCCGGAGCGGCTGCCATCTTGTGTCTCGGTAGGATCGAGACACAAGAGGTGGCCAAAACAAAGTGGGAAAAGACCATTAGGGGGCAGAGTAGACCCCATTGACCCTCTAGGTTTCATGTGGGGGCTATAAAAGGGCACCGCGGGGCAAAAAAAAAACAAAAACATTTTCAATTTGCGCGGGGGGAGCGCCCGGTACGTGCACCGGGGAGCGCACCGGGGAGCGCACCATGGAGAAAAGAGAATGGCAGAGTTTAAAAATGTAAGTCATTTTTTATAAATGGGAGGTAGTTCTGAAAAGAACTTTTTTTTTCTTTTTGTTGTTTTATATTGTTTTATTGTTTTTTTAACATTTTTTACTTTTTATGGCTTTTCTGAACAGTTTTATAATTTTTTTGTATTTTCTTGGGGGAGGAACAAAAAACAGGGAATTGTAAATGGCTCAACTGGAGCAAAAAAAATTCTTCAAAAAATTAGGGTTTTTTCGGACACTTATTGTTATCCCCAGCACAGATGATAAGTTTAACACTTTGCTCACCATAGCAAATTAACTTACCACAATATTTGCACATGATTTTAAAATCGTTAAATTTGGGTTGTATGATAGGCATTGTCTCTGTTGCCTCTGAACCCGAAGGAGTTGGTTCTTTTGATGTTGAGGGTCTAGATGATGATGGGGGTTGCTTACTGCAGAGGTCCCTTACCTCTGCAGCAGAATAGTTGATTGGGTGCCAACGGATCATTTGCCGAATCATGGTATGATTCCCAAAGGAATATAGGGTTCCCCCTGGACAGCTCAGCATCACAAATCAAACAAGTCACCTTCGCAGCGTTGACTTTTTTTAAACCCCTTGGGATTTTGTAGAACTGCCATACGAAGTGCTCTTTTGGTTTGTAGGGCTGATGAACTTCTTGCAGGAACTGCCTTGAGCCTTCCTCCTCTTCCTCCTCCTTCTCCTCTTTTTCTTGACCACCAATGTGATCTTCTAGTGGTCTTTTTGATGGTGGTGGTGGTGGTGGTGAGGCAGATGATCCAGCTGCTGCTGCTACTGTAGCCATTTTTAAGTAGAATATATGAGATACAGATCTCCAAACAGGTCTTCCTCAGTCAAAGGACAAAGTCAGAATAAAGAAAAAAGGAGGGGGCTTTCATCATTTGGAAAAAAAAACTGTTCTGGACCAATGAGAAGTGTTATTTTCAAGTCACATGACCAAGGCTTTCATCATTTGGAAACCAAAAGTGTTGTGAACCAATGAAAAGTGTTATTTTAAAGTCACATGAGCAGGGCTTTCATCATTTTGAAACCAAAAGTGTTGTGAACCAATGAAAAGTGTTATTTTCAGGTCACATGACCCGACGCGCTTACGCTACGCAACCCGGGGCGCGTAGCGTAAGCGCGTCAGAACGTTTTGCGATCGTATACGCATGCGTGCTTCCGGGTGCGCTTACGCTGTGCGTCATATGACGCATCACGCGGCTACGCGATACGTCACAATGTTGTTTTCGTTCGTGGAAATAGCGCTCACCGGTACGCGCCCCGGGGCGCGCCATAGCACTGAGCTTACCGGTGAGCACATCGGTACGCGCCCTGGGAGCGCACCGGGGCAACCAAATAAAAAAAAAATATATATATATTACATAATTATAAAATATAAAATTCGTTATAAAAAATATTACATTTCATACCTATAGAGATATGAAATTTGAAATTCACTGAAAAAAAATAGGTTTGAGGCCCTATATATAGTTAGGAATTAGCATTTTAAAAACCTAGTAAATTCACTGAAAAAACCATAGGTTTCACACCAGTTATAGTTAGCTGGAAATTTTACTGACATAAAACCTTTGAAATTCCACGTATAGTTAGCTGGACTCACTATAACTTGCGCGTCTGCAATGCACTGCTCATGACGTCACAGATTACATCACTCATGACATGGTCAGTGACATCACTCATGACATCACTGATGACACCATCCAGTGAATGTGTGTCTTTCTGTAAAATAAATATGTTTTATATATGTATATGTAAAGGTTGATGGAAGAATAAATGTTTAAATAAGTGACTTAATGGATGTTTTTTAAAAAAAAATTGATTGGTTAACTGGCTTATTAAGTGTATCTTAGTGAATACATATATTTGCGAGTATTGTTTAAATATTTAAATGTTTGTATCAGTGTTTCACTTTGTGTATAAGTGGCTGCATGGGTTGGTGAGTAGCTACATGTGTGTGTATATGGGTTATTAGATGTTTTTTAGTATCAGTATGTGTGTCTGTATGGTTTGGTGGGGGTATTACTTAGCACATAGATGCTTTTAGTACTGGCAATACTAAAAGCAGCGTGTGCATTCCAAATACAAAAAAACTGGTGTCCTTTCACTATTTTCACTCTAGCAGTACAGCCAAAGTCTACACAAATGGCTGTTGTTCTAAAAAGGAATGAAAAGGACCTTCTTTTTTCACAATACATGATAAATATACATTCTGTCAGAGTCTGAATCACGTGAAAAAATACACTCCAAAACATATTTTCTTTAAAATTTTCGAAAAAACCTAAAAAAAATGTATAAATTCAGCTGACCACCATTTGGTACTCAGGTGTACACTGACTTATGATATTTAAATATATAGCAACAGCTATATGGAGGTTTCCCGACACCTACGGACACAGGTTAAGAGAAGGAGCAGCCATTAGAGCTTACTGATTGAATACCCAAGTCTTGATACTTTTCCAAAATTTGACATAGTTATGCTCAAGACGGAGTGAAAGTGGTAATGAGTTCCACAGAACGGGGGCCTACTGGGTGAAAGATAGACCACCCATCTGAGCCAGTTTGAACCTAGGAGTCACAAATTTGGCCTGCTTGGAGGAGCTAAGAAGGCGAGTGGGAATGTATTGTTTAACTAAAGCACTAAGATAGCGAGGCACCATCCCAGCATTGATTCTGTGCATAAAACAGAGTGCTTTGAATTTAGATCGATTTTCAATCCTTAGCCAGTGTAAGTCTCAAAGGGGCCAGGTGATGGGGCCATTCTAGGAAGCTGGTGTAGGAGTCTGGCTGCAGAGTTTTGAACCAATTGCAGCCTGCGAATGACATCCTTGTTGGCCCCTAGATATAAGACATTCCCATAGTCCAATCTTGACATAATCAAGGCTTGGACCACCGTCTTTTGAGCCCCAGGTGGCAGCATCCATAGAATCTTTTTTAACCATTTCAAAATGGCAAAGCATGTTGAGGTGCCCTTAACCGCTTGTTGTCGCATGGACAGTTGTTCTTCTATAATAATGCCCAGGTTGCGAACAGATTGCGGTGGCTGGGGAAGGAGACAGATTTGGTACGGCCAGTGCTGTGGGCCCCAAAGATCTTTAATGCCACCAAGAATGAGGAGTTCCATTTTTCCTTCATTCAATTTCAGTTTATTTGAAAGCATCCATCTAGCAATGTTTCGTAAGCATATTTGGAGAGAAAGCACCTTAGAAGTATCATCTGTAGATAAAGAGAAGATAAGCTGTGTGTCATCTGCGTAAGAATATATTGTAAGCCCGGCTTCTTCTGCTATAGCTGCCAGGGGACTAATGTAAATGTTAAAAAGTAAAGGGCTCAAAATAGAGCCCTGTGGAACTCCACATGGAGAGACAGGAGGACTGGAATTAGTCGCCGTTGAGAATACTTGAAATGTACGATTTGATAGAAAACTCGCCAGCCATTTCAGAGCAGCGCCACCAATACCCTTGGAATTTAAAATTTGAATAAGGTTCTCATGTGATATGGTGTCAAAAGGGGCACTCAAATCTAACAAGATGAGTGTCACTGTGTCACCCTTGTCCAATCGCTGACGGATAGTTTCCGTAACTCCGAGGAGTGTCGACTCGGTAGAGAAACCTGTTCTGAAACCGGATTGGGACGGATGCAGGATATTTTGGGAATTCACAAATTGAATCAATTGGTTGTTAACATGTTTTTCAAAAATTTGGGAAAATGCGGGAAGCAGAGAAACAGGGCGAACGTTGGAGAAAACTTCCGGGTCGGAGTTGGCTTTCTTTAGTAAAAGGAAGATCATTGCATGTTTCCAGATAGCCAGCACTATTGCCTCCTCAAGTGAGGCATTAAGAAGTTCCCTAATCCATTTCGGAATCAAAGGGTCCAGTTTTTTTAGAACATAAATTGGGAAGGGGTCCTTAGGGGATCCTGATCTGATGCTATTTAGGGTGTCCATAAAAGACGCTGTGTCTAGGGGGAGCCAACTGTTAAATATACTCTCCTGAGTGTCTAATGACCCACTGAAAGAGGCAGAGTTTGTTGAAACATGATTAGGCTTAGAAAGCCGTTCTCCATTTGTGCCAAATTCCGAATAAATGTTATCAATTTTATCATTAAAATACACCGTTAGTTTTTCACATTGCGTTTCTGTTAGCTTTGGAGGTTCCAATTGGTGTGTGGCGCCAGACAGTTCTTACACCACCTTAAAAAGTAGTTTAGAATTATTTTGAGACAGCAGAATATTATTCTTAGTGTATTCGGCTTGCACTGCTTTACATAGTACCTGATAGCCTTTAATGGCCTGTTTGTAAGTCCCCCTTGCAGCTGATCCATAGTGTTTCCTCCACTGCCTCTCTAACACCTTACATTTGTTTTTTCTAGTTTAAGCTTATCTGAGAACCATGGGGCAGGAGGATGATGGCTCTTGGTTTTCTTCTTAGCTAAAGGAATACATGTATTCATAGACACAGTGAGTACAACTATGAATGATGTCCGCGTCTGACGTGCTGACTGAATTTAAGTTTGGCCTAGAGTCCAGCAGGTGGGCATTAAGACAATAAACATGGATTTTTTTCCCGTTTCTGGACCAGATTGCATCAGTTGTGGAGGACGATGACTCATGTCTTACCACCTGTTTAAGCTAACTAAAAAGTGATCTGACCATAGTAAAGGCGTAGGTCCAGCATTGCATAGAGAAATATTTAAAGCAGCTAGGTCGTAAATTAGCGTGAAGCTAATGGAACAGTTAGGCCACACGCTGCTGAGATGTGAGGAGAAAAATAACAGTTTCCTATACAGACACTGCCACCTATTGACTCAAGTAAGTGAAACGTTAACATAAAACACACTTAATAAGAACACCAATAATTTCCAAACCTAATATTAATTTACATTTTCTAGCCAATTCACAGCCTTAAAAATGAAGAACATTACCTGGAGGCAAACCACTGTGTGTTTGAATATTTGTTTTACTAAAACAAACAAAACTTTGTTAAAAAAGGTGACCTTTACCCCAGAGAAGGTGCTGGTCAGTGGTGAGGGGAAAAATTACTATTCCAACTCAGCTGGGTGCTTGCCTCAGGGAAGGTGCTGGTCAGTGGTGGGTAGCAAAATTACTATTCCTACTCCATTGGGTGTCTGTCTTAGGGAAGGTGTGTGTCAGTGGTTGGAGGGCTAAACACTAGTCCAACTCCACCGGGTGCTTGCCTCAGGGAAGTTGCGAGTCAGTTGTTGATCATGAAAAGTAATGCATTTACAGTAAAACAAACAGAAATTATACTTTTTTCCACAGGATTTACAATTTACCCGTTAAAAGGACAAACCAAAAACATCATCATGACTCAAATCCATCTACTCCAGCCCTTGTTCAAAAAGTGAGATCCCTTGAAATGTAAAATGTTTGCAAAACCTACTCTCTCAGCTCAAGCTCAGCCCAAACTAACCAGAAGATTTCTCTTAAGTTCCCAGTTTAAAGAAAAGAAAGCAAAACATGTAAAAAAAGGGCCCAACTTTGAATAACAATCAATTTGAAAATCTCTGTTTATGTCAACTTTGTTCGGTTAAAGGCCAACCCAACTACACCAAGAAGTGAGTAACCCCACTCAACGATATGAACTTATAAAAAGTCCGGAACCACCAAAAAACTATTGGGTCAAACAAAGAAGTTAACAAATATAAAAACACAGACACTAACTATTTATAAAACCTGTCTTTCTGGTTACAGGGGTCAACTACAAAGCACAGTACAAATTATTAGGGGCTGATTCCAAGTCTGGTGGTCCAAGGACCACCAGACCTGCAGTGGCGGTGGTTTGACTGCCGGATAATGACTTTCTGCATCATTTCAGTGGTGGACCATCAGCTGCACCAGGAAACTTCCATTCCCCGGCAGTGGCGCGGCAGAGGAGAAATACAATATGCTGAGCAAGACTGGCGCAGTTCCACCGAGCATATTTCAAGTTCCTCCACCGCCAGCCTTTTTATGGTGGTGAGGTCACCATGAAAAGGCTGGGGGTGAGGAAACAAAGGGGGTCCTACAGGGTCCCAATACCCCCTGCCAAAAGGATGGATTCAGGTGGACATAACCTGCCTGCACCGCCAGTTCCAGCATAGCATGGACTTCACAGTGCATGCCGTGCTCAAAAATTGTTGCCATTCCCATTGCTGTGTCCTTTTTCAGGACACTGCCATGGGAACGGCAAAAGCACAGACTGCCTGCAGTAATCAGGTGGGTGGTCTTTGCCCGGCTTTGGTGGTGCTGTGCTAGCACAAAGCTGGCACAGCACCACCAAAGTCGTAATAAGGCCCATAGTGAAAACATCAGAGTCCAGCAATGGAATAAAGAACATGCTCTTAGAAAAGTCAATAGCCAGCCAAGAAATAATATCCACATTTATTAGTTATTAGTAATAAACATTTCTATTTGTAAAAACTCTGACACAAAATTACTTTTTATCCCCTGTTTTAGTGACAAATACAATATTGCAACAGGAAGAGAGGGAACTAGCATCAAATCTAACAGAGGCAATTGACTGGTAAAGTATGGTGGCTACCTTTATTGTAAGAAGAGATTAACTGAGCCCAAGAGTCAATGGAGGTGTATGCAGTATTATTATGTTCACTTATTGCACAGACAGAGCAGTTAGTCTTGGTGACACTGTTGAAAAAACACCAAGCATAACCACTCTGCCTCTGCAATTGAGACTGAGGTTAAAAGAGAACATCCAGCAAATCAAAACGTTGAAATCCACCTTCCATGAACCATGTGGCTCAGCTTAGAGATAGGTATTCCAAAACATTCCTATGCATGTAGAAAGTTCTGAGCCCACAATTCCTAACCTCCGCAGAATTATTAAAAGAAAAAACAGGCAAATAACCCACAACGTGTAACATCCCAGACCTACTCAGACATTAACATTTCCCCTGCACTTACTGTAACCTTTACTAACTAAGGGGTCCATTACGATGTGTCTGCCCACCACCGTAACAGTAAATGGGACCACCGCTAGAGGTGCGGCGGTCCTGCTGTGCCCATTAGGATGCAACACCCACCCTGGCAGTCGCGTCCTACATATTTAACATTGTGGCAGGCAGTGCTTTGTGCAACACCCGCCACAATGTCAAAAATGCATGTTGTGCATTGGCATGCACAACATGACAGGCATGGCGCGGTATCTCCCAATGTGTGCATGACAATGGTACAACCCAAGTGCACCCACCCCCCGGGGGCCCACAATGGGCCCCCAAAGTTTTAACTGCATGCCTTTCCATGGCGGAGTCTCCGCCATGGAAAGGCATACACCGCAGGCATATTAATATGGATAGCAGTGCCTGCAAGGCACTGCCACCATATTGTGTCCCTTTAACGCCCGCCCGGCAATCCGACCGATGGAAAAGTGGCAGACAGTCTTTCTATCCGCCGCAGTACCCCCGCAATACTAATATGGCTGGGTGAACCAGAGACATTTGGCAGGCGGATCGCCACTGCAGGGCCGGGGGTGGCGATCCGTCCGATATCCTAATGACCCTCTAAGCCTTTCTTTTGTATAACAACAAAAACCCTCAGAAAAGGATACTAATCTTTAGCACACCCCATTACCTTGTAACTTTGTAGAATAGTGATATCTGGATGATGGATGGAACCTTTTAAATCCACACTCTATCCATTCACCTAAATATACACTATTCATGGCAATATCAATAACACTACAGTTCCTTTTACAGCTTATTCTCTGATAGGCAATCCTCAACATACCCTGAATTTTTGACAGTGGTAAAATCTAAAACACTCAATAACGTCCTAGAAAAGTGATAATTGATTTTGAATTAATCGTGATTAACATCATTACTAAATTATATCCTGATACCAAAATTCAAGGATGTTTTCTTCACTTTTCGGAGGCATATTGAGAAAAATTAAAAAACAATGTAAGTTAGGGATTATATTTCAGACTGTAATCTGCAGTATGAATTAAAGGAACTAACTGCTTTATGCTTTGTACTTCTTGACAGTGTGGATGAATTCTACACGTCAGTTACTGAATCTGAGTATTTTACAGTTAACAATGACAAATTGGCACCCTTACTTAATTGCTTTGAGGGCAAAGAGATTGGCCATTTAAGCAGGTCAGGTTGCAGGAGGAAGCCAAGGATCTTTATTGAATGGTGGAACTGTTACACAACCTGCTGAGAGGGACGTGCAAAGACTAATGATGCCATAGAGGGATGGCACAACTCCTTCAACAAATCAATCTGAAAAACTCACCCAAACCTTTATCATTTCCCGCAAATTTTGAGGAAGGAGCAAAGTTTCCAAGAAATGAGAATGAGCAATCATTGACATGTAGTATGAACCTGTATGTTTCAAAAAGATCAAAAGAAATGTCAGAATGACTATTGGGTCAAACTCAACAGTTTTCATTGATGGTAGCTTTAGACTACCTAGACAATATTGCACGCAGACCACATTTCTAACAACACTATGACCTATTCTATCCTACTGGCCTTTTGTTTTTAAATTAGATTAGCATTTTGAACATTCACGTAACAACAGCGTTGTACTACAGTTTTCTACAGTTTTCTACATCGATTAACGGTGTAGTCTTTTAACCAAATTGCAAGGAAGTCACTTCCGGGTAGAACACTGCTTGAACTTCCTGCGTTACCCATGTTGACCACAACAATAGCTTTTAATCACACGGAAGATCTTTTACTTCGGGTCCCCTCATTCCTTGATTTCAGCGCTTTTAGTGTATTGTGAAAATCTGACATAGATCTGGCCTATCTGTGCCTACTTTGGTAATCTGTGCCCAAGAATCTCTTCCTTACTGTTAATTAAGTATATATGGCTCTGACTAAACCCTAACATGTCTATCCCTGCATATACACCAAAACCTTAAACTCCTTACACACTAATAATTCTGACCATAGCGCTCCAATTGCACCCCAACGCTACTGGCACCATAGTGCCTGTACCCCTTGCTATAAAATACTACCTCTTGCCCAATCTCTACCTTCAATCCTTAAACCCTACATAAATCCCAGTGCCTCTATTCCTGTCTATAAACTAATCTATTTGCCCCTTCGTATATCTCAGTACCTATACCACACCTGCACCCTAGCATCTTTACCTCTATCACTACTAAGATGCTTGTATATACACTAACAGTACCCCTCCGTATACCCTAGTCAATTTGTCAGAACCTATACCATATTACCTCCACCCTACCTATGCCTAAGTAATAATACCCATCCATCCCTACAACCTAGCACCTTTATTTATGTCTATACTCTGGTACTTCAATCCCAAATTATACCATAGAACTATAACTCTTGCCCCTTTTTCTCCTTACTGTTTTTTAAAATCTTTGGTCCCCTTTTTCTTCTCTTCATTCATCTTCAATTTTTCCAAGGAAATGGTTTTCGTTATAATTGAGACTCAGCAAAGGAGATTATCTTCTGCCCGGTGTCGTCGACGGATGTTCTCTAATTAAATTTTTCACTGAAAAGTATCTGAACTCAAAGAAAAGATTAAAATACACCTTTTCTAGCTTGCATGTGCTTCTTCATTATGGGCCTCATTACGATGTCGGCTGGAAAGCTATCTTACAGCTCATCGTGGTCAGTCCGCGCGACATCTGAGGGATCAATGTGACCACCGTATTAGGATACAGGTGGTCCAACTGAAGCCTATGGGTGGGATGCTCTCCACCACTGACAGGTTCAAGTAGCCCTTTGGGGCAGAGAGCGGATTTCAATCCCCAAAATGGAGGCATTGCCTGTATGTATGTATGTATGTATGTATTTTGAGCTTATATAGCACACAGCTACCCACAAAGTGTTTCCCGGCGCTTGCTTAGGGAACCCGTCCTGGTATTCCCCTGTGAGATAACCCCGGCAGGGTATCCACAAGGTGAAAGCCAGGCATCCCGCCGCGAGGGGCCGTTGTGGAGATTAAGCAAGCTATTGCCCAGAGTCGCAGAGTGTGAACCCGTGAGTCGAGAAGGCACCGGAGCGGGAATTATCGAGTCCGTGGAATTTTTTAGCCCAAGACCCGCCGAGGCGGGGAATTGAACCCTGGTCCAGGGCCGATTTCAGCTTCCGGGTCTGCCGCCTCTAACCCCTGAGCCACACTTCTCCACACTGCTCAGGCATCGCCGTAAGGATTACGATGCACATTTCCGACAGCCTTACTATGGGGAGATGGCAACAATAAAAAGTCTGACTTTGGCATGGGGGACCTGTAGTACCTCCTCAAACATTCATGCATTGTGTGGTGGGCACGGCATGGTGCCTCACACAAGGTGCATAGTTGTTTAAAAACCTGCAATATGAAGTATGCACTTTAGGCCCACCGTCAAGGCGGTTGAATCCTAATTAACGAAGCGATACTGCCGACTCCTTGTCTGTTTAGTAAAATTACCTCGTAGCTGCAAATAATAAATACACAGATGACCAACAAACTGAAGGGCGGAGCACAGACACTGTGATATTGTGGCACCAACAATGCGTATATACAAATTTCTGTTTCAAATCCCAATTACACCATCATTTTCGGAAAGATTCCTTTTCCAATATCATATTAAATTTGGTATAGATCTTGGAGGCACTTAGATGACATGTTTTGGTGATGTAGAGGGTTAAAAAAGGAAGGCATTTTCACTGTGTTGAATATATACCTACAGAAGTGTAAATAGGTGCTCTGCTCTGGAGTTGGAGCATTAGTCTGTGAACCTTCCTGGACAGATATTAAAAGTGAACTATTTGGATGTTTTCAAGTACATATGGGAGTCTATTTACTAAATTCTAACGCAGTGAAGCAGCCGAAAATGCTGTGCTGCATGAGAAGGAGAGATCAGGACAGCACTATATCTACAGAGAAATATCTCTCACCTCCCCTCACGCTAGTGATGGTGCAAAATGAGGTTGCAAAGTGCCACACACACATCCTTGCACCACAGTGCACAGTTGTCTGCATTAGTCTAGAATAGGCTTTGTACTGGAAGGCTACTCTTCCAGTAAAACATACTATGCTTGCAGTAACTTTAAAAGGTGTCCTACTTTGTGTTTGTGCGGTATAGTACAACACATGCAAAATCGGAAAAAAGTAGAGAAAAAGCTTTTGTCCTTGATTGTACCTATTTCAAAAGGACGTTATTTGATGTAAAGACCTGTCTCCTTTTTTTCATAGATAGGATTTTGCATCAAAACCCATGTGTGGTTGCATGGGGATGACCATGCATCACCCCCGCCCCCCTCGGAATGCCCTTTTGATGCTAAGTAATACAAAGAAAAATATACAAAAAAGTAATGGATGGAATGTTTGAATTAATCTCAGCCACTGGTGATTACTCTGGGCCGCGTCCCAATCCATCATTATTTTGCAAACCATATCACATCAGTTTGGACCCACCTATATTCAAATCAGTCTTGATCCTGCTCCAGTCGGAACAGTCCAGTCCACACTGGCAAGCCAGGTCCTCCCTGTACCGATTTGAATATAGCTGGGTCCAAACTGAGGTGACATGGTGTGCATTTTACCATGGTAAAACATTGTTACAGTAAAGAAACTTTGTTGTCAGGAAATGAGGAAGCAGTAATAAGCAATCTGATATGAAATAATATGCACATGTTTCCAAAAAATAATCTCACATTTCCGCAGAGTTTGGAATACAAATTAGCAATAGGATTAAAAGATGCGGTTCTGCACAGCATTGTAGGATGATAACGCAATCAGTGCATCCTAAAACAGTACTGTAAGAGATCTTTAACCTAAGGCATCTATTTCTGTTTTATCTCGTTGCCTATGTTAGTGAAATCTTCATTTTCCATACCCTAGAGCAGATAAACACTGTTCATTGTGAAGAAGCAGCATGACACGGATGGATTCTTTTTGTGAAAATTTCTGGAAAACTTGTAGTGATCTAGGACAGGCATTATTTTTCACATTGGAATACATTTTTTGAGTGCACAACTTATTTGCATTTTATAATGTGTTGCATTTAAAATGCATAAAAGGTTGCCTTATAACAAACAGGTCACAATTTTCAGTTCAATTCAACCATCCAATTTCAATGGGAGACGTGGGTTCCATGCTCACTGTTTCAGAGAACTGACACTGGTATGGGGTTGTGCCCCTGTCCGTTCAGTGGGGACGTCCCGCTAGCTCGGAATGAAGTGTTTGTGTTGGAGTAGGACAAAGGCTAGTTTTGATATGTTTGCCCCATGTCTGGTGTAATACCCGTGAGCAAAATAATTATGGTCTGGAATGAGGCCGAGAGTAATTACCAATATCACAGATATCTTTAAGATTTTTACTCATCACTTTTTTTTCTCTCTCTGCAATGAAAAGCAGACAGTAAAGGCTTGGCTACAGCATTCAGCTGAAGGTCCACGAAGAAGGTCAAGAAGACTTTTAGTCAGAGCATGTCTCCATAAAGTAGTGCTTTCTTAAAATAAATGTGATCAATTTCTTGATAATGATAATCCCCATGTAGGACAAACATATATTTTTGGCTCACTCATCTTGAGTTATATTCATACAATTATACATCTTGAGTTAAATTAACACACAATCTCAACATCTTATCTTTTGCAGACAGAACCCCATCTCGTACTCTCGCTCTCAGCAGACCCCACCAACACAAAGACCAACTTACAGAACTGTATGAAGAATGTTGCTAACTGGATGAAGGACAGCTGACTGAAATTCAACTCTGACTAGACCAAGTGCTGATCCTTGTCAATGCCTCCCCCTGGATTGACGCCTGGTAGCACCAAACTCAGAACCACTCCCATACAGACAGCCCATGCTCGCAAACTCGGCATCATCTTATACAGCAAACTCACCATGAAACAACAGATCAACGCAGCCTCCTCCACCTTCTTCCACACTCTCCAAATGCCCTCAAGAGTCTTCAGATGGTTCCCCATCAGCATGAGGAAAACTGTCACTCAAGCCTGAGACACCAGCCGAATGGACTGCGGCAATGTACTGTATGCTGGAACCACCACCGAGCTCATGAGGAGTCTAAAGACAATACAGAATGCAGCCACCAGAATGATCCTTAACCTGCCCATATGGACCCACATTACACCACAACTTAGGGACCTCCGCTGGCTCCCCATCCAGGAAAGATTCCAATTTAAGATACTGACACGCGCCTAGAAAGCTCTCCACGACCTAGGACCAGTATACCTCAACCACCCCCTGAACTTCCACCAAACATCCAGAGACCATCCCTCTGCCTCCCTTACACAGACAAGGACATCCGACGAAGCCACAGTGAAGGCAATTCCTTCTCCTACCTCACCGCCAAGCCCTGGAATGGCCTTCCTCTCCACCTCTAGACATCACCCTTGCTGTTGGATTTCAGGAAGAGACTCAAGATCTGGCTTTTCAACTGAGAACAGCAACCTAGCACCTGGATTCTCTTGTGGGTGCTTATCAGTGCTTTACAAATACTGACTAATTGATACGTTAATCAAGCCTTACTTTGTAGATCTCATATAACTGGCGTCAAGTTTTCTTGGGTTAGTACATGCACTGTGTGTAAGACCACAGTGACACATTTCTGTTGTAGGTACACATATATGGCATGCACTGTTCATCACACGTATGACTAAGATGTGATTCTACTAGTCCTCTACAAAGGATCTGTTTTAAATAGGTACATAACTCTCACTATTCCAGAAACTGAAGCTGGACAGTCACAAGCCGAAATCAGTTTGAAGTCTGAATTCATTGTTTATATTCTCCTCACTACTTTGGCCTGGGACACAATTACACTGACTTTTTTACAACCTTCTGAAGCCTGGTCTCATGTTGCCATATGTGTTCCTTTTCTTGAGAATTATGCTAAATCCTTAAACATTGTGAATTTACTAACTAATGCAGCACATTGGTTGTAGCTCCACGCCAACTAATTAGAATTAATGACTGTCAAGTGTTCAACAGCGTTAAAGGCCCTTTCTCTGTTTCTGGTCTCCCGTTTCATTGCACACTTCATTGATGTTTATATGGCAGCTCATATTTTCTATTGAATTACAGGTTCTATTAGCCAAAATTTGCATGTCTAAATGCATTATCTTCTTTGCAGTCATTCACGGCGTAAACATTTCCTCACATCTGGGTTTCAGGCATATCATGATAGGTATTCATTTTGGGATGCAAACAATGAAATATCCACATGGCATAATGCTGCATTATCTGTAATAGCAACCTGGCCTGCAAAAGAGCATCTCCCTCGAGCACCGACTCCAGCAAAAACGTGATTCTGAAACTTTGTTTTGTCGTCACAATACATCAACCCAGCTTCACTATCAGGTGTGTACCTTGGATTTAATCCCTCTCCCTCTGTTTCTAAATTTTCCATTGCATTGTACACCCTAGTAGTAATATAATTCACAGTTTCTTTATTTTAATCAATAATTCAAGTTCTCAATAGCGAAAACAAATATGTCACAATGCATTATTGTCATTATAGATATTCATATGGCAAATAGTTTGTGAGATGGTGATTCAGTGGAGCCTCTATCACACATTTCACTCAGTTTGAAACTCATCAAAGTTGTGCTTTCAGTAGTTAGCAGTAAAATGTTCACACAATGTGATGCTTTGATAGACATTTCAAATAGATTCTGTGCTGCAACCAAGCTTTTGCCCGCTGTTTGCCAATAGCCACAAGAATGCAAAATCCTGAAACCTGGTTTGATGTGTCTACACTCCATCAAACCAGAGTCATTATCTGCAGCAAGTACCTTAAGGGCCCATTACGATGCCGGACGGAAAAGGCTTCCGTCCATCATGCTAGTGGCAAAAATCCACCTGCAGGACCCTCCGCATCGGTCAAATTATGATTCAATGCACGGAAAATCCTAACACGGTGGACGGAACTCACAAATTACCGTCCGCCATGCTTGGAAAAGTTACAAATCTGACCGCGACAGATGGGCAAAGCAGATCAAGGGACTAAAATGGCTGCTCCTGCCACAGAATGCCGCATGGCCAATTACGATAAAACCGCGGAGCTGGAGGACGGAGCATTGCATTCTGAATTCCCTGCTTGTGCATAGACCAAATGAATGGCGGTAGTAACAAACTGAACAGCGATGCACAAAGTGTGCCTGCACTCAACACTGCACTCAATCACATCACACACGCCACAATGATACAACCCCAAATGTCCATTGGCAATGTAAGCCATGCCCAGCATAGAAGAAACACCTGGAGGACATCACTCATTTGGAGACACACACATAGAACAGCTCAAAGCCAACCCCTCCTGGACCAGCATCCGTTACACACAGAAAGACAGGACACCATTTACGCACAACATCACATACACCCATCTACACAAAGCACCACTTCCCACCTACACACCTAACACACTTGGAGAAGTGTGGCTCACTGGTTAGAGGAGGCAGACCCTGAGGCAGAGGTCAGACCCGGAACCAGGGTTCAATTCCTGACGCGGCAGGGTCTTGAGCTTAAAATGTCCATGGGACTCGATAATTCTCGCCTCGGTGCCTACTCGAATCATGGGTTCACACTCTGCAACTCTGGGCAATAGCTTGCTTAATCTCCACTATGGCCCCACCGCGATGGGATGCCTGGTCTTCACCTTGGGGATGCCCAGTAGGGGTTATCTCGCAGGGAAAGCCAGGACGGGGTCCCAAAGCCAGCGCTAAGAGACCTGTCGGTGATTTGGCGCTTATATAAATCGAAATTAACATAACATAACATAACACTTCACATAACTGCACCTTGGCCAAACAGAAAATGCCCAAATTCACAGACAGTGAGTTGAAAGTGATGGTAGACGAGATAATAAGCGTAGAACCACGGGGCATATTATCAAGGACAGGCGATACATTATCGCCGTTTTTATCGGCAGGAAACTGCCGATAAAGCAGCGATAATGGGCTTGATAATATGCTCTATGAATTCCAATCGAAGCCCATGTTAAATGTGAACACATCTAACATGGGCTTCGATTGGAATTCATAGAGCATATTATCAAGGCCATTATCGCCGCTTTACCGGCAGTTTCCTGCCGATAAAAGCGGCGATAATGTATCGCCTGTCCTTGATAATATGCCCCCACATTTGTATGGGAGCCTGGTCCAACACATCCCACTTGCATGCTCAAACCAGATGTGGACAAGGATCCACAACAAAGTCAATGCTGTAGGGTCAACCTCAAGGCGCCAGAGGAACCACAAGGCAGTCCAAAGATCTGGTGGTGGCCCTCCCATGCCACCACTAACCTTCACTGAATGGGAGGAGAAGGTGCTCACCATACTGCATCCCAAGAGTCTCACAGGAATTTAGGGGGGAGTGAAGGCTGGTAAGTACAAACAAAATTATCACATCCCACTGTAGTGTACCATTCTGCACAACAAGTGAGCCAATTGCCAGACCAAATCAAACTCATGTAGAATGCACGTTGTCAACATGAATGTCTCATAAGGCTAGCGTTTCCTCCCTCTGCTTCACCTCACAGGTAGGTAGCCATTTTAGTCGGTAGGGAATTGTTGGGACCTGACAACAAGACCCCAACTCCCACAAAGCCCTCTGTCTTCCCTCCCAATCAGCAGGGAGCAATCTGACCACCACATCCCGCACTTGTGAGCCAACTTTGTCAAGCTGCATAAGTTGCATCCAGTGCCCACACAGAAACCACCGTTAAGAGTTCACATGAATAACAGTGTCAGTGATGAAGTCACATGTCACTGCAAAGTAAAACCCAGGAACGTAGTGGCCAAAACCTAATGTGCAAGTACCATTGTCCCAATGCATAAAGGCTCACATCAACACCACACATGCATGTCAAACATGACAAACCACACGAGGCCAGTACAAAAAGCACAACAGAAATCAGGAAGATGTGGCATAGTAGACAAACAGTCATAGCAAAGTCAGAAATATCCTAGCATGAACAGAAGTGGATGAGCAACACGTTTGTGCCAGAGGAAATGTACTTGGAAATACAATATCTGTACATATGAAATTGTTGCTACAGCCATGTCACATTGCTGATGAGCAATGTATTTACCTCCACATAATGTCCCACTACTGACAAACTGTTAGGAATGACAGGTAATGCCTAGAGGAAAAATCATGCAGTCTCAATCGAAATGTGCCAAACATGAACATCAAAGTTGTGCAGTGTACTAACCATGTTGAGAATCCAACCTCTGTTCAACAGGTGACTCGCCAGCAGGCACCCGTGCAATGAACAAGCCCATCCAGTCTCCCACCCAAGGAGCAGAACCCTCAGATGCAGACTCCCTGGTTTTTATGGATGAAGAAGACTGACCTGGCCCCTCTGGCATGCCTGGGCAAGCTCACTCTCTGGCCCTCACTGCCCCCAACCCCCACCACAACCACCACCACTCCAACAACAGCTGCAACAAAAACTCTGACCACTGCAGCTCCAGCCTGTATGGTTGCCACCACCACCATCACCATCGCTGCCTCCAACACTGTCCCTGTGCCAGTTGTAGCTAATACCACCAGGCAGCCTCAGGATGATGAGGACAGTGTGCGGCGGCATTGCCAGGTGCCGCCACATGTCCTTGGCAGCAGGGCAGATGGTAAGCCAATGGACAGTCACAGGAGGACAATGACACTGAGACCCAGGCCACCGTACAAACTGTCCTTAGGGCATACCAGCAAAACCAGGGAAAGATGGGCCAGGTCCTTAACAAACTGCATGAACTCCACCTCCTGCAGAGGTCCATGGACACTCGTTTGGGACAAATTGCAGAGTACATGTGCCAGCTTGTGGGTGTCCTGAGGAACATGCAACAAATAGCTGACCCCCTCGTGGCCAGCCGGATGGTTGTCCCAAAACCACAGCAGTGTCCACAGGCAGGGGTAAGTCAAATCAAAGCGAATCCTTAGACACCTCCGAGCATGTAGCAGGTTCCTCCCAGCCAAACGGCTGATGGGGCATCCAAATAAGTCCCAGGGAGCATCACATGCGAAAGCACCGTGCCATATCAGTTCTCTGAGCCAACGTTGATGTCACCAGTGTCACATCGAACATTGCCTTTGTAAATCTGATCCCACATTGCCTGAAGGATGGGAGTGTAGTGTTGGACTGTGGAGTCCCACCATTGTGTGTTCTATCCAAACCATCCATGTACCATCACTTTCAAATTCAACCCTCACCTATCACTCATTTACAAATAAACACAAATCACACCTGTATGCCTTTGTGTCAAGAGGAATGTTTATCATAGTAAGTAGCATGTTAACTCACATTGCAATGTATTTTGAGACATGAATGCGACAATCCAGTGAGAGAGTAGAGGAACCTGAAACCACACAAAAAAAGACAGTGATTTGACATATGATGGCAGTACAGGAAAACACTGCCAAAGGCAACACTGTAAAAGATGCATAAAAGTTAACACAGGCCCACACCATCAACATGGACAGAAGGGGGGTGGAGCACACAACTTCACCTCCCAGCACAGTTTACCCCTCAGCCTCCTGGTACAATCACTGGAGTTTAAATGCTTACTTATTTTTCCATGGAAATGAGTCACCATGGCAGGATGCAGGTCAGTGCTGTCAATCCCTAGACACATATGTTGCACAAAATTATGCCATTGAGATTGGTGTCTGCTGAGAAATTTGCTACAATACACTAATGTCACTTTACCTCTCACTGCCCAACTCAGGTGACACACTTAAAGCTACATTGCAAGTAAGCATTTTTACAGAACTACATTTAACAGAATGCCTAGGGGTGAACCGTGCTGGGAGGCGAAGTAGTGTGCTCTCATCCCCCTAATAACATCAATATGGATATGACATAGGTTGTTACAACACACACAGCACCAATCAATGAATCCCACAAGAGCCAGCATCAAAACACATCATGTCATGTGGCCAAAGGTGATATTGTCGCATTCACAAACTCAAGTACGGTTACACAGGGCTATTCAGGGGTCTTGTCCTGTTTTTGTGCATTTGTTTCCACATGAACAACAGTCACTGATGACATACACAAGCCAAATCTTCTACTCAATGGAAGTTATCTTATCCTGAATGACCCCAACTGCCGCGGGTTACGGGAAGGTGTCCCGTAAATAGGGACGCTTGCACTGCGTGTTCCTTGCTGTAGCAATGTTCTCTTTAATCCCTCATATGTGCTTCTGGCTACTTAGTTGCAGCCTCACCTTCCCACAAGGAAAGCAGACTTCTATTAGTGATGTAGGCTCAATGGGCTTTCGTTTCAACAAGTAGTCACTCTCACATCATGCCATGAGACCTTCAATTCCCAGGTGCCTTGACCGTCCTGCACGATTAACTGTCTGCTATACACAACTCTCCCACTTGTTTTTGGGCTCCTGACACACCAAGTATCAATAGCATCTGATACTGAAGACCTTGCACATTTTTTCTACTTGTTGGCTTTGGCCTTGTCACTTTGTTGCACACTATTAATAGAGCCCTACCGGGTGTCACTCCTCATATTTTCTGACTGCATTCGGTATTTTCACATCAACCCTTTCCCACTACTGCAGATTACTGGTTTTTCCGGCTCCTCTCATGAGCTGGCAGCCAGTTCTGTGGTCCAGGCCAAGCCGTCAGTTGCAACTGTACCGTGAATGGATGCAGCTTGTCTTTGGATGTATAACATTGGCTGTGTTCCGCATCAGTTATAGGCTGACCTTCGCTATGCCTATTTCACCTACTTGCAACCTGTATTATACTGTTGCCAATGCCCCTTTCAATGGGCCATGGATCTCTGCCTTTCCAACACATCTCTTGCTGATCTGGATTGTGACCAGTGGGGGAGACCTTTGTTGGCCAACCACCAGAACTGTTCTGGGGATAGCCGTTTATGGGATGCCTTTCAATGTGTCAGACAGGCTGCCAGCTGCACTTGTGCGTTTGCGCAATGGCTCCTGTGCCATGCCTATATTGAGCCACTTCCATCTTTCCATGAAATGCTAATTTCGTTTGCGTGGTGCGAGGAACACATCTGTTCCTTCATGCTACAGGATTGGATGGCGGTCCCTTTTGCTGAAGTTGATTTGGAATGGATCGTCTTTTGAAACTGGTTGCCTTCGAAGCTGCATGTGCCTTCTTGGATCCGTAACTACCTACCAGAATCTGGAATTGTTGGCAACTAATTCAACATTGTCTCAACATTTCTCGCCTCCTTCTGACAAATGTTCTCAGCCATCTCTGACTTTGGCCCTGTCTGCATTAGCTTTGAATTTGCTGACCTCTACTGTCTGTTTCGCTTGGTATCACAGAACAGAGAAAAGGGAAGTTGTCATGTGTCCATCTTCCATCATGCAGCTGATGCACTTGTAAATCCATGACTTTGAAGTCTTGCAAGTAGCTTGGCCATGTCTGTCACATGGGAACTGTCAACAGATCTCTCCGCGCTCCTGGAGTACTGTCTGCACATTCTGTCTGTGGTCGGCGAACAATGTCCCTTGTCATTCTGTTCAGGTCAGGCCCTATCACCACGACTCAACCGAGTCTCGCAGCTGCGAGTGACCATGGGTGCCTCTTAGATGTTATGGGGCAGTGAGCTAGGTACCGCACACTAGGGGAGGGGACTATCCAGAGAGAAGAGCGACAGAGCACATGTGATGTACATTTGACCATCTATGGGCTGAGGAGTGTGTTCTGCTGACAAAGCCCATAGTTTAGGGACATTTTATACAGGTTCTTCCAGAAGGGGGAGGGGGATGGGTTTGTGGTTCTTTATCTCGAGTGCTTATTGATATACCAACTTTCTTATTTGCAAAATGCGTTTCTCATATACTTTGGGGTTGTAAACTGCATGTTCTTACACAGTAGTTGAAATAAAACTTCTGAACTGTTTTTTGTCTTCAAATGAACCCCTTGTGGACAAGTATAAGAGGTAGGGTGACAGGGTGCATCCTGTTAATGCTATTCCTGTGAGTTCTGAGAGAGTTGTGTCCTGGGGTGTCTGTGCGCTTCTATCACTGACAGTGAGTGATTGAGCTAGTGAGGCACTATGGCTATTAGGTTCAGTGCTTAAGGGTGCTCAGGTGGTCGGATGACTCAGTCCCATCCTGCCCAAGTCCTCTAATCTTGCGCATAGTTCTGTGTGCGGACAGAATCCCTGCAACAATGCTCAAAGTTAGGGAGCCAACAGCATAGCACAAAGACACAGCCATAGTTGCTCATTGTCAATGTACACTCAACGGATGTAGTTGGCGCTGAGATGTTGACGCATGTCAAGGCCTTCTTCCTCACCACTGTTATCGTCACCGGACATGGGTGGGTTTGGAGCAAGGGGCTGCTGCTGCGGCTCATCATCGTCCAGAATCAGGGGGATCTTCTTGCGCAAAGCCAGATTGTGTAGCATGCAGCAGGCGACTACAATCTGTCACACCTTCTATGGGGAGTAGAGTAGTGCACCACCACTCTTGTCTAGACACCTAAATCTAGACTTGAGCAGTCTAAAAGTGCGCTCCACAACATGTGTCCCCCCCTAGGCATCATTGTAGTGGACTTCCCCGGGTGTTGTTGGATTCCTCAATGGGTTCATCAACCATGGACGATTGTGATACTCTGAACACCTTGCTGAACATGGGCCATGACATCCCACCGGCACTGGACACCTTGTACTGGAAACACCCATTGGCAAAGAAATGCAGTGCGTCCATCACTTTCACTGTAGTAGACAATGCATCAGGATATGCTCGCTTTGGCTTCAAATGGGGCTCCAAATGAGCACATAGCTCTCGCAGTGTGAGGCTATCCAAACATAATTTCCTGATGATGTCGATGTCCTCCATCGTTGCCAGGTGTAGGACAGGTCAAAAGATAGGTGGTCTCCTCCTACGTATCCTGTTAGGGTACACATGCATGAGATGAGTCATAAATGGGAGATGTGGCTTAAGCGAAGACTCACACAAGCACAACATTGCCTTGAATTTTGGACACGTAACATGCATAAGTGACATGCATACAGACGTTACTTTTCTTGACTCACTCGACATACTCAATAGATCAACATCCACAGTAGCTTGATGTGTAAGGCATATAGTATACTGCTACATCAAGGCCGGTCTGCCCTATGGTTGATGCCACACCACTTATGATTTGAAGCATCTATGCGGATTTGCATGTGGCTGCTGTCACTACATGGCCTCAGACTACAGTCCCACAATACACAATCACATTAGGAAATGAGGGCAGTGAGTTTCAGCTGGACAATGATACATATATATTCAGCATGGTGGGCAAACAAATGTGAACATTATGGGGTCAGTACATCGTGACTGTGTGGTGATTTCACGTGACAGACATTGCCATGTTCACCTTCATGAGGTACATAAACACATGAATTGTGTATACATGCACACATGGCTGTGAATGACAGATGATTTCATCCAGCCAATTAGTTTTTTGCTACACATGTGCACTCTTATGACATGTGCGAGACATTTACAGGAAATGGCAGCTGGACACACTGCATGCCACATCAGTACATGCGTTGTAAGTACTAGGGATTACCAGTGTGTCTGAGTTGCACTAAATGGACACCTCGATTTGTTAGCCTACATTACTGGCTCTACAGAAGACGGCCCATGGCCAAGGATTCGCTAAGCACATAGCAAGAGAAATATAGACAGTGTTAACAGGTTGTTAGTTTCATTACACTACATTGGTACAGTGCGAGAGACCTTTGGTTTTTTGGAGTCCTTGACTCATTGGGGACCATGCTGGCCATAAGGTATGACATAGAATGTAATTTCACTCTCCTTTTCTTGGACAAGCCATGTGTGTGCAACTTGAATCAAAGGTCACACTCTAGGAATGCCTCCACTTGAGGCACACATTACTGTCGGCTGATGTTTTGCCATGCCTATTGCAATTTGCATGTCGACAATGCAAATGCATGATGTGTTTACAGGCGCAGTCGCTGGGGTCCACAGCGTAAACATGCATTGGCCCCAATTGAGTGATGCAGGATTGTAGACAGCGCTTCCTGGCCGACGCGATGTGGCACCGCCTATGCGAATGCGCCATCTGCCAATGGGAGCTGCCATTGGATTACATTTTTGACTGTTGCGGTTTGGATGCTCTGCATCGGCAGGGCACGGCATTGGCCCCGCTTGCTTTTAGGGGACCAGAGGGTGTCACTTATGTGAATTAGGGGGACTCGCACATTGCAGTTGGCAGGTTGCCACATACATTGTGGGGCTGGCTTGGCCTGCACGCTTGCTGGGAGTTGTAGATGTACAGGGGTTGCATGCGTGGAGGTGTTTGGGATGTACCTCTGCTGTTGGGCGTGGCGGCATCTTATCTGCCGGAGGTGCACCAGGTAGAGCAGCGGAAAGACCTGTAGCGCTGGATCCGCGGCAGCTCAGCAGGTCTGGATGTGTTCTGGGTCGGCTACTCCTTTCCGTAGTTGTGCTTCGGCTATCCACGATGTGGTGGTTTTAACCTCGCGGTGGGAAGGGCTGTTTGTTACATCTTAATCTGGTTGGTGGATGCAACATGTTTCTGCACGCCGGTCTTGCTCTATAGGCTCTGTCCGCCACCCTTGCGTACCGAGAAAACATATGGAGCTGGTAAAACCACGTCAGATGGAGAATGGCCTCTGTGGGCCCATTGTAATATGGTTGTTCCAACATACGCATTAGGGGCGGGAAAAAAGACGTTTTACACCACAGCCAACACTATGGATGGGCTTCCGTCCGGCATCGTAATGAGCCTCTTAGTTTTAATAGCCTCTCTTCCATGGCTGGTCTGCCATTTCCTTGGGAAGCTTGTGTATCTCACACTTTCCCTTTTCCACCACATTTTCACATTTCAACAGGTCACATTCACATGCCTGAAATTGTTAGAATAATTTTATTTATTCATTTGGTAAACATATGTTCAAAGCCTTTTTTATGCAACTTCTAATACTCATTTCTGCTTGTCTGGATGCCTCAGTAGAGTGCAGCAATGCTAGTTTGTAACAGAGGCGGCTCATCCCTTAGAGAAGAGGAATGTCGCCCCACTTATAAATCCCCACAAAGAAGAAAAATAAAATGGTACTTAAGTGCCATTTTATTTTTTATCCCCTGTCCCGGGCATGAGGACGGGCACGAGCCTGCTGCTGAGTAACAGCAGCATGTCACTCAGCAGGAAGGGTGGGCTAGCTGTGCACTGTGTAAAGTTTGCATATATTTTTGTCTGGCCGTCTTGCAATGGCCAGTCGCACATGCACACTTAAATCCTCTCAACCCAGCTACAGTGCAGGCCTCCAGGTCGCTGTGGAGCACTTAGTGAGGCCACTCCCACCAATTCTGGTGCTGCTTACATGCTGCATGTGGGCATCGCCGGGATTGGGCAGGGAAGTTAAAGCATTTGGTTGCAGTGACGGAGAGGTCCGGAGCGAGGACGTTGCATCGAGTCAGCTAAGGTTTTTTTTAAATAATATTTCCCACTGTGTGTGCCCCTGGCCTCCCATCCATGTAGATGGTAAACAGACATAATATTGATTCCAAAATATCGTTTGGACAAAATATTGAGTAAAAAATATAGACTAGCAAAAATATCGACTAGACATAATATAGACTACAAAAATATCGAGTAATATCGATAATAATAGCCAAAATATCGAATCAAAAATATAGACTAGACATAATATCGACTAGATAGAATATAGACAAAAAAAAATCGAAAATAAGGTAGTTTTTAATATTTTTTAATAATTGTATAATATAAATCTGTAGCGGGTTGTGGGTTTATAGGGGAATAGGGTGGGAAGTAATTTAATAATAATTAATTAATTATGTAAATTAATAATAATTAACAATTCATTATTACGCTATCCAACGCTTTCCCTACTGTAGCACCCACTGGAGTGGGAATAGTAATTTTTACCCCTACGCTATCCAACGCTTTCCCTACTGTTGCACCCACTGGAGTGGGAATAGTAATTTTTACCCCTACGCTATCCAACGCTTTAGCTATTGTAGAATTAACTACAGTTGTTACAATAAAATTTAACTATTTTGCTATGCTACGGTAAAATTATTATATATGTTTATTTAATAAAAAAATAATTATATAAATATATATGTATTATTTTTATATATTTTTTTAATTTACAATAAATATTTATTAATATAACATTAATTTATTAATTTTAAGTAAGTTTATAATAAATATATTTATTACTACATTAGTTTTAACTTAATTTAAAGACAAAAAAAACCCGATATTTTTACAGTCTATATTTTAGTAACTCGATATTTTAGAGTCGATATTTTTGTACTTACCTGTTTAAAGATAGCCAGTCGATATTTTGTCCATCGATATTTTGTCAACGATATTATGGCAACTCGATATTTTTGAGGTCGATATAATTTCAGTGATCCCATGTAGATGCCAGCTGCCACAGGTTTGTAAGTGATGAAGTAATCATCTAGCAACATGTTTCAGTGCCCGCTCAAGTAACCGTCTTCATTTCAAGGAAATTACTCTTATCCAGAGCATTATCACTGCACTTACTATGTCTGGAGTACATCAAAGGAGCTTATCGCTGATGGTAAACTATAACTACATAGTCTAACACTAGTTCAAATAAAAGTCTCTGCTGGAAAGATACATTTCCTCGGTGTGCAGCCATTGTGATCACGAAACAAAAACCGCAAACCACAAACATATGTTGTTTGTCCTGACCCCTTGATATACCTCCGAAAAGAAATTGTTGTCCAGAGATTTAAAGTTTTGATTTGTGTTTTTGTATCATTAGAGAAATAATTTAGCTTGGGTAGATGTTGCTAATCCTGGATACATTTTTCTCGTTGACATTTAAAAACAAGCATTTGCAATGCAATAGGCCTGCATTAGGAAAGTTTGAGCTATTGGTATTGTAAATGACTAATCTTGTATTTATGTGTTGGTTTTGAAAATAGCGAAATTAATAGCTTTGTCATTCACAATGCCAATAGTTATAACTTTCGCAAATGTGACACCTATAGCATTTGTAATGCAATATGTGTTGTATTTACGTGACTTAAATGTATTGATATTACAAATAACAATGTCTTCATTTTTTTAATAATTAATACTTAAATAAAAGTTATTGTGATTTATAATGGCAATAGCTTAAACTTTTGTAAATAACTTTTGTGAAGATTATGTTCAGTGTATTTTATTGTGATGAAAATCCAAGAACAGAAGTGAAATATTAACATCTTTTTGTGACATTTGTAATAAAGCTTGAAACATTAAGAGAACATATTTGAACTAGTTGTTGTTGAATGGTTGCACAGATTGATGTTGTGGTGGCGACGAGTGATGCTGTGGCATTCAGTGATGCTGTGGTAGCGCATAGTGATGTTGTGGTGCCCCGGAGTGATTCTGTGGTGGTGCAGAGTGATTCTGTGGTGGTGCTGAGTGATTCTGTGGTGGTGCTGAGTGGTTCTGTGGTGGTGCTGAGTGATGCTGTGGTGATGCGATAGATAGAGTGAGGGCGATAGATAGAGTGAGGGCGATAGATAGAGGGAGGGCTATAGATAGATAGAGGGAGGGCGATGGATAGATAGAGGGAGGGCGATGGATAGATAGAGGGAGGGCGATGGGAGGGGGATGGATAGATAGAGGGAGGGCGATGGATAGATAGAGGGAGGGCGATGGATAGATAGAGGGAGGGAGAGGAAAATTAAACTTCCAAAAACGGTTCCAATGCCATGGATAGATAGAGGGAGGTCAATGGATAGATAGAGGGAGGGCGATGGATAGATAGAGGGAGGGCGATGGATAGATAGAGGGAGGGTGATAGTTAGAGTGAGGGCGTTGGGTACTGCCCCTAGAGTACCCTATTCCTGCTACAAGCAGCACACAGCATTGATGACACATGAGCTGTCCTGCAAAAAGTGTACATTTGTGGTCCCTGAGGATCAGTTTTTGCCCCTTTGCTCTAAGACAGCAAAAGTGAGAAAGAATGAGAAATAAATAGAGATAGAGAATGTGAGAGAAAAATTAGAAGAGGAGAGAAAGAGACAGAGAGAGAAGGATGACAGAGTGCAGAAAAACATGTAAGAGAGAAAGAAAGAAAAATAAGGCAGAGAAAGATAGGATATGAAAATAGAAGAAATACATGAGGATAAATAGATATAGAAATGAGCAAAAGAAAGGCAGTGAAGGAAAAAGATACATTAGAAGAAAATTAAAGGAAGAAAAAACGAAACAGTGAAATGAATGAATGAAAGGAGAAGAAAAAAGAATGACAGAGAACGGCATAAAGAGACAAATAAGGAAATCAGAATTGAGAAAGAGGAAAGAAGGCAAGAGAGAAAAGACAACAAGAAAAGGATGTGGTGTAAGGCAAAAAGAAAATTAGTGGTACAAAGGCAAAGAGAGAAGAAGTTAAAATAAAATGGGAAAGAAAAAAAGGATATATTATATTTTGTGAGTTATTAATGTCTTGAGTAGATGTTGTTTCTTGCAGTTATTGTAATGATTTAAATAAATCTGTTATAGTTATGTGTTAAACAACATCCTATATAAAAAACACAGCCATGATCTAAATATCAAAAGATGATGCAGATATTGAAAATACCACTAGTTACATTAATCACCGATACAAGAATATTGATACATTAAAAAAGCGTGATAGGTTATTGTTGTTGGATAGCTAGGAATGTAATTAAAATAAGAATGAACCCGGGCTAAATGCATAAAAAGTCAACATTTTGTAAATGTCAGTGTCTTTTACTCTGCATCATGTTTGAAACTGCAGAAAGTGAGAGGTGTCTGCCTTATAGTGTAGAGTCTGAAGCAATTATGACGGTTTTGTCATAAACAGCTTTGCATTTAAAATATACAAGTCCAGACCAGCAGTGCGCAACAACTTTTAACTCCTTACAGAGTCAATAGATTTCATGCTAACAATTTTTTTAAAAGGTCAAAAGAAAAGCCAAGCGCAAATATTTCCTGAGCCTATTATATATTGGGGTACTTTGCGCATCGGGGTTGAATGATAGGGTAAAAATGTGTGAGCTAAGTAGTACTATGCACAAAGTGGAACTAAAGTGTCTATTGTCTATGTCCTTTTCCCATTCAACAGACACATAATGGGTGTGAAAACTGTGGTGTGGTGAACGTAACCCTAATGATCGGATTGCGACACAAGTATAACTCATGTTACATGAAATGACAAGTTTCACATAAATACGTTCACCTTTACATTTTCTTACAAAGCCCAAAGAAAATAAATCTCAAATACTGATTATCCACGACAGATTAACAAAATACATATGTCAGTTAATACGTTCCTATTAATACACATTTGCGGGGAGGGGGGGTTTGTGTTGGGGCGCGCGGCCGCTGACCTGTTCAGATTTCACGGTTTGCTGGCCTGGGGGCAGAACGGCTGGTGGGGGTGCTGAGGGCTGCAGGGTGCGTGCCGCAGTGAGTGCATGGGGATAGGGTTCGCGTGTCCATAGGGTTGGGTTGTCTTTGGGAGGGGGAGGGGGGAGGAAGCGGCGGTGGAGTAGCGCGCTTAGGGGGCGCTCCTTGCTCCGGCAGGCTGCAGGCATTGTGCGGGGGCCTCCGGTTGTTTCGGCGTGTCGGGGGTGGGAGGTGTTGCAGGGGTGGCCTTGGGGGGTCCCGGCTTCCGCTTGCGGTTTGCGGGCTGCGCGGTTTTGCAAGGACGCTATTTTGTACCTTGTAACATAGATGATGCAGGCCCTTCTTCCACATTCTCGGCAGAAACGCCTCAAATAATTGTCCCGGCTTCCGCTTGCAGTTTGCGGGCTGCGCGGGGTCGCGTGCTCTCCGGCGGGGCTGTCCTGCTGCTGCGGTTGTCCTAGTGGTAGGCGCCCACGTGGGACGTGCTCGTGGTGCCTTGTCGGGGCTTGCTGGGCTTGCTTGTGTGCTTCCCAAAGAGACAGGAGATTGGGAACGCGCGCGCGCGCGCGGCCGGCTCCGATCCCTTTCCTGAGCGTGCGTGTGCCAGTCTCCTGTCTCCTCGGAAGCAGACCCGGCAACTATAGTATCGCGCCTGCGCGATGCATATGGCTTCGCCAAAGGCATCGCAGACGCGAGACCTAAAAAGACCAGTGGGGTTACTACAATGGAGTATCAAAAGAAAGCACATTATTTTCACATGTAAATAGATTTTTAATACGTTCAGAGCGCTTTACATAGCGCCAATTACATTACACAAGGACACACACTCATTTTGTGAGGCACGGGGATTTGCCCTGAATCACAGGAGGTTTTCGCGATATTCCTGAGACTCGAACCGTGTTCCCCAAGTCCGAGGTCTAGCGCCCTAGCCGTTAGGCCAACTCCTCTCTTCTTACCACTGAATGCAGGAGCAGGTTAACTGAGTCATGCCTTTCGATGCAGAAGCAGCATGTACTATCTATGTTTGGGTGATGCTACAATGACCAATGCATTTTCACATGTGGTGTACTTGTAGCTAGAGAAAATAAACTTAAGCACTTTCCCTCCCTCGATGCTTCGATGCACCAGAAATGCTTTAATATCAATGGGAGGCAGGCGAGCGTGGGTGAAATAAAAGAACCAACATTTGTCAGGGGATCCGCCCATCCTGCATAAAGAGAAGACTGCGACCTGTGTACTTTTGAGAAGAGGGAGGAACACTACAAGCTGCTCTACCAAGTCGCACAGATGAGAGAGTGAATGCCCTGGGAGCAGGCGTGAGCAGGAGCAGCGTTCTGAGTTGTGGGAGGCTGCTTTCCTGTAGGACAGCACCTGGCCACAGCGTGCGTGTTCGCGCGCGCGTGGCCGGCGTAAATCGCCTCCTTCGGCAGAAATGCACGCGGCCAGGTGCTGTCCTCCTCGGAAGCTGGGCCGATAACTATAGGTCTCTGGCGAGAGCGAGCTTCGCTCGCTTCTAGCCGAGACCTAAAAATGGCTTATGTGTTGCAGAGATGATGTAATATTTCTGGAACCATGAGACCAATTTACTTCATTTTGGTGTGTAAAAATAGGTTTTGGGGGTCTTGGTCCAAAAGTCTCCTAAATATGCACAACTAGTGCTTCTATGTGGATCCAATCCCGAGAGGGGGAGTAAGAAAATAGACTGTGTTGCATAACATTTGGAGAGATTAGCATGCCTTAGCATGAACCAGTGATGGCCGGCACAGATTGGAACTAGTGGGTTGCAGGGGTGGGGATAAAAAAATGTACCTACCACCGCGTTTCGTACCTGTTTCACCTCCTCTCTCCTTTGCACAGCTGCGCAGAGAAAGAGGAAGCCCATCCAAGCTCCCCTAAGCCCACCACAATGCTGCAATGTATTGTCATTGGTCTGAGCACCGTGGTTCGGTGTTCAGCCAGAGAATAAGAGCCTGGGCATGTTCTCCACCCAGGCTGTAATGCAGCCTGGATGGCGAACATGCAAAGTGCGCATGAATGTTTGGCTGACCCGGGCAGACCGGCAAAACATTCATGCACACTTTCAAAGCGTGCTGACCACTCCTCCCCCTGCTCCTGTTTTCAGAGTAGCTACACCCTACCCTGCAAAGCTGTTGAGTGATTATCATTTTACTTTTTCTTCATTTCACTGCTGCAGAGCAGTGGGTCGACTCTCCTCCGTCTTAGCGGAGGAGCCACCACTGGCAAGGAACCATTAACCTGTGTCAGTGTTTGTTAGAATGCCGGAAGTAGCAAACCAGGGGCTAGGAACATTGTGGGATGAAATGCCTTGCCGGCAGAACACTGGCTTCAAGCTAGCACTTTTACTGTGGGAAGTATGGGAGTTACGATGGTGATGATTGTTTACAGGTTCTCTTCAGTAATCCTAATGATTTGTGTTATTTGGTCCATGTAAAGCGCGCACATAGGTCTTTAACTTCTTGGTGCAATACAGCCAAGTGTAGTGGACCCTATCTATCTCCCTCTTATGGAGCTGCTTGGTTGTCAGATAAGGACTGTAAGCCTGGCAATCCTTCTCTTTATACGGCATGGCATGCTTCAGAAACTAATCTAGCACATGGATGTGGTCGCAGCAGCCTGCCTGTTGTTTCCTTTGAGGAGGTGTCTTGCGCAGCTTCTTTAGATGTGCTGCATCAGTGAACTGCATCTCTTTGCAGCTGGTGTTGTTGATTTCCACACAGAAGAACTTGTGATGTCTGAGCTTTTAATGTTTGCACAGATGTTGCAGCATGACATTTGGTAGACTTATGGTGGCAATGATAAAGTCAGATAGGTCCACTTTAAGGCATGTTGCAATGTATGTATGTATGTATGTATGTATAAACCGTTTTGTAACGCGCTCCGTTACTTGGGAGTATCCTGGCGCGGGTTTGGGAGAGACGGGTACACTAAGCAGCAGAAAGAAAAGACAGCTTAGATTACACTCTTGAATAGATGGGTTTTCAGATTTTTCTTGAATAACGTCACAGTTTGCATAGAGCGAAGCTGAAGAGGAAGAGCGTTCCAGGCCCGAGCCACGATCACGGAGATCGACTGACCGCCGAGTCTGGCTCGTTTAAAGCGAGGAAGAGACAGTTTAAACAGAGTAGATGATCTGAGGGTGCGGGCGGGGGCATAGCAAGTGAATCTCTTTCTTAGATACAGGGGGCCTTGATCATGAATAGCTCGAAACGCAATCACCAGGGATTTGAACAGAATGCGCTGTGCAACGGGAAGCCAATGAAGAGTGTGAAGATCAGAGCGCACACTCTTCCATCTCGGGATGTTAAATAAAAGACGGACAGCAGCATTCTGAATGATTTGCAGACGTTTCACCAGGTAGGCCGGAATGCCACAGAACAGTGCATTCGCGTAATCCAGCCTTGCCAGTATGAGAGCTCGAGCAACCGTCTCCTTGGCATCCCTTGGGAGCAAAGGGAAGAATTTGTGAAGCATTCTCAGCGTGGCAAAGCAGGTACCCGTCAGCTTTTTAATATGGTCCGCAAATCTAAGGTCCTCTGCAAACCAGATGCCAAGGTTTTTCGCAGGTCTCCCCATCTCTTTCGGGCTAGGAATGTTTGGGGGCCATAGCGTCTTCCTGAACGAAGGGGGAAAGGAACCATAAAAGAGCACCTCAGATTTGTCCTCATTGCACTTCAGCTGGGCCTGAGTTAACCAGCGAAATACCGAGGACAAACACAGATGGACTGCCGACGTGTCCAGATTATCATCTGGCCAGGTAAACAGTAGTTGGGTATCATCTGCATACCCTATAATCTTAGCCCCATACTGTTCCGCTAGATAAACCAGGGGGGTGATATAAATGTTGAACAGTAGGGGACTAAGAGTGGATCCCTGAGGGACCCCTGTGAGAAGAGGTTTAGGCTCAGAGGCGTGGGGTGGCATCCAGACCTGCTGTGTCCTATCAGAGAGAAAGGAGGACAACCAGGCCAGAACAACCCCCTCAATACCAATAGCAGACAGCCTGGCGAGGAGGAGCTCGTAGGGGACGGTATCGAACGCGGCAGAGAGGTCCAATAAAATCAGGACCGCTCTGCTGCCTCCGTCTAAACACTCCCGAATTGCCTCAGTCATCTCCACCAGCGCAGTCTCAGTGCTATAGGTCGCCCTAAAGCCCGATTGGGCAGGGTGGAGGGCACTGGAAGTTTCTACAAAACTCTCCAATTGCTGAAGAACCACTTTCTCACAGATTTTAGCAAGTGCTGGCAAAAGGGATATGGGACGATAGTTCCCAGGGACCGAGGCGTCCAGTCCCGGTTTTTTCAGAAGCGGCAGAAGTTTGGCTCGTTTCCAATCGAGAGGCACTTTGCCTGAAGCCAGGGAGAGATTCAGTATCTGCGTGATCTCACTACAGACCGTTTCCGCCACCTCTGGAAGCACACGGGCTGGGCATGGGTCAGCGGGGGAGCCGGATTTCAGGGATTGGAGAAGAGGCAGAACAATACACTCCTCAACTTGCACAAAGTGCGTAAGCTGCAGTTCGGAGTGGGGGCATGCTGTAAGACCCACGTCGGCCACTAAACTGTTTTGTAGAGCTTTTTGCTAGTTTTATGTATTGCCAGGACGCAATTTGTAATTTTCGATCCATAATTTATGACATTCAGAGAGCTGTGGGTGTCTGTCCATAATTTATCACATTTTTTTGGGTGTGTTTTCCTGTAAATACGGCTTAGCTACTGATTCTGGCTCACTATTTTGGGCTGGGGAAAAACCACCAGCAGTCTTTGTTCTAGTGGCAAAATAGATGGAGCAAAAAACAACAAAACAAAAAATGGAACGACCATAATATAGATAGCAGCATTTGATGGTAGATTCAGAATTGCCACATGACAACCTCTACATGATACCATAGTAGTCGTTGTCCCTGTCTTTACTTTAAGACTACTGGCCTTCCATCTGTACCCAACGCATTTTTTAATTTAGTACCCCTACTGCCCTCTGCTGTTTAGTTGGGAAATGTTTTATTATATATTATTTATTTCTTATAAATAATTGCAGCATTCTTCGCAGGTAAGATTTAGTTACGTGTAAGTTGCGCAGATTTTACATAGATTTTGCTGTGTATTTTAAAGCACTTTAGTCTTTTAAATGCACAACATAATGAAAGGAGCTTTAGAAAGAGCATGTCAGACATTTCCAGCTAAAAGCAGGACTCAAGGTTATTCACCCTGTTTGCTTCACTCTTGAACAAAGTGTTTGAAAAAGTGCACCCAAGTGCAAATTATTTGAATATTTAAGAGCTCGTTGTCGTAAAGGATTAAGTAAATATGTTTAGTCTACAGAATGACTTCACAACTGAACCGTAAAATTCGTTAAAATGTTAATGTTCACCAAAATAAAACTTCAAAGCAGTTTACATGCAGAGAAACAACTGCAGATCACTTAACGATTAAAGCCACGGATTTGTGTGAAATACACGGGATCTTTTTAAATGCCAGATGTGTTTCTTTTGTACCTTTAGGGATTAAGGTCTTTTGAAGATGAAAGTTTTATGGATTAAAGTTTAATGCTATAATGCATTTTTATGAAAAAAGATATAACAAATGTAGCCTCTAATAATAAACGTGAGTTGATAAAAAGCTTAAATAAGTCTAAACTTGGGGAAGCGCAGAATCAGATTAATGCGTCTTTTGACTTTGATTAGGGTCGCATAGATGAGCACAAACAAAGCATTTTTAATGTTGAGTCATCAACTTGTCTATTTGTTAAAAAAATTGCGAGATAATATTATAATTGTGTTGTGCCAGGTTTAATATAACCAGACTCCCATGACGTGATTTTTTAATGAACCCTCTCTACATGACCTTTTGTGTTCCATCACATCTACAATGTCCACCCTCCCTCTTTGTTTCCGTCATTCCTGTCCTCCGAGATGTCTTCTTTGCTTTGTTTCCTTGCTTCAGTCCTTCATCTCTCTGCTATACGTTCTCTAAAAACACCCAGCTGTCCCTCTTTCTGTCCATCTATTACTTCTTATATCTTTTTAGGTCCGGCAAGAGGGATTTGCAACACTCTCCTAGAATTCTTGAAAGGCATGCCAGAACTGTAAATGGTTTCTAAGGCCTGATTATGGACCACCATACCAGTGGTGATGGTCCGACCACAAATGCACTGTGCAGCCACCTGCAGTATTACGACTGCGGTGGTCAGACCAACCCAGGACCGCTGCGATCACCAGGGATTCAGGATCCTGTGGTCACACAGCATTAAAAGAAAGAAATATGCTGGAGCTGCTGGAGCGGTGCAGCCAAGCATATTTTGATTTGCCTCACCACCACCCTTTTCATGGCAGTGAGCCTGCTATAAAATGGGGGGTGGTATGGCAACTAAAGGGTGCTGTATCAGGGCCCGGGGGTGCATGCGGGGGAGGGGGCAACTGGAGTGCCCCTCTGGATTTGCACCCTCAGTTCCTGCACAATGTGAAATTTATGCCACACCATGCGGAAGGTGCATGCAGCGCTCTGAGAGCAGGGGTCTGCCTGGGTGGCTCTTTTATGAACTCCTAATCTGGCAGGCAGTTGCACCACGGGTTTGGTGGTCCTACAGTGGATGGCGCATTGCACTGTCTGCTGTAAGACTGTCAAACTCGTAATCAGGCCCTTAAATTTAGTAATCAATGCTCATGGCGAATTGTGAACACTATAAACCATGTATAAAATTAGCTTAGGTGTTTATTAAGAGTCTGGCGGTCCATGGATCACAAGACTCACAAGGGCACGGCGGTGGCAATCTTCAACACACCTATTAAGACCAGGATGGTCAGGCCACCTTGGGACCACTGCAAATACCATGGATCAGAGATTCCTGCCAGTGGCGCAGTGGTCTTGATGTCGCAATATGCTTGGTAGGGCATTATGAGTTGCATCTTTGCCACACTTTTCATGGATGTGGATGCATACATGTGCCTTCCTGAGTGCATTCACACAAGTACCTCGACAGCATGGATGCCTCAGTTCATGCCATGCATGCACTGCCTTTGATGTCTCCATTGTGATGCCCATTTCATAGGCACTGCCCTGGGAATTCCAAACAACCTCCGGCCCGACCAGGAGAAAACTAGTGATCTGATGAGCAGTTCCTACAACGGATTGGCAGTGCAGAAATAGGGTAGTTCCCTTCTGCACCACCAAACTTATAATAAGGTACTGAGGACCAGATGTATCAAGCATTTTCACATTCGTAAACGGGCCGATTCGCAGAATCGGACCGTTTGCGAACAGGAAAAAAGCCTTTTGGGATGTATCATCCCGAAAGGTAATGCAAAATAGGGAATCGCAATATTTGCGATTACCTATTTTGCAAATGCATTTAGAGAATCGCAATTCCCTAAATGCAATACAGGAATCACTTTTAAATTTGCGACGCTGCTTTAAGGAATTTCATTTTACCACCAACTTTAAGTTGGTAGTAAATTGCAAATCATTAGAAAAATGCACAATTTAGCATTTTCTAAATACCATGTGGCGCACAAACATGAATTTAGGGAAAGTCTCTCTAGTTATAAAAAAGTGCTTCTAGATACAAAAAATAAGTACTTCGGGGAACAGATTAGTAAAGCCAAATCTTCCACAAAAGAGCTATTTAAAACTATATCCAAACTTACGACTCCAGTGAACCCCATAACACAGAGTGGCCCTGAAATATGTGAAACACTAGCCTGCTTTTTTCTGCAAAAAGTAGATACCATTATTTCCTCCTTTTGCAATCTGTCAAAAGAGGACCTCCAAGATTGGAACATGGGGATTGCCAAGGAACACCAAATTAATTTCCACTTTAGATAGCTTCACAAAACTGGAGGCTCAAGATGTTACCAAACTCATGCTGGTAGTTAAATCTGGTTCCCCTTTAGACCCATGTCCAACATCAGTGGTCAAACTTGTCCCGAACACTATCGGGTCTGCTCTTGCCCCGGTTTTAATACCATCTTTGACTCGGGTCAGTTACCTAAAACCTGGAAAATAGCCTCAATCCTCCCACTTCTGAAGAAATCCATGTTAGACCCCAAAGAGCCAAACAACTACAAACCCATATCTCGTCTTCCGCTGCCGGCTAAGATGATTGAAAAGGCAATGAACTCCCAATTAAGGTCTAACAGTCTACTGGTCACAACGCAATTTGGCTTCCATGCTGAACACAACACCGAATTGTCTCTGATTAAATCCACAGAAGAGATTGAAGAAGCTTTAGATCAAGGAGGAGCCGCAATTTTGATTATGCTGTATCTCTCTGCGGCCTTCGACAAGGTCCACCACGAAGTGTTGATGGACCTATTGGTCGTAAGGGGGGGTTCAAGGCAAGGCCTACGACCTCCTAAAATTATTCCTCAACGATATCACCCAAACGGTGGACCTGGGAAAAGATCGATCAAGGCCATTCTCCCTGCCTTGCAGGGTACCGCAGGGGTCTGCGCTTAGCCCTACACTATTTAATGTGTATGTGTCTCTGCAGGCAGCCTTCATAAGATCTTTTGGGTTCCAGCTGACCTCTTATGACGATGACACACAAATTGTGTTGTCAATTCAAAAGGGCAAAAAGGCTGAGAAAGGATGAGGCTGCCATGACTGTATGCAAGCAGTAGCAAACTGGATGTCAGCAAATTGCCTTAAGCTAAACGCAGGGAAAACTGTTGTTATCCTTTTTGGTAATGCCACTAATCTCTGGTCACCTGGCTGGTAGCCTGAGGCTATGGGCTCGCCCCTGCACCCTCCAAGAATGTGAAGAATCTGGGGGTGATTGTGGACTCAAAATCTTTCGTTTGGGGACTAGATTAGCTGGGTCGTATCCTCTTGTTTCTACCTTCTTAGGATCCTGAGAAAAAAAAAATCTCTTCTTCCTGAGGACAGTCTCAGGACAGTAGTCACACCTCTCATTTTGTCACGGCTGGATTACTGTAATGGCCTCTATCTTAACATTCAAAAGAGACATCTCTACCGACTCCAGGTTGTACAAAATGCAGCAGCCAGATTGCTTTTGGTCACCCCAGGGTTTGTCTCAGTGAAGAACAGACTCCATAACCTCCATTGGCTCCCGGTGAAACAACATATTGAATTTAAGGCTCTCTGTACTGTCTTTAAGGCAATAAAGGGGTATGGTCCTGCTTATATGGGACAACACGTGCAATGGTATGCTGTAGGCAGAGCATTGCTCTTGGCCGTGGCAAAACAAATAATTATTACCCACGTCAAAAAGATCAACCTGGGGGGGGGGGGGGTAGGAGCTTTTTTAGCTGTGCCGCAAGGCCTGGAACGGCCTACCATTCCACCTCAGAAATGCAACTGAGCTCCTCTCTTTCAGAAGGGGACTTAAAACCTGGCTCTTTCTCTGACCAGTCAGTTCTCCTCAGTAACCAAATAGGCAGCTCCCAGCGCCAGGACACCTTTGGGTAGCAGTGCGCTTTATAAGCATTATTAACTTTAATATGTATGTACACCACATGTGCACACATGCATATTTCACAGGTGCAACAGGGTGTCTTTTTGGCACCCTTGAAATTACATGCGCAATTTACGAGTACCTATTGGGTACTCGCATATTGCGCATGCAATTCCCATTCATTTCTATGGGCCTCCAGGCCCACAGAAATTAATGGGAAGCCATTCCTTATTTGCGACACGCAATTTGCAAGTCGCAATTAAGGAATACTTACGAATTGCAAAATATTTGCAGAAACCTACATACATTTCATTGTGCAAGTCTATTAAAGGGAACCGGTAAAATTCGCTATTATAGACTTGCAAAATCCAATTTTGATACATCTGGCATTAGTTTCATAAACCATCTATCAAATTTAGCATGAGCACATGCCTTTTGCTTTTTTCTTGGGTGTGGCTGAGTAAATTAGCCTGTGTACTTGTGGTAATCAAGTTTTAGTTAGGCACTCCTGAAAGTAAATTACTTTCCAGAAGTGCATGATTGTAACATTGAATTGAATTGAATCGAAGTTTACATTTGTATAGGGCAACAAATTCCCTAGGCCATCTTGGCACTGCAAGTGACAAGAATTTGGCAATCATCTACAGCATCTAGTGACTAAACAGCAAGGTTTTTAGAGATTTCTTGAAAGCTGACGGAGAGGTGGCCGCTTTCAAATCTTGAGGCAGCAAGCTCCAGTTTTGAACTGTGCAGATAACAAAACTCGTGCCTCGTGAATTTCCGTTTGGATAAGCTGGATCAATGACATGAAGTGCTTTAAATATGATACTGAGAGCATTGAAGACAATCAATTGCTTCACAAGCAGTAACTTACTAATTGCTTGAAAGGTGGAATGGAATCTGGAAGCTTTTAGAAGCATCTGAGCAGCAGAGTTATGAAGGATTTACAGTTTATTCAACAAACGTTTAAGTAGGTTTTGATAGAGGCCATTGCAATGATCTATTCTGGGATAAAACTAGTACAATAACAACTGACCTTTACAGATCAGAGGGAAGGAATTAAGCGATTGTCTGGATGATTCGTAAAGTTAAAAACAATGTAGAAATACCCTTGTTAACTTTAAAGGTTAGTCTGTCATATAACAAGATGCCAATGTGTTTGACCTTCTTGACAGGTGTCAGAAGGGAACCCAGCTCATTAGGCCAGAACCAGGTATTGTTACCAAATTGGATGACTTCTGTCTTAGAGGAATTCAACTCAAGACACTTGTTGTCAATGTAAATGTGCTGGGCGTGTAAATGTGCTGGACTTGTAAAGCGCACAGCTGCCCGTAAGCGTCCCGGCGCTTGCTTAGGGAACCCGTCCTGGTATTCCCCTGTGAGAAACCACGGCAGGGTGTCCACAAGGTGAAAGCCAGGCATCCCGCCGCGAGGGGCCGTAGTGGAGATTAAGCAAGCTATTGCCCAGAGTCGCAGAGTGTGACCCCGTGAGTTGAGTAGGCACCAGAGCGAGAATTGTCGAGTCAGTGGAATTTTGAGCCCGAGACCCGCCGAGGCGGGGAATCGAACCCTGGTTCACGGTCGATCTCAGCTTCCGGGTCTGCCGCCTCTAACCACTGAGCCACGCTTCTCCACTGGCTAACTGAACTCATGCAGTTCCGAAAGGTGTCACTCATATTCGGGCCCTTGTTGGAGAGTAAGAGCACAATCTGGGTGTTTTCAGCATAGAATTCTAAAGACAACCCAAAATATTTGATCAAAAGTGGCAAAGGTGTAACATACAGATTGAACAGGATTGGGTCAATGAAAAGCTGTGTGGAACTCCACATGGCAGGGTAAAGGGCCCAGATGTAAAATCTTCAAAGAAGACAGAGTGAATGTGAGCCATGATAAAGTAATGCAACAGGGATAGGGCTACACCACCCTTGGTTACCAATCTTTGTAACTGGTCAATCAAAAGGTTATGAATGGCAGTGTCAAATGGGAAACAACCTTTACAACGCAAGTTTTACAACGCACTACCATTACAACGAAACTTTTACAATGCAACATCCATTACAACGCATGCATTTACAACGCAACCATTACAACGCATGACACTACAACGCACACCACTACAACGCATGTCATTACAATGCAGTCATTACAACGCATACCATTACAATGCATAGCATTACAACACATAGTACCCTTACACTATCCAACACTTACCCTACTGTTGCACCCCCTGGAGTTAGAATAGTAATTTTTGTACCCCTACACTATCCAACACTTACCCTACTGTTGCACCCCCTGGAGTTAGAATAGTAATTTTTAGCCCTACACTATCCAATACTTACCTTACATGCAATGTAATGTTATGCGTTGTAATGGTATGCCTTGTAAAGGTAGTATGCGATGTAATGGAATGCGTTGTAAAGGTAGTTTTTAAAAATGTGTTGTAAATGCATGCGTTGTAATGGAATGTGTTGTAATGGATGTTGCGTTGTAAAAAATGCGTTGTAAAGATAGGCCTTGTAAAAGTATGCGTTGTAACATCATACATCCGTTTCAAATGCTTCAGAAAAATCAAGTGGATAAGGGCTGCATTGCCAACCTTATCCACCTTGTCGCTGACTTCCTCAGTGGCCACAATTAGCACTGATTGAGTGCTATGACCACTTCGAATGCCAAACATTAGGTCATCTAAGAAATGGTTGCTTTCCCAAAAAAGGGCCAACTGCATATTCATGGCCTTTTCTACCAGTTTTGCAAGAAAGGGAAGCTTGGAAATGGGCCGATAACTGTTCAGGTCCAGTGCATTTGAGTTAGGTTGTTTTAATTTAGGAAGGACTGAGGCTGATTTTCACTGTTTAGAAAAAAGTCCTGAGCTAAACATAGCATTAAAAATTAAGAAGTCACTACGTTGGGCACTAAGTGAATAATCATAGGTGGACAGAAGTCCGATAGAGAACCTGATTTTGGGTCTTACAACAAGTTTAGCTGTCCATGAGACCGCCAAACCCATGGTGGCGGTCCGACCACTGTCACACTGTGGTACCACCTGCACTTTCACGACTGCAGCTGTTGGACTGACACAAGACCGCCGGCACTGCTGGGATAAAGTATCCTGCTGAGCCGGCGGTCTTTCACTGGCAGGTATATGCGGCAGCAATTCAGTTTCGGGATCCATACAACTCTCTAAATGGAAAGTGAAATCACCTAGTGAGGTGATCTCTGATTTAAGGAAAGAATGCTTTGTACTGTAAGAGATAATGCTTTACATCCTACCGACCCGGCCCATCTTGTGGCCTCCCTCACTTTGTTCTCTACCTTTCTCACACCAAATACCTATAGCAGAATCCGCTGCTATGGAAGCAGTGGTGCAGAGTTATGTTATGGGTATTTTAGAGCATGCTATCATCAAGTAGGGTGTCCTGGCACTGAGCAGGTGTGAGGACATTGCATCATAGGGTGGAGAGCAGGGTTACTCAAGGAGTCTAGTATTCAGATTCTTCTGGAACTCAGGAAGTGAGGAGGAGGCTCTGGTGTGAAGGGGGAGGTCATTCCATGCTTTAGATGTAATGTAAGAGATGGCTCAACCTGCAGCTTTGTTTCTGCACATGTGTGGGATGTGTTGTAGTAGGAGTGGTGGTGCCTGGATGGTTGTTATAGAGGAGTTTGTGTTGTGCAGTGCTTTGAATGTGTGGGTGCAAGGTTTGAATTGAGCACATTTGTGTATCGGGAAACAATGGAACTCCCTGAGGTGTGGAACGATGTGTGTATTGCATGGAAGGTTGAGAATGACTCCGGTAATGAGACACTCTGACAGATGTTATCCTCCAACTGGACATTTCTTTAGCCTTACATTGTTAAATCACACCACCGGTACATAGTTTGAACTGGTGTTTGCAGGACGGAGAACACCGGCACTCATTTTTTGGGCCCAGCTTTTATTATTTCTCAACAAACTTTGATCCAGCGCAAGAGAACAAAAAACTAAAAGGGAGGAAGAAGGAGGAAGAGAAAGACAGAAAAACAATCACAAACGTTGAAATAAGGCATCTAAAATATCCTTCAAGAGTTAAAGAGTTAGTGATTAATGAAGCACGAGGTGGACTCAAGATTACGCAGCCTTAGTATACAGCATCCCGACCTTCAATAGTACAGCAGCAGGCTTCTAAACAAACTTTAGGCACAGTTTTTTTTTTAATTTTTACAAATTAAGCACCTTATACAAATAGACCCAGTGAGCCCTCATCTAACAGAAGCTTCTCTCATCCTGAACCCCCGCTCCTCATCTCCTGCCAGGTCCTCTTGTGTGGTGCAATCGGCTTCTGATTAAAGTTGTCTAATAACATTGCACCAATGAACAGTAACTATTTGTATCACAACTTTTATAAAGCGTTGCCCAATTGATAAAAAATAAAATACAAACATCCTTATCAGAATATGGAGAAGACTGGCACATTATTTATTTTGCGCAAAAATTGTATTTCCGGGCTGCAGAAAGGATCAAATGGCCTATTTTCCTAAAATGCAAATGACTAGGAAAGTACATTTGCTAATATTCAGAGGTATTTCCTTTTATTGCAGCCTTCAGTTTATAGATATGGCTATAGAAGGCTTTAGATGTATGCAGAACTTTATTGGCAAAAAAGACAAAACAGAGGACGGTTACAGTGATAATTTCAGCAGTTACATATTTAGCTTTATGTTTTTGCAGTGAGGAGGAGATAAAAAAGTAATCACGCTTTGTAATCTCGAGCATCTCTAATATAAATACTATACAGGGAGCTCGGTGCACTCTAGAACATTGGTGGCACATTTATAAGAAGGGCTGCATGGGGAGTCCCACTTACCAACAAAGTAGGAATTACAATAGCGACCACAGTACTACCACAGTACTACCATGGCAGTGACCACAACAGTAAGAACAGCTTCCAGCACATCAGTGTAAACAACAACATAAACCATTGCTGTAACCATTCTAGGAACCACAACAGCCACACCTACTGCTACGTAGGCAGCAACAAGACCTGCCATCAGGTCACAGAGAACAGTATTGAATAGCGCTGTAACCACAGCTGCCACCGCCACAACATCAGCTATAAGCACAACAGTGGTTAGAGCTGTCATGTTGACAGCAGGGACCACAGGAGTGCCAAAGCTGCCTCGTCAGGGAGCAGAAAAAGGACAGAGGTTCTACCATGAAGAAGGAAATTACTTTTTAGATCAATTTGTCCTCACTGAAGTAGGACTATCAATTAATGATGCATGAAAACACACAACTTACTATAAACATTAATACAAAACACAAATGACAAAAACTCAATTTAACCTGAAAAATTGTGTACAATATATTAGAAAATCATATATTGTATATGATTTATAACCATATGAATATTAATGAACGAGAGGTCAAAATAAACATTGTACAAATTTAGAAAAGAACAGGAAATATAAAAATACATTGTCGTGACATAAAAAGGTGTCTGAAAAATTACACAAATATCAACAAAAATAGAAAATCTAAATACTATACATAAATAACAAACCAACAAAGACTTATTTCAGCATCCATATAAACTAAATCACCCTAGATGGACATGTGGGGCCTCATTTATGAAAAGTGACGCATCGCTGCGTGAAAACAGCGATGCGTCACTTTTCACTGCGCACTCCTTACGACATTCCTGATGCGTCATATTTAATGTATGACACATCATGTCGCAAGGAGTTACAGATACGTCAGTATTTCTGACGTATCTGTAAGCGCAAAAGTGACGCATTGCTGGAGTGTGTCACAAAAGTGACGCAACTCCAGCAATGCGTCCTTTCACATGGGGAAAGCCCCGTGTGAAAGGGCTTGCGTCAGTCTTACGCCTGCTGTGAGGCAGGCGCAAGATTTTGACGCAACAGCGTCTTAAAAGTGACGCAGTGAAATCTCATAGATTTCACTGCGTCACTATTACGAGGCTTTTTGCGGGGGGACGCCCCCTCTGCATACATTATACCTGACGCAGGTATAATGTGGCGCAGGGGTTTAAAAAGTGACGCATCTACCTAGATGCATCACTTTTTAAATATGGCGCAACGAGGCGCATTTTTTACACTGCTGATGCGTCACAAAAAGTGACGCACCGGCGGCACAAAACTGACGCAAGGCCTTCATAAATAAGGCCTGTGATTTTCATTCCAAGCATAAAAGTGTCTATTTGGGCAAAAACGGTTGCGCAGTTAATGTCGACCTTCAGCCCCCTATACACAAGTGTGTGTAGGCAACATCAACGTGGGGTCTTCATCAGGACTATAAACCAGGATCCTACAGCCTTTTTAAGAACATTTCTCGGAGAGATGATGAAATTAGATTGCACACTCTCCCACAGAGTTAATATAAACCTCAATGCCTGGAGTCTTTTCACCAAGGACACATCAAGAAAGGAGCCAATCAAAGGCATTCCTCTATTGCAGACCTCTTCTGCTTCACAAAATTACTTAAAGAAGCAACCAGTGCTTCATTGAATCCTCCGGCGCGTCCCTCGTCAGGGAGTAGATCAATCTGAGCTCTAACCACACCAGAAACAATATCATTTTAACCAGAGAAGTCACTACAGCAGCAATATTAGCACCTTCAACAGCATACCTCAACAGTCACCACATTAGCAACAACAGCTGTAACAATAGTTTGTCACAACAGGAAACACACCAGTTGTGACAGCTTCCACCACAGCAAGGCCACAAAACCAACCATAGTCTCTACGACAAAGTTACAACAGTGGCAAGCTCAGCTGTTACCTGAGGAAAGACAAAGGCTCATAGGTGAATAGGTTTTAAAAAATTTCACACAGTTACTTTTTCATTTTTGCACTCTGCCCCTCACTCACTCGTTTTTTGGTCCCCTCTTACAGACTAACAAATAAAACACCTAAGCTCCTCTTCCATTCTTTTTGGAGAGTTGGACCTTGCAGCCCCAGTGTGAGAAGGGAACCCTATAATGAAGCATTTCACCTTCGGGTGAGTGAGGGTTCTCGTCCTTAACAAGGATCCACCTACTTTGCACAATACTCTAGGGGGCATTTACCAACAAGTAGCGATATTTATAGCTAAATAGGCTTAGCGCAGATTTTTTTATCGCTGCCTATCGCTGGATATGTTAGCGTGGAAAACATGCTATTAGCAACGTTTTTCTCCATTGTGCTAAAATATCCAGGGATAGCAGCGAAATGCGTGAATATCGCTGAGAATACAGCGATATTCACACATTAGCGACAAAATGCTCTTAGCCATGTTATCCACCTCCCATTGGATAACATGGCTAAGAACTGGTCTGGGCAGGTGTTAGTATTTGGAGATATTCACCCTTAGCGTGAATATTTCCAACGCTATGTCTGCCTTGATAATAGGCGATAGCGACGTTAGCGACTGCTTTCAGTCGCTAACTGGTTGGGTACGCCCACTTTGCATGTCATTAGCGATAAACATCGCTGACATACAAAGCGGGACCAAAACCGCTCGCTATCGCCTAAAAGCTGTCGCTAACATCAGTTAACGACAGCTTGCTAATAGGGCGATAGAATTATCGCAGCTTAGCGGCCGAAAAAGGCCGCTAAATCGGCGATAATTGCCTATCGCCCCCCTTGGTAATATGCCCCTAGATTTGTTCTCTTGACATGAGTTAATACAATGGTGCCGTTAGGTTGGTTGAGATCATACCTAGTGTGAGTAATCCTTTAGATAAGCAGTGTTACGCTCTCCTGTGCTCCTTCTTTGGGAGCTGTCTCCTTCACGATCTTCAGTGTGAATATAAAAATAGAATAATTTTGCCCAAAAATCATGTTTTTGGTGTTTGGCCTTAAATTATAGCTGTAAGTTTTGCTAAATAGGCTCATATTTACTCAAAGGACTTCCTTGTCCTTTTGCTGTAAAATGACAGATTTTCATTTTGAGCTGGTAAATGGAATTTTACCAAACAGAAACCAGTCGTGTTCTGTTTATATCCACTTTTTCTTAAATGCCAATAATTAGTATATAGAATGGAGTTGTCATATAAAATTAGCCTGTTATATTTATTTACTTTTTGTTTATTTATAGAATTTTGTATAGCGCGAACATGACCCTTATGGGTATCAGAGCGCTTCACAATTTTGGGTTAGAGGGATACAGTATTGGGAAGCAAAAACATTTGTGCATCACATAATTATACAAGATGCGAGCAATAATCTGGTAGGTGTCCGAAACCGTAAAATGAATTTTCGGGCAGAAACAGCAATGGGTGAGGAACATTCAAACATATATAAGTACAATTCTTGCTAAATAATGGTATTCCCGGGTATATAATCATGTCCAAAGTCAATCAAGGTGAGCAAATAGAGGGCAGCAATGTAGTCTACTAGTCAAGGCCTATTCAGGCAGGAACTTGAGCATTAGGATTTTTTTACTTCTATTTTGAAGGAAGCGGTCAAGGAGATTGTACGGATTTGTGAAGGAAGAGAGTTCCAAATGTGTGGGGCAATGGCAAAGAAGGTTCTGTTACTCGATCTCTTTTTGTGGAAAAGCTGTGGTTTCAGGAGCATTGTGCTTGCACTTCGTGATGCTCTGCAGTCCCCTAATAGTTCTAGTTTTTGAGCCAGATAGATGGGGGTCTTGAACTGGAGGGCTTTGTGCGTCATGCTGGCAATTTTTAGGTGAACTCTGGCCTCGTACAGTGACCAGTTTAGGGACTTTAGGGCTGGTGAAATGTGTTCTTTTCTTTTTGTAAATTGGTACTTGATGGCGTGGCACACAGCTAGTCTTTATTTGGGATTTTCATATAGTTTTTATGGATTAGTTTGAGTTTTGGGTGCTCCAGCAAGTGACGTAACCGTCCATGTACGTCGCAGTTAGTTACTGGTTGAGTGTGTTACAGGGTGTAAACGCATCCTTGAGGTTGGGCACACACATCAGGTTCGTCATATGAAGACAGACTCCATTGATAGTTATGATGATCAATTTGTTTAATCAAAGATTTATCATGTTCTTTAGTTGTAACAGTTCGTAGGTAAATGTTTTCCAAAATTTTTATTCGACCACAAAAACATCCTTAAAGGTGATCTCAAAACATGCTCCGATGCATTTCGGGCAGAGATTGCCCTTTCTCAAGGAGCCCTGTGAACACAATGAGACGCATTTACAATTCAAAACGAAACTCAAATAAAATTGCATTCCAATAGTGTAGCATTAACCTCAGTGTGCAAAAGCATGCATGAGGGACATGTGTGGGTTCGGGAGGGGTTTAAGTACCTAATAGACCAGAGCGGGTAACTAAGACATGGGGGAGAAGTAAAAAAATTGGGGAAAGCACTTACGTGTCTGGGTCATGGAAGGAGATATGTCTATGGGGGACAGAGACGGGTAAAAAAGCAGGTTAGATGCAGTGAGACCCGGAGTTGACAAGCAACACGCCTCTATGTCGGAGCTCCGACTTACTTGGTTTAGTGAGAAAGTTCGGTTCAAAGGTTCGTGGCGGCGGAGTTGCGCGTAGCTCGCGGAGTGTTTAGCGGAGTAAATGGAAGGGGAGTTATGAGTCGGTTCATGAAGGGCCGGTCATGTGGTTAGGTCGTGAAGACCGAAGAGGGACTAGGGTATAACAGAGAATGTGGCAGCCATGTTGAGAGGGAGTGTATAGGCAATGTGGGTAGTACAAGGAAATGTAAACACAGTGCAATAGTAATCCTTGAGCTAAATATACAAAAGATGCGGTGAAACATATGTACCATATGGTACTACAGAAAACAACTAAATTCAATTCGGTCATTAAGACCGTATGGCTTCATCGCCTTAAGTCTGTAGATCCAAGCTGTCTCTCATTGTAAGAGTATTTTATTGTTGTCTTTTCCTTCTTGTTTGCGAACAGTTTCTAGCACCATAAATTTTAACTGGGCCATGCTGTGGTTGAATTCATTGAAATGCATTGCAATGCTTGATTTTTGGTTTTTGGTGCGAATGTTTGATTTATGTTCGTTTAGGCGAACTTTTATTTTTCTGGTAGTTTTGCCCACGTATATCATACCACATGGGCATTTGAGTAGATAGATCAAGTTAGTTGAATTACAGGTTGCATCCACATGTAGTTTAATTTGGAATCCTCTCATGGGGTGGTTTATGCTGTTTCCCTTGATGATGTTGTTGCAACTATTGCAATTGAGGCACGGCCGTGTGCCGGTGTAGGAGAATTGTTCCATTGGTTTTTTAGACATGATTTCTTTCAGGTTTTCAGACCTGGTGTAAGCAAAGATCGGGGGACTTTGAAATAGGTTGCCAAAGTCGGGTTCAGCTGACAGTATGCGCCAGTGCCTGAGGATGATACTTTTGTATGTTTTACTGGAAGTAGAGTATCTAGAAACTAGTACTGTTCTTTTCTCCTCTTTTTTCGTGGATCCTTTGAGGGCTTCGTGACGTTTAATAGTGAATACTCTTTCCATGGCTTTGCTTATAGTCTCTTGTGGGTAACCTCTGTTGAGGAACCTGGTGGCCATTTCTTCCATTTGAGTCTTACATCTTTCAGGGTCTGATACGATGCGTTTTATTCGTAACATTTGGCTGAATGCTAAATTTCTTTTGAGAGAATTTTGGTGAAAACTGGTATGGTGTACTGTATTGTTTCGGTCAGTAGCTTTGCGAAAGAGGTCTGTTTCCAACCCTTTTTCTGTGATGTTAATCAAGACGTCGAGAAAAGTCATGGTGTGCTCATTGATGTTCCATGTGAGGATAATGCGATTGTCTTTGGTGTTCAGATCAGTCAAGGCTGATTCTAGGTTTTCACGGGTGTCTTTCCAGATAAAGAATAGATCGTCGATGTAACGAACATATAGTTTTAGGTTGTCTGCCCAGTTTGGGTTGGCGTAGATATGGGTTGACTCGAATTCTGCCATATAGATGTTTGCGTAGTTCGGTGCTGCGCAATTGCCCATTGAGATGCCGGACATTTGAAGGTACCACTGTTGGTCATGTGTGAAGTAACTATGATATAATGTGAATATCATAAGTTCCATGAGGAAGGTTTGTAGTGGATTTGTGATGTTACTGTTCAGTAGAGCTTTTTCTATGGCTTCAATGCCACCTCCATGGGGAATGGATGTGTAGAGGCTTTTGACGTCAGCGGTGCATAGGATGAGGTGTTCCTCAGTTACTATGTCTATTTCAGAAAGTTTTTTGAGAAATTCGGTGGTATCTTTGATGTAACTCTTGATGTTCGTTACTATTGGTTGCAAGTGTCGATCAAGGAACTTACCAATCGGTTCGTGGAGGGACCCTCTAGTTGACACAATGGGTCGAAATGGGGGGTCCACTGGATCGTTATTAATTTTAGGGAGCATGGTTATGGTCGGACTTTTCGGATGTTCCACGATAAGATATTTTTTAGTGCGATCATCGATGGTGCCCTCTTCATGTGCTTTAGTCACAAGATCTGTTAGTTCAGATTTATATTGTTCAGTTGGATTACCGCGTAGTAGCATATAAATTTCAGGGTCAGTAATGTGTTCCTATTGGAATGCAATTTTATTTGAGTTTCGTTTTGAATTGTAAATGCGTCTCATTGTGTTCACAGAGCTCCTTGAGAAAGTTTTGAGATCACCTTTAAGGATGTTTTTGTGGTTGAATAAAAATTTTGGAAAACATTTACCTACGAACTGTTACAACTAAAGAACATGATAAATCTTTGATTAAACAAATTGATCATCATAACTATCAATGGAACCTGTCTTCATATGACGAACCTGATGTGTGTGCCCAACTTCAAGGATGCGTTTACACCCTGTAACGCACTCAACCGGTAACTAACTGCGACGTACATGGACGGTTACGTCACTTGCTGGAGCACCCAAAACTCAAACTAATCCATAAAAACTATATGAAAATCCTAAATAAACACTAGCTGTGTGCCACGCCATCAACTACCAATTTAGTATTATTCGCACCCCCCGTGAGGCAGGCAGCACGCCCCTAAGCCACTGCACAATGCAGTACGATGAAATATCAAAAACAACTGAAGCAAGAGCGAGCACACTTGCCTTTGGAACCGAAGAAACTGAACGCATTTACGCACTCATTAATGAAGACCTCACTCAAACCACCTCGAGCCGTACAAAAGAACAATGTGTGAAACAACTACTTTATCTCTCAAAACGGAGTATCAACCAAAAACTACATGCCAATGCACTTATTAAATATCACCGAGCCCTGCGCATACCCTGACTTGGTCAGGTGTGCTAATTCCCTCCCAAAGAGATATTTAGGTGTAAAGTTCTCTTCGAGAATTGAGGATTTGTTTGATCTCAATTTTGTTCCTCTTCTCACGAAGGTTCAGAAGTTATTCTCCAGATGGATATCCCTCCCTTTGACTATTCTAGGGAGAGTCTCCTTAATTAAAATGTCAGTGCTCCCTCTTTTTAATTTCCTAATTTCTGCCATTCGATTTGTCTTTAGCAACCTCCTTTTTTAAAAAGGTTGAGTCGATGTTTTCATCTTTTATTTGGCAAAAAAAGCACCTAGAATAGCTGGGGTGGCAGAGTGGGCTAAAGAACGGTGATGGATTAAACCCAGATCTTTTGACTGGGTGTGAGTGTTTGATTGATTCAGATGCTCCGTCCATCACCACCCCCTTTTGTACCGTTCATCTTTTATTTGGCAAAAAAAGCACATAGAATAGCACTTAGCACTTTGTATGATATTTGTGAGAATGGAGGAATGGCCCTTACTACTCTTTGAGATTATTATAATGCCTATTTTGCACAATATTTATCTAGATTTAAATTAAATGCTCTTGGAGGTCTTTTCGTAAATAATTTCTTGCAGTTGATGTTTAAGGAATTTAAAATCTTGGATGTGTTAAAAATAACCAAATTGCCTAAAAAAGTACAGTCCGAGAGCCTGAAGTGGCGCTTCAAGAAACGGAAGGATTTTTTACAGTAAATACTCCATCCCTCAGGTACATGCGGCGACATCTCTGGCAGCGATGGATACAGGTTTAGAGATAAGACTAGCTTCGGAAATAGTTCAAAGGTGGGGGCGAGCAGGTTATTGGACAGTGAGTGTTTTCTTGAGGGGAGATAGATGGCAAACTCTTTGTGAAGTAAGACAGTGTACGCAAGAGGATATTCCACTTTCCAGGTCTTTTAGCCAGCTTAAGAATGTTTTACAGGATTTAGACCTAGGATTAATCCTTATTACTAAGGAGGTGATATTAGCACTAAGTAGTAGCATGGCTTTTAAATGGCCTGGGAAATGGAAGAGAATCCTCTCTAATTGTAAGGACTCCGAGTCCACACAAAAGGTGGTTACAAAATGGAAGAAAGTCAAAAGTCTTGATATGACAGAAAAAATCTGGAAAGAGGTCAATATATTGAATTTCTCTGTTTTAAGAGCGGCCAATTGGCGATGGATGCTCTTCTTTTCGAAATGGCTTTTATATAGAAACCCAGCCTTCTTAATGTGTATCAATCCCACTGTCCCAGGTATTTGTCCCCACTGCGTAAGACACTCCCCGGCAAACTGGACTCATATGATTAGCTAGTGCTCATTAATACAGGGATTTTGGACCGAAATATGCCAGTATCTGGTTATTTTCAGCAAAGTTAATGAGGGTCCAACTATCTGGTTGACAGCCTTGGGGTTTGACCCTGGATTGGGCCTCTCTGATGAATGGGTAAAAATTGTATATATTTTAAAAGCAGTCTTCCGATCCCTTCTACTCCCAAGTTGGCGAAACCAGATAATTCCCTCATGGAAGGATTGGCTACAAAAGATGAGGCGACTTAGAGTAAGCAAGCAACAATATGCAATTCGAACTGGGGGAGTAAGAAAGTTTGAGAAGCTCTGGGGGGAATATTTCCAACCAGAAGAAACTGGTGCAGTTTGAAAATGGATTAAAAGAATTGTGATGTCCTCTTGCTCTACTCAGTGGCTTTTTAAAATGTTATCTATATAGCTCTGCCTTTTATGGGATTTTAAGGCAACTGCATTTTCAATGATAGTTTGGTTTATGAGAGGTGATGTCATGAGTATTAACTTTATTTATCATATTTATTGTAATTATAGAATGAGATTATATGTGCATGGAAAATAAATTGTATATTTTACATATGTGGAAAGGTCAATTTAAGTCATATCTATGATACTGTTATACCTGAATCTCATTAATGAAAAAAGAGAAATGCCAGCTGAAGCTACTGGTAAAGTGTTTTCTTATGTGCAAATTCTAGTGGCAAATTACTTAAGCTAATTTGTGATTTTAATGATGCATATTGTCGTAAATGATGAACTAAAGAAGATGCATTAAAACAATTTAATTAGGTGGATTAAAAGTGTGATTGATAATGTAATATAGTTATACCACATTTTCCATTTTATTAGAATAGATGAAGTTTCTGATGTTTCATAGCAGGGAGTGCATGAAGGGGGAGGAGGATTGCTTGCATGGAGGAGTGCTGGAAGTTTTACAATTATTTCACTGATAAGTCAAGTGGTGATTGATTACACAGACAGAGACATGCGCTGGGAATTATGATGCGTCATCACAAAGCAGTGCTCTGATTGGTTGGCTTCTGACGAAGCCAGCATGTGATAGGTTGACCTTTGAAAGAACCATGCTGAAATAGGTTTTTGTTTGCTAAAAAGTTTGTGTGGATTTTAAGTGTTTTTTGGAGTTTATCGTGTGCTCATTTTGAGAAAGAACAAGGGGAAGTTTGTTGACTAAGCTTTAAGTTACAGATGTGCATAGAGAAGGTCATACAATGGCAGTCGAAGGAATGCCATCCTATGAAATGATGAGATAGGTTAGTTCAGGCGTGCAACACCCATTGGGCTCACGGGGCGTGCGTCAGCCCAAGCTGACACAGCTTTGCGGGCTGGCGACAATCTAATTGCAGCCGCACCCGAGTACTTAACAGGTCTTTAAAAGACCATTTACTTGTAAATTAGACTTTTGTTGTGTTTTCACCCCTTCTTTTAGTCACTCTCTCTATGGTTGGAAGAATTAGACCCCCCCCCCCGAAATGTTTTTCAGACCCCCCCCCCCCCCCCCCCCCCCGAAATTTGGCTCTAGTTGCCCGCATGGGTTGGTTACTATACATTTATCTGGATTTTAGAATTAAATAGATACATTGCTCATACATAATGAGAATTTCCAGATTTCATAAGAGGGTACTTTTAATATTAGTAAGTCAAATTTATTTAGACAAGTCATGAATGATCTGTAACCATTTCCCAGACCTGCACAGTTTGAGGTGCTTAATAAATGAGATAACATGGCTACTGAGAAAGAGAAAACCTCCAAAGAGGTACAGGGTTCATTCAGACATTGGCCTCTTCTTCAAATTCGATAGGCAGGAGAAGAGATGGATAGAAGACATCAATGAATGTGTAAAGACCTTCCCTTTTATAGTTACTGAGGAAGAGTAGGGTAAAGAGAAAACAAAAAAGAAGGATGTGGAGACAGATGATGATGATACATTTATAAGTGAGCTTTTGGATTCTAGACCTCCTCCAAATACAGATTGATCATACTACTCATACTACTGTAGGGGTTCAAAATAGGTTCTTGGGGAGATACTACCATATTGTATTGGGGTGGCATTGAGCGCACCAGCAGAAGTTACAGTGACAGCAGCAATGCCAGGTACTAGTGGACGTGGTTTGTCAGAAATTCAGACACAGGTTACTCCTGTGTGAACATTGGTAGTAGAGCTGCCACCTAAAGAGTTTTGTATTGGAATCATTAAATTAAAACTTGCAAAATGTTGCAAGGGAATGTGGATTTAATATGCTATTGACTCAATGCTGATGAAATTAGGTGTTTGAGAAAAGAAGCTGACAGATGTGCTAATGAAGCACATGGCAAACAGGATATTAGCTAATGAGTTAGAAATTGACAATGGCTAAATGAAAAACGTAAAATGAAATAATAAAATGAAATTAACACATGATGAAATTAGAGAAATAGGTGTATTTACTGTAAGGACTCAAATTAGGCTCAGTTGAGAAAACATGAAACTGGAGTAACTTGAAGAAATATTGAGAGAGATGGAAGAAGGGCAGGCAAATAAAAAAAATGAAAAGGATTGAGGGAAAGGCAAGAAATGTCACAATCAATTCAGAGGTAGCGATCAACTTGTTTTTGGCATTTCCTTCAAGTGAAATTCATGGAGAGAATGTTGTGCATAACCCATCGACAAGGGCTGGTTTGTATGCCATTTGCAAGAGGACCCAGAATACGGACACTCAGTTCCCAGATGTTATGAACTGATTGAAATTTGTTATTTGAAATGTAAGCCCAGGAGTTTTGTGGTTAGAATGTAAGGTTGTTGTTGGATAGCCAACACAAGAGATGATTAGCAATGGTCCTAATAATTTGCCAGCTATGGTAATAGCAGAAAAATACAAAGCGGCAATTGAGTATTTGAAAAAGCAAGTTCCTGAAAAGGATGTAAATTGGCATAAGATTGCATAAGATTTTGAGACGAACACAGTAACCCAAGGAATCAAACAATTCTTTTAATGAAAGGTCAATGCATATATACGAAAAACATAGTGGAGTCAAAAATCCAGAAAAAGACAGAGTTCGAGGTTTCATTTCTGCTTTTGTGAATAGATTGAGGTCGGAGATCAGTAATTATATTAAAAAGAGTGAATTGTGTTAGCAGATAAGATCTTGATGTTGGTGAAAAATAGTAGTGATTACTTTGAGGCAAAGCAGAATAAGTTAAAAGAGAAGATGAGGATCAGACAAGATAGTTTGAGAAAGGGCTATGGAATCAAATGTTTTCAAATACAAATTTTGTATAGAATGGAGTGAAAGAAATTAATCAGATGATGGAAAGTTGTAAGAGAGATTTGACTAATGTGATTGTTGAAATGTTGAAAAAGAATATAGCGTGCCATCTTTGTGAGAGAATCGTACACTGGAAGAGAGAATGTAGACAAAACCCTAATAAAATTCAGGTAAATTCTGAACAAATTTCACAAACACAGAGCAGTAATGTGCAGATTTCAGGCCAGAATATGCAGAATCAGAAATACTTTTGAATGGGCGTTCCAACAGCCCTAGAAATGCAGCAAAACATGAGAAAGAAGATTTTATATAATGCAGAGTACCAACAAAATGCTATTTTTAATACCCTTAAGAAGTGGATTAATGCTAAGAGTTTCAAATATTAAGAAGCTGCTTCTGATTTGCTAATGCAATCTAACCATGATCATGTCATGTTGAATCTGCAGTTTTTGCATAAAATGTGTATAAAAACCTCTAGTTTTGAAGTTTTAGTGGTGTTTGAAATTGGTTTCTGGTTGGCAGAGGTATATACCTTGTCCAAGCAGGAACCACAGTCCTAGTCAGGGTAAGTTACAAACACACCCTAATTTAACCTGCGCTCACTCCCTGGTAGCTTGGCACAGATTAGTCAGGCTTAAATTAAGAGGCAATGTGAAAAGTATTTGTACAACACTTCAAACAGGAATAAGTGAAAACATCACACAGAAAGATACCACATCTGGTTAGGAGAATAACGCTTAATTTAAGGAACAAAACAAGACCGAAACAGCAGAAATCCAATAAGTAAAACCAGAGAAATGTATTTTTAAATACTAAACTGAAATGTAGTGCTTAAAGGCATAAAGTGCCAAATAGGATATCTGGTTCAGGCCAAATTAGATGGAGTGAAGGTCGTATACAGGGACCAGCTTTGTCCTTCTGCAAAGTACCTTAGTTGTGTTATCATAGAAGACAAGATGCGAGGTGCAGATGCAGGTGCGGCTATTCCACGTCATCGATCCAGACAGGTAGGCGATGCGTCAGTTCCGAGATGCGCAACAGTGAAGATGCATTAAGAATGGAGTTGATGCATCGCGCAGTTGGAGATCCTCACAATGGTGGTGATGTGTCTGCAATGGAGGAAATGAGCTGGTTCATAGTCCTTGCATTGACGGCGATGCATGGGTTCTGTTGTAGTAGCACTTTAAGCTCCCTTCCAAGGGTCCAGGACTGGGTGACACAATTTGTCAGGGCAGACTCACAGATGGCAGAGTTCAGGTGCTGCAACAGGTGAGTTGGAAGTCTTTTATGTCCTTAAGCGTTCAATCAGGAGGCAAGCCAGCAAGCCCTTGGAGTCATTCCAGTTCCGGATTTAAGTGGTCCAGTGCTTCTCACTCAGGCAAAGAGGGCAACAGGCAGCAAGTCAGCACAGCAAGAAAGCAGTTCTTCTAGAGCAGCAGCCCAGCAGAGTTGCAGTCCTTCAGCAGCACATAAGCCCTTCTTCCTGGTAGAGTACCCACAGTTCCAAAAGTGTACTGAAGTGGTAGGGTCAGAAGTCAAGTTCTTATGCCCACTGGTGCCTTTGAAGTAGGGGAGACTTCAAAGAAGAGCTCTGAAATACACAGAGGTCCTCCCCTCCTTCCCTGGCTCCAGATTCACAACATGATGGTATGCAGCCCCTTGTGTGGGAACAAGACACAGCCTCTTCAGGTGTAAGTGTGAGGCTGTGTACAGCTCCTATCTCCCATCCTGCCCAGAATGACCCATCAGGATTTGGATGGCCCATCAAGCGACAGCTAAACTCTATGTGTGGCTGGCTAGAGGAAGTGCACAAAGCCGAGTTGTCACCCACCCAGGACCTGTATTGGAGACAGGCTGCAGGCGCACAGGTCTAAGAGCAGAAAAAAGCCATCTTTTTAATAGTGGCATTTTTAAAATTGTAAAGATAAATTTGACTCTAGCTTTAATGATGATTTATCATTATAATTCCATAGGTACTAAACATGACAGCTCCACCTCCTTCCAATTGGGAATTACAGAAAATGTTCACTACCAGGACATGTAAACCTTAAAAGTGCATGTCCTATTTTTTTATTACACAGCACCCTGCCCAATGGACTACCTATGACCTACTTGTATAAAAAGGGGAGCTTAAGGCTTGACAAGGGGTTTAAAATGCCAAATTGGTATGGCAGTGGCAGGCCTGAATAACGTCCACAAGGCTACTCAAGTGGGTGGCACAGTCAGTGCTACAGGCCCACTAGTAACATTTAACAGGCCCTGGGCACATTTAGTACACTGTACCAGGGACTTCTATGTAAATTAAACATGACAAGTGTGAAAAACTATGTTCAGGGAAATGAGCACAAGCACTTTAGCACTGGTCAATCAATCAATCATTCAATCATGACGCTTATAAATCGCACTACATACCCGTGAGGGTCTCAAGGCGCTCGGGGAGGGGGGTGCTGCTAGTGATCAAAGAGCCAGGTCTTGAGGAGTCTTCTGAAGGCCAGTAGGTCTTGTCTCTGTCGTAGGTTGTTTGGGAGGGTGTTCCAGGTCCTCGGGGCGAGGTGAGAGAAGGATCTGCCACAGGCGGTCATTTTTCAGATGTTGGGGACTGTGGCGAGGGCGAGGCTGGTGGAGCGGTGCTGGCGGGAGGGGGTGTAGAAGTTGAGTCATCTGTTGAGGTATGTTGGGCCGGTCTTGTGGAGAGCTTTGTGTGCATGGATGGGGAGTTTGAAGGTTATCCTCTTGTTGACAGGGAGCCAGTGCAGGTCTCTCAGGTAGGGTGTGACGTGGCTGCGGTGGGGGATGTCGTGGATCAGATGTGCCAACATGTTCTGGATGCGTTGCAATCGCCCCAGGAGCTTGGCCGACATTCCTGCATAGAGGGCGTTTCCGTAGTCCAGCCTGCTGGTGACGAGGGCCTGGGTGACTGTTCTTCTCATCTCAGTGGGGATACATTTGAATATCCTGCGGAGCATTTGGAGGGTGTTGATGCAGGATGAGGAGACGGCATAACCTGCTTGGTCATGGAGAGGGTGGAGTCGAGGATGACCCCTACGTTGTGTGCGTGGTCAGTGGGTATTGGGGTTGTTCCTAGTGTTGTCGGCAACCAGGAGTCATCCCAGGATGAAGGGGTGAAGCCGAGGATGAGGACCTCCATCTTGTCCGAGTTCAGCTTCAGTCAGCTGTTCCTCATCCATTCAGCGATGGCCTTCATTACTTCGTGGAGGTTGGTCTTGGCGGTGTGAGGGTCTTTGGTGAGGGAGTTGATCAGCTGGGTGTCGTCGGCATAGGAGATGATGTTGAGGTCGTGCTGTCGGGCGACGTGGGCGAGGGGTGCCATGTAGATGTTGAACAGTGTTGGGCTGAGGGAAGAGCCCTGGGGTACGCTGCATATGATTTCGGTGGCAGTGGAGCGGAAGGGAGGGAGGCGGAGGCTCTGAGTTCTGCCAGAGAAGAAGGATGTGGTCCAGTCCAGGGCCTTCTCTTGGATCCCGGCGGCGTACAGGTATGTTCGTAGTGTGCGGTGGCAGACAGTGTCTAAGGCAGCTGACAGGTCCAGGAGGATGAGGGCTGCTGTTTCTCCATTGTCAAGCAGGGTCCTGATGTCATTGGTGGCAGCGATGATGGCAGTTTCGATGCTATGGTTGCTGCAGAACTTGGACTGGGACGGGTCCAGGATGCTGTTCTCCTCGAGGAAGTGGGTCAGTTACTTATTGACGATTTTCTCGTGACCTTCACCTGGAACGGGAGCAGGGAGATGGGTCCGAAGTTCTTGAGGTCCTTGGGGCCTTCCTTGGGTTTCTTGAGTAAGGCGTTGATCTGGGTGTGCTTCCATATTTCCGGGAAGGTTTCTGTCTCGAAGGAGATGTTGATTACTTTCCGGAGATGGGGTGCGAAGGCTGTGCTGGCTTTGTTGAAGATGTGGTGCGGGTATGGGTCCAGCGGTGATCCGGAATGGATGGTGTTCATGATCTCGCTGGTGTCCTCGTTGTTGATGCTGGTCAAGGAGAGCAGGCGGTTGGTGTAGGTGGTGGTCATGGGGGCGGTGGTTGTCAGGGCAGTTGTGGTGTTGAAGCTGTCATAGATGTTGGCGATCTTGAGGTGGAAGAAGGTAGCCAGCGAGTCGCACAGGTCTTGTGAAGGAGGTATGTCGCTGGTGTTGGAGCTGAGGTTGGAGTGTTCCTTCACGATGTTGAAGAGCTCTTTGCTGTTGTGTGCATTGTTATCCAGACGGTCTTTGAATGAGGCCCTTTTGGCGGCTCTGATGAGTTGATGGTGTCTGCGGGTGGCATTCTTGTGGGCTGCATAGCTGTCTGGTGTCCGCTCGTGGAGACAGTTCTTCTCCTGTTTTCAGCATGTTCGTTAGGAGGCCTGGAGGTCTTCGGTGAACTAGGTGGCTTTCTAGTTGGTGTGGCTGTTGGAGGGTGTCTTGAGTGTGGCGAGGGCGTTGGTGTATTCATTGATCCATTGTCTGAGGTTGCGGGCAGCGGTGTCTGGGTCGGTGGAGTCGGTGGGTGGGTTCTGGGCGAGGGTGTTGGTTAGCTGGTCTTCTGTGACCTTGCTCCAGTAGCGTCAAGGCATCTGTTGGGTGCGGTGGTGCGTGGTGGGCTTTCTGAAGGTGAAGTGGATGCAGTGGTGGTCAGTCCAGTGGGGTTCGGTGGTGTGGTTGAAGGAGATGTGGGGGCTTACGCTGAAGATGGGGTGGAACATGTGGCTGGCGGCGTGGGTTGGTGTTGGCACAAGCTGTCTGAGTCCGAGGTTGGGGAGGTTGTCAGTCAGGGTGGTGAAGTTGGTGTTGTTGTTCTCGAGGTGGAAGTTCAGGTCCCCGAGGAGGATGTAGTCCATGGAGGCGAGGGCGTGTGTGCTGATGTAGTCGGCGATGGAGTTGCTGAACTGTGTTCGGGGTCCGGGGGTTCTCTATATGAGGGTTCCTCTGAGGGTGCTGTTGGGGTCAGTGTGGATCTGGAAGGGCATGTGTTCTGTGGTACTGAGGGTGTCGTGGGTGTTGGTCGAGACTCTGATGGTGTTCCTGTGGACGATGGCAATACCTCCTCCTAAGCCACTGGGGCGGTCCCTGCGGGTGATCTTGTAGCCTTCCGGGATGGCTATGGCAATTTTGGGAGCTGAGGCAGGGTTCATACAGGTCTCTGTCAGGAAGGTGACGTCTGGGGAGGTGGAGTCGAGAAGGTACCAGAGTTCGACGGTGTATTTGCAGGTGGAGCGGGTGTTGAGAAGAATTCATCTGAGGTAGCTGGGTTCTTTGGTTGGTGGTTTGGTAGGCTGGATGCTGGTGAATCTGCAGTTGTGGCAGGTGAAGGGTCCTTTGGTGCGCTTCGGGGTGGCCTGGTAGCAGGTGTGTTCTCACCCGGGGTTGAGTGCGTGGAGGGTGTTGGTATCGTAGCGGAGTTGGGCGTTGTGATGTGTGCTGGGGCCAGGGGTTCTGGTGCTGGGCGTGGTCCAGGCATGGACGGGCGGAGATGGGCTTGCCTTAGTCGCGCCTGCGGCGCGGCGCGCAGCGGCCACCATATGAGGGGAGGTGCAGCTGGGAGGCCAATGGAGGACGAGGGGGCGGGGCAGCATGGGACGCAGCAGCGGGAGCCGGGAATCAGGGGAGAATGGCAAGTGATGGGCAGAGGCAAAGAGCAAACAGTGGGGGCAGAAAAACGTTATAAATGCAAGGCAGAAAAAGACAGGCACAATACAATGGCACAGAGAGGTAATACAGCACAATGAAACAAGTAGAGGAAAATGAGCAGAGCCTATGGCAGGTGTAGAGCCCTGGTCACAGCGGCAGCAGCTGGGCTGGGAGCACATCCGTAGTCAGGTGGAGCTGCGCGGTGTGGGAAGCGACCTGCCTGGAGGCAGGGTCATGGGCCAGCAGTGGTAGAAGTCATAACAGTGCTACAATTAGTGAACTGTTATGTGATTGATGTCCTTTGCTCCACATAAGTGTTTCATGTGTGGCTAGTAAATTATTTCTCTATGCATTCTGTGAATTGTCATGGCTCTTGGACAAATTCACTACCTTCTACTTCATGAAGTATTTTTTTAACCTTTGCCAACATTTAAATTATAAGAAGATGGAAAAGTATGAAAAAACTAAGGGTAAAAATCCAGAAAAAAGGCTTTTATCAAGGAAAATTTTGAACACAACAAATTTTGCAGCAGAATTCCCAAACAAATAAATTAGCTGATAATTTCTCTGCTAAAAGCGTTTTGGTGGAAAAGTCATTTGCCAGCAAAGTTGTGCAATATCCAAAAATCCACAATTACATAAATCTGTGAACTTCATCCTAGTGCAGCAGTCCTGATGCATAGCTCACTTTTACAGCCCCGCGCATGCTTATGGAAGGGCTGTGAAAGTTAGAAATGTGTGAAACTTGCATGGTGCCTTGCACACTTTAGGGTAAAGGACTCCATCATGTTTGTTGCTACTGGGATAGCTTCACTATAGTGTGACATTATTTGACAGATGAGAAAGTGCAAACAGCAAGGGGCAAATTTACACGGAGATATCGACACCAGAACTTCACTTTTAGCGATGTTCTGATGGTAATATGCATCTCTCCATATTTACAAAGCAGAGTTGTTACTTTTTATGGCTTAACGCCACCTTTCAAATAGGGCTGCTTTACACGCATCACTTAGGGGCCGATTCCGATGCAGTGGGAAATGGAATCGACCGTGGGTCGGAGCCATTCTGCCTACATCACAATTGCCCTTTCAGATTCCTTTCTGACCGACCCATTTTGATGGGGTCAGAAAGGAAAAGAGTCTGAGCCGGATTGCTGATTGTCCTCCGACGGGCTCGGACAGCCCAGCTGCCTTTTGAAAATCCTCCATCAATCCCTCAGGCCGAAGGATTCCGATTGAAGATTCCACTGCCTTTCTGTGCCAGCCTTTCCAACACAAAAAGGCTTTGGGAATCTTACTTTCCCCAGCAGGGCCCCCATCGGTGCATGGCCTCCGAATGGCAATGTTACCTGCCATGGAGTGCAGGGATGAACTGCACCTCTGCACTTTGCAATGTGAGCATGCCTTCCATTCGAAATGCATGCTCCCACTGTTAAGAATAGGATTGCGACCGTACAGGGTTCAGTTGCATCCTACTTCCTGGGCTGGACTAGGCGACAGGAGGTTGTTCGGTTCCAGTTCCCAACGGATGTTGGTCCGACATCAGAATCGGCCCCATAGTGTGAATCAGGCGTTCAATGAGTGTTCCACTGCAACACCTATTTCTTTTGATGCTGCCCCAGACATACAGGGAGGTGTATATCGGAAGCAGCGCCAAAAACGAACCCCACTCAAGAGAAGTCATTAGAATGGCGAAACGAGGAGAAATACTTTTATTTCACCTCGTTTTTGCTTTATTTGCTTTTTCTATGTGTGCTGCATTCTGCATTGTTTGGCAGATGAGAAAGTGCAAACAGCAAGGGGCAAATTTACAAGGAGATATCGACACCAGAGCATTCTGCAGCACACATCGAAAGAGAAAAAACACCATTAATAATTGTTCATGTGCAGGAAACTGTCCCTTCCTGCACATAAACAATCATCAAATAATGACACTTGGCTACTTCTATGTATGCAGCACACGTAGAAGGAACAAATCACATTAGGGATTGTATATGTACAGGAAGAAACACTCTCCGACATTTTCTTTTAAGTACGTCTCTAAATGTCTGAATATTGAATATTTGGCTGAAATAACGGACTTCTTTGAAACAGCAACAATGTCTTGATATCAATTACTCATAGCAACCAGACAATTGGTCGTCCAAGATTTTATTAGCATCAATCGCAGTTCAATCCTCACAAATGCCCCAACTACACAAACGATGTAATACAATATCATACAACACACAGCCTCAGATCCTTGTTCGACGTGAGTGCATTTAATAAGTCATCAACCAAGAAATATTTTGAGCAACTAATTTGAGTTGTGAATAATCTATTGATCATTTATAATCAATTGCATTTTAAGTTGCGACAGTTAGTCCTAAATTCCACTATATAAACATCTGTCTTCATGCGCCATTTTTTTATGCAAAAGAAAATTTCCAGCATATTTATATTGCTTTCTTTGGACAGAAACTTAAGCCTGCTGGCTCCAACTTCAGTTTTTGCTCCTCTCTGCGAAACATAAGAGTTAACATTAGCAACACCTTAAAATGAGGCTGCTGAAACACTGAGCCCAGATTAGAACAAGTAGTGACAAATGAGTCTCTGGAACTAGATGCTGGGTTTTCTGTCAGGCCATTTCTGCCGTCCAGGAAGCCTCTTCTGGCTCTTTGTTTCCTTAAACAAAAGGAAATCTCCTTTTGTGCTGGCAGTAACTCTTCCTTATGATCTGTCATATTGAACCACACAGTGGGAAAAGCACACATTAGTCGCCTCTTCGTGCCTTTAATGCAGCAAAGCGACACTAATTGGCTAGAGTTATGGTCCCCAAAGTGCCTTCTAAGTTAGAGTGTCCCTGAGAAAGGTTACATTTACCTTTGCATTCATCTATAATAATTGATCAGCAGAACAGATGAGGCAGCCTCAGCCTGCCACCTCACCAGTAATCACCTTTACGCAGAGAGACCGGACAAACGGAATAAATGACGCTCTTTTCTAATTTTGGAAGTCCCGCGGTGTCAACCAGAGAAAGCTCAATATTAGTCGTTTGGAGCGCTAGTCATACTCATCGTAATTTGCCAATATGTTGTTTCCATCCTACGTGGTAATCTACATTTTGCGTTTACGTAACTACGTTGTCGATGCTTGTGGAATACATCTGCTTAATATGAACGTGAAAAGGTCCATTCATAAAGGAGGACAATAAACAAGTAAGAAGGGGGCATATTACCAACAACTAGCGATAATTTTTGTCTCTAACTTGTTTAGAGACAGAAATTATCGCCGCATATCGGCGATTTTTATCGCAGATAAACCTTGCTATTAGCAAGGTTTATCGCAAATGCGATAAAAAACGGCCGCAATGCATGAATATCGCTGAAAAGTCAGCGATATTCATGCATTATCGAGCAAATGCTCTTAGCCATGTTATCCACCTCCCATTGGATAACATGGCTAAGAACTGCTCAGGGCAGGTGTTAGCTTTTGGAGATATTCGCGCTTAGCGCGAATATCTCCAAAAGTTGGTAATAGGAGATAGCATTGTTAGGGACTGTTTCCAGTCGCTAACATCTTGGCACGCCCACTTTGCATGTCATTAGTGATAAATATCACTGACATGCAAAGCGGGGCCCAAGATGGTCGCTATCTCCTATTAGCTGTCACTAACTGTTGTTAGCGACAGCTTGGTAATAGGGAGATAATTTTATCTCCGCTTTCTTGGCTTTTAAAGCCAAAAAAGCGGAGATAAACCCCCTTGATAATATGCCCCAAGGTTCCCTTGTCGTGTGGATAAGATGTGGTATCTCAGCCGTAATCAAACATTCTCCTGCGACAGGTCCGTAATGAGGTACATGTAAGAAATGACAAACGGTTCGATATCAGTGTCCACAAAATTATAGCAATGTGTATTCACTTGGATTTACTCGTACGAGATGGTGCGGCCGATACTTGTTTATTACGTCATGTCTTGTTAATGCACAACCCAGGATCGAGCGTTTTAGTGTGAATACAAGAGCAGCTTTGCTAGGAAACATGTAGCAAGCAAGAACAAGGTAATTCAATGCCAAGGGCACCTTTTTACGTCTTACTTTTTCTGCTCCCTTATTATTGATATTTTTTTCGTTTTGTGTTATTGTTGGACATACTGTCAGATAATAATTACAACGGAAGCCATAGCCAGGGGGGTTGGCAATAGTCAATAAACTAGATTTTTGAGCAGGAAACTCTGCTTTTGAAACCTGGCTATAAAATGAATAACTATGGTCCAAATTGTAAGTTGCACTGTGCTAGCATTACTACTGCACAGTAATGTCACACTAGTCTGTGTAATTACGGTTAAAACCCCATGGATAACGGAATTACCTTGTGGGACCGATTTTCCAGTCATAAAACCACAGTGAATGCGCCAGTTCTTGAGTCATGTTCAATCACTTACCGGTAATCTTCATTACTCTGGGTCCCATTGCCCTCGTCCCATTCATACAACAAGTGAGATGATCTATCTCACCGACAGAAAAAAGAAAAGAAGGAATGCTGGTACATCCCCCCTCTACAGGGAGTACATAACCGTACACTACCCAGCATTCCTCCTGAACCACCAAGCCCCAGATGATATCTGGAGGATGGTCCCACGGTGGTGCCTATTAGAAAGGCACTGCAAAGGGAGCGCCATAGCCTATTACTGCAGGGCATGGACTGTGCAGTAAATGCCCTGCTGGAAAGGGGGTGCATGCACACATATTGGCACACATGTGCCCCCCTGCATTTATCTCCAGGTCCAGAGGCAACATGCCTTAGTTTACTCACTGGCAGCATTTTCATGGTTGGTGTTTTTTGCAAATCAAGTACACAAACTTCACACCGACATGCTGGTAAAGGATTTTCCTGCACTATTCCAGCAGTTCGGATGCCTAAAAGGAAAAACTTTTAAACTACATATAGATCACACGGTGCGGCCAACAGCGTTAAGGCACAGGAGGGTGCCATTTCACCTGCGGCCGCAGCTGGAAGAAGAGTTGCAAAAACTTGTAGAACTCGGCGTCATTGAAAAAGTGTCAGGCCAGACGCCGTGGATTTCCCCTCTTGTCGTCGCGCCCCAAGGCAAAGCAAGCTGGTGCCATACGTCTATGTGTAGACATGTGCCTCCCAAACAAGGCAGTCAAGAGATAAAGGCATCTGACGCCCACCATGGACGATATTGTAGCAGACTTGAATGGGGCCTGGTGATTTTCAAAGTTGGACCTTAATGCGAGCTACCACCAGCTCGAGCTGCATCCTGACAGCTTTTTCGACGCATGTCGGGCTTCGACGCTACAAAAGCTTGAGTTTTGGCATATCCTCCGCTGCAGAGGTTTTTCAGAATGCCATAAAGGAAACACTTTCTGGGCTGTCGGGCTTCATAAACCTAAGCGATGACATCTTAATCTTCTCCAAAACCCTTGAGGAGCACCACATCCACCTCCGTGCCACTTTGCAGCGCCTAGCCGATCATGGGCTCACACTTCATCGAGCTAAATGCTCCTTGTACCAAGAATCGGTAGAGTTCTTTGGATACATCTTTTTGAGAGACGGTCTGCAGGTCAAATTGAAGAAAGCAGAGGCAATCAGATCTGCACCAAAACCGACTTCAGAAACCGAGGTCAGAAGCTTTCTTGGAATGGCCAGCTAATGTGGTAGTTTCATCCCGAATCTGGCGTCTCTTTCGGAGCCCCTATGCGTGCTGACCAAGGCAGGGCATCCTTGGACGTGGACGGTGAAAGAAGACGAGGCGTTTATCAACGACAAGATCATAGCCTACTTTAGACCTCACTGACGCACAGAAGTTGTCGTGGATGCCAGCCCAGTAGGACTTGGGGACGTCCTCATGCAGGAGACAGAAGCACAGGAATGGGTGCCCACCGCTAACGCAGTCGGGCACTGACTGCCACAGAAATGAGATATGCCCAGATTGAAAGGGAAGCTCTGGCCATTAAATGGGCATAAGCGGTACAAAAGGGGGTGGTGATGGACTGAGCATCTGAATCAATCAAACACTCACACCCAGTCAGCTTTAGCCCCCCGTCCTGTGTGTCAGCCCGGGCTGACACGTCTTCGCGGGCTGGAGAGCATCTTAATTGCAGCCGCACCAGAGTACTTAACAGGTCTTTAAAAGACCATTAATTGCAAAAGAGGCTTTTGTTGTGTGTTCACCCATTCTTACAGCCACTCTGTCTGTGGTGGGAAGAATTAGCCCCCCCGCCCAATATATTTTTCAGCCCCCCCCCCCCCGAAATTTAGCACTAGTTGCCCGACTGTCCATAGGGGCACGTCGTGGGTGAGTGGTTTCTGCAAGCCACCGGGCTGTGGAATGCCTGCAGGCCTTTATCCTCACCCGTGGTCATAGGGCATTCGGGGCCCCAGGAAGAAGCCCCCTAGCACCCCCACACAACTATGGTGCAACTTTTGATTGCATTCCCCGTCCCCCCACCCCCCCGACGGGGAGTGTATGCCAGATTCTCGTCTGATGATAGGGGGTGTTCTAGAGTGAGGCTGCTAGCTACGTTCGTCGGTCAAGCCACGCCTTTCACATATAAAACACTTGATGATCTCAATACCGTGAATGCTCTTTATATACTCAATAAATGATGGGGCAGATTTATGATAACTGGCGCATCCCCAGGGATGCGCCAGTTATTTTGAGCTGCAGCTCCGCCACCCATGGTGCGCCGCATTTACAATGCGGCGCACCATGGTGCAAAAATGGCACAGATGCGTGATGCATCTGTGCCGTAAAGGTGGCGCATTGCTGGAGTTGCGTCGCAAGCGTGACGCAGCTCCAGCAAGGCTCGGGTGCCCTATCTGACAAAGCTGCCTCAAACCTTACGCCTGCTTCAAGCAGGCGCAAGGTTTTGACGCAGCATTGGCCCGTAAGTGACTGAGTGAAATCTTTTAGATTGCGTCACGTTGTAAATTGGTCATAGGGATGCGCCACGTTTACGCCGCAGTTGCGTGACGCAAACGTGGCACATTACCAACATAAATCTGCCCCTCAATATCTTAGCTTGTGGAAGACCTTTAACCTTTTTTCTGAAAATTATTTTCAGCCTCAGTTCACCAAGGAGGGGTCCCGAGCAGCGCTTGTAGTGGTGTAGCTGTTGCCAATATATGATTTATACCTGTGCCAGTGTGCAGTGATGATTAAGCTGGCTTCAAACAAACATATTCAGCATTACATTCAATATGGCTGCTCCACGTGGGCGCTCAATGTCTCACTTTCATGACCTCTGCTTAAAAGTGATTACTCTCACCTTACAAAGGTAAGCGAGAATACATTATGTTTGTGAATGTATGTATTAAATATTATCCTCTTTAGCAACAGAGACAAGAACTGTTGTTTGACGCCACATTTCGGAATGTGATATGAACAGTAATCCACATGATATGAAAAATGAACCTTCATTACCACAATAGTTTTAATTCGATCGTTAAATGAGAAAAAAAATGATCCCAAATATACTGTTTTCAAAATTATCTATGTCATGTATTGGTTAGATCTTACAGTCTCAGTAGAATTGCTGACATTTTGAAAACATCGAGAAATACTTAACAGAGTTTATATCATCTAAACGTTTTTCTAGGATGCGAGTTTCAATTTTTGATGAAATGAAAGGGATAAAAAGTATGCAAGACCGAACATTTGTAGATCAAAGCAGTAAACAGTCTTTAGAGAGAAAATCCAAAGCTTTTATCTTCTAGCATGAGCTGCACTGAGTTTTTTACGGGGTAGATTTATCATGGTAAACAGACACGTGGATATGATTTTCCATGTGTACAACACAGGCACCAAGTTTGTGATTGATCCTTTTTCCACTTCGCCTTGAAAAGGGTGTTTCATTTTTCATTTACAAGTGTTTCCGTGGCTTTTCTCCAGCACTTAAACTGTTGATGTGGCATTAAAGTGTGCAGCTGGCATGGTTACTCTCTAAACGCCAGAATCAAAATTGCTCTAGCTCTAGGCAAGTTGGAGAACCACACAACTGAAAAATAATCTTTATCTTGTGTGGGTGTGCGAGATGACGCATTATTTCAGACCCTTTCATCTAAAGTGAAGTCATTTTGTGTTTCACAAATGAGTGTAATTTCTTTTATAAACAGGGCTTGTTTAGCTTAGGATTTTGAGCTTTTAAGTTTCATTTTGGTGCACAAGTACTTAGATTTGCGACTGCAAGGATTCACAAAAGTTAACCCAGGTCTCAGAAATCCTGTTATTCCGTGTACGATTATCCAATGGAGGAGTGTGTCTTAGGTAACAGTAACAGGCAACGGAAAATTCAAGAGACATAGAAAGAAAGAGAGAGAGGGAGAAGGCAGAGATAGAGATGAGAAAAAGTTCACGTATAAAGAAGGTTTTTTGCTGGCTGGATATTTTTGGTGTTTTCCCCAGTGATGATTTCTACGTATGGACTTAGGGCTTGTTTTAGATGTTGGCGGATCAGGTCCTCCTGTTGCTTTTTCAATGGTCTTCCAGCCCGCTGAGTCAACAGTCCACCAGTCTGATTTAGATGTTGGCAGGTCCCTATGCGAAGGACCGCAACAGTCCCGCCGCTATCCTTGTCCGCATTGATAGCGCCATAGGCAGAAGTGGCTGCCGGCATTACGCTGGCCAAGATTCCTGCCAAGCTGATTACAATGTGCCTTTCGGTCTAGACAACTGTGGCAGGAATACCCCCCTCTTTTGAATTGGCAGAATCGAAGGAAATGAGGTAAAAACTTACATTTTCTCCTGCTTCCATCTTGTAGCCCATTATCCAGGTCCCCCCTTTGCTGCTCCGACTCTACCACGACTCCAAACGACTCCATTGTCACCGAGATTTTAAGTATGCTACTTGTACAATTGTCCTACTATGTATCATGTGTTGACAATTGCAATAGCCTATTCTATTTCTGTATTGCTCCTACATGCAATATTGTTCTTAGGTGTGATGAAGTAGTGTTCCTTTTCCTACTTATTGAGGGAAGTTGAACACACCTGTATTGACAATTAAAGAAAAAAATGCTGTTGCCGTTTTGGGAGTATTGTACTAGTGGTGCCTGTGGGTGGGTATTTAATAGTGTGTGTATGCTGTGTGAGTGGCATGCAATACGTAACACTAAGGGACATAACACTTTGCCTACATATGTATTACATGCAAACATGACACATATTGCAGTATGGCCTAAGGCCTGCTTTGCATGCATGCTATGCTAGCATGGCTTATTAGAAGTTTAAACGCCGGGGTGTGGCTTGGTGCCCGAGGTGAATGAAGGCGCACTGGATAAGCTCCGCGGCTCACCAGGAAGACTCGGCATTTCAGAGCAATTTATCGTTCTGCTGGAGCCTTATATGAGCATGTGAAGACTCAGGGCATGCTTTGAGACCCTCGACAACTTCTGCTGTGACAGATAAGCAACTTAATTTCCTATAATAAGTGATTTCGCGGCTCCATTTCCATTGTGGCCGCCATTTTTATTTTATCGCGCGTCTCCTCACAACGATGCTGAATATTACACAAATGCCACCCACTACGATATCAGCTTGCTAGAATCATTATTTAGCTGCTCTCAGTGAAGGATTTGAAGCATTTAGAGAGGCGTTGCACACTCTGGTCCTTGTTTCAGCTTCCTCATTGCAACCTATGCAGAGGCCATTCTAGACTCTCATCCTCTCCTCACAGCAAGCTCTCAGGCTGTAGTGCCTCCTCTATCTTGAAACAATCGCTCTCTTCTCCTCTCAGTGTATTTTGGAATGGACAATTCCTGTCTTGCAAGCTAGAATGCTATTACTTCATGCTGACTGTCATTAACTGATTTTTGCTCAACTGGTGGTGGCGGTGTATTAAAACAACAAGGGTCCCTTAATGACCCTCTAGAATGTGTATTTTATTTTTACCTTCACCACATTATTGCTTTGAAGAGTGCACTTAACTTGTTTAACAGCTGTTATCTTCACTACAAGAGTCTTCCCAGCTAATTTTAACGGCTTACGCATATGTCTAAGTTTTGACTCTTCTCCTCACGAGCTCACCTCTCTTCTTTGTGGTCTTTACTCCATCATACCTGACTCTGTGCACGCATTAATGCAAACTGTGTTCAAAGTGCTTTATGGGCAGAACAAGAACACCACATTCTTCACTTTCTATACCACAGCACATTTATATAAAAAAAAATCAAAGCAAAATTCAACGTTCTCCCTGCTCGAAGATTCTCTGGCATCCTCTCCTCAAGGCTCGAAATAAAAATGGAACCCTCTCCTACGGTCCCAGGGAAATCTAACAATAAACGACTAAAAAAAGACCCTCCATTACCACCTAAATCAATTTCGCCAGTTTCCATGGAACTGTTATTGGAAGAAATTAGAGCTCTTCGACCCTTCATGGAAGAAACTAACAGCAAACTACAACTCTTAAAGGACAATTGGTCTCAACTTGAAACAAGTGTCTCATTAGTCGAACAAAATGTTTCCTCCTTGAAAGAAACTTGTGTGAATGTTTCTCATCTCCAATCTCAAGTTACTACGCTTCAAAAACAGGTAGAGGACTTGGAAAATTGCAACAGACGAAACAATCTTCGCATCTATGGCCTGGGAGAGGGACTTGAAAGAGCTGATTCTCTTGCTTTTTTCAAATCATTTCTTCAAAATTGCTCCACATGCCAGAGGGAACGAATCTTAACATTCAGCGAGCGCATCGGTTGGGACGCATTCCATCTCATGCATTGTCCTCACAAAAACCAAGAGGAGTTATCATATACTTCTTAAAATACACTGATTTGTTAAAGGTTCTTTCAGCGGTCAGAGCTTCTCCAAAATCACGTGGTCAGGCTCCTCTATGTTTTTCGCACAGGACTATGCTAATGCCACTGCCAATAGACCCAAGGCTTTTTTGAATATGCGTGCTGACCTTCATTCAATTGGGGCCAGATATGGTTTGTTTCATCCCTGCCTTTTTAAAGTTACCTACAATAACAGAACAACTATATATGAAGAGCCTCTGCGGTTACAAAGCTTCATTAATTCGTGCAAACCGATTGCTATGGATTCTTCGGTCATCCTTCTTCTTTCAGGACCTGACATCGTTGTTCATTAACTTTATTGTTTGGATGCCGTTTTCTCCATTTTAATGTTTGGTAGCTCAAGCATTGCTTTATCCTTGCTCTTGTTATACTTTTGCTACAATTACCATGGCTCGCTTTTAGAAAATGTGCTCATTGTCACTCTTGGTTAATATTGTTCACGTTCGCTCTAGCACATCATTCTAATGTTTGATATGCTTCTTCTCTACAGCTTCTTCACCCCAGTCTCATGGTGTCTTCCCGGTTTTCCGTTTTGCTGAACCCGAATGTGTTGTCCATTCCATGTGGTTCCGACCCTCTTCCTGTGCCTACCTAGTTTCTCCTTATGTAGGTATGTCATCCTCCTACATTCCTATCCTATTTTTGTTCCTCCTCTTTTTCCTCTCTTTTTTATCCATTCGTTCTCCTCTCTTCTCAGGTGTCATTTGTATTCTTTTTCTTTGTAATACTTTTCATTGCTCTTTCTTGTATTATCTCTTTAATTCTGTTTTTCATGTTACAACTCTCCAGCTTCTATTATTCATAATTTTTACCACTTTTCAGTTCTTTATTCATCTTTGTCTTCTAAATCATGGTTTTGACTCTATCTCCGTCTACTTAACAGGTCTTACCTGTCAAATTGCTCTTTACTATTTAGGTGTTACTGATATCCCCTTTCTATTTGTTTCTTTTCAATTAATTATTAATATACATATAGATTCATCATCGGCATGTTTTGCGAGTCTGTAATAGCGATCATTAAGGAATCGCTATTACAGACTCGCAAAACGGGATTCATGTAGAAATCGCAATATTTATAGCGATTTCTACAGCTTCTAATTGCAAATAAGGAATAACTCCCCATTCATTCCTATGGGACTAAAGGCCCATAGGAATGAATAGGAAGACATATCAATATGCGAATCGCTATTAGCGATTCGCATGTTGAGTTTGCGATTTCAAGGGTGCAGGAGTGTCCAAAGGACACCCTGTTGCAACCCTGAAATGATATTGGATGCTGGTGTTACGCACACACATGTCCCAAGGACATGTGTGTGTGTAACATATAACTTAGAAAAATGCACTTAAGTGCATTTTTCTAAGTTTCCGCTATTTACCACGAGGTTTGACATTGCGGTAAATAGCGGCCCAAAATTGCGATTTCGCAATTTTTCAATGTTTCATGAATTGCATTTAAAGAATCTCAAATAGAGATTATTTAAATGCAATTCCTCGCAAATTTGCGAATTGTATAATAGCGAATTTTGCATTTGGGATGATGAATCCAAAATGCAAAAATTGCGCTCGCAAAGGGCCAGATTCTCAGAATCTGGCCCTTTACGAGCCCATTTCACTTTGATGAATCTAGCTGATTGTCTTTTCCCAACTCTTATTGTTCATCATACTTTACTTTCGTTATGCTTCTTCTCGTAATCCACATTTTCTGGTAGCTTTTGATATGTTTCTGATATCTCTTACTTCTCATAATCTATTATGTTGTTAAAGTTAGTTTCATGGAATGCTAGAGGTCTCAATTCTCCTATTAAAAGGCAGAGAGTAGGGGGCGTGGCTAGCGGCCATCCATGGCAGCGGTGTAGCTGAGGAGCTCCGCGAGGAAGACGGCCCGCCACATAAATTCGACTACCTCATCAATCCTGTTTTACCTCCTGGGGGGGTGTCCCGCGGCTGGGACCCGAGTGGAGACGTCCGGCGAAACTCCGGTTGCTCTCCATTGCTGGGAACCGAAGAAAACACACTCTCGCCATCTGCGGCCTGTCCAGTGGCCTGAATCACTGCCCTATAGTGCCCGTCGGCCCGAACGGAAGTGCGGACTGGACGGGAGACGGTGCCGGAAGCTGCGCATCTGCCAACGAAGAAGAACGCCCCGGGGTGGATCGGAGTCAGCTGGATAAGGCGTTACCTCCGTGGTGCAGGAACACACCCAGCGCAACATAGCCGTAGCTCCAGTGTGACGTCGGGAGCAGTGGAGGGCGGAAAACGTCGGGAGCAGTGGAGGGCGGAAAACGTCCCTAATGCCCAACCACCAAAGCCGCAGCACTCGAAACAGGCAGTGAGGCACCGCAACACAATACATCATCCTAAAGGCTGCTCTCGCCGCACCCGTGACTTCCCCCCCTCATTTCCAACGGCGGCACACCTGCTTCCATCACCGGGGGTACTGTTGGTGACTCGGCAGGGCAAAGGAGATATTGAATAAAAAAACGTGGCCAGGCAGCAACACCGACATCACGCAGAGACCCCAAGCCCAGAGGGCAAGGCTCCGCCAGGGCCCCCGGTCTGTACACACAGGTCTCCAGGACTCACGTGGGAAAATACGAGCTGTTCTGTGATGATCCTGCCTGCCGAGGGTCAGCACACAGCGTGAGAGTGGGGGCTGTGCGGCTGTCTCAGACTGAACCACGGAGAACCAGTACTGCATTGTAACGACCCCGTGGTGACGGCACCGCGGGAGCCACTCGGGCGACCATTTGCGACTGGGGCACGTACTCGCTGGCCTCATAGACACCTGCCGAGGGAGAAGCGTGCCGGGGGGCCTTTCGTGGCGCCGCTCACTTAGACTAAAGACAAGACCTGGACCAGGGAAGCCATATCTGACTTCTGAGAACCGAGACGACGACTGCCATGGCCGTCAGAGGGCCCAGAAATTCCACGACACAGGCACGGCTTCAGAAATATGCCTACGACAGGCACGCCCCGGCGCACACGGAAGGTCGCTCATTTACAGGTAAACCCGCGGAGGGAGACGGGGGAAGAAAGCCACGCTAGAAGATATAATGCAAGCCCTATCGAATGTGCAAACTACGGTAGGCTCAATCTCTTCAGATGTGAATCTCTTGCATGCAGACTTTCACAAAATGACGGAACGAGTGAAGCAAGTGGAGGTGGTCACGAAATCTCAAGTGCAAGATACCTCGAAGCTACAGCTGGCGGTGGAGCGCATGGAAGCCGCGAACAAACAACTGAGAGACAGACTGGACAACCAGGAAGGGCGCTCGAGGTGCAACAACGTTCAAATTCTTGAAATGCCGGAAACAGAAGGCAAGCGAGCGATGGACCTATACGTAGAGGACCTTATCAAAACCAGACTCCAGCCAAAAGGCCTATCGAACTTCTTCTCGGTGGAGAGAACACACAGAGTCCCGGGCGGCAGGCCAAAGCCGGGAGCAGCACCAAGACCAGTTTTGGCACGGCTGTTTAATTTCAGGGACAGGAACGCCATACTCCAGGCGGCCAGGTTTGCACCACCTATTAAAATTCAGAATTCAACAATAGCCTTCTTTCCGGACTACACGGCTGAGGTGTCCCGTCGCCGGAAGACTTTCATGGCTGTGAAAAAGGAGTTGAGAGCAAAAGAATTGCCCTACTCGATGCTGTTCCCGGCGCGTCTGCAGGTGGTGGCTGACATCAGCACCTGGTTCTTTGATACGCCTGAAGCTGCGCAGGAGTGGCTGGGGGGATGGAGACAGGTGAGAACTCAGCGTCGGCATAACAGATCCCAAGGAAACCACCAGGAAACGGAACTCCCGGAAACGCAGACACCAGAGTAGCACATCTCTAGACAACCGTCGGAAGCGGGCTCAGTCAACGAAAAACAATGACCAGTAGTCGGCCAAACCGGCTCCGGCACATTCTTATAGACTGTAAGCAGGCCGGGCGTGCGGCCCTTGGCCCTCGTCAGCAGCAGACTTGACTACGGAAACACCCTCTATGCAGGAGCCCCGACCAAGCTCATCAAATGACTGCAACGCATCCAAAATGCCTTGGCACGACTGATCCTCGATGTTCCATGCCACAGCCACATCACCCCCACCTGATAAACCTGCACTGGCTGCCCGTCAACAAGAGGATATCCATCAAGCTCCTCATCCACGCACACAAGGCAATCCATGAGACCGGCCCAGCCTACTCAACAGACGGCTTTCCTTCTACATCCCTAACCGCCAGCTCCGCTCCGCCGACCTTGCACTCGCCACCATCCCGCGCATCCGAAGAACAACCACTGATGGGAGATCCTTCTCCCACCTCGCCGCCAAGACCTGGAGCACCATCCCACTGAGCCTACAACAGATTCAAGACCTGCTGACCTTCAGGAGACTTCTCAAGACCTGGCTGTTCGATCAGCAGAGGCCTCCCCTCCCCAGCGCCTTGAGACCCTCACGAGTATGTAGCACGCTCTACAAATTGTTGATTGATTGATTGCTGTGGTAACAGCGAGATATGCCACAGATAGTGAGAATACAGCTTCGGAATCAGACATGGGCACTGACACTGTTGGACATCGCAGAGGAGATTACCATAGTGCAAGAGGCCCTGTGGCCACTACTGAAGGTGACAGCGACTGACACCTTTGTTGTAATTGAGACAGCTGACACTAGAGTGGCTCCCCCTGACAGACTTTATGACATTGTCCCTATAATTAAAGGTGACATGGAAAGTACCATAAAAGTGGTATTTTGGAAAAATCTTACTACTACCTATGATATATTGTTAGCGGAGGTCGACTGGACCCCACCCTTTGTCTTAGCTGCTCCCCAAGGGGAGGAGGTAATCCTCCCTAGTTTCGCGCACACAGTGCCGAAAGAGAAGGCGCTGCATTTTGCAGAAGATTGGGTTAAGGCGCTTGCGCCGCCTTTGTACCGTACTCCCTGTGGATGGGACAAATGTTCCCCTCAACATGAGATTCCTTTGCGGTCAATACCACGGCCCCAACCCCAATACCCCATGTGGCGAGAAGCAAAAGCTTCCATTGTGGAAATCCTTGAACAGTTGCAATATCAAGGTGTAATTGAAACGTCTGTGTCTCCGATGAATAACCCTCTTTTTACTGTGACCTAGTCAGATGGCTCGTAACATTTGGTATTTGATTACCGCCACTTAAACTCACATTGTCGCACGTGCGCGGTGCAGAATACTCACAGCTCTGCTCTTGTGGATAGTCTTGTGCGTTAAAGGTTTAAAACCACACTTGACATATCCAATAGTTTTTTTGCCCACAAGCTGTCCCCTCTTAGTGGTCAATGGACAGCTTTTACCAATGGTGGCAAACAGTGCCAATTTTGCCGTTTGGCTATGGGCTACAAGAACAGTCCTGGCATCTTTGTCGCCAGTGTTTTCTCTCTTTTGGAGGGGATCAACACAGATGCATGTTCGTATGTGGATGACATCTTTCTCACAGACGACGAATTATGGCCGCATCTGTGCCGGGTGGACCGCATAGTTTGTAATTTTGCGGATTTTGGCTTTTCAAAATCTCAAATTGCAGAGTACACAGTGTTGTTCCTGGGCTACAAGCTCAACAATGAAGGTAGAGGTTTGGCTCCTCACTTCCTGGAGAAATGCGCACTTTTGCGAGCTCCCACAACACTGAAAAAACGACAATTTTTTATGGGCTTTTTTGAATTTTTGGACGTACCTACATTCCCGAATATGCCCAGCATATCAAGCCTCCTTACGCCTTGATACAACCTTCTTTTTCCAAATCGTGCTGGCTGCCTGAATATTCAGCCATCTTTCAATCCTTGCAGTCTGATCTTCTTGAATCTAAATTCTTGTTGACTTGTGATAATCATACCAACCTGGTTATCAGACTCGTGCCTGGGGCAGTGGGTTTCACATACCTCACTTTTAATGAGGGTGACACAGTCCCTATCGCTTACAAGTCACACTTGTACAATTCAGCTGAGTTGCGGTTTTCCGCTGTGGAAAAAGTTTTGACAGCAGTGCAAATGGCGATTCTTAAGGAACGTGCACTGTCACATGGAAAGCGCATTTTGGTTGTTACTCCGTATCCTGCCTTAGAGGCTGTGACGAAAGCCAGTGGACCAACTCTAAAGCTTTGCACCCTCAGTGGATACATTGGGCCACGTCGTTGACGTCCCCGGATGTCGCGTTCATTTTTTATTCCTCTCTGCAGGTGCAAGAGCTCTTGCAGTATGAATTTGTTCATCCTGCTCCTCTGACTATGAGCCCACTTGAGGATTTCTGTTGTATCATTTACACTGACAGAAGTGCGCAAGCGGCTACAGTTTCAAAGCATGCATATTCTTCGGCCTGCAAAATGTTGTTGTTGGTACTATGGTGGATGGTGAATTCAAGTCTGAGGTCGTCCATACACAGATATTAGGGGACTGTACCGCCCAATCGGCAGAGCTTTGTGCTCTGATTCTTGCATTGGAGTACATGGACCCCAGTGTGACTACTCTTATTGTAAGTACTCTTACTACTGTGTTCAATCATACAATGACAATCTACCCTTTTGGACTCAAAATGATTATCGTGACTCTAAGGGTCGAACAATAAAACATAAAATGATCTGGGTTCGAGTGGCTGAGCTTAAAGAGAGGCTGCCACTTCTCTTTGTAATTCATACTCTGGGTCACCAGCGTGTTGGAGTTCACGCTGTTGGCAACTGTCTGGCGGATGAAGCTGCAAAGGCAGCAGTTGCAACATATGCAGTGGCAGCGGTTACACGTTCCAAAAGTAAGATTGATGATGGCATCTTGGCAGCTATTGCCGCAACAGAGAAGAGAGGTAATTACCCTAGAGGATTCCCTTCTAAATACTCTTATCATTTAAGTCCTGATAAAGTTCCTTATGTGAGAAATAACGACGTTGGTAACAGGTTAATACCCAACATAGAGCGCAGGCAGACTTTGAATACAGCAGCCCACGCTGGGATGGCCTCTTCGCATGTCGGCGTGTCAGCTACTGTGTCTCTTCTCCAGCAACGGTATTGGTAGCGGGGTTTGTACAAACAAACGTGTGAATATGTCCTTCAATGTGGCATTTGTCAGCAAATTAAACCTTCTACTGCTGCACGCCCCCCCAAACTCAGTTGTACATATCAAATAAACCACTTGCGTGTGTTCATTTAGATCACTGCGGCCCTTTCTCATCAGATACTGCATATAAGTACATCTTAGTAGCAGTTGACTCTTGCAAGCGCTTAGTGTGGTTGTGGCCTCAAAAGAGTGCTGAATCCAGAACTGTTGTAAGGGATTTGCGTGGGAATTTGTGCGTGTGGTACCTTCCATTTATACCAGGGTCCAGCGTTTGCCTCTAAGGCATACAAGGACCCCATGGCTTCATTGGGGGTCCAGGTCAAATTTCCATCTTCATACCGACCTGAGGGTAATAGTGTTGTGGAGCGGATGAACCGTGACTTAAAGTAATCCTTGACAGCTAAGGTTATAGGTACTGGCAGAGACTGGCTTAACCACCGGATTAGCATACAGCGTCCACTAAATAATCTCCCTAGAATGTCTCTGGGTGGGCGGACCCCATACGAAATGCTCCTTGGCATCAAAATGTTTCTTCCGGTCCATGATGGTTTAACCATAGCGGTGACAGCCGCATCCTTTGACGTAGATGAACGTTCTAATGTTTTACAGAACCTACAAAAGACCAGAGACAGTCTTGCAAAGGAACACTTACCCTCCACATCAGATGCTGCGTTGCAGATTCCGGTAGTTGGCTGGTTACCCCAAGTTGGAGAACTGATCCGAGAGAAGATCGAGAACAAGAAGGAATTCAGTCCCTCCTATCGAGCTCCAGTTCCTGTGCTTGGCGTGCAGGGTACACGAACAGTCATGTTATATCCTCTTCCTGGGCGAAAGGGGAACAGGCACATCTCCATTGACAATGTCAAACTACACAGGGTGGCCGATTCTTCATAGTATGACTCCTGCGGTTTTGTGTCCAGCCATGGTGCGACACTCCGTTTTGGTCCCGGATCCTGCCATCGGGCCTGATATTGCCATTGAAATGAATACAGTTGTGAATCCTTTATTGAATTCAACTGCTGGTGATCCTCTTAATGATACTGAATATACTTACCCCACTGACTTGTCTATTTCTGATTTGGAGACCCATGTGGCTACACAATCACGTTTTTCATTTTACACTGGCTCTACAACATCTAAAGCCCCTTCAAAAGTTTCAATTTTTGCCACGTGGTTTAAAAAAAAAAACTTTGATTCCCCCTAGGACTTACATTTGGCTGGTGCTTTTCTCAATATTTGTATTCATGTCCATTGGATTTGTGGTGTATTTTTTTCGTTTTATTAATGGACGCTACATTCAAGAAAAAACTTCAATTGGACTAATTGATGGAACTTTGGCCCCCCACTCCTCTTCGCACATCATGAAGAGGGACCAGACATTTGTGAATATAACTGCTTGGCCCGTTTTAGATGGGATTGTGTGGGATGCTGTAAAGTTCCAGATTCATGGGCCCACAGAGGTTATTAATGTTCCCAATGTACTCCATGTTTCTATAGGGGATGTGGTTAAACAAAATATTCGCTCTGATGATTGGGACGTCCAGGCCGTACAGGCTTTACTTTCTGATTTGAAATATTATGCTGCCTTCGATGCTGAGGATTTATATTTAGAGTCTGCTAACTATGGTGATTTGTACTGTTACCAGAATTTTGGGAATCACCTTTTGCATAAGACAAATTCATTTAGAAATGTGGTTAACTACACACAGTGGGAACATTGTCCCGCACCAATTGAAGGCAGCTCCAAAACTCTTTTGAAACAGTTTTCTTATTTTACTGATTTTAATCAATCAAACACTGATGCATTTTAAGATGACTGAGAAGTCCTCTTCCAAGGTTAGACTTACCCACACAAAATTACGGGGTCTGACCCCTGGCTATACAGAGGTTAGAGTGGATCCCCGTTTTCAGACTCAACATTCAGTCACCACCTATTCTGTAAGCAAATTATGCCAGAGTTGGCTCAGACATTCAACCTTGGCATCAGTTAAGCTGCATTTATCCAAACTTACTGACGCCGTTGACTTAAATGATTTTGTTAAAGGTCCTGCAGCAGGCAGATCGAAAAGATGGATATATGCTGCTTACAACGAGGTTTGGAAGCTGTCCCAGATTGAATCTGCTTCTAGGCTCAGAGCTATAGATCAGGCCAATTTAGAAAAAGTGCTTGCCGTTGTAGATAATAGCATTTACACACTTTCTTCCCTTATTTACACATTAGACAATATTGTTTCATCTGTTGTTGATATTGTGCAAGACGACGTTGCAGTTCTGTATCATGGACAAAATTAATTGCGCTCTATAATGCAGTTTGCTTGGACTCTTCAAACGTTAAAATCTGCAAAGGTGCCTTGGGATTACATGAACACAACATCGTTATTTTTGCCTTCTAATTTGACTGTTAAACAACAATTTATGTCAATTAAAGATGCCACGTTTTAACTGTTGCATATTGAAAAATTGGAACCATTTCCGTTTTCAGTGGCCGAGTCGAATTCTGCAGTTTGGCTCATACATGGGTTAATAACTCTTTAAATTTGAGTCATGAATGAAACACTATGCCATAGTCAAATTTGAACCTTTAGGGAGTGCCTTTTTAGATGAAGTGTGGAATCTCCCATTTACATAAAGGTGTTTGCGAGAGGGAAAAGAGGTTTATTTAAAAGGTGAAGACTGCGCATCCACACCAGATCACTCTTTAGTCTGTAGAAACCTGCAATTGCAAGGTTCTTGTAATGTTACGGCACCAAATCCTGCGTGTGTTTTGAAAGGCACCCCCACTTCGGCTATTACACCAACTTTCACATTGCTTGCAAATGGTAGTTATTTGTTATTAAATAATGAAGAATACTGTGGTATGCTCGCTGGTATTCCGTATATAGTTACAGTTTCCCAACGTGTAGTTTGCTGTAAGAATGTCCTGTTTCCTCCTCCACATGGGAGGCTCGATGTTTCCATCTGGCCTTCTATTCCAACCTTGAAAGCAGAGTTCAACAAGATGAGTCAAATAAGAGCTCTTTTCTCCCACAAGGAGGTCTGCCTTACATCTGCGCGTGAGCCATTCGTCCTTCACTTTGCAAATACTTGTACTGAGGTGAATGCCTTATTAAACACAGACCTGCCCCTGCATTTCGGTGCTTTTTTTTGCACAACAGGTTTTATTGATTGATTAGGCAAGGGATAATCACAGTTTTCCACAATCAGGAAGACACTGTCAAGTAGCAAAGCACATTTCAATATACATACAACCCAATCAATTGGAGGAAAGGAAATTAAAAAGGAACAGGAAAACAAGCCCCCCTACCACCCCCAGTCCCCCCCAACTACCCAGTGTCCCATCTACCCACCCCTTATCCCACCCTAACCCCATGCACGTGATCACAACAGCTCTGTCAATTGATTATGATATAGCAATCTTTGAGTGTCATTCTAGGCCTGAAGGTCCTCTACAGTAGGCAAGCCTTCGTCCGGGGCAGCTGGAGGTTCCAGAGTCAACCCCCTGTAGTCTGCCCACCGCTTCCATATTTTAAAGTGTTTCCGTGGGCATCCTCTGGCCTCAAACACGGGCCGTTCCAGCCCCATAAAATAATCAAGACCTGCTTTCCAGGCCCCCAGTGGCGGAGCACGGTCACTCTTCCAAGCCCTTGCCAGGTCCAGCTTAGCCACCACTAGACCCAACAGCAGAAGGTGGCGTTTGTAGATATTCCCGCCCACATTCTCTAGAACATGTAACAGAGCGGGGGAGATCCCACCCCAGCATCTCCGACAGACAGCTCCAAACCCCGTTCCAGAACCGGGTCAGACCAACGCAAGACCAAACCGTATGCAACAGCGTACCTCTCTCAGTCCCACAAGGCAAGCACTCTGGGGATGCAATCAGGACCGCCCTCCACAATCTTTCCCGAGTATAGTATGCCCTGTGTAGGTATTTAAACTGGATCAGGCGGAGACGTACTGCGATTGCAGTTCCACGTGGGGACTCCAGGGCCTCCCTCGCATTGCCCTCATCAAGGGGGCCAACATCTCTTTCCCAGGACTCTTTGAGTGGGAGCAAAGAGGCGGAGCAATGAGTGACTAGGATTTGATAGATTCGGGACACATTCTTGTCTCCCAGGTCTCCCATAAAGATTTTGGCTTCCACAGGACTGAATTCCGGTAGTTGCTCCAGGCCGACCAAGCTTGGGGCGAGCGAGTGGCGGAATTGTAAGTATTTAAAGAATTGAGATTTGGGTATTTGAAATTCTGAGCTGAGGTCCTGGAAGGATTTAAGTGTAGTCCCAGTCAGGACGTGTCCAAGGGAGGAGATTCCAATGGAATCCCAGTCTCCAAAGCCTGATAAGGAGGACAGAGCAGGAAGCAGTCCGTTTCTCCACAAAGGGGTCTCCACTGTCAGTTTACCCCACCATCCCATGTGGCGCAACACTTGGCGCCAGATCAGGAAGACCACCTGTGTGGCCCAAGGCAATTTTTTCCACAGCCTGGCTGAATACAATAATGTGTGGAGCGTGGCGTCGCCCATCAGCGAACGCTCGAGGGCGTAAGCAGGATCTCCTCTATCTCCGTACCACCACTCGTTAAGAACTAATAGATGGGAGGCCTGATAATAGGATAAGAGATCAGGCGTAGCCTGGCCTCCACAGTAAGTGGATAGGAAGCATGCCCGCAGTGCCACCCTGGCGGCGCCCCATGCCCATAGGAAGTGGCCCAGTACTGAGTTGACCCGGCGAAACCACTGAGGGTCTATCTTATGTGGGTGGTTCTGTAGTTGGTATAACATACGCGGGATTGCAACCATTTTGAAGATCGCAGACCTTCCGTAGATCGTGAGAGGCATCCGGGACCACGTCTTGATGTCTGCCTGAACCTTCTCCCACACCGGCAGCACATTGCGCTCCCACGCTATGTCAGCGGATTCGGACAGAAAGACTCTCAGATATTTCAGTCCCACAGCTGCCACCTGCAACGCCGACGCCCAGGGATAGAGACTGGAACCCTCGCCTAATACCCAAAGGGTGGATTTACGTGGATTGAGGAAGAGCCCCGATACCGCACCGAATATGCGCATAATTTCCAAGATACGGGGGCCAGACCGGTTGAGATCTGTAAGAAAGAAGAGGACATCGTCCGCATAGAGCCCAATTCTATCGGAAAGTCCCCCACCCCATACAAAACCACGGAGTTGTGCATCAATACGCACCCAAGAGGCCAGGGGCTCCATGGCCAACGCGAAGAGGTAGGGAGACAGTGGGCACCCCTGCCGGGTCCCCCGGGCCACCGAGAATCTCTCCGAGATCACCCCGGACACCCGCACGGAAGCAGTCAAGTCAGTGTATAATAGTTTGACGTAAGAAATAAACACCGGGCCTAGGTTAAGGCGTGGCAGGAGGGCAAATAGGTAGGTCCAGCTGACCGAGTCAAAAGCCCTATCAATGTCCGCCAGCAATAAGGCCGCCCGTTCCCCAGAAGCCCGTATGGCGTCGATGGCCGTCTGTGCCCGCCTGATGTTGTGCCGAGTCGCCCTGTGCGGCATGAAGCCCGCTTGATCCGGATGTACCAGATCAGCCACGTATGGGAGGAGACGGTTAGCCAGAGCGTTTGCCAGTAATTTAGCCTCAAAGTTAAGTAGGGATATGGGGCGATACGACTCGTGACGGTCCGGGGGCCTACCAGGCTTCTGAAAGACCACCACTTCAGCGTGGCACCAGTCTGCTGGCATGCGGCCCTGCTCCCTCGCCAATTCCAGCGCCTCCCTATAGTGGGTCCCCAGCTGGAGATGAAACTTTTTATAGAATTCACAGGGGAAGCCACTTGGTCCGGGCGCTTTCTCCGTGTTAAGTTGCCCCAAGGCCTCACCCAGCTCCTCTGCCGTGAGGGGAAGGTCCAAGGATTTCTTTGTGTCATCGGATACAGCCCGAGGGGGCAGATCCGCAATAAATTTATCGATCGCATCAGCTGGGAGACAATCCCGTTGGGCGTATTGATCAGCGTAATAGTGGGCAAAACTTGTCGCCAACACAGCCGGGTCCGTGATAGAAAATCCCTCCCTGTCCGTGAGACTCGGTAAAGTAACAGGTTGTATGACGTTTTGACATAATCTATGTAGCATAGTACAGGACTTATCTCCCCACTGGTACACCCTGCTCAGCGTGGCCAGCCACGCCTGCCGGGCCTCGTCCATCAAGATGGACGCATAGGTTTGTTGTGACTGCAGGAGCTGCCGAACCACCACCCCATTCCCCTCTCTCTGGCATCGCTGTTCTAGGCGTTCAACCTGCGCTGCCGCCGCAACGATGGCCTCCCGACGACGGCGACGAGCAGCCGCGCACCACGCGATATCTACGCCTCTCAATGTGGGCTTCATAGCCTCCCAGACCAATGTTGCGGCAACGCCCTCGGTCAGGTTCTCCTGCCAGTAATGGGCAATTGCGCCACGCACGTGTTGAACATAGTCTGCCTGTTGAAGATGCCACGAGGACATCCTCCACCGAAACGGCTGACGCTTCCTATGTAGCTCTAACTGTACTGCGACGGGAGAATGGTCGGACAGTCCCCTGGGCAGAATTTTGGCTTCTTTCTCGCTGTCAAGGAATGTTCCCGGCATGAAAATGTAGTCCAGGCGAGAGAAGGAACCGTGCACAGCAGATACATATGTATATTCTCTCACCGTGGCATGCATATGTCTCCATACATCCACCCGGCCCAGTCCCTCAACCGCCGCACTCAGTTTAGTAGGGGCAGCCGCTACCACCGTGCCTTGCAACCTCATACGGTCCATGCAAACGTACATAACATCCTTCCAGTCACCGCCCAGCACAGCCAGGGATTCCGGGACGTCCGCCCACACTTCAAACAGCCGTTCAGCCAGGGACCACTGCAGCGGGGGAGGAGCATACATACTTCCAAACACCACCGATTTAGTGCCAATCATACCCTTGATAAAGACATAGCGACCCTGCGGGTCCAGCATTGTTGCTCATGAATGTAAGCCAGTCTGCGGTGAACTAGGATAGCAACCCCCCTCGAACCCCTGGAGAACCCGGCGTGAAACACCTGTTGGTAACCAAATCTCTGCAGGCTTAGCACCTTTGTCCCCATCATATGCGTCTCCTGCAACAACAGAACATCAGCCGCCTCCCGCTTACCCCATCGCAAAACCGCCCCCCTCTTAATTTTGTTCAGCATCCCCCTGACATTCCAGCTTAATATTGTCATTGACTCCCTAGGGAGTCCCAAAGGCGGTAAATCAGTCATAGACAAGTTGGAAATGACCCGGAGGACCCCAGCACCCAGTACAGACGCTCCACTCAAGTAATGGTACGGCATTAGGTATCACGTGCAAACCCCCTGACCCCCTCAGACCTCCCCCAGACCTCCCCCAACACCCCATCCCCAACATACCAACCCCTGGTGCCTGCCCCCCACCCCTACGCTCCACAGAACTCTGAAGCATCTGTCGCGGCATGGGGAACCTCAGGCCCAAAACAGAGCGCCCAAGGCCGACCATACCAATAGATCCCAACTATTCCCCCAAACGATGAACCTTTCCCTCAGGGCCACCCCCCTCCCGATGGAATGAGGCAGCCCCATAAGACCAGCACCCCGGACCCACTCCCCTACCCTCCTCAGTTTTAGTCTATGACACCTTGACAGTTTGGCGACAATGTCACAAGCCAGGGTAGGACCCGGAAACCATCCATGGCGTGCCACAGCACCAAGCGCCCAATGAACAGTTAACCAGGTAGTTACAAACCATCCTCGAGCCATCCCCTCGGTGTGTCCTCGAGATCTGTAGAAGCACTCACATCCAAGAGTTCAATTTTCTTTACCAGACTGGTCAGTGTCAAGTTGTGTCTCATCGGGCCGGCCATTACGAGAGAAGGATCGCTTTCGTGACCTGGACTTCCTGTGTCGCTTACTCCTGGTAGCAGGGTCGCTCCTCTCCTGCGAGGATCCGCGTGACGGGCCAGAGCCCAGACCCGGCTGGACATGTGGCCGAACCCTGACTGTCTCATCAGTCCACCTGAAGACCTCCTCCGGGGAATCAAAGAAGTGAGTTTTCGACTGAAAGATGATCCCGGGGACGGGCCGGATATAGCAAAGAGTACTGAATCTTCAAACCACGCAGTTTAGCTTTAACAGCCATGAAAGAGTAGCGTTGCTGCTGCATGAGTTTAGTATAGTCAGGGAAGATCATTATTTTGTGGTTTTCAAACATGAGTGTCTCCTTGGCTCTTGCTTCCCGTAAAATGACATCCCTGTCGTGGTAGTTCAGCAAGTGGGCTATGACCAAACGGGGTCTTTCTCCGGTCGGCGGTTTTTGCGTCAGGGCTCTGTGGGCGCGTTCAATCATGAAGCATCGTGACAGGGCATCCGGGGGGAGCCAGCTCTCCAGCCATTGTGTCAAGAAGCCATCCATGTGTCCCTTCTCGCAATCCTCCGGAAAGCCCACGAAGCGCAGGTTGTTTCTGCGTGCCCGCCCTTCCGCGTCCTCCCCCCGGAGCGCCAAGCCCTTCTGGAGTCTCTCTATGGCTGCCACCTTCTGTTTCAGGGTCCCCACATCTCCCTCCACTCCGGTGATCCTAGTTTCTGCCTCTGTAATGCGGGCTACAGCATTGCGAAGGTCTTGTCGCAACAGAGTGACATCAGCCCCCACCGCTCCTATTTTAGCGTCCAGCATGTCTCGAGACTGGGTAATCGCTGCCATCAATGCTACGTTGTCGGGCCCAGCACTCTGCCCCCCCCCCGGAAGCACCAGCCCCCCACTAGGTCCGGTAAATTTGTCAATGGGTCCCTGCTTGGTGGACCCGCTCCCTCCACCGCCCTTGGTCATGGCTGGGTCACACAGGGAGGGCAGTCCCACTCCGGCAAACAGCAGAGCTCCTCACGGTCAGCGGTAAGACAGGTCAGATAAAGTCTAAGTGCCAGAGTATGGCAATCCAAAAGGGGGGGGTTCCTCCACCAAAAGTCGGTTCGCACCGGACCCCAGCTCAGTACCAAAGGTACATCCAGAGGGCAGCAGCAATCTCCCCGGTGCCTCTATGCAGCTGACATCAGTTTGGTGCCAAGTAGGTCCCTCTTAAGAGTCCACTCCGGGTGCCAGGGGGTCCACCACCTTGCCAGGCGGCTCACCAGAACGCTCAGGGCAGCCCAGGCCTTACCACACACTAGTAGGAGGCAGTGCAAGTCAGGGACCCAGACACCAGGCTCCCTCGGCCCCAGGGGAAAGTCCCAGCCAAAGGCGGCCCACCGCATCCGGGGCTCCGCAGCAGGGGGGGGGTCCCAGCGCGCCACAGTTCCAATCCCACGCCGTCCACCTGATCCAGCATCCACCCCCAATGGGGCCGTAAGTACTCACAGCCCGAGCCAAATCGCAGCAGCTTCCGTCTCACAGCTCCTCCAGGGGTCCAAATGGCACTCCGGCAGGGCCCACAGTTGGTCACTGGGCAGAGAGCACCACCAGGATGTCGGCGCCGCCCCGAGATTGCAAGCCGGGCCGCCCAGTTCGCCGTGCAGACCGGCCCCAGGTCCCAGCCGACGCAGCCGGTGAGCTCGAAAATCCAGGCCCCGGTCTTAAGGCCTGCACACAGGCCTCTGTCGCCGCTCCGTGTCCCCACCTTGCAGCCGGCCACGTAGGAGGCAGAGGGAATGCACCAGGGTCCCCGACCCCCACTCCGACTCCAATACCACCAAGCCAGGCGGCACCAAAGTCCGCCGCCGAAGGTCTGTTTCAGGGACGCCCGTCCCGGTCACCTCCAAACTCAAGGCCCCGGTCGCACACGCCGGGACCAGGCCCCGAAGGGCTACAGCTGTGCTAGCAGCCTCGGATGGCACAGGAGCCCAAACCGGCACACCGACGTGCTCTCCACACCTTCCGCCACCATTTGAGGTAGGTGTAACGCCTCTTGGGTCCGGGGGCCAGGATAATTGCTGCGGATTAATGTTGGACCGACGGGAGCTCTAACAAGCCACATCCGCCATCTTCGCCCGCTAGGCCACGCCCCCCCATTTCGGTGCTTTTATTCACACAATCTTTAATGCCTCGTCGACCATGCGCCTGGCACACTTTTTTAAAGTTCTGGCCTTGTGACTTCATTCCAAACTATATTTGGTGTGATCCCAGTATCTTTTCATTATTCTTTTTCGATTGTTTTCGGTGGCTTTCCGTTAATTCTCGCTTTAGGAGCGGGTGTGCTGCTGTTAATTTTTTTACTTCAGAATGGATTCACAGTCTGTGCCCCACGACTGCTCCAGCTTCGTAACCGGATGCTAGACTACTATGGATTGCTGCCTCTGGCGACTCTGAGTGTGGCGTAGTGTTTATCTTTCCGGTTTTTATACTTTACTTGCGTGCAGCCTGTTTTCCATTGCCTGGATTGTGGAATTGAATGGGCCCTGGATTTGTGTCTCTGCAACACGGTGTCTCCTGACCTGGATTTTAATCTACTAATGAGTCCCTTAGATGCTCACGAAATAGATTGTTCTAGTTTCAGGATTATGGCCTGCGCAGCGGCTCATGGGGTTCTAGGCAATTGGAACATATGGACTGCGGCCAATGACTTTCTGGCACGCAGGTATCTTGAAGCAATCCCGAGTTGTCCTCTGATGGATCTAGAGGCTCCGTTTATTGAAGAATATGTATGTTCATTTCCGTTTCTTGATTGGATGGCTGAAACGTTCATGGATGATGAGAACGACTTCCTATTGGAGGTGGTTGCAACGTACTGTGCATATACGCTGTTGGATTTAAGTGCAACTATTTCTGCTTGATAGACACGTATTGAACTGAGATTTTTTTTCTATGATGCCTTACTGTTTTTATTTATTTATTAGGTCTTTTTCACATCGTGGCCACCCGTGATTCTTTTCACTGACTTTGTTACTTTTTAATTTGGATTTTTACTCCAAAAAAAGCAAGTTTGGCAAAATTCCTGAACTTGATTCTGTTTCATTCGAACCTGAACTCTGCATTGTATGAATCTTGCCTCCTTTATTGTGCGTTCCCTGATCAAGGGAGGGTGTAGTATGGCCTAAGGCCTGCTTTGCGTGCAAGTTATGTTAGCATGGCTTAGTAGAAGTTTAAATGCCATTTTTACCTTTTGCTGCTTTTGTTCTCGACACCCCATAGCTGTTTTTGTAAGTTAGCCTTCACGAAGGTCTACACATGAGAAAAGGTTTTGTTTTCGACATCTCTAGACCTACATCCTGCTCCTAGTCTGCACAGTGAGGGCTGAAGCCATCAAGCTTATCAAAACATGTTAGCTGTTTTTCAACATGTTCGAGTAACTCTTTCTAGACACAACAATTTGCCAGCTGTGAGCCAACTAAGATTCTGGCGCCCTTATTATCACACACTTGCCATGATTTCACACACTTGGAAGATTTTCGGTTTCCAGGGATGCGGAGAGCTTTGGCTGATCCAAATGTGATTTACTCTTACTGAGCGGAAAGGTAATGGGGTCCCCCTAAGAAGCCTAAGAAACCCTCTTTAGTTTATAATATATAGTTCCTGTGTAAATGTAGGTGTACTTATATAGCGCAAACTGTCACCCAAAGGGCATCCTGGCGCTTGCTTAGGGAACCCGTCCTGGTATTCCCCTGTGAGAGGCCCCGGCAGGGTATCCACAAGGTGAAAGCCAGGCATCCCACCGCGAGGGGCCGTTGTGGAGATTAAGCAAGCTATTGCCAAGAGTCGCAGAGCGTGAACCCGTGAGTCGAGAAGGCACCGGAGCGAGAATTATCGAGACCGTGGAATTTTTAGCCCAAGACCCGCCGAGGCGGGGAATTGAACCCTGGTCCAGGGCCGATCTCAGCTTCCGGGTCTGCCGCCTCTAACCCCTGAGCCACACTTCTCCACTATATAGGGAGGGTGTTAAAACTAGGTGCTATAAGACCTATTTTCACCATCATTGTAATATGATTTCTCCTTTTGTATTTTATGAAATTGTAACCATGCTGACCATATTATTTTTAATCATATGTCTGCTTACGTTGGCTAAGATACTGCACATGAGATCACGTTGTTAAAATAAATATTTTAACCTAACCGTGTCTCTTCTTTACTCCTGTTGTGGACTGGTATGAGAGTATAACAAAAGAGTGTTCTCACTTCCCACCATTCCTGAGTTCGTACTAAGTCGCATGTTCTAGGTTGTCTAATCATTGGTTACTATGCCATAGGACGAAGAGCTAATGTGACACTGATGCTAGCTGGTTGGGGTTTTTCTAGGTACAGAGGTGAGTTTTTGGTACACCACAATTCACTGATGTCCTAGGTCTCTGTGCAGGATTCTTGCAACAATATGTGTATTGCCACATTAATAAGTTGAACTTACCAGTCTCCACTCCACCAGCAAGTCACTCTTTCAGCAAACTGCTGCTAGGACACCGCCAGCACAACTGGAACCAAAATCGGCTCGGCCCAAACCCAATGGAGTACTGTTAGCCAGCAGAGAAGACTGCTGCTGCAGCGGTATACTGTCTATTGCTACAACATCTAAATACTAATCAAAAAACAAAATCAGAATCATGCCCTTAGTCACTTTTTTGGCACTCTGATTCCTCCAGTAGGGCAAGGTTACAAGCTGAAGCCAAAAAAGCCTCTACAAGGATGAAAGCATTCTCCACGAGGTCCCGCTGCAATAGAGTAGCTACTAAGAAAAAGCTTTGAGCAGGAGCAGCGTGAATCTTTGGCCCAGCTGCAATACACCTTCGTCAGATTGACTTGGCGGGTTTGTCCTGTTCCTGCAGAGGTCTTTGGGTCCAACCAGTTTCTAAGTCCCAGGTTTTTCAGGATGTTACGAGGAGTACACTTCGACACAGCCAAGAGTTCCAAGACCTCAGCAACAGCACTTCTATAAGCAATCCAGCAGAAACCACCAGTAAGGTCTAAGGCATTGCCACCTAGTCAGCTGGCTCTTCAAGAAAATGAGCTTCTTGCACCTTCTTGTGTCCCTGTAGCTTAGCAGGAGATCAGCCAACTGCCCCTTGAAGTCCACTTCTTTGTCCCGAGTACAGGTGTGAGCAGGTCCAGCATTTCGTAGTACCTCACTCGTCTTAACAGCCGGTGCAGTCCTTTTTCACTCTTCTGTTCTGAAGAAGGTACCCAAAAGTGTCACATTTATGTCTGGTACTAGCTTGTGGGAGGGGGACACTCCTGGCTCCTCCATGACCAATATGAAAAAGTTCTCAAGGGTAACCCTACCCGCTTTTGCAGCAGTTCCATTTTCTCGTTATGAACCTCAGGTCCGGACTGGAAAACAATATGACGCATGGGAAAAAACTTTCTACCTACCTCTACATTGCATGAAGTCAAGACAATAAAGTTGGCCTCTCTGGCTTCAATTTTTGGGTCATGATAGCCAATCGAGGTTGAAAGCAGCCTTCTAGCCTGCAGCCCTCTGGAAAAATGTCAGAGTGGCAGAATGGGCAGACCTGCTCAGGTGAACCTCTTTCAATCCAATGCATTTCAATGCAAAGGCCAGGTTCATTGTGCACCAGCTTTCTGATATCAGGACGCTACCTTTTAAATTTACCAAAGCTCAGTGATAAATATTTGTGAAGAGTGGCGTTGAACACAACTTTTATAAATTTAATTGGGTATTTTTTCATTCTAATGTCTAGCATATCCATTAAAAACTAAGGGGCAGATTTACAAGCCCCTTGCGCCCCTTTTAAGCCGCCGTTGCGTCACTTTTGTGATGCAGCAGCTGCGCAAAAGATGCGCAATGGTGCAGACTATTTACAACGTGAAACATCTGGGAGATGTGTTACGCTGTAAAGCCCTGCGCCCGAAAGAGGCGTTCCTCCTAAAAGTGGCTGAGTGAAATCTACAAGATTTCACTCAGTCACTTTTGGGCCCATCCTGCATCAAAACCCTGCGCCTGCTTGAAGCAGGCGTAAGGATTGATGCAGCATTGTAAGAATTGTAAGAATTGTAAGCATTGTAAGAATAGGGCCCCCCAGAGCATTGCTGGAGCTGCGTCGTGCTTGCAACGCAACTCCAGCAACATGCCGCCTTTATGGCACAGATCCGTTTTTGCCCCCATGGTGCGCCGCATTGTAAATGCGGTGCATTTATAGTGGCGGTGGCATGGCGCACTTTAACTGGCGCATCCCTGCTGATATGCAGGGATGCACCAGTTTTTGTAAATCTGCCCCATAGTACATCTAACACACACTGAGAGTACTTATGTGTGCAATAAGTCAGGTTGTAAAACAGAGCTCAATGTTAAATGGTGTAGCCTATCATCCAAGAGTTATCATGCAGTGCATTGAATGCACCTCCAGATGGGATCACTATCGGTATACAACGGTTACCACGCATATTTTACAACGCGGTACCGTTACCACGCTACTTTTAGCACGCAGGTCGTTACAACGAAATGCGCTGGGGGGCGCTCCAGGATAGTAAATACTTTAATTTACTATCCAACTCCTTTCCCTAGAGTCCACGGGGACTGGAGTTGGAATAGTAAATTAAATAATTTACTATCCAGCGCCCCTCCACGCAAGTCGTTGTAACGACTTGCGTGGTAAAAGTAGCGTGGTAACGGTACGCGTTGTAAAAGTATGCGTGGTACCGTCATACATCCTCACTATCAAGCCTACTCTAACCTACTCCAAAACTCTGGCTACTTTCTCCTGCAGACTACCTCTTCCTTTGCAAATGTTTAGTCAAGTACAGCAGGGCCACCCCGGATGTGGCTTCCATCTATCCTAAACGGTGAGGAGTGTGCCAAGGCAAGAGACTGCAGTTTATGATTGAAGTTTTCTTCTAGTGGCAAATATTTCTTCATCAGCATCATGTACCATTTTGCTCTCTCAAAGTCTACTTGCACCCAGGCTGTGGTGCAAAAGAACCTTTGCCCTCCCCCAGTCCTTGTGAGCTCAGAGTCTTTCTGCAGACTGACTGCAGTGACAATATTCTATGCAGAATCAGGATGAGAACTTATCTCACTTTGTTCATTAAGCTATGATGGGTTGGAAGTGGTCATGGGTTTGTCCCTAATTCTGCAAATGGGTGTTCGGACTACCTGTGGTTTGATGGGGTTACTCCAACAATAGTATCTTACCTCACTCCTTTCTTCATCAACAACCAACCCTCTGCCTGAGCAGTTCAAACCACTGTGAGCATGAGCAGAGAATTTCTATCATGCCAAGCTTAATTTCTTCCACCCTTTTTCCCAACATAAAGTCAGTGAGCATTGCAGTGTACCAATAATGTTCAAGCAGACTCTGAAGCATCCTCATCCACGTTCAGTTGAGAGATTGTTGAATCATACACAGCATCATACAAACAGCCATTTAACTCGGTTTGAACAATTTATGGTGGCAGCAGAAAACATTTCAATCAGACCACTGCTAAAGGAACTTGATCATGAAATAGACAAAAGAGACCATGATTGTATTATTGTGACAGAGCTGTGCAAAAAACCAAGGGCCTATGTTTGAACAATAAATTCTGTAAAAGTAGTTGCAATCTGTGCATCGACGATTTCAGAATTCACTGTTTTTTTGCGAACCGACATATGTTCAGACATGTTGGTTCACAAACCTCCATTTCGGATGAGGTTGCAATTTGACCTATCTCATCAATGAGCATGTGGTAGGTTGTAAATTGAGATCCACTATGAATCACTGTCATACTAGGGTTGGTGGCCTCCTGGGGGCAGCAGATCACCAAAGGTGTGATGACTTTTAAATAATGCAACTTTTTAAAAATTAAACTGAGCCTGTTTTCCTTAAAAGAAAACCGGATGTGTTTAAGAAAAACAAAAGAAAAGTTTCTTATTGTTTTTCGCAATAAGCTGTGGTCCCAGGTACAACTGCCTACTTGTAAAACATGATTTGTTTTTAGCTTATTTACAGCAGGGAAGGGATTCCCTAAAGAAGCCCTTCCCGTTTGTGAATGGGGTACCACCTCCTCTGCTGTGTTGGTAACCTATCAATGATTTGGGACTCCAATTACTGAGCACAAGCCATTGATACATATCACAAGAAATCGCAAATTCAGAGAACACCCTAAACATGTTTTTTTCAATTTGCAAATCGATATGTAGGCCCCCACCTAGTTTGTGATTTGGTAATGTGTTACTGAAACACAATTTGGATTTCTGAACACAATTAAAAGCTATTTTGCGGTTGCAAAAGCTCCGATTATTTCATATTTTTATTTTCAATATTTTTCCTGCTTTAAATTATTTTCTATTTTTTCTCCAGAGTTTAATATTCTAAGGTTCAGTTTTCAATATTTGCTGATTTTCTATATGTTTTATGACAATATTTTTGTAGGCAATATTATGGTTAATACATTGGGATTAAGAAATTCAATATATTTGGTTTTCATTATTTTTCAGACAATATTTTAGTATCATACGTCAGTGATATATTATGTCATACAACAACAAGGTATGGAATATTATTCGATCCAGGGTGATGTTAGTAATAATGGACAAGTCTGGTCATTTGCATGTGAGTGCTTCATGAAGACATCTTTCAAAGGAAAAGGTGATGAACGCATTGCCTCTTTATGCCCTGCATGTTGTGTAAGTCTGGAGCTCTTACAGTTTATTGACTCCATAGGTATTGACATCCTTTGCTGGGTTTGGCAAGCCTTGCACTGTCCCAGTATGCACTTGTCATGGGTTCCAACTTGAACTAGGCTTCGGTTCCTATTCTGGTCAGATTTTCTGATTTTTTTATATTTCTTTGTACTCAATGTATATGACAACGTGCCTCATTCAGCATGCTCTAACATGTTTGATTCAACATCTTACCTTGAGAAAAATGGCCCACAAAAATGGGCATACCAAACACTTTAAAATGTTCGCAGCCTCTACTTCTTGGCAAAAAGAAATGATGTCAAATTCCAGGGGAAAGGACGTTTACATGTGGCTCTTTGTTTCCTATCCTGAACTTGCTAATTCAAAGTCACTGTTATCAGGGGTGTAAGTCTACTTGTTTCCATCAAACTTCAGAAAAATGTGGCTCGTTTGTTCTTTCCTTATATTGCTTGAAAAATTTATTTAGTTCACTTGCACATATTTAAATGTAATTCTGGGTTTAGAGATAATTAGATATCCTAAAGTTTCTCCTTTCACTCTCTCTACCCCAGCATGATTGCCATTTCCTTAGCTCTACAAGTTTCCAATTAGAGAAAGACGAAGTAAATACCTATCTTCATGTTAAAAGGATAAGAAGCAATTTGTCAAATGATTTAAAGGCACCTTTATTGCTCATTCTCCAGTTGAACATCTGCAAGGTTATATTTTGGAGGGAGGTGCTGCAGCACCTCCTGCCCCCTACTCCCAGCCCCCATGCCCGTACATAGAGAGAATTGACAAAACACAGTGATATTTGAAGCCAGAAAAAATGCATATATTCTTTATTATGAAGAACCCAAAATAGGATGTTTCATCATGGGAGCAATGTATGGCCTCAGATGTACCTTGAGATCTAAGAACCTGTTTCAAATTATAGCTTCTACTGAAATTCTTCAAAGATACAAGTACATTTGGATGGTAATTGTGCAACATAGTTTTTCAATGTGTCTGGCCTGTTTACTGTTACTGAATGGCAAAGCACCTTGGGGCATATTACCAAGCAATAGCGACAATTATCGCTATTGCTTGGTTAGAGACAAAAATGTACCGCTGAGCTGCGGCGATTTTTACCGCAAATAAACCTTGGTATTACCAAGGTTTATCGCAAATGCGATAAAAATCGCCGCAAATGAATGAATATCGCTGAAAAGTCAGCGATATTCATGCATTACCGAGCTAATGCTCTTAGCCATGTTATCCACCTCTTATTGGATAACATGGCTAAGAACTGCTCAGGGCAGGTGTTAGCTTTTGGAGATATTCGCACTTAGCGCGAATATCTCCAAAAGTTGGTAATAGGAGATAGCGATGTTAGCGACTGTTTTCAGTCGCTAACATCTTGGCACGCCCACTTTGCATGTCATTAGTGATAAATATCACTGACATGCAAAGTGGGGCCCAAGATGGTCGCTATCTCCTACTAGCTGTCGCTAACTGATGTTAGCGACAGCTAGGTAATAGGGAGATAATTTTATCTCAGCTTTCTTGGCTTTTAAAGCCAAAAGAGCGGAGATAAACCCCCTTGATAATATGCCCCCTTGTCATTTGAAGAATGCCAAATACGCCCTGGATTTGTTTGTGTTTGAACATGTTGCAAAGTCTGTGGCTCACAAAGGAATAATAGCGAAGAGTCTAGTCAGGACAGGATACCCATCAATCTCACCAAAGCAAAGTCTGAAATATGCTCTCTTTGCCTTCAACTCCTCTTTTATCACACACTGTTAAATTGCTCTATTAAAAAAAAATGGCACTCTCCTTTCCACCAGGTATCCCTTGCTGGTAGTCACGCTAAGCAATTCCCGCAGGTCTCAAGGCAAGTTGACAAAATTGGGACATTTTAAAATAAAATGAGGAGTAAAATCATCTTAATTCAAGTCATTCAGATGCTGACTATTTTGGAGCGAAAGAGAAGGTAACTGACAACTCAATCACTCACTTTTACTGAATCACGTCCACCAGCACAACTGACAAGAAATGCCTGATTTGAGAACATTGTAGGCTAACATCCCCACCCGCTCACAGAGTCACCTTTTTACAATGAGTGATATGGTAATATGTACTGGGAAGGCCAGGGAAGAGAGGGGCGTGGCAGACCTGCTGGTGAGAGAGGGGGATGGAATGAGATGTAGTGGGAAGTATTTAGGGGAGGCAGTGCTGGAATGAAGGGAAACCAGCCGGATCCCTGATCTGGCAGCTGGTCTTCAAGCATATTGGGCATCCATCTGACTCTGGTGAAACAGGATGTATTGGTTCCAGTGTGATTTGTCCAACACCGGTACACAATTCAGGAGGACTACCTGCTAGGACCAGCAACGTACAGACCTTTTTATTTCATTTTCAAGCTTGGGCCCAAATCAAAGGGCAACTTAAAGGGTCATCAGCCCTCCTTATGTTGGAGTAGACTCCTGACTGGGAGTGATCTGCAGCCTAAAACCTAGATGCAAATGCTGTGTGGGAATAAAGGCAGACACTTGTTATGACTCCACTTTAACCCATGTCTAGCAGTTTGCATGCAGGTCCTTGATGCTGGTTCATAGTCCACTATGATATATTATAAGGATTACAATTTATGAACTGTAAGTAATATAAGGATCTCTCTGTCAAAGGCAGTGAACCAGTTACCTATCTACATAGTATAATAATCTGTCATCTGCCTGCTACAGGATGTGCTTTGCAGGAGACACATTAACCCCCTGCTACTTTATGAGTCAAAACTTGACGAATTCAAAACACAGATCTCTCCAGTAAGTGCTTCACCCACCGGAGTTGTCTTACTATTATTAATATTCCTTAAGATTTATCGGGCAGCCAAATATCTCTGTGGCAGGCGCTTTAACTCTATAAGATATTCTAAATTGTATGGGGCATATTATCAAGGGGGTTTATCTCCGCTTTTTTGGCTTTAAAAGCCAAGAAAGCGGAGATAAAATGATCTCCCTATCACCTAGCTGTCGCTAACACCAGTTAGCGACAGCTAGTAGGAGATAGCGACCATCTTGGGCCCCACTTTGCATGTCAGTGATATTTATCACTAATGGCATGCAAAGTGGGCGTGCCAAGATGTTAGCGACTGAAAACAGTCGCTAACATCGCTATCTCCTATTACCAACTTTTGGAGATATTCGCGCTAAGCGCGAATATCTCCAAAAGCTAACACCTGCCCTGAGCAGTTCTTAGCCATGTTATCCAATGGGAGGTGGATAACATGGCTAAGAGCATTAGCTCGGTAATGCCTGAATATCACTGACTTTTCAGCGATATTCATGCATTGCGGCGATTTTTATCGCATTTGCGTTAAACCTTGGTAATACCAAGGTTTATTTGCGGTAAAAATCGCCGCAGCTCAGCGGTAAAGTTTTGTCTCTAACCAAGCAATAGCAATAATTATCGCTAATGCTTGGTAATATGCCCCTATATCCTTTGCAACTGATTCAGCCAGAACGCATTTACTGTCACGTTTCTCCTTGATGCCCATTTCTTTGTGGCATATTTTTTTAAAATGTAAATAAATGTTTACGTTGACTGTCAGACTGCTTTTTATGGCTCCATCCCTTGTGATTCTACCTCATTTTTGTTGCCCACCTTGACCCCCCCCCCCCCCCCCCCCCCCCAAGGATCCACAGAGTAAAGTATTTCCAGTTCCAGTATTGAGGAGAGGTACGGTATGCAGATGCTTTCCCTCTTTCAAAATGTTGCTTAAAGTGATTGGTTTTAGTTCATTGTGGAACGCAATTCCTTTAGGCTGGAATGGCATCTAAATCTGTATGTGCGCCTCTATCACTCTGAGACACCTCGAAAAAAGAGAGAGAAATTAATGTCATCATGTGGACAGATTAGAATTACTAGTGATGCTCTTTGCATGTTGCATACTAATAATAACTTTTTTAATATAGTGTTTTATACATAATCTCTGCCATTTCGAAGCATTGTAGAGCACATATTTCACTATTCAATGTAATGGTACTCAATGGTAACAGCCTCAAAAGAATCGAAGCCTGAACTTGCATTGCCATGATTTAAACATGTGATCTATAGTTCTTTGCAGATCACTACGGTAAATTCACTGAGCCATCCTGCCAGCTGAACTCTCTCACGTGCCTATACCTAACCTAACCTATTACACACACACAAAAACACACCAAAGCTTTCCCAAGGAACGGATCGATTTGCCACTTATTTTATTCAAATTATTAGTCTAAACAAGCATGGAAAAGCAAATCGTTTACTTGCACAAATAGGCAAACAATGTACAGTCACACATTCACAGACATCAGTTATAATAAAGTTCAATGGAACTGTACAAAAAGAAGCAGTACAAATAGAAATACAATCATAAATGTTTCAAAGTACGTAGAACACAAGTCATATCTAACTGTGAGGCAGGGGCACAGGATGGATTATATAGTGTAATATATCAGTAACCAATAGGTGATGTGCATCTCAGAAGAAAAAAGGTTGATTTCATTGGGCCACCGGGATGCATAGGGTGGTGCACACTAAATGATCATAACATGTTGTGCACTGTGGGAGCACTGGACGATATGAACTAGGTATTGTGGATGAGATTAGCACATTTTCCATCGGGGAGCACTAGATGGTTGACATTTCAGGGGCTCACTAACTTTTCAGGCAATATCGATTGTCCTTTATTCTTAAAACTGTGAAAGGATTTGGCATATAAATACCTAAAATGTCGTTCTTTCCTCGACATTTACACATATATTTGTTTTGTTTGTGAGCTTGTGCCTCTTTACAACTATGACATGATGAGAGAAATAACATCAATTATCCAGACCCTTTGTTCCCTGCATGGTCCCATCAGTCCATCCTGATGCGGTTTGTTGTAATGGTAAAGTGGCTTAGTCAGTAGATTATCTATCCTGCTATCTACAGATTACAGAAATGAATTGTGGCCAGCAGGCTGTGCTTTACTTTCTTCCAAGCGTGTTAAAAAGAGTTCTCTGCAGTTGAGAAAAAAATACACTTATGGTCTGATTCACAAACTGGATTATGCAGTACTATAGTAATACTACTAACGTACTACAAAATGCAATTCACAAAGCTACGAGTAAACATATCCAGACCTTTCCTATCTTATCTATGGAGAGATCCTCACACATGTAAGTTTGCAACTTAGGCCCTCAATACAAGTTTGCCGGAATAGGATGGTATATTTAAAAATACTGGGGCATATGTACAAGCCCCTAGCGCCACAGGAATGTCACTTTATGTGACAGTCCTGTGGCGATAGGGCCTTGCCTTATGTACATAAGGCCCCCTTTCACACTATGGTTAGCATGAAAGGGGAGTGCAGTGGATGTTGTGGTGGGCATTCCACAACATCATCCATTGTGTTTGACGCTGCCCCCTATGTACAAGGGTGCCGCACATAGGAGGTAAAGCCAAAATTAAGACCATGGAAACCCTGGTCTTAAGTTGGAAAAAAAGGAGAAGTGCATTATTTCTCCTCGTTTTCGCTTTTTCCATGTGTGCTGCCTTGTGCAGCACACATGGAAAAAGCAAAATGCCATGGTTTGTATATGAAAAGGAAGGTGTCCCTTCCTGTACATAAACAAACTTTTTTTAAAAATGCAATTCTGTCACTTTTATGTGTGCTGCATAAAGCAGCACACATGAAAGTGACAGAATTGCATTTTAGGATTGTTTATGTGCAGGAAGGGACATCTTCCTGCACATAAACATTCCTCTCCTGCACACAGACACCCTTGCACTCTGGTGAAAGGGTGCCTGTGTTGGCGCTAAGTTGTTGAACTTAGCACCATCGCAGGGGGAAACCCAAGGCTGCACCACATTCCTGTGAATATGGTGCAGCCTTGTGTTTCCGAAGTGGCAGAGTTTTTAAAATTATTTTTAAAAAATTTATTTTATTTGTAGATCGCTCATTCACAGGTTGGTTTCTTGGCGCTATAGAGGCTAGGGGATTGCCAGCCCGAGGCAGATCATTTATAAGCAAGTGTGAATAACCATGTCTTGAGAGACGTCCTAAAATTGAGCAGGTTTGTGCTAAGTCTAATTTCCAAGGGGATGGCATTCCATAGTCAAGGGGCCAGGGTTGCAAACCTGCATCCCCCTTGACGCTTCAGCTTAAAGGTCGGCACTGTGAGGAGGTGAAGATGGGCTGAGCGGAGGTTGCGTGAGGGAGTGTATCCGGAGATGTGGTTATCAATGAATTTGGTGCATGCGACCGTTTAGGGATTTGCACACCAGGCAGCCAACCAGTGCAGTTTCTTAAGGAGAGGGGTAACATGTTGCCCACCTGAGTTGTTGAAATATTAGTCTTGCCGCTTGGTTTTGTACCAGTTAAAGTCGCCTAGTGAGGCCTAGTGGGAGTCCCAGGAACGTGGTGTTTGCATAGTAAAGACGAGATAGGACCATGGCTATCACAACCTGGACTAAGGCAGCTTGAGATAGTAGCCTGCTTATCTTCCTTATTTTCGGTAGCTGCAGGAAGCAGGTGGAGATCACAGTGCCTATGTGTGTTTTGTGGGACAGGTCATTGCCAATGGTGACCCCAAGGCTTTTTACTGAGGTGGTGTTAGTAGGAGGGAGCCTAGGTTATTTGGCCAGTAATGTGGGCCCTACAGTCTGTGTGCATCGCCCGTCAGTATCAGTTCAGTTTTACCGGGGTACAGCTCTCAATGATTATGATCTATCCATTGGCAAATGAATGTCATGGTGGGTTGAAAGACAGAGATTGACTGGGGAGAGTTGTCAATCTTGAACAGAAGTTGGAGGTCGTCGGCATAGTTAAAGATGATCACTCTTCTTTCTTTCAAGGATCTTATTAGTGGGAGGAGGTAGAGGTTGAACAGGTGGGGGGAGAGGGACGAGCCCTGTGGGACCCCACATGTAGTTTTTAGTTTGGGGGTCTGTGAAGTGGCCGATGCGGACTGCCTGGGTGCGTTTTTTTAGAAAGGATGTTATCCAGCTGAGAGCTGGACCCTGGATGCCTGTCTTGTTGACACGGTCAACTAGGATTTCATGGTCAACGGTGTCAAATGCAACCGAGAGATCAAGCAGCACCAGGGCCTGGGACGTGCCTGTGTCTGCTTTTTTGCATAGCCTAGGAGGCGAGTGGCACGCTCCACCACTTCATTGAAGATAGCCCCCACTATTACCCCAGAGTGAGGTATCTATCGCGAGTAGTAAATACATCCTATTCAAAGATTTAAAAGAAAATGGGAAATAACTTGCAGAATTAGAGGCATATTCATGAAAATTCACACAGAGAAGCACAGCAAATCACAGAGGATTTAGGGAGGGCTAGATAGCAGTTTATCAAGGGACAGACACCCACCCACCCACAAAAGAGTAAGCCGATTTCAATTCACAATCCACACTTCTAAAGTTACTACAGACAAAGAGGAGCCAACACTACAGCAAATGTACTCCAGCTTAGACCAGGATTAAGCCACCACACATGACCAACCACTGGTACTGCAATATCCCCCCTCCATGGAAAATATTGGAAGCAATGACTTTAGATAGAATCCCGGCAGGAATTAATGTTAACATAAATTAATTTAATGTTACAACAATGTTATTACAATTAATATATATATTATTTGATGGTGAAATTCTGATAACTTATTTTGAATTTAAAAATGTAAATTATTTCTCAAAAAACCTATTATATTTTGTAATTTTAACACAAGTAAATATACAGGTTATACTTCAGGTGTGAATTTCAAAATAGAACTTAACATTTTTATTTTCAATTTTATTTGGTATATTTAAATAAAAAATTAACAATTGTTCTGTTCTACATTTAAAATAAATACATAAAAAGAATTATGTTTATGTTAATATTAAACATAAAATCATTTTGTTTTTAAAGTGAAATAAACTTTTTACATTTTATCTTTACTTTGTCATAGGGTGATCTTTGCCTTCATGAACTCTGTCAACATGTGGAAAGTTACTAGTGGTAACTGTTAGATCTGGGGGTCTCTAGTTGGCAATGGTATTCACCTTTGTCCAAATAGGGACCCTAACTTCTAAGTCAGTATAAGGGGATTACACTCATAGATAACCCCTGCTCACCTCCTTGGTAGCTTGGTACGAGCAGACGGGCTTATCTCAGAGGCAGTGTGTTAAGCATTTGTGAATATACACAGTAATACAGTGAAAACAATACAGATGGCCAGAACTCAGGTTCTATAAAAATAAGTACAATACTGTACTTTAAAGTTGACTTAAAGATGGTAAAAGTTACTTAGTTCAAGTTGATGATAAATGCGACAAAGTTCTCAACAAAGTACCTGGATGCGTAACGCAAAGTGAACCAAAGGCTTGCAAAAGTGGAGATGCGTAGGTTCCGTGATCTGGGGGAAATGATGCGTTGTGCCTCAATGCTTGCGCAGAGTAGGGATGCGTCGTGATCCTTACCGGTGTGGGGTTGATGCGTAGGTTCTCGGCTTGCGGTCCTGTTGCGATTTGCAAGATGGTGTCTCGATGTGATAATCCTGGTGCGATACAAGAAGATGGCGCTCTTGATGCGATGATTCAATGACGCTGCGATGATGATGCGTAAGCGCCCTGGCAGCCTTGCGACGACTATGTACTTTGGAGCCGCCACAGGCCATGCGACACGCTTCTCCGGTGATGCGATAGCAGCTCTCTCGATGGCGTCACGCTTCTCGGGTGATGTGACAGCAGGCAGCTTTCGACGAAGACACACTTTCTGGGAGATGCATCGGCGGCACGCTTTTCCGGTGGCGCGACGATTTCAGCTGCGGCGGCGACACGCTTCTTCTCCTTGCATCGCACTTTGCATCTCATTGGAGATGCAAAGGGAGGCGTTTGGAAAAAGGGTGCTAACATGCGATTATGCATGTTAGCACTCTTCTGTATATAGGGCGCTGGTTTTATCTCTGCTTTTTTGGCTTTTTAGGCCAAACAAGTAGAGATAAAGCCCTTGTAAATATGCCCTGAAGTCTTTTGTCCATGAGACTTCAGCAGGAGGCAAGCAAAAATTCAAGCCCTTGGAGAATGTTCTGTAGATGTCGAAAGTCCTTAAAAAATGTCTTCTCCTTTCCCTTGGCAATAAAGAAACCATTGCAGGCCAACCCAGCAAACAGCACACTGGCAGAGGGGCAGTCCAAACTCCTGCAGCTTCATTGGTTCTTCTCCTTGGCAAAAGGTTTCTTGTTCCCAGAAGTGATCTAAAGTTCTTGGGTGGAGGTGGAGCCAGCATTGTGGCAGGAAAGCACAGCCCTGGTGCACTTTGTTGACATGATTCCTTCTCTTCTCTCACAGTGCGGGGCAGAGACATCAGCCACACCACAGGAGGTGGAGCCAGCATTGTAGAGGGAAGGCCCAGCCCTATTCAGGTCTCAGGTGCAAAACCTCCCATTGAGATGCAGATCTCTCTATTCAACACTGGGCTGCCTCATTATGTCTCTTGGAATTCCCCAGCCCTGTCAATCAAACCCCAGACAAGGAATACACAACCTAGCAGGGGCAGGCTTTGGATAGTTAGACAAGAAAATACTTACTTTCTAAAAGTGGTATTTTCAAACACAGAATGTTAAAACCAACTTCACTAGAAGATGTATTTCATCATTCTGAGTTCAGACATACTAAATTCGAATTTCCACCATGTTCCCTGAGTCAGTTAGGATTATAAGATGTAATAATCTAACTGACCATTCTGGCCTATGGAGAACAGTTAGCCTTGCAAGAGTGAAAAATGAAAATGGCTGTAATTCACTATTAGGACATGCTACACACACCAGGGCATGTCCTACCTTATACTTACAATGCACCTTGCCCTTGGGCCTACCTTAGGGGTGTCTGGTATGAAGAAAAGGGAAGGTTTAGGGACTGGCAAGTGGGTGCACTTGCCAAGTCGACTTGGCAGTCACAGACTGCACACAGGCCTTGCAATGGCAGGCCTGAGGCACACTTTACAAGCTGCTTCTGTGGGTGGCACAACCAGTGCTGCAAGCCCACCAGCAGCCTTTGATTTACAAGCCCTGGGCACACATGGTGCACTGTACTAGGGTCTGACAAGTAAACCAAAAAACCCAATCATGGAATCACTAATTAGTACATCAATTTAACATAGGGAGTACTGGCACTGTGGCACTGAATAGCAGTGGCACAGTGCCCAAAAGCATAAAACCAGCAAAACATATCAAAAACAGAGGAGGCAATCCAACAAAAATGGAAGGGAGACTCACACCAATGATGCAAGGTCTACCAGTAACTTTACACTATTACCTTAATTTTGAATTGCATATTTTATTAATTTATATATATTAAATAATATTAAAATACATTTTTAAGGGAATCTTTATTAAAATGTCTGTATTTGCAAAACATCAAAAACAGAGGAGGCAATCCAACAAAAATGGAAGGGAGACTCACGCCGATGATGCAAGGTCTACCAGTAATTTTACACTATTACCTTAATTTTGAATTGCATATTTTATTAATTTATATATATTAAATAATAAGATTAAGGGAATCTTTATTAAAATGTCTGTATTTTTATACAGTATGTAGTAAAATCTACAAAATGTTAGGCATAGAAATAATTTAAAATAATGTACTATAAAGTTACATTTATTTTCAAGGAAAATAATATCTATTATTATATATATATATTTTTTAAACATTAAATTAAATATGTATATATTTTTAAGTTGAAATAATTTATTGTAAGATTACTTACTATAGGATTCTATTTATTTCTCTGACTTCATTATTTTTAATGGGTGCTGCAGTGCCACTTGCTGGCAGTGTGTTGTACTGGACTTACTCAAGGTCCAAGTTATTAATATTCTGGGCCCTTTATGGCAGTAGCACCACAATTTTGTTCTCAATATTGTATTATATACATACCTTCACCAATCATTGGAGACAATATCTATTGATGATATTTTGGTATTGTCAGATGTGAAGGTAGCAGGTAACCAATACAAATAACAATCCCAACACTGATTCCTCTTTTGTAATTTTGTAATCACCACGCCTTCATGACATGGAGTTATGGTCTCAAACAATATTTTCCAACTTCTGGGGGTAGAGTATGATACACTATTGGTCCATTATAATTAGTGGCAGATACATGAGTTTCCTCTCTCAAGATGACAAACACTTCTGCCATCCCCTGCGTGCAATTAACATTGAAATTCCCATGACGACATTTTCACACTGTTCCCGTCTTGTGAGGTAGGCCTGCCCACATATGTGAACTGTTCTTTCTATTAGTAGAATCGTGGGAATGCTGGATGGTAGGACCATTGCCATTTAAAGTAGATTCTTGTATTCACGACCATCAATGTGTAAGGCAAAAGTACTTTTTCACAAAATGTGATGTTTGCAGCTTCTTATAGGTAAGAAAAAGATATGAAATGTTTGCAAATAGTATACCCCTACGTTATCTTGTGTGTCTCTACTTCAAAAGATTGTGAAGATAGAATGTTTGCAAATAGTATACCCTACGTTATCTTGGGTGTCTCTACTTCAAAAGATTTTGAAGATAGAGTGTTTGCAAATAGTATCCCCCTACGTTATCTTGGGTGTCTCTACTTCAAAAGACTGTGAGGATAGCATGTATTCTTAGGTACTGTGCAAATGTGGGGACACAAACTGCAGACAACACTTTTCTAGTCTCCAAAAATCAAAAATTGATACAAATGCATTTTCATCTGTTCCTTTGAACTCTGGTACGGCTATCCACACAGGGTAAGGCGCAGATCATAACAGGGTTTATATCTGTGCAGACTTTGAGGTGTCCCATGTCATACAGATAGGTAACAATTTGGGGACACTATCAGAACTTTCTACAATGTGCTTTATGGTGAGCCCTTATGGAGTAATGTATGAGGGCTAAATAAGAATTGGCTAAGCCAGCCTTCTCCGTGCCTGGGATAAATACATAACTCTGGCAGTGATAGACACATCTCTTTATCGCCCCCTTTACTTCCTGCCCTGCATCTCACTCCCTCGTCTGTTCACTATCAGTACTTCAATGTTAATTCAAGGGGCATATTTACTAGGACTGCGATAAATAAACGCAAAGTGCGCTTGTTTATTTAATGCTGTCTATCGCAGGAATTTCCAGGTAAGTGCTGCTGGGGGTGGAATTTTTACTCTCAATAGAATAGAGGAGTGCAGGGCTCACCACAATGTTAAAACTGCCACATTCCTGTTGGAAATGTTTTTGTAGCGTCTCCTCCCGTCCCCTTCTACCGCAACAGTCCCTCGCTCCAGGTGTCCATGTTGGCTGTGGCAGGGGTGTAAATACAGCCTGCCTTACGTTTCGCAGCCCCTTGACATCCCAGATTGCAGAGGCGGGCCACGGGACATCCGATCCCTCAGAAGAAAAGCAGTCCGCCGAGGCAGCAGCCAGCAAAGCCCGTGGCCAACTTGTGATGCGGGGGCCTTCGTGTCACGCTGCTGGCCAAGCGTGAAATAACATCCCAACACCCCCTTAGAAAAGAGTGCAGGCCACACAGGGGAACAGCTAGAAAACGCATGTAATAATACATGGCGGCATAATGCATTTCGGCCTCTTGTCGGCCTTCTTCAGATGACTGTTGTAGTCAGGAGGCAATTAAAACATTCAAAATATATAAGTCCTGCCCCTTCCCCATTGGTGGGGATCCGCTCCGCCCCCTTCCTTCGGCTTCGCTCACCCTCCTGCAGTTCATCGGAACTACTGGTCCCAGAATACAGCGTTTTCCAGGTAAGTGCTGCTGGGGGTGGAATTTTCACTCTCAATAGAATAGCAGAGTGCAGGGCTCACCACAATATAAAAACTGCCACATTACTGTTGAAAATGTTTTTGTTGCATCTCCTCCCATCCCCTTCTACCGCAACAGTCCCTCGCTCCAATTAAATAGGCAGCTGCGTGTTGTGATAACTATACAGTATTAATCCAATCTAATGGATGAGTTACATACGCACGGTAGTATTCTGTGGTATTTACTTTTGTTTTTGCGCAACATTTTGTGTTTATAAAAGATGGTTAATATCTTAATTATGGTTTTATCTCAGGACATTCATTGTTAGTAAAAATAGTGTACAATCTGAATATATTGTCCTAAATATCTTCTACCAAAATATTGTCTCACTGGGGAAGATGCTCTATTATTAAATTCAGTGGGGAGATATTTTTGTAAACTATATTTAGGTCACAATATTTCTGCAAGAAAATAGTTTGTTTATGGTATTCTGGTATTAAATCAGACAGGAGCTTAGAGGGTAAAGCTAGTCATAGGTCGCACTCCACTCAAAAATGCATTAGTACAAAAAAGACATAGACTATGTAGGCACTTCTAGTTTGATCCTTTTCGGATACACCATTTATTGCATTATCATTACAAAGCTTACTCCCCTTCCATTAGTTATCGGGGTAGTTGGTATATCATGGACTTGTGCCTCGTTTGAAAAATCGCCCGATTCCCACAAAGTAAAAATCAGAGACAACACAAAACACACACTTAAATATCAAGCTGTGATGTGTGAAAACTGAAAAAAAAGTGTGTGAGAGCAAAATGGCACCTCACGGGCGCACCACCAACGGGAAACTGGCAGGTACTCACCAGGATTGCCCTGTTCTCGCCATTGGCACCATTGAGCTCAAAGAAAAGAAAATGTGTCCAAGAAACACAAAAAAGGATAGTTTTGTGAGAATATGCAGTGAAGGAAGACCACAAAAGTGTCAAACAACATATAAAACCACACTACAACACAGATATGCAATTTTATTCTGTCTCTTGTGTTGGGTGTGGAGGTTAAAAAGGAAGTAGTTATGGTTACTAACTATCCAACCAATACTACTAATAATGGGCAAGTAAAGTTTGACACTTTTTTGGTTAATCTGTGGTCTTCCTTCACTGCATATGCATGGTGAGTACCTGCCAGGTTCCCGTTGGTGGTGCGCCCGTGAGGTTCCATTTTGCTCTCACACACTTTTTTCAGTTTTCACACATCACAGCTTGATATTTAAGTGTGTGTTTTGTGTTGTCTTACAACTGAATTTTACTTTGTGGGAATCGGGCGATTGTTCAAACGAGGCACAAGTCCATGATATACCAACTACCCCGATAACTAATGGAAGGGGAGTAAGCCTTGTAATGATAATGCAATAAATGGTGTATCCGAAAAGGATAAAACTAGAAGTGCCTACATAGTCTAGGTCTTTTTTGTACTGATGTATGGTATTCTGGTGCCTTATGCGTAATCATACCCATTTTTGTGAGACTGAACTAGGAATTGAACTGGTTAAAACATCCTTCTTTTCAGCATGAGCAGGTACCATGTAGACTCAAGTGACAGGATACATAATAGATAGAATTTTCAAGTTTAGAGGGCACGCTGGTAGATATCCTTAGCCTCACAAGGAAATAATAGGTTTCATACTCTTTTCAGAGAAATGGAGACTAAACAGGTATATTCAACCTGGTCTGTAATTAGTAATGCTCTATTAGATAGGGAGTGATAGGAGTCAGACATAAATTGTCAGTGGGTTTCTCTCCTACCAGGAGAACCATAGCTAAAGCCTTACTGTGGTATCCAGAAACGAACACTCACAACAGTTGGAATTTTGCAATGATCAGTTATTATTATGCATAATTCATGAGTATGAGAATAATTATAATTATTAAATAACACTTAGCAATGGTAGCTAAATTTAGGAAAAACCAAAAACATGCCCACACGTATTTCATCACACATTCCTGCTCTATTAGCATAAAACCTACCTAAATTCCATTTGCATTCTTCTGATTATATAGTTATCTAACTAAGGGATTGATTAGGATCGTGGATTTTCCGCATCCTCCGGGCCGGCGGAAGCCACCGCCGGCCCGGAGGATGCGGAAAATCTGCTGCGGACCCACCAAAGACCCACCGCCACATTAGGATGGCTGGTGGGTCTTGGTTTCAGTCCGCCGCTTTTCTGCCGCGGTCGGCTTACAACCGTGGCGGAAAAGCTCCAATATGGTGGCGGTGTCTCTCAGACACTGCCAGACATATTAGGATGGCTTCTCAGACATGCTTTTCCGCGGCGGGTTCTCCGCCGTGGGAAAGCATATGGATCTTCACTTCGGGGGCCCGTTGCGGGCCCCCTGGGTGAAGGGGGGTGGGGGTGCACATGGGGGGTACCTATGGTACCCCCCTGAATTTACATGCAGAAAGTGGCAGGCACCGTGCGGTGCCTGCCGCTTTGTGCATGTAAATTCAATGCATGCGTTTTAACATTGCGGCGGGTGCAGCCTGAAGCCGCACCCGCTGCAATGTTAAATATAGAGGATGTGACCGCCAGGGTGGCGGTCACATCCTAATTGCACAGAAGGGAATGCCGCAGCACAGGCGTACGTTCCCTCCTACTCAGGGCTCGCGGACGGACGCAAGTCCGTCCGCTATCGTAATGTGCCCCTTAGTTTTACTACTCATTTATTATGCTGTCGCTGGGACAGCAGTCAGAAGTCACTGTTCATGGTTGACTGCGACCCACATCCGATTTCAGATCACCCGCGATGGAGTGGAGGCCGGATTGTGGGTCATCCTGATAAAAGGTTTTAGCTACTCACTAAGGGCATGATTTTGAGGCTGGCAGAGGGGTTTCTCCTTCAAAAATGTGATTGATACTTATCTGCTTTATTACAAGTGCACTATATCCTGCAGCGTTTGTAGTACTGCAGACTGAATACCTGTCACATTTGAGGCAGAGTATTCTATCTACAAATTCTGCAGGGGGGCAAGGTTGAACTCTGTGTCTGGCAAGGTCCGCTCGAGTTAGATTAGTTGTTGGATGAGGTGGACTGAAACCATTGGTTTTGGTGCAAAAAGCTCTGATTAAGACAATTACAATTCTGTGGCTGATGATGTCCTCTTGTTGGATGACTACTTATTTAACCTTAGCCTGGTCAAGAATTGGAGCTCAAAATCAACCAGTGGAGAAATGGGGGAAGTATGCAGTGATATCTGACAAAGTGTTCTTGAAATCAGACATATTTGCAGTGAAATCTTGCTGTAGCTCCGGAAGTCTTGGAAGTCAAAAAATCCCAGCTTTTTTTTATTTTCTTGATCAGTTCCTGTTCACTTCTATGGCTCCCAGGACCCCAAAGACAGTGCACATGGGACAGGACCCACTCTAAAAGAGGTCACAAGCAGTCCATGTTCAGTTGCTACTGTTCAGATGGCCACTCAAGTAAATGGCCTGTTGCAGTTTGTTGTGTCCCTTTAGTCAAACAGGAGATCCATTTTTCACCCTTAGGTAAAAGTCATATCAGGTCCATACCTTCAAGACTCCACACTGGTCAAAGAGAGGAGGCCCAGTCCTTGTCTGTTCTTCCACAAAAGTAGGGATCTTTCCTATTCAAAATGGATTATATTGACAGGCTGACCAGCAGGATATGAAACTGCTGCAGTCAGAATATACAGGAACAATGTGACCTTAAGGCTAGAGTGGTCGACTTTGAAGCTGGGGAACTGGGTTCGAGTCTCGGCATCAACGCTAAACATCATGTGATTCTGGGCAAATCACTAAGGCCCAGATGCATGAAGCTAAAAACCGGTTGCAAAGGGGAAAATTCTCAGAATCTGCCCCTTTGCAACCTGTATTTTTGCATTTTGGATGCATCATCCCAAATGCAAAAATCGCAAATTAAGAATTCCCTAAATTGCGATTACTTGCATTTCAGGAATCTCAAATTGAGATTGCTTAAATGCAATGCATTAAAGTTTTTAAAAAAGCGATTTCGCTAATAGGGCTCGCAAATTACCATGAAGTTCAACTTCATGGTAATTTGCAAAAACTTTGAAAAATGCACTAAAGTGCATTTTTCAAAGTTTCATGTTGCGCACGCACATGCCATAGGGGCATGTGTGTGCACAACATATGTGCACAGATCAATATCAGGGGTGCAACATGGTGTCCTTTGGACGCCCCTGCACCCTTGTAATCACATTCTCAATTTGCGATTCGCTAATTGCGATTCGCAAATTGAGAATGTTTTCCCATTCATTCCTATGGGCCTCTAGGCCCATAGGAATGAAAGGGAAGTATTCCTTAATTACGACTCGCAATTTGCGAATCGCAATTAAGGAATTTTAAGAAATCGCTCTTTTTAAAGTGATTTATTCTTGCATAGCATTTTGCTATTCCTTATTAGCGATTCATTATTTTTCGCTAATAAGGAATCGCAAAATGGATGCTTGATGCATCTGGGGGTTAATCTCCCCGTGCCTAATAAAAATGAGCGTGTCCTTCTGTAACAAAACTGGTGCTATGTAAAGCGCTCTGATACCCAATGTCTCAGGATTAGTTTGTGAAATATAAAACTCTAACAAAAAAAGGACTAAAGACATGAATTCTTTTTTAGCGTATTGAGCGGCACATGTGCTGCAGTTTACCGGTGACATTTAACTTTCCATGCCTTGGTCTCAAATCAAACAAAATGTTTATTTAGTTGATAATAATCCATAAAACACAATACAACAAGATTAAAGTTATTAACACAATCAATATAGTTTAAAAACAATAAATACCATCAATCACATTCACGTTGTTAGAGCCACAGTCATAGCAACTCAAGATAAATAGCAAGAAAAGAAACCCCTGTCAATGTTAAAAACAGCATTTAGCATGGATACAGATACATTATATCCATACTAATATAATAAACGGAGAGCCCAAACCTTTGAGGCGGGTAAGCTCAGGAACCACAGCACCAATCACAACACCCAATACAGCGTTGGAAAGGGCAGTTGCAGCAGAAGGATATAGGCTATGCAGACACCCACCATATACATTTAAAAGGTAAAAGAACCGTGCCAGCAAAGTAGTCCCTTGTGGGCGTGTCTGCGTAGTGCTGTGGGTATGTGCTGGGGGCGTGATAAACGCTGGGGGCATGTGGTACGTTCTGCCCTTCATGCCATATCTCATATCGTGTGCTGTGAGCGTGTGCTGGGGGCGTGGGCGTGTGCGGGGTGCAGGATTATTAAAAAAAGCAAGCGCTGTGCCCAATATTTCATTGTTTTTTTCTTCCCAGGTTCTGTACATTCCAGCTCCGGGTGTCCACCCTGCTCCCTTTAAATACCCCTGCACCCCATAATCATAACCCACCCTTACTCCTTAAAATACCCCAACACCCTTAAACACTAACCCATCTTAACCCTATAAATATACCCTGTACCCCAAAACCCAAACCTATCCCTAAACCCTAAAAATACCCCTGTACCCCAAAACCCAAACCTAGCCCTGAACCCTATAAATACCCCTGTACCTAAAAACCCAAACCTACCCCTGAACCCTAAAAATACCCCTGTACCCCAAATTCCAAACCTAGCCCTGAACCCTAAAAATACCCCTCTACCCCAAAACCCAAACCTACCCCTGAACCCTAAAATACCCCTGTACCCCAAAACCCAAACCTAGCCCTGAACCCTTAAAATACCCCTGTACCCCAAAACCCAAACCTACCCCTTTACCCTAAAATACCCCTGTACCCGAAAACCCAAACCTAGCCATGAGCCCTAAAAATACCCCTGTACCCCATAACCCAAACCTACCCCTGAACCCTAAAAATACCCCTATACCCCAAAACCCAACCTAGCCCTGAACCCTAAAAATACCCCGGTACCCCAAAACCCATACCCATCCCTAAACCCTAAAACTACCCCTGTACCCCATAACCCAAAACTATATCTGAACCCTTAAAATACCCAAACACCCCAAAACATATACCTCAGTACCTCAAAACATATACCCCTATACCCATACTTACCTTATCCAAACTTTAAAAAAAAACATGGGCCTCATTTATGAGGCCTTGCGCAGTTTTGAGCTGCTGATGCGTCACTTTTTGTGACGCATCGGCAGCGTAAAACATGCGCCTTGTTGCGCCATATTTAAAAAGTGACGCATCTAGGTAGATGCTTCACTTTTTAAACCCCTGCGCCACATTATACCTGCGTCTGGTATAATGTATGCAGAGGGGGCGTTCCCCCGCAAAAAGCCTCGTAATGGTGACGCAGTGAAATCTATGAGATTTCACTGCGTCACTTTTAGGACGCTGTTGCGTCAAAATCTTGCGCCTGCCTCACAGCAGGCGTAAGACTGACGCAAGCCCTTTCACATGGGGCTTTCCCCATGTGAAAGGACGCATTGCTGGAGTTGCGTCACTTTTGTGACACACTCCAGCAATGCGTCACTTTTGCGCTTACAGATACGTCAGAAATACTGACGTATCAGTAACTCCTTGCGACGTGATGCGTCATACATTAAATATGACGCATCATTAGTGTCGCAAGGAGTGCGCAGTGAAAAGTGACGCATCGCTGTTTTCACGCAGCGATGCGTCACTTTTCATAAATAAGGCCCCATGCTTTTTCCATTCATGCATTTACAACGAATTTTGGGAGTGACCCAGCGCTCCAGAGACGACCTGAAAAAGAGGAGGTATGACCTCAGAGGGCGTGCTAAGGAAAGAATTGCAGAGAGGCCGGGGGGGAGACTCGCAACCGGAGGAGGATGCGTGGTAAAAGCATATAAAATGTAATTCCATGAGTTATAATGGCATTGCGGAGTCATGGTACTTTCGTAATGAAAGTATGCGGAGTGATGGTATGCGGAAATAAAGTTGCGGAATAATGGGTGTTTACCCTCCCCCGGTAAGTACATTGGTGGCACGGCGGCCCACATCTCCAGGATCATACTCATATTTTTTCAACACCAATTTGAAAAATGCACAGGTCTCTCTCATTGATGGCCAGCACCGACATACACTTTTAGACACATCTCCCGCCACAAGTTCTAGAATTGCGAACTTTAGAGCTGGGGAGCTACGTTCGAATCTCGGCATCAGCTCAACATCCTGTGATTCCAGGCAAATCGCTTTGTCTCCCAGTGCCTACCACAAATGAATGTGTTCTTCTGTAATGTAAATTGTGCTCATGCCATGTTATCGAGTTCACGCTATATAATATTGCAAGGAAAAATAAAGTAGGGAAACTCGAGTTCACACACTACTGAACGCGCACTCTTAAGTGCATCAGCAGTGCACTGTGAATCGGAGCGTTTCACAGGCCTGTCACAGGTAAGAAATGCTATCAAAACGAAATCCTACAAAACAATATACTACTGGCCGGCAGCAATTCATACCCGGACAACGTCGGGACGGGCTGCAAGTCTATAATAAAAGAACTCATATCAGAAAACGGAAAAGGGAAAAAGATATTATTAAAGCATATCACCACTTCATCGCTTTGGCACTAGGAGTATGGATGAGCCAAACAACATGCAAAACTTTTTTTTTTTTTATAAACACCTTTATTTGCCAACTGAAGGTTATACACAGCTTGCAGCCTACAACCCCAAGGTCCGGCAGCGAAAACATAAATAGCTGGACTGTGGAGCAGCCCACTAGTACACAGCCAAAGTGCCGACATCCCTGGGGTCCGGCGGCGTACACAATCCAGAACCAAAAAAAAAAATAATTCGACTTGACTATAATCACACTTTAGTACCAACTTGCTGTGTTCCTTAGCGTCTAACAAGTCTGCACCATAGAAAAATATCCTTGTATAATAGTGGCAGCGGTGTGTTTTTGGTATTCTGTATCTACCCTCACCTGTGTATATCCCACTAAAACTGCCCCCCCCAATATGTAAATCCCTGAACCCCCCCATCAACGTTAACTTGTTCCCCAGCTTACGCACTTCCTACATGTCCCGCCTGCCCTCAGATGCCCTCCCCTAAGTATAGTGCCCCCTAGTATGGGTCAGCAGTGAGTGTCCCGACCTAAAGTGCCCGGTCTGAAAGTGCTAAGAACAACCCAGGGGCGCCTAGCCCTAGTTGCTGACTGTCTGCGGCATATCACGGAGCCCCTGACCAGCCTCCTTCACCAACCATCTGGGAATTCACAAGTTGTGGGGGTATAAGGGTCACCGCTTCCCGTATCAATACTATTCCGTCTCCTCCTGTCTGTCTGTCTGTGTGTCGGGAGCACTCTCCCTAGTGCTCCTAGAGGTTTGATACAGGCTCCAGAAGTTCCTTGGGCGACTCGTAGAAGGGATTAGCTCACTATAGTGCTCCGATTGCGTGCAGCAATATAGCATGTCGCGAGCCCACCTTCTCTTCGATGGGAGCGGGCCCCTCATCCGGCTTTGTGCTACTACTCGTCGGGCCATTAGCATGCCCATGTCCGTCAGTCGTCTAATCGCCACAGGCAGACCCCTGGAGTGGCCAAGCAGCGCCAGGGCAGGGTCAGCTGGCAGCTCTATTTCCAGTATCTCTCCCATCTCCGCAATCACCTCCTCCCAGAATGTGCGTATTCTCGGGCACCCCCACGCCAAATGAATGAGGTCTGCATTGGGCGCATGACATCTCTTACACTTAGATGACTGTCTAAGGCCGTATTTGTGCAGCGGTTCTGGAGTGTAGTACACTCTTTTCAAGAATTTAAAGTGAATCAGCCGGTGTCGACCATTCAATGACAGTCTCTTGGTACTCATGCAGCAGTATTTCCACATAGTGTCATCTATCGTGATCTGCAAATCCCTCTGCCATTTGAGCCTGGCTTTCAAGGGTTCCCGACATCTGTGCGGTGCGATTGCTTTATATAGGTGAGCTATCAATTTTTGTGATGATACTGTTTTAATGACGTGGGTAAGTTCCGGTACCTTCCAGATCCGGACCCAATAGGTCCATCAGCGCACTGCGGACCCTGTGAAATTGAAAACGCTGTAGCAGCGAAGTCCCGTCCGATGTGAGTCCTATTTGTCCCCAAGTTCGCGCCTTTCCATCCACAATTAGCTCACCCGCTGTCTTAATTCCCAGCCCATGCAACGCTTGGACTACACCTTTTTCCTCGACTGACGTTAACCACAATGCCCATTCTACGACCATCAAAGGGGAGTACAGCAAGGTTCCATCTCTGGCCTGTAGCAACGCATGCCATGCGTGTTTTGTAGCGGTGATCGAGTCCATGACTCCCATTCTGCAGTCCATGGGGGTGCATATCGTGGCCGGCAGCAGGAGAGGGTTCGCGAACAGCCGTTCCATGCGCACATGGGGTATGTTCGCTCCACCGTGTATCTACGTGTGCAGATGGGCAGCCTGAGCTACTCTGTAATATCGTTCCATTTCCGGAGCTCCAAGTCCTCCCATTTCGTATGGTACCGTAAGCGTAGTCCATTGCACTCTTGGTTGCTTCCCGCCCCAAGCCATGCGAACCATGAGCCTCGTCAGGGTTCTGAAGAAAGATTTCGACAGTACAATGGGTAAATTATTAAATAGAAACAGGAACCGGAGCAGCACCACCATTTTCATAATGGCTATACGGCCCATCAATGATAGCGGGAGTCTGCACCACTTCTCTACGTCATCTTCAAGTTTACTGAATTCTACACCGTAGTTATCGCGAAAAAGGACATCGGCATCCGTGTGTATCATAATGCCGAGATATTGCACCGGGTCCGTCGACCAATGCAGTGGGTATTCCATATCAAAAAGTTCCATCAGTGGGAACACCACTGATTTAGTCCAACTTATTCTGAGCCCAGATAGCACACCAAAACGAACCACTTCTCTCAATACTGAAGTTAGGTTCACCCCCGGATTTCGGACATACAGCAATGTGTCATCCGAGTAGGTCGAGATGACAATTTTATACGTTGAGAAACTTACCCCCCAGTGCCAGTGATACTCCCTAAGTGCACAAGCCAATGGTTCTGCAACTAACGCATATAGTAAGGGCGAGAGCGGGCATTGTCTAGTATTCCTGCTAATCTCGAAGGGGTCGGATACGCGATCATCTATGCGTAGTCTTGCCGTTGGCTTCCAATACAATGCCCCAATCATTCGTAAGAACGGTTCACCTAGGCCCAGCCGACGCAGGACCCGCAGCATGAATGGCCACTCCACAGAGTGGAAGGCCTTCTCCATGTGCAGGAAGATGGCAACGGCCTTCGCGTCCTGCCTAACATGTTGTATGGTGCCGAGTACAGTGCGAATATTGTATGTAAGGTTCCTACCTGGCACAAAACCTGCTTGCTCCGGGGCAACCAGCTCAGGGGCTAATAAAGCCAGCCGTGTAACAAGAATCATGGCGTATATTTTCGCGTCCACATTTAGTAGAGACAATGGTCTATACGAACCGCATACATTGGGGGGATTGCCAAGTTTAAGAATGGTCACTATTAACGCCTCTCGCATCGACTGTGGCATACTTCCCTCCACACATTCATCGTCAAAGAGAGTAGACAGCTGAGGGATTAGTTTGTCTTTGAATGCCTTGTAAAACCCCACCGTCAGTCTATCCGCCCCAGGAGCACTGTGCGCGCGCATACTGGCTAGTGCGTCCGATATCTCATCTTTTTGTATAGGGAACATCAAGAACTCCCGTTTTTAATTTGTTAAGAAGGGCATTTGTATGTGCTCTAGATAGTCATCCATGTCCGCCTCAAGATTCTCCATCCTGGACGTGTACAGCCCTGAATAGAAGTCTCTAAACTCTTTCAAAATCTCATCATCTGTCGTGACTGTATCACCAGTAGCCGTTTCTAGTTCAGTTAATTTCGGGGTGCTCTTGCTGTTACGCAGTATTTTAGCTAAGAGGGAACTTGGACGCTCACTCTCCCCATATGTTCTCGCTGTCGCATATTTCCCCATGTGACGTACTTCCCTGTCTGCCTCTTCATTAAATTCTGCAATAAGGGTCTTGATTTCTTCCGCTATGGAGGGATGGGGCCGTTCAACTGTTGTTTCTCTAATTCGGCTAGCTGCGTCTCTAAATATTTCAAACGTTGACGTATTGATTTTAGGACACTTGAGTGTTTTGACATAGCTACTCCGTGTATAAATACCTTGAACGCTTCCCAAACTGTTTGGAAGCTATCAACTGAACCTATATTCGTTTCGAAGAAGGAATAAATCTCTACAGCTAGCTCTCCTTGAAAGGTTTCATCTAGTAATGAGGACGGGGAAAGCACCATGTGAAAGGGGGAATTCTAACTAGCGGGGTCTCCAGAACCAAGAGGAGCGGCGAGTGATCTGAAAGAGTGCGTGACAGAACCGTACATGATTGTATGTGTCTAGAGACTGAGAAGGAGGCCAGCCAGTAGTCAATCCTAGTATGGATGTCGTGATATGCTGAATAATGCATGTACCCTCCCTTGCTATTGTTCCTGCTTCTCCATACATCAACTTGGTCTAACGCTAGGAGCTCCGCTTGGAGTGTCACAGCCGCCGCAGAGGGTCTACGCAGAGGGCCCGAAGACCTGTCCAAGTATGGATCCATCACGAGATTGAAGTCACCTCCCCAGAGCATTTGCGCCATGGAATATTCTCGGCAGCACTTTGCCAGATTCTCATAAAAATCTGGGGAGTCGTAGTTAGGACCATACACATTGACAACAATGAGGTCATGCCCCTTCCCCGTGCATCTCGAAATTAGATACCTGCCCTCTGAGTCTGCCAGCAACAAACAACGCTAATTTAGATCTAGGATTTATCTATGTCAGGACCCCTCTAGAGTGTGTTGTGAGTCCCGCCACTGTGGTGTTACCCGATAGGCCCTTACATAGAAGCATTTTGCTCGTAAGAGGGAGATGCGTTTCCTGAATGAGCTAAGTCAATGTAGTGCCTCTGCAAATAATCCAACACTTTCCAGAGTTTCCGATGATCGTTCAATCCCCTCACATTCCAAATTAGAGCTCTCAAGGTCTCCCTAGCACCTTTGTCATGCACTTCTGTAATACTGGTCATCTGTGCTGTAGGGAAGGACAATAGTAACAAGGCACTGAAGTGCAACATGTATTCACTGTTCTGGCTGGCGGAACAATCTGTAGCTCTTCGAACTTTTTCCCAACTCCCCCCACCCCCACCCACAGCAGACCTACCCCAACCTGGCCCATGATAAATCTAGCCCTCCCCCCTCCCCGCCATCAGAACCCCATCTTTGAATACTAACAGTACAACCATGCTTAACGCGCAGGGGCCAAGGTAGCCTTGAGTCATAGTCTCTTCCCAAATCTCAGGTTACTCGTTCAGCTCTTCACCTGCTCCCGCCATGCACAGGTCATATAATCAGAGCAACGCATTCTTATTCCTAATTTGTATCGATAGCATCCCCGCTACTCCCTTCTATGCATAAAAATCTGGACCACATATGTCTGCTGTGCAGTACAAAGCATTTCACAAGTGTTCAGAACGGGGTGCTGTGAAAAATAAACATTAGCCAAGTGTCCGTGTCACCATTCCTCTCCCCCCCTCCCCACTGCCCCAAATCACTTATCTGTCTGTAGTCTTCATTCCCCGGAGTTCAGTCCGCTATCTCTTGTGGCCATGCCTCAGGGCCGTTCGGGGGCAACCTCGCCAACCAAAGCCCCAGTGAGCAGCAAATATCAATGCCACATAAGTCTCTCAGTCCTGGTCATCTAGACGACTGCCACTCTCACCCACGTCTGGCTCATCCACATTGTCCGAGTTCTGGTCCCTCAACCATCGCTTCATTGCCTGTTGCAGTTCCTTGGGGTCTGTAAATATGTGCGAGTGACCTCTTCTGTTTACGCGTAATTTAGCAGGGTATAGTAGCGCATAGTGATTTCCTGACTGCACGTGCCGCCCGACGGCCTTGATGCGGGGGCCTGGCTGGTCAATGAGAAAACCAGATGCACTAACCCCTGTCGGACAACATGGCAAACGACAAAGCGCTGCCCGATGCCAGGCAGAGTACCTTAGAGAAATACCCTCAACCTGGGGGGCATTCAACACAGTTGGAGCTGATGGCCACAGGCCCATGATTCCAGATAACCCTGCTCTCTTGGCGGCCATCACACAGTACTGGGATGCCCTAGATGCAGGATGGGAGCAGTGGGCTTAGAGGTTACACTGCTCTCCCAGAACCTTAAAAATGCAGTGGAGTGGATTACAGAAATGAAGGCCAGGATCTCAGGAGTGGAAGATTCAGTCACCTCCCTACAACAAACTATGGCTAAGCTTACCTCTGTGACCAGGGAATTAGCAGCGTGAGTGGAAGATGTAGAGGGCACGCCACAACAATCTGCACTTTGTCGGGGTCCTGAATGGGTATGAGGGATCCTCAACGGAGTGCTTTACTAGACTAGTGGCTCTGTGACTTACTACCATCTGGGACCCTTTCCATCTCCTCTGTTATTGAGAGAGCTCATCAGGTCCTGGTGCAATGCCCCCCCCGCGGAATCTAGATCTACACCAGTCATCGCAACATTTTTAAATTACTTGAACAGAGACAATATCCTCAAATATGTCCAGACCCAAGACAAACTTCTGTACCAATCAAGTTCCATAATGATTTTACTGGATTACACTGGGCTGGTTCAATAGCAACGCTGGTCTTTCCAGGCCACAAAAACACGCCTCTGTGACCTAAACTGTCAATATACCAGCATCTGTAAAGCATGCAGCTACCTCCAGAGAGGTGTCCCGGCACTGGGGGCCCGCCGGAAGATTAAGCAAGCTATTTCCCAGAGTCACAAGGTGCTGGGCTAACCTGCCACCGGCACTGGGGATCGAACCGTGAACCACGTGGTCCAGAGTCAGGCACCCTGGCCCAGAGTGAGGCACCCTGGCTGCTGTGCACACCTCTACTATACTCTACTATAGCCCGAGAAACTTAGGGTACTGTACCAATTACAGACATTGTTTTTTGATACACAGGAGGAGGTTTTCCAGGGGACCAATCAAAGGATTAACGTTAAACCTCATACCCCTCTGTGCCTTAACTCTGACTCCTCCCCGAACAGCCAGTGAATAGAGACCAGTAGTATAGTGACGAAATGCTGCACTAGGTCCCGCTCAATGTGGAGAGACTCCAGGCCAGCAACTGATGACCCCGTTGTGTTGGGCGGACCCTCAGCCCCTCGGGCACTAGGCTCTGATTCCCGAAGAAATGAAGGGCGACAGTCACGTACTGGTGATGCTTCCCATGCACCCAATGGGATGTGTTAATACATGTGACCGCGCAACCATGCATATTAGAGTTAATGTTGGGTATGGGAATCCATTGGGGTGGACCTAGTGGGGTTTTCCATTAGGTTCCAGCTGTGGTCTACCCTGTGACAGATACTTCCTGTTCTCAAAGTACAGGGGGGATCAGGAAATCAGTTTTCACCATAACTGCAGAAGCATTAGCATGGACACTGTGTTTATTGTTAATTTTCTTTGGTTTAATGTTATTATGCCTGTTTGATGACGACCCTTCCCAGCGACATACATCGCCACAAGCCCTGGACATGAGTGCCCCTAGAAGGTCTGCCCAGGTTGACCAGCTCCGTGTTGTGTTCTGGAATGGCAATGGCTTACTCGATAAGATTAAGAGGGGAGCAGTCCTTTATCGGGCAAAGTGGGTGAGGGATAGAAGAAACCCACCTAGTCAGGAATAAAGGACCAGATGTAGGTAACTCTAATTTACCGACTCATAAATACCGAATTTTACCGATTCGGTATTTATGAATCGGTAAATTAGAAGGAGGGAGATGTAGCAAAATTTTAATTTAGAATTACCGAATCGTTAACATTCGGTATTTACCGATTCGGTAATTACCGAATCGGTATTGCCCATTGATTCCTATGGGCCTTGAAGCAGATAGGAATCAATGGGCAATACCGATTCGGTATTTACCGAATCAGTAAATACCGAATCTAGCAAGGGTGCAGGGGGTGTCACGTTGACACCCTCTAGCACCCCAAGTACAGGCTTGTGTGCCATGTGGCACACATACATGCCCTAAGGGCATGTCTGTGTGTCACATTGCACAGGTGTGCATGCACAGATGTGCATGCACACCTGAATTCGGTAGTTTACCACCCAATAGGATTGGGTGGTAAAATACCGACTCTTAAGGGCCTGTGGCACTCTTAGGAGTGTCACCTACATATGGTTTTACCGAATCGGTAAATATACCGATTCGGTATTTTACAAATTCTGTAAATTTACAGATTCAGTAAATTTACAGAATCGGGAAAATATAGGCCCCCTACATCAGAAAAACCTAATATGGGTCGATAACGGCCAAGTTCGGGCGTTACAGACCGGTATTAGGGCTCCTACATCTGCCCCAAAGTCCCTTGTCTAGTCAGAAGGAGATACACCCAGGTATATCACTCAGGGTTTGGTTTGCGATGGTTCCCAAGGGCCTGAGGATGCTGAACAAAAAGACAAACCTCTTTCAACACATTAAGACATGGTCAGATAGTCATGGCCTCTACGGCTGTTACAAGTACGAATACTGAGAACCTCTCACACTGATAAGTATAAACACCCTACCCAGACAATCCTTCATAGAATTTATGACAGAGCTATTGTTAGAAATTGAGATTTCTGGTTGGCTAAGGCTTGCGCCAAAGCCAGGCAGAAACCACAACTATAGTTAGGGCAAGGAAGTCACCCGCCAAAGACAACCCCTGCTCACTCCCTTGGTAGCTTGGCACGAGCAGTCAGGCTTATCTCTGAGGCAATGTGTAAAGAGTTTGCGCACGCACCCACCAACAACACCCAAGGCCCATCACAAAGGAAACTCCGCACTAGGTTATATATAAAAATAGCCTTTGTATTATACCAAACACATTAGATAATAAGCACACACTTTACACTGTGTCAACTGGCACGGGCAGGATTTAAAGGGGATTATATACACAGGACAGGGCCACATGGACCACTGTCAGGAATAAGCACTTGGTAGAACTAGCACTTTGTAGGAATAGCACTTAGAACATAGAATAATTGTAGCACAGAATAATCATTGGGAAACACAACCAGTAACCACTGGTAAAAGGTAGGAACACACTACACAACCCTAACGACCTTAGGCATATATCACACAGGGAACCAGGAACTCACTGGCATAGAGTCTACTAGGAAAAACAACCTCCTAAGCATAGAAATACATTTAGAGGTATAGGCAAAAAGCATTGCATAAATCACATTAGGCAAGTATCACATTTGCGCAAAAGTCACATAAGGCATCAACAGGTACCCCTAGCAAGGGCACAACACTTGAAACTGTCCCTAGGCCAACTTGGCCTCTCAGGGGCTGAAACGCCCTGTGTCCAGCAAAGTCAGGGCAGGCTGCGCAGGCAGCAAAAGAAGAATGCGCAAAGGTTCAGAGCCTGAACTTAGCAGCTGCCCACTAAGTGCTGGGCAGCTGGGGAACTGAGCCTGGGCACCAGTGTGCTCCCTAGCTCTTCTCTGGGGCTCTCAACAAACAATAGTGCCCAAAACAACGTGGGAACCACGTGGGCTCTGGACCAACTGTGCCCCAAACACGTGGCAGCCTTGCAGGCTCTAAATAAACAAATGCCCCCAGGTTGGACCAACCGGGCTCTGCGTTGCCAGGAAAATGCTGCCACCACTGTGGGAGCGACCCGCTGCCAGCTGGGGCCGCGCTACCAATAGAAATGCCCCCGGGATCGTTGGAGCCCAACAGTCTTTAAATAAACAATGCCCCCATTCACGTTGGAGTCCCGCTCTGGGGACTCGCAAAATAATGGCCCCACCCGGAGCCCTACTCACCGGAGCTTCCTGGTGCCTACTCGCAGGGGACTCAGGTGGCGTTTCCCTCCTCCCAGTCCTTCTTCCTGGAACTGGGATGGGGAAGACCTCAGGACAAGACGGCTTCCGTAGTCTTCTTCCCACGTCTCGCCTTCTTCCTTGGCAGCGTGAAAGAAGTAGAAATGATGTGCAGAGCCCGCCTATAGTCAGGTGCAGTGGCCTGGATTCCTGGACGCCCGGGCCTGGCGGGGAATTCCTCTTTGCTGTCGCTGGCAATGCGGGATGGGCACCCGCTCGTCACTTAAATAATCAGTGGTTGCGGCTGACATACGGGGTAGGCTACCGAGTTAGGAACACGGTCCCTGGTGGGGTGGGCACCCGCTAGGGATCTCCAAGGGCCAGATATGCGGGTAAGCACCCGCGAAAATCAAGGAGCCAAAAAGCGGCAAATAGGCGGGGTAGGCCCCCGCGCCGAGGATCGAAGTGTAAGGGGATCCCCACGCCAGGGGAATCCCTCAGGACTGAAATTGCAGCTCCGGGCTGCTGGTAAAAACAGGAAGCACTGCTCAGGAATACCAGGCGCTCCACCTGAAAAGTAGAAATAAAGCGCTTCCCAAGCGCTTTGGAAAACAAAGTTTACAAGTCCAGGCCAAGTCCTTTAGGAAGGTAGGCAGGGGGGCAACGGCTGGGCCCGGGGTCCAGCTCACAGGGCCCTCCAGGCAGGAAGGCAGTCCCTAGTTGTGGTATCCTCCTGGTGCCCTGCAGCTGCAGGCCCCCCTCTTCAGGTCAGGAACAAGAACATTTTGCAAGGGGTCACAGCCCCTTTTTATACACATAAATCCTTTGTCTAGGGTGCAGGGTTAAGGTAAAAACAGACGCAGCTGGTTTTGGAGCACTCTGTTGTGCTCCTCCCCTCTCCCCATTTACTAGTCAGGCTAGGGACATCAGTCGCACCACAGGGGGTGGAGCCAGCATTGTGTAGGGAAAGCCCAGCCCTATTCAGGTCCCAGGTGCACTCCTTCCACCCATCTGACTGTAAATCTCTCTATACACCACCGGGCAGACCCATCCTGAGTCCTGGAGCCAGGCACACCAGCCAGCTCCAGCCAATCACAAGCCAGACAGTCACTTCACCTTTATTACACAGACATTTAATGCTCCTCCCCTAGCGTAGCGTAGCGGGATCCGCGTGGCCGGAGTCGTGCCAGAGTCCTGCCCAGAGGCCGTGCGGGACGCTGCGGGTAGCTGGGCTGTGGCAGGTATTTCATCATTCCGCGTCGCGATGCTGACATACTCTAGAGAGAGCCTCTATACCATCGGTCAGGTGAGCCATAGTTGCTTTCTTCCACCTGTCCACCCGCTCTGCGGCCCGTACCGCTGCCCCTGCAATGGTTGGGCGCTTGACCCTCCGGGGTCCATCCTCCGGAAAAACCCTTCAGATGCTCTCCGCATCAAGGATACCCCCCCTTCCTGCGGATATTAAATCTGAATGTTAGATCGGCACTGAAACATCATCAAAACATCTACGATCTAATTGAGGATGAAGCCCCTGATATCTTTTCCATCACTGAAACCTGGCTCCAGGACGCGGACGCTGCTATTTTCAATCTAGCATGCCCCCCTGGCTATTCTATGTTCACCTTGAATAGATCTTCCAGAGGTGGGGGTATTGCTCTTATAGTCAGGTCCTGCTTTCCCTGTGTGTGGAGTGGCCTCAACATTGCCGGGTGTGAAAGTGCCTCTTTTAAGATCTCTGTCAGCCCTGAGTTTACGCTCGCTGGGATGGTGGTGTATCGTCCGCCAGGTAGCGATGTGGTGTTCAGAAACTCTTTCCCCGACGCTGTGGGCGCTTTGATCACAGATTGCGCCAACTATTCCATCTTGGGTGACCTGAACCTACATTTCGATAACCCTTCCAATCTGACGGTACGCAGCATCTCAGCAAACTTAGAGGCCTTTCAACTTTCCCAGTTGGTTTCCCAGCCTACCCACTTAGGGGGACATATCCTCGACCCCGTTTTTACCAATCTGCCGGAGATTAAAATTACATCCATTTCTCCATTAGCGTGGCCTGACCATTTCCTGGTGTCCATTCTTTGTCCCATATCTGTCACTCCCCCCACCCCTTCAGCTAGACGGGTACCTAGGAGGTTTTGGAACAAACTCAGGCTTGAAGACTTCCATCGTCTTCTGACAGAGGAGCCGCTGGGTCCATTGAATGGCGTGGAAGAGGGTTATGACCTCTTCTGTTCCTGGCTTACCAGGGCTCTGGACACTCTGATTCCCATCGTATCGAGTAAAATCAATACCAGAGAGTCGAGTCCCTGGTACGACAGCGCCTTACGTGCCCTGAAGGGAGCCTGTAGACGGGCGGAGAGAGCATGGTGGAAGACGTATGGGGCTGATTTAAAAGCTGCATATGCCGCGACCGTCAAGCTCTATCATCGGGCTATTTGTCGAGCTCGAGCGGCATTTTATGCTGCAGAATTCCGAAACAGCGCAAACCTGTCGAAGGCCATCTTCAAGGCTGTGAAAGACCTCATGGCGAAGCGGACTACCTCGGTGGCTGTGAGCTCCACCTCCCATTGTGAATCCCTTGCTTCTTACTTTCTGGGAAAAGTCCAAGCAATCTATTGGGCATTCCCTAGCGTAGGGATTGAATTGGGAAGTTCCGGTGGGACATCTCATCAGTCTACCCTGCTTTCATTACCCCCTCTTACCTCGGAGGGTTTCGACAAACTTGCTCTGCAAGTTAAATCTGGTTCCCCATCTGATCCAGTAAGGCCTGCTCTTTTCAGAGACCAGGCCTTTATGGGACGCTCTGTTGTGTGTTCCCTCGTCAACCTCTCCCTGGAGTCGGGTGTAGTTCCAGCTAAGTGGAAGCAGCCGGTGGTGTCCCCGATCATCAAAAAACCCTCCTTGGACCCGTCTAAACCTGAAAGTTATCGTCCCATCTCGCTGCTACCCTGGCCGGCAAAGATAACAGAGGCTCATGTCAATCTGGCCCTGTCAGAACATCTTGCCAGGACCAACGCCCTTGACCCCACACAAAATGGCTTCCGTGCTGGGCACAGCACGGAGACCGCTCTTCTTGTGATGGTGGAACATCTCCGTGCGAGGTTGGATGCTGGTCAAACGGCGGCGCTGATATTGCTAGATCTCAGCGCCGCCTTCGACACGGTATCCCACAGCATCCTCCTGCATCGGCTCGAGGAGATGGTGCAGTGAGCAAGGGACTCATGTCTGAGCATACCCTTCCACGCTTATGGTGGACAAAACTATTCAGAAAAGGGGGTGGTGATGGACAGAGTATCTGAATTAAACAGAACACTCCTACCCAGTCAACAGATCAGGACTTGATCCATCACCGTTTTTTAGCTCACTGCACCATCCCAGCTCAGAACCTGGCTACATGCAAATTAGTCTGTCCCTGGCCCAGTGCATCATGGGAACAGGGCACACCAAACTACCAAGCCAATTCTTTTACTGGAAGGAAATAAGCTTCCAGGGACCGGTTTCTGGCAGTGAGCTAAAAAACAGTGATGGATCAAGCCCTGATCTGTCGACTGGGTATGAGTGTTCTGTTTAATTCAGATACTCTGTCCATCACCACCCCCTTTTCTGAATCGTTATGTCCACCATAAGCGTGGAAGGGTATACTCAGATGTGAGTCCCTTGCTCATTGCACCATCAGGATTCAAGCAAGCCGGGCCGAAGACGGCTGTAATGCCAGAAACAGGTCCCCGGAAGCTTGTTTCCTTCCCAGTATAAGAATTGGCTTGGTATTTTGGTCTGCCCTGTTCCCATGATGCACTGGGCCAGGGACAGACTAATTTGCATGTAGCCAGGTTCTGAGCTGGGATGGTGCAGTGAGCTAAAAAACGGTGATGGATCAAGCCCTGATCTGTTGACTGGGTATGAGTGTTCTGTTTAAATCAGATACTCTGTCCATCACCGCCCCCTTTTCTGAATCGTTTTGTCCACCATAAGCGTGGAAGGGTATACTCAGATGTGAGTCCCTTGCTCATTGCACCATCAGGATTCAAGCAAGCCGGGCCGAAGACGGCTGTAATGCCAGAAACCGGTCCTCGGAAGCTTGTTTCCTTCCCAGTATAAGAATTGGCTTGGTAGTTTGGTCTGCCCTGTTCCCATGATGCACTGGGCCAGGGACAGACTAATTTGCATGTAGCCAGGTTCTGAGCTGGGATGGTGCAGTGAGCTAAAAAACGGTGATGGATCAAGCCCTGATCTGTTGACTGGGTATGAGTGTTCTGTTTAATTCAGATACTCTGTCCATCACCGCCCCCTTTTCTGAATCGTTTTGTCCACCATAAGCGTGGAAGGGTATACTCAAATGTGAGTCCCTTGCTCATTGCACCATCAGGATTCAAGCAAGCCGGGCCGAAGACTGCTGTAATGCCAGAAACCGGTCCCCGGAAGCTTGTTTCCTTCCCCGTATAAGAATTGGCTTGGTAGTTTGGTCTGCCCTGTTCCCATGATGCACTGGGCCAGGGACAGACTAATTTGCATGTAGCCAGGTTCTGAGCTGGGATGGTGCAGTGAGCTAAAAAACGGTGATGGATCAAGCCCTGATCTGTTGACTGGGTATGAGTGTTCTGTTTAATTCAGATACTCTGTCCATCACCGCCCCCTTTTCTGAATCGTTTTGTCCACCATAAGTGTGGAAGGGTATACTCAGATGTGAGTCCCTTGCTCATTGCACCATCAGGATTCAAGCAAGCCGGGCCGAAGACTGCTGTAATGCCAGAAACCGGTCCCCGGAAGCTTGTTTCCTTCCCCATATAAGAATTGGCTTGGTAGTTTGGTCTGCCCTGTTCCCATGATGCACTGGGCCAGGGACAGACTAATTTGCCTGTAGCCAGGTTCTGAGCTGGGATGGTGCAGTGAGCTAAAAAACGGTGATGGATCAAGCCCTGATCTGTTGACTGGGTATGAGTGTTCTGTTTAATTCAGATACTCTGTCCATCACCACCCCCTTTTCTGAATCATAACTTCTAGAAGTGGCACTTCCACACTAGACACATTATCGCCGCACACATCATCGCGCAGCATTCAATCTCACGAGTCCGCACATACCAAATTTGACCCTGCACTCCCCACGCATCAGGAACTACCATGGACCTTCTCATTCCCCATGCATTCCTATGGGAGGGCAGGCCAACCTCACCACACACACTCAGAGTGCGCACGCACTTTACACTGGGACACAGTAGTAAAGTGCGCAGAAGCCAAAAATAACTAGCACCAGGTCATAATTAAAAGCAAAAAGTTTAGGGGTGAACCTGCCATAAGGGCCAAGTCCAACAGCTATGGTGTTAACTCAACTGCCTGACGAACTCACGGTTCTGAGAGGATGACTGAAACAAAGTAGTGGCCCAGGCCATGAATAGCTGGTGCCCCAGGGCCTGCCTCAGGAGACGGGTGCGACACACCTATCCTCCTTCATACGGGCTCTGGTCTTGACTGATGTTTAGGGATCACATAGTGACTCAGCAGGTGGTTAGACATTCCTCTCTGCTGCCCATGGCTCGTACTCTTGACTCGATTACTTCCTGTTCACAAGCTCACACTTTCATAGAGTATCACATATTACAGTCCTTCCCAGAGGCTTGTTCGATCACTCCCCATTGATCTTGGAGCTCCCAGTGGGCCATCAGCGCTCAGCATTCCACTGGCACCTCTCACATTGGCACCTCCAGAGCCCTGATTATCGCCATCTTACAGAGCGCTCTATTGACAATTACTTTACACATAATATAGGCTCCTTGGCATTCCCAGAGACCTTATGGGAGGCCACAAAACCCACGCTATGGAGGGAAGGCATTAGCTACCTTACTACAGAGGGACGGTATAGGTGAAAGGAGCTGGCAGTCCTCAAGAGAACGATCACAGAATTAGACACATTAGACAGCCAACAAGATGAACAAGTCGCTCGCAGACAGCTCAAATTGACACAGCAACAATACTACCAACCGCTGATCTGCAAGGTATGACTGGTGTAGGAGGCCTCTCAAAGTAGTATCTCCCAATGGGATGACAAATTGAGTTAAATGTTCCATAGATTGTGTCAGGGCATCCCCAATCTCCTCCAGTCCCCCTGATCAGAGATGGGTCCGAGACACTACTCACTGACCCTATAGAGATTGCCAGTTATTTTGCATCCCGTCTTGGAAAAGTCTATGCTGTCAGGGAAGTACTGATCAAGATACAGATAGAGGACTTTGTACACGCCCTGCCACTCAGGGTCTTCTTCCATGCAGCCCATGGCCAGTTGGAGCCCAAACTCACTGGGGAGAGCTCTTGCTCACAGTGCCAGACATGAACACTGGCAATGCTCTTGGGTCAAACGGGTTCCCTTGTAAGTTCTTTGATGCATACATGCTAAACTCAGAAATCACATGCTGGGGGCAATTGCATCTGCAATAGCCGAGTCCATAATGCCACTGGACTGGCATCGTGCAGGAATCATGTTTTTTTCTTAGCCGGGCTAGCCGAGAGATGACCCTTTTTCCTGCTGCACAATCTTGCTACTCAACTCAGAGGTCAAAATATTGGCCAAAGCGCTGGCAAATTGGTTGATAGTTGATACAGCACATCCCAGAACTGGTCCATCCAGATTAGGTGAGATTCATACCCCACAGAGAGACCTCCTACAACATACAGTCCATATATAATGTAATGGCATTGGCAGAAAGGCTAGCAAAACCAGCGACATTCCTTCTGGTGGATATCGACAAAGCATTCGATTACGTAGATTTGAAATATTTATTCCTGCTCCTCCAGCTCCTCAACGTGGGCCCTGGATGCATTGTTTGTTTCCGGTTATTATATATGGATTTAGTGGGCATCGGTGCGGGAGATTGAAACCAGCTCGGAATCATTCCTTATACAGCAGGGAACACTGCAGGGCTGCTGTCCCCCCTGCTGTTTGCCCTGGCCATGCAGTGGCCATGTCTGAGTGAGGTTGGATACCCAGATGCTGAGTTTTGAATGGGACGAGGTGCTGTAAGACAGGATAGCATTATACATCGATGATGTCCTTTATTTCCTCACAGCACTGTACTCCACAGGAACCCAGATATTCAGAGAGACCTCTGGCATTTACATCAATACCTCAAAATCCACCGTGTTTGTACTAGGCACTGACACCCAGAGACTTGAGTGGGCTTGAGAATTAGCACCAGCGGATTAAAATACAGGGTGTCTTTGTATCCCCAGATGAGAAAGTGGCATGGGCACTTAAAGTAGAGCTGCTGCAGGCCTTCCTTGGAGAAAACATAAAAATGTGGCCGGTGCTCCCCCGGTCCTTGACCAGGTGGGCATCCATCTTTAAGATGGTATCTCTACCAAGATTCCTCTACCAGCTTCAGAATTTCCCAGACCCCATCCTGTGACGATGGTTCTGTAAATGAAATTCCATTCTCTACTCGTTCCTATGAAAAAGAGGCACCCAACACGTGTTGCACTTCATAAGTACTTTCAGTCCTTCTACTTTGGTGGTATCAGCACTGCAGATCTCACATTCTATTACAAGTCACCACAACTCCTTATCATAACCAATTGGTGGTATGACACACAGGGTGGCCCTCCATATGGCCTAGATAGGAGGGCTATAGGGGACTCCTAATTGGCCGAGAATCTGTATGGTGGGGATTGGGAGCATGGCCTTCACTTGGCAACATGGTTAGTTTTGAACTTGTGGTGTTCTTCACTTAAACAATTAAAATGGTGGGGCAAGCTGACGGAGCAAACACTATTATGGCAGGAGAACATGCTTCCACAAGTGACTGCCCTAGTGAGCTTTCGGTATTGGGACCTCATCAGGTTATCTACCCTGAGAGATGTTCTGAAGGGTACTGTCCTCAAATCATACAAAACCCTATAGGCGGAGTATCAACTCCATTGCAGCCAATTCCACAGATGCCTCCAGCTCTGCCACACATTGTCTCTGTACATTGCCACACTGAAGACACGCCCCGAGTTTAATATACTAGATGACAAACTTCTTTTGGGAGACCTGGCAGACCATAAAGTAGCAAAGATGTATCAAACACTTCTTTTTATTCAACCAGGCCCATTTGGCATCCTTCGTGCGGCACGGGATGCGGACGTTGGAGTATGATGAATGGACAGAGGTCCTGGGCATGCCGTGGTAGGCGGCCAACGCAACCAGGCTCCATTTAATCCGATTGATCCAATTGATCCAATTGATCCAATTTAGATATCTACATAGAATATACTTTACCGGCCATTGTCCGTGGTGTAAGGGTGTGATTGCCTCCCTGGCCTGTGTCTGGTGTGGTGCTAAAGTGGGCACATTACACCACACAGTGTGGAACTGCTCTAAATTGCATAGATTCTGGTGGGGAGCGAGATTCTATCTTGGCTGATCCCAAGAAACCAGACGCTACCCCTCTTACACCTCACGGCATAGGTATATATTGTCCATTCTGTGCCTGGGGTTGACCCTTGCTAATCGTGAATAGCCAAAGAGAGGAATGCTGAGATGCCACCATCACTGGCTGCGTGGAAGCGAGGTATGGACCACTAAATGGGTCTAGAAATAGCAGTCTGCCATGCAATAGGATGCCCTCAAAGCACTAAAAAAAATAGAAGAAGTGTGCAGACTATGGGAAGGTAGACCTGGTGCCAGCTCGTCTCATACACAGCATATTTGAAGATTAAATCTGAGCTTTCTGGGGGGTAGGGAGTAGCCGGGTGACTGGTTTTGATGACCTATTTGGCTTCCAGGACATTTGTGTAAATGACAATTAATGTCAGGTTTGTGGGTGGGGGAGGAATCTGATTGGCAGGCATGTTCTTTTAATATTGCATTCTTGTTTGTATTGTTATTTTCCCGGAACAGATGTGTCGGCCGGGTTGTCTGGTTAACTTTCAAACCCAATAAAATATTTTTTTTTAAAATAGCGTTAAATGTGATTAATATGTTACCCAAATAAAGCACTATGATTTTTGGATTGTCAGGCCAACATTATCAACATTTCCACACCACGTAGTGCAGCCCCCAAAGTTGCTGCACTGTGTTGTGTGAGAGGGAGAGATCAGGGAAGTGGCATATGTATGAAGATATGGTAGTATTGTGCATTTTCCTTAGTGCTAGTACACAATTAGGCTGCTGAGCCCCACAAACGCACCTTAGTGGCATAATGCAATAGTGTCTGTGTGAGTCTAGCATTGGTTTTGTACTGAAAGGGTGCACTTTCAGTTCAAAATACTAAACGTTTCCCACGTTGGATGTGTGCTGTGCGGTGCAGGACACATGCAAAGTTGGAAAAGTTAGGAGAAATGATAGCAGTTCTCCATTTTAACACCTGTTCTCTAGTGGAGGTTTTCTCTAGTGCAAAACTATGTCTACTGTTGTTACTAGAATGGGTTTTATGTCAAAAACCATGGGTAGTTGCTTAGCTACTGTGAATATTGGGCTAGAGGGTGCTCCATGATGGTAGGAATAAGTTAACTCATTACCTCTTTGTGTACTGACTCTTTCTATTTGCATGCCATCCTTCCCATTTAGAGACAGTTCAAATAAAATTATTCAGTCATTAATGGTTAAGCTCTTAGATTGGCAAGCCTGTGCATCGGTATCTACTCACCTCAGTTCCAAGACGCCGCGGCAATTGCACACTTTACAAGTATATCAGGCAATCAGTCAGTCATGGTCATGGAGTAAGGAGCGAAGTGTCAAAGTATACCATGGACAGAGCTCACGGTTTATCAAGAGGACACATTTACATCAATTTGGGCTTGAGCAGGGACGGGAGGTAGGAGGTGGGGGAAACAGAGAAAGCTGCTATGGTGGGAAAAGCAGTGATGGGGTCAGGGGGGATCTGTGGACAGGGTAAGCAATGTGAGGTGTGAGGGAGTGAGCAGCGACAGGAGGGAGGAGGTGAACAGGGAAAGAAGCAATGAAAGCAGTGATGGGGACAGGAAATCAACGTGAGGTGCAAGGAAGTAAGCAGAGCTGAGAGAGAGGAAATGGTGGGAACAGGGCAAAAAGCAAAGATTGCACTCAGGGTGGGAGGGTCAGGTAGAGATAGCCTGTAAAACAATGTAATCTAATTGAGTGCTACAATTTAATATAAAAAAGTGTACCTCTGCAGATGCACATGCACCACAGGAAGCAGTACTTGGTCAAAGCTCCATCTCATCACAAGTGCTGTGCATGGGAAACCTGAACATTAATTTTGAATTTGCTATATCTCCTTGCTTTGTTCGGTTCTGGACTATTTCCAAACATCACGCTCACAGTGTCCACTACACAGCATGAGAGGGTTTCTTGTTCCCAAGGCATTGTTAAGCCACTGTAGGTGTCTGACAATAGATTTGCACTTGAGGCTAAGTCCTTATTGCCAATACAGCGTCACTGAAACAGACATTGTGATTCCAATAGCAGGTGGGCAATATGTGCCATAGCAAATCGTCATTTATGTGCATGTGGTGTGCTCTATCTTGGAATGTATTTAACAACAAGGGGTGGTGATGGACAGAGTTTCTGAATTAAGCAGAATACTCTCACCCAGTCAAGAGATCGGGGCTAGATCCAACACCGTTTTTTAGCTCACTGCACCATCCCAGCTCAGAACCTGGCTATATGCAAATTAGTCTGTTCAGACACTCTGTTCATCACCACCCCCTTTTCTGAATCGTTTTTGGCCACTATAGGTGTGGCAGGGTATACTCGGACATGAGTCCCTTTCTCACTGCACCATCAGGATTCAAGCAAGCCGGGCCGAAGACGGCTGAAATGCCAGAAACCGGTCCCCGGTAGCTTGTCTCCTTTCTGGTGAAGAATTGGCTTGGTAGTTTAGTCTGCCCTGTTCCCATGATGCACTGGGCCAGGGACAGACTGATTTGCATATAGCCAGGTTCTGAGCTGGGATGGTGCAGTGAGATAAATAACGGTGATGGATCAAGCCCTGATCTTTGGACTGGGTAAGAGTGGTCTGCCTAATTCAGACACTCTGTTCATCACCACCCCCTTTTCTGAATCGTTTTTGGCCACTATAGGTGTGGCAGGGTATACTCAGACATGAGTTCCTTTCTCGCTGCACCATCAGGATTCAAGCAAGCCGGGCCGAAAACGGCTGAAATGCCAGAAACCGTTCCCCGGTAGCTTGTCTCCTTTCTGGTGAAGAATTGGCTTGGTAGTTTAGTCTGCCCTGTTCCCATGATGCACTGGGCCAGGGACAGACTGATTTGCATATATCCAGGTTCTGAGCTGGGATGGTGCAGTGAGATAAATAACAGTGATGGATCAAGCCCTGATCTTTAGACTGGGTAAGAGTGGTCTGCTTAATTCAGACACTCTGTTCATCACCAACCCCTTTTCTGAATCGTTTTTGGCCACTATAGGTGTGGCAGGGTATAATCAGACATGAGTCCCCTTCTCACTGCACCATCAGGATTCAAGCAAGCCGGGCCGAAGACGGCTGAAATGCCAGAAACCGGTCCCCGGTAGCTTGTCTCCTTTTTGGTGAAGAATTGGCTTGGTAGTTTAGTCTGCCCTGTTCCCATGATGCACTGGGCCAGGGACAGACTGATTTGCATATACCCAGGTTCTGAGCTGGGATGGTGCAGTGAGATAAATAACGGTGATGGATCAAGCCCTGATCTTTGGACTGGGTAAGAGTGGTCTGCTTAATTCAGACACTCTGTTCATCACCACCCCATTTTCTGAATCGTTTTTGGCCACTATAGGTGTGGCAGGGTATACTAAGACATGAGTCCCTTTCTCACTGCACCATCAGGATTCAAGCAAGCCAGGCCGAAGTCGGCTGAAATGCCAGAAACCGGTCCCCGGTAGCTTGTCTCCATTCTGGTGAAGAATTGGCTTGGTAGTTTAGTCTGCCCTGTTCCCATGATGCACTGGGCCAGGGACAGACTGATTTGCATATAGCCAGGTTCTGAGCTGGGATGGTGCAGTGAGATAAATAACGGTGATGGATCAAGCCCTGATCTTTGGACTGGGTAAGAGTGGTCTGCTTAATTCAGACACTCTGTTCATCGCCACTTCCTTTTCTGAATCGTTTTTGGCCACTATAGGTGTGGCAGGGTATACTCAGACATGAGTCCCTTTCTCACTGCACCATCAGGATACAAGCAAGCCGGGCCGAAGACGGCTGAAATGCCAGAAACCGGTCCCCGGTAGCTTGTCTCCTTTCTGGTGAAGAATTGGCTTGGTAGTTTAGTCTGCCTGTTCCCATGATGCACTGGGCCAGGGACAGACTGATTTGCATATAGCCAGGTTCTGAGCTGGGATGGTGCAGTGAGATAAATAATGGTGATGGATCAAGCCCTGATCTTTGGACTGGGTAAGAGTGGTCTGCCTAATTCAGACACTCTGTTCATCACCACCCCCTTTTCTGAATCGTTTTTGGCCACTATAGGTGTGGCAGGGTATACTCAGACATGAGTCCCTTTCTCACTGCACCATCAGGATACAAGCAAGCCGGGCCGAAGACGGCTGAAATGCCAGAAACCGGTCCCCGGTAGCTTGTCTCCTTTCTGGTGAAGAATTGGCTTGGTAGTTTAGTCTGCCCTGTTCCCATGATGCACTGGGCCAGGGACAGACTGATTTGCATATAGCCAGGTTCTGAGCTGGGATGGTGCAGTGAGATAAATAACGGTGAGGGATCAAGCCCTGATCTTTGGACTGGGTAAGAGTGGTCTGTTTAATTCAGACACTCTGTTCATCACCACCCCCTTTTCTGAATCGTTTTTGGCCACTATAGGTGTGGCAGGGTATACTCAGACATGAGTCCCTTTCTCACTGCACCATCAGGATTCAAGCAAGCCGGGCCGAAAACGGCTGAAATGCCAGAAACCGGTCCCCGGTAGCTTGTCTCCTTTCTGGTGAAGAATTGGCTTGGTAGTTTAGTCTGCCCTGTTCCCATGATGCACTGGGCCAGGGACAGACTGATTTGCATATAGCCAGGTTCTGAGCTGGGATGGTGCAGTGAGATAAATAACAGTGATGGATCAAGCCCTGATCTTTGGACTGGGTAAGACTGGTCGTCTGCTTAATTCAGACACTCTGTTCATCACCAACCACTTTTCTGAATCGTTTTTGGCCACTATAGGTGTGGCAGGGTATACTCAGACATGAGTCCCTTTCTCACTGCACCATCAGGATTCAAGCAAGCCGGGCCGAAGACGGCTGAAATGCCAGAAAGCGGTCCCCGGTAGCTTGTCTCCTTTCTGGTGAAGAATTGGCTTGGTAGTTTAGTCTGCCCTGTTCCCATGATGCACTGGGCCAGGGACAGACTGATTTGCATATACCCAGGTTCTGAGCTGGGATGGTGCAGTGAGATAAATAACGGTGATGGACCAAGCCCTGATCTTTGGACTGGGTAAGAGTGGTCTGCTTAATTCAGACACTCTGTTCATCACCACCCCATTTTCTGAATCGTTTTTGGCCACTATAGGTGTGGCAGGGTATACTCAGACATGAGTCCCTTTCTCACTGCACCATCAGGATTCAAGCAAGCCAGGCCGAAGACGGCTGAAATGCCAGAAACCGGTCCCCGGTAGCTTGTCTCCTTTCTGGTGAAGAATTGGCTTGGTAGTTTAGTCTGCCCTGTTCCCATGATGCACTGGGCCAGGGACAGACTGATTTGCATATAGCCAGGTTCTGAGCTGGGATGGTGCAGTGAGATAAATACCGGTGATGGAACAAGCCCTGATCTTTGGACTGGGTAAGAGTGGTCTGCTTAATTCAGACACTCTGTTCATCACCACTTCCTTTTCTGAATCGTTTTTGGCCACTATAGGTGTGGCAGGGTATACTCAGACATGAGTCCCTTTCTCACTGCACCATCAGGATACAAGCAAGCCGGGCCGAAGACGGCTGAAATGCCAGAAACCGGTCCCCGGTAGCTTGTCTCCTTTCTGGTGAAGAATTGGCTTGGTAGTTTAGTCTGCCCTGTTCCCATGATGCACTGGGCCAGGGACAGACTGATTTGCATATAGCCAGGTTCTGAGCTGGGATGGTGCAGTGAGATAAATAATGGTGATGGATCGAGCCCTGATCTTTGGACTGGGTAAGAGTGGTCTGCCTAATTCAGACACTCTGTTCATCACCACCCCCTTTTCTGAATCGTTTTTGGCCACTATAGGTGTGGCAGGGTATACTCAGACATGAGTCCCTTTCTCACTGCACCATCAGGATACAAGCAAGCCGGGCCGAAGACGGCTGAAATGCCAGAAACCGGTCCCCGGTAGCTTGTCTCCTTTCTGGTGAAGAATTGGCTTGGTAGTTTAGTCTGCCCTGTTCCCATGATGCACTGGGCCAGGGACAGACTGATTTGCATATAGCCAGGTTCTGAGCTAGGATGGTGCAGTGAGATAAATAACGGTGATGGATCAAGCCCTTATCTTTGGACTGGGTAAGAGTGGTCTGCTTAATTCAGACACTCTGTTCATCACCACCCCCTTTTCTGAATCGCTATCTTGGAATGTGACATGCAATGACCCCCATCACTACAAGCTCTGCCCTCCCCATAGAGGGTGAATAGATCTGCCAAGTGAGACATGTTATCAATGCTAAATGGAGACACTACTTGTGGCATGCGACTGAGTTGGACCGATTTCCAAATGTGCCTATTGCCATCATGTACGGTGAGCAATGTTGAGATATTGCTAGTAGGTTATAGTCGATCAATAAGGGCACGGCTGGATGTCACATGCCCAGTCATCTCACTACATATCAGTGACACAGTTTAACATGAACATTTATCATGTGTCACTCGGTGTACATTGGTATGGATTCACTGCTCCAACATTTTTGCAGACTTCTATACCTGAATGGTCATGATAAACACACACCTGTGTAAATTTTAGGTTTTAATTAGCATGTGCATTGGCTGCCACAGTACTTAGTCAAACAACCCCCACATTTCATAAATGCCCAGTGGAGGGCTCGACAGAGTCCTTTGTGTGGAACATGGCCAGAAGAAGAGGCAGAGTTCAGTCAGCAGGCTGATAGCAGTGTCTTTGCGTACAACACAAATTATGGCAGTCCATATTGAGTTCCAAGGTGAGTGTTACAGTATGTAGTAGAGGACATTGGAAGATGATGTTCCTTGGAATGATGTTAAGCACAGATCCAAGGCAAAATTGACCATTTAGCATTGATGAATTTTACTACTTTCTTCTTAGCAATATTGCAGAATCATCAACATCTTCGTCCTCTGATATGTCATGTGCCTCGGTGTGCGTGGTGGTAGACTGTCAGCGGCACTGTGAGGCACTGACACAAAAGCGGGAGGAGATGTGGATGTTGAAGTGGCAGCAGCCTTCATCTGTGCCAAACCATGATGCAGCAGTGCTGTAACGAGCAGGTGTAGGGCATGAAAGATTCCAGCAATGTGTATGTGGTGTTCATCCATGGCTGCCATTAGTGTGGCTTGCATCTGACCATGTTCCCCATTCTCATTTGCATGTGATGCAACTCCCTGCTGACATCTCTGGAGCCACTCAGACTGGACAGTTGTTCTTGTCTCTGAGTCAGTACTCCAGCAATGTCAGTCATGGAATGCTGGAGAGCATGGAGCGGACTGTGGGTGTCTGTGATGGTCTGTAGGTGGTTCCGAATGGGACTGAGACACCCACGTAAACCATCTAATTTTGCATCCAGGCTGTCAAACCCCATCTGCACCTGCCCAGCCATCTCCTGCTGGACCTCTACAGCATAACATTGAAATGCCAGAAGTGGGCCCTCAAGGTCATGGGAGACAGCTGTGGGGTTGTTTGTGCAGGGGCTATAGTTTCCACAACACTGCTATATGGCCATGCTTCCGGAGATGGGGCGCTAATTGAGTTGAGCAGATGTTTGAGTGTGTCCTGGTCAATGATTGCTAAGTCCTCTTCATCATTGAAGAGTGGGACGGGCTGCTGTACAGGAGGTGATGTTTTTCCCTTTGCAACGTAAAGGGGAGATGCATTTGTATGTGTGTTTATAGTATGATCATGCATTGTATTGGTGTACAAGCAGATAGCATGACAATGTACATTCATAGGTGCATATGTACAAGTTCCTATTGCCACAACAACAACACATATGCTGTCGCTGTGGTGGCAATTGGGGCTGCGTCCTATGTACAAGTCAGAGTTAAGCCAGTTAACATGTCTTAACTTTGTCTTGTACATAAGGCCCCCTTTCACAGTATGCTTAGCATGAAGGGGGGGCAGTGGGGTTTGCGGGGCCGTTCCACCACAACACCAATTCATTTTTACGCTGCCCCCTATGTACAAGGGTGGCATACATAGGAGGCCGTGCAAAAAATGAAGACCATGTATAAACTGTTCTTAGGGTGTCAAACCAAGGAGATATGCATTATTTTGCATACATTGTGCTTGTTCCCCTGTGTGTTGCTCAATGCAGTGCACATGTACATATAAATAGCTTTGGCTCTTGTGATTTCTCTTGTGTGCATGGCGTCATGCATGTTTTTCCATGCATGCATTGCTCGCATGCCCTCGGGCCCGATTCACAGAACTAACTTAAGACAAAATCCTAAACTTACTACTTTTGGTATTCACAGAAGTTAGGATTTTGTCTTAAGTTTGTATTAAGACATAATCCTAACTTAAGTCTATCTTAAGTCTGTCTTAAGTCTGTCTTAAGACAAACTGAAGACAAAATCCTAACTTCTGTGAATACCAGTAAGTAAGTATAGCTTTATTTCGATATAAAAACATATCATAAAAGCAGCACATCACATCAGTTAAAAATATAATTGAGACAGGCAGTATGATGACCAACATAATTAACAATAAACATTATAAAAAGCAATCAAGTAGTTTTTAAGAAGGAGCAAAAGAAGAGAAGAACATACTACTGTATCAACAATTTTTTTGCAGTTCTTATACGCCAGGCCCAGCCCAAGAATTTTGCCATGCAGCAGGCGAAAAAGGGTCTCGCATCAGAGCGCAATATGCGCAGGGCTTCCAGATGAGATCTTGTTCCCAAACTCCTGCATAGGGGTTTCAGCCACAACTTTCTAGGTGCTACATAGGTATTGCACTCGAACAACAGATGTGCAACAGATTCAACCCTCATATCGCAAAAGGGACAGAATGGCACAGTTTGTAAGGGCGGCTTCCAGGTCGAGGTAAATTGACCGAGAGGGAGTACACCTAACCTGAATTTGATGTACAGTGATCTGTCACCTGAATTGTGGATTGAATCCAAATAGGGTTCCCTAAAAGGGAGCTCTTTAAATAACAGAAACTGGGCGACAGATTTACAGTGATTAGAGTTGCACATTCTTTCGTTGTCCACCCAAGACCAGTATGCCTTTTTTAGTAATTGTTTTGAGGGAGCTGATATATTATCCCAAGCATCTCCTAAACCCAATTTGTAAAGGAGGCACTTAACTTCCTTAAGCCAGGTGATCTTGTAGCATCCTGGAAGGGACAGAAGATCTTCCAGAGCATCTGCGTAGCTGTGGAGTTCGGGGACATTCCATATTCTGGACCATAGTAAAAGAGGGCGTAGTTTTGCTTGGTCACATATTGGGCGGGAGCCCGCATCTAGAAAAATGGGGATTGTGGGAGTACTGTGGGGTAGCCTCATGAGGTCTTTATGGAAATTATTATCAAGGGAGGGCAAGGTATCAATTCTCTGTGAGCCCCACAGTTCTGCGCCGTATAATGCTGCGCTTACAACCCTTGCCCTATAGATATCTAGGACTGCCCCAATAGGTTTCAATGGGGAGGCACGCTGTTGTTTAAGCAGGGCTCCTGCTACCCTCTTGTGAGCAAGAAACACCTTCTGATGGTGTGCCCTCCAGCTCATAGAGTCGGAAAGTCGTATGCCCAGATAATCAAATTCCTTGACTCTCTCTAGATGGACGGAGTCTAGAACGGGGGGAACAACTGCTTTCTTGGGAGGGTTGAGGACAAGGAACTTGGGGGCATATTATCAAGCCTGTGCGCTAAAATTATCGCCGCTTTATCGTCCGAAAACGGCCGATAAAGCGGCGATAATGGGCTTGATAATATGCTCTGTGGAATTCCAATCGAAGCCCATGTTAGATGTCTTCACATCTAACATGTGCTTCGATTGGAATTCCATAGAGCATATTATCAAGCCCATTATAGCCGCTTTATCGGCCGTTTTCGGCCGATAAAGCAGCGATAATTTTAGCGCACAGGCTTGATAATATGCCCCTTGGTCTTGCCTATATTTATGGCCAGACCTTTATCATCACAGAAGGACTTAAAGCTAGATAACAATTTTTGGATGCCCACTGGAGACTTAGAAATTAGAAGGGTGTCATCCGCGAATAGGAGCGTCGGGATTTTCTTCCCCGCCAGGGACGGTGCGTCAGATAGATGTTGTAAAAGATGCTCCACCACTCCGTTAACATAGAGAGAAAACAGAGTGGGGGCAAGCACACAGCCCTGGCGGACGCCCCTATTCACCGGGATGCAAGGTGTTTTTTCGCACTGGGAACCCCATCTAATTTGGGCAAAATTGCTATCGTGGAATTTTATGAGTAAGGCTAGCAAATAGGATGGTAAGCCTAACCCATTGAGGACATTCCACAATAATGCTCGTGGGACCAGGTCGAACGCTGTGCGTAGGTCTATGAAGACCAAGTACAAACTGCCCCCTCCCAGCACCACTACTTTCCAATAGAGCATAAGTAGGCGAAATGTCTGCTCAATGGTGCCAGTCCCCGTTCTAAAGCCTGCTTGAAGGTTGAATACCAAAAGTAGTGAGTTTATGATTTTGTCTTAAGTTAGTTCTGTGAATCAGGCCCCTCCTGTTGGCTTAACCATTGTGAGACTGGTGCAGCGTGACTTTCTATTGTTGTTGCCAGCTGAACATACCGTTAAAACACCCATTACCCTATACGTTGACACCACATGTAGTTTGTAAGTGGAATACAATTCCAATAATTAGAGGGAGCGGTCCATACTTCTGGAAAATATCACAGGGCCAATGAATGTTGATTCCCAATTTTATTGTTCACGTTTAAATCACCAACTGACGACAGCTTCTTCAATCAGTTTCAACAAATATTTAATCCAAATTTCACTCAAAACATCAGACAGCCGGCGGGTTTCATCCTATGCAGGACATCATCAGGGCTGTTAAAATATAAATCAAACAAAAAACGTACATTACACTTTTGAAGTTACAATAAACCAATGTTACAATATTGTCATGAAAACACAGTCATTTAAACTTAATGCCTTTCATCCTGCCTATTTAACAGTCTGAAGTATTACAAAAGTTTTTTCAACATTACAGCCCTTACATACCATTACAAATTCATAGATGCTGTATACCTCAACCCCTGCCTATTTGACAGTCTGAAGTATTCAATTGAACTTAAAAGATCTATTATCCCAGCCTCACAGAATCAACACATACTGTGGTGTAACCCAAAAACAGCGAAACGCCTACCTTTCAAAATGATCAGTTTTGTGGGATATATCTCTCTAGTCCTCGTTATCAATAAGTATTAAATCGTGATTCAATATCTGCAATAAACACATCCCAATAAAATACATGGTACATGTGATGAAGAGTTAATTATTGCTGAACATTACTCTCATGTCCCCTAACCTAAGTTCCACTAGTATCTCACCTTTTTAGTGAATAATATTCAAAGTCCGGACCTCAACTTCCCTTTATTATTCTCCACGTCTTCTGCTAAAGTCTCTGTAAGACATAACATAATGTCTACCCATTCACTATCCATATACATTCCCTATTACCATGTACCATAGTGGCTCCCACTAAAGGCCCCAAATCTGAGCTTACCATTTAAATATCCACAATTCCCTTCAGCGTTTCATCCAATCACCAATCTCTATTTTTCCTACTTAAGCCTGAAAAACACATGTATATATATATATAAATTAAAATCTCATGGGCATGCTTGCTGCTTCAACACCCATATTGCTAATAGGGCTAACCATCACCTCACCTCGTTACTTCTCTCTCCTGTAGTACCTAATGCACACAAAAATTAAACCAAGAATACAGCTCTCAGTCTCTACCTTTCATAGGTTTGAAACTGTCCAAACACATCCAATAGCCCCTTCTATTTACCTTATTTCATCATCAAGAACGTTCAAGATCCGGGAAGTCTCAAGTCAGCGGCAACGGTCATATCTTCAGTCCTCCGGGCAAATAACTCTCTATCTCTCCGGATATTGAAACACCTAAGCAACCAATCTGTGTCATTCACCTTCGCGCTCAAATCCCAAGTGTAGCTCTCTCTCTGGTCCGCTACACACCGCTTCCTTTTATACCTTGCTCAAAGTAACATTCAGTCATGGAGCATATCCGGCTAGGGCGCTTATCCCTTCAAGCGGCCAATCAGATTTGCGTATTTCGTTCTGACCCCGTTCGTTCGTCTCATCCAGTGTTAAACGAGCGAAGAGTTAAATCGTTAAAAGTAAAACATCCAACTGTGCTATCTCAAGTTGCAGTCCTCTAACATTCAAGCATATATGGCCGCGCTCCTACCAGTGACTTAAAACCTAACGCTAGCCTCAAGGTTGTTTTTGTTTACCTCGGTTTGTTCTATATGCAGCCTGCCAATCAAATTCATTCAGGCCTCTGTGTCACACCAATCAGCAGCCGTGCCCGTCCAAATATCCTACAAGTTGTTTGTACAGCTACAAACCAAGTCTTCCACTGACTTTTAATTTATTCCATTCATATCGGTCAACTCTAAATCCGGCCTATCATTAAAGCTTGATATTGTGTCTTACGTCGACCCAATCATAATCGCGCTATTCCTGCCAACCTAATTGCGGTTCAATTCTTATTTTCAAACTCGTGTCGAAGTGTCTACATTACCACTAACCGCCAGCTCATTCAAAATGCTATATCTCGATTATACAGCCGCCTGTCTGCAGTAATAATATCAGTATTTAAATTTACAAATGATTTATTAAACTATGCAGGCCCCCCTACCGGTGTGAAAATCACCTTTCTGCGTTCCACACAAAGTGGTCCTCATCCTTGTACTCTAATATACCACTCATTATGGGACCTTACAGCCAAATATGGTCCTAATAATTATATGCAATATTCACATCATTGCATACCCTTATTCCATCCATACAGCGTTTATGATCAAGAGTTGCACATGACCCTTCTGTTTGACCATGTGCGATGTTCTAAAGCATTACAATTTCATATTCTATCAATTCACACTTAGAATCAAAGCTGCAGACTGTCAGCTGTTCCAATTACTCTTATTCCTGATATTTATTGTGGATTCAACCTGTTAATGCTCACCAAGCATGTCCTATGTACGAGAAATCCTTCAGAAAGAGACTATGTACTATTGAATCTACTCCTAACAACTCAGAGAAAGTAATGAAGCTCATGCTCAGTGTTGAGTCCGTGTTGTACTGTCCTACAGCGACTGATCCATCTCGCCTCCTGCTGTCGCAGTCGCAGCACCCAATCACCCCTTTCATTTCGATGGCATTACCCTCTGTAACCCATGGAATCTAATATGATTCTTTGAAGAATGATTTGTTTTGATATGTTGAAAAATGGGTGATTTTGCATCTTGATTTATTACTGATCGGACATGTTCCTGTATTCTCAGCTTTAATTTTCTCTTTGTACTCCCAATGTACACTTGATTGCATTCACATAATATGGCATATACAACGCCCTCTGTGTTACAATTAATGAATTCCCGACTGTGTACACTTGGTAAGTATTAAAACTGAATTCCTTAGTCCTGTTCAATCCTATTTCACAAACATTACAAGTGCCACAAGTGTAAAAACCCACAGGAGTTTGGGATAGCCAATCCGTCTATTTTTTCTTAATGGGTTCTATATAATTCCTGCTGACCATTTGTTTAATTGTGGGGCATCTCCTAAAGATGACCTCAGGACCATCCCCAAGTGTCGCTTCCAATTGTGGGACATTTCTAAGAAGATTCCAATTCTTCTTCAGAGCCTTATAGATATCTGTTCTATTCTCACAATATCTAGTAACAAAGGCTATACGTCTCACTGCTGACTTATCCTTCATTTTCTGGGTTAATGTTTGCTTCCTATTTACCCCAAAGATCCTGTTCCTTGCTCTATTCAGGTCCGATATTTTATACCCCCTCTAAGTTAACCTGTCTTGCAAGGCATCTAATTCCAACAAAAAATCTGTGTTCTTACTACAGTTTCTCCTAATTCTCACCATCTCCCCAAAGGGAATTGCTTGAACCACTGATTTAGAGTGGTGACTGTCAGATCTGAGGATTGAATTGGTAGCAGTAGGCTTTCTATATAATTTGCTGATGATTCTATCTTTCTCTTTACTTAGTTCCACGTCCAAAAACACTATATGTGTCTGGCTGTGTTCCATGGTTAAGGAAACATTGAAATCGTTATGGTTCAAATATTGAAAATAGTCTTGTAAATCTTTGGCTGATCCTCTCCATATCATAAGGACATCATCGATAAATCAAGTCCAGAATAAAATATTGTCTACCCATTTGTACGCTCCTCTGCTCCAGGCATGCTCCCTCTCAAACCAACCCATGAATAGGTTCGCGTAAGAGGGAGCAAACCTGGAGCCCATCGCAGTCCCCCTTATCTGATGGTACCATACATCTTCAAACAAAAAATAGTTGTTCGTCAGAATCAATATTGCCATCTCAGTCAACATGTTAGAATGCTCCCTTAAGCTCACATTCCTACTGCCCAAAAAATGTTTCATTCCTGTCAAACCATTATCCATAAGAATGCACGTATATAGCCCCACCACATCCATCGTGACCAGGGTATATCCTTCTTCCCATGTCACATCCTCTAGTTTATTTAGGACGTCCATGGTGTCCCTAATATACGAGGGGAGATTGGTAACTAGGGGTTTAAGAAAAGAATCTACAAATTCAGATAGATGTTCAGTCAAGCTACCAATCCCCGAAAATATGGGCCTACCCTGTGGTTTGGTTCTAGATTTATGCACCTTGGGTAGGATGTAAATAAAAGGAAAGGAGGGATTACTAATGCTGAGATATGTATATTCTGCTTCATCAAGCAACCATTCCTCTTTCCAAGTGAATAATCTCTCATTTATTTCCTGTGCTGCCCTAGCGATAGGATTAGAGGACAATCTGACATAACAAGACCCATCTTCCAATTGTCTCTTAATCTCCCCACTATAATCTGATCTGTTCATGATAACAATATTACCCCCTTTGTCGGAGGGCTGTATAACTATGTTACTGTCTGATCTCAGATCCCTGAGGGCCATACGTTCACCGAATGTCAAATTGTCTTTGTTTTTCTTCCTTTTCTTCCAGTTTGAATCCTGTATTCTGTGTAACTCTTCCAGGGTTTTAACTGTATACAAATCTATTGCCTTAAATTGTCCCCCTTGTGGAATAAACTTGGATCTAGGTTTAAAACTGCTAGAACAACTATAATCAGTCTGTACATTCAATAAAACAGCCACATCTCCCTCTTCCAAATCCTCCCCCTCAGTGATAGACAGTAACAAGTGAGTGTTTCGCAAATCATTGATAGTCATTTCACAGCTTTTATTCGATGTTACATTAACATTGACAGGCCTCTCATGTTCAGAAAAAAAACATTTCAATTTCAATTTCCGTGAGAAATGAAATGAATCAATTTCCAAATCCGTAAAGTTACATTCATACTTAGGGCAGAAAGACAATCCTTTTTTCAAGACGGACAGTTCATCATTATTCAGACATCTATCAGACAAATGCAAAACTTGTAATTCACCCTGTTGATCACTAGCACGGCTGCTGATTGGTGTGACGCAGAGGCCAGAATGAATCTGATTGGCAGGCTGCATATAGAACAAACCGAGGTAAACAAAAACAACCTCGAGGCTAGCGTTAGGTTTCAAGTCACTGGTAGGAGCGCGGCCATGTATGCTTGAACGTTAGAGGACTGCAACTTGAGATAGCACAGTTGGATGTTTTACTTTTAACGATTTAATTCTTCGCTCGTTTAACACTGGATGAGACGAACAAACGGGGTCAGAACGAAATACGCAAATCTGATTGGCCGCTTGAAGGATAAGCGCCCTAGCCGGATATGCTCCATGACTGAATGTTACTTTGAGCAAGGTATAAAAGGAAGCGGTGTGTAGCGGACCAGAGAGAGAGCTACACTTGGGATTTGAGCGCGAAGGTGAATGACACTGATTGGTTGCTTAGGTGTTTAAATATCCGGAAAGATAGAGAGTTATTTGCACGGAGGACTGAATATATGACCGTCGCCGCTGACTGAGACTTCCCGGATCTTGAACGTTCTTGATGGTGAAATAAGGTAAATAGAAGGGGCTATTGGATGTGTTTGGACAGTTTCAAACCTATGAAAGGTAGAGACTGAGAGCTGTATTCTTGGTTTTATTTTTGTGTGCATTAGGTACTACAGGAGAGAGAAGTAACGAGGTGAGGTGATGGTTGGCCCTATTAGCAATATGGGTGTTGAAGCAGTAAGCATGTCCATGAGATTTTAATTTATATATATATATACATGTGTTTTTCAGGCTTAAATAGGAAAAATAGAGATTGGTGATTGGATGAAACGCTGAAGGGAATTATGGATATTTAAATGGTAAGCTCAGATTTGGGGCCTTTAGTGGGAGCCACTATGGTACATGGTAATAGGGAATGTATATGTATAGTGAATGGGTAGACATTATGTTATGTCTTACAGAGACTTTAGCAGAAGACGTGGAGAATAATAAAGGGAAGTTGAGGTCCGGACTTGGAATATTATTCACTAAAAAGGTGAGATACTAGTGGAACTTAGGTTAGGGAACATGAGAGTAATGCTCAGCAATAATTAACTCTTCATCACATGTACCATGTATATTATTGGGATGTTTTTATTGCATATATTAAATCACGATTTAATACTTATTGATAACGAGGACTAGAGAGATATATCCCACAAAACTGATCATTTTGAAAGGTAGGCGTTTCGCTGTTTTTGGGTTACACCACAGTATGTGTTGATTCTGTGAGGCTGGGATAATAGATCTTTTAAGTTCAATTGAATACTTCGGACTGCCAAATAGGCAGGGGTTGAGGTATACAGCATCTATGAATTTGTAATGGTATGTAAGCGCTGTAATGTTGAAAAAACTTTTGCAATACTTCAGACTGTTAAATAGGGAGGATGAAAGGCATTAAGTTTAAATGACTGTGTTTTCATGACAATATTGTAACATTGGTTTATTGTAACTTCAAAAGTGTAATATACATTTTTTGTTTGATTTATATTTTAACAGCCCTGATGATGTCCTGCATAGGACGAAACGCGCCGGCTGTCTGATGTTTTGGGTGAAATTTGGATTCGTTATTTGTTGAAACTGATTGAATAAGCTGTCGTCAGTTGGTGATTTAAACGTGAACAATAAAATTGGGAATCAACATTCGTTGGCCCTGTGATATTTTCAAGAAGTATGGACCGCTCCCTCTAATTATTGGAATTGTATTTGACATTTTTTGGATCTTAGGACGGTGGATCCATTTGGAGGTTTCAGAGCGGATACTGCATCAGAATAGACATTTGTGTTATTTCTATTACAAATTTGGGTTATTTTCTGTGCTACAGTGTGTGTTGCCCTCACCGTTGCTTCTTTTGAGTATTGTAGTTTGTAAGTGAGCCTAGATTTTAGGTCTGTGTATTCAGAAATACTCCTTTGTGCTGCACAGACCCTATCACCCCACTGTAAATAAAAGCTTGCCCATTAGTTTAACATCGTTCCTAAAGTAAACAGCTGCCCAGTGCTGAAATTCATCATGTGACTGCATGTAAAGGTCAGTAGGGGCACAAGCAGCCCTTGAGCCCCAGTTCTAGGAGAAAACTGAGTGCCAAGATTCACTTTACATTGGTTCAAAATAGATAAAATAAGAAAGTCCATTCCTATAAACTAAAAACGGTCCAGAGTGGAAATGTAATATTGATTTCGCCATGTTTGCACTCCTGCATGCACTTTGGGTTTTGCAGTAAATTGCAGCCCTGAATCAGATCGGACTTTCAACTACCCTGTTCGGACAAATTAATTAGTCTACTGCCAGCAGGGAGAGTTAAGTCACCCTCAGACAGCAGAGCCATTTGGAGGGGTATTAAGCCTTCGCCTGGTAGAAGAAAAAGGGAGGGAAAAACTGCATAGGCTGGTTAGCCGTTACCTTTCTGGCAGACCTGGCCAAGCCTTTCTCACAGAACCAAAGGGGGCATCAGAACTCTGGCACAACTCACACCAGGGACTCCCATCTGAAGTTTTGGAGGGAAGGAACCAGTTTTCAGTAGCATTTAGGTGTAGAACTAAGCCCAAAAGAGAGCTGTTACAAACAAAAGGTTGATTCTTTCAGTGCAAAGAGGTGTAGTAGCCAATTGATTTCTCTTATAAAGTGTCTATCAGGGTAGAGGGGGTATGTGGCACCTTTGGATTGGGAAGCGATTCCCACCTTTTAGAACTATCACCTTCACAGTAAAACCATTGCACATGGGAGAAACGTTTAGAAGAAAATGGAACTACAGAAGATGAGGAAGGAGACCTCATGTGGACAAAGCCCTCTCTGTAGTGGCAGCTTTAGATGCTGTTGGACTCTTGTGTCCTCCTAACAACCTCTGTGGACAGTAGAAGCAGACATGCTGGTGGCTCTGGAGGAGAGGATTCTCCTATATATTCTGTAGACGAGTTCTGACTGGAGGTGCCCTTGTCAAGGGGCATTCCAGGCAGTTACAAAGAGCCAGAAGGCTATGGGGGTCTAGGGATTGGAGGCAGGCAGTGTGTCTGCCTTAACAGTCATGGGGTGATGCTGTAGGGGTGCCTGAGCCAAGGCACCTGCTGAGGAGGCAAAGGGCAGAGAGAGCAGGCGCCTATACTTTCGCTCATTAGATGAAGAACGCCTAAATCAAAGAAAAGCTGTATCAAGAACAATATGGAACATTTTAGGAAACTTGAAATTAGCATTTGTGACGGCTAAAGCCAGCCACCCCCTTCTCTGCTCAGCCCATTCATAGTGCTTTATCACCCCTCAGCTACTTGTGGGCTGAAGGAATGTAAGTTAAGAATGAGGATGAGCTGTGAAAGAAATGGGTGGATTTATCAAACAAGTGTCCCAATACTTTTTGTCTGTTGACTGGCCTGCAATGCCTTCCTCTGCTACGTCGTGGGAAAAGATAAACAGGGAAATAATGAATATCTCCTGGGGAGTATATTCTGTGTAATGATAACCTATTGAGAGACCCACTTAGCTGGATGAATTACTTCTAGGGTAAATGTAGGTAGGCAATAATGAGAATCTACTAGGAGAGTAAGGTCATTCGCCAAGGCAATCTCTCTCCCAGCTCATTGCTATTCTCTCACCCGCCTGTGGCATGAGGCAGTGGAGAAAGAGGGAAGTGTTGACAGATGGTGTCTGATAAGCCAGGGATACAAGACCATCCTCCAAAGTCACACAATGCTATTATTCATTACCAAAACACAACTGAAGCAATATAATATGTTTAAGCAATATTTGAGCACTTCACCTATCTCATATTGAATATGCACTTTATTGACAGCACTATTTGTTGCTGACATTTTCAAATAGTTAATTCTGGATTCAAAAACAGTTTGAGATAAAAAAAAGGTTTTTCCTGACATATTGTGATGCTTGTTTTTATTGATTTAGTTCAATAGAGAAACACCAGGGTAGCAGCTAGATCCTGAAACAGGACTTGCATTCAATAAGACATTTATGGTTAGAAAAAAATAGTTTCTAAATCTTAGTAAAGTTCACTTTTTGGTAAAATGCTGGGAATATTTTCAGAAATTATTGGGTAGCAAGTGTGAATATTCAAAACAATTCAAACAGACATAAAATTGAAGATATGCCCACATATACATTCAACATCGACCATAATACATAAAGCTGATGAATAAGTAGCCTGTAACTTAGGGGGTGATTACGATGGCGGTGAACCCGCCACCGGCAGGCTGCCGGTGGTGGGTTCACTGCCATTGTAAGGCCATACGCCATGGGTCCAACAGAGGCAATTGTTATAATTGCTTGTCGGACCCGCCTGCATCCCTAGAATGGTGGCGGCGCCTAGCAAGTACCATCCACCACTTTACGATGCTGGATCCCTGCCAGTCTTTCCTTGGTGAGGGAACCGCTATGGAAAGGCTGGCAGGCATTGACTTTGCGGGCCCGTTGCAGGCCCCCCTGTGCAAGGGGACTTTCGTGTTACCTATGGTGCCCCCCTACATTTCCCTGCACCATGCAGCAGCCACCGCGTGGTGCCTGCCACGTAGTGCAGGGAAAAGGCTGGCAGGGATTGACTTTGGGGGCCCGTTGTGGGCCCCCCTGGGCAAGGGAACTTTTGTTTTGCACTTACCTACATTTCCCTGCACCATGTGGCAGGCACCGCACGGTGCCTGCCTCGTAGTGCAGAGAAAAGCAAAACCTGCATTTTAAACATTGCAGTGAGCACCCGCCGCAATTTTAAAACTGCATTTTTCCGCCACCATCGTGGCGGCCTGTAATTTGATGTGCGGTACCGCCACCATATAGAGTGCCGGTGGTGGGTTCACTAACATTGTAAGGCCATTTCACGTCTGCCAGGTAAGGATGGCGGGAGATGTGCTGGTGGGCAGAAAGCCCGTACGCCACTGGCCCGACAGAGGCAATTGTTACGATTGCCTGTCGGACCTGCCTGCATCCCTAGAATGGTGGTGGTGCCTAGCAGGCACCAGCCACCACATTAGGATGCTGCATCCCCACCAGCCTTTTCTTGGTGCGGGAACCGCCATGGAAAGGCTGGCAGGCATTGACCTTGTGGGCTCATGGCGGGCCCACCTTGTGCAGGTGGACCTTCGTTTTGCCTATGGTGCCCCACTACATTTCCCTGCACCATGTGGCAGCCACCACGGGGTGCCTGCCACGTAGTGCAGGGAAAAGCAAAACCTGCATTTTTAACATTGCAGCGGGTGCTGCAGCCATAGTGGCGGCTGCATTGTAATTTGATGTGCGGTACCGCCGCCTTATAGGCAGGCCGTCCCAATCACAGAGACGTTGTCTTTCTGCCATCGTAATCACCTCCTTAGTCTAATAATAATCCTACTGTTCTTATAATAATGAAAGCTTAAGAGGTTTCTGAGAAAATACAAGGCAAGATGCATGCTGTATATGAAACAGGGAAAACCTGGCTTGGCAGTTCAGGTGGGACTGTTCCCATGAGGAACAGGGTCAAGACTGATTTGTATATGGCTGGGTCTTAGGTGGCGAAGTGAGCTAAATAACAATGATGGATTCAACCCAGATCTGTGACTGGGGGTGTGTGTCTGAAAAGTTTCAGCGTTCCGTCCATCATCTCTTTGTATTTGCTTGGCTACCTACATCAAGAGCACAACTAAATGCACTAGAAAATAGTTATTAACCGTAAATACTGCCACTAAATTTTACATGGACGAGTAAAATTTAGAAAAGTCTTCTATTACCTTAAGCAACAACACTGTGAACCCCCTCCTACTATGATGGCTCCAAACTCAAGCTATTGAAAAAAAGACTAAAACCCTATAGATACAACAAAGTAACGGTGTACTAATAGAAATAAAAAATAGACTAATTGATAGAGATCAATGGTAATAATAGAAAAGATAAAAGTATTATTTTCAAAAGGATGTTGTATTGTATTTCAGTATTAAATACAAACGTTCAGTGCATTCTTTGAATACAATTTTTAAACAGTAATTGTACATTATTAATTGAAAAGTAAAACGTTTGTCTAAAATTGAAAAACAAATTATGTATAATAAGGAATACATTGTCTAAAATCTAACCACATGTTACGAATGTGAACCATCTAAAAATTATATGTTTATTAAAAATAGAAATGTGTAAATAATGTTTAAGTGCTATGAGAATCATGAATAAAATGTGAATATGTTTAATATCTTTAAAACACATACCTATATGTTTCTTGACATAAAAACACATCTTTATGTAAAAACAATACAAATGTGTATGAAATTGAACTATACTTGAAAATTAATTAAAAAATTGGAATAAATGATTTTTGTTTTATGATAAATAAAACAAAAAGTATATACCACAATATAAATTGTACAGTTTATTTATTCAATATATTACTATTGAAAGCTGTCTAAGAACAACTTTAGCTACATTGGGGGACATTAAAAGGTTTCGATTTACTATACCCAATTCAATATAATCTACATTAGTGGAAACTGAGGGGGTCATTAGGATGGCGGGTGGACTTTGCCCGCCCGCCATCCTCGTGGTAATACGGACCGCCCGCCATAAGGGCGGTGGTCCTGTGGGGAGTATTAGGATGCGCCCACCACAGTGGCGGGCACATCCTGTATTTTTAGCATTTTGGCGGGCGGTGCTCTCTGCACCGCCCGCCACAATGCTAAAAATGCATTTCAGCATTTGCATTTACAAAGCGGCAGGAACCGCGCGGTGCCTGACGCTTTGTAAATGCAAATCAAGGGGGTACCACAGGTACCCCCTGTGTGCACCCCCACCTCTCTATCACTCTGGGGGCCCGCAGGGGGCCCCCAGAGTGAAGACCGCATGCCTTTCAGTGGAGGCATCGCCGCCGCGAAAAGGCACTTAAATGCACACATCATAATATTGCTGGCGGTGTCTGATAGACACCGCTACCATATTATTCCTTTTCCGCCCTGGCCGCAAGGCGACCGGGGCAGAAAAGCGGCAGACGGTCTCTCCGTCCGCCGAGGTCCCCCCGCCATACTAATATGGCGGGGGGGGGAAACTAATGTGGATGTCGGGCGGATTGCCTCCGGAGGCCGGCGTTGACTATCGCCAGCCTGGCAAAGGCAATCCGCTCAACATCATAATGACCCCCTGAGGGATCAATTTAAATGATTTATAAGCAAACATATATTGTATTATTCAAATCACATTTCCTAAAGATGAAAAAACACATTTTAAAAAAAAAATCATAATTTAAGAATAAAAGATGTTTTACTGTATGGTAAAAAATACTTTTTAAGTATTACTTTGCAATTTCTTTTTAAAATCACTTTTTGAAACATTACAATATACTGAATGTAATTTTGAAAAGCAAAAAACTATTTTTAAAAACTTTCCAAAAATAACACTAAAAATAACAATCTAACACACGCTAAAAAAATCAAATACTTTTTTATATAATTCTTTTTTGATAAATTATATTACAAATAAAATTCATTCACTTACATCAAAAGTATGTTTTGTTGTAACACATACACGTAAAAAAATACTACCCACCCAAATTCCCCATATTTGCCAACAACCCAAAATAATAAAACAATGCTAATAAAATAAATTATTATTCATACTTTTTTTAATTTAAAAAAACACTTTTTACTTGTATGGCTTGCATTTAAAATGCATCCCAGCCTAAGCCTCTATCTTACCCAACAACCTCAAAAAAATTGGTTATATACATATTAAAAAAATATTCTATATGTAAATGTTATATTTTTAAAACTGTAAGCACAATCATTTTTAAATACTACCCACCCAAGCTCTAAATATTCCTAATAGCCAATTAAAAAATTTAAAAAATGTAGCAGCAATCACCCAAAAATATATTAAAAAAAATATTTTACAAAACTGCAAATGAAAAAAACTACAAATATGAATTCAAAAATACTATAAAGATAAACATAATAAACATTCCAAACATAAAAGATATATAAACAATGATTTTAAAACCAACAATATTTTAAACACAATATTTTATTCATTTTCATTAATATATTTATTTAAAAAATGGTATACTGTACCATTACTTACTTTGCTATAATTATACTCTTGATATTCTGTCTTTGATATGTTAGTATCATCAATATTGTAACTTCAATATTTAGGGTGCATGCTAATTGATTGTAATGTCATTTTTCCAAGTACTCAAAATATGTTTTTAATGTGTTGTCAATCAAAATCCACCCACATTGTTGTCTCTGGTGTTCCTATAATGTAAAGCCAATGTTTTGCAAAGTCTTTATTGTAACAACAAAAGCATGGTTGCTTATTATCAATGCATTCCATTAAATGAACATTTTAAAACATATAATGTATTATTCTTAATTTGTCCATGATTAAGTATTCGTGAATGGTCATTTTCCATCTACAGCACTGTTGCTTGTGTCAGAAATGGTTTTAATATTTGTCTCATCAAAGGATTGATTCCTGCTCATTGTGGGCTCAGAGCACATTTAATTCTGGCTATATGGCCTCAACCTTGGTTGCTTATTGTCTCTATTTACTGTTTCAAGTATTGTAAATCCCACAGTCCAGAATATGTCGATAAAGAATCATCAAGACTCTAATGCACAATGAATAACTGTGAATAATTATTTTGATCACCTCCAATGCTGGTACCTGAAAAAGATATTTTAAATTTAATTTTCACTGTTACATATATTCTTACTGAACAACAGGTAAGTCTAAGTCCCTGGAGTTAAAACACAATGAAATATAATTACCAGTTCTTTGCAACGACTCCATAACTTTGTACATACCTCAAGAAGCCACATATGACGGACCAATGTTCTTAAAATTGATCTTGACACGCTCTAGTGAGACACGTGAGATTCTGGTGCTTGACTAATACTTTAAGAACAATACTTATTAGAAGAACATAATGTAAACTTGGGTAGGCTACATCGTTTCCTGTTTAATCAACTGGAAATGTTACCAATTGTTAAATATAGGTGGGAAATTCAGTAGACTGGTTTTGAAGTACATTTTAAATGTGCTTCTTGGGCAGCATATTTTGATATACTCTTTCTTTTAATGAGCAATTAAAACAACAATACGGTTCAATCTGTACATTCAGAACTTTGTTAAAACGTTTTCTAAATTGCATTTGTAACAGTTTTTGTTTTAGGTTCCAATAAATTACATTTATCTTATATGTTCATGATATGTTAGCATTCTTAACTCTATCTGTAGCAATTTTTTATCAACTCTTTTTATTACGTGTTTTCCCATGAATCAGAAACAATATGGATTGATAACAACAGTCAGGTAGTAATAAGCATGGATCAACATTAGTTCAGTTCCCTATTATTCCTCAGAAGCAGCTGACTAATATTCTGATATTATTGGGCATTTGTGGATCCTTGCATACATGTTAAGAGATAAAAGTCTTCTTTCTTTTAAACAACTGCATTAGTTTACATGAACCTGCAGCTCTCTTCAAAAGTCAGGATACATCTGTAGTACCCCAACACTGCTTAACTTGAATGTGGGAACAAGCCTATATGACACACACTTCGCCTTCGGCTCTGAACATCTATACATGGGCACTTGTGTGCCCCTCTGGTGCAGTTTTAGAGGGTTGATCGCTGTGTCGTGTGATGCTTGGGGGTCTCCCACGTAGCCACTATGGGATGTTTGTGCAGCTGCTCTTAGTCTCCGTCCATGTACTTATGAAAAGCAACGGTAGTGGGAGACTTCCATCTAAGTGTAATTTGACGCTTGGCAAGAAGAGTTGCTAGATCTATGAACTAAGCATTATTCCTTTTTCTCTTGGTAGAGTGCATATGGTCCAATAAGCAGGTTCTCCAGCTATGTAGGTCACCGTGTCCCATGCATCTAGCTAGTTGGGCCATAATCTCAAGTCAATACTGAGAAAGCGTTGGGCAGAACATGTGGATAAAGTCCACATCTACTGTGTGGCAGCTTGGACAGGCTGGGTCAGTGCATTGGAAGTATAGCTTAATTTTTTGAGAAGTGAGGTGTGCCCTATGTAACACATAACACTGTAAAAGGCGGAAGTGATCATTGCGAGGCACCAGAGTAGGATATTCTACAAGGCGCTGCCACTCCCCGGCGGTATGTCGGTGCTTAGGTCTGTGTCCTAGTGCTGGCGCAATGCAGCAGGGGAGGTAGCGTTGTGGGTGTGCATGGAGCTGGCTAGCCAACGCACTTGGGGCCTCATTTATGAAGGCCTTGCGCCACCGGTGCGTCACTTTTTCCCATTTTAAAAGTGACGCACCGGTGGCCAAGGCCTTCATAAATAAGGCTCTAGGTGATTAGGTGATGGCCGGTTCCAATCACATGCATGTACTGCGGTGTTAAGTGTATGTGCGGCTCCTGTTGCATGTAACTCCAGTGTGCTGTCAGTGACTGAGTGATTGATTTGTATGGGAAGAATTGTCCTGGGGGTATCCCGATGTCTGCAATTAGCTCCTCCACATACAGGAGGAACCTATCAATGGACAAGTCACCGAGCATGTGTATTCCTGCACCATGCCAATGACTTAGGGCCTGATTATGACCCTAGAAGTTCAGGAACTGCCATCGTTTTTGGAGGTCTAACTGCCCACATACCTGGCAGTCCAACTGCTGGATTATAAGGCGGGTGGAGAGACAGCCACCACTGCCAAGATCTGAGCTCCCTTGATGACAGCCGTGGGGACAACCTTGATCAATGTTGGTGGACTGGTATGGGCACCACTGTGGGAATTATGTCTTATCTTTCTGCCGACCTTCTAATGACGGGGACAACACCAAGAATAGGTTTGCAGGAAGAACCGTAAAGGGCCACAAAAAAGGACCCCAGGGATAATAAACCTATGTGGACTGTGGCCGGGACCCAGGTTGTACCCCCCCAATGCCTGCACTGTTGGTGTGCACTGTTTGCCATGCATGACATGGTGCACGGAAATAGTGCACCGAACTTGGAAGAGGCACAGCAATGCAGTGGGCATTGACGTCAGGCTCTCTCCTGGAGCCGAAGAATGCCACCACTATGGCTGCTCCTCTGACACACCGTCAGCCCCACGGTGATGTCGTAATGCGGTGGTCAGGATGCCTTCGGCTTTGCGGCGTGCTCCTGACCTCCTGAGGCCCTAAGTTTCTGCTGTGAGGTGAGTGCAGTGCCACACGGCATGCCCTGGATCAGGAGTACTGGTGCATAAGGCCTCGTCGAGTGTTTGAGAAAGAGACTTCATCTGAAGCAGCAGTACGCCACACATATCAAGGACGGCCGTTTCCTCCAGTTGTCAACCCCCCATCCACCAGGACACCCATTGCAGCAAAGGGGTCAAATAGTAATGTCCAAAGTTTGGCACCTCCAGGGCACCTCAAACAGGAGGGAGGTATAGTTTTGCTATGGCCACTGCACGGCGAGAGGCATGCCAGATAAAGGTTCCCAGGGATTGTTTCAATGTGTATAAACATTGTTTAGTGATATATAAGGGGAAGTTGGCAAAGTAATATGGGAGTCGCAGTAGCATGACCATTTTGACAAGGCAATGTGTCCCGCCACAGATAGGGCAGAGACTGCCAGAACATCATTTGTGACACCAGGTTTGTAACTGCTCAGTCCAAATGACCATCCAGTAGATCTAATGGGGTATGATGCATACAGCCTCCCAGGTATCGAAAGGTATTGGATTGCAATAGTAAGAGAACACCATTGGTCATATATCTGAAATCAGGTGTATTGGCCACAAAGGGAAAAATTCTAGATTTGCTCCAGTTAACCCTAATTCCAGAAACCACTGCAAGCCTGTCTAGTGCATGGGCTATATGGGCAGGTATGCTCTGAACCTCCTGGATATATACAAGCATATTATCTGCATAGAGGGACACTAAATGTTGTCCATTGTTTAAGGAAATCCCCCATTGTAGGCCCCCATCCCTTAGGATGTGTGCCAGTGGTCCACTGCTAGGGAGAACAGCAGCGGGGACAATGGGCAACCCGGATGGGGGCCCCTATGGATCTGTATGGGATCAGATATGAGTTGCCCCATCCTGACCCTAGCAGTTAGGTTTGTGTTTAGCAGTTGGACTAGCCGGGTAAACCGTGTGCCCAGCCGATAGCGGGGGAACTCCTAGAAGAGATAGGCCCATTCCAGGGAACAAAGGTCTTCTCCAGGTCTAGCACCGGACATCCAGAGTATGGCCAATCAGTGTGGACAAATTCAAGGATCCGAAAGAACGTCCGTGTGAGTAGGGAGGTGTTTTTGACTCGAAAGTATCCATTCGGTCTGGGTTTACCAGCTGTGGAACCAAAGGGGCCAGGCTGTCAGCCAGGATTTTTGCTAAAATCTTGTAGTCTGTGTTGAATAGCACTAATGGCCTGTAGGAGGTGGCTTCTCAGGGTCTCTGCATGGTTTGGGCAGCGAAATGAGGAGAACCTTGCTCAGTAAGGACGGGAGGAGGGAGGCAGCCATGGAGTCATTGTATAATGTTTTCAGTTTTGGATCAATAACGTGGTGCATGTTTTATAGAAATCAAGCGATAGTCCATCAGGACCCAGAGTTTTCCCAGTGGCTAGTTGCCTAATGTCCTACAGAATCTTGCGAAGGGTGATTTTCTCATTGAGGTGCTTGTGCTGATCGAATGTAGCACTGGGAAGCAACATATGCTCCAAGAAAGCTTGGATGTCCTCAGGTGCAGAACGCAAACGTGGATTGATATTGGGATATATAGTATTGCTTGAAACCCTTGTGTATTGCCCTCTGCGAGTGCACGTAGTTGCTTGAGGCCTGCAGTATGGCTAGTATGGGGCACCTAGGTCGCTCATGGCAGATAAGACACGGCAGCAGTTTACCTGCCATGTCAGATTCTGAATGCATGGGCCGTGGAATTGAGGCCATGTAATTGAGGCAGCAAAGTCGCTCCAGCAATGCTGAATGTTCCTACTTTGCTTTTAACAGCTGCTCCCTGCCAATTCCACTTGAAACAATCTATGTATAGTTTAGGAAATGATTATAATCTTAGTTTTTATTCTATAAAGTACCACATATACTAAGAATTAATGAAATCTTTCTTATATTTTGGAGGCTGAAAATGTTAACTGTCATAATTTTGATGTTTTTGGGTACACTTTCAAAATTTTTTCGGCAAGGCAAGTTGCAGTGCTGTCTTGTTTAAAAGTGTTAACTTTAAAATGCATATCAATTATTAAGATATGGGACATTCTTCATCTCACCCATTGCTTCCATACTTTTGTCAGTCACATACCTAAAAAAATAGCCTTGTACCATAGAGTAATGCTTTTCGTGCGTGTAAGATAAAGCAGAGCTCTTGTCCGGTAAATTGTTCCCATATTACAAAATATAAGCATTATGTTTTTCCTTTTTTTTTTTTTTTTACTTTTTATTATAACTTTTTATTAAAAAAAAAAAGCTTGAAAAACAACATTTACACAAAAAAGAAAAAGATTTCCAAACATGGCAGTGAAATACATTTTTACATATAGTACCACAAAGAATTTAAATCATAGTAACGAGCAGTATCATGGAATGCACTTGCGACTACTAAGAAGCCAAACCAAAGAGTAGAAAGTAAACTATTAATTATCCAACCACTGCTTGAATGGTGCCCATATTTTCCCACCCCTCTCCCGTCTCTTCCTCCCACTTCTCAAAAATACCGCTGATTCTAAATTATAGGTAGCTAAGATCCTTGCTCTCCAGTTCGGGAAGGTGGGGGGAACCGGGTTAATCCATTCAGAGGTGATACATAACCGTAATAATGCCATTGCAATAGTGAGAAAAGCAGCTTCCCAAACCGGCCTAGCACTTTGTGTCTCAGACCCGTTATTACCAGTTCTGCTGTAATGTCAACTGACATTTTTAAAGAATTATTAATAAAGAATTGTATATCTCGAATAAATTCTTCAATTTTGGCGCATGAAAAAAACAAATGTACATCATTAGCTGCTGGCAGAGCACACCTTGGGCAACCCTGGGCCACTCCCCCTCCCCATTTAGATATTTTATTGGGAGTGTAATACCAGTCGAGTAAAGCCATATAGCTTTGGGAACGAAGGCTCCCTGAAATTAAAACTGAATTTGCAAATTCCAAGGTCCGACCAATGTCTGTGCCAACTATTCCTAATTTAAGATCTGTTTTCATACAATGGGAGGAAAGATCATCTGGAAGCCCCGCCACAAGATTTTGATCAAGGGCCCCTATACCTACTTTCCTCAGTATAAGATCCATAAGTGCATTTTTCGTGAGTGCATTCGGAGAAGTATGCAGAAGGCTTGATAAATAACTGTGCAACTGTAAATATTTAAAAAACTCATGTGTTCCCAAACCAAACTTCTCTTTCAAATAAGTAAATGAAGCCATGTTCCCCTCATGAGCCAGATCGCCCAAAGTAAATTTACCATGCGATCTCCACCTTATTGTGACTGCGTCCTGGAAAATGGAGGGCAGCAGCCTATCAGCAGTCAGAGGTGTAAAAAAGTTAATGTTGGGGATTAACCACCTCCGTCGCACCTTCCTCCAAATTGAATACATTGCTTTGATCACCTTGAACTTGGTTTTTTTATAGTAACTGGGCTCAATGATTAAAGAAAGAATCCCCTTGGCCTCCTCCCCTTACCCAATCTCAAATATAGAAGGACTAAGTGACGTCGGAAGTGGAGATCGCTGACCAAATATTGGCTGACCCAAGTGTTAAAGAAATGCAGCCCAATAGTACAGCAGGAGACTGGGAACTGCCCACCCTCCCCTTTCCAATGGTAAACACATCCATTTAGCAGCCCTTCTGGGCTGACGATAACTCCACAAAAATCTATTACAACATCTTTCTGCACTGTTAAGACTAGTCTGGGTGAATTCCAGCGGAATAGATCTAAAAATATATAGAAATTTTGGTAGGATGAGCATTTTAAGTACGTTCCTCCTGCCAAAAAGCGAAAGATGTAGGTTGTCTAACCTGCGCAGAGTGGTGTTAACAGTACTTATTATAGGTGATATGTTCATTTCCGGTATTTGCTCCACTGCAGCCGTGATTTTGATGCCCAAGTAAGTTGTAGATTGTACAATTGGTGCATCCGAAAGACCCATAGTAGAAGACTGGATTACCTGCGTTTTCTGGATATTAAGTTTGCATCCTGAGATACGGCCGAAACAATCTGCCTGTTCCTTAATGTCTGGAAAGGCTGATATAACATCACTAGTAAGAACAATAAGATCATCAGCATACTCCAATACTTTATATTCAACGCAATTTACCTTAACAGAAGGAATATTAAATGATAATTCCAGTTTGTTAATAAATAAATCTATATAAAGTGCAAATAAAAGAGGCGAACAAGGACACCCCTGACGGGTGCCCCTGGTAATATCAAACGGTCTTGATTGTGAGCCAGATATAGACAGGGTTGCACGGGGAGCGATATACAATGACTGCATTGCTACAATAAAGTTTTGACAGAACCCCTTCCAGTGAAGAACCCTCCACAGGAAGCCCCACGCAACAGGATTGCGCCAAGGGGAGTACGCGTAGTCTGAGCCCAGTCCAAAAGGGCTATAACCCGGCACACATGGTCCGCTGTATTTCTTCCCGGGATAAATCCGTGTTGCCGGATGGATACTAAGGGGATAATTACTTTCGCCAATCTTATCGCTAGTATTTTCGAGAACAGCTTACTATCCGCATTTATGAGCAAGATTGGGCGGTAAGAGGCAGGGTCCAGCTCCGGTTTACCCTTTTTTAGCAGAAAAATAATTGTAGTAAACCGCCAAGAATCTGGAATCCTACCCTGCTGTGCATCCCTCAGAGTTGTTAAAAGATCATCCTTGATCTCCGCCCTAAATATGTTATAGAATTCCAGTGGGATAAGGTCAGGGCCAGCTGCCTTACCAGTAGCTAACAAGTTTAAAGCTGCCTCTACCTCCTTCCACTCAATAGGTGCTGCAAGAATCTCATTTTGCTGTTCCGATATTCTTGAAGTGCTGAGTTCCTTAATAAAAGGATCGAACTCTGACTCTATCGTACCTGCACTGATTTCCTCCGTATACAAGGTATGATAAAATTTTGAAAACACTGACAGCACTCCCTCCGGGGTATCTTGAATAATTCCATGATCGTCCTGGATCTTATCTATGCCATTAGCCAGGCCTCGCTGATGAAGCCGTTTGGCCAGGACCCTGCCAGATCTTTCGCCATGCTCAAACATCATAGATCGAAACTGTAAGTATTTGGCTGCAAGGTCCTGGCCAAGGAACTCAAGCAAAGAGGCTTTAATGCAAGCAACCTGTAGCTGCAACTGAGATATGTCGAGTCCCCCGGTTATCGCCGCAGTAAGCTGGACCTCTGCATTGCGCAGTTCATCCATACGCATCTTAATTGCTTCCCTAATTTGCTTTTGACGAAAGAATGAAAAGCTCTTTGTCTTGCCCCGAACTGCAGCCTTCAATGAATCCCAGACTACATTGCTTGGGGCAGAACCTCTAATAATATTCAAAAATTCTATAAGCCAGGGTCTCATATGATCTAAATATGATGGTTCCACCAACAATTTCCTTTCGAACGTCCAGGATCTGGGAGCACTAGCAGACCCCGTAAAAGAGCAGTTAATAGTCAGTAGGTTATGATCCGAAATAACTCTGGGCGATATAAAAATTGTTGTGGTTTCTGCTAATTGACTTGAAACAAAAAAGTAGTCCAACCGGACCATTTTTTTGTGAGGAGCTGAGAAATATGTAGAACCATCTAAGTTCTTGCAGTGGTGAAACCAAATATCAGTCAGACAATGTTCTTGAACTAAACCTTGCAGGGCTCTGTATACTCTAGGTTTTAATCCCGCATAGCTCTGCCCCCCTGCGACATTGAAATTTGCAGGCAAGTTAATATTTATGTCCCCGCAGAAGCATATAGGCCGAGCCCACAAGGCCAATTCAACATTGAGATACTCTAATTCTGCAGGGTCATCCAAGTTGGAGCTATATACTGTGCAAATCGTTAAAGGTAAACCATTAACCAACAGTTAAGCTATTGCCCATCTCCCCCCTGGATCCTGACTAGATCTCACGCAAGTACCCAGTCCCCGTTTCTTTAAAATTGCAACACCTCGTATCGTTGAGGACTGCTGTGAACATGCTATTAATTCAAACCCAGGGATTTTAAGGCAATCCCTCCTATTCCAAGGGACATGGGTCTCCTGCAGGCACAACACTTCTAAATGCAATGTCTGGATTACACTTTCGAAAAGAGCGCGCTTTTTCCCATTGTTTAGACCACATACGTTCCATGATGCTATGCTTACCCTAACTGACACCATTATAAATTTTCATTTTTACCCATAACATTACATTTAAATTCCGTCTTTGGTTTAATACATCATTGCAATGACTGTCATAATAGAAAAAAACATTTTTCAAGCTTTTTATTTTTTTGTGCGCCCCAAACCCAACCCCCACCCCCCCCACTCCACCCCCCCCTTTGACCCACCCTCCCCCTCTCCCTTACCCCTTCCACCCCCCACGCTAGGCAGGAACCGAGGTTCCAGTGATGAGGAGACTGGTATGAGCTCACCCCACCCCCCAGGTGCTGCCGCCACCCGTGCCTCAACCAAAAATAACCAACAAGAGCATAACTCTCTAGTAGCGCCAACTAAGAAGCAACCCATTTTTAAATATTCAACTCAATAAATGACGGAGATCTTACTAGTAACCTGAGGAGTGACCCTACAGTCAGTAACCAAAAGCTCTGAACTAGATGCTTTTATTTCTGCTTTTTTATTTCAGAGTGTCCAAATAGGCTTTGGCCTGAACCTCAGACTCAAAATACCTGGTCTGACCCTGGTGGACGATTTTAAGCTTGGACGGGAAAAGCAAAAATACGTGCGCCCCCTTAGCCTGAAAAGGATTAATCAGTTGACGGAGCTGCCACCTCCGTTCTACCGTGGCCGGACAAAAATCTGGCCTTACAAAAAACTGACAGCCTTTCCCCGACCTTTGTCTATCAGGCCTGGCCAGGTCATAGATTTTTTCTCGTGCTAGAAAATTCTGCATGCAAATCATTATAGCACGGGGCCTATTCTCTGCTTGACCTGGGCGAAGCTTTAATTTGAAAGGGAAACGATGGGCGCGTTGGATCTCAAGACGCCAGTCCCAATCCCTTACTTCAGGGAATGCTTCTGTGAATAAGTCAATCACGAACTGGCGGATGTCTGACCCTTCTGCCCCCTCAGGAACCCCCAATATTCTTAAATTGTTCCTCCGAGCCCGGTTCTGAATATCAATAAGCTTTGCTTGAATGTCCGCCCTCTGCAGCTGAATTTCATCTACCGTGCTTTTTTGTGCCACAAAATCATCCTCCATCGTGGAAATCCTTGCTTCTGCCTCCGTAACCCTGGAAGCTATGTCTGTACAAGTCTTAATAACCCTCCGCAGTGAATTTTGGACCCTGCGACAGGCCCCCTGTGCCCGGGCGCTCTCTTGGCACGTCTCTTCTGTATGGGCCATAATAGTCTGGTATATTACGGCCAACGAAATCTCCTTTGGGGTAGAGCCAGTATTTGAAATCGAGGGGTAAGGAGTTTGTTCATGATCCATGACTTGTAGCGCTGACTGGTTAGAAAACGAATAATCCCAGGTCAGAGAGCCTGCATCTGTAATAGGGTCTTGAGGTGCCTTACGGATTGTGGAAGGGCCGTTGGTCATAGAGATAGAGTTCAATATCTCATTAGTACGCCAATCCCCCAGGTCGCTGCCCTCATCGTCATCAGTCCAGTCTTTATCCAATCCGTTGTCTTCTGCTGAAGATCCCGTGTTCTCTGATAAAGAAAAAAAATTGTCCCCATCATGATCACCATCAGCACTTTTGGGTGGTACTGGTGTATGCAGGGAAGCGTTATGAGAGACTTCAATCTGTGGCTGCGTTGTTGGGCCCTCCAGGACTACATCTCCCAGAACCCCCTTTGTTTTAATATCCAAACTTGAAACAGAGTCATTACCTGGGGGAGCCACCTCCTGGTTATTCATCGCCTGTACATTGTCTTTTTGTGACTTAAGAGTCCCAGGCAGCCCCCCGCCTTCCTTCCCACACATTACCACTGGGGAAGGGAACAGCGTGCCTGCATCTGTCTTACCGGTATCGGCTGCTCCACCTGTAGCTGCCAGCTCTGTTTCACAAATGAGGGGAATTGCGACTTTCCCCGTGCCTTTTCCTGCCAAGCTCCGAGATTTAAATATTGCCGGTACTGGAATTGCTTTTAATGTTTTACCGACCCCCGTCTGCCCCTTCTTCGGGATATCGGGGCCTGCAAGGGCTGACTGTGAGGCTGTTCGAGATGCAGCTAAGGAAGCCGCCGCCGCTGCCGCTGGTCCTGCTGTAGAGGCAGTAGACTTTGCCGCCGCCCGTGGAAGGCTCTTTGCTTGGGGCTTCGGCGGCATTCTCTGAGGCTTTGCAGACCACAGGTAACGCAGCCACTGCTGCGTGAGGAACGACCTGCTTGAATCACAGCACAACGCCGAGGTCCGTTTCAAACTGTTCCGATACGCACAAAGCTGCCAGCACATCCTATTCAGGCCGGTTTCTAGGATGACTATTGCCACAACAAGTCCGGTATCCTTTAGATTCCTCGGGCGCTCATGAAGCACGGGCAGCTCCTGGAGAGATGGAGCGAACCCGAACACCAGCTCACTCGGCCAGCTGACCGGCCGCCATCGAGCCCCAGTCAGCATTATGTTTTTCCCACTTTTTATGTGTACTGAAGGATGATTTACACCTGCAAACTTTAAACAAGAACTGGAAAATATATATGCGTTTTGAGTGGTTCCTGGAGCCAGAAGTGTTTCCATCACAATCTGCTGTAAACATGTAAGTATATAGGAATATTTCTGTAACCCAATGTTTGGTAGGATGTAAAGGGTCATCCACTGCCAAGGGGTCGATTACGATGCCGTCCGGAAAGGCTCTGGACGGCATCTGATTCGGTCAAATCCGATTTGGAAGCCTTGTTACCGACCGACCGACTCGGACCCATTTCCAGACAACCAATCATGATGTCCTGAAAACATTAAAACTGTCCGACTCAGTTCCGAACGGCTTTTGGAGCCGACTCGTACAGGTCTATGGGCCATGTTTCCGCACAAGCAAGTAGGATGCTTGATTCGGACAGCCTTTCTGAGTGGGTTGTTTCAACACGGATTGGCTGCTGGAATCTGACTTTGGGGGCACTTATCCGGCCCCCCTTCACCCTGGGCCTTCAAAATCAGGTCCATGGGGGTACCCTTGGGTCCCCCTTTACCTGCATGCACAGTGTGGCAGGCACCATGCGGTGCCTCCTACAGGGTGCCAGGTTTTCCCCAACCGCCCCTTTTCTCAATGGGAGCCTGTGCTCTAGTTTGGAAGACAGGTTCCCATTGAAGTCAATGGGAGTCTGACCGAATGGTGTTCAGGCCCACTGAAATTGGTCGTTTGGACTCCCCGAACCAGAGTCATTCGGAAAGAATTCTGTAACCGATTCGGTTGGACTGCTTTCCGGACAACATCATTTTCAGGCTCCATGTAATGGCCCCTTGAAGTAAATTCACAATAATAACTCCATGGCGCTTCATTGTGTTTCTATGTCATATACTCCAAATTGAAGCAATATTGCTCAATTCAGTCCGATAGAAACATTGATAATTATGAGTTACAGATAATAATTCCTGAACATCTCTTTAATTGTGATATTTGCACGGGCACTGACACTTTGGCATCATCAACCCACATAGTGTGAACTTTGGCGACCCAACATGAATAAGTTAATTGATTTGCATAACTATTCATCCACTATACTTGCAAAGGGAATAACTTAAATGACTTACGAACACTCCTTCAACAGCAACAAGACAGGGCTGGGCTTGTAGAGGTGGTTTGTTATCTGTGGCATGAAGTTAATTTTAGATTAGCTCTGGAACATTCTAAACTTAAAAAGGGACCACCTCTGTCACAAGCATGTCAGATGATAGTTGAACATGGCTCTTTTTTGTATGTCAGAATACCTGGAACAGAACTTCTTTCTACTGACCAAAGAGGAGGAGAGGTTTAGTTTCCACTATGTACATATGTGTGGTTACCCAGGCTTACCATAAATGGAAATGCATTTGCCTTGTTAGATTGTAAGAGTGAGGGTCACTGTGTGATTGTTTGCTTTATGAGACTTAGAGCCTGCAGCAAATTTACATTTATTTCAGGAGACACAGACACACATAATCAGTAGTGGCAGACATAAATGTTGTATCCACAACATACTTCCTCACAGCGCTTGCTGTACTGGAGGATGAAACATACAACTCAGGATCTGTTCTCCTTGACCACAGAGGGCATGTGAATTAATCAATTGTAGCACTGTTTTAGGCAGGCAAAAGAAGTGATGGGAAGGGTCTGTTGTGTGATGTGCTGTGTGTCTAAATCCACAATGGAAGCTGCACTTTTAACTTGAGCACCACATGACCATTAACAAGTCACCATAATGTTCGCCCTATAGTGTAGTCTTTTGGGGTGAGTCCCTACTCTCAAGTGTTAATTGTGGTGTCTTGTTTACTTTCAATGTTCCTGTTTGGGAATCTCCTACTAGATATGTGAAGCTAATTGTTGAATTTCGGCTTCCAGACCACTGGATGACCTTGGCAAGTCTACACACCAATCCACACAAACTGCAACCTTAAAGGGCCTAAAAATATCCATTCACCAACTATGAACTTCTCCGAGCATCAACTTTGAATCTGCAGAATTTTGGAAAACCTGTAGCCCTCATCCCCTACAACCTGCTGCCTTGTCATGTGGAAGGAAGAATTTTTTTGAACTAGATACAAAGTTTAAAAATTAAAAGACCAACCAGGCACAACAAACCGTTCTATCATAACACCACTCCATTGCAAATTATCTGAAAATGGCTCTAGGTCCCCACCGAACATTTTTCTAACATAGTTGCCTGTATTTGTGGCCAACTTACACTTAGGGTCCGATTCTGATTTTTGGCAGCCCGTTGGCGCTGCGGGGCAAACCACCACTCCACTGCCCCAACGAAGGTTACCAGCCCTCCTGCCAGATTCCAACTTACAAGTAGTCCGGCAGGTGGGCCGCGTGTCATGCAGGAACCTATGTGCATGCCCACAGGGGGAACATGTTATGCTCCTTTCCTGTGTGTATCCACATGCAGTGGAGGCACAGAGCGCCATATAGGGCCCCCTTTGCTTCCTCTCCACCAAGGTTTTTATGGTGGTAGAACTGCCATGAAAACAGAGAAGATACTCGTAATATGCTTGGTGGGACTATGGCAGTCCGACCAAGCAGATTGTAGCCTCCGACTGTTGCTCCAACACCAGTGTATGTCGGTTCCCTGGCGGAGTTGGCAGTCCTAAGGCGGTTAAACTACCCAGGTCGTAAGCAGACGGTCGGACCACCGATCCCGCAGTGGCTAGATCTGCCCCACCAACATGAGTCTGGCAGGTCCTCGGAAAGCCAGACTCGTAATAGGGCCCTTAGAGTGTTTAGGATAATCATCTGTGGCAAATAATGTTCGTTGAGCATACATGTTTTAACTAAATAGTTTGCTTAACAATTGGTATTATTGTGTAACTTTAGGTAATTTTGTGTTTGAGGCTACTTGACCATCTAAAAACATTCAATATAATGGTACTTCCAATGTAAAACATTTTAGATGAATACCTTGGCTGGTTGATTGTTACATAAGGGACAGATCATACAGCCTTACATTTGAAAAAAGTGTAAAGAATTGGATACTACAATTACTGGTGATAAATCAAAAAGAAAACCATACAATTTTTATTTTTGATTTGATTTTGACAATTTGGAATGACTCTGGGGCCAGTTCGGATGGCGGTCAGACATTTGTCTGACAGCCATCCTTTCGTAAATGGGACCGCCCGACTTCAAGTTGGAGGTCCTGCCGGGTGCATTAGGATGCGACCACCACCATGGTGGTCGCAATGTGCATATGATATTATGTACTGCGGCAGGTGCTGAGGGCTGTAGCACATGCCGCAGTGCAAAATATGGACATAACACATATCCCTGCAGTACAAGGCCACATGGTGCAGGGATACTATGGTGCCTCTCAAAACCCAAATGTGAGGTCCTGGCGGGAAGGGGAGCCCACTACGGGCCTACAATGTTCCTTTCTGCCTCCCTTTTCATGGTGAGTTCACCACCATGAATGGGCGAGTGTAAGGGAACATTGAAATACATATGGCGGTGCCTGGCAGGCACCACCACCATTGTAGGAATTGCTGCTCCTCCGACGGACCAACGTGCTCCTTGCGCCTGTAGGATCCATGGCGGTCAGTCTCTCCGACCACCACCCATCTGCCCGCCTTCCTACTGTGGCGGGCAGAACATCCAATTACGATGATGGTGGGACCTCCACCAACATGCTGTCGATGGGGGTCCCACCGTTATCGTAATCAGGCCCTATGTTCTTGAAAAACAACAAACACAATACAAAAAGGTAAAACAAAGATAGACTGCTTTTTATATTTATATTTAATTTGCATCAGAAAGAGGAAAACAACACTGGAAGCAAAATATCTAAGGCTGCTACATGAGGTCGAGCAACATTCAATAAAACCTAATATGCAGCACGGGTAGCATCCATCCACCAGCTGATACCCAGTTTAAATTAAAAACCAGAATGAATCCCTCAGGAAAATTCTTGCAGCCACACAAGGATGAAGCCTGTGTCCAGAAAGCACACAAAGTGATTTCATATTGAAACAGATTGAAACAGATGAAGGGCTGGTGGGAAACTCCTAGCACAGTGAACATGTTTTTTATTGGCTCCAATGTTGATTTTCCACCTGTCTCATGCTCCTATAAAGGTGTCTGAGATTAAAGCTTTTGCAAATAGTAGATTTTAATCAGTAACGGGATAATAAACACACATCGAAGGGTTCCACAAACTGTAAAACACCAGTTGAGTATTGAAACTCCAGCAAAGTCCAATAGCAGGGTCCAGATGAGCTCATGTTAGCAGTGGTCAGCTGGTCACTTATAGAACATTGACAATTTTATGTTGTTGTTTGCCTGTAGCCTACACAAGAGGTCACCTAACTGAGCCTTGAAATGCAAACCTTTGGGCCTTTTTGTAGGAGTTCTGCAGTCCGACTGCCAAAGGACTGCATCTGTGACTGTTAGGAGACCGCTGCACCTGTGGCCTTCCGCCCGCCGTGGTGGTCTTGCGTAGGGGGGTAAGGTTTTTCTATATATCAATGCCTGTGTGTACATTCTGACTGCATCTGTCAAATACACAAATGTGCATGATATATGTGGAAAAATACCACCTACGCATTGCCGGAGTCCGACCCATATGCAGCTGTGGCCTGTGTAGGGAGTTGCGGTGGGGCAGAGAGGCGGGGCGGGGGGGGCAAGGGGGGAGTGCTAAAAACTGGCATATGGATAATTGGAATAGGAATAGGAATAGGATGTGAATTTATACCGCGCGAATTGCTGCCCGGAAGTGTCCAAGCGCTAACAGAACCAGAAACCCGCGAGAGAGCCCCAAAAGGGAGGCTAGGTTAGAATTAGTTGGGCAGTATGAATAGAAAGGTTTTCAGCTGTTTGTGAAACGCAGAAAGATTGGGGTTGGCCCTGAGATGCAGTGGAAGGGCGTTCCAGGACCTGGCTGCATTATAGGAAAATGTCCTGCCTCCTGATCTGGACCTTTTTATTCTAGGGGCCATTGCGAGGAAGGTCTGACTGGAGCGGAGGCTTCTGCTAGGAGTGTAGTGGGTGATTAGGTCATGAGTAATCCTGGGGCCAGTGTTCCAGAAGGCCTGGTGTGCTATACACATTGCCTTGAACATAACTCTCTGGTGCACCGGTAGCCAATGAAGGCTTACCAGCCCGGCCCTCACTGATTGTCTGCGGGGGAGATCAAGCAAAATGAGTGCTGCGCAATTCTGCACTATCTGGAGCCTTCGCAGAGTGTATTCTGGGGCATCAAGGTAGAGCACATTATTGAAGTCAAGGCGTGATTGTATTAGCCCCAGTATGGCCACCTGTTTGGCTTCCATGGGGAGGAGGGGGAGAATTTTCTTCAACATCCTCATGATGCCAAAACAGGTGGCTGAGAGTTTTGTGGCTTGCACGTTAAAGGACAGAGATCTGATCAGCCAGACTCCGAGACTCTTAATATTGTTTTTTGGAGTTGGAGGGGAACCCAGACAGGGCGGCCACAGAGAGGCGGGAAGGCTGAGATCTGGGGGGTCTAGGAGCATCAACTCCGTTTTGTCCCCATTCAATTTGAGGGACGATAAGGACATCCAGGTCTTCACCTCCTCTAGGCATTCTCTAAGCCCACCTGGTGCAGGCAGGTTGGCTTCCTGCGCCAGTGAGACCACCAGCTGCGTGTCATCCGCATAAGAGATGATCTTAATCCCAAATGGGCGGACGACATCAGCCAGTGGCCTCATGTACAAGTTAAAAAGTGCGGGGCTTAGAGAGGAGCCCTGGGGGACTCCGCATTTCAGAGGTCTGCTTGTGGACACAGACTCACCCTCGAACACTCGGAAGGATCTGTCCTCTAGGAAGGACTTAAACCATGACCAGGCTTTGTCCTTAATCCCGGCCTGGGACATACGGCGCAGCAAGGTGTCGTGGTTGACCGTGTCAAAAGCCACGCTGAGATCAAGGAGGATCACTGCCACTGATCCTCCTTGATCCAGGATTTTTCTGGCTTCCTAGGTAACCATGAGGAGGGCGGTCTCAGTCCCGTGTTTCGGTCTGAAGCCTGTCTGGGTGGGATCCAGTAAGTGGTGGTCTTCTAGGAAGTTTACCAGCTGTTGTTTTATATATTTTTCCAGGATCTTGCTCACCCATGGGAGCAGGGAGATGGGTCGGTCAGTAGGGTCTAAATTAGTCTTTTTCAATAAAGATCTGACCATAGCCTGCTTCCAAACGGTCGGAACAGTGCCAGCGGAGATGGATGCGTTTAAAACCTCCCTGATTGTGGGCAGAGTGGTCTGAGAGGCTGCTATTATTATGTCTGGCGGGGCTGGGTCGTCAGGGGATCCGGTTTTACTTTCCGTGCTAAGGATTCAAGGGTAGCGAGATCCAAAGGAGGAAAGTGAGTCAAAATGGGTAGATGTTGACAAGAGGGGGGACTTGTGGGATCAAAAGGTGAGGCTAAGTGGGTGAGGTTTTTGGGGGGAAAGGCTGAGTAGATAGTGTTTACTTTCTGGTGAAAGAACTCAGCAACATTATTACAGTGGATTTTACCGCCTGCAGGCTGGGGGAGGGTTTCGTTAATTTTTTTACGATTTGAAAGATTTCCTTAGGTTTTGACTTTGCAAGCAGAATTCTCTCTGAGAAATATGTAGCCTGGGCCGCTTTTACTAGAGTTTTATATTCACTGATGGATTCTCGGTAGCGGGTTTTATTATCTGCAGAGTAATCAGAACGCCATCGTCTCTCCGATTTCCTGCATAGGCGTTTCTTGTCCCTGAGAGCCTCCGTGTACCACGGTGCAGTTTTGTGGGAGCGGTTGAGCGTAATTTTATTTTTAGGGAGTGTGTCATCTAGAGTTTGAGTAATCCAGTTAACGTATGCCTGGTTGGCTAGGCCAGGATCATCGTTGATAAGGGGTGGACTGCTAGCAAGTTTGCTAGACCAGTTATCAACTGCTAGGCGGGACCAGGCTCGCATGAATCTCGTGATAGGTACAGGTGGTGAGGGCTTAAGCACAGTCCAGCTGATGGGGACCAAGAAGTGGTCTGTCCAAGGCAGAGGAATAGGTGAACTTGTTAGCAGGTCAGAGCAGTTACTGAACACCGGGTCCAGCAAATGGCCCTTCACGTGGGTGGGAGTAGTAACACGTTGGGTAAGTTGCAGTGCTGCTAGATCGTCTGCTAGGGTCGAGGCTGTATGGTCTGAAGAAGAGTCAAAGTGAAGGTTAAAATCGCCTAGCTGGGTAATATTGGATGTAGCGCTGACTCGTTCGGTCACGCTAAAGGGTAGACTAACGTGGAACTGCTTCGCGGGGCCGGGGGGGGGGGTAAATAAGAGTGCCTGAGAAGCAGCTGTTAGGTGAGAGTTCAATGTTAAAGGCGAGGTTCTCACAGTCCGGGATAGTTTCAGGGACAGCTCGGCAGTAAAGCTGTTCTTTATGAATAATTGCCAGGCCTCCTCCTCTCCCTTTAGGACGGTCTTGCCGAATAATTTGGAAGCCTGGTGGAAGAGCGTCTACGACCGCGGGGTCGGCGTCAGAGGAAAGCCAGGTTTCTGTTAGAAACAGTATGTCTGGCGTGTGTTCCTCTATTAGAAGCGCTATTTCAGCCCTGTGTTTAGGTAGGGAACGGCAGTTCAATAAGAACATGCGGAAGTCGTGCGTGAGTTAGTGCAGAAGTTCAGAAGTTATTTTGGGTTTATGGGGGTGATAACATTCGGGGCAAGCTTGAGGCAAGGTGTCAGCTTGATAACTATGTCGAATACAGATGCTGGAGGATGGCCTGAGGCTATGGAGGGTTTCAGCGCTGTAGTATATGGGATCTGAAGGCCGAGTTACAGGGGGGCTAGCCCTAGGCCCGGGCTTGCGATGACGAGCGCAGACGAGCTTGCCTTATGCGCGCCTCCGGCGCGCAATCGTCGCGCCCGCTGCGCTTCCGGTAAATGCACATTATTATGGGGCAGGGAGGGGGTGTGGCCTCGAGATGGGCATGTCCCTAGTTTCAGCGTGGGCGATGGCGGCTGGCAGATAGCCCACAAGCTCTCCCTCTCAGCGCTAGATCCGCTGATAGGAGTGCTTTCAGGCAAAGACGGGTGCAGGTAATGGATTTTAGTTTTAAAAACAGAACACAAGTTTTAAAAGGTAACAATGTGCAAATGCGCAATTATTCTAACTCCCGGCTGTGCCTCAGGAGGGTTCGAGTAGTCTAACGCGCTCGCTGATCAGCGTGCTTTTAACTCAGCTGAAGGGGGCGTGGCCTCGAGGTGGGCGTGTCTCTAGTTTCAGCGTGGGCGATGGTGGCTGGCAGATAGCCCACGAGCTCTCCATCTCAGCGCTAGATCCGCTGATAGGAGTGCTTTCAGGCAAAGACGGGTGCAGGTAATGGATTTTAGTTTTAAAAACAGAACACAAGTTTTAAAAGGTAATAATGTGCAAATGCGCAATTATTCTAACTCCCGGCTGTGCCTCAGGAGGGTTCGAGTAGTCTAACGCGCTCGCTGATCAGCGCGCTTTTAACTCAGCTGAAGGGGGCGTGGCCTCGAGGTGGGCGTGTCCCTAGTTTCAGCGTGGGCGATGGCGGCTGGCAGATAGCCCACGAGCTCTCCCTCTCAGCGCTAGATCCGCTGATAGGAGTGCTTTCAGGCAAAGACGGGTGCAGGTAATGGATTTTAGTTTTAAAAACAGAACACAAGTTTTAAAAGGTAGCAATGTTCAAATGCGCAATTATTCTAACTCTCGGCTGTGCCTCAGGGGGGTTCGAGTAGACTATGCGCTCGCAGATCAGCGTGCTTTTAACTCAGCTGAAGGGGGCGTGGCCTCGAGGTGGGCGTGTTCCTAGTTTCAGCGTGGGCGATGGCGGCTGGCAGATAACCCACGAGCTCTCCCTCTCAGCGCTAGATCCGCTGAAAGGAGTGCTTTCAGGCAAAGACGGGTGCAGGTAATGGATTTTAGTTTTAAAAACAGAACACAAGTTTTAAAAGGTAACAATGTGCAAATGCGCAATTATTCTAACTCCCGGCTGTGCCTCAGGAGGGTTCGAGTAGTCTAACGCGCTCGCTGATCAGCGCGCTTTTAACTCAGCTGAAGGGGGCGTGGCCTCGAGGTGAGCGTGTCTCACCCGCATTTTGCGATGCAGGGCATGCTACGAAATTCGTTTTATTAATTACATTGTTTACTTACCTCCAATTATCCATATGCCTGTTTTTAACACCCCAACCTGCCCCTCCTCCGCCCCGCCTGTCTGCCCCACCGCAACTCCTACACGGGCCGCGGCTGCCCATATGTGGGCAGTACTGGTAATGGGGTATACAGTCAAAATATGGAGTCATAAATATAGAATTGCAGTAATATTGAATTAAAAATATGGACTGGACAAAATATCGAATGGACAGAGTATAGTCAACAAAAGTATCGAATTTGAGGTAAGTTAATATGGATTTTTTAATTATATCGAATTTTTTTAAGTGTTTTTTATGTTAGTATATGTGTGAAAAGTGTATATTTATTTTATCATTTATTTTAAGTAATTAATTTTATGGTATTTAATTTTTGCGTAATATAAATCTGTAGCGGGTTGTGGATTTATAGGGGAATAGGGTGGGAAGTAATTTATTTATAATTAATTAAATATTTGTATTTATTTATTGGTATTTATTTTGAATTAATTGTTAGTTAATTTTTAATGGGCAATTAAGTAAAATATAATTGGTAATTATTTTTTATTAATTGATTAATTGATAATGAAATTAATTTATTTTCTGTAGCAGGCGGTGGGTTTATAGGGGAATAGGGTGGGAAGTAATGTATTTATAATTAATTAAATATTTGTATTTATTTATTGGTATTTATTTTGAATTAATTGTTAATTAATTTTTAATTGGTAATTCATTAAAATATAATTGGTAATTATTTTGTATTAATTGATTAATTGATAATGATATTAATTTATTTTCTGTAGCAGGCTGTGGGTTTATGGGGGAATAGGGTGGAAAGTAATTTAATTCTAATTAATTAAATGTTTTAATTCATTTATTAGTATTTATCTTGAATTAATTGTTAAATAATTTTTAATTGGTAAATAATTTAATTATGATTGGTAATTAATTTTTGTTAATTGATTAATTGATAATCTGTTAATTTTATTAATTTATTTTCTGTTGCGGGTTGTGGTTTTATAGTGGAATAGGGTGGGAAGTAATTTAATTGTAATTAATTAAATTTTTTAATTTATTTATTGGTATTTATTTTGAATTAATTTTTAATTATTTTTTAATTGTTAATTAATTAATTGGTAACTGGTAATTAATTTGTATTATTAGGTAATTATTTTTAATAATACATTTTTATTTGTATTTTTAATTGACTAATTATTATATTATAATAAATTGGTAATTACTTTTAATGAATTTGTAATTGGTATTAATGTTTAATTTATTTTTATTCATATTTGAAGTATTTACTTTCCCTACTGTTGCACTCACTGGAGTGGAAATAGTCATTTTTACCCATATACTATTCCACGCTTTCCCTACTGTTGCACTCACTGGACTCGGAATAGTAATTTTTACCCCTACGCTATCCAACGCTTTCCCTATTGTTGCACTCACTGGAGTGGGAATAGTCATTTTTACCCCTACGCTATCCAATGGTAAAAATATTGTATATTTTTTATTAATAATATGTTCATATATATATACGTATTAAAAAAATATATATTTTTACTTACATTAATTATTTATTAATTTTAAGGTTATTTAAGTATTTTAAGTATGTTTAAGTTAATTATATTTATTATTACATTCATTTTCAATTACTTTTAAGACATAAAATCGATATTTTGACTAGCTATATTTTTTACAACAATATTTTTGATTCAATATTTTTGTACTTACTTGTTCGGAGACAGGGATTCAATATATTTGCATTCTATATTTTTTCCTATATATTTTGGTAAGTTTATATTTGTGTCACGATATTATTTCAGTGATCCTGGTAATGGGTACATGGTACCAATGCACTCCCCTGTATTTTGATGAAGACGGGGTCAGATTCCTTCGGGTGAAAATGCTACTGTGTAGGGGGAGCTAGAGAATGGGATAAACATTGAAATCTGCTGGGAAGAACTGGAAAACGGTGAGTATGCACCCCAGATCCTTCGTTTCTGGTGACCTTTATGCGGCGGTCTGACTGCTGCGGTCGGCTCCTCAGGAAGTTAACTTGTAATTCGGAGGGTGGTGTTGCACTTCTGTACCACCCAATAGAGGCAGCCTTACACCTCCCGTAGTGGTCGCCAGTATGCTGGACGTGCCGGCGGTCCAGCTAGGGTCTTCTCAAAGCAAATCTGCCCAACTCATAATACGGATGGGGCTCACCGCCTCCTGACTGGCCACCGTCAGGACCGCCGAACTCGTAAGAAGGCCCTTAGTTCTGGATTCAAGTATGAACAGATTTTCCACCTCATGTTTCCTCACAGGTCATAAACAGTATGTGCTTTTGTTCCACAGTGGTCACACAGTTGAAGAGTGTTTAGCAGAATGAGTGGCACTGGCTAGTGTGCTTGTGCATTTGTGTGTGTGTGTGTGTGTAGTTTTCTTGATGCGTGGTACCATTTGACGTACACATGCATGGCGTGCTGTAAAAGAAGGGGGTGTGTCACAATTTGGGGTTGTGGGTAATTGCAATGTGTCCTGAGGATACATGTATGCCCCTCTGGTTGCTGCATGTGGCATGTAACAAGGTTTTCTCTAATTGAGTTGGCTGTTTTTGGGCTACTTTTAAACTGCTTCTTGCAGGTCAATGGCTGCCTTCCTAAGGTCTCTTGTAGTGCAAGTTTTACTGTGGTATACCAGTGGGGGGTGAGAAGCTGCTCTGTGGCCCACGTGTGATTTGGATGTGGCAATGACTGGGATGGGGCCAATTGCTCCCTTGTACGATGTTCATAGGTCCTGTGTTTTTTGATTCGAGAAGCTGGGTTGGTGAGCTTGTCCATGCATCATGTGCGGGGGCTGCGATGCTCATTTACAGACCCATTTCATTTCCAGAGCCTCTTTCTCCCTTGGTTCCAGGATGCTTTGGCTCTGCCACCCTTGGCGGCGGTCAGGGATTTCTTGCCAGAGAACATGTTACTCCCGTGATTTTGGAGGGACATGATCTGATGACCAGACTTTGGATGTTTGGAAGCAGGGTCCTGTTCCTTCAGCTGAAGTCTGGCTCAAAGAACCAATCTCTCCTATCTGGTTCTCCAAAATGTTCATCGAATATGAATTAACCTTGAAAAAATAAAAGACAAGAGGCATTTGGCAAAACAGGAACAGTTGGCTTAATTAAACACAGCTGCCAGTAGAACAGCCAACAAAGTCGGTGTCTGAAACCTGTCTCAAAGCACATTAGTTTTGGCGGTCTTTTTATATATTACATGTAGCATCATAAAACAATTTGTACATTCTTTTGGAGACAGAAATCGTTGCCTAGTCATGGGGCCATTCATCTGGTCATTCGATAAGAAGTGCAAGTGGCTTTTGATCTTGCAATGACACAATGTGGGGTCAGTGGGTACGTGTGCAGATGTCCTTCATGGGGAACACGTGATCAATGCGCGTAGTGTGCATGCTGTGTTCTAACTGGCTGAGTGTTCCTAACTTATCGGCTGATTAGGATGGTGGTCTGGCTTAAGTTCGACCACCATCCTTTCGTACATGGGACCACCCGACAGTCTGTTGGCGGTCCTGCAATAGGCATTAGGATGAAACCGCCATCATGACGGTCACAATACCTTTGTTTTGCATTGCGGTGGGTGCTGCTGGCTGCAGCACACGCCGCTGTACAAAAAGGGGACACAACACATATCCCTGCACTACGTGGCAGGCACCATGCGGCGCCTGCCACATTGTGCAGGGACATGTAGGGGGCACCATAGATGCCCTCAACACCCACAGCTGAGGGCCAGGGGGGGAAGGGAAGCCTGCTACAGGCCCCCAATGTCCCTTTCTGCCTGCCCTTTCATGGCAGGTGAACCACTATGAAATGGCTGGCAGAAAGTGACATTGTAGATTTTCAGCAAAAATAGGAAACAAACCCTTAACGGGAAATTCTTGCCCTATATCAAAGCAGGTGTGTTACAAGGTGTTTGTTATGGGGCTGCCATATGGGGAGAGCCAATACTGCTACTCTACAAATCCAAGAAAATAAATTCCTGAAAAAACTGTTGGCGATCCCTAGTAATACAGCGAATTACATAGTACATAAAGAATTATCTGTACCATACTTAATTGATTTAATAAATGTGGAAGGGATCACTCTTTGGCAAGGGATATGGGACAAAGATGAGACCAGATTTAAAAGGGGTGTGATCCTAGACTGCCTGGCCCTCGACCATAGCAGCAAAATCCCCTAATTAGAGCATATTTATTCCATCTTAAAATGCTGTAAGGTAGACATTGATTGAAAGAACCCTGCATCTATCCAGGACTACAGCAAAAGTGACCTGAAGTTAAGATATATGTATGCTAGGGAATGCATAAAAGAGGTTGAAGCCAAAAATATGGTGCGAATGCCCATCCGATATACTTAACGCAGGTAAGAAATATTCAACACAGATTTTATTTAACAATGCTTAGGATCGCACACTTCATTATAATATAGAATTTCCTAAAATGGAAAAGTGGCGTCACAAACTCTCAAATTACCTGTGTGATGGAAAGTCCCCCAATCTACGCTGCATGTTACACTCTTTTGTAGCTTTTATAGGGATATCCGAAAATCAGTTTTAAAACCTCTATTTTTATCTAATATGCTTTTTCATTTTAAAAATGTTTTTAATTTGGTATGTGGTCTGGAAAATGAGAAAATTATGAACACTCTCATTTTGTTTATATTAATGATAAAAAGGGGAGCAAATGTTCACCGCTGTCAACACCTCTGCTGTTTCCCTCTTGCTGGGGGTGGAGGAAAGCTGACATCGGCTGAATGGGAGGAAGCAGATTACCCCTCCTGGCACCCCTTGTGGCCCCGTGAGCCCCATTAACGCTGCCAGCACCTGAAGCGCCAGGGGGCGCTTACATAAGCACACCGGTGATCCTGCAGCACAGGAGATAATTTTCACTGCCGTCAACACCGCTGCTGTTTCCCCCATCTGGGGGTGGAGGAAAGCTGACACCGGGTGACTGGGAGGAAGTGGACTACACCTTCCAGCACCCCTTGCGGCCCCAAGAGCCACACTAACGCTGCCAGCACCTCAGGCGCCAGGAGGTGCCTACATAAGCACAGCGGTGCTCCCGCAGCGTGGGACACACACTGGAGTGCCCGAGTCGCACCCGGGCAAAGCCCAGGCCAAGGGCGGGCTGTCTGCACCCATCAGAGACCAGAGGAGGCGCCACCCCTCTGACAGGCTCTATCTACAAGCTCTGTTTCTCATATTTAGTAACTGTGAGTGCTGAAATATCACATTATGGGTAAACGTACCATAATATCAAGCTCCCGCCCCTCTACCTCCATAAACAGCATGCTGGAAAGAGTAGTTAATACTGTTGCCACTGAGATTGATTTAACCGAGAGGCGAGTGTCCTTGGGACTGGCAGCTCCACAGACTACTCTTTTAGCAGGGGAGGGTCAAGATGATTATATTATCCCCCCTCAACACCAATTTTTTTTTGTAAACAATTTTCATAGCATTCCAAGGACAGCACATTTTGTATAGCATGTGGATACACATCTGTAATAGTCATAAATACAGCAAATGTATTGTTCAGCACCACTTGGCATTCACCAATCTTGGGAAGGGGCTGTAACAAGGAAAGCAATTAGGGCAATGAGGGTAATGGGCTATTGAGGATTTCCAAGCAGTGGCCTGCAACAAGGATATCATACCAAATATGGATGTCTCCCCAAACCCAGTAAACACAGGGGCAAAAAGACAAAAAAACTGTACTAAGCCCACCAGCTCCAAGAGGAAACAACCACCCGTTTAAAACAACCTTGCACCACCCTGAGCTCATGGATCCAAAGCACGGTGACCCCTGTGAACATGGAGACTGCCGATGTTACTGTTGATTTACCTTCATCTGAAACATTAAATCACTCAATCCACACTCAGACTGAGTCCATAGTAGCCCCTCCAACTCGTTTTAGACTTGGTGATACATCAATAGATATTATAGTGGATACTGTATAAGAACGTGCCAGAGACCTGGTAGATAAGAATTTCACTGCACTTTGGAAACGCTTAGATCGTTTGGAGTCATTGGCAAACAAGCTAAGTACACACACCAATATTCCTAAATTGACCGTCCAACAAGGGGGAAGTTTCCAAATTGAGTCCGCTAGTGCAATGTGCTCAAACCAACAACAGAAGCCATACCTGCCCAGGACAAATCACTGACTACAGGAGGTACTAATAGGCAACACCCACCAACTCACCCAGCTGATCGTGCTGCCACCACAAATCCCACATATAAAGCCACTCTAGGGTGTAACACACAGAGCACGACTACCACTATCAAAAATCATGCTAGCGGGACATTTGCTAAAGCCTGTAAAGAAATTCTTAGCCTACCACCGGCAGCATGTCCCTATGTCTTAGTCTTAGCAGGCTCAGAAAAAATCAGACTGAGACTTGGGACCAATTGCGAAATAAAAGCGCTGATTGGCTTGGTAAACATAAAGGGCCTCATTTATGAGAAATTACGCATCGCTACGTGAAAGCAGCGATGCGTCACTTCTCAGTGCGCACTCCTTGCGTCATGATTGATGCGTCATATTTATAATATGATGCATCATGGCGCAAGGAGTTACAGATACGTCAGTATTTCTGACATATCTGTAGGCGCAAAAGTGACGCATTGCTGGAGTGTGTCACGAAAAAAGTGGCCCAACTACAGTAATGTGTACTTTCACATGGGCAAGTCCCATGTTGTTAGTGCCTGTGTCAGACTTACGCCTGCCATGAAGCAGGCGTAAGATATGCCCCCCTTGCATACATTATACGTGGAGCAGGTATATTGTGGCAAAGGGGTTTACAAAGTGACGCATGTACCTAGATGCGTCACTTTGTAAATATGGCGCAACAAGGCGCATTTTTTGCGCCACTGGTGTGTCACAAAAAGTGACGCACCGGCGGCGTAAAAGTGACGCACAGCCTCATAAATGAGGCCCAAAGGGTTTAGGGTGACAAACATTAAAAACATCATAATGGTACGCTGGGTAGGGTGGGTTGGATCTTTAACAAAGAACAAGAGGGAGACTGTGTTGTCATCAACTGGTAAGATCGATATTAATGACACAGGAACTTAACAGTACTATCCCTTAGCTGGTCACTGCCCCAGGGCTTTTTCTACAAACCAACCCCGGGACCAAACACCTTTGTCATTCCACCGCATACGGTGCATAACAGGTTTTGAGCTCTGTCAGGTTTAGACAGCCTGGATTGACTGTTGCCTATTCAAACATCAGTTGAGCCCATTCCCACTAGACCCATGCTCAATTCTTTAGAACATGACATCTGAAAACCACTTAATGCAAACCTACATGTGTGTTAGACCTGGCACAATCGGCGTTGGTTTCCCTTCCATTTTTGTTGCTGTTGCCTCATGTGTTTTGCTGGTGTTAGCTGCTCAGAGCACAGTGCCACTGCCAATCAGTGCCACAGTGCAAGTGCTCCCTGTATAGAGTATATATGTTGATTGGTTTCCATGATTGGCTTATTTGGTTTACTGTCAGACCCTAGTAAAGTGCACCAGGAGTGCCAGGGCTTGTAAATCCAAATGCTGCTAGTGGGCTTGCAGCGCTGGTTTTGCCACCCACAGAAACAGCCTTGTAAAATGTGCCTAAGGTCTGCCATTGCAGAACCCGTGTGCAGTCTGGTACTGTCATGCTGACTGGGCAAGTGCACCTACTTGCCAGTCCCTAAACCTTCCCTTAACTTCATATTAGTCACCCCTATGATAGGCCCAAGGGCAGGGTGCATTGTAAGTATAAGGTAGGACAAGCCCTGATGTGTGTGGCATGTCCTAATAGTGAATTACAGCCATTTTCGTTTTTTACTATTGCAAGGCTACTTGTTCTCATAGGCCAGAATGGGCTGTTAGAATTGTTACATCCTATGATCCTAACAGACTCAGGAAAAATGGTAGAATAATAAAATACATCTTTTAGCAAAGTTTATTTTATTGTTCTGTGTTTGCAAATACCACTTTTAGAAAGTTGGTATTTGCCTGCCTAACCATTTCTGCTGTCTGGTTTCTGTGAGTGACAGGGCTGGGGAATTCCAGGAGACAGTCTGGGCAGCCAGGTGGTGAATAGGAAGATTACATCAAAGATGGGTGGGAGGAGTGCCCCTTGACTCTGAATAGGGCTGTGCTCTGCAGCCACAATGCTGGCTCCACCTCCTGTGGAGCGTCTGATGTCTCTGCCCTGCACCCTGAAAGAAGAAGTCAGAAGCATATCCACAAAGTGCTCTAGAACTGGACCAAACTAGGCAAAGGCCCCCTGGCCTGAAAGAACAAAAGATTTGTAGTATAAATATTGGAGCCCTTCTCCTAAGAAATTAGATCCTGCTTGAACAAAGAAGAACCTCTGCCCGAGGAGAAGGAACTGGGAAAGCTGCAAGGAGGAGTACTGTCCCTGACCTGGGGGATTGGCCTGCAGCAGTTGCCTTGCTGAGAGAGGAGAGGAAAAGACTAAAGAGACTTTATTCAACTTGTGCTTTCAACAATCTCCAAGGGCTTGTGGGTGAGCTTGTCCCCTGAACAGAGCCCCAGGACCATTGGACTCCTTCTGCCTTCACCGAGCTGCGGGACCTTCTAAGATCTCCCCTGCCGCTTGAGCCGCGATCTCAGTGCGCCTCGTACCCCTGTCCGCTTTTGAAGTCCATGCCTGTCCGCCCCCCACCGTGTGACTCCGCTCCAATCCAAACCGTAACTCGCACCGTCCAACAAGGGCCGCCGCACTCTGCTTCACCCTCCCCCTTTGAGCCGCACTGCTCGCCGCACCCCTGCCGCTGGAAGTCTGGATCCGAGCGCATCGCAGGGCTGAGTACGGCCCGTACGCTCGAAGCATACCGGCCGCCTTGCACCACGCTATTGGGATCCCACAGGCCGCCCCGCACTTGAGAGAACGGTTTGTATGCCACTTACCGGCCGCCTCGTGCCGAGCTGTTCGCATCTCCAAGGCCTCCCCGCTAGTAAAGGTACAGCTCGAACACCGCACAGACTAGTGAGCGCTTCGACCTCAGGGCCGTCCGCTCCTAACCCCGTGACCCCCGCTCAACGCCTGGCCTAAGACGCCCGTACCGAGCCTGGTCCGCATCGACAAGGGTCGACAACCCACCTGGAACGCCTCCGTGTCCTACATGCCTCGTCCGAGCTGAACTCCACCTAAAGGTACTGTACGATTGGCACTCTGACTGTGTGCGCACCGGACCAGAGAGTCCGCAACGTTTAGTTAACTCTTTTTTTTTTGTATACGATCTTCCCCAAAAGAGCCGCACAGTCAGCGCGAAGCGCATGGAATATAAAGACACGCATTTTTGAAGGACTCTTAACTTGCTAATAGTATTGTGGCTTATTTTTACGTGATTTTGGTCTTGTGCTAAGCCTTATATAAAATATACCTATTTTTATACAAATCTAGGGGCCAGATGTAGGTAAATCATATTTACCGACTCTGAAATACAGAATTTTACCGATTCGGTATTTCATAGTCGGTAAATATGAAGGGGGGAGATGTAGGTATTTCCAGATGTGGAAATACCGAATCGTTTGAATTCGGTATTTACCGATTCCCTATTGATTCCGATGGGCTGTGAAGCCTATAGGAATGAATGGAGACATATACAGCCCCACCACTGAGTGAGGACCCCTTCAACCTTCAGGCTGCTTTGTAGATTCAAATACCTGTGTCAGAAGTCGAGGATGCCATTAACCAAAGCTTAGGTTTTCCATTTAACTTATCAAGCATAAACTGGAGTTCTGGGCGCCCCTTTTACTTAATGTTTTTAATAATTTAACAAATACTTTTATTCCTAGCACATGGTTTACCAGCATTATTGTTCCGATTTTTAAAAAAGGGGACCAATCCAACCCTAGCTGTTACAGACCGATCTCCCTGATTGATAATACACTTAAGATTCTTGTGAGGATCCTTTTTAACAAAGTCAGGTCTTGGGCGGAGGAGGAACACATTTTAAATAAGTGCCAGCTAGGTTTTAGAAGTAAATTGGGAACTGTGGAACAGTGCATAAATCTTAATACACTATAGCTCGGAAAACTCCCATTTTCCTGGCTTTAATGGACCTTACTTCAGCCTTTGACTTTGTCAACAGGTCACGCATGTGGGCGGTACTAATATGGGTTGGATGAGGTTTTAGTTCATTTTTTAGCTTATTTGCACATGAACTTGAAGGCAGGGGTGAGGATCAGTAATGACGGGGAGGTTTCAGGGGACATTAATATTGGTAGAGGGGCCAGGCAGGAGTGCGCACTGGCCCCTCTACAATTTATTTTATACATCAATGATTTACATATTGTACTGTCCGAACTTAGTAACGATGTCCAGAGAATCAATGGTTACATACTCCCTGCCCTACTGTATGTGGATGCTCCAGTGGTAATGGGCTGCACACCGAAAGCACTACAAACTTTAGTTAGTGGCTTTGTAGATTTTATGGCTGGCTTAGATCTCTCCATTAATTAAAAAAAATGTATAATGGCCCGTGGCCCCAAAAAGCACCTTATCATTTCAATTACCTCAGGATCTGAACGCCTCTTACGCATTTGTTCTTTCCCATATTTGGGGCTAGTAATTTCAGGCAATGGCTCCTGGTCAGCCCTGGTCAGCCCATGTGGCCTTTAGCAGGAGTAAATATTTAAAGGCCAGCAACTCAATTTTGTGTCTCCCGCAATCTAAAAGAACTGAGTTAGTGCTATCTATAAATAAAATGTATAAAACACAGTGCATCCCCATTGCAATACGGTGCTGAAGTTTGGAGCTTTACAAAATGTAGTAGTATTTAGGGAGAGGATAATAGATTCTGTTGAAAGCTTTTGGGGGCCCCAATTTCCTCCTCACATTTTGATTGCCACAAGGAATTAAAACTGTTTTATATTGAAGACTATATAAGGGCTCGACCCGCCATATTTTGGCTAAAAGTTTGGCAAAACCCGGCAGCGACCTTAGCAAGAGATATAATAGCTGACTGCCTTAAATGTGATAAGGGCGGGGACATACCATGGCTTGCCGCTGATAGAAAAAGTTTGAATAGAGTGAATCACGAACATATCTTCTTAAATCCAAGTGATTTGGAGGGTATAAATAAAAAGACCATGCAGGAGGCTCTATATGAACAATACGGTAATACAAGATATGCAACAGAACTCTCGAAATTGTCAGTTGCAAGGTATATGTCTTTGGTGGACGCTAATTGCCCTCATCACACTTGCCATCCAGCTATCTTTTAAAGAATATAGGTCGCTGGGACAGAAGTTTGTTCTTCCGACTTAGGGCTGGCACTTTTCTAGGGCTTCCCTATAGGCTTTATTGTTAATCTTGAGCAAAGGCCCTGCCCTTGTGGCAACCGCAGCAATCAATCAATGCTAAAAAAAAATTATACTTTTGTAATTTTTATCAAAACTACACCAAACAATTTCTGATCCCTTTCTTCAAGGCAACTGCCATCACTGATTATAGAATAGCCTATATGGAAATTCTTAAGCTGAGCAGGGATTGTTAGACCTGACATCATTGGCTTGAGTCTCTCCTCCATTTTTCTGTTTGCCTCCACTGTTTTACGATGTTTTGCTGGATAATGCTTTGGGCACGGTGCCACTGCTGATCAGTGCCACGGTGCAAGTGCTCCCTATGTTAAATTGATGTATCGATTGAATTCCATGTTTGGCCTATTTGGTTTACTATCAGTCCCTAGTCTAGTGCACCAGGAGTGCCGGGGCTTGTAAATGCAAATACCGCTCGTGGGCTTGCAGCACGTGCTGTGCCACCCACCAGAGCGGCCTCGTAAAAGAATGTCTACGGGTCGGTCATTGCGAGACCTACGTGCAGCCTGGTACTGTCACGCGGGCTGCACAAGTACACCTACTTGCCAGTCCCTCAAACCTTCCCTTAACTTCATGTTAGTCACCCCTAATGTAGGCCCACGGGCAGGGTGCGTTGTAAGTATAAGGTAGGACACGCCTGACCAAGTTGGCATGTCCTAATAGTGATTTACAGCAATCTTCGTTCTTCACTATTGCGAGGTAACCTGCTCTCCGTTAGTTAGAATGGGCAGCCGGGATTATTAATGCTATGATCCTAGCTGGCTCGGGGAGCATGGTGCAATGTCGAGTTTGGTATCCCTGAAATCGGGGTTTAATTACGCATCCGTTGGTGTGGATGGTTTTTGGACTCTGGGTTCGATTTTCTTGTCTAACCATTTCTGGTTTCTGCTGGTTTTGCGTGTGTGTGACAGGAGCTGGGTGGCTCCAGAGGTCTGGATGAGTCAGTGTGGGATGAGTGGGACATTTACGTTGAGAGTAGGTGGAGAGTAGTTGCTGATAGCCTGCCCTGCCTGATACAATGATGGCTCCACCTCCTGCCAAGCGGCTGATGGCTCTGTGCCTGCCATGGACGATCCTAGCCCCACCTCCTACCAGGAGGCCGATAGCTCTGCTCCTGCCAGTGACAATGCTGGCTCCACCTCCTGCTGGGCGTCTGAGGACCCAGCCCTGCTCAGTGAATAGGCCAGGTGCTTCTGCCTGGCTCCACCCACAACAGACCCAGGATGTTGGGAAATTCCCCTGCATGGACAAAGGGATCAAATCCAAAAAGGGGTATAAGAGAAGGACCCCTGAACCAAGAATTTAGATCACTTCTGACAAGGAACCCTGAAACCAAGGACAAGAGGCCTGCTGATCTAAGGACTTGCCTACCCCTTCTGCCGGTGTGCTGTTTGCTGGGGGGGAATCCTGCAGTGCTTCTTTATTTTTGCCAAGGAACCAGGAGAGAGGAACTGTGTGTGTACTCTCACGCTTGCTAAGAAAATCTCCAAGGACTGGAAGAGTGCCAGTCTCCTGTTGAAGTCACAGGGCTAAAGGACTTCACCTACTACAAGTGCTATTTTGCTGGAACCTGTGAATCCAGCACCTCTGAAAGACACCAGCAATCTCGACGCCGACGGACGTCGCCGAATCCAACTCGACACCGTGAGTGACGGCTCAAATGTGACTGTCCCGCTTCCTCGACGCCGGCCGCCGGGCCTGATCGACGCCAGCAGCAACGCCAGTGAGTAGTGAGTTCGGCTCCAGCTCCCAGGGACCTCGTGTCTGCACCGCTGCTGATCGCATCGACTTCGTGCCCTCTCGACGCCGTGAGCGCTGCTCACTCTTGCAACTGCATCATCGACAACGACGCCTGCTGAGGCCTGATCGACACCGAAGACGCGACGCCGGATTGCTCGACACCGCTGATCATCGTGTGCTTCATTTTCCTAAGGTACTGTGTTGTTGGGGGTCCGTGTGACTCCGGGCTCGACGTAGCGCTCCTCGCGGTCGGCGCCGAACCTTTGGATTAACTTTGCCTCGACGTCGTGTAACTCCTGTGTGGGTTACCTTGTTGCCAAGAACTGTGTTTCCAAGAAGAAGAGTTGCTTTGATACGAAAAGACTTTGTGCTAAAGAAGAAACTACATTTGGACTATTATTTTCCCTTCCAAGAGTATTTATCAAGATTGTGTATATTTTTGTCGTTATTCGGTCTTGTGCTAAGCCTTATATAAAAATCCTTATCTTTATAATACTACCGCGTCGTGTCCATTTGTAGTGTATTCACTTTATTACTGTATGTGGTCATAAATGTTTAACGCACAGCCTCTGAGATAAGCCTGTCTGCTCTGCCAAGCTGCCAAGGGGGTAAGCAGGGGTTATCAAAGGGTGTGATCCCCTTGCCCTGACTAAAAATGGTGTGTCCCTATTTGTCAGAAGTGCATACCTCTGCCAACTAGAGACAGCCGGTTCTAACATTGGACGCAGCGGTGAAGATTTGAACCTTGCATTTATGACCCATGTGCAGTGATTAGTGTGTGCTACATAGTGAAAGCAGACCATAGCGCAGCCACAATCTAATTTGGAAGGATCCTATTTTTGGTTCTCCGCTTTTCTGAAGCTTGATTTTTTGAACACTGCAAGTTTTGACCAAGAGTGACACCGGAGTCACTACCCCTGTTGTTGTCGTGGAGGAATTCTACAGAGCGAAGATAAACGACTACGGCTTAAAGGAGCTGAAATCCTTTTGCAAGCAGTTGAAAGTGCCTACCAAAGGCATCTCAAGAAAAGAGGAATATCTCAAAGCATTGCAGGCCTGGTTAGAGGCCAGAGATCACACTGATCCGGTGGTGGAACCGCCAGTGGAAGGGGATGAGGAGGCGCCAGTGAATGGGCCTGTGTCCTCTCCCGGAAGCAGTGTTTCCTCCAAAGGTCTTTCCCCTGAAGAAAGAGAAGAAAATGCGAAGGAGCGTGCATACAACATGGAAATGGCAAGGCTAAAGATAAATGGGCAGTTGGAATTAGAAAATGCAAGAGGTAGAAGAGAAGCTGATTTGGAGACCAAAAGGTTGGATTTTGAAAGAGAAAAGTTAGCTTTGGAGCGTGATACCAGGTTGAGGGAGCTGGAGATCCAAGCTAAGAAGTTAGAATTGAATCCCTCTGGTGGCAGCATCCCATCTGTGCCTGCAGAAAGTAGGTTTTATTTTCCCAAATATGTGATAAAAGATTATCATAAGAATGAAGATATTGGTCAATGGTTTAAAGCATATGAGTTAGCATTGTTGGCCCACCGGGTCCCTGAGAAGGATTGGGGAGCGGGGTTGTGGGGTCGCTTTGTGAATGAGGGAAGAGATACCCTGTTAGACATGCCTGTTGAGGATAGGATGTCGTATGCTCATATGAAAGATGCTTTAATGTTGCGGTATGGCCTAACCCCCGAGAAGTACAGACAAGCTTTTAGAGAATGTAAGAAGTTGCCTGGTACGACGTGGGTTGAATATGTGTCTTATTTTTGCAGAGCCATGGATGGTTGGGTAAAAGGCAGCAAAGTGGAAAGTTATGAAGCTCTTTATGATTTGTTTGCTTGGGAGCATTTGTCTAATAACTGTTTTCCAGAGCTGCGCCAGCACCTTATTGATAGCAAGATATCTAACCCTAGAAAACTTGCTGAGGAGGCGGACCGCTGGGTCAGTACCAGGGTCCACAAGGGTCCAGTGGGAGACTCAGCCAAAGGTGGGCACGGTCCCCAGCAGAAGAGTGGGGGGGACAAGGGTAAACAGAAGGAGTCCCAGAAAGGGCCCCAAAGTAATCCCCAAGGGAACCAAGGGAAAGGTTCCCAGCCTCCCCCTGAGAAGAATCCAGGGGCCCCGACGGGTAAACCTGTTCATAGGGGCCCCCTGACCTGCTACGTTTGTGGGCAGGTGGGACACCGGTATTATGACCCCCAGTGTCCCATGAAGAATTCGAATGCACCGCCGCGTTCACCCCCCCGTCAGTTGGCGAGTGTAGCCCTGGGAGGGGAGTAGATGGTTGTCCCTGGTGGGAGGGGTCCCGCAGAAATGTCCCTGGTCTCGCTAGGAGACATGCAAATGGTCCCTCCACCCCCTCTGCCTAGTAACATTAGTAAATATAGGCAGTGGGTGACCATTAATGGCCATAGAGTGGAAGCTCTCAGAGACACCGGAGCGAGTGTGACAGCTGTCAAGTGTCACTTGGTGTCCAGAGAGCAGGTGGTTCCCCACGCATTCTACCCCGTGATTGTTGCCGACAACTCCCAGAAAGAGTGTGAGGTAGCTCAAGTTTCCTTTGAATGGGGGGAGTTTCAGGTACTCTTCAAGTTGCTGTGAGGCCCGCCATGCCTGTTGATTGTCTCCTGGGCAATGATTTAGAAGAATCCCCTTGGGCTAAGGTGGAGAGGGAGACGCATTTGAGAATGTTGGGTGTGCCAGAGTGGGTGTGTGCAACCACTCGATCGATGACAGCGAGTAAGGGTGTTGATGGGATCCCGGAGCCTGAAAATACGGCCCAGGACCCAGCTGTGAAGAGAAGAGGCAGGAGGGGCGAGAAACCGTCCCCCGTAGTTCCCGTGGTCCAGGAGGAGGTAGACCCTGAGGGGGATGCCCTGGAGCCCACAGGGGAACAAATTGCTGAACTGGGAGTCCTGCCCGAGCTGACCCATTGGCAGCAGGATGGTGGTCCCTCCAGGGAAGAATTCTGTGCCGAACAGAAAGTGTGCCCTTCTCTTGTGGGTATGAGGCAGCAGGCCTCAGCCCAATCCTCAGGTGATCAGTCAGGGTCACATTTTGTTTACTGGGAGAACGACCTCCTGTATAGCGAGCCTAAGGCTGCTGAGCCTGGGTCAGCCTGTGTGCTGGTGGTACCCCAGCGCTTTAGAGCCTTCCTACTGGGTTTGGCTCATGACGTTCCGTTAGCTGGACATCTGGGGCAGGACAAGACCTATGACAGGCTTGTCACCCATTTTTATTGGCCTCAGATGCGCAGGGATGTAGACATCCATTGTAAGACTTGTCACACTTGCCAGGCAAGTGGGAAAAGCAGAAGGAAGCAGAAGGCTCCTCTCCAACCTTTTCCAGTGGTCAGTACCCCCTTTGACCGGGTGGGTATTGACATTGTTGGGCCCCTGGACCCCAAGACAGCCCTGGGCAACAGGTTTATCCTGGTCTTGGTGGACCATGCCACATGGTACCCGGAAGCCATCCCTCTCTGAACAGTGACGGCCCCCGTGGTGGGAAGGGCACTGATGGGCGTTTTCTCCCGCATGGGGTTCCCCAGAGAGGTTGTGCCAGACCGGGGCACCAACTTCATTTCCAACTATATGAAGTCTCTGTGGAAGGAGTGTGGGGTAACCTACAAGTTCACCACTCCTTACCACCCTCAAGGTAATGGGTTGGTTGAGAGATTCAATCGGACCCTTAAAGGCATGATCATGGGTCTTGAAGAACCAATGAGGCGGAAATGGGACGTCCTCTTGCCATGCCTGTTGTTTGCTTACCGACAGGTGCCGCAGAAGTCTCTAGGGTTCAGCCCCTTTGAGCTTTTGTATGGTCACCCAGTAAGAGGACCTTTGAGTCTGGTCAAGGAAGGCTGGGAGCAATCTCCCAGGAAACCTCCCCAGGATGTATACAGTTACATGCTGGCCTTTAGGAACCAGACTCGGCGCTTCAGAGATCTTGCTCAGGCAAATCTGGAGGCCAGCCAGGAGGAGATGAAGCATTGGTACGACCGGAATGCCACTCTGGTAGAGCTTCAGGCTGGTCAAGAAGTGTGGGTCATGTCCCCTGTGGAACCTTGTGCGCTCAAGGACAGGTGGACTGGACCGTTTAAGGTTGTGGAGAAGAAGAGCGATGTCACCTACCTGGTGGACTTGAAATCTCCCAAGAACCCCTTGCGGGTCCTGCATGTCAACCGTTTGAAGCCCCACTTAGAAAGGTCCGAAGTGGGCATGCTCCTAGCTACAGATGCTGGAATGGAGGAGGAGAGTGAGCCTCTTCCTGACCTCCTGTGTGCTAAAGAGCAAGACGGGTTAGTGGATGGTGTTGTCCTCTCTGACACACTGACCCTTGAGCAGAAACAGGATTGTCGCCAACTGTTGGGACAATTCCCTGATCTGTTTTCCTTGGTTCCGGGTGTCACTCATTGGTGTGTCCATGATGTTGACACCGGAGACAGCCCTCCTGTGAAGCACAAGGCTTACAGGGTGACTGACAAGGTCCGAGCATACATTAAGGAGGAGGTCTCCAAAATGTTTGCGTTAGGGGTGGTTGAGTCCTCTAGCAGTCCTTGGGCCAGCCCAGTGGTCTTGGTCCCGAAGGCTGCCGCGCCTGGTGCCTCACCAGAACTTCGGTTCTGCGTGGATTACCGAGGACTTAATTCAGTCACGAAGACTGACGCGCACCCCATCCCCAGAGCTAATGAGCTCATAGATCGGTTGGGGGCTGCCCGGTACCTTAGCACGTTTGATCTGACGTCTAGGTACTGGCAGATCGCCTTAACTGATGGGGCAAAGGAGAGGTCAGCATTCTCCACACCAGATGGGCTCTACCAGTTCCGGGTGATGCCCTTTGGGATGAAGAATGCCCCTGCCACCTTCCAGAGGTTGGTCAACCAGGTCTTGGCTGGACTGGAGGATTTCAGTGCCGCCTACCTGGACGACATCGCAGTGTTCAGCGCCAGCTGGGAGGAACACTTGCACCACCTCCAGGAAGTGTTGTTGGCCCTGCGCAGAGCAGGCCTCACAATCAAAGCCAGTAAGTGCCAGATTGGGCAGGGTTCTGTGGTGTACTTGGGGCACCAAGTAGGGAGCAGCAAGGTTGCATCCCTGCAACCCAAGATTGATACCATCCTGGCTTGGGCACCGCCCAAAACCCAAACTCAGGTGAGAGCCTTCTTAGGACTCACGGGTTATTACAGGAGGTTTGTCAACATTGTGCACCCCTTGACTTCGCTGACTTCCAGGAAGCAGCCACAAAATGTGATCTGGACTGATGCCTGTCAAACGGCTTTCGATACCCTGAAAACTGCAATGTGCACAGCACCTATACTCCAGGCGCCCGACTTTTCGAAAGAGTTTATTGTCCAGACGGACGCTTCAGAGCATGGCGTGGGGGCTGTTCTAGCTCAGGTGAATGAAGAGGGCCGAGACTTGCCTGTAGCCTTCATCAGTCGGAGGTTACTTCCCAGGGAAACGAGGTGGAGTGCGATAGAGAGAGAAGCATTTGCTGTGGTCTGGGCGCTGAAGAAGCTAAGACCCTAGCTGTTTGGGACTCACTTCCGGGTTCAGACAGACCACAGGCCCCTCAGATGGTTGATGCAAATGAGGGGTGAGAATCCGAAACTGTTGAGGTGGTCCATTTCCCTACAGGGGATGGACTTCACAGTGGAACACCACCCTGGTACGGATCACGCCAATGCTGATGGTCTGTCCAGGTTTTTCCGCCTTAGTGATGATGACTCCCTAGGTCAAGGGTAGTTCTCCCCACATTTCAGCTGGAGGGGACACGTGTTAGACCTGACATAATTGGCTTGAGTCTCTCCTCCATTTTTCTGTTTGCCTCCACTGTTTTACGATGTTTTGCTGGATAATGCTTTGGGCACGGTGTCACTGCTGATCTGTGCCACGGTGCAAGTGCTTCCTATGTTAAATTGATGTATCGATTGAATTCCATGTTTGGCTTATTTGGTTTACTATCATTCCCTAGTCTAGTGCACCAGGAGTGCTGGGGCTTGTAAATGCAAATGCCGCTCGTGGGCTTGCAGCACGTGTTGTGGCACCCACCAGAGCGGCCTCGTAAAAGAATGTCTACGGGTCGGTCATTGCGAGACCTACGTGCAGCCTGGTACTGTCACATGGGCTGCGCAAGTACACCTACTTGCAAGTCCCTCAAACCTTCCCTTAACTTCATGTTAGTCACCCCTATGGTAGGCCCACGGGCAGGGTGCGTTGTAAGTATAAGGTAGGACACGCCTGACCAATTTGGCATGTCCTAATAGTGAATTACAGCCATCTTTGTTCTTCACTATTGCGAGGTAACCTGCTCTCCGTTAGTTAGAATGGGCCGCCGGGATTATTAATGCTATGATCCTAGCTGGCTCGGGGAGCATGGTGCAATGTCGAGTTTGGTATCCCTGAACTCGGGGTTTAATTACGCATCCGTTGGTGTGGATGGTTTTTGGACTCTGGGTTTGAAAATAGCACTTTTAGAAAGTGTCTATTTTCTTGTCTAACCATTTCTGGTTTCTGCTGGTTTTGCGTGTGTGTGACAGGAGCTGGGTGGCTCCAGGGGTCTGGATGAGTCAGTGTGGGATGAGTGGGACATTTACGTTGAGAGTAGGGGGAGAGTAGTTGCTGATAGCCTGCCCTGCCTGATACAATGCTGGCTCCACCTCCTGCCAAGCGGCTGATGGCTTTGTGCCTGCCATGGACGATCCTAGCCCCACCTCCTACCAGGAGGCCGATAGCTCTGCTCCTGCCAGTGACAATGCTGGCTCCACCTCCTGCTGGGCGTCTGAGGACCCAGCCCTGCTCAGTGAATAGGCCAGGTGCTTCTGCCTGGCTCCACCCACAACAGACCCAGGATGTTGGGAAATTCCCCTGCATGGACAAAGGGATCAAAGCCAAAAAGGGGTATAAGAAAAGGACCCCTGAACCAAGAATTTAGATCACTTCTGACAAGGAACCCTGAAACCAAGGACAAGAGGCCTGCTGATCTAAGGACTTGCCTACCCCTTCTGCCGGTGTGCTGTTTGCTGGGGGGAATCCTGCAGTGCTTCTTTATTTTTGCCAAGGAACCAGGAGAAAGGAACTGTGTGTGTACTCTCACGCTTGCTAAGAAAATCTCCAAGGACTGGAAGAGTGCCAGTCTCCTGTTGAAGTCACAGGGCTAAAGGACTTCACCTACTACAAGTGCTATTTTGCTGGAACCTCTGAATCCAGCACCTCTGAAAGACACCAGCAATCTCGACGCCGACGGACGTCTCCGAATCCAGCTCGACACCGTGAGTGACGGCTCAAGTGTCCCGCTTCCTCGACGCCGGCCGCCGGGCCTGATCAACGCCAGCAGCAACGCCAGTGAGTAGTGAGTTCGGCACCAGCTCCAAGGGACCTCGTGTCTGCACCGCTGCTGATCGCATCGACTTCGTGCCCTCTCGACGCCGTGAGCGCTGCTCACTCTTGCAACTGCATCATCGACAACGACGCCTGCTGAGGCCTGATCGACACCGAAGACGCGACGCCGGATTGCTCGACGCCGCTGATCATCGTGTGCTTCATTTTCCTAAGGTACTGTGTTGTTGGGGGTCCGTGTGACTCCAGGTTTGACGTAGCGCTCCTCGCGGTCGACGCCGAACCTTTGGATTAACTTTGCCTCGACGTCGTGTAACTCCCGTGTGGGTTACCTTGTTGCCAAGAACTGTGTTTCCAAGAAGAAGAGTTGCTTTGATACGAAAATACTTTGTGCTAAAGAAGAAACTACCTTTGGATTATTATTTTCCCTTCCAAGAGTATTTATCAAGATTGTGTATATTTTTGTCGTTATTTGGTCTTGTGCTAAGCCTTATATAAAAATCCTTATTTTTATAATACTACTGTGTCGTGTTCATTTGTAGTGCATTCACTTTATTACTGTATGTGGTCATAAATGCTTAACGCACAGCCTCTGAGATAAGCCTGTCTGCTCTGCCAAGCTACCAAGGGGGTGAGCAGGGGTTATCAAAGGGTGTGATCCCCTTGCCCTGACTAGAAAAGGTGTGTCCCTATTTGTCAGAAGTGCATACCTCTGCCAACTAGAGACAGCCGGTTCTAACAGGGATGATTTGATCTTCTGTGTAAGTTATTTTCTCACATGCCTCAATGAGCACCCCATAACATATCTGATTGCTTTTAATTACATCAAGCTGCTATTTGACATGAGTTATAAACTCTTATCTTGGATGGTGCTCTGTAAGAAATTGCTCCTCTGCATACCATGTTCCTCTTTTTGTAGCTTATATTTGATTGCACTTTATTATACAATGCTGCTATTTTTTCACATTTGATTGCACCTTATTATATTGGGTGCTATCGCCCGATATCATTAATTGACAACACCCTGAAAGTCCTGGGTAGGGTAATCTTTAAAAGAATTAGAATTTGGGCAGATGAAAGTAATATTCTACACCCAAGCCAGCTAGGTTTCCGCAGTAGTGTGGGCACGGTAGAACAATGTTTGAACCTGAATTTAATAATGGCAAAATATAACATCTCAAAAAAATCCCCCTTATATTTTGGTTTCATGGATTTAAGTTCTGCCTTTGATTTTGTAAATCGTTCCCGCTTATGGTCCGTCCTTCTTAATTATGGTTTAGATGATTATTTGGTCCATTTTTTATCTTACCTTCATAGCGACCTAAGAGCACGTGTGCGTATTAACCAATCTGGCGAAGTTTCTAGCGATATTGTCATTGGCAGGGGGGTCAGACAGGGATGTGTGCTGGCCCCCCTGCTTTTTATTTTATATATTAATGAACTGAGCAGTTCCCTGAGTACCCAAACAAAAGATGTACCACATGTAAGTGGGATCCCCATACCTACCCTCCTTTACGCAGATGATGCGGTCCTAATGGGCCGCACCCCAAAGGCACTGCGTATTTTAATTTCAGGTTTTGTTAGTTTTATGGCTAACTTAGGTTTAACCACAAATTAAAAAAAATCCCTCATTATGAGTTGTGGCCCGAAAAAGTACAAAATTACTGAGATTATATCAGTGGTAAATGTTTTGAAAAGTACCTGCACCTTCCCATATCTGGGACTGCTGTTCTCCAACACTGGTTCCTGGCCACCACATGTCTCTTACGCAAGGAACAAGCTAGGTAAAGCGATAAATTCGATTACTTCCCTGCGCCAACCTAATCATGCAGATGTGATTGTGCCATTAGTAAAGATCTATCAAACTCAATGCATTCCAACTTGCACTTATGGCGCAGAGGTATGGGGATATACTAACTGTATCTATATCCAGACCGAAGAAAATAGTTTTTTTCGGAAGGTGTTGGGTGGGGTTATTTGTTCCTCAAACTATATATGTCACAGTGAATTAAACATCTCATACATAGAGGACTTTGTTAGATCAAGGCCAGCCCTTTTCTGGCTAAAGATATGGACGAATCCGGCTGCCACATTGACACGCGATATAATCTTGGACTGCTTAAAATGTAATAGGGCACATTGTATACCGTGGTTAAAAGCTGTAAATGAATGTTTAATGAGTGTAGGGCATGGACATTTGTTTACCTCCCCTAGTCTTATAAATCGTTCACATAAGACCCTGATTGAAAGGGCTCTATATAATCTCTACAGAGAGGAGCGAGAAAGGAAAAACTTCTCAAAGTGTACTGTTATAAAGTATATGGGCCACTTGGAGCCCTCTAGCAGTCACCCTGGCCTGCCCCAGAAATACCTACGTTTGCACCTTGGTAGATGGAACAAGAGTTTACTGTTCCGCTTTCGGGATGGGAGTATTGTAAATTTATTAAACTTCCCCCTGGGTTACAACAAAGATCTGGAAACTTTAAGTTGTTTATGTAACCCAAATATGAAACATGTCTTATGCATTTCCTGTTTTTCTGTGACTTTTATAAATTGTTTACTGCTCATTATTTAATGCCTTACTGTCGGAAACATGACCTGTCGGATTTTAGGATGGCATTGAGGACCTTATTATTGTTGGGTTCAGACGAAATAATATTCAGAGTGAGCTGTTTTCTTAAAGCTGCTGTTCACTCACGAGCTACTTTGCACATCGATGGATAATATTTGCACATTGCACTTTGCACTTTATATCTCTACTAATTTGCACATTTGTATTTTGCATATATATTTGCTCAGCTTTTACTTTTGTTGTCGCTATTTTTAGCTGATTCAAAATCTTTTAATTGTATATACTGTTTTTAAAAAAACATCCCTGTGTTTTTGTAGAATTGGTCAGATTATGTCTCTGTTGGTTGTTATATCATTGTAATGTATTTTTCTGCAACTATATCCTGTATGCACTTTTATGGATGTTTTATTCCGAATAAAGATCTTTGACTTGACTTGATTATATCATGCTGCTATTTGTTAAACAACTAATTGCACTTTATTATATGATACTGCTGATCTGCATATCATTTCCTCTTTTTAATATATTTATGTTATTGTTGTTTTTTGTTATATACTACAAGCTCCCATTTGCCTACTGCATTTTATACTGTGCATTGATTATGAATGTATGTATTTTTGCTGGTATTTTGACCTGTGCTTCTATGGATATTTTATAGCTGAATAAAGATGTATTGAATTGAATTGAATTGAATTGATTGGCATTAAGATTTATTCACATTTGGATGCACTGTTATATGAAAAGCCAGACGAGTGTATGTAGTTACCTCATGTACCATTTACTGGGACATACTATAGCACAATTCACTTTATGTATCCATATGTTACAGGTCACCTCACCTATTCTATACTGTGCATTATATCGGGATATACAATAGCACTTTGCACTTTTTGTATCTACATGACATAGGTCATCTTGCTTATTATCACTATGTATTATGCAAATATGTACTGTACCTTGATCTTTTGACTGACCATGAAGTTTTGCTGTTTTTAAATTTGGTTGTATACTTTTATTTTTAAAAATTGTAACTGTTTCCTCTGAATAGAATGCTCTTATGGTGGTATATTTTGCACCAAATAAAGCTTGTTTGACTTGACTTGACATTGTATTCTCTACAGCTGTGCCTGGCTGGCACTGCCACCATTGTAGAGAAAACAACTCCTTCTGACGGTCTGACTGGCTTCTTGTGTCCATCGGATCTGTGGCGGTTGGCCTCACCTCATTGCGATGGCTGTGGGATTGTGACTGACGGGCTGTCGGTGGCAGTCCCACTGTCATCATAATCAGGCCCTTAGTGTGGCATCTGGTTTTATGGTGTTTTGGGAATGCATGCCTCTCTGGCCAAAAGTGTTTTATTGTAGCCACTCCTGAGACTATCTGTGGAATCGATCTGGGATTTCCTGCTCACGTGTTTTTGTAAGGGTTACGTATCACCTCACCTAGGATCTGTAAATCAGTTGCTTCAGGCCTAGGCCGCAAGGCCGATCAGACCACGTACTCCTGACCGGGGTTAATGGGGAGGTCATATCAGGTGGATTTGACAACAGCAATGCTAGTTCGTTGTTATACATACATATATCACGGCGTGCATCTACATAATTTTATCAATATTAACAGTGTTCTTTTTCCAAACATAACACATATTGCTCCCGCCCAGAGGGAGCGTGCTAAAAGCAGCTCCTCCCTCTGTGTGGGAGAAATGCTGGTTCATATATTACATAAGGGTAGAGGGGGGCATGGTCTCCCTTCCCGAGACTAATAAGGCTCCAGGGACCCACATCCCCCAGGGCTGCATTTTGATAAAGGGAAGGGGTTGTGTTCCCCCTCCATGAGCCTGTAAATGCCCCAGGAACCCCATCCACTGCAGTCACGTTGATACATGATTGGAGGCGGGTGCATGGCCTCCCTCCCTGAGCCCAATTGGGCCCTGGGACCCATTCCTTGCTGCTTAAATGTAACAAAAGGGCAGCCCTCCTCCCCAAGCATTAAAAGGGCCTGAGGACCCCATTCCACAGGGCCAAACTTAGAATAAAAAGGAGGGGGCATGTGGCCCCACTCCCTGAGCCTCTAAAGGCCCCAAAGACCCCACCCCCTGGGGCCGGCTCACTTATTGTGCCCCTAGGAGCCCACCCCAGGGGCACAGTAGTTTCCCTGTTCACACCAGCATGGGCAGGGAAATGTGTGTGCTCCCATCTGTCAAGAGCCTTTTTTAATCTCCCGCCAAACCGGAGCAAGCCATAAGTCTGCTACCAGCTTGCGGGAGATTTAAAAATGCTGGGAGCAGATCTGTGCTCTGTTTTCCAGCCCACACTGATGTGTGCAGGGAATTGTATTTTGGCCCAGGGATGGGGTCCCTGGGGCATAATAATGCTCAGCGACGAGGACCACATAGCCCCCTTTTGTATTGACATTGGCTCTGGAGAATGGGGTCCCTGGGCCTGCTAAGGGTCAGGGAGGGGGACTGGATTCCTCCCTTCCTTTTCAATTAGGCCCTGATGGATAGGGTCCCATGGCCTATTCATTCTTAGGGGTGGCCATGGAGCCCCCTTCCACCATTTTTTGAATTTAATCTCCTGCGATGGGGTCCCATGGAGGTATTAAGGTTTTTGAAGGGAGGATTGCATGCCCCCCTCTCCCTAAGATATATGCTTTGGCCCAGGGATATGATCTCCAGGACGCAAAGGCCAATACTATGTCCATCGGCAAAAGCTTTCCCTGGCGTGAAGTTGGCTGCCGGTGGGTGCATTGGCCACAGGGTCCGGCCTAAGGCCAAGCCCTTTGTCCAACCCCTCCTCTCCTGCCGTGCAATGCCAAAGGTCCTGTACTGCATAGGGTTGCTGCATGCAGGAGCTGGGTGCAAGGTCTGGCCGCAGGCCACCCTTTAAAAGAACACAGACTTCTTTAAAAAAATCCCATTTGGGAATGTAACCACAGGGATGGTGGTTTGCTGTTCCTTGCAGGTCACTATTTCTGTGTTTATAGTCATTCCCAGAGGGTAATAAATAGTGACCTCCCTAATTAATATTCATTAGGTAGTTAGTTCTGTGAACCACTGCTCCTGGAGAGTTTGTGGTAATTCCTATTAGTACATATGTTGCATTGCAAAACTAGAAATAGGCCGCTAATTGTTGGTGCTTGTCTCTTAGTACATTGGCCCCAACTCCTGTCCTTGACAGGGGCAAATCCCTGCCCATATGCAAGAAAGCAGTGAAATTCTATATAGTTTGTAAATAACCAAAACGTTGCTGGGTGTCCATCTACTTGGGCAAGCATCCCCATAGTGAAATCCCCACATCCTGCTTCAGTCTGCACATTCATTAACTTTAAAAGAGAGCGTCCTTCTCTTAGAATTAGTTGCTTTCCTTCAAATAAAATAATTCAGTAGCGTTTGCATTTTATTGAAAAGATGTTCTGGTATGGGCACATTGCAATGCTTGATGAAAAACATAGAATTCTCCATATAATAGTTATGTAGCGGTTAAACTGGTATATAAACAAAACATTCACCTGTTCAAGCACATACCCTCTTTTATATTGTTCAAAAAGTGTGGAAGATTTACTCTGAAGAGAACCTCTCACTTCTATAAATGAGGTTTTCCTAAATACCTAAGAGTTGTCCCTCAGGTTTTGTGATTCTCCTTGTGGTACAATGCAGTTTCCTACATTTGGTTTCATTAATACTATGTCCCACTACTTTTAAATATGAACTGTTGTGAACATTAGAATGCTTTCTTTTCGATAGCGGCACTTTTTTAATGTATCCCCTGTGCACGCAACCTCAAATGTTCACTTTTTGTTAAAACAGCTAGGATAACGACCAAACTGTTCTGTGATTGGAACTTCTTGGATAGGTTCCTGCAGCAAGCATTTTAACTTTCTTAAAGTTGATCAGTTTGGTGTGTTTACTTCAGTTTCTATCTCATCACCTATTTTTTCTTGCTTTTCACCATCCTTGTTTATGGTATGTTTACCCCAGCTGCCTTTTTTTAATTCCACAGACACTTTAGCCAGTAAATAACTGTAGGCCTGATTCACAAAGGTAAACGTACACTTTTCTGTAAGTTTACGATTCTTTGCTATTCACAAAGGGATTTACGAGTAGCATCTTTACTAGTCCAGAGTTTCTGCAGCGACTCCACACTGGTAAAGGTACTACTCCTAAATCCCTTTGGCCCACATGCATCAAGCAATTTAGGAATCGCAAACGGTGCGATTCGGTAAAATCGGCCCTTTGCGATTCCTAAATAGGTTTCTGGGATGCATCAAGCATTTTTGGTGAAATCGCTATTTTTAGCGAATTCCAAATATGCGATTGCATTTAAGGAATCGCAAAATTGCTATTCCTTAAAAGCAATGCATGATTAATTTTAAAATTGTGAATTCGCAAATCTGGGGTGCAAATTATCATGAGGTTGAACCTCGTGGTAATTTGCGAAAAAGTGTTAAAATGCTCTAATTTGCATTTTAAAACACTGTCATGTTACAGACACACATGTCCTTAGGACATGTGTGTTTGAAACATGCACTTCAAAATAAATTTCAGGGGTGAAGGGGGGGGTCCAAAGGACCCCCCCTGCACCCATGGAATGCATCAACATTTTGCGAATTCTAATTTGCGAATTCGCAATTCCCATTGATTCCTATGGGCCTTTTGGCCCATAGGAATCAATGGGAATTGCAAAATCGTAAATTGGAATTCGCATAATATTTGCAATTCGGTAAAAATTGCGATTTTTACCGAATCGCAAATTTTATGCAATTTTAATCATGCATCCCGTTTTGCGATTCCTTATTTGCGATTCGGTAAAAATCGCAAATTAGGAATCGCAAAAACGGACTTTGATGCATGTGGCCATTTGTGAATAGCAAACAATCGTAAACTTACAAAAAAGTAAATGTTTACCTTTGTGAATCAGGCCCTAAATTGAGGCCAAGTTCATGTTTAGGGACGCATTTGACCCTTTGCTAAGCCCAAAAAATCTAAGGAATTCAAATGTGTTCTCTTAGAAAATGGTTAGTCAGTTATTTCCTACCCCGTTTTGGTTTTGCACAAAATCAAACATAGATATCATCATTAAAATCTACCCAGAAATCTATTCTGCCTGTTGTCACAAATGTGTTGCTACCCCGCTTAGGGAGATGCCCCTTATTAAATAAGTGGGCAGGCGCTCCATCTCCTACTGGGTAAGTACCATAGTCTGCTGGGTTGGTGCCCACACAGATGAGCCAGTCTTCGTGCTTTTGTTTCTTTGAGTAAAGATGGGTGAGGTCAGCAGTTGAGGAGAGTTTTGCTTTTGCTTGAATTTGTATCTATGTAAAAGGAAAATTGTACAATTCTACATTTCAACATATATCATATGTGTATTTGCATAATTTAGTGCATGTGGAACTACCGGTTCTGCTCACTGTCTACATTTGCTGTACTACCATGGAAAATGTTCTCTTCCATAGTGCGTGGATTGTACAGCTTGTCTGTGATGTGAATATACCTAAGAACATTACATTACATTACATTTTCAGATGCTGCATTTACACATTGTTATAAACATTGGCAAAGGGACAAGGAACAGTTTACATCTGTAATGAGCCTTTTTTAGTCTTTTATTGAAACATAGCATTCTTGTCTATGAAGTGAGCTGTGTTTTTAAAGAATTTACGACACGTAATCAGGAGCATTTCTTCTCATACTTGGATTTTTAGTTGTCATAAAATGTGGATAAAGTTCCCCATTTCATTACAGTGGCTGTCTGATAGATTGTCTTCTTTTTTTAATTTGAATATGACATTTACTTTTTCAAAACATAGACTATTCATGGAAATTTACACAGATTTATAGATATTTACTGATGATCTACAGATATATTTTTAATATAGTGTGTTCTAATAGTTTCATACTCCAACAACTCCCAGCTATCAGGCTAAAGTCTATGGGTCCGATTCACAGTACTAATCTGAGACAAAATCCTAAACTTACTACTTTTGGTATTCACAGAAGGCACTTACTACTTTTGGTATTTACAAAATGCAATTACGACTACTAACTTTACGTCTGCAATCGTTCCGGAATTTCCGCACCCGGAGCGGGAATTCTGCATTTCTGCTGGGATTTCCGCTTCCAGGCTGGAATTTCGGATTCCTGCCCGGAATATCCGATTCCGGCCCGGAATTTCTGATTCTGGCCCGGAATACCAGCACTCTGGCTGTTGATCACTTTGCTCAAGGGTAAACACCTGTTCAAGTGCCTACCATCCCCCACCATGCATCAGCTGACACACTGCAGCCTATCCCAAGCCCTGCAGCATGTATGAATGCAGAGCAGACACACACAAACCCTTTCAACATGTCGCTGAATGTGATAGTTGCTCTTCCCCTTGCCATGCGGCAAGAAGACTTGAGGAGGAGGAGGAGAGTAGAGAGGATCTTTAGACAAAGGATCAACCTATTTGGGATGTCCAGCCAAGATGTCAGGGTCAGATACCTTTTCCCTCCAGAAGTTACCTTGGAGGTGGTATGTGAGTGGGAGCAGGAACTTGACACTTTGAGCTGCAGCTCCCATGCCATTCCAGCCTATCTCAAGATCCTTTCTGCTCTCCATTTATTTGCCACTGGGTCATTCCAAAAGGTCTCCAGTGACCATATGGGCATTTCCCAGGCAAGCCAATCGTGGTGCTTGCATCAGGTATTGAGATGCTTTACTACCCGAGCCCACCTCCACACAGGAATGCCCCATCCATTGGCAGTGAGACAAAGGGCAGCTAGAGATTGCTCTCTTCCCACGTGTGCTGGGTGCAATTGAATGTACCCATGTGGCCCTCCAGCCACCCCGCTGCATTGCACACATCTTCTGCAACATACACCAATGGCATTCCATCAATGTGCAAGCTGTCTGTGATGCCAGTGCGAGATTCATTGATGTTCATGCAGTGTTTCCAGGCAGTACCCATGACTGCTTCGTATTCAGCATGTCACTTCTTGCCCGGTGGATGGCTGCGGGAGAATTTGGCAACATGTGGCTACTGGGTAAGTACCAAGCACTAAAATGAGGGATATGTGCAATTCAAATGTCTGAATACCACCTTACATTAGCAACTATTGTACAATAAGAATCATGAAGCAACATACAGGATCTCAACAGACACTGCATGTACCAAAGTATAGATCATGTCCTGTGTAAAACAAAGAGGGAAATGTAACCAATTGCCCTTTCTTCCCGTCTCAGGTGACACTGGGTATGCACTCTCCCCACAACTCCTCACCCCTTGCAGACGTGCAAACACTGTACCGCAGCATAGGTACAATAGGGCACACATACGGACTCGAGCCATCATAGAGAGCACTTTTGGGCTGTTGAAGTCGCTATTCAGATGTCTTGACTGTACAGGGGGTGGGCTGCTGTACTCTCTTGAAGTCATGTGCATGATCATATTAGCCTGTTGCGTTTTGCACAACATAGCTTTAATGCATGGCTTACACATACCTCTTGTACCTCGGCTAGCTCTGAATCTGGGAAACCAGGCCATTGCACATAACGAAGGTCAGGGTATGCAAGTCCGTGATCAGTTGGTTGACACGTTTTTCACATGAGCAATCTGTTGTGTCATGGACAAAATGTGGTTTGCAGTCTGTTGTCAATGATGAAAGTTGGTTAATTACGACTGTCCAAAATTTCCTTCCCGAAACTACTTTGCCAGCTACACTAACTGCATGTAAACCACAGCTGTTAGCAGTAGTCGAAAGATTGACCGTGCTTCAGGTCATGTGCTCATGTCAGTGATACGTTTGGTGTAGTGGCCGCTCGCATAGGGCGTGCTGCGGGGTGGGGGCGGGGGCAGTGGCAGGGTGGGGGGTAGTAAACTCGGACACACGGCGGAATGGAGGAAAGTAATTATTACGTTCCTCCGTTCCGTCATATGTCCAAGTTTCCTACCCCCCACCCTGCCCCACTGCCCTGCAGCACACCCTATGCAAACTGCCACTGGTGTAGTGGATGCCCCTAAGGAATCTATTGACGCAGAGGATAAACTGTACATGTTTTGAGAGACCTCCTGGACCTTATGGGGATGGGTTCCTAAATCACAAAAGGGCATAACTATTGCATTCTCAGAGCCTCTGCCCTCAATAGATTTGACTCCTCCACAGATGATGGGCCCACAACATGAGTGACGATGTTATAGGTGAATCTGGCACAATGTGTCTGTGTTACACAGCACTGCTTCCCCCCAAATTTCTGTAATACGACAAACATGTGTTGAGCACTAAATATGGACTACATGACCCATAATGTAAAGTAGGAGAAAACTTATCTGGGGTTTGATGTTGTGTCAGCCCACCACTTGTCTTGAACAAAATGTCATTAAATGGTCTGTTCCCTCTTTTGTTACATGTCTATGATTCTCTCTTGCATAGTCATTTCAGGTTTTTCCACTACAGAACAGCATGTTGACAGTAGATTTGATTTGTGATTTTGGATGGATCAGAATGAATACAAAATGTCTGTCAACTACTTACTGTGATATATTTCCTGTCTCCCACTTCCTATATGAAATAATGAATTCCGGTTCAATATCGGGGTTACGGCCAAAAACGTACTTTCTGGTTCCGAAGCGAAGCACCGCGCATGCGGATCTGATGCTTCGGAACCAAAAATTTCGTTTTCGGGCCATAATCTCCGAAAATGAACCGGAACACAACATTTTATACAGGAAATGTTATACAGGAAGTGGGAGACAGGACATACATCACAGGAAGTTGTTGACAGCCATTTTCTGTTTCTGTTCATTCTGAGTCATCTTCTCTCACAGATCAGATCCTCTGCCAACCTGCTGCTCTTTTCAAACTTATTTCCCCCAAAATGGCTAAGGGTTATGAGGAGAAAGCACCCCCTTTCACTGAAAGGGAATTAGACATCTTTGCTGAGGGGGTGCTGCCCAAATTTCCTCAGCTATATGGGTGGACAGGCTAAGGGCCGACATTGGTGAGCGCTGCAGTGCAATGGGTTTTCACACCAGGAATGTGAGGGCATGCAGCAAGCGATGGGAGGACCTAAAACGCTGGGCCTGGCACAAGGCTGAGGAGTTAGTGAGCCAAACTTCCCAGCACCATATGCAGCATCCTCGCCTCTCTCCCCTGAACAGGAGGGTCCTGCGTGCAGCTTGGCCGACTCTCCATGCTCAGTTGTAGGCGCTTGAGCAGCAGAGACCTGGTAAGTGTATTATATGCAATATGTGTCTGAAGTATGATGTGAGTGAATACAGAGCTGTACCATTGTGTGTTCTATGCCTCCATTCACCTATTCTGTGTCTATGCTGCAGTCATCATGAAGCAAAAGGCTCACTCTGGCTTATGGATTGTACAGGCCAGAGTGCATTCTGGGAGTTGTAGTTTCTTCATGTCAACTGGGAAATTGAGCCACACATGCATTTGTTCTGAAATTTGCACTGCCAGCACCACTAGCAGTAAACCAAGGGAATCATAACTGATGTGTGCATTGGATGAGGAATGGTACAGCCACAGTCCAGTGTGTGTATGAGAGGCCAATGGGTATTGGATGCTGTGACTTGCATTACATTTGTTGAGTTTGGGTTCTGATTGAGACAGATCATCGTGTGCCATGGAGTCAAGACAGACTATGAGATCCTTGCCTCACTCTTAAGTGTGTCCAATTTTGCCAAGTGTGTCCACTGACACACTTCTTACCCTCAGTGGCTTGTATGCCATTTTTCCTGTACAGGTAGCTGTAACAATTACCCATTGTTGTTCACTGGTGCACAGAACAACCTTATCAGTGACTGAAGCCAATATGTAGAACTGGATTGTCAGCTTTTGTGAGGGAATATCAAAAGGCTAGACTCACAACGTAGTAAACCAAGTAGCCCAGACCCTATGTGGATGTGTGACCCACAATTGGCATTTGTCTTGTCCCATACAATGCTACACAGCTGATAACATTTGTCCAGACATAAATGTGCTGAAACTCCATATCACAGGCCCTTTTCAATACCATCTGAACTCTCTATGATCTCCTTTTGTAGACTGGATTTGGAACCTGCCCATGTAGCAGTGACAGAACCATATGTCACAAGAATGCCAAAGTTGAGGGTTGGCCAATACAGTTGTTTAAGCCACAAATAATCTCGTGAGATGTCCATGTCAGACTCAAATCAGGAGATGACAGTGAGCATACACGTGATGTAAGCTCATCTAGGTATGTGTCTTGTCCTGACGTGTACAAACAATACATCATGATTTTCTTTACATTTCAGTGGACACACCAGGCCAAATGGAACAACAGCAGGACCAGATTCAGACTAAGAGCAGGAGATTTTTGGTGCAATGGCGGATACGACCTCTTTCCAGCAGTGAGAAAGAGGACAATGAGGCGGGACCTTCAACATCGGGGGCATGGGGATTGCGCCCACCCGGACTAATCAGGAAGACAACTCTGGTGCCATGTACCGGGTGAAAGCTGTTGACATTGAAGTGATGGGGGGGGGAGAACTGGCTACCTCTGGCCAGGGAGAGAGGAGAGCTACTCTCCCCTGGACAATTCACATGTAAGTTCTGTTGAGGTGTCTCCAGGGCAGGCTACTACCCAACTTAGGCCTGCCATCACCCCCTCCCTACCTCTAGAGGCACCCATTCCATCGGAGCTTCCAGCTGCATCCCCGGCAACCTGTCCCCCTTGTCATAGCTGCCAGGTTGACCCCAACATTGGCTCCGAACATGAGGCACCCCACCTCTCATGTTCCACCCAAACTCCTCTGTGTGTTGTTCTGTCTGTGGCTGTGACGGTTCCTATCGCCTGTTCACAGAACTATAATACTATATCTATGTAGCTGCGTCGTTTGGACAGTGTCAATGTTTCAGCTCTGCCTAAACAGACATGCTCCATTGCCCTCATGTGTTCACAGGGTTCAATAAAGTTTCTTGTGAAGTATGCATAGATCAGGACTACCTACGGGGTTAATGGCGTCATCTTCAAATAGATGTAATTTTATCAGTTACACGCCCTACCTATTACAGTGAATATAGAAGTAGTGAGCGTGATTTACAAAATTTATCGGACAATCCGCTTTTTTCAAGTCCGGTTGGCGAAACAGCCTCAGAACTACACTGACTCGCGTTATGACGCATTTTTGTAGTCCGGCGCGCTGCTCTCGCGAGAGGGATTCCCAGTCGGATCAGGCACCAGACAAGATCCGATCCCCGTCCGACAAACAACAAGACAAGCGCGAGTTTAACAACATCAGAACGGCGTGCATTCTGTAAAGGGGGTATATAACATTATATGTTATGACACGATTTCACACAGTTGAACGTTACGAGAAAGACTCCTCCCCCTTGCACACACACTTTTTAAGCAGCCAGAATCCTGCCTCCCCCTGAGCTCATTTGAAGGCTACGAGGCAACGACGGACAGGTGAGGCTTTGAGGTGTTTGAAGTAGGGTTACTGCTAAAGGCTTTTTCTAACAAGCAAGTAATGACTGAGGAGAGTGAGAATAGATATTTAGGGTGTTTCGATTTCGAAGAGAGGGTCCTTATTATGTCCCCTCTAACGATAGCAATTTGTAACAATAAATAGATACATCGTGCGTAGCACTTTTATAGCTCTGATGAAATAATGCACAGACTGAGATGGTTCTTTTGGGATGCTTTGGGGTAGGGCCTGTTTTTCTCGTTTTGTTGGAGACCTGGTGTATGCTCAAAAAGGTATAAAGATTATAAGGGTATCAGTTAAGGCAGTCAAGAGAAGACTATTTCACTTTTGTTTACCGCTTCTCTTTCATCCCTTTCTTTGCTTTTTTCAGAGCGGGGCCTCATTTTATCCTGAGCAAGGTACCAGGAGAGGTGAGGTATACTCCCTGTACAACGCAGGTCAGTATATAGTGAGTTAATAAGAGCAGTCACTTATTTGAGGACTGTGACCAAGAGGCAACCTTACTTTGGGATTTATGTTATATATTTCTGATTTCTTTTGTGAACAGATACTAACGATACTGGTTGATACAGAGGATTGAGAGAAACATTTACGACACATTTGTATCCTTTGATTGGTTTAGTTATGTTTCACGTTTTTGATATGCAGTAGCAAACGTTAAGGATTGTGGCCCTGAAGAAAGCCGTGGGATTTGGTTCCCTTGAGGCTGAAACATGTGGGCCGGATATATGCAGTTATATGGTTAAACTGCATCTTTGCACTGTTCCTGTTTTTAGTAAGGGAGAGATCAAGTTATATTAAAGCTTTGTATTGATCTTCTATCCTTTTTTAATCTCACCACACTTTATTTTTCTGCACTGCACCGGACTCCATCACGATCATTGCTCGCATGGTCTTCACAACATTTGGAGATGAGACCCAGATAAGCATAGGTTATGGATTAGTCTCAATGATCATGAGACACACCATTCCTATTTGGATGACCAAATGAGAATGCATGATCTACATCTGACGTTGATGAACATCCAGTTTTCCTCTGTATGGGTCTATTCGACAATTGAAGTGAATCCCTACCTACGGGTTGCTTATCTTGGCACTCCTCCCAATCCGGCTTCAGAAAAAACCACAGTACGGAAACCGCCCTCCTCGCCGCAACAGACGACATCCGCACCTTACTGGACAAAGGAGAAACAGTATCCCTCATCCTCCTTGACCTATCAGCGGCGTTCGACACAGTCTCCCACTGCACCCTAATACGCAGACTCTACGATGCAGGAATCCAGGACAAGGCCCTCGACTGCATCTGCTCCTTCCTCTCCGGCAGGACGCAGCGGGTCAGACTCCTCCCTTTCCTCTCGGACCCCACACCTACCACCTGCGGAGTCCCCCAGGGCTCCTCCCTCAGCCCGACGCTCTTCAACGTCTACATGGCTCCACTTGCCCCCATCGTCAGAACCTACGGACTCAACATCGTGTCATACGCAGACGACACCCAGCTCATCCTCTCCCTATCCAACGAGCCCAACACCGCCAGACGCAACTTTCGAGAAGGCATGGAAGCCGTCGCCAAATGGATGAAAAACAGCTGCCAACAACTAAACACCAACAAAACAGAAGTACTCATCAGTGGCCCAAACCCCGATGCCTGGAGCGACACCTGGTGACCCACCGCCCTCGGAAACCCGCCAACCCCCACAGACCACGCACGCAACCTGGGAATCATCCTGGACTCCGAGCTCAAAATGGACCGCCAGATCAACTCTGTCTCATCTTCCTGCTTCCACACCCTCCGCCTCCTTCGTAAGACCTTCAAATGGATCCCCCTCGAACACCGAAAGACAGTCACTCACGCCCTGGTTACCAGCAGACTCGACTACGGCAACGCACTCTACGCCGGAATAAACAAAAACCTCATCAGCAAGCTACAGAACATCCAGAACGCCGCCGCAAGACTGGTCCTCAACCTGCCAAAACACTGCCACATCTCCCAGCACCTGCGCGCAAACCACTGGCTCCCCGTCGAGGCGAGAATCACCTTTAAGATGCTCACCCACGCACACAAGGCCCTCCACGGCACCGGACCAGCATACCTGAACAGCCGACTCAAATTCCACGCACCCCAAAGGACCCTACGATCAACCCAGCTTTCCTACGCCATGGTCCCTCGCACCAGAAAGACCAGATCGGGAGGCCGCTCCTTCTCCTTCCTCGTGGCCAAAGCATGGAACGCCCTTCCGCTCCACCTCAGACAGACAACATCGCTCCGCATCTTCGCAAGAAACCTCAAAACCTGGCTCTTCGACAGACCCCCTCCTTGATGGAATGGAACCTGTACCCACCCTCCCCCCCCCCACCCCTAGCGCCTTGAGACCCTCACAGGTGAGTAGTCGCGCTTTAACAAACTCCTGATTGATTGATATGAGTAAGTTAATTGATATATAGCCTCAGTAACGCCCACTGACTTGGTTAGGAGTGTGCGTTTTCTTCTGGAGTACGAAAGGCTCTGAAATAGACCCCCAGTGTGTTCTTGGTTTTGAACTGTCTGTGGCTGTCCCAGAAAAATTGATGTGGGTATGTGAGGATCAGCCAGACATGTCCTCTTGCATCATGCTGCATATGTGTCTAGAGATACGCATGATGTGCGAGGAAATTGTCGGAGCTCTGGCCACCCTCACTGCCAGTGTCAATTCCCTGGCAGCAACCATGTTGTCTTTTGTCTCCCAACCTCCTACCCACACCACCGTCAAGGTCTCCCCCTGTCCATTGTCCCACACTGTTTCCCCCGTACCCCTTGTGTGTCCCAACCCCGTGTGGTGCCTGTTCCTGCACCGGCCAGCCATGTGCCCGCATCGGACCCGAGGATCTGGACATTGTGGTATTAGAGGATGACCAGAAGGACACTTGACCTGTTGGACATACTTTTCTTTGTGGACAATTATTTACTTTTCCCCTTGTAAATAGACTGGCCACCCTGACGCTCCCTGATGTGTTATATTTTTTTGCCCCACCCCAATCCAGTTCCCTTCTCCTTCTGTATTTAGATCATCCTTTGCTTTCCTTTCTCCCTTCCAAACGGACTGTTGTTGTTTTTCAAAACAAACACTTCTATTTACTTAAAATATATTTTTGAATCCAACTTTCTTTAACGTGTTTGACTTCATTGTGAATGTCTTGTACAAAATATGGACATGTATTTTGTGAGTTATCTGCTTTGCACATTATGGCTTGCAGCAATGACGGGGCTACACTTGTAAATGTGTCTCACACACACATACATCCTCACATTTCTAGGCTACCAAAATTGGTATACATTTGCCTATCAGGACATGATATGCAACAGAATCTTGACTTGTGAAGATAATTACTTTTTATTTACACATATTCAAAGTGGTCAATTAGTTTTTGGTATATTGTCAATGGTGATCGTGCTTGCGACTTCGCAATTTCGGAGTTGATGATTGCTGTGAGGGATCATGTCTGACTTGTCGCCTGTGTGTAGGTGGGTGTTGTGCATGTGCCTGTACAGGGTGAAGTTCATGTGCAGGGGCAGATGGTATATGTACAGTTGGTGTTTGTGCGTGGACAAGGGCTATTTGTGCAGGTGATGAGAGTGCCTGTTAAGGGGGTGGTGGTGGTTGTGGACGTTGTGGGAGTGCCTGTTTAGGGGGTGGTGGTGGTTGTGCAGGTTGTGGGAGTGCCTGTTCAGGGGGTGATGGTTGTGCACGTTGTGGGAGTAACTGTTCATGGGTGGTGGTGGTTGTGCACGTGGTGGGATTGCCTGTTCAGGAGGTAGTGGTGGCTGTGAACGTGGTGGAAGTGGCTGTTCAGGGGGTGGTGGTGGTTGTGCATGTGGTGAAAGTGTCTGTTCAGGGGTTGGTGGTAGTTGTGCATGTGATGGGACTACCTTTTCAGAGGGTTTTGGTGGTTGTGCATGTTGTGGGAGTGCCTGTTCAGGGCGCAATTGTGGATGTGTACCCTTGCTGTGGTTCTGTGCAGTTGGTGGTACAGGTGTGTGGGTATAATGTGCTGGAGGCAGATTTGATGGCTATCCTCTGTGCGTTGACCGAGAAGGGAGACTTTGGATCACTTTCAGCATGCACTCCATCATCTTCATGGCCAAGACATGGTGTCTTGCACTCCCTTCCCTTTGGATGGATATTCTTGGACATTTCTTGCCAAGGTCTATCCATATTATCCAAAACATTGGTCAGTCTGTCCACCACCTGAGGGAATTGGAGCATGTCCTGTAGGGACTCAGACATGTCTGATAGGGTAGCCTCTATGGCAAGAATGTCCTGCCTCACATCTGACTGCTATTGGAAGAAGTCCTGCTCCCACTGGCCCCCGTAGCCAGGTGCAGGCCCTCTCTGCAGGGGTCGGCCATGAATGAGACCAGGAGGTCCAAAGGCAGTGGGGGTGGCAGGTGGAAGCCTGTGGACAGCGGAATGGCGCCCAGGGGATAGGGTTTGTCCTTCCCCCAGATGGTGGAGAGGATGCCTGGGATACACTGTGTATGGAGGAGCATGTAGGGTAACCACCAAGACTGTGAGGCACTTTGCTGGACGGAGGGTGTGGTGCCTTGCAAGATTTGAGCAATGTGGTAAGATTTCTGTCCATGGCATCAGAATTGTCATCCCCGGAGAGGATGGTCACCATCATCTTCCAATCCTTCATCCGCAGGTACTTTCTCCTCCTCCTCCTCTTGCGTAGTCCTTGAAACCGACATAACTGTCTGGAGGAGCAGTGGATTTTCCCCTCTGATTGCCCGTCGCCCAACACTGGTGGAAGGTCCACCCTCCTCATCGTCATCAACCCCTAAGGTCGCAACCGTATTAGTAAATGATCTAGCATTAGATGAAATGCAACACATGGGTTGGATTAACTGTACTTTGCATCAACAGATGACGTACATGTGACCTGGTTTGGGTACCCCTACAAATGACAGCTCACACCAGGGCACTTATGTGTTAGACGGAGATGTACATTGTACAAGCAAACTCACCAGCCACAGCTTTCTGTTCCTTTGCGATCCCCCCTGATGTCAACTGCTGAACCTGGCTCCTCCTAGGTGTAGTTGATGGAGCAGTTCCCGATCCAGCAGCTGGAGAGGGAAGTGACACCATTCTCAATGATCTGCATTACTAATTTACAAACAGGCACATGTGACACTTATAGTATGTATGTAACTTTGTAAACAAAGACTGCAGATTCTATGCAGAAGGGGATTTTGATGTTTGTCATGGTTTAGTAATCTAGGATAGGGAACCACTTCACGCCACAATTACCTGATAGACAGGTACAAGAGGGTATCACTGCTGCAGCCAGGATGTCATGCATTCCCGGGATGGTGTTGTATGCTGCACTGGTGTCAGCTTGTCTGCAGCTGTGATGAGACATACATGTCCATATTTCAGTACACCAGATGGTAGCCATGAGTTAACAAGTGCATGTCATTCTCTATTACCATTGATCAGATATTCATGGCCATTGTGCAGCATGTTTACCTCATGGACTTTACATGTGGGTCCCCTGCTCACATGCAGCAGTTGCCAGCTGTTGACCCCACACAGCACTGACATCAATGAGATGACACATCAAAGGACAAACTTGCATGAGAAGGTTACTGATATTTCAAGGAAGGGGATAAATGATCAGGACTCCTCCGCAGTACATTGATTAAACCTTCACTATTCAGACTAACATGTTTCATGAGTATAATGTCTGTGCACAAGTCAAAAGGATTGTACATGACCAGGCTGACCAGTATCACATTTGAACAACAGTTCAAACATTGCATTGCCGAGTTCATGTGTGAGATGTGCAATAGTCAGGTACAGAATGTGGCTCATTTGTGCTTCTCTACCCATGAAGTCACAAAGCTCATTTTGGAATGAGAGATCACACATTTGTCATGTCCATACATTGACTGTCCTCTGTTTACATACTCCATTTCCAACCACATGGTAGTACTTAGCTGACAATGGATGGTGTCTTGTACAGCAGACATCCTAACCTCATATGTCAAGCACTCACTTATATATATGTGAATACAGTAGAAGAGGAGGCCAGCAGAATGCAACATTTGACTAGGATACCACATTGTGGGTAAGTTGAAAAGCTTTGATGGTTGCCGCCTGCACTGGATTTGCATTGTGCTTTTCAGCCAAATGATTTGAAAATTGCACTTCCTGAAGATGTGCCTTAGCAGCCCATACACCCATCTAAAAAAACAACTGGCATCAGTGCGAGCCTCATCCACATCAATTTCAATGTGATTTTACCATTGATATTTTGCAAGAGTGTTTTCATATCATTGAATTGCAATCCAGTAGTGTGTAGGACACTTCATATGACACAATGTACTATTTTATGTCTATTCCGCACTCACTTGGCATACATTTTGTGTCATCCTTTCAGTAGTAACCATGGTCTAATCTGGTATGTGATTAAATGCCATATGTGAGAATATTGTGATGCAGGACAACAGTGTTGTACAACACATACAACATACAGTGGACATTAAAGGTACATTTTATGAGCATTCAGGTACATTATTCTTCTGTTTACTTACCAGGGCCCCGCACCTGCCCAGTGTGTGGTCCCTGACCAGATGTCACAGCCAACCTTGTAGCAGAAGTAAATGTGGGTGTTGGAATCGGAGAGGACATAATTGGACCTACCATGATAAGTGTGATTGCAACTTTACATTTCTGCTGCCACGTGATGCACTCAATTTCAAGCACAAAAGTTAAGCACAAGCAGTTGTGGGCACTACCGTTGCAGAAGCGTGTAGCACTAAATATCATGAGTGATCCCACATTTAACTTATAATGGCCCAACTGCCTAGAAGCAACGTCTATCAAATTGACACAACTGCAAATCCTGAAGTAAGGTCCACTATTGTGTTTTGTTAAAGGCCAAAAACCCTGGCATCCAATTATAACATATATGACCAGCTTGGTAGATTGGACAATTCCATGTATAGAAAAAACATTCTAAGTTGGACAGTAGATGCATTCTCAATACTCCAGACAATTGTATCTCACTTTTTGTTCATCATTGTCATATTTGTTAGCATTGGATTTCTTGATTTAATCTACAAAATTAATTACAATATAGTGGGAACTCCCTTTTGACTTGTGGTGTCACTCCATTCCAGGAATGAGTTCACAGTTCTGGAACTATTGGTGGAATACATGTAATGTTCACAAAACACAAAGGTATGATGAGCCTAGATATATTATATTTTGTCTTTCGCTATTCACAAATGTCATTTGCTGAAGGTAAATGTTCCTTCAGAATTCCAATAGTTGTAAAGCTAGTTTTTCCTCTCCGGTTACCTTTCAGATTCAGGCCCTATATGTCCCTCTGTTGTCTGCTGACTACGTATGCATTTTGACCATCTCCTGACCAGTTTGACTTAACAGTTGTGAGGGTGGTATGCCTTGCTCAGGGTGATATTGTTTCCTCCCAGAAGATGCAGGGACCTCTGCTATTGTGGTTGTCTTGACTCTGGCTGAATGTGTCAATAGGTGAGAAGAAAGAAAAGACACCAAATCGAAAATGTACATGTGGAACTTGTCAGACATTGCCTCATATCTTCTGCATGCTAACAGTATTGTGAAGTACTGCCAAGGCCGTTGCACGTAGGAGCAGTGAGGCGTTGGGGATTTAATGGCGTGGCAGGGTGGGAAATAGACAACAGAATATGGTAATTAAATGATTTAAAATAAAGATTCTCTCACCTTCTGCTTTGTGATTTTCGCAGGCACAAGGTGAGTTACTTTTTGGCTAATTTGTATTTATTTTCCCTATTCTGTTGTCATTTGATTTTCCTCTGCACCGCAACCCCGCCCCATTACGTTCTTGACTGACCCAGATGCGTCTGGATAAGTGGAAGGGGCACTTTGTCAATTGCTACTTAAGAGTGTTAGGTATGTTCGGCAGCAGTACTGGGCCCATGTTTTATATAGTAGGAAAGGGATTTGCCATTTCTAATACAAAGTATTCTGGGACTTGCGGTGCAACATACAGAGGGAAACACATGAGCCTCTGACTGACTATATTTTTATATACAGCTTCCTTACTCACGATGGCAGTGCAACACAGACAATCTTTTCATATAACTTATTCTTGTTATCCCATTTACCTGGTACCACGTTGTGGACATCACTCACAGGCAACCCATGGAGCATGTGAGGGTGGATTGTAGTAAGGATATCCTCCTCTAGTGGGGTGAGACAGAGGCGGGGTCTAGAGTGTGAGGCAGAGAGAATCCTGTTCGACTTGATCCTGGAGTACTTCTCCTTTACACTCTTGTTTTTCATCCTTCCACTTATTCTTGATGTCCTGGACTGTGCGCCTCTCCTGACCCAATGCTGAGACAGCAGTGGCTCATTGTTGCCACAGCTCTGCCTTCTGTGTGCCACTGGTGCAGTAAGGTGGGAGACCATATAGGCGTTTGTGGTGCCTCATAATGAACACCACAATCATGGTGGTCTCCTCAGTAGTAAAGTTCTTCCTCCTCCTCATTTGTAACATTTTCCTGTAGAGATGAACAGCGAATGACACCAGGAACTCTCTGTGGCCAAACCTGTCCCTTGAATATATGCTGCTTTTTTATGGTTTGTGGTGCTGGTCTTCCAGTTAGTGTTGATTGACATCAGCTGGAGCATGGTGGGGGATGGAAGGCACTTGAAATGATAATCTGGTCCAAATGCGAGTATTCTGGCCCAGATTCTGAAATTCTGGCCTAAAATCGTAAATTCTGTCCCAGAAGCGGAAATCCCGGCACAAATGTGGAATTCCCAATCCAGATGCAGAAATTCCAGCCCAAGTGTGGAATTTCCTGCCTGATTGTGGACGTAAAGTTACTAGTCATAAGTGCATTCTGTGAATACCAAAAGTAGTAAGTGCCTTCTGTGAATACCAAAAGTTGTAAATTTAGGATTTTGTCTCAGATTAGTTCTGTGAATCGGCCCCTATGACTTTTGTACAACTCGAATAGGGTCCATCCTCTAAGGAGAAAAGCTCATGTAGCAAAACCAGTTCTTTTAACTCTTGTAATCAACCAACTCGGATTAGTGTAGTGTTTCGAATCCCCTGAAAGGGTATCCAGACATTAGGTTCTTGCTGGGATCAGTTGAAAAGCCAGGTTTTGTGTCTCTTTCTTAATTCTGGGAGATAGAATGACGTGCGGAGGTGGAGGGGAAGGTTGTTCCAGGACTTGGCAGACAGGTAAGAGAAGGATTGTCCTCCACTGTGACTTTGGCAGATGCAGGGAGTCTGTGCCAAGGTGAGGGAGGTGGAGCGTAGGTGTCTGGGAGGTTGGTGAAAGTCCAGAAGGTGGTTGATGTGTGCTGGTCCTTGGTCCAGGAGGGCCTTATAGGCGTATGTCAGCATTTTGAAATTGCCATCTTTTCTGGATGGTGAGCCAGTGGAGGTTTCTGAAGTGGGAGGTAATGTGGGTCCGTTTGGGGAGGTCGAGGATGAATATGGCAGCTGAGTTCTGAACCATCTGGAGTCTCTTCAGGATTTGGTAGTGATTCTAGAGTAGGGTGCATTGCTGTAGACCAGATAGATGGTGATGAAGGTTTGAGTGACGTTTTTCTGGTGCTGATGTGAGCCATCTGCACATTTTTCTTTTTACATTTCAGCTAATGTACACAGGTTATTGTTGCACTTTACTAGGAAATGGAACACCAACGCCCTTCATCTACACACCTCAGCAACACAGTCTCCTGATTGTACAATATATGCATGTTCATTACATCCAACAATGTGCATTATGCAGAATAGCTCCATATTATTGCACATGTAACTCATTTCATAGGCATCTGAGATCCCATAGATTACTAAAGTATTTTGAATGGTCCAAAAAAGCGCATATCAACAATGCTTGTGAAAACTCCTTCTTGGAAGAAAATCTTTGCAGCCCTTGAGGTGTTCCAAGAAGAAGAATAAAGCTGTGAAATTCGGTTTATATTGAGTGTTTCTTCTTAAAACAGTGGTGTGGTGACCATTCCATACTTGGATGTTATGTTAAAAATATACATAAAGCATTCACCATCGGGTTTCTTTGCGCTGATTAAAGAATATAACTTAAAGCTCATAAACGAATTTATATGCTTGAGTAAAAAACCATGTCAGGAGTTGTTTAAACATGGAGTAATTGGCCATTGATCTGATATCAAATGGAAGGGAGTTCGAGAATCGAGGGGCTGGTATAGAGAACGTAGCACCCCCTCGCCTCATCTTCTGAAACGGGGGAATGACCAGAAAGTTGAGGTGTGATGTGGATATGAAAGAAAGTGTGCAATCAGCCTTTACATTGAAGCTATTCTGATAATTGATTTTGTACATGACTATTGTCAAGAACTATCTTTACTTGAAATAGTTATGAATTATAAAATATTCCTAATTACTGATTGGACGCCATTATGCAAAACTAGGCCCTTGATCAGTTGGTGATGGATCTTCAAGCCTCATATCATTCCACCACTACTTTTGGCAGAATTTACGCACCTTCATTCCTCGCAGGGCTCCTTCCATCTTCTCTTGGATTCTTAGTCTAAGACATTTAAGGTTTGATAGTTCCATATGAGACTGCATCAGGACTACACATGGTACTTAATGTAATTGCAAACTATTTCTACGAGCAACGTACAAAGAAGAGCATGAGAATAGCTTGACACTGAATTCAAACACATGACTAAAAATGAAAATGTACAGAAAATGAGCTGAAAACTCTGCGAAGCCGATGAAGGTCTAGAAACCCCGTCCTATAAACAGAGACCATTACCTACAATGTGATTCACGCTCTCTGCCTGTATCATAGCATCTGTTGCGAGCAGCCTCCCGCAGCCATGCTGGGAGAATATGCTCATCAGATATGCAGCTGGAGGAGGCATACGCCGGATTTCGGCTTAATGAGAGAGCGTGGTATTCGCATGTGCTCATAAGGAAAGTACTAAGCAATGCCGACAGTACCAACAAAAATACAGCAGGAAATTAACAACGGTGACACTTTGTCTTAATGACTTAATGACAGCACATTGCACGCCAACTGCTCTAGGTAGGTTAAGCACAGCATGGGTGTTCTGTAACTGCTGCCACGTGATGGTGCTCTGGCTCAGCTATAGGTATGAGAAGCACTGTGCACTTGTCGCGGTTCTTGGAAGAGAGCTTTGAAGTTTAGAGCTGATTTGACACTGAGAGCTGCAGAATATACACTGTACTGTTCAGGGCCGGGTTGGCCATTTATTCTGTTTGTCATTTCCCCGGGGGGCCGGGGCTGGAGACATTGGAGGCCGGTTTATGATGGTCAGCGGTCGCTGCCTCGATGTGCAGCTCCCATGGTGCTTTGGGCAAGGCACAACCGACCAAAGAGGAGAGAGAGAGAAACAGAAAAAGGGAGTGAGAAAGAGTGAGAAAGGAATATCAAAGTGCATAGATGGTTTGAACATTTTAGTTGGAGCTGGTGTGAACATTTTTGCCAGAGCTGCTTTTGGTTCGCAGTTCGAGTCGACTCTGGTGCTGCATGGCTGATTAATAAAACCACAAAGTCGGTAATGCATCTGTAGAGTTTAATTTCTGGATCACCCTTCAGGAACACAACATCAATTTTAGTTGTTTTACTGATATCAAAAAGATAGTTTAAGGAAGAGGAAACAATATTGGTTGCGGAAATGGAAATCAGGAGTTTGGCTAACCTTCATATAAGTGAAAGGGAATTTACACCACTGTGTGTTGCGTACCAACATGCTTGATGTTTGGGCTATTCATCCTCAGTGGCTAAACAGCTGGGAGCACATGACGATAAGCATTTTAGGAAGCCGGAACGGATGTATATATTCCAACATTCACTGGGTAAACACCGTGCGTTAATGAGGCACTTGCAAAAAGACTAAATTTAGCACAGAGCAATAGAACATCTGCTCACAATTTCATGCCATCCTGGAGAGCAGCAAAATGAATTACGGGGTGCTCGAACTATTTTTATTTATTTTCTTTATGTTTTTCTTATCTGTATCCAATGGATCTTAAACTGTTACTTTACGTCTATGTAAAAGGGATACATTGTCTCATTAAATTACCGATAACATAGAATTCGGAATAAGGTCCCATTAATTGAAATTTAATCTGACAGAGGCCGAAAAAAACTTGATGTCCTATCCGACTATTTGTGTGGCGTATACAAATACACTAAGCTATACGATCAATAACACGACAGACTAATTAGTAATGAGGCAATACATTCATGTGATAATGTAATTGTGTCCTTCTGTTAGCCGAGCGCCCAACGTTTAGCCCTGACTTCATAAACCTTAGTTCTGAGTTATCATCAGTCTTTTAACTACCAGTGATTGCTTCTTTTTTCAGTTTTGGGGTCCTCTTGCCTATCAGTGTTAAAGTTAGTTACCGTTGTTAATAAATGAAAATGAACCCAAATACCATTTCACTTTGGATTATTGGAGTGTATACTCAACATTAAAAACGAAGAACTGAAGACTCAGCAGATCTACTGACAAAGAAGGTAAAGTAGTGACAAGGTTATAGGCGTGGTGGAAGGATCACTAACGTAATTTCGGAATCAACTATATGGTGTAAAAGAAATATGATGACAAAATATTGTTTACAGAAGTATTGGTTTTCTATCCTCATAAAGGTAAGTACAAAAATATTGAAAACATTGGGCCTCATTTATGAAAAGAGACGCATCGCTGCGTGAAAACAGCGATGCGTCACTTTTCACTGCACACTCCTTGCGACACCAATGATGCGTCATATTTAATGTATGACGCATCATGTCGCAAGGACGGGGGATTGATACGAAGGTCACTGGGAGGAAGATGGCGGCCGGCTAGCAAGCTCGGTCGGGAGCTCCGACTCACCGCTCGAGAAAATGAATGATTAATTCCTCCGAATGCTACTATGCGGACTCTCGACTAGAGGGATCAACAAAGCGAGAAATTCCTAACAGAAAGACCTTTCTTTTTGAGTAATGATAAACAGTTACCTGCTAGGCACGCCGGTGAAGCTGGGACCCATACGGCAGTTTCCCTCGAGCGCCGGAGCCTGGGTGTGTGCGTGGAGAGCGACTAGGGAAAAAACCAGAAAAAATTTATCCTCATAATCAAAAACTGGAGCTTCAAAGGATGTATATACAAGATTGCCTTAACACAGTCCCCTATATAAAAAATTTTCCAAAGAAATGACAAAAGAAAAATTAATAAAAGTTCTCTCATGGAATGTTAACGGACTAAGAACCCCCAATAGAAGGAGAAAAATCTTGGAGTATATAAAGGAGACAGAGAGTGAGATCATTATACTCCAAGAAACTCACCTTGTTGGTGCTGAGTGGGAACAGATAATAAAAAGATTAAACTGGGTGGAGACGTGTATATATACTACACAAGATTGTAACGTGAAGGGGGTAGCAATTATTGTTAAAAAATCTCTAAAGGCTTAAGTCATAAGCAAGACAGTAGACAGTAAAGGTAGATGGGCTGTTGCAAAAATAAGAATAGAAGGCAAGTTGGTTAATATAGCAGGATACTATGGCCCAAATATAGATGATCCTGTACCACTCCAAAACCTATATTCGGAACTTCTTTCAACATCTGATCCCATAATAATAGGAGGAGATTATAACATAATACTGGACCCAAAAAAAGATAGATTACCCCCAAATAAACACCTTAATCTACCCAAGATGAGGGAATGGCTAAGCATATATAAAACCGACTTAAACCTGGAAGACATGTGGTCACAAAAAGGAGATAAAGTTTATCCTTTCACTTTTCAGAATAAAAAACTAGGACACAAATCAAGGATAGACTTCTTCCTCTTAAACAGATCCTTACAAAATATAGTGAAAAAAATCGAACACCTTCCAGCACATTTATCTGACCACTCAGCAGTAAAATTAACTTTATCTTTACCTAAGGATATTACTCCTTCTAGATGGACAGTAGATCGATCCTTACTAAGCAATCAACAATATATCAGCCAGCTAGAAATTACTTCATCACATTATTTTGAAGACAATGCAATAGGCACCTCAAAACAAATAACTTGGGACGCCTACAAAGCCGTAATAAGGGGTAAATTACTTAGCTTAGGAGCACATAAAGCAAAAGCTAAAAAACTAGATATCAAAAAGATGGAATTAAACATCAAAAATGCAGAGCTTCAGCTAGAGAACGAATCCTCTCCAGGCAAAAAAGAAGAACTAGAGAAAAAACATCGAGAGTTAAAAGAAAAGCTAGCAAACTACTTAGAAAACATTGTGAGAGAAAAATGGGAAAACAGTAAACTAGCAAATTATGAATACGGAGAAGGGTGTGGGAAACTATTGGCATGGAAAACAAAACGCGAACAATCTAGGAATAATATATCATGCATTCAGATATCAGAACAAGCACAAGAAACCTCCGAAGACGATATAATAAGAAAGGAGTTCTCAAAATTTTACTCTGGTATATATGAAGAAGACACAAATCCAACTAAGGAGCAAATTGGTAAATACTTGGAAGCTGTTCACCTTCCAAAACTAACATACGAAGAAAAGACAGAGATAAATCAAAGGATTAAACCGGAGGAAGTTAGAGAAGTGATAAACAACTTAAAAAGAGGAAAAGCCGCTGGTCCAGATGCACTTCCGAACGAATTCTATATAACATTAAAAGAGCACCTAATCAATAAACTAACAGACCTAATGAACGATATACTTATGGATCATGGGAAAATTCCAGATACCTGGAATGATGCGATAATTAGTGTTATTCTAAAACCCGGAAAAAATCCCAAAACATGTGAGTCATATAGACCAATATCGCTACTTAACTGCGACTATAAAATCGTCACACAAGTTATAGCAAAACGACTTGCAAAAGTTATGCCTGGCTTGATTAATATAGATCAGAAAGGGTTTATAAAAGGAAGGCAAATTCACGAAATTACTCATGAGTTATTCGCAGCAATTGATATTGCCTCTTCCAAAAATCTTCCCCTTACTATAATCACCTACGACGCTGCCAAAGCATTTGATAGGGTAAGCTGGGATTTTCTAAACGAAGCCATAAGAAATTACGAATTGGGGGAAAGTGTCGCCCATGTGGTAAAAGAAATATATAGGAATCCAAGAGCTAGAATACTAATCAACGGCAACCTGAGTGACAACATCAAAATACAACGTGGCACAAGGCAAGGTTGCCCGTTGTCACCGTTACTTTTTAATCTTTATATAGAGCCACTGGCTACGTTAATTAGGAATCATACTCAGATCTCTGCATTTGAATATCAAAATTGGTCAAAGAAAGTAGCATTATATGCTGATGACTTAATGGTATTTACAACAAGCTATGAAAGCTCCTATCAAGCATTGGATGAGTTGATGAGTGATTTTGGTAAAGTCTCAGGCTATCTGACGAATAAAGAAAAAACTGAAGCAATGAGCTGGAACTGTAATCCTCCTACACCGTATAGCAGAGACAAACTAAAATATTTAGGAATTACTTTGGTAAAGGAAATCGAGAAAGTCCCGCAACTAAATTTAACGATAATAGCTAAAGAAATGAGAAGACTTCTTAAAACATGGTCAAGCATACCATTAACTTTCTTGGGGAGATCCAACATAATAAAAATGTCTATTATTCCAAAATATACATACCTCTTCAATACAATACCATTGGATTTTAAAAAAGAATCTTTGAAGAAGATTCAGGGTGAAATCGCAAGTTTTATTTGGGCTTCAAAAAGCACGAGAATAGCCTGGAGTAAACTCAAGAGGAAGAAAGATCAAGGTGGGATAGCAAGTCCGGACTTATTTGAGTACTGTAAGTCCTTTCAATTCAAGAATTTTAGGCCATTATTGAGGAAGTATCAAGATTACCCAAGTTTCCTGCAAAACATGACTGAAAAAACAGATCATTTCTTGTTTAAATTTGGACATCCAAAATTTTTCAAAAAAATAAAATTGAAGATTTTATATAACGCCGCGAAATTGTGGTTTCAAATAAGAACTTCGGTAAATATACCTTATTACAGTGGAAAAGCACCTATATGGGACTCACCAGGGTCACCAGAATGCTTAAAAGATTCTTTAGCAGTACCACTTAAAACATCAGGAATTATGCTATGGGGACAAATCCTAAAAGGAAATGAGATAATCCCATGGAACTCGTTATATGAATTAACAGATGGTAAGATATCAAAATTCAAATATTACCAGCTATCAAACTGGGCGAAGTCATTACAAGAGAAAAATACCGGAAACGAAACACTTGAAAACGAAATGACAGGAACTACAATAATAAGAAAAGAAATATCAAAGTGGTATTGGGTACTCATTGAATCAGGAGAGGAAGAGTTTACAATCCCGGAAAAAGTTTGGAGAAAAGACATACCGGATCAAGAGATAGACTTACAACTGATATGGCAAGAATCAATGGGGAAATGCTGGTCCTGTATAAAGTCAGCACCATTAAGGAGGAACCACCTGTTTACAGTTCATCGAGCATACTGGACTCCAAAGAAACTGTCCAAATTTAAAGGATCCAATGTTAAGTTATGCCCCAAATGCGGAGAAGCAAGTGCGGACGATATACATATGTTTCAAAAGTGCCCTGTAATAAATAACTATTGGGAGGAGATTGGTAAGACAGTGAATACGATACTAGAAACCAACATAACTGTAAGTACTTCTTTAATATTTTTCGGGATATACAGAAACACAGGTGATGGCAGAAATAAGTTAAGTAAAAAACAGGAAAGTTTACTTTTCGTATTAATGCTGTTAGCCCGGAGGGAGATTTGTATTAATTGGGTTAAACCGGTCGCTCCAAGTTACACAAACTGGTTAAATTACACCATTAAAATCAATAATATTGACAGAAACAGGGGATACACGAAGAGAACAAACTTTTGGGAAATTTGGGAGCAGTATTTCCAAAGTAATTAATATCACTTACCGGGTCATGAATAATAAATCCAATGATTATACGCGATAACCCATAATACCAGGTAGAAATGATATCTGCCGAGTAGTCAAATTGGCTAGCTCCCCCCCGATCGTCCAATGGTATTATTGGAAAAGATAAAGGGTAAGTGGAGGAAAACTGATGGATCAAACAATGAAAGGGATACACCCCGAAAGGTAATCTCGGAAAGTGTTGGGGCTGTGAAGGCAAAGTTTTTCATCAGACTCCAGAAACCTTCTTATTTATATAATCGCAAAATGAGGATTAAAAAAAAAAAAAAAAAAAAAAAAATCATGTCGCAAGGACTTACAGATACCTCAGTATTTCTGACGCATCTGTAAGCACAAAAGTGACGCATTGCTGGAGTGTGTCACAAAAGTGACGCAACTCCAGCAATGCGTACTTTCACATGGGGAAAGCCCCATGTGAAAGGGCTTGCGTCAGTCTTACGCCTGCTGTGAGGCAGGTGCAAGATTTTGACGCAACAGCATCCTAAAAGTGACGCAGTGAAATCTCATAGATTTCACTGCGTCACTATTACGAGCCTTTTTGCGGGGGAACGCCCCCTCTGCATACATTATACCTGACGCAGGTATAATGTGGCGCAGGGGTTTAAAAAGTGACGCATCTACCTAGATGCGTCACTTTTTAAATATGGCGCAACAAGGCGCATTTTGTACGCCGCTGGTGCGTCACAAAAAGTGACGCACCGGCGGCGCAAAACTGACGCAAGGCCTCATAAATAAGGGCCATTGTGTTCACAATAGTGTTGTTAAAAAAAATACAAAAATATCGCTTCTTAATAGATATTCACAGGAAGGAACAACTTAGTTATGTGTGATTTCTTTGCCATTGGTGCAGCGCACGTCACAACAATATGATAGAAAATGTCCACAGAGATGCGAAATGAACGTGCATCTAGCACATGTTTCATACTTGATTTAATGATTGATGAAAAAGTTACACGCTACATTACTATTTCAGTGCATTTATTTTAAAATTAGAGAATGCATTCATAAATATATGTTTAACCATGCTGCTCAAGATGTTTTAATGAAGCTTGAATAATGTAAACGCCATCCTTGTTTAATAAATAATGTGCCTACACTGATGAAGAAACCTGACTTTTTTAAAGTGTGCTATATTCTCTGTATACAATATAATTGCTGTAAATTTGATAATAACCATCGTTGATTGTGTAGAAGACTGTCGCAATTGAAACCATAATCCATACTGTATGCATTAAGGTTGCACGAATGTACATTCAAATGAAGTTCTCAATCATACTTACCTTTGCAGAATTCATTATTTACAATAAGTCTTATACAATATAACTAAATATATTACGTAATTTAAATTTGTTTATGTTAAATTGTGCACATGCATATTAAATGTGCACCTCAAAGTTTAATGGTTAACTCAACTTTTTAGTTTAGGTCTGTATTTCACCATGCTGCATTTTTATAATATCCTTTATTCCATTTTCTTCTAACATGGCTTTCTTGCAGGTATTCACATGCATTGTTAGCTTAGAATAGATACATTTCTGTACTAAGGATAGATACATAGCCTGAGAAACAGACCTTGACAAAATTACATGGGAAACCAGAAGGCGAATGAAAGCACTATTCTTTATGTGGGTGTGAGAAAGAAATGTTGTTCTCATGTCTAGTGAGTGTGGGACTTTTTATGGCTGTTGCGGTCTGCAATGGGGAAAATGGAACAAAAACAATGGACACGACAATTATGTGGTCAAAGGGGTCTCACTTACGGACTTCACAGACTATGGTCTACTGACAACCCAGTTGGAGAGGATAGATGCTCTTGTCCCCTTTGAGGAGACTAACTTCACTGATCCTTTTCTGGACTACTTTGCTGAACCCCTTTCTATAGACTCAATTAGCAGAACCTTCCTAGGAACTTCCTGACCTTCTAAAAACTCTTGACCAAGCTTCTGAGATGCTAACACTTGTCCTACATAAGCTTCTGTGCCTTTTCCCTATTTCTTACATGGAACTCTTTGATATCTGACACTCTTTAGAGAATCAAACCATTCCTGTGCTTTGGACTGTGCTTGGAAGAATTAGATTTTGAGAACTTAAGATGTTTTCTGAGCATCAGATCCTAATGGTATTGTTCTGCTTAGCAGCCACAGAATGGCTTTCCTGTTTAATATTGGTCTGCCTCAATTTATTTAGGAGGTTTGGACTTCCCGTTGTCATTTTGTATCCTTATAACATGGTCTTAAGAGTTATCTCTTTGAATCTGATCACTAATTTGTATTAAACATTCTTATGCTTGGCTACTGATTCCTGGTCCTCATTGCATAGCCAAATGGGTTACACTATTAAATGTATTTGATTTGACAAAGAATACTAACTCTCTTTCCCCTCAGTATGACAAGTAAGGTCAAATGGAGGACCAAGAGTAAGTAGAGAGAGGTAGAAAAGGTAGAGTTATGAACCCAGAAACGCTGAATCACTATCGTAGATTTTATGCACAATTAACAGTTGACTAAATGTTCACTGCTGCTGATCATTTCTGTTAGATTTTGGGGTCTCTAGTTGGCACAGGTAGGTACTTGTGACACATAGGGACCCTTTCCTCTAGTCAGGATAAGGGGATTACACTCCTAAAATAACCGCTGCTCGCCCCCTTGGTAGCTTGGCACGAGCAGAAGGGCATTACTTCAGAGGCGTTGTAAGTTAAGCAGTTGTGACCACATACAGTAACCCAGTGACAACACTACAAATGGACACCACACAGGTTTTATATAAAAAATAAGTAGAATTTATATAGAGTTACCACAAGACCATAAACAACAAAAATACACACTATGATTACTTCAAGATGGTAGATTTACGCTTAGTTCAATGTACCTTAGGTTGCGTTGCGCTTCCACGACAAGCAATGTCGCAGCGATGGGAAATGTGGCAAAGTTCAGATACAAAGAAATAAAGACGTGAAGATCTTCCAGATGCAGCACTCTTTTCAGGGGGATGCGAGAAGTTATCGGTTCAATGCTTGGACTGAAGCGGCAACACCCTTACAATGCGACAACAACAGCTCCAGCCGCGACGCTCTCCTCGCACGATGCGTGAAGCTTCGGCGCATTGAGATACCTACAGCGGCGACATCCAAGATGCGAGGGCAGCAGCTCCGTTGGCGGCGCGCTTCTCGGTGGTGTGAGGTGCTCTTGTTTGATGCGGTGCAGTGCGACGGTTCCAGTGGCGACACCCTCCTTCGGAGTTGCGACGGCTGGCACAGCAACGGCGATACGCTCGGACCTCGTTGCGAGATTCTTGTCCTGATGCGGTGCAGTGCGACAACTACAGCGTCAACACCCTCCTTCAGAGTTGCGAAGGCAGCAGCCGTGACCGCGACACATTTCTTCTTCGTTGCGGCACACTTCCCTCCGATGCTGTGCAGTGCGACAGTTCCAGCGGCGACAGCCTCCTTCAGAGTCGCAATGGCAGGCACAGTGACGGCAACACGCTTCTTCTTGTTGAGTCGCGCTTCCAGCTCCTTGCGACACGCAGTTCCTCAGAAGGCCCAAAACAGCAGTAGACACTTCCAGAAGAACTCTGGGGAGCTGGGGGGTGAAGTCTGTTGTCCCTGAGATTTCAGCAGGAGGCAAGCTATTTTCCAAGCCCTTGGAGATACTTCACAAGTTGAAAGCAAAGTACACAAAGTTTCATTCTCCTTCCTTTGGCAGTAAGGCAACAACTGCAGGCCAATCCCCCAAGCATCACTTCAGCTTGGGAATAGTCTCTCCTCAGTGTCTTCAGGTTCCTCTTCTCAGTAAAGGTTTCTTCTTGTACTCCAAAGTGATCTAATTTCATGGGATCAGAGTCCCAAGAGTCCCCGAGATAGCAGACAGTACTGAAGAACCTACCTGGTCTCTACTAAATAAAGTCAGTTATTGGCTAAACAATAACAGACCCTTACCCCCATACTGCAGGAGCAAAATCCTAACAGTTAGAAGAGTACCGTGGGTGGGCCGCGAAACACAGAAAACACAAGGTGACTGTGTGATTGTTAACTTTGATGACCCACGCAGGGTAGAACACATTTGTTCATGGAGAAGTGAGGGGTACAGTGAAGGGATAGAAACAAGGCACCTTTCTTTCTTCTACCCATCTAGGAATTCTGATAGGTTCAACCAGTACGACCATGCCTTTGAGGGAGACTGGCGCCAGGTGGGGCAAAAAGACGTGGGAAACAACTGGGGCGAGTGGGGGCGAAATAACCATAGATATCCTCAAAGAAACATAATAAGTAGAGATGCTTACTGGGGAATACCAGTTTTCAATAGATTCAGCAGCCTTGAGATGGTTGATTGACTCCCATCATCATCTCGGCCACTGTACACTGAACTGGAGGGAACAAAACAGGGTTCTCCTATTGACTCTACTAAAAACATAGATGTGTACGATAAGGAGAGACCAAGCACACAACTGACCCAAAATCATTTGAGATTTCCACTAGTAAAAGAAGATCAGATAGTTGGTAACACTAAAGGGCCCGTAACATCCAACCCTCCAGATCCCTACCCTCATAAAAACCTTAACAGCGTATTAAAGATCATCAGCTGGAATGTAGCCGGACTCCAACAACGGGTGTTGGACCAGGAATGGCTAAAATTCATATCCAACAGAGACATAATAATGTTACAAGAGACATGGGCTACTTCTGAAACAGTTATAGAGGGTTTTGAATGTCACAGCATCAGTGCACAGAAGTCAGTCTTTGGACGCCTGGGAGGTCTGCTGATTGGATTCAGGATAACTCTAGGGGGGGCAATCAAATTAATACCAACTAAAAGCCCAAACATTCAAATAATCGAGTTCACATGTAGGTCATCGTTTTATTTGATTAATTTCTACAATAACGATTTTCACTCGACCCCTAACAGGAACTACATAGAGCTATTCGAGAATATTACAAGAATAACCGAATCAGCCAACAACCGTGCGAACAATAGGATTATCCTAGCTGGAGACTTCAATGCCAAACTGACGGAAACCAAAGCAGGTGCAAATCAATCAGATAGGGCTACCAAACGTGGAAATGAACTGAACATTTTTATAAATACACACACCCTATTGAATATAATGGACACATGCAAAAATAGTGAAACTGCATATATTCCAACTTTCAGAGGGAGAGATTTTTCCAGCACGGTAGATTACATCTTCATGTCTGTGGAATTATTAGACAAAGTTACCCTGGCAGGAGTTGTAGAAACAGCCTTCGGAGACCACAATGCATTGGAAATTAGTCTAAGACTGGGCCCGATTCAAGCACCGCCCCGCACCTTGGGAGCAAGGGACATCGTGCCATCAACTGATAACTTAAAGCTAAAGTGGAAAGGGGTGGACTGCGGACGTATTATGAACATAATCATAAGCAACCACCAATCGATAGTTGACTCTTGCTCACTTACTGATGGGAACCACCAAAGGATAGTCAAAGACTTTGTAAATCTGTGTCATGTTATTAAGACTCTCCTGACAGTCCCTTACAGGAAAAATAATGACGAGCCTAGGTGGTTCGATAGTTGCTGTTCAGCGGCAAATAAGGCTCTTCGTAGGGCGCTAAATTCTAAACCGAGGAGTCAAGTAGATGTACGGTCCGCCAGGCAAGCCTACAAAAATAGCTATAGGGACAAGGAAGGCCACCATGATAGAGGAACACTGGAATGAATTAATTGTCTCTGCTGCTGTGGGAAATAGTGCAACCTTTTGGTCTGCTGTAAGGAAGATGCGGGATATGGGGAAACAGTTGTCACCAATTAGCTGCACCATTTCAAGCCAGCATTGGGAGCAACATTTCTCCAAAATATATGCCAACCCTACTGCTTCTATAGAAGATTGCAACTATGGTAAACTGAGCCCATTAGATATAACCTTGGGGGAGGTAGTTTTGGCCATCAATCAAAGCCTCGGGAACAAGGCGCCAGGGCCGGATGGCTTCCCAATTGACCTAATCAAACACAAACCAGACTTTTGGGGGCCTATTCTGGTCAATGTCTTCAACTGTCTACCGATGGGCACCATCCCTGACACCTGGTCCACAAGCACAATAGTGCCTATCTACAAAAAAGGTGAAAGATCTGACCCTGCAAATTATAGGCCCATCTCACTCTTAGACAACACCCTGAAAATTCTGGGCCGGGTGCTGTACAACAGAGTGAATGATTGGGCCGAAGAAACAGGGGTGCTGGACAGATGTCAAATGGGCTTCAGAAGCAGGGTCGGGACAACAGAACAATGCCTGAATCTTAATCTTGTAATAGGCAAATACACCATAGCCAGGGCTTCTCCTATCTATCTAGCTTTCATGGACTTGTCGTCCGCATTCGACCTAGTAAATAGGTCGAAACTGTGGGCGACACTTCTCTCCTATGGCCTTGATGAATCCTTGGTACATTTCCTAGCTTACCTACACGCGGACACTAAAGCCCAGGTACGAATTGGCTCGGAGGATGAGATTTCAGGGGCAATCAAGGTAGAAAGAGGCGTTCGACAGGGGTGCGTTTTAGCACCCCTGCTGTTTATCATCTACATAAACGGACTGAGCGATTCCCTGAAAAAGACGACAACTGATGTCCCGAAAGTCCAAGGGAATCTGCTACCCGCACTCCTGTATGCCGACGATGCGGTGATTATGGGCTTAACACCGAATGCCCTACGTGCCCTGGTCAAGAGCTTTGCACTTTTTATGGGGAACTTGGACTTGAAAGTGAATTTTAAAAAATCTTTTATTATGACCTGTGGGCCAGGGGCCAAACAACTCAACTCCATTTCGATTGGTCAAGAGAAGCTGCACTCTACCAAATCATTTCCCTACCTAGGTATGGTCTTTGCTGCGTACGGCCTGTGGAGTGGGCATCTTGCCCACGCCACAGGCAAGTTCTCAAAGGCCATAAACTCTATCCTTGCCTTGCCACGGCCAAAGAGGTCAGAAACAACTAAGGCAATTGTGAAAATATACAGACTGCAATGTGTCCCGGTAGCAACCTATGGCGCTGAGATTTGGGGGATAGTGAAACCATCTAGCCTGCAGACAGAAGAAAACCGGTTATGTAGAAAACTGCTTGGAGCCCCAATCTCTTCATCCGGGTACATTTGCCATGCAGAACTTAATTTGCCTTACATAACTGATTTTATTGCCACGCGACCTGCATTATTTTGGCTGACCGTGCTACTCTAACACAGGATATTGTGTCCGAATGTCTAGCCAGTGACAAAGGCATGAGTATCCCATGGCTCCAGGCGACAAAGGAAAGCCTAGACAGCATTGGCAAAATCCATCTTTTTAACGACCCATCCCAGATTAAGAGCACAGATAAAAAGGATATACAAATTGAACTCTACGCCCTCTTCAGGGAAAAGAGGTTGGAGATAGAATTGCAGAAACAAACTGTCAAATTATATGTGAATAATATAAACAATGACTTTTCTCCAAAACAAATCCCTTTATATCTAAGACTTCCTATGACCAACTGGGAAAGGGCGTTATGATATCGTTTAAGAGCTGGAATCATAAAATACTCACTTTGTTTTCCAATGGGCCACAGCACGATGAATTCTGGAAATGAGTTACGCCCCTGCCCTTGTGATGGACACAGCAGACAAAATGACTTGCACTTCTTTTTTCATTGTAAATTTTTTATGAAATACATCAAGTGGTTTTTAGTTCCATATTTTAAAAAACAAAGACCAGTTTCCCTGACTCAATCCTATCTCATGCTTTTAAAATTAGAAAATGATGAACTGATTTTTCGTGTAAGCTCATTTCTGAAAGTCATCTTCTCTGCACGAAAATCAATGGAATCTCCCTGAAACTCTCATGTGCCTTATAGTCCCCTCTGCAATAGCACTTTAGTAAATTGGAATGCACTTTAATAATTGAATCACATTGATTGTTTACATTAATGCTTGGAAAACAACTGCAGTTTTTAACTATTTGAGGAAATCGCGTAATTATTTTAAAATGTACCTTTATGTAAATGTGTGACTTTTATGGATTTCTTGCAATCCGAATAAAGTATTTTTGAATTGATAATTGAGTCCCAATATTTATACCCCAAAATCCTTTGTTCTCTGAGGGGAGAGGGGCCTTTGCCCAGTCCAAACCAGTTCTGAAGCACTCTGTTTACCAGACTTCTCCTTTCCTTTCACAGTGCAGGGCAGGCACATCAGACGCCCCACAGGAGCTGGAGCCAGCATTGTGGAAGGCAAGTACAGTCCTGGGGCACTTTGGTTACAGGACTCCTTCTCTTCTTTCAGTGTGCAGTGCAGAGACATCAGCCGCTCCCCAAGGGGTGGAGCCAGCATTGTGGGAGGCAGGCACAGCCCTATTCAAGGTTCAGGTGCAACTCCTCCCTCCCATCTAGATGCAGATCTCTCTATTCACCACTGGGTGACTTAGCCTGCCTCCTGGAATTCCCCCAGCCCTGTCACTCACAAAACCAGACATAGGAGTACACAACCTAGCAGTGGCAGGTTTGAATGGTTATACAAGCAAATACCTACTTTCTGAAAATGGTATTCGCAAACACAGAATATTAAAACCAACTTCACTAAAAGATGCATTATTATTCTGAGTTCAGGCATACTAAACTCGAATTTCCACCATGTTCTCTAAACAGTTAGGATTATAAAAGGTAATAACTCTAACAGCCCATTCTGACCTGTGAAGAACAGGTAGCCTTGCAATAGTGAAAAACAAAAATGGCAGTAATTCACTATTAGGACATGCCACACACACCAGGGCTTGTCTTACCTTATACTTACAATGCACCCTGCCCTTGGGCCTACCATTGGGCTGACTGATATGAAGAAAAGGGAAGGTTTAGGGACTGGCAAGTAGGTGCACTTGCCCAGTCAGCATGACAGTTCCAGACTGCACGCAGGCTCTGCAATGGCAGACATTAGACACATTTTACAAGGCTGCCTCTGTGGGTGGCACAACCAGTGCTGCAGGCCCACCAGCAGCATTTGGATTTACATGCCCTGGGCACACTCAGTGCACTAGACTAGAGTCTGACAAGTAAACCAAAAAGCCAAACATGGAACCACTGATTAATACATCAATTTACAATAGGGAGCACTTGCACTGTGGCACTTAATAGCAGTGGCACAGTGCCCAAAGCATCTAACACCAGCAAAAATACATGAGGCAACAGCAAAAGAATGGACAGGAGACCCACGCAAATGGTGCCTGGTCTAACAGTTTCATAAAATACATTCATAACGAATCTAGAAGACTTATAACCGTTTTCGACCCTTAATCAACTATTTCACAAGCATCATTATGTTTCAAATGAATTCTTCTACTATAAATATTCCTGAAGGAGCTTAGATATTGTTTCTGTTTGCAACTGCTAGGAATAATCTGGAAGCCCTTCTTCCTCAGGTGTATAAAATTCAGATTCACTAATCTGAATACAATTATAACGATTATAACAAGGTTTATGAACTTCCTAGTATGGGGTGCTGCCATAAAGGGCTCTGTAATTTCAGGTTGAGCACATTCTTTGCCTTTCCGGGGACTTCAACTCAAAAGCTCTATTAAATTAAGGGGAGATAACGGGTAGTATGGTTCTTACTGACCTTAGTATCTCCCTGTAGAGTTAACAGGAAACTTGTAATGAGGGCCTAAGTAATGGGCTTATTCACCCTCTGCCTTCAATTTGGTTTTTCTTGTGAATATCATCTTGGTTAGTCCTCAGTTTTGTGATTTTGAGTTACACTTCACACCAAACTCTCTTCATCTTAACTTTCCCAAGTGATATAAGTATTTAATTTATTGTCAGGCATAAACCCCTTCAATTATTCCCCCACAATAGCAACATCAAATTATCATGTGACCCAGCTCCTCCAGAAGTCCTGATGCAGGCAGGCAAAGCTACCCTGCCTGTAATCTTGGAACTTCTAAACTCGTCCATATCCACATGCTCAGTCCCCACAGCCTGGAAGCAAGCCATGGTGCGGGCGCTGTTGAAAAAACCTAATCTGGACCCTGATGACCACTCCAGCTACCGCCCCATTTCACTCCTTCCTTGGGCTAGCAAGGTGTTAGAGAAATATATAAATGCCCAGCTGGTCCAGTTCCTAGAGAACCACTCCCTATTACACACATCCCAGACAGGCTTCAGACCAAAGCATGGGACTGAAACTGCCTTATTAGCAGTCACGGAAGAATCTCGAAGGATACTGGATCAGGGAGGATCAGTGGCAGTGATCCTCCTTGATCTAAGTGCCGCCTTCGATACGGTTAGCTATGCCACCTTGCTGAACCGTCTCTATGACATCGGAGTTTCAGGTGACGCATTAAGGTGGTTCGACTCCTTCCTGTCTGACAGATCTTTCCAGATCTTCGACGGCGACACAATGTCATCCAGCAAACCTCTCAGCTGCGGAGTTCCGCAGGGCTCTTCCCTGAGCCCTGTGCTATTTAATGTATACATGAAACTGCTGGCTGGGGTAGTCGAACCGTACGGCATTAAAATCGTGTCGTACGCCGACGACACTCAGCTAGTGGTTTCATTGGCCCAAGAGAACAACAGGCATTCCCCGGTAGGTCTGCTGAAATGCTTAGAGGACGTCAAGGAGTGGATGACCAACTCCTCCCTCAAGCTGAATGGAGAAAAAACAGAGCTCATGCTCCTAGGCCCAGCCTCGCCAGTTCCTTTCACTTCCTTGTGGCCCTGCGGTTTGGGCGCCCCCCCCCCCCCACCCCCAAGGAAAGTGTCAAGAGCCTGGGAGTATGGTTAGATAAAAAGCTCTCCTTCTCCACTCAGGCTACCAAGCTGTCCGCCACCTGTTTTGGCCTACTCAGAACCTTGAGGAAGGTCCTCCCACTTCTGCCGCTAGAGGCCAAAAAAGTGGCAGTAGAAGGCCTCATCCAGTCCCGCCTGGACTCAAACAACGCTCTATACGTAGGGGCCCCTGAGATGACTCTTCGGAAGCTAAAGGTGGTACAAAACTGCGCTGCACGTACCTTACTCCAGATTCCGCGAACCCAGTCAGCCAGACCTGGACTGAAAAGCCTGCACTGGCTGCCAGTGAGGCATAGAGTGGCTTTTAAGGCGCTGTGTATTGCGCATCGGGCCTTTTGGAAGACAGGATCAGCAATTAATAACAACCTCGTCACCCCTTACCACCCTAGCAGGAACCTTCGGTCTACGGAGGCTTACCTGGCAGTTGTTCCCAGAGTGAAAAGAGCCAGGACCGGGGGTAGGCTGTTCTCGTTGAACACGGCTAAACTCTGGAATGCTCTTCCCCTCTCACTTCGGTCCAACCCTGACTTGCTCTCATTCCGGAAAAAGCTGAAAACCCTACTGTTCACCAAACCCTCCTAGTCCCAATCTCCCCTGTTCCGTCACATCTCTGCTTTTACTCAGCGCTTGGACGCCCGTGGGCAGCAACCGCGCTTAACACATTTATTTTCATTTCATTTCATGTCTTGTGTTAGTTCGGGGCATTTCACGCTTTTTCTATATCAACAGGAATAGAAGATTACGTTTTGCAACTTGTTTTTTTTGTTAGCTATCATGATTTGGGAATACTTTGGAGTACTTCTTGCTACTATAACTTTGTAAGTAAAAATTAATTATCACTCACTGCATTGTTTTGACCTATAATGAATGTGAAAGCAAGCAAATTCTTTTATCATTTTTGTATTTGCAACTCTTCTTAAATCCAATTATGCTTCAGAAACAGTAAGTCAACCATTTGTGAGAACATCAAGATTGGAGTGAGTTTCATGAGATTAATGTTTAAGTGGCAAGGGAACTATTACAATCCCTACATAATCATCATTTGGTTCTCCAACCTCTACTAAATTAGCAACCCTTTCTACTCTCTACATGGGACTGCCCATGGCTATGAGACTAAGGTTAAGGATTTAGGGACAACTTTACAGCTCTCCAGATGGGTTACTCCATCACAAATGTGACAGATGTCCTGTGACTGTATTGCAAGTGCCTTATATACAATGGCACTTTTAATATGGCAGACAGGATATCCGGCACATTTGTTGCAGAGTAAACAATATGTTGAACCCTAAACAAGGCCCTATATCACTCTGATTCTGCCCCTCCATGTGCCATCTTAAAAATTACCAAGTATATGGCCATACACTCCAACACCTCCCCTCTTAGGGCAAAGTCTGGGTTTATAAGGAAATGGCCAATGGAACTTAGATAGTATTCATTGGGAATGTATAATTTCTGCTTGTTCCCAAGACCTCTCAAAAGAATCATAACACTTCCAAGACAATAGGTACTGCAATTGCCCTTGTAATATTGTGGAGTCAAGAATATCACTAACCTCACACCTAGTGGGTCACTTCTGCAATAATGCGAGGAGAAATTGAACTAAAAGAAACAGAGTAGAGAATGGTAACAGTTTAGGATGTATACCATACATTGCACTGTATAAAAATTACCTTTTGCAAATTCACCCAAAGATAACCACTGCACCCAATCACTTGGGCTTGGCATTAACAATCATCTCAAATACCGTTCAAGGGACTGTTTTAACTGCTGAGGTTGTCCATTAATTTGAGGAAGGTAACTGTGGACAGATGTGTGAGTGTACCTAAACTTTTCAAGAGTTCTGTCTAAAAGTTTGAAATTAACTGAGCCCCAAAAGTCACAATATCATCTGCCAAAACATGGAGTTAGATAACATCCTTAATAAAATAAGGGGCTGTAGGTAATTGTTTGATGAAACAGTAAATCGCTCCCAGATTGGTGTACATCCTTCAGAAATAAGAAGTTCCACAATCAAATCCATTAATATAAGGGACCATGGAGTGCAAGGTGTGGAAAGGGACTGCAAATGTTCCTAGAGGATTTTGATATTCGCCTGCTTGTAAGTTGTGTCCAGGCTGTACAACAGAAGAGTCATTTCAACAACTCAAGTTTTTTCTTTACTCTGGGTGCCTGGCAATTACTGAGTCATGGCACCACTAAACACTCTGACATTAAAGTTTTTGAATTGGTAACTACAGCCAAACTTGATGCATCACAAGCTATCTTGAAATGCAACACAAACCCTTCTTCAAACTTTCTGTTTCTGAGAGGCATAGTTGAATAGCTATTGCTCAGCCACTTTTCTTCAACTCTTCTAGAAACCCGAATATGGCTAAAATCAAGGAAGGCATTTGTTTGACCTTGTCTCATCTGTTTGCTGTGAAAGTGCATCAGCATTCTCAGGTCAACTTCCAAGACGGTTTTAGAAAAATGGTTGTACCTCGGCACTCTAAATTGTAGGTTCAACAGTATACGGTTTGCATTTCGCTAAATGGCCAATACTGAGAGTCCTACAACAGCGATTGCTTCATTAGTGAGAGAACATTACAAGTCTATCAAATGAAGAGAAAAAGAGAACATCAAACTATTGAGTATTTGTGAATTTAGTATTGTCTCTGTTCAATCTTTTAGCATGGTAGTTAGCAACATTTTTGAAACATAACATTCCTAGGTATTTGTAATTCAGTAGACAGTACATGTAATAATCATATTATATGCATGTATGACAGATCAATCGAGCACTATAAGCCAGATGAGTAGTTGCAGCCAAAACAGAGGTCCTAATCATAGGGCCTTCCCGGTCGTGGTGGTTGGCGAAGAGCCGATGACAGCCGACACATGTTTCGTTACATGAATGTAACTTTCTCAAGGCTGTAAACAAAAATTAATTTTCAAAAAAGTGCTCATTACAATATTTTTTCTCCAATATCATGTGCATCCAAGGGGTGAGTCGAAAAAGGTGATACATTTAATTTAATTTAATTGTGGGTTTATATACGCTAGAATCGACTCCCGGAGGAGTATCTCTGCGCTTCGACCGCTGGGGAACCCGTCCTGGCTCACCCTGAGAGGTGGTCCCTAATGGGTATCTCTAAGGTGCGACCAAGCATCCCGGTGGTCTGGGGGGGCAGTTGTGAAGATGAGGCAAGCTAATGCCCAGAGTTGCCGAGTGTGGTCCCTGACTGGAGTAGGCACAGAGGCGAGAGTTATCGAGCCAGCTGACCCTGGTCCACGACCCTGCGGCGTCGGGAATCGAACCCTGGTCCCGGGCCGTCTTCTGCTTACGGGTCTGCCGCCTCTAACCAGTGAGCCACACCACTTCACTACATGCAATGATGTTCTCTTATTAATATCCAGAAAATGAATAGTGTTTAAGCAATTCCTTGCTAGGTATAGGGATTGCTTTTGCCTGGCAATTAGTCATGGCACCACGAAACACTCTGACATTAAAGTTTTTGAATTGGTAACTACAGCCAAACTTGATGCATCACAAGCTATCTTGAAATGCAACACAAACCCTTCTCCAACTTTTCTGTTTCTGAGAGGCATAGTTGAATAGCTATTGCTCAGCCACTCTTCTTCAACTCAAATCAAGGAAGGCATTATTTTGACCATGTCTCATCTATTTGCTGTGAAAGTGCATCAGCATTCTCAGGTCAACTTCCAAGACGGTATGAGATGTTATATTGGAACTGAGATTAAAACAAAGGACATTTGGCGTGCTGTGAATTTGCACATTCCATTGATTGAGAAACTAGAGAATCTTATGATCTGTTCATGCTAGAACTGGGTGTAATGATCCTTCCATGTATTGCCTTGAGTGTGCAAAAGCTTCCTTTATAACAAGTAACTCTCTATAATAGATGGCATAATTCAGTTCAGCAGTATTGAAGGATCAGCCAGAAACGGCAAGTGGATATAAGGCTACACGAATATAGGGAATTCCACAAATATAGGAAATTCCCTTTTGGGTAAGTGTGATATCGGAAAAGTTAGATATGAATTTCTAGTAATTTTGAAAGTGTTTTGTTTTACATTTTTTTATAAGGCCATTCTTGGACTGTCTTAATTTTGCTGGGGTCCACACTGACTCCCTTCTCATACAAAAAAAGGCCACAGAAGACACCTCCAGATGTTTCAAATACACGCTGTTCAGGTTTTGCATAAAGACGACATTTCTGGAAATGTTAAATGATTTCTTGAAGGTAAATCCAACGTTTATCACTGTTGTTAGAAAAACACATGATGTAATCTAAATAAACAATAAGATACATGTCTCTGAAGATGACATTGACAAGTGTTGGAATGCTGCAGGGATATTGTATAGCCTCGACGCCATTACAAAATATTCCAAATGTCCATAACGGATAATAGAGGTAGACTTCTATTCCTCTCCTTCTCATATGCATACCAAATTGCAGGCACCTTTGAGATCAGGTTTTGGTAAAATGCTTTGCTGGCTTAATTGAGCTAAGAGAACATAGATTAACTGTTATGTGTAGCATTTTCAGGCAGTAATGGAACGGAGCGATCTGTGATCTATGCAGTAGGATCATAGTGAATCCAGGTGCGTCTATGATATCACATTGTAATTCCTGTAGATTCCCTGAATTATCCACCATAACTAAAGTCTTGGTCTCAGCCTCTACTTTCCTGGAGCTGAGCATAGTTCCATCTTAAATAGGTTTTGGCTGCCTTTAATGTAATAGGTAAATGGAAGTTTCATTGCAATATCTGATATTTAAAGATTCAAGATGCCAATGAATGGAGCTAATAAAGCAATCCGACCTTGTTTAGTTGTCCAAAACAAGGGCAGGAAAAATGTGGTTTCATGGTGACATATCTTTCCAAAGAGGATATGCTTAGTGCCGTTCTGTCTTTCAGGACCAAGCCATCTTGTTTCCTGCAGCACGGGCAGTTTGGGGTGCAGTTTTCAAGAGGGCCACAGCACAAGCAGAAACCTTCCTGTTGTTTCCTATCCTTCTCACATTTTGATAAGAGTTTTCAAAAATCCCCGAAGGGCATGGGTGCTTTCTTAGGATCTTCTTCAGATCCCTTCTCAGTTGGAAACTGAAGTGATATTTTATAAACTGTGTTGTGCCTTTCCCCTCTGCAGCTTCCCAATTGTGCATCGATCTGCAATGTAAGATCGACTAAAACAGTTGGGTTTGTGGGCCTATTTTTAACCAATGATGGGATGTTTAATATCTACTTTAAATCGCTGGTTTAAAAAAAAGAACAGCAGCAACTGCCTTATCCATCCATGAAGATTTAGAAGTAAATTGTTGGAAATGAGCTATGTCACTCACTAGGTCCTAAGGGGCAGATTTACAAGCCCCTTGCAACACGTTTGCTTCATTTTTTCCATGTTAAAAATGATGCAAAAGTGGCGCAAGGGGCTTGTAAATCTGCCCCCAAGTCTCTTGCAGCCGACAAACCAGACTGGTGTGTGCTGATTTTAAAATTTGACACTTACTTAAACTAGCTCTAAATGTTTGGAGGAATAAATTGTCATTTTCTAAGCAGGGACTCTGGTTCAAAATAAAAAAAAATGTTGCCCATACCATAGCATATTTCATAAATAGGGCATCAAAAACGGAACTTTTGTCTTGTCTGTTGAAAAGCAATAGGGGTGGGAAATAAAATGTGGGTACATTTGTGCTAGAAAAGGCTTGAAATATGTGAGGATCACTGCTATATTTATCTGGGATGGCCAAAGTCCAGCTACCCTCTGGTAAAACCTGATATTTTCCTCTGGGCTGTGTATCCATGGTTGTCCCCAAAAAGTCAATGGTTGTCCCCAAAAAGTCAGTGTGGACTGATACACCTGATTCAAAAACAGCCTAAGCTGTAATGGACAGACTGGGGGGTTGTGATGACTGGTGAATGACCAAAATATCTTAATAGAAATATAGTGTGACATGAATATTGTATCAAAAATATTTTTTACATTAAAAAATCTAAGGTAGGAATATTGTTTTTCGGTGTGTATATAATATTATTTGTAAGAACATTGTTGCATTTGTTATTGTTTACTTTAAAATACATGTAGTAAATATATTTTTCATAATATATTTTAGTTAGTATAACAATTGTAACTGTGACTATTGTAAGTAAAACCGTTATTATGTTTTTAAATATAGTTTGTAGTTTTAAAAGTGTTAAAAAAAAATAGTGATTAGTAATTTCTAATGTAGGATCAGGGGTATTGTGTTTGTAGAGGAATAGGGTCTGAACTTAATTAAATCATAGTTCATTTAATTTAAATGCTGAATCTTCATTGTAAGTTAAATATTGAATTTATATATATTTTTTTAATTGTTTATTTAATGGGCATGGGAGGAGCCCAAGGGCCACGTGACCTCAGCCGGCTCCCCACCCGGCATGTATCATGTGACCCAGCGAGAGCCTGCATATTTTTTTATTAAGTAGGTGCCCTGGTGCCCACCCCAGATACCCACACTTCAGGGGTTGGAGCAGCATGAGAAGACCAAATGTAATGGGATCAGAGGGGCAAAGAGTGGCTCAGGGAGGGGCCCACTCATGCCCACTCCCCAAATATTAAAAAATAATGACCCTGAACTCCAGAGGTAACACTAATAAAAAAGAAACAGCATCTTTTTGTTGCTGTGATTCCACAGGAGTCCAACAGGAGTCCTGTGAGATTGTCAATCAATCAATCAAACAGGATTTGTAAAGCGCAGCTAATCACCCAATATGTTATCCAGGCGCTTGCATGTCCCGGAGGCTCATTCGAACAGCCAGGTCTTGAGGGCCATTCAGAATTCCAGAAGTGAGGTGGTGGTCCGGAAATATGTGAGGAGGCTATTCCAAGTGTATGCTGCGATGTGGGAGAAGTAGCGTCCTCCACTTCTGCTTCAGTAGATGCAGGAAGTGTGGGCAAGTGAAAGGGAGGCAGACTTCTTTTGGTTGGTGGTAGTTTAGGCGGTAATTAATGTAGGTGGGTCTTCGTTGTGTAGAGACTTCTGTGCACGGGTCAGCAACTTGAATTGACATCTCTCCTGTATGAGGAGCCAGTGAAGTTCCTGAGGTGGGGTTTAATGTAGGTTCATCACGGAAGGTTTAAAGCCTCTATAGGAGGTGTGCTGCAATTCCTACATAGAGAGCATAGCCAAACTCTAGTCAGCCGGTGATGAGGGCCTGTGTCACAGTGCATCTTGTGTGGAGGGGTAGCCACATGAAGATCTTACATAGCATGCACAGAGTGAGGAAGCAGATGGAGGAGATGGTGTTGATGTGTGACTTCAAGGGGAGCTTGTTATTGATGATTCCAAGGTTCGTGGCCTTATTGGAGGGATTGGTTGTGGGTCCGAGGTCTGATGGCCATTAGGAGCTGTTCCATGTGTTGCTGTGATTGCCGAATATCAGTACTTCAGTCTTGTTCGTGCTCAGCTGCAGGCAGTTTTTCTTCAGTGATGCTTGTCATGCATCTTTGGAAGTTGGTCCTGTTGGTGGTGGGGTCGTTGGTGAGTGGGACAATGAGTTGGGTGTCACCTGCGTTGGAAATTATTTTGAGACTGTGGGGTCTGATGATGTTGGTCAGTGGAGTCATATATGCATTGAAGGGTCTGGGGCTGAGGGATGAGCCATGGGTTCGGAGGTAAAAGGTGGGATTTGGATCCTCTGGGTTTTTCTGGTAAGGAACGAGGTGATCATCTAATCAGGACCCCTTGGATTCTGATATTGTGGAAAATTTCAAACAGTGTGTGGTGGGATACTGTGTTGAAGCTGCAGAGAGGTCGTGGAGGATCAGAGCTGATGTTTCTCCTCATTCAAAGAGGGTTCTCATGTCATCGGTGGCAGCGATCAGGGAGGTCTCAGTGCTTAGATTGCTGCGGAAACCAGATTGGTAGGGGTCAAGTAGCTTGTTCTGCTCAAGTGTGTCGTGAGTTGCTTGTTGATGATCTTTCCCGGTACCTTCGCTGGGAATGGGAACAGGGAGATTGACCAGTAGTTATTGAGTTCACTTCGGTCAGCGGAGGGTTTATGACTAGTTGTCTAACTTGGCATGTTTCCAGGCATCAGGAAATGTTGCAGTGGTGATAGAGGTTTTGAACAGGGTGGTAACTTCATGGCCAATCCTTTGGCGTTTGAAATTGAAGATGTGGTGTGGAAATGGATCTGTGGGAGCTCCTGGGTGTATTTCATGGTGAAGATGGTGTCCTGGGAGGAGAGGAGGTTCCAGGTGTTCAGTCTGTGGATCGTGTCAATTTTGGTGGTGGTGGCACATCCGTTGAGGAAGTCCGGGTTGGGGTTCAAGTTTCTGTAGTTGGTTGGGATCTTGTTATGGAAGAAGTCGGCGAGGTTGTCACGCAGCTCTTGTGAGAGTGTGATGTTTTCGCTGGTTGCCTACTAGGAGAATCCCTTAATGATGTTGAAAAGTACCTTGGTGTTGTTGGCACTGGTTTTGATGTGTGCAGTGAGTCTGTCTTCTTTGTTTCCCCAAGCAGGCTGTGGGAGATATTGAGGGAGGACTTGAAGGCTACCCTGTCACAGGAGTCCTTGCTGTCACCCCATCTTATTTCAATGTTCTGAGTTCTTGGGTGAAGTTGCTGGGCTTTTTTGAGGATTTTCTCTGGTTGTTGCTCTTGATGGAGATTTTTTTATTTTGCCACTGGGCGGTCCCTCTGGACTAGTGGGGTAGGGTATTCTTATCCTTCCTCTTATATGTTTATTTAAAAACAATCCCATGACAGGAGATCAAGTCCTCGAGTCCTGTAATGGCTGCAGCAACATTTTCTTTTATATTGTGACCACCAATCAGAGAGCACACTCCAAGGGACGAAAAGCCCCTTAGGCTAATCAGAATGCTCTATTGTTTGAAGTTGAGTTACTGTACTCTTGTGAGCATCCCTAAACCCAACTTTCCAGATATACAAATATATTTGTACCTTCATTTCTCAGAAACTACTGAACGGATTACACCAAATCACAAAAGCATGCTTTCTGAATCAAGATTTAACTTCCTGTCAAATTTGGTGCAATTCAACTCATAAGTTTTTTCGGTATTACATCCTCAGAAAGTTTTGGAAAATGCATGGGGAAATTTGATTTTCGGATCCCCCTTTTTTCTCAGCCCTTGCTTCATGGACCACCCTGAAGCAGAAGGATTGAGGTGTATGAACAGTTTTTTGAAAGGTTTTGTGAAGATTTGTCAATTATCTCCAAGGTTAATCCCAAACCAAAAAATTATCTTCATTTGGAAAAGCAGACCTACCTATAACTACCCATGGATTAACTAATTGCCATAAGAAAAGCTTTTTTTGCTTTGCTAATAACTTGCTGAATCTTCACAACATTTTCAAAACTAGTGTGTCAGTTACTGAAGCTGCTGTCTGAACAGTATTGGGATAATTCGTAAAGTGAGGGCCGAAAAAATGGAGGGGTCTCAAAACACGATTTTGTCATGCAATTTAGACACAACTACAGCCCAAATGGCTAAACTGGCGGAAAGCTAGATCTTGGTCCAGAAAGAGTGCTTTTTGTAATTTGGTGTGACTCTGTATTAGTTTTCTAGCTATTAAAGAAAACAGATGTATGAATATCTAGGGATTCTAATTCTCCATGGGTCTAAACCCAACTTTCCAGATATACAAATATATTCGTACCTTCATTTCTCAGAAACTACTGAACAGATTACACCAAATCACAAAAGCATGCTTTCTGAATCAAGATTTAACTTCCTGTCAAATTTGGTGCAATTCAACTCATACATTTTTTCGGTATTACATCCTCAGAAAGTTTTGGAAAATGCATGGGGAAATTTGATTTTCGGATCCCCCTTTTTTCTCAGCCCTTGCTTCACGGACCACCCTGAAGCAGGAAGGATTGAGGTGTATGAAAAGTTTTTTGAAGGGTTTTGTGAAGATTTGTCAATTATCTCCAAAGTTAATCCCAAACCAAAAAATTTTCTTCATTTGGAAAAGCAGGCCTACCTATAACTACCCACGGATTCACTACTTGCCATAGGAAAAGCTTTTCTTGCTTTGCTAATAACTTGCTGATCTTCACAACATTTTCAAAACTAGTGTGTCAGTTACTGAAGATGCTGTCTGAACAGTATTCGGATAATTCGTAAAGTGAGGGCCGAAAAAATGGAGGGGTCTCAAAACACGATTTTGTCATGCAATTTAGACACAACTACAGCCCAAATGGCTAAACCTGGCGAAAGCTAGATCTTGGTCCAGAAAGAGCGCTTTTTGTAATTTGGTGTGACTCTGTATTAGTTTTCTAGCTACTAAAGAAAACAGATGTATGAATATCTAGGGATTCTAATTCTTCATGGATCTTATTGGTTGCCATCATCTCAACCAGGAAGCAGTGGCAGCCATCTTAGGATTCAGGACTCAATTCCAAGTCCTACAAAGAGGCACAAAAAAGACACAGGGCAGAATAGGAATACCTTGACCCCCTTTCCCTGGTGGTGGGGTCTCACCTGAGGCCGCCAAAACTTTTTTTAATTTCCCAGAGGGGTCTGCTGCAAATTATTTTTTAAAACTACTGTGGTCTCCCTTGCTCACTGTAAAAAAAAAAAACTTGCCCCCAGGTGTACAGCTACATGTAGAGTTCTTTGCCGTCTATCTTTTCTGTGCAGAGATCACGCCAATACATGTTTTTGTAGAAATTGTGTGAGGTACAATGGGGTGTTTTTACGAAAATGCAGAATATTACTACTAAATGGGATGGGGGTGGGTGCTAGGAAAACGTTAGAAAGGGTTTAGTGGGGGTCAGCTAATACGATCACAGATCCAAAAAGAGTAATAGCATTGCAATTCGCAGACTACTTTTTTGAGTGACTGCAGCCCTAAAGGTGTCAAAACAGGTGTCAGTGTATTCCAGCCCAGCCTTGAAGTAGGTCAAGCACCACACATGGCTACTCATAGGAACAGCAGCACCCTCACATAGAAATAAATGGAGGTAGGGAATTAAAATAATGCTCCATGAGGAATACAATTTTTTAAAACTTTTATTTATTGGTTTTAAAACTTCAAACAAAAGGAGAGGGGAAATGGAGAAGGGAACTGGGGAGGGAAGCATACCATACAGAGAGTGCAGCAGCATGAGATGGGGCAATCCAGCATTTACAATGAAGCCCATAGTACACAAGACAACCACAGCAGGGCATATCAACAAATCAAAATCGTAAAATATGCACAAAGGGGGCCTTCCAAATACACAGCCTGTATTGGGGGAAGGCCTTCACTAGTGAGGTCCCCCACCTAGAGTTGGTGGGGTCCCTCAGGCCTCCACCTCCCAACTTGAATCCCGCATCCGCAGATACAAAGCAAGCAGGGCTCAGATGTATTTAGGCTGACAGCGTCTCGGCATGAGGTCCAAGTAATTAGACAACTGTTCCTGTCAGTACATGGCATCCCACAGCCAGTCCGCTATCTTAGGTCTAGACCGCTTCCCCCAGTGAATTGCCTCCTGTCTCTTAGCCAGTAGAAGCAGCGTTGCAGTGAGGCATCGAGACTCCGGCGAACCCCTTCAACGTACCCCAGGAGGGCCACCAATTGCATCCACTGAGGGACATGTCCGGTGATCAGGGCAGTTTCGGTGTACACATTGGACCAGAAGCATGCCACCTCAGGACAGTCCCATGCATGGTGTAAGAATGAAGACTGTGGGGCAGTGCATTGCAAGCATTGTGCATCCTCCACGAGTCCAATCCAGAGTAACTGGACATTAGTGTGGAGAAATTTGAAGTGGAGGAGGCGTCATCTATAGTTTGTAGATAAGGCATTAGATTGAGTGCAGCAATAGCGACATTGTGCTGCAGTGATCGGGGGTCTGTATCCTCCTCCCAGGCAGAACCTGCCCCATGGTTGCTTGCAGGTGCTTTATCTTGCATCGTGGTGTGGAGACAGGTTATGAGCTTGTGGAGGAAGGGCTGTTAATAAAATGGTCCAGAGCATGGAAAGCAGGAGGGGCCCTCCAGAACGCGTTGTGTAGAGCCTGGCATGTAGCATTCAGCTGGTGATATAATAGAACTACAAGTGCACAGGACCAGAGGCGAGTGTTGGCACCAGGAAATTATCGGCTGGTTATAGGTCACCAATCATGAGGAGTCCCAATCGGTGAGCACGCCAACAGGTCCCCCATCAGCCAGCATGGGAAGGAGAGGATTTTTAGCTAACAGCATGCTAGGGGCAAAAAGACAGGAGATGTGGGCTCATCTCCACAGTCTATCCCAGGCACATCCAGCCCAAGTGACTATGTCAATAGGCCTGCATGTTTAGTATAGTGCCGTGTTCAAGGGGCATGGCCTCACCAGTGTGTGGCTAAAATGGGGTAGGATAAAGCCAAAAATTGATGGGGCCTGCATGCAGTAGGCGTATAGGTGCATATCTAGGGTGTTAAGGCCACCCTGCTGAAATGGCAACATGAGAGTTTCATGAGCCACACAGTGCTGCTTGCAAGTCCAGGTCAGGGATACTAAGTTCAAACTAAGGCATTTAAAAATGTTAAGTGAGCAGAATTGGGATGTTTAGAAAGAGGTAGAGGAATCTAGGGAGAACAATCATATTGATAATAGCTAACCTGCATGCCATAGAAAGGGGCAATCTGGTCCTGGCGGGACTGCGTTCCACAAGCCATGCCATGGCTCTTCTATAGTTCACCAGCCACAGCTCACCAACATCCCTTCCAAGCCAGATGCCCAGATATTGGGTTGGTACTGTCCCCCGTTAGATTGGGAAATCAAGGCCAAAAGGACATGCGGCTGAAGTGAGGGGAAAGCGGGGGTGACTTTGACCAATTTTGAAGAAGCTGCCAAAGTGAATTGCCTCCTTAATAATAGGAGAACATTTGGATTGGAGGTCTGGGACATAAAAGGTGATGTAACTTGTGTACATAGATACCCCATTCCCCTGGTGGTAATATAGAGGCCTCAATCAGCATGATGTTGGCATAGCCACGCGGCCAGAGGTTCCATAGTTATTGCAAATAGAATAGATGAGAGGGGATGCCCCTGCCTGGTGCCTTTGGTGATAGGGAACAAGGCACAGGTTTCTCCATTAATGTGCAGGCATGCCATAGGTGAGGAATATAGCAATTTGATCAGTCGTGATCAGTCGCAGGAAGCGCATGCTGAAGCCGAACGAGGCAAAAAAGGAACAACCACTTTGGCGAATCAAACACCTTGGTAACATCTAAGAGCCCTGCAATTGTCTTTAACTGAGGATCTAAGGGGTGCATGAATGCATATAGTCGATCGTCCGGGCATGAATATCCAGATTGATACAGCCAAACAATGGCAGGCAGGAGTGGTAGAAGGCGATTCGCTATTATTTGGTGTATACTTTGTTTTCAACATTTATCATCAACAGGGGCGCTAAGATTCACATCTATCAGCCAGCTTACCTAGTTTCAGAATAGCAACAATGACTGCTTCGCAAAATGAGGGCGGGAGCTGACCTAAGTATAGAGAATCTTTATACAATGCCAATAGAATAATTCAACTTTTATTGTAAGGGTGGGAATTGGTTAATTATTGTCTAAAAGTATTATTGATAAATGAATACAATATATTCAAATTATGTTCCTAATTAATACACATTGTTGTGTTAGAGTACTGTACATGTATATTTCATTAGTTCTAGCTTAAAAATAAATACTTAAAATGAACTAACATGTATATTTTACATTAAAATATTTGTAGCATTTTTATAAAAAGATTCCGTAAACTTTAATGATTTTCCTGATAGTTTCTCCACAGTGGCAGAGACCTCAACCTACATGTGCAAAGGTACTAGTAGTCATTTTAAATTCATTTCATTTCATAAAGCTATATTCGACAGTTAAGTCATAAAAGCACAAACATTAAAAGGAAAATCACAGTTAATTCCGTATACAGCTCAATCTTAACATCCATATTCCATCATTTTGTATAAATAATTAAAATATTATTAAATCCCCATGTTAACTGTCGTGTTATATAATTAAATTATAATAATAAGTTGGTTATAAATTTAAAAAAATCTTTACTGACGCACAATGGTTTTTATACAGATTATTTATCGTTGCCATAGCGGGATAAAAGTAATAAATTGATCTCTTAGCAGCATAGTTAAATTCTGTAAGCACAAGACTGATCCCATAAGTGGGCAATAATATTACTACAATGGCGTCCACCGAACTAACCACGATCTGCCCAAAAGCAGTATATGTGAACAAACGGACCATGCCCAAATTCAAAAATTTAGCCATTGCAATGGCTATGGGCGGAGAGGAATCGGTACCTAATATTCGTAAAGCCTTTATATGTCTTCTAATACCCATAGCATTACATATGGGCTTTACTCACTTACAACGTGGAGCCACATATAGTGGGCAAAAAAACAGTAGATGGGATCCAGAGTCTTGTTGGTCCAAACGCATAGGGCATTTGTCATTGGTTGATCCAACCCACTTAGCGGTGAATAACTTTGTTGGCAAAGTACCCACCCTAAACTTGAAATAGAGTTTACGATCATACGGTTTCTCAACAAAATCCCAATACTTCTCTAGTGCAGCCCAAGACTTATAGTCTAAGAAACGCCCAGTGAGATGGGAAGAAAGTCCTGTGCAACAAGCTGATGAGAAAACCATTTCCCAATAACTTTCCTTCAAGATCTTCTTTGAAGGAAAGACAGCCGTAAAGGGATCATCCCATAATGCGGTCATATCCAATCTGACTAACAGAGAACGGAGCTCCTTAAGCCACTTAATTTTATGGTAGAGGTCTGCTTAAATAACATCAGTGAGGCCCTGAGCATAGTGTATTAGTTACACAGTGCACCATATTCTACGCCAAAACAATAAGGGACAAAGCTTGGCCATGTCTGCTACTGCTTTCCTTCCCAAGTCCAAGAAGAGGAGCTTCAAAGGAGTACTTTGCGGGACGCCAGTTATTTTGCGTAGAAATGCATTCTCTGCTATAGTTATATGCTTTAGATTTTCAAACCCCCAGAAGTCAGCTCCATATAGGGCGGAGCTCAATACCTTCATGCCATAGATTTCTAATGCAGGGCTGATAGGTTTGGTAAGGGAGTTTTTAAATTTAGTTTGAAGGATCCCAGCTTGCTGGTGATGTTTTAAGACAGCCAGGTCAAGTTGCCTTTTCCAACACATATCCTTCTGGAGGGTAACACCTTAGTAGGAAAAGGCATTGACCTGTTCTAGGGGAAGTTCATTCATATACACGCTTCCCTTGAAAGATTTATGCTCTTTAAAGGACATAAATTTAGTCTTAGCAGTGATGATTTCCAATCCACGTATGAGGCAAAATTCCTCGAACCGCTGAAGGGCCCTCGGCAGACCCCCCGGTGTTTTAGAGATGATCAACGTATGATCCGCAAACATGAGGATAAATTAATGAATCCTGCTGTTGGCGGCTTGAGCCCCCGATTTGACTTCACCTGTGAGCTGTTATTCGTTAGGTATGGGTGTGGGTTGCAGGGCCTGTCTGACTAAGTAACTCAGGGTTGATGGGAAGCCCAGCTGCTACGAGGAGACCCCACCCCCTGCACAGACCACACAGCAGGCAGCACCCACCACTATGGCTGCCTCCCAGGACCCCCACGAAGAACAGATGGCCTTCCAATGTGGTAGTTGGGGTGCCTGAAGAATCTGACTGAACAGTTGCAGATGGACTTGGACCGCATGGCAGTCAAACTAGATGCCAAACATCGGTGTGGACATGCCCTACAAAGGACCATGGCTGACATCACAGGTGCCCTGACTCAGAGACTAGAAAAACTGTCCAGTCAGAGAGGCTCCAGCGATGTCACCTTGGAGTTGGGACACATGCGGAGGTCAATAGAAACCATGGAGTGGATGCAAGCGGAAAGAGCGACTGCCACGGCTGCACACCAGCGAGAGGTAGCTGGGTTTCTCAATGACCTCAGGACCATCTTCATGGCTTTGCTGCCACAAGGCCTGGCGCTTATGCATGCTGCTGCTACCACTACATCCACATCTCCACCCCTGAAGTGTCAGTGCCATTCCACCTCCAGCCCCTGAGGTATCACTTTCTCTCTCTCTCTCTCTCTCTCTCTCTCTCTCTCTCTCTCTCTCTCCCTCTCCCTCTCTTTCTCTCTCTCTCCCTCTC